>NC_140298.1:57512218-58945968 GCF_964211825.1 Aythya ferina
GTTCAAGCTATGTTTCTGCTAATGTGAAATGTTAAAAATGTAGGATAAAGGAATTTGCAAAGGTAGAAACAAATGTTTGTGTCCAAATTTCATGGCATTCAATTCTCCTTCTCATACATACTAATGAATCTCTGTAGGCCCTTGAATAACAGGTGTTTCTTACCAGCGGAAAAGAAGGGTAAAGACAAAATGAGAAATCTGTAACAAGCAGAAAAAATATTTGCTAAGACATTTTAACGCAAAATGAGCTTCACTGACTTACATCACACTTTATAGTTTTAATAAAAAATAAAAGATGATGTGACCTCTTTACTACCTATACTCTGTACAAACACCAGAGAACTAATGAAGCACCTACAACCTAGACTTAAAAGTCAACCTTTGCTGATTTTTTTTTCTTTAGAACTGGATTGTCTAGCTTAGTTCTCATAATTCCTTCACAGACCTTGTATTCAATCCCAGACAACTATATTCTTTGGTAAGATACTCCCCATCTGCAGAGTAATGGTAATAGGGAATTTCTCCCCCCTGCAAGCAGTGAAGAGTAGGCTACACTGTATGCTGTGCTTGGAAAATTGACTTTCTTTCACTGTTTTTTCTTTTCTTTACTTTATGTATTATAGCAATATCACAAGGCCAGAGTAGTCAGACACCATCTCAGACTCAACTTTGGCACTCTCATAACAGTTGCCATCTTTCTAGAAATCTTACAGTGATTAATATTTGTTGTTAATACTTTATCATTCAATATAAGGACTACATTCAGCCTAGCAATGATTTTGTTCAATAACCATGATGTTCACAGAAAAAAGAAAAAAAATCTAGAAGCAGATGATTAATGAAAAACACGTATAATACATTTTAAAAGAATATAAAAAGCATGTAACTATGGGAAGGGTTCAAAAAATGCTAAAAGTAACATGAATCTGCTTGTAGAATGAGATACTTGAAGAAACAGGAGAAATAGGCTAAATTAAGCTAAGGAAGAAACAACAAAACACAGAGGAAGTATATATTCAGATGATTAAGAGAAGTCATTTATGAAACCTTCCTATCACCTTGTATAGCAGACAAACAACAATAAACAACCTTAGCTATCTCAAAAGTCCTTAATTTACATTAGACAACAAAGGCAACAGTTCCATTGGTTTCAGATGTATTCTAAATAAGTGCTTGTTTCTTTACACATGCTTTATCTTTTCAGAGTACTTGGCAATTTCTCCTAGTAAAGAGCTAAGAAAGATCAACACTATGAGGTTCATATTATTTAGAATGATAATGAAACTAACAACTTCATAACCTACCATATAATGTCTTGACTCTGGTAGACTTCCATTCCTGATAAGATATATATGTAACTGAAAAAAATGATTATAATAATAATATTTTTTTATTTTAAAGAAGTGGAAAAATTAATGTGACTGATGTTTTTTAATGTATAAGTACCTCACTTGCTTTGATAATTCTAACACAACTTCTAAAAATTATTTTTGGTTGTATATCACAAGCTGATTCTTCTGGAACAATCCAGATTTACTTTAATACTGCATAAGTTTCATTTGTACTTTTCATCATCATCATATGTGTCTAAGCTGTAGAGAGCCTAAACAGTAAACCAACCTTCCTGTAGAAGTGAAGTAGACAGATAGGATCAATCAACAGACAGAAGTCCCTTCAGCAAAAAAAAAAAAAAAAAAAAAAAAAAAAAAAAAAAAAAGGTACATTTTCTCTCAGCTGACTTTGTCCTCAAAGATCACCCAACAATAGTTTTTGGTCTGGAGCAGACAGAAGAACAAGATCACACTTCTGTCAAATTAGTCGAAAAGAACATAGCATGGCGTTTGTTTTATATTAGTCACGAGAGGTCAATGACACATGGTCGACATACCCTCTCTTATTGCGCTTAACTATTCTATATTTTAAATAAATTTGAACAAACGGAGCAACATTTTATCAGAGAAATACTTGCTTGTCATGGTACTAATGTTATTTGTGCACTACTGTGAGGTTCAAATTCAGTTTTGTATTATTGTCAAACCACAAGTAAATTCAGGTGAGGCAGTGTGACAGCTTTTGGATCTGGACACACAGATGTTATTTTAATATGCATGTAAATCAAAAATGCAACTACTGTCTTCTACAAATTAAAAATCTGTCTCCTTGAAATCAAAGGGAGTTTTGTCTTTGTCCTTAATGAGTATTTGGAATGAAAACTTGGCCCAAAGTGCTTTGTTGTAGACTTAAACACATGCTTAAGAGTTTTGTTGAGTCAGAGCCATATATTTAGTACCCAAAGAATGCTTTAAACCACAGTTATATGGTTTTAGCCAACAGCTTATATACAAATAAAATATTGATTTTAATCCTTTAATGTCTTGATCTTTATGGAAGGTATAAAGAAATTATTAAAAGAGTTTCACAGCAACATGAGATTTACATTCTAAGAAGTCAGGCGTTAACCAATGACTGACTTGTGCTGTGGACCTGTTCACACACATAATTATCCTGAGTTCATTTTTAAGAACATTTATGTGTTAAGAATTAGTTGTTAAATATCTAAAGTTGATCAAAGTTAAGCAAATGAACCATATACATAAAGTAAATGTAAAGGGGCAGATCTATGGCACTTGATAGGAACATATATTATAATAACATTTCCAAAAGCAACACAATTAGATCAGAATAAAAGTTATCTAATTGTTCATATATTAAGTTGCTCCACAGTTAGAACATAAGAGAAAGTGGTGACTCAACATTTAAATAAACTGTAAGGGACATGTACAAATAACCACAAGGGCAGAAAAAATACTTTGTTAAGTCCAGCTATTTGGTTTCTAAACAAAATTCAGTTGCTTATAATATTTATTCTTCTTGGTTTTTGTAAAGAGGAGAAAATCAGAAATTACAGTTCCTAGACCTAGAAACTTTGCTTTACAACTTTTAAAATTGATTTTAGTCTTTTGTCAAATTAATGCTGTATTTATCAGTAATTTATCCAGATAGCAAGCACCTGACCATTTAGTTTGTTAACAAATTAGCAGGTCAAATCAACTGCCAGAATTAAGAATATTTAATACTCAAGGGTACAAATCAGTGCTGTCCGCACTAGTGATAATAATCTCCTTATGTAACACCTACCTCAATATTTCACCAGTAATGGTTGAACAGCCTCATTTATGTATCGACTGTTTTAGAAAATGTGCCTTAACATGTCCCAAGGCACATATACAAAATGCAATAACTTGCACAGAAATAATGCCCTACAGTATAATGGAATACGTGCATAGGGAAAAAATGTATGGTATGAAAAATCATTCAAACAGTAAAATGGATACTGATGCAGGAAATTTTTTTAGAGATAGGTTTATATACTAGAGATCTACTTATCTAATGCCAGTAAGAATTCAGAATACAGCCTTTGGGGAACATTTAAAGACAGCAGATCCCCAATTAGATCAATTGAAATAAATAAATAAATAAATAAAATAAAATAAATAAATAAATAAATAAATAAATAAATAAATAAATCTCTCCCTCTTCTTTTTTCCATGCCTTGTTGCCAGGAAGTTATGTGACACACTAGCAGGGAGCACTCCACAGGACCTAGTGTTTTGCCTTTGCAGGCATATAATATATGCAGAATGATCAATGGAATAATTTTTCCAGACAGAAATGTCTTGCTGGCTGCCAATTTTTATTTCTCAGACCATTCTTTACCTTCACTTTTTTCTTCACTTAACAACTTAGAAAATTTGTATTGTTCGTCTCAATTATATATAAATTACCACCATGAGATCCAGCTTAATGATTTTGTTTTCATGATAAAAATGCCTTAAATACTCTGACATCACTTACCACACATATCACTAAAATTGTACATCACAACTCGAATTTTCTCAGAACTTATAATGTAAAGAATGCCTCCCACATTTTACAGTTATATTTTCCAATAATAAAATAAAATAAAATAAAATACAAAGTTCATGAATGCCATAAGTAGAGGGGAAAATATTTCTATTTCTGAGAATAAATAAATAAATAAATAAATAAATAAATAAAAATAATCAATACAAGGGGAACTTTGAAACTGCAACATTTTATTTTCAGTCCTTAGTAGCCTTTGAGGATCAGGTATCCAAGAAATGTTGACCCAGCAGCTAAAATTAAAAGAATCACTTTCAGCTATCATAGGTTTTGTTGCCCCTTTGACAGTTGAAAGCATCAAGTTACCATACCACCACTGGAATATTATTTTTTTAAGTTTCACACATATCAATTACTCAATAATATAAAATCTTTTATTCCTGCAACACTGGATGAAATAAAAGCCACATTAATTCCAAATTAGAAGCCTTTCTAGAATTTATTCCTATCTTATAATTGCATTTCCATTTTAGCTGTCAATAGTGACTTATAGACCATGCTTTCTCCCACAGTAGAAGTTACATCAGAAACTTACTCCTGGTCCTTGCTCTAAAAAAAATACTTTTTTGTGAAACAATTTTTACTAAATTCTATATATTTAGAAAGTGAGTTGGAATTAGGTGATCTTAAAGGTCCCTTCCAACCCAAACCATCCCATGATTCTATGATTTAGCCTTTGTGTGCTTTATATATAAAAAATATTCCTTAATGAGAAGGGAAGGCAGCGGAAGGGGGAGGGGAAGGGGAAGGGGAAGAGGAAGGGCAGGGCAGGGCAGGGCAGGGCAGGGCAGGGCAGGGAAGGGAAGGGCAGGGAAGGGAAGGGAAGGGAAGGGAAGGGAAGGGAAGGGAAGGGAAGGGAAGGGAAGGGAAGGGAAGGGAAGGGAAGGGAAGGGAAGGGAAGGGAAGGGAAGGGAAGGGAAGGGAAGGGAAGGGAAGGGAAGGGAAGGGAAGGGAAGGGAAGGGAAGGGAAGGGAAGGGAAGGGAAGGGAAGGGAAGGGAAGGGAAGGGAAGGGAAGGGAAGGGAAGGGAAGGGAAGGGAAGGGGGTGTTGTTTTCAAAATTATAGTTTTTCAGTCAATTCCATTTTTTAAATATTGAATGAAAACAAATTAAACTGAAGAGCCAGAAATTCCTGACTAAAAGTCCTTTCCCTCTCAATAACTCAGTTCCTCAGTTCTGGATACATTTTCCTTTCTCTGGTTTTCATAATCTTTTTTTCTCTACATAAACAGGGTTTTAATTCTTAATGTAAAAATAAATGCATTCTTTTATTAAAAATAAACATAATATTTTTTCAGATATGCTTTGTATATCATAAAAAAAAAAAAAAAAGCAAAAAATAAGGCATGAACAAGACCATTCCTCCCCACTTTCTGGTAACCTCTGAAATACAGCTTTCTCCATACAGGTGGCTAGATGCCCTCAACATATTGCATCTGTTATCTTTGATATGCTTAGCACAGGCTCCCGTTGAGACATTTTCTTAATTGTGAGTCAGAGAAGCTCTTGGAATCCCAACTGTCTCTTTCACTTTATCTAATGTGACAGGCTCATTTTTCCTAAATACTTCACTTTGCAACACTCAGAGTCATCTTCTAGCAGTATCCTATAACATGTGTCACTCTTTCCTTACTAATATCCAATTAGACAGTTATTCATCTTTTGCTATTACCTTCTTTAATCAGAAAGTCATATGCAGAGATGGAAAAGATACATTTTACTCATCTCCCTGTCAATGCAGTTTTATTCCTTAGAGTATATTTTCTAGCTTTATGTTTATTTAACTTAGATTACTACAGATTTTCAAAATACTGTTTGAGCCAAATAATATGAACAGCTTGGATTACACCATTTGAGAGTTAGATGAACAGTAACCAATGCCAAGAGAATCACTAGACAGGAAACAACATTTACAAAGTGAACAGGAAAATAAATGTGCCTAGTGCTCTACCACAAAATACAATTCATAGGTCTAAGTATTGGTTACATAAATTCTAGTGAAACTCTAATGTTTCTTTATAAAAATTGGATCTGTCTGCTAATGGAAATGAAGCAAAAGGCAATACAGAGGTGGTCATCAAGGGCCAGATGCTTTATGTTATCTAAAAATTTGTTGTACTATATATTTAAGGACTTTCTTCTCTTCGCTTCGCTTTGCTTTGCTTTGCTTCACTTCTTTTATTCTTGTCTTTCTTTTTTTTTTTTTTCTTTTCCTTTCTTTTTTTTTTTTTTTTTCTGGGGATCATATTTGCTGTGAACTTTGAGATACCATTGTGTCTTCCAAGATATTATGAGAATTTCAGAGTGTTCCTGTTCCAGTCAATAATGGGGTCCTTCACCCTGACTCTGGACTAGATTCTTCCCACCCTCATCAGATTTGAAGCTACTGGCTTTTTTTTATATCTGGTAAAGTGATAGGACAGCCAATTGTCAGGAATTTGAACGCTATGATAGTAGAGAAAAATTAGAATTTTAGGATGACAGACAGTAAATAGAAAGCAATGGGTGCTGAGGGCATTTGTTGATACTGTATATGGCAGAGTTGTCATTCTGGACTGAGGAAATAACAATTAAGCTTGAATCATGATACAAAGCTGGGCTGACATATTGACTTCAGACATGGAAGACCACATTTTTGATACTGCATGATAACTTGCCACATCCTTATAGGAGTACCACACTAAAATCAGACCTTGTTTGAAGTAGAAGAATTCAGAGAGCTGTATCTAAGAGCTTAGAGCTTAAAACTTAGAGTTGTCCAGGTTAATTTTTAAGCTGAACATGCTATTTCCTCTCTTACATAAAACCATTGACTGAGTCTTGCAAAATAGCCCTTTTCATAGAATTATAGAATTATTTAGGTTGGAAAAGCCCTTCAAGATTATCAAGTCCAACCATCAACATGACCAATCACTAAACCATTAATGTCACTTCCACACATCTATTAAATACCTCCAGAGATGGGAACTCCACCACTTTCCTGGGAAGCCTGCTCCAATGCCTGACCATCCTCTCTGTGAAGATATTCTTCCTAATATCCAATATTAACTTCCCCAAACACGTTTGAGATGATTTTTTGATATTGACTGTCCTGTTTTGTGAAGTTTTGGCCTTGATTTTAAGAGACTAATTTGATGTTTTGTAACTCTATGTGTGAAATATCCTTCTGAAAAGAATGAATAAGCATTCTGTGAAGGAATATTAACCTCTGAAAAGTTAACATATAGGACACTACAAAAAAAAAAAAAAAAAAAAAAAAAAAAAAGGCCTCAAAAAATCCTCAAAACCATTTTAACTCATGTTCCAGACATTCTTACTGACTGGCACATTTGTAAGTATTACATTGTGGCTTTTTTATTTTCTTGAGGCTGAATAGAAGAACTTTCTTGTTATGTTACACTTAAAAATGAGCTGGGGAGGGCACAGGAGCTGTGCACTTCTATTCTTATTGTATATTGGTTTCTTGGATACAAATTTTTGCATTTCTTTTTTCCATGTGATCCTTTTTGCCATCTGCTTTTCACTGGCACAGGAGCTACATGCTATCTTGAAGAAATTTCTTACATTTCTTTTGGTCCTTTTCATTCATTTCCTCCTGTGTATTAAGGGTCACAGACTCATAACACTTTTGGATGTTTGAGGGACTCCTTGATAGACATTTTTTCTCTTCTTCTTCTGATATAAAATTGGTCTTTCATTCATTGTGGAGAGGGTTTCTCTTACAGATATCCCAGATTAAGTCAATGGTGAAAATAGGTTAAGATATTTTCAAAGATTTATTAAGTACAATCTGATTGGTAAGAAAAATTATTTAAAATTTCTGTAAAAATCTTCCCAGAAATAAGAACTAAGATAAACATCGTGGTGACTTTTTTAATAACAATTTGTGGTCAACAGGGTGAATGCAGAGATACTTTACTTGGCTTCTTGTGATGATGAGGGTTTTGGGGGTATACCAAGTATTAAATATAAATTAAACAGAATGTAAATGAGAATTAATACTGCCAAGCTTATTCCAGTACTAGCTGATCTTAGATGATGTGTGTTTCATGAAGTTGCTAAAGGCTTAAATGAAGCTGATGACTGGTGTTGCTGAAGACCTGCCAGAGATGCTACTCTCTTAGCTGACTAAAGATGGTCATAGAAAGATGATATACCAAACTACATAAATAGGGTAGCTATAGGGAGCATAATGGCATGGATGCAGAAAGTCCAGGGCAGTCTCTGCCCGTATTCCAGAACAGCTAAGCATACACCACTTCTCTTTCAGAAAGTGTATTACCATGTCTGAGGGGTTCACCTCCTACCTCTTGCCTTTTGGCACAAATACACATTAATGCAGATATACACCAGGGCAGGATCACATGCCACTCTCCCAGAACAGTCTGTATGTGCACATCCTAAGTAGATTTGTCCCCAGAAACATACAGGCACTGTTTAAACTGCTTCAAAATATTTCAAGGTTATGCCAGGAAACAAAAAGATTCCTGTGCCAAGAAAAATCTGAAGCTCTGCAAATAGGGAAGGATGGCCAGGCTGGTCTCATTTTGTGAGCCAATTCAAAGCTTCACCTTCTGACCCAGCAGCAAACTAGCTCTCTGTCCACCTCAGAATTCAGACACAGCATGCAAATAATTTGTTTTGGACTCTATAGCTGGAAAGCTAGGGCATTTTATATTAGGTATTTACATTGTAGGTTTACTTTACAATTTTATTCATAAAAAACCTGCAATTCAAATAACTGGTTACTAAATGGCTTGCAAGGATAATTTTAAATTGTCCATGCATTTTATTTGAATGTCTAGGGATAATTTTCAGTAATGTATTGGTTTACGTTGCTAGAAAATCCAGCTGCTCATACTGCCAAAAGCATGTGTTTGGGAATAATTGGAGGTTGCTAATAATACTATCTGTCTTTTTTCTTTTTTTCTCTTTTCCTTACATATTTTCTGCTTTCAATTGCCCTTGCAAGTTGTACGTTTAAATTGGCAAGATCCAACAACACTTTTATTTGCTCCCTGCTGTCAAGCACTAGGAAGGGGAAAGAGAGAAGACATAGTCACGCAAACAAGTTATGTCAAGAACCAGCATTTTTTAATCTGATTCCTTACATGAGATATTTCTTTACCCAGATCCATTTTATCTGAATGTTGAAGAGCACCTGGGATGTGCAATATCTTTGAACCTGGTCCAATACTATTCTGTGATCTAGGTAAGTTCAGGCCCTCCTTGCCTTGGGTCATGTAAGATGGCCATTGTCACAGGGTTCTCATTCATATCCGAGTGCTGATGGCCCACTGTCCCTAGCAACACCAACAAATATGAGGCAGTCTTGGATATTTCATCAGTTTCTTTTGTATTCTTCTGGTATTGCTTCTCTATGACATTGTCTCTATGCTTGCTTTTTCTTTTTCTTTCTTTCTTTCTTTCTTTCTTTCTTTCTTTCTTTCTTTCTTTCTTTCTTTCTTTCTTCCTTTTTCTTTCTTTCTTTTTCTTTCTTTCTTTCTTTCTTTCTTTCTTTCTTTCTTTCTTTCTTTCTTTCTTTCTTTCTTTCTTTCTTTTTCTTTCTTTCTTTTTCTTTCTTTCTTTCTTTCTTTCTTTCTTTCTTTCTTTCTTTCTTTCTTTCTTTCTTTCCTTCTTTCTTTCCTTCTTTCTTTCTTTCTTTCTTTTTCTTTCTCTCTTTCTTTCTTTCTTTCTCTCTTTCTCTCTTTCTCTCTTTCTCTCTTTCTCTCTTGCTCTATCCTTTTTCTCCTCTGCCTTTTAGTGGCATCAACAGCAGTAGAGACAGGACCACACTGATGTGCAAAAATAAGCTCATGAGATACAGCCTAGTCACGCTGAAGGTAATGGTGAAGGCAGTGAGATTGGACAAAAAGAAAGGAAGGAAGGAAGGAAGGAAGGAAGGAAGGAAGGAAGGAAGGAAGGAAGGAAGGAAGGAAGGAAGGAAGGAAGGAAGGAAGGAAGGAAGGAAGGAAGGAAGGAAGGAAGGAAGGAAGGAAGGAAAAAGAAAGAAAGAAAAAGAAAGAAAGAAAGAAAGAAAAAGAAAGAAAGAAAGAAAGAAAGAAAGAAAGAAAGAAAGAAAGAAAGAAAGAAAGAAAGAAAGAAAGAAAGAAAGAAAGAAAGAAAGAAAGAAAGAAAGAAAGAAAGAAAGAAAGAAAAAGAAGGAAAGAAGACAAGAAGACTATGGATAACAGCACGTTCTGTGCAACTATACACAAAATCAGCAGCTACCAGGATGGTGTATAAAACAGATAAAAATATTTCTCTCTGCCCAACAAGAGCTGGATGGAGGAAATCCACCTCTCTTTCAAGCAACACTTCCCAATATCTCACCCTGCCCCTTTATGTCCGAGTCTGTTCCAGTTTCCTAAAATACTGGTGGTCCCACATGGCTACAGTCTACATTACGGGTCATCTGTCAGTACGTACAAGGGAAGACTGCAGCTAATGAGAAATCACAGGGACAGGGAATATTTTTTTTATCCACAGACCCATAGTGGCTCTTCACCTTTCAAGCATTATAGCATTTAGAGAGCTGGCTCAGTCTAGCAAAGGCTAGAAAAATCTCAAAACTGATTAGGAATCACAGAGTCATATAATATCCTGAGTTGGAAGGGACCCATAAAGGTCATCAAGTCCAACTCCTGGCACCGCACAGCTCTACCCAGGAATTTAGATCACATGATTAAGTGCACAGTCCAATCTCTTCTTAAATTCAGACAAGCTTGGTGCAGTGACTACTTCACTGAGGAGCCTGTTCCAGTGTGTAACCACCCTCTTGGTGAAAACCTCTTCCTGATCTCCAGCCTAAACTTCCCCTGCCTCAGCTTAACACCATTCCCGCAGGTTCTATCACTGGTGTTTACAGAGAATAGGTCACCTGCCTGCCCACTTCCCCTTGCATTGAAGTTGTACACTGCAATGAGGTCCCCCCTCAGCCTCCTCTTCTCCAGGCTGAACAGGCCCAGTGCCCTCAGCCACTCCTCATATGTCTTCCCCTCTAGGCCCTTCATCATCTTCATCACCCTCCCCTGGACATTCTCCAACAGTTTAATGTTCTTTTTGCACTGTGGTGCCCAGAACTGCACACAGTACTTGAAGTGAGGCCACACCAGTGCAGAATAGAGCGGGACAATCACTTCCCTCAACCAACTAGCAATGCCATGCTTGATGCATCCCAGGATACGGTTGGCCCTCCTGGCTGCCAGGGCACACTGCTGGCTCATATTCAACTTGCTGTCAACCACAACCCCCAGATCCCTCTTTGCAGGGCTGCTCTCCAGCATCTCGTTACCCAGTCTGTACGTAAATCAAGGGTTGCCCTGTCCTAGGTGCAGGACCCGGCATTTGCCTTTGTTAAACTTCATGTGGTTGGTGATCACCCAGCTCTCCAATCTGTCCAGGTCTCTCTGCAACGCTTTTCCACCCTCAACAGAGTCCACAACTCCTTCCAGTTTGGTGTCACTGGCAAATTTGCTCAGAACACCTTCTAGTCCTACATACAAATCATTTATAAAGACATTGAAGAGGACTGACCCTAAAATGGAGCCTTGAGGGACCCCACTAGTGACCGTCCACCAGCCAGATGTGGCCCCATTTACCACAACCCTTTGAGCCTTGCCTGACAGCCAATTGCTCACCCATCATATGATGTTTTTGTTAAGTTGTATGCTGGATATTTTGTCCAGTAGAATCCTTTCAGAGACCATGTCTAAAGCTTTGCTGAAGTCCAAAAAGATTACATCATCTGGTTTCCCTTTTTAGTGGTAATACCAGTTGTTCTCTGGATACCCAGTACCCTGAGCTGGTGGAAGGGGGTGGGGAGCAGAATGTGGCCCTCACTATCCATGAAGAAATGGTTGGCAACCTACTATGGCACTTGGATGTGCACAAGTCAATGGGGCCGTATGGGATCCACCCAAGGATACTGAGAGAACTGGCAGAGGAGCTGGCCAAGCCGCTTTCCATCATTTATCGGCAGTCCTGGCTATTGGGGGAGGTCCCAGTTGACTGGCGGCTAGCAAACGCGATACCCATCTACAAGAAGTGCCAGAGGGCAGACCCAGGGAATAGGCCTGTCAGTTTGACCTCAGTGCCAGGGAAGCTCATGGAGCAGATTATCTTGAGAGTCATCATGCGGCACTGGCAGGGCAAGCAGGTGATCAGGCCCAGTCAGCATGGGTTTATGAAAGGCAGGTCCTGCTTGACGAACCTGATCTCCTTCTATGACAAAGTGACGCACTGGGTGGATGAGGGAAAGGCTGTGGATGTGGTCTACCTTGACTTCAGCAAGGCTTTTGACACCGTTTCCCACAGCATTCTCCTCAAGAAACTGCCTGCTCTTGTCTAGGACTAGCGTACGCTTCGTTGGGTTATAAACTGGCTGGACAGCCAGGCTCAAAGAGTTGTGGTGAATGAAGTCAAATCCAGTTGGAGGCCGGTCACTAGTGGAGTTCCCCAGGGCTCGGTACCAGGGCCAGTCCTCTTTAATATCTTCATTGATGATCTGAATGAGGGCATCGAGTGCAGCTTCGGTAAGTTTGCAGATGACACCAAGTTAGGTGCGTGTGTCAATCTGCTCGAGGGCAGGAAGGCTCTGCAGGAGGATCTGGATAGGCTGGACCAATGGGCTGAGGTCATCTGTATGAAGTTCAACAAGGCCAAGTGCCTGGTCCTCCACCTGGGGTGCAACAACCCCAAGCAGAGCTACAGGCTGTGAAGCAAGTGGTTGGAGAGCTGCCAGGCAGAGAAGGACCTGGGAGTGATGGTTGACAGTCAGCTGAATATAAGCCAGCAGCGTGCCAGGTGGCCAAGAAGGCCAACGGCATCCTGGCTTGCATAAGAAGCAGTGTGAGCAGCAGGTCTAGGGAAGTGACTGTCCCCCTGTACTCGGCTCTGGTGAGGCCGCACCTCAAGTACTGTGTTCAGTTTTGGGCCCCTCGCTACAAGAAGGACATCGAGGTGCTCGAGAGAGTCCAGGCATCTCTTAGTTCTGCAAAGAATAATTCACCGGCATTGTTGTCCTAGCCAGGTGGTCTGTAATAGACTCCCACAAGGACATCCCCTTTATTTGTTCATCCCTTAATCCTTGCCCAGAGGCTCTCAACTTTGCCATTGCCAACTTAAAGATCCACACAGTCCAGCCCATGCTTCACGTACATCACCACCCCACCACCTCGCCTACCTTGCCTGTCCCTCCTGAAGAGCCTGTAACCATCTATTGCAACACACCAGCCACAGGACTCATCCCACCAGGTTTCGCTTATGCCAGTGATGTCATAGTTGTTGGACTGGGCCAAGACTTCTAGCTCATCCATTTTACTCCTCATACTGCATGTGTTTGTGTAGAAGCACTTCAAATGTGTCTTGCACACAGCACCTTGTGGAGCCGACAGAAGGACCTCACTAGCACACAGTCCATCTGATTCTAGCACACCATCCCTTCATCACCAGCTCATCACCAGTGTGCCTGGTTTTATCCCCTTCCCCCTTCGATTCTAGTTTAAAGCCCTATCTATAAGTCCTGCCAACTCCTGAGCAAAAAACCTTACCCTTCTCTGAGAGAGGCGCATCCCATCTGGTGCCAGCAGGCCTGGTGTCACGCAGACCTTCCCGTTGCACCAGTCCCAAAGCCACGTGTTAATGTGATGAGCCCACTTGTCAGCATCAATCCCCACTCTCAGAAGGACAGAGGCAAATACAACCTGTGCCCCTGATCCTTTAAATAGTCGCCCCAAAGCCCTAAAGTCCCTTTTGATCTCTCTCAGACTTCTCGTTGCTACCTCGTCGTTACTGACCTGAAAGACCAGTAGCGGGTAGTAGTCAGTGGGCCATACCAGGTGCTTGACTTTCTTAATGAAGTCTCTCATCTGAGCCCCAGGGAGGCAACAGACTTCCCTGTCGGTTGTGTCAAGTCAGCATATCGAGCACTCTGTCCCTTTCAAAATGGAGTCCCCCATGACAATAACCCTTCTTTCTTTTTTGGCAGATGATGTAGCAACGCGAGGGATAGGTTGCCTTGCCTTAGGCATCCTCGCTGAGTGGGATGGGCTTTTGTCTACTTCATTGTTCTGACTGTCGTGTTATAGACCCTCATACCTCTTATATAAGGGTAGATGGGAAGGTGAAGTGGGCAGGGACAGGGCTCACCCACCACCCCGAACAGGAACCTGCCTCCATTCCCCTCCTTGTCTTCTGCATAGCCACATCAATGACTGTGTCTGGAGAGGCCACAAGAGATGTGGAGGTCATGTTTTTCCACCTGGTTGATACCATAGCCAGGCTCTTCGCAAGTAGGTTATAAGTACCAAAGTGAAAGACCGCTGTGGAGGAGCGGCAAGGGGCCCTGCCTGCTCACCCTGCCTGTGCGAACTGCCATGCAAACTGCCGTGCAAACTGCCGCACCCCACCCTTCTGACGCACCACAACCTGTTTGCCCGTCCTGGTTGCCACGCTCCTGATCACTTGCACTCCCTAGGGACTGCTTTTGAACAGCCAGGGAGGGGGCAATGCTGACTCCACCTACACCTCGTCAGCCTCCCTTGTGAGGGCTGCCAGGTCTTGGTGGCTCCCTCGGCTGCTTCGAGAAAAAAATATGGAACACTTCACGAATTTGCATGTCATCCTTGCGCAGGGGCCATGCTAATTTTCTCTGTATTGTTCCAATTTTAGTATATGTGCTGCCAAAACGAGCATGTATAGCAAGAATGTATACGAAAAGTGAGAATGTATAGGAAAGAGTAAGATTTAGTGATACAGATCAGGTGGTAAGTAGCCACCTGACAGATTTTGACATGATTTGAACTCTCAGATGACTAAATATCTTCTGGAAGAGAGCAAACTAGTTTTAGAAGCAATTGCCACATGGTCAGAAAAAATGAAACCAGGAGGATGTAATCTGACAGGGTGTCTCCCACTATTTTAGCAGGTGATACAAAGCTTAGAGCTATATTGTTTAAATAGACCGTTGTAATAATTGAATATACGGTGATTGAGGACAAGTTTAACCAATGTCAAACCTTGTCTTATAAAGAAAAAAAACAGACAATGAGATTAAAATCAAGAATTAAGGCAGATTTTTTTAAGAAACATAATTATTCTTGGGCAGTTTAATAAGGAGAGGTTCTCGGTATTTGAGCTAAGCCATAACATATGCAAGTATACAATTCTGCATACCTGAATTACTGGCAGTATGCTGGCCAATATACTCATAAGCACTTACATATATATATACATATATATTACTTTGATTTTAAAGTTATCTATAGGTAGTGTTTTTTTGTGTTGTGTTAGTGATCAGTACTTCTCCAGAGATAATAACCAATCATACAGTGATTTCTTCATAATAGGTCAATAAAAGGAAACATATTTATTTTAGGGTAATGATGTAATTCAAATATTAGATGGTTTAATAATGGTGTTCTAAAAGAAAGAAATTTCTCAACACAGTTGAAATTACATACACAATATAATGGACTCTGGACTCACAATAACATTTGTTTAAATCTTGTTTAGGGATTCATCTCACAGAAAATTTGTAGCATTTACCCTCTAGCATATACAACTGCCATACACAGCTACCTCTCTGTAGGTTACTTGATTGTCTAGTAATGTCCCTTGGAGTGTCACAGAACTAGCAACCATTTCACAAACATGGAAACTTGCAGATCTCTATTCTGCCGAATTTATCAAATGCTGTTTCATGTACATCTAGCATCTCTATGAACTTCATGGGCTTGCTCAGAAGTGCAGAAATAAGCAGAGATTCCTTCATGGCTGTGTGACAATCCACAAATCCTGCAATTGCATCTACTCTGCTATCCCAGATACCACAGGGAAGATGCAAAGATCACAAGTCTTAATACCTATAAACCATTTATTTTAATACATTTCTGTATCCGTAAGTGAATCGGGACATTCTGATGCAGAAAAGATAAAAATAATTAACAAGAAATATGAAAAGGACAATGAAAGTAGGAAGGAAAATATAATCATATGGATTTTTCAGTTCCTTTTACAATGTTTTTTATAGAAGTTAAAACTTTATTTTCTTTCTGCTTGTAGTGTGGGTTGATTTATTTAGAATCATGTCAGATTTCCCTCATTTTTCTTTCAGTCACATATATTTCCTTTTCTCAGTTAAAATCTATGGTTCTTCATTGTTTCCAAACATAACCCATACCTCAGAAAACAGTATGCTTCTTTGAGAAGACTGTTGCTTTAAAATACGCCCTCTATAATCTCATGAAATCAGAAGTAGAGGGGAATCTGTGCCTGGGAGAGGTGAGAGCACTGGAAGGTGGGAAAAGGTTTTCTAAGGAAAGGAAACAAGTTCTGGGGAGACAGAAAGATTCAAACAGCAGAGAGGATTTTCTGGTATAAATATCTTAATATTACTTCACATATTTTATAAACAATGCAAATACAAAAGCACAGGTGTCTTCTTTTAACAGATGTTGTGTGAGTTACATGCACAAAAATATGACAGCTTTATTTCTGATTAAGTTAAATTCCTTATTTCTTAATTTTGCAATGTTGTTCTTTGAATGAATTTCTAGCTCCCTTTTCTTTCCTTCTTCATGGCCTTGGAAGCAGACATTCTACTGCAGTAAATGTGGCTTCACTGCAACAGATGTAGCCCTGCTTGGCAAATGGAAAGATCTGTATATACCTTATTGCAGGTCTCAGGCATGCAAACTTTTTCTACTATGATAAGCCAAAAGAAGAAGGTGTAGGTGAGTGAGAAATACATTGGTATGGTATTGTGAACATAAAGATTCAGTTCCTTCCTGCTGGATGGAACATGCAAAGGCTTTTGTACTTCCTTTGCAACACAGCCACAAGCTCATTCCCTTGATTTTCAGCATGGAAATAGAATAATCAGCAATAGAATAATCAGTACTTTCTCTTACCCGTCTTTTTTTGGGGGGAAACCATGATATATCTAGGTCATCAATAATGGGATTCTATTTCTGAGCTAGTTATTTTTCTTACTTAGAAGAACAAAAAAAAAAAAAAAAAAAAAAAAAAAAAAAAAATAGCAAGAAATCTGTCTTACACTAAATGTGTACCTGAACACCTTAACGACCATTTATACTATGAATACCCCAAAGCACCTATTTTTCTATAGGTTCAGATGATCTAATATGACTGGCATGAGAATAGACAAAGGTACTGCATATAACTGTATACTGTATTTGGTCACATTAATCAGTCCCTCTGTATTTTTCTATGGCCATGGTAAGTGAATCTCAGAACCTGATATGAGTTTGTTCCCAAATGCAACTAAAAATTTACAAGCAGGAGAAAATAATATTTCCAAAGCATTGAAAATGTCCAAGTATGTCTTCTAGGCTTGATAACAACAAAATTCTATGGAATCTGTGCTTTTACTCAGTCAATATTACCACCCAAGTCATCTACGCACTGCCTGTCTTGTTTCTGCAAAAACACAGAATCACAACATCACAGTATAATTCAGGAGGTCTCTAGGCAAACCTGCTGCTCAAAGCAAGGTCAACTATGAGATCAGACTATGTTACTCATGAATCACAGAAATCAAGATTCTCCAATTGAATTGCCATTTCCTTCTTCCCACTTCATAGAAAATAGTCCATTATTTTAAAAATGAATAGATGTCCGGAGTTCACTGCATGTATTTTACAAATTTTTAAACATGTAAGATCAAGTTTTCAAGATTTTCTCCTAGTCTTGAAAAATAGATTTATTATTTTTTAATTTAACATCTCCTTGGAGTCACAGGATTCCAATACTTGAGATCTTCAGAAAATCCCTTTACAATGACTAAGTTAACAACACTGGAAATGCTATTTCATTGAGTGCATCGCTACTGTCAATTTCAGTTATATCTTACCAGGTAGACCCATTTCAAGAAAATGCATTTTAATTGGTCAACTTTTTTCCTCATGTATTTTTATGTATCTTGTATGTACTTCATAGTCAAATGTATCTATTGTCTGCTAAGTCACAGAAACTCTGGTGACACAAGCAATACTATTAACGACATATATAAAAGTATAATGAAAAATATTAAGTAATTTATCAAAAAGCATGGATAGGAAAAGTACTCTGAGCAAATCCTCAGTGTGTCCCCCTTAACAGCCTCAACTGAAACTTCAGTCCTTCCTCTGTGTCAATATTTTGGGGCTCTCTGAAAAACATATGTGAGAGTCAATATCAACATGTATGCAACCCTATGGTGAGACTCCAACTCATCTATTTATGGTCCCCCAAGTGTTGTGGCAATTAGATAATTTTGTGTCATTGGTCACTAAAGACTATAAAAGACAAAAACTCTGTATCTGACATCAAGTTCTTGAGTCACACAGTACAGTATGGCAGGAGTATAAGGGCAAGAAATATAAGGGCAAATATCCCTGTGTGTTGTGGTGCTTTCCCTTGTTAAGTCCACCACTGTTAGATGTTAAGAGACAGGAGTCGCAGCTCAGTTGACTTTTCATCTGACTTGATATCACTTTGCAGCCTCTCAGTCCCTGCAGATACATCCTATAAATCCTATCAAGTCTATGTGCACCGTCCTTTTTTGCCCAGTTTCAAGTTTCATATTGTGTGGAGAAAAGGATTTACCAAATTCTCACTTTTCATGTTTGCATGGCTGCTCCATGTCCCATACCCATTAACCCAAAAAGAGGGACAGAAAATTCCCTCCTTACAGGTGGAGTTTAAGTATAGCACTTCAACTTTAAACAAAACATTCCTGAATAATATAATGATAAACCTACCACTAACACATGAATGTTATTGATCATTCTCTTCACAGCTCTACAGGGATTACATAGATGGCTATGAGTTTGCTAGATATAGCAGCACTGTTTTTAAGAAAAATCTGTCAGCTATTTCTCTGTTTAATAAAGACATGATATTCTGCAACTCTTCACATCAAAAGATACAGCCTGATGTTTCTTATGAGTCATGACTAAATGGATTATGTAGCTTGCATTCTCTTAAGCACGCATTTTGATCTCCAAGCGTGAGCAACAGTTTTTCTATTTCAATCAGTAAACAATTGCTCTTTAAAAATACTCCAACCGATGTTTATTTGTACAATCTGTCCTTCAGCAGAGCCTTAGTTTGAGAAAGTAAAAGATGTAACTCTAATAGCAAAGTGTCTAAAAACTGACAAAACATTACATTTGATCATGTGTGATGAGTGCACTAAGGAAATATGTAGTTTGGAAAGCTGATACAGCATCTCATTGAAATAACTGTCTTAAACATTGTTTTTTCCTGATCTAACCAGTTGCTATCCCTGCAGTGAGAATTTTCTTCTTTAAATTACAAGGATCAGATTTCCAACTAAAAAGCACGAGTAATGCACAGTCTGAATGAAAGAAAAATAAAACATTTTAGTTCAGTCTTAAGAGTAGTTACTGTGGATACGTCTTTCCCTTGAGAAGAATGCTATGGGGTCCTTTTTTCATTAGAGATGTCAAACATTGAATCAATATCAGTGCTGAGACCATGACTGGTGGGCTGACTGGGTGGGAACTTTTAGAGTAAGCAAACAAGATATTCTTTCTTGATTAGGACAATTTTGTTGTAATTAAGAAGGCTACAAAGTAAAATGAAAAAAAAATAACCTGAAAGATCATACTCTAACTGAAAACCTGACTGCAGCTGTATAACCTTAAACATAGCAACTGAAACAAAAGATTTGGACTTCCATTTATAAAAGAAGAAAAAAAGGATGAGTTCCCGCTCACCCTTCCAGTGGCCTTTCACCATCTGTTTTATAACACTCTTGAGAATATCATTATAACGCAGGTATCTAAATACACAATAGAAATTTCATATAATTATTGAGGTAAGAAAAATTTTGATCTATCTTCTCAAAGCTCCACATCATTCTGCACTGTTTACCCAATTAAATATTTATTCATTTTTGTCAAATTAATATCCAATTCCAGTGTAGAATTTTAGATACATTCTTCAGGAAATAGTACCTCACACAAGTGTGAGGATTACACTGGTTAATGAGGTGTTTCAAAGCAAGGTATTTCAAGTCACCATGCCCTAGTTCCCTAAGTACAAATCATCACAAATCCCAAATCATCACAAATCCCTGGCTTTTAATAGAAATAATAATAATAATAATAATAATAATAATAATATAGTGTTCCTATCTCCATCTTCCATAATAAGAAAATATATTTTTTGCTAACATTGTTATTTTTTCTTCCAGTTAATTTTCTTTTCCTTTTACTGACTGAAACTGAGAAGAATATGACTGTATTTGTCCATATTTTGCTTATTTGTGTGGGTTTTTATTTGCTTGTTTCTTTGTTTTTAATTTTATCCCCTGGCTTATACATTTGTATATTATTATGATGCCTATTCTCAGTGACAGAACAGTGGTAGATTTAGTATATCTATATCTGCTCTGGATGTCCACAGTACAGTAAATTACCAATGCCCTTATATATCACAGCACCTTCAGTGATTCAAACTTACAGACAAATCACCACTATGACCGAAGACCTTATGGATACAGCTGTGCAATTTTGACAAGTCTGTAAATCACCGACTAGATTCTTAAAGACAGTAACAAATATTTCATCCCCTAAAATGTTCCTTTATTCTCAAAGGGACAATTGGCAGGGATAAATAAAAAATAAAATAAAATAAAATAAAATAAAATAAAATAAAATAAAATAAAATAAAATAAAATAAAATAAAATAAAATAAAATATTAAACATTAAAAAAAAAAAAAAAACATACTTCAGCTCCATATTTATTGACCAGCTACTTATTAGTCGTTCATTTCATTTTCATGTTCTGGACCAACTTTACATTTATTCTTATGTCAGATACTGACTTATTTTGCTTTTCATGTGTTCTCTCTCTCAGTCATAGTACCTCAATAAAATAATAATGTTTTCTTAATGTTTATTAAGGTTGGTTTTAAGGGCTTTTGAATTCCTTGGGTAAGGTTGTGTTTTGAGATCTGTATGTTACCAGACACCCTTAAGCCAACCAGAGGACCCAGGGGCAAGGTTCTTCTGTCAGATGAGGAAGAAAAATGTTTTTTACAGCTTGTAGCAAAATGTGTCCTAATCCACCTCAGAACTTTAATACTTCTTCAAAAATAAAAATATTAACTGTGTAGAGAAAGTTTACAACAAACAGAGCCTATTCAAAAAAATCTAGCTCAAATACAGAGTGACTGTATAAATTGAGGAAGAAGAGTCTTTCAAATCTAAATTGCTGTTTCAAGTATGGAACCAGTGTCTAAAATGTTAATTTCAGCCTATGACTTCTACTCTGCAGCCAATGTGAAGTGAACTCCTGGTGCCTGGCCAGTTTCTAATGGACAGGTGGCAACTACCCAAGAAAAGACAGCAACCACAATTGGCATCCTGGTGAGGAGTCACAGCAGTGGGACAAAGACTGCATCGGTCAAAAGAAAAAGTGATCTCCTCGCCCCCTCCAAACAGTTCAGCTAAAGCAGGCCTGAAACAAATGGGCAAAGCACTGTGGGAGAAGATTTTATTATGATTGTCCTGCCATCCTTTCTTCTTGTGAATAAAACAGGGGATTTGTTTTTCCAAAGCTGTCAATCTCACACCTTTCATGATTTGAGAAATAAAAAGAGAAACGTTGCTCTGTCCCCCCTTACCAGATATGCCTGCTGTAACAGAGAGTGTTGCCAGTCACACACTTGAGCTCTAGATCAAAACCAGGTGTCACTGCAAACTGTATTTAAACTTTAACCTTCAGTTCCACTTGGTTGCACAGCTTTTGCTTAAAAAAAAAAAAAAGAGGGGCAGGAGAGGACTGGAAGTACGTGCTTTTCACTTGCCAAAGCACTCATTAAACTGACACTGTACCCAAAACTCAAGCATCTCTGTAGTGGGAATGTCCTCACAGAATACCAATTGTAAGAGGAGTTTGGTAATGAAATTGTCTTCCAGATTCCAATATTACATTTTCTTTCCTCTGTTGTTTGAGCAACAACAGGAAAAACAAAGAAAACAAACAAACAAACAAACAAAAACCTTAAAGAATGAGGAAAAAGAAATTGATAAATCTGCCTAGCTACTATGAAGAAACAAAATGACTGCTGTGCAATGTCACAGCCAGTAATGCCTCAGATTCAACTGAAACAGCATTGAAAAATATCCAAACAGGAATCTTTCATGTCTGACTTCATAGGTCACTCACCCCATGCTATGTGTTCTCTTTGTGAATTTCTCAGCTAAGTACTTCCAGCTAAAGTAGATCAAATACACAGAATGAGAAAAATCAACAAAGTATAAGACACGATGAGCATTCTAGAAATACCCCTTAGCTAGCATATTGTAACAGGCAGCACTGGATTAGTAGCAGCATGGCAAACAACTCATTGAAATTTCAGTCTCTCTTACAACCAGGTTGTATTTCAAATTTATCATTCTAGTTTGAAACATGCTATCAAATGATGAGGGCACAGTGGATGTTTATTTGAGTTAAGAAGTCTCTCCCAGTCTCTCCACTTCCAGCAAAATGTTGCTCTGAAGTAGTTCAATGGCAACTACAGACCATGAACAAGCACATGACATTGGAAAATATATTCAATAACAGGAACTGTCCCATAATTTATTCTAAAATACAGGAAATAAGGCATGGAAACTGGAAAAGATGCTTATTTTCATCTAATTAAAATAAACAAATTATTGGTATTATTAAGAAGAAGAAGGGGAAGAAGAAGAAGGAGGAGGAGGAGGAGGAGAAGGAGAAGGAGGAGGAGCAGAGGAGAAGAAGGAGAAGAAGAAGAACAAGAAGAACAAGAAGAACAAGAAGAACAAGGAGAACAAGGAGAAGGAGAAGAAGAAGAACAAGAACAAGAACAGTGTTCTCTACATGATCCTACTTGGCAGAAGGGATGATCTGATCTTCAGAGGTCCCTTCCAACCTTGGCCATTCTGTGATTCTGTAATTGTTTCAGGTTGACTAAGAGTCAGAAACAAACAAGGGCTCTGATTGTGTCTTGTTGTTTTGGTTTTGTGTTTTTGTTTGTTTGTTTCCCACTGTTTAATCCATTACTCTGTTGATAAGATTTGTGTGTAGACTTTTAATGTTTTGTTTTTATTAGATTTCTGTCATCTTTCTGGTTTAAGAAGAAATCACAAGAAAATGCCAACACTTCAACAAGGATAAAGGAGAGATACTGGTGTAAAAGTCCATAGGATGGATTTGTTTTTTACACTACAAATCTGGATAACTCCATGATTTCAGGGAACTTATTTATCTATGACAATATTGGGGAAAAAAAAAAAAAAAAGAAAAAAAAAAAAAAGGAAAAAAAAAAAAAACTCAGAACCTGGACCACCAATTCTATTTGTTACCATTGAAAAGCTGACTCAAACACACAGGATTTTAAAAATTATGTCACTTCACTAAAGCAATGAAAAGATAGAATTGCTTGTTTTTGTGTTTTTGTGTTTTTGTTTGTTTGTTTTTTAATACTTAATTGAATTGCAGCTGTTCATATATATCTCATATTACCTTCACTCACAAAGGTCACTCAGTGCTGGTTTACCTTGGCCTGATACCATACTTACTTTACTTACTTTTTTTTTTTACTTGTTTTACTTACTTTTCTGCAATTATATGCCACTAACTGACTGGTTCATTTGTATATGACTAGTACTACAGTCCTAGTTAATGATATGTCCTAATAAAATTTTGATCATTATTGTAGATAGAAATCAGTCATTCTCTGCTTTATGTTTCAGTAGTTATATTTTCATTTTTTTTGCGTGTTTTTCTAAGGAAATAAGGCTTGCTTGATCATAGAATCATAGAGTGGCCTGGGTTGGAAGGGTTCTCAAAGATCATCTAGTTCCAACCCCCTGCCATAGGCAGGGATGCCACCCTGATCAGGTTTCTCAGGGCTTCATCTAACACGGTCTTGAACAACACCTCCAGGGATGGGGTATCCACAACTTCTCTGGGCAACCTATTCCAGTGCTTCACCACCATCTGAGTAAAAAATTTCCTCCTAACCTCTAATCTAAATCTCCCCTCTTTTAGTTTAAAAGCATTCCCCCTCATCCTACCAATATCTGATTGGGCAAAGAGTTGTTGTCCATCTTTTTTATAAATCCTTTTTAAGTACTGAAAGGTTACAATGAGTTCCCCCCAGAGTTTTCTCTTTCGTAGGATAAACAGCCCCAGCTTTCTCAGCCTATCTTTGTGGGAGAGGTGCTCCAGTCCCTTGATCATCTTTGTGGCCTTCCTCTAGCTCTATATTCTTCATTGTTCATTCTGTCTGTTATCTACCCTTATAACAAATTTGTAATCCACCAAACCACCAATCTACCACCTGAAACACAGGTTGAAATCTGAAAGATAAGTTACCATGAAAATTGTGAAAAGAAGTCTGGATTAGATGCAGAAAAATCTGGAATTATTGCCCAGCCCAAAGGAGATGTAGACTGACCCACAGAGCAACAGGGAGCAAAGCTAGCCAGGGAGCACACCTGAAGTAGCAGTTTACCGACTGCAAATACTGTTGCTTGCTCAGGGGAGTGTGCTCCAGGGAACAGAAGAAAAATTATGAAGTTGGCAGTGTGTGTGTAAAATGTACCATTCATACCAATATGCATGGTATGACTACATATGAAAACAGGTTTCATTCATTCTTCTCTTCAGGAATAATTTCTATTTTTAAATCTTTATAAATATATATTGTCCAGAACCATACCATTCTGTCCCACTCGAGAAATAAAAACCTTCTTCTAACAGCTTTATGAGCAATCTTTTCTTTGTAATATGTTTTCCAACTGGACTCTTGTCCAATTTCTGTCAATAACCTCTGAATCATAAAATAACTTTATTAAAAAGTGAATATTTCATGTTTCTCTTATTCATGCTATCAGCCTATTTCAAAAAAAAGTTCAAGTAATTGAACTTTAGTGTTTCCACATCTACACTGATTTGTAACTGAGAACACTATTTTTCAAAACAGAAGAGAGCAGGTATTTTCAAACATTCTAGGCTGTATTTGTAAGTCCTTGTCTCCAAAGATGTGAGTGAAGTTGAGATTCATTACAAAGTATTTCTACTACAAAAAGAAATAAAACAGGCCTTCCTCTTTATAGAGATATCTTTAGAGGTTGTTTTTACTTTTGGTTTTGATTTGTTTTGTTTTTGTTGTTGTGTTTTGTTGTTTATTTTGATTTTGTGTTTTTCTTTTATTTTCTTTTAACTATCTGGCAACATACAAAAAAAAAAAAAAAAAAACAAAAAAAAACAAAAAAAAACACTGGTTATGTGCCACAGCTCCAGAGAATTTATTCTCTTTCTCTCTCACCTGCTTCTTGCATTTAAAAATTTTCATGTAATTTTCCAGGCTTTCTCAGCCTCAAGAAAGGCTTGGATAATTCATACCAGGTGTTTACCTGGTAGTGGTTGATAGATTTTAGGTAAAGTTACTGATTTGCAAGTAAACAATCACTTATAAGTATCTGTTGTTTCTTCATGTTGACTTTCTTCCTGATCTTGTCCTATACAACTTTCTTGATAAAAAATTACAATTCATGTATCTCAGCCACTTTAAGTTAATGTAACTATGGAATGTAAAACTCTCCAGTAATAGTTATAAATTGTTACCAAACATTATAATTATTTTTAAACCTATTATTACTATTTTTAAACCAAACCGACACTAAAGAAAGACCTCCCCGTTCACTAGAGTAGCTAATGGCTTTCACTGTAATCAAGCTTGGATTGGAAAGACATTGTTCTTCATGTCCACAAGTCCTTCTACATTACCTATATCAGGATTACCCTGACCAGTAGATGCTTCATCAGCAGAATTCCTAATAAGCACTTTTTGAAAGAATATACATGTTCTAGAAGCCCTGAAACCGTGAATGACTGGCATAGTTTTCAATACAGTGTGTCTGTATGGATAAATTTGTCTAAATCCCTGAATGACTCATCAGTCCAGAGGAAATTAGTTTGTATGATGGATGACTTTAAAGTAGCATTTAGAATGCTGCTTATTACCAAGAGCATTTATCTGTTTAATTACATAAACTAGTGCTTTTGAGAAATGAATAATTTTAACACACGCTTTCAGGAAAAAAATCCACATCAACCTTTAAATTGTCTCATTTAGGAATGTATTTGTATTCTGAGAAATGTTCCGTTTTTTGTTGTTGTTGTTGTTGTTTTTTCTTAATAGAGACTTTCTGTCATATCCTTTAGTGATTTTGTCATTAACATGCTCACTAATACATTAATGGAATTCTATTGTTCACAGTGTTTCATTTTTTCGCATTAATTCCATATTGTATCATCTGTATTCACTTTGGTGAACACTGCTTTTGATCCACATCTTATCACGTTAATGATTTTGCTACAAGCAACATTGTATTATGAGATTTCAATATTCTGTTAGCATATTTAAATGCTAATAATTCAAAGTTTATCAAATCACATGGCAAAAAGGTCAATAAATAAGCAGTCATAATACAGGGTTAGCAAAGCTATTAGAAAAATATGGAACTCTTTAATGATCATTGTATCAGATACTTCTAAAGATGAATAATGACATGAAAATCTAGAAGTAGATTGTTTATTAATTATTATTGCATAGTTTTTGACTAAACACATTTCCAACAACAAATTATTAGAGAGGGAAAATGACACTGCGTTTTTTGTCCTGGTGTTATTTTCATCTATATCATTTTGTCCATCTTTGTCCTTTTTATTCAGTGTACCTACTCAGTTTTACTCTCTGAGAATGTGTGGTTCATATTTTTCAGGCTGTTCCTCACATTCAGACATTTTCTCATGTCAAACACAGATACAATACTGTGGGTGTCTGTGGTAAATATGCGAAATCCAGAATACGGAGGTGAATTTGAATTTAGTCAAAAGGGGTTTTCTTTCATCCATACTGTGTGTAGTATTGAGATGATGGTCATTATTTTTAGGAATTGCATAATGTATCAGCCACGCTATAATACTTCCATGATAATCAATCCTTTTGTTTATGTAGTACCAGATAAATAAAAACCAATAAATAAATAACTGAAGAAACAAAAATACTGTCATTTCTTAAGAGTTAAAAGAGAGCTATGAACTCATTTTAGAAGATTCTTGTACTTACAAAGAAATTTGTGTTTGTTCTAAGGTAAGAGTATTTGCAGACAGGCCTCTGAACCTGCAAGCTGTTTTGTACCATTTGACCTTTCCATCTGTGCACTGCTCTTCCGACTCCAGCAGTAAGGGTTTCTGGTGTTAGGAGCTGCAAGCTTGCAAGACCAGAACCATCATCATGAAGGAGGATCCAGAAGTATATAAAAAGGACACAAACCCACAGATGTGAAATTATTACTGGTTAGATGGATCAGAGGAACTATTTGTTCTGGCACATACTTTCCTATAGTTCTGATTTTCCAAGGTTTCAACCTTGGAACTTAGCAGTGACTATAAATGGTCACAGGGGTATTTCTTCTGCAAGGAAAGACATTACCTTTGCATGGGAAACAAAACAACACCAACAAAACAGCCAAACCAAACCAAAAAAAAAAGAAAAAAAAAAGTTTTTCTGGAAGCATATTCAAAGTGTTGCAGAATTTGCCATACTTTATTTCACGTCTTCTATGATGCAAGTGAAAATATAACTACTCTTCCTGATCACCTTCCCAAAATAATGCTCCTCATCTAACACAATATTACAAAAAACTACAACTAATTCACAAGTAGAAACTTATCTTCCATTTCACAGACACTCTCTCCATTCAAGTCATCAGACTCTTGAAATGCAACTGCACTGGAAGATACCGTTTCAGATTTCTGTAATTTAATCCTTGTTGTCCTTATATGTAGATCCATCCAAAGGTTCCCACTATCTCTGTCAATCAGATATTAGGTCCCCAACTACTCTATCAAGTGCATTCACCATAAGCCCCCATCTGTCTTTCAGCTCCCATTTCAGCTCCCAGGACTTGAGGTCAATTTAACATCTGTCCACACTATGATATTAGGTATTCATTTTATTTTTCTAACAGGTGCGTATACATATGTATTTTTGTTGTTAGGCTACCTGTTTTGGCAACAAATTCCTCATTACCATCTAGAAACTACCTCATCAGTCTTTAAGTCATTGCTTAACATTCCTCTGCCACAACAGCTTTTGAACATACAAACACACCTTGGCAGCAGGTATGCCGGAACTGTACTTAAACTCCTGCTTGCTAGGGTGACTAATTTTGCCTCACCTGATATGTTAAAACCAGAAGGGTAATTTGAGACTGTGTAAACAGTCTCCAGTTTGATTGAAAGTGCCCTTAAACATACTATTCACTCCTTGGACATCTAGTCCCTCTGTATCTTAGTTTTATCCTTCCTCATCCTTGCATTAGAAGTGCTCAAGAAGCATGGACTAAAATTTTGGGTCTTCAGTAGTACAGCAGGTCCAACACACTGAGAAGAAAATTAAGTCTGAGTTCCTCATAGGTTTCTAGATAGTATCATTTAAATTCAGAAAAAGGAAAGGAAAGGAAAGGAAAGGAAAGGAAAGGAAAGGAAAGGAAAGGAAAGGAAAGGAAAGGAAAGGAAAGGAAAGGAAAGGAAAGGAAAGGAAAGGAAAGGAAAGGAAAGGAAAGGAAAGGAAAGGAAAGGAAAGGAAAGGAAAGGGAAGGGAAGGGAAGGGAAGGGAAGGGAAGGGAAGGGAAGGGAAGGGAAGGGAAGGGAAGGGAAGGGAAGGGAAGGGAAGGGAAGGGAAGGGAAGGGAAGGGAAGGGAAGGGAAGGGAAGGGAAGGGAAGGGAAGGGAAGGGAAGGGAAGGGAAGGGAAGGGAAGGGAAGGGAAGGGAAGGGAAGGGAAGGGAAGGGAAGGGAAGGGAAGGGAAGGGAAGGGAAGGGAAGGGAAGGGAAGGGAAGGGAAGGGAAGGGAAGGGAAGGGAAGGGAAGGGAAGGGAAGGGAAGGGAAGGGAAGGGAAGGGAAGGGAAGGGAAGGGAAGGGAAGGGAAGGGAAGGGAAGGGAAGGGAAGGGAAGGGAAGGGAAGGGAAGGGAAGGGAAGGGAAGGGAAGGGAAGGGAAGGGAAGGGAAGGGAAGGGAATCAGTTATTCTCTGAGGTGTCAAGAATCCAAACTAGTCCTATCCATTGAGATCAGGGAGTTGTTGCATGTGAGCAAGACCTGCTGGGCTAGTGGCCTGTTATCAATATGAATACTTAACCTAACCTTGGTGTAATGTTATATCTATGATTCCTGAGCACAGCTTGTTTGGTTTTTGATTTCTTGTTTGGTTTACTTTGCTTTGCTTTGCATTGCTTTGTTTTGCTTTGTTTTGTTTCCATGGATGATTGATGCCCAAAAGTGATATTCCTGATTCCCAGTTCTTTCTCAAAAGACTTGGGAAATAAATTACTTTTAATAACATGACAAGCTGCAGTAGGACATGCAAAAACAACCTTGCATTCTGCTTTCCAGTAAGTTTTATGGAGAGCCTGGAGGCTGAAACATCAGCACTTTTTCCTTGCCTTTCCTTTCCTTACCTTTTTGTCAAATGTCATAGAGCTTTTACTGCTGGGAACAAATGTACAAACATGCAAGAAAATGAAATCAAGATTAAAATTTCACTCAAGCTAGTCTCAAATATATTTTATTTTGACAGTTCCCTTCCTTTTTTCCTATTGCTTATTCAGTCACCTCAGTTCTCATTTTAGTTTGAATGTATTTTCAGCTTAGCAGGATACTAAATGTTTCTGTTTGCACGTCTTTGTGCCTTTCCAAGGATTTAATTGAACTCCCATTTTTGGTACCACACGCTTGCCAGGTTTCTTGCATAACACAAACATTTTAAAACTTTCCAATTGGGTTTACTTTTGACTTGAATCTAATTACTGCTGTTGGACCTGGCCTTGTTTTTTCCTTATTCATTTTTTGAAGTTATTCATTTCAGAGCATTTAAAAATCATGCAATTGGTTTGTCCAAGGAGCTTAGATGCTTGATTATTATTAGTCTTTTTTTTTTCTTTTCTTTTTTTTTTTTCCTGCAAACCCATGCAAGTAGTCCAGCTCTGTTTATTTGTATAATCTATTGAGCTGTGTGATCTATTTATGACATATTGGAAAGGCAGGCGAGAATCATGGGAGCCGTGTGCTTGGCAGTAGTCATTGCAATCAATATTCCAGTCACGAACAAACTGTCAAAAATTAAGGATGCACAGAACTGTATTATTTTATCATGGGCTGGGTTATTTTCAAAGGAATCTGGGGGACTTAGAGGCCCAGTTCTCATTAAATTCTAATGGGAACTGGGAGTCAAATGCTATTGAGCTGCTTTCAAAAAAAAAAAAAAATATCACAGCAGTGGAGAATAATTTGATGAGGTCACCCAATCCAAATAGATTCTACTATGATCTCTACACACAATTAAACAACTCATTGGGCTTAATTCTTCTCTTTTAAGAGCATTAAAAGAACAAATATATATATATTTTTTTTTTATTTTTATAGGATTTCAAATTATGTTTTCCTAGAAATGATCTGATTTCTGTTTTTATCTCCTTTTATAGTCAAATTATTTTTTGTGTCATACTTTATCTTCATTTTGCTACAGTCTCATATGAAAGTGATGAAAAATGTAACTGCTGATACAGGCTGCAAAACTGGGGGGGGGGGGGAAAGCAGGTGTGCAGTATGTATTCTGTGACTTTTACATTCTGCAGGCAATCATGGTAAAACAAAGGACTGTGATCAAATTTAGTGTTAGATTAAACAGCAAGTATCAGTAGTTCTCAAACATTAATAAATTTTCATCTCTTCATATCACCTGTCAAGCCTTCTTTCAACAATGTATTCATATATTTAATTTTGTGCAAATCTTTATCAAAGCCCTAAGTACATCCTGGGTTTCTGTATAATATAAATGGTGCAAAGAGGAAAGCTGGAGTGGCAAATATTCTACAAACTCAAGCATTTCCCCTGCCCTTACAGCCATCCCAGGAATGATGGTCAGCAAGCTGGCCTGACATCCTCCCTCTGAATCAGTGTTAACGTAATTCCTTATAAAGGCAGAGATCCATCTTCCCAACTCTTATTTCAGAACTATTTAGGAAAATACTACAGTAATTTGAATCTTCACTCAACTCCCTCCAAAAGGCAAATTTTATTAAGTGTGTTCACAGGTCCACAGCCCTACCTTTTCTTTCATGCAATTTCATAAAATGGTTACATTTTTATTGAAGTGACTTGTCCATGGGTCAGGGTATGCAGCTGAGATTCTTTTCCTGTCATTTGTTTCACCTGACTTCAAGGTATGTAAAACTGAAAAATCAATTTGAAACTGAAGACCTTAATTAACAGTAAAGATAGATTAATAATGGTTTCTATTTCCTCTCTTTTTTTCCCTTCTCCAAGCATCCAATGGTGGTACTAGATACAGTAATTAAAAAACTCAGTGTAAGAGTGAGGCAATTCTCTTTTACAATGCAACCTTTGCTTTTACTGCTTCATGAAAGCATGACAAGGTCTATTAAAATGACATTAAAAGATGAGTTGACCAAATGAATTACAGAATAGGTTTTAGACAACCTAAAGAATAAAGTAGTGAACAAAATATGATTAAAATTTTGATATAATGAATAAGGACATATAAAATAGAACTAGCAACTTTTTGGTCAAACTATGTGTTGTTCCTTTTCTTTCAATTTTCCACCAGTTCAAAAGTTTTCTTTAAACATATGAATATCTTTATAGACATTCAGTTATGCATATATGCACAAAAACACATACACCTTTTCAGTGGATTTGAAACAGCCCTTTTTCTAACACGTTTTTTCCTGTGACAAAATAATGTTTCCTGTTTTGTTAAAAAATTACATATTCATACAGAACACAGATATCTCAGAACATTATTTTTTATGATGATAATAAAACCAATTTCCAAGAAAATATATATTGTATTTCTGTGATTTTTATGCTACTTGTCAAATTTCAATTTTATTATCAATAATCACTCCACAATTCTCATACTTTTCTCACAAGGCATTGGTTTTCTTATGAGTGAATGTTTGTTAAACTTGTGATCTCATTACAATCTATACCAATAACTTGCATCACTGATTTCCAGGAAAAAAATAATAATAGTAATACAAAGAAAAATAGATATTTTTTTAACCAATTAAAAACCTATACATGTAGTTTTTCCTCTTCACTTAGAACATTTCAAAAGGTTACTGGAGCTACTGTTTTTTATTTAGTCTTTGAAACTCGAGTACTTTCCATTGGCACCTACGAGGACATTCTCAATCTGTTGAAAATAATTGTGTGGAAAAAGACATTCTGTTGCTTCCAGACACAATCCAATCAGTGTAATGGTTTCTGAGAAAGAAGGAACTATATTCACTTTTCATTCATGTAAAGAATGAGATAATAGAAGACTTTCATGGTAGATGAGCACCCTGCAGGTACAGCAGTTTGTTGCAGCATACATAAGGCCTTGTTGGGTCCACTGCATAAGGTAAAATCTCTCTTAAATTGTACTCTTCCCCCAGGGTTAATATATATATATAGATTTATTTTTTTTTAATAGAGGGAAACAGGAACTGGAGGGATTTTGCACCCCAGAAAAATTTCTCTTTTGAATGGCAGCTCTGATGTTCTGGGAGAACTTGCTGAAGTTCTTCTCTTTCTTTAATGAGGTAAAATTGACCTAAACAACAGATACCTAGGCACTCACCATCAAATTTAGCTCATTATTTTCCAATCAGACCAAGAAAAAAAAATAAATAAAACAAAAACAACCATGGAAATGAATGTCTTGTCTCTTTTGGTATTCTTTGTGCCCACAACCTTTGTATGGTTTTCAGATTTAATTGAAATTCTGTAACAGTGGAGTTCAAAGGCGGAGTGAATCTCAGCCAGTGTACTGTAGCAGCATTAGCAGCACTGCCAGAGAGGTGCAGTTTTTTGACAAAGAAAAATGTTCCTTTGCTTTTTATAGTACATCATTGTTATCAATTTCCCTTTACTGTAGCAGGAAAGATAGCCGCCATTTGGTGTCCAAATGTTGTGCCCATGACAGCTTTCATACCTTTCCTCTCAGCTGCTCATAGCTTTCCAAATCACATTCCTCCTGAGCTCTGAGACTGTTCACTTTCACTCTCTGCACAGACACAACTGATTTGAGAAAGCTTGCATTAACAGACATCATTAAATTAAAAACTAGAAAAAATGTAGTTACAAATATTCAAACATGTTAGAGTTGTGAGTTTTGAAAAGTGGTGACTAGAGTTTTCTCTACCTTGACTTATTTGACCTTATGTGTGTTAAACAATTAATTTCCATTCAAGAAATGCTAATGTTTAACTGGTATCTAAATTTATACATACGTGTATTTATCTGCTTGAGGGTAGGAAGGCTCTGCAGGAGGATCTGGATAGGCTGGACCAATGGGCTGAGGTCAACTGCATGAAGTTCAACAAGGCCAAGTGCCTGGTCCTGTGCCTGGGGCACAACAACCCCAAGCAGAGCTACAGGCTGTGAGACAAGTGGTTGGAAAGCTGCCTGGCAGAGAAGGACCTGGGAGTATTGGTTGATAGTCAGCTGAATATGAGCCAGCAGTGTGCTCAGGTGGCCAAGAAGGCCAACAGCATCCTGGCTTGTGTAAGAAGCAGTGTGGCCAGCAGGTCTAGGGAAGTGATTGTCCCCCTGTACTCAGCTCTGGTGAGGCCGCACCTCAAGTACTGTGTTCAGTTTTGGGCCCCTCGCTACAAGAAAGACACCAAGGTGCTCGAGAGAGTCCAGAGAAGGGCAATGAAGCTGGTGAGGGGTGTGGAGAACAAGTCTTATGAGGAGTGGCTGAGGGATCTGGATTTGTTCAGCCTGGAGAAGAGGAGGCTCAGGGGCGACCTTATCACTCTCTATAAGTACATTAAAGGAGGCTGTAGTGAGGTGGGGAATGGTCTGTTCTCCCATGTGCCTGGACGAGGGGGAAGGGGCTAAAGTTGCTCCAGGGGAGTTTAGGTTGGATATTAGGAAGAAATTCTTTCCCGAAATGGTTGTTAGGCATTTGAATGGGCTGCCCAGGGAAGTGGTGGAGTCACCATCCCTGGAGGTCTTTAAAAGACATTTAGATGTTGAACTTAGTGATATGGTTTAGTGGAGGACTTGTTAGTGTTAGGTCAGAGGTTGGACTCGATGATCTTGAGGTCTCTTCCAAACTAGACAATTCTGTGATTCTGTGATTCTGTGATATACATACAAGCAACAGGAAAAGTATGAAGAAGGAAATGAATTGTTCAGGAGAAAAAAAAAAAAAAAAAATAAAAATTACATGGCTCAACATTACTAAGAAGCAAGAAATACTTCTTAATAAGATTTGTTATCTTCTCCATGCAATCTTGTACTTCTTTTTAAACTGTCTGCTCTCATATTTTGGATCAGTTCTAAATATACTATAGATATGTTGTATTTGCAAAACACCACTTTTATTATGGAAATAAATTATTTGTAGTATTCATTTGTTTTATTAATATGACTATCAATGGCAGTTTTACTCATCATTAAATCTTTCTAGAAGAATAAAATCTGTGGTACAATGGCATCTATAATATGGTAGATCTAAGACTGGTGATAGTGCTTGTTCACACACCTGTGTGATATGGTCCAAGCTAAAATGTATTTGTGGCTTCATGTGGCTCAAATAAGATCATATGGAGACTTCACACGAAGAGGAAAATTCCTGCATAGTTTAGCAAAGCTTGAGAGTTCACTGACCACTCCTCAAATCTAAAAGATTCTGAAAGAAAGCAGAGAAATATTTCTGTAATATGTAAGTCTCATACATTTATGAGACATGTGAGTAGCTCATGAAAGTTTTTGAGTACACAGAAAGGTTAAGATTTTTGGTAATTCCAGTTTTATGGAGATAATTTAAATTAAGTTTGGTTTATTGCATTGGATACATTTTTGAGGAAGCTATGCAGTAGACTTTAGAATAGTAAACAAAAATTCACACTGAGGATAAATAATTCATTTTTTAAGTTGCTAGCAAGATAAGAATAAGTGGATTGCTGTCAAATGATCTTTATCTTATTTGTCAAGACAAAGTACAGTCCCAAAGCCATAAACAGATTGCAAAGGAGACATTTCCTTCTTACCCTTTCTTTCACACTTTCAAAGGTCTTTGCAAATCTGTCCAACTAAATTAGAGCTTTTTATTTTTCTCTTTATAAGCTAGCACTTTGTAAATGGGAAAAACCCTTAGTTTATATATCAATATCTAGAAAACGTTTACATGTATTCCTTTTAAAATTGTATATGTATTTAATTAGTGCCTGCATGTCCCACTACCAACTTTGCAACATTTGAACAAAATAAATAAATCAGTTACAAAATCAAACAGCTACACATTTTCACATTTCTCACATATAAAGCTCCAGCCAATATGTTTTACCCCTTCTATTTCTAAGATATTTCTAAGATATTTGAGGTTAGGTATCTTTATGACCACAGTTACTGCACTATTGTTCTCATTAATTAAGAAAAACTCTTAACCCTTTTCAGTCTCCCTTTACCTCCCCAGAATGTTTCTTCTTGAAGTGGCATCCTATTGAAATAGAGGGTTGTCAATTTCTTCTTCCTTCTTGTTGAAGATAATTTTCTGTCACAGGTACTGAGTGAGTCAAACAGGAAATGTACCCTCCTAGATCAGCGGTTTGAAAATGGGAAAGGCCTTGTGGGAGAGATGACAGTAGGTGATTGTCACAGCCGCAGTGATCATGAATTAGTTGAGTTCAAAATTTTTGGTGTAAGTAGGAAAAGGTCAGTAGAGTTGCCACCATAGACTTTCAGAGAGCAAACTTTAAGCTTCTGAGGGAGCTAGTTAGCAGTGTCCACTACAAATCTGCTCTAATAGGTTTAGAGGTGCATGAGAGCTGGGCATTTTTCAAGAATCAACTTTTAAAGGCCTAGGAGCAGATAATCCCACTGTGCCACAAGTCAAGCAAGTGAGGCAGAAGGTCATCCTGGATGAACAGGCAACTCCTCCTGGAACTAGGGCAGAAAAAGAAAATATATGACCTCTGGAAGCAAGGTCTAGGTTCACAAGGAGAGTACAGCACTGCAGTTCACACCTGCAGGGAGGAAACAAGAAAAGCTAAAGCCCAGTTTGAGTTTACACTGGCCACAGTGGTGTCAGACAAAAGAAAAGAAAAAGAAAAAGAAAAAAAAAAAAAAAAAAGGCATTTTCAAGTATATCAACAGCAAAAGGACATCAAGGGAAAACATATACTTGATGCAGGTGGCCACCTAACATAACAAGTAAGGAGAAGGAAAAGATGGAGGTTTTTATTGCCACTTTTTTGCCTCAATATTTAAAAGAAATGACAGACCTTGGGCTTGAGACTGCAGAGTTGGAGGACCATGACTGGTGGAGCAGTGACTTTCCAACTTTGGTTACCAAAATTGTAAGGGAACAGCTGTATCAGCTCAACATTCATAACTACATGGCACCTGTTGGGATTCAAGCCAGAGATCTGAAGGAATTAACAGATGTTATAGCTTCTTAACAATTTTCCAAAGGTTGTGGGAATCTGGGGAGGTCCCTTCTGACTATAGCCAGCATTATACCATCTATAAAAACGGCATGAGAGAAGACCCAGGAAACTACAAACCTATTAGTCTAATCTCAGACCCTTGAAAAGTTATGGAGAAGATTGTCTTGGGGGATAAAAAATGCATTTTAGGGAACAAAGCTATTATCAATCATAGTCAACATGGGTTCATTAAGGAAAAGTCCCACTTCAGTAGTTTGACTCCTTCTATGATATGCGTTCTTAGTGGATGAAGGGAAGGCAGCAGACATAATCTTTGTGGATTTTAGTAAGGTCTTTGGTATTGTCCCTTGTGAACAAATTGCCCAGGTGTGAGATGAACAGGTCTATAATACACTGGCTAAAATACAATGGTAGCAGTTGTATAGCCATTGTATATTTATAGTTATTATTATACCCATACCTATATTCTTACATACATGTAAGTATGGGTATAATATATATATAATAAATAATATATAAATAATATATAAAAATATAAATAATAAAATAAATATAAATAGATATATAAATAATATAAATAATGATAATATTATATATATAATATGCATTTATTTATTATTTATTTATATATATATATTGTTTATATAATATATAAAAATAATATAAATAATAATAATAAATAATATATTTATAATTATACCTAATTATAGCTATTGTATTATGGCTATAATACAATGGTAAGCTCAAAGGGTTTGCTCAAGAAGGCAAACAGCATTTTGGACACAGCATAGACAGACAGTCAAAAGAGTTCTCTCATTTAGCATTGATGCAGTGTCACTTTGAATATTGTGTGTGGTTCTGGACTCTACAACACAAAAAGGATGTTAAAGTACTTGAAAACATCCAGAAGAGGACAACTAAGCTGGTAAAAGGGCTGGAAGACATGTCCTATGAGGAGAGGCTGAGGACACTGGCTGTCTAGTCAGGAGAAAAAGAAGCTGAGAGGTGACCCCATGACTCTCTACAACTTCCTAAGGAGGAAAAGCAGAGTCTCTGCTCCCTGCGAACAGGACATGCAGGAGTGGCACAAAGCTGCACTAAGGTAAGATCAGACTGGACATGAGCAATTTTTAAAAAAAAATTATTTTTTTTTATTTTGAGGGTGGTCAAATACTTGAACAGCCTTCCTGAAGAGGGGGTTGATTCCAAATGCCTATCAGTGTTCAAAAGACATTTGGACTATGCCTTCATGAATATGCTATGGCATGTTTTCACAGCCCTGTTCTCTTGGCAGTAATATATGAAACAAAATAAATATGACTGAGGAGCAAAAACGAAATGTCCCATTGTTTTTCAATATTTTCCATGTTTCTATTTAAGAATAAAATTGCCAGACCAGAACATCTTACAATGAATTCAAAGAAGCACTATGTGCAAAAAAAAGAGTGGCACATATCTCTAGACTTACTGTTTTTGACAGATCATTACTTATTGGAATACAAGATCCTTTGGGATTTTTGAGGAAGGAAATTAATTTTCTTGGTGTTCACCAATTTAAATATATAAAATTACATCTTTCTTGATGCAGTCTATCATTTGAAGAGGCCTGTATGTTTAGAAAGAAGTCACCCTGAATTCTGAATTGGTTGCCTAACCCATCAATAGACATTATATGTACTGAATTTCCATGTATGGCTTGCTTATGTAGTGTGAAGCATGTCCTAGTCCCAGCAGGATGCATATGGCAAGCACCAGTGAGTGACAGAGGCCAGAAACAGGACTCTGTAAATAGATGCATGAGCCCTGACTGCCTGCATAAAACATCCTTCCAGGTGTTTATGCAGAGGCTGCAACAGCTAGCAATTATGTCCTATATTCTGTGGAAGAAACGGGGAGAGCTAACGTTGCATACCACACAGGGACACAGACAATGGCACAAACTTTTAACTTCAACACCTCCTCTTAGAATATCCAAGCATACCTGGTGGTTACATTGCAATGGCTTGTGTTCCTGCAAGGGCAAAATTCAAATACTAACATGTTTAGAAGAGCTCTGAACTGTGTGTCAATTAATGCATAGAAAAGTTCTTTGGGCCTAATTAATGCATTAATTAATATTTTGTCTGTGCTTAGAGCAATGTATCTAGAGTGGAAAACAGCAAAGGTTCATAAGAGAGGAGAGAATTATTCTACTGGAAGATGTAACTCTATAAGGTTCTGAAATGTACAGGTTTTAAAGGGATAGTGTTGTGTATTAGAAAACAGGGAAAAGCATTACTTTTGGATGTGTCCCACTTATTTCTTTCCCTTACTTTGTACTAGTTGGGCTATTTACATGAAAACATTTTTGTTTCTTAAGAATTCATCTGCTGCTTGTTCCCTGCCTGAAGTCAACATAATGTTATGTTTGTCAGATTTTAATCACCTCTACTGCAAACAATTATGAAATTATAAACAGAAGATTATGACTTCAAGTGGGATCTAAGTGGCAGGAGCTGATGAACTCTTAAAAGCAAAGATCCTGTTATAATGCAAATACTTCCAGTAATGAAGAAAAAGAAACAAAAATCATGTCAAAAATCTAAATATGAGCATCTGAATTATAGACAGCAGTGGGTCTTTCAGAGATGGTAATGGCAATTGAAATAATTTCATAATAAACTTATAAAGCCGTGTTAGTAATTACTGTATCTGTAATTCTTTTTTATTAGTGGGATATTATTATTTTTTTAATAAAACAGAATCTTACCACATCTTACCACTTCTTTGAAGAGAATCTTTTCTGTAGATAGCATGGGCATTTCACAACTCTTATTTGTTTATAGCAGTTGCATCCAAGACAAGCAAGGCATTCATGGTTTATACTACAGCATCTCTCTCCTACTGAGGAAGTCAGGAGCAAGCCTGAAATGTTCAACTTCAAGGAAACCAACAGAAGAGGCCAGCCAGCTCATGTGAGTGCAAAATCCTACACAACAGCACAAGTGCTCTCTGAAATACCTCTTCACCTCAGATATTGCTGGCAGAGGGAATTGTTCTCCATCAGACTTGCTCTTTTATTTCTAAGGCAGGACACAGGTACAAAAGCATTTGACACCAGCCTACCTTCTCAAAGAATTAGAGTGATACTTCATCAGATGTACAAACACTACTCTCTGTTTCACTGCTTTTCCTTGTAGGAAAGATTGCATATGTTCCGCTTAGTGTATCTGTGCAGGTCGCATTGATATTACTCTCCTAACTGATAACTGCTTAACAATAATGGTCACCTTAGTGATGACACTGTTCAGAAAGACCTGCTGTTCTCATGCATGTTGTAGATTTGGACTTCTCTGAGAATCCCTGGCACATCCTGACATACCTACTTGGAATGCTGTTTGTTCCCAGTACAGTCTTTGAATTATACTCAGCTTCTCAGCCTCTGTAATAGGTAGCTGAATTTTTACAACCTTGCTGAAATACAGGTAATGTTTAGGGACCTCTGCACAAGGTTCCTCAAATTTTGCTTTATTTTTTGAAGTGTGCTTTATTTCTGGTAGCTGGGCAGATGGCCTGAGAGAACATTTCACAAATTGCACTCACTGCTGACAAAATAATGGAAGAACACTAACAGCTGCATACTCCTGAAGCATTGGAATAGGCTGCCCTTGCATATAGTGGAGTCCACATCTCTGGAGGCGTTTAAGAGATGTGTGAATGTCGCACTAAGGGACATTTTTTAATGGTGGGATTCAGTAGGTCATGATGGTTGGACCTGATGACCTTGAAGGTCTTTTGCAAACTAGATGTTTCTATGATTTTACGATTCTAAAGCCACTGTGTCCAGTGACTTAGTCCATTAAAGATTATTTGGCTCAGGACTCAGATGCAGCACATATTCTAGGTCTGGTTGTAGCCAAAGAGAAGTCACTGAGAGAAACCTAAACTAATCTCAGTTCTTCATGTCAGAAGATAATGTCTGGACCACTGAAGTCCTGGTATATGTATAATAAATTGAAAGATAAAGTATCCATAAAGTAGGATAGAGGTGAGATTAAGGATATGGCAGGTATTATCCATATTAAACAGACTGATAATTTTATGATGGCATTGTAATCAGGTGAAAATAGAGGTTTCTTCAGAATTGCATACTGAGAAAATGGCTGATAATGTTTAGATGACAGAGTTTTCGTATTTTTAATGGTTAGATGATGGGGTTTCGGTATTTTTACTTTGCTATTTCAAGTTTCAGTTACTTTAAACACATTATTTTGTGCCATGTGGTGAGAGTGCCACAAGCTTCATAACCAGCTTCCAAATGTTAACAACAGGCACTCAGTGATTTTTTTTTTCACTTTGAAGGACTAGCATAAGGTTCAGTATGACTTTATTTGGTAATTAATTCTTCCTACCTTGTTTGAAGTCCCATCCTCCAGGGCAAATAAATGCATAAAAATTTCATGTTTCACTTTTTAAGTAAATTTCTAGCTGTGTACCACAGAGAAAATCCTGAATATATTACCTATGTGTGTTTTGAAAATGCCTAAATCAGAAATCTAATAAAACAGAATTACTTTTCAAAATCTCACAGAACTTCTGTCTCCTTTTTTTTTTTTTTCTGTGTCAGTCTGCTGAGATCAAAGACAATGGAACTTCAGTTTCATTTACACAATGATTTGAAGGATTTTGTGGAATTTAAACCGATCCTTTACTGCATCAAATTTGCCTTTAATTGATATATTTAATAGATCTTATCTAATCAAAACCATCTGCAAAGAACATGTATTTGAAAACACATGCAATTGCACCATGTAAAGTCTTAAGTCAGCTATAAAACTGTTCAGAACTCTGTATCTGATTGTGTTTTCTACAAAAACTATATGCCAACAAGAATTTTAACAACTATCATTTATATCTTATATATTCTTCCTGAAAAGCTTCCCTGTAAAATTAACAGAGCTAGAGAAAGAAACTATTCAAGCTTTGGTCATTGCCTAGACAGTGTTTTTTTATATTCTTGTTGCTCAGTTTTGTAATTGAATGAGAATTCTTACAGGTTGGGATTGCTTAAGTCAATAGACCATATGAGAAAATCAGCTTCAAAAAAATTTTTCCTTGACTGCTAATGCTCTCTCTCTATATATATACATTTCTGTGTATATATACTCTGAGGATATGGAAATCAGAAAGTTAAATAAAATGTATTAATCTTTAATACATTTACAAGTCAGCAGCATGAATTTAGGGACCTAACTCAATATGACACTTTAATTTGGCACTTAACAATACTGCTTACATGTATGTGTGTGGTTGTATTTTTTGTTTGTTTGTTTGTTTTTGGGGGGGTCTATTTAAATATAATGCTAGCTTGTTTTGTTGTTGTTGTTGTTGCTATTGTTGTTTTGCTTTGTTTTTAAAGATCAGTGAAATTCCTCCAGAGATACAGAAGTTCAAGAAGAACTTCTTGAGATATAGAAGTATAAAATATACAGACATATAACAGCAACTTTCAAAGTGTCTTTTCCTAGTGCTCTCTTTAGAAACAATTGAATGTATAATGTATATAGCTCTTATATAGAAAGATATTAACATTTTCAATCAGTTCCCCATTTAGAACACTAAAAGAGATAACAAATAGACTACTACTTCTAAATGCAGTGATAGTGGCACTTTTCGGATGCTAGCATTTCCTAATGATTCTCACCCTTTTTTACCATAAACACTTCACTTTCTCTTCTAAGGTCATATAGTGTACAAGCTGTGTTTTTAATAATTCTACTGTGTTTGTAATATCAGAATGATGTTTTAATGAGGAATCAAGTAGTAAAGAGATATCAGGCCAACAATTTTCTCTGAGACACTTTCCAATTTGAGATATACAACAATGGAAATTATGGTATTTTTTTCCATTCTCAGTCCTAGATGAATGTTATTGAAACCTACAAATGCTACACTGTAATTGTAAAGCAATAAGCTTATTTAATTCTCTGCTGCAGGAAAACAACCAGTGCACTGTAACTGACATACTTCTCTATTATCCCTGTTTAGTGTCTCCAGCCAAAAAGCAACAACAGTTCATCCTCGGTCAGGTCCCAGCTGGGACAATGTAATTACCATTATGGTGGATCAGAGGTAATTAATTTGATTTCTCTTGCCTTAAAAAGCAACAATCAAAAAGGGTAAATGGTGAAGATTTTAATGCCAAAATACAATCCAACACAGAGGTTACCCAATGAAAATATAAAAATGTCAAGCAACAGAAAAGTTAAAATAGTACTACCTCAGCTGGCTTACAGTTGCAAAACATTATGAGGAACAACACAACCTTATACAATCTAAGGATCTATTTCAGGTTCCCAGCAGTTCAGGCATTCAGGCATTGCTATTATTAAACATTGTTGTTTGTTTTTTTCAAGTAATCATAAATAACTGTCTTTTCTGCTACAGCAAACTTTGTTGCTTGATTGTTCTTTTTCAAATCTTTGACCAGGAGGAGAAGGATGTAGCCTTGTATAGGTATGTGTCATCATGGCTATCATTCCTCATCCAACATGTTTCCAGGCTCAGAATGCATTTTATTAAAAAAAAAAAATAATAATAAAAAAATAAAATAAAATAAAATAAAATAAAATAAAATAAAATAAAATAAAATAAAATAAAATAAAATAAAATAAAATTGTAATAAATTCTGCTATGAAGTCAGTTATCACACACTTAATTTGCCATACGTATGAGTTGCAAAATAATTTGGACAATATGTAAGTTATATTCTTTCAAAAAATGTACACTGAATTTTATACAGAAAAAAAAAAAAACTGTTCGTGAAGAGGAGATAATAGACAGAAGGCAATAGTTACTCATTAAGATTGTTGCACATTAAGATTGTTGATTAAGCTGTCAGTGATAAACATCAAATTTTTGTCTGTCCTCAGTGAGTTCCCAGCAGAGAAACAAAGCCTCTTTGAAAGTCAGTCAAGATTGACTTGCCTTCTTTCAAAAACAATGTGCAAAAAAGTATGTACTCTATGGGTAAGTGGATGGTAGATTTGTTAGCTACTTTTCAAAGGAAGAGAGATTCTAAAATATGTGACAGAATCTTAGACCTAACTTGTTATGTTCCAATATCCTTAGAAACAATGAACTCCTTAATCTGACAGCAAAAGTATATGCCAGTTCTGATCCAGTATGGTGCTCTTGAAAAGGAAACTGAGATTAAAATGATGTACATGCTTTCCTAAATGATCCATTTCTATTCAGATAACAAACCTCTCTTAACATCTGAAAATGTTATCTTATTTCTTTGAAACTGAATTGGCTTGTCTGTAGATTCTTGCAAGGGGGAATTGACTCAGGCTTTTTCAGAAGTTTATGGTGGAATAAACATGTACAAAATATAAAACAGGGTTAGATTAGATTATATTACATAGCTAATCCATTTAGTAATTTTCCCCCTAATTTTTATTTTTTTTTTGTTTTTTTTTGTTTTTTGTTTTTATTAGATGCAGTTTTTAGTATTATCTGAAGTTAGCCAAATGAACACAGGGATTCTTACACTATACACTTACATTTCAGGCTCCTTTTTTTTTTTTTTTTTATCCTCCAGTATTGGGAGTCATGCACTTGCCTTACTACATGACATCACCTAGAAAAGGCAAATAACCAAGTGCATCCTGGTCAGATATGCAGTGACTCATCTGAAGGCTCTTGCTTCATGTCCTCACCTATTATGGAGACCCATGTTAGCAAAGGCAACACAGAATTGTTCTCATCATTCACTTCAAAAAGCTAAGTGCCGCACTGGTAGCAATGTCTGGCGTTCAGGAAGCTAGAGTAGTAGAGGAGTTACACCATGATGCTTCAGTTAGGGAATGTGTCCCCCAGCCAGTGCCAGCACAAGAAATAAGAAGACATCCTCCTCTCTCATAATCTTGCACCTTTCCTGCTGTGCAACAGTCACCCATTATACAGCCCAGGACCTGGTCTACCACCAGTAGATGACACAGCATGTGCAGAAGTCTTTTTATTAAACCCTAGCATGCAGCTTTAACACATTAGACAGTGCACCAACTCTCAGACTCAAGACTTCAGAAAATTAGGAGTACTGTAAGAACAATGGTGCTTGCAATCTTACATTTAAGTTATGAGGTGTAATATTACACATGCAATATAAGTGTAAAGGTTAAGTTGGACTGAAAATCAAGGTCTTAAATTCATTAGTCCTGGTGTTCCACTCACTACATCTGTTTTACATTGGCATAACACCACTAGGTTTTCATTAGAGCATTTTCCTATACATCAGAGCAGAGAGGAACATATTCTAAGTACACGTTTAGAACCATGGCCAAAGGTAGGGGGAAGGGTTTGGGAGCCACTCTGTGTTCAGTGTACAGTAACAACCATCAGGAAATTCTCCCTGGTATGAATGTTAACTTACTTTCCAATGCAATTTTTTTTTCCAATAAAGGCTAATACACATTTAAAACAAGCCTATTAAATTACAGAAATCAAAAGTTATGTATATATATTCCTTCCACACATTAAAAAAAAAAAAAAAAATATTTTCAAAGCACACATTAACCTGAGCAATCATTTGCATAATAAGAGGGAGTGATATGGAGGTGGACTGAGGTGGACACTGTTTTGGCCTGCCTTACTTATACATCTCTGGGTAAATAACGTTATATTTTATGAATGTCTTCAGTTTAGATTCTGTTTTATATGGTACATCAAGCATCTGCACTTTATCCTGTCATTTGTGCAGTATATCTCTATTGATCTTGGCAGAAATATTGAGAAAAAAAAAAAAAAAAAAAGACACAAATGCTTTGATAATATTATGCAATCTCAATTTCTAACTATTTGGTTTTGATTTATTTATTTGTTCTTATTTATTTATTTATTTATTTATTTCAAGAAAATGCTTCAGGTGTTCTGCCTGTTACAATCTGCCTTTCTGTTCCTAGAACAGCACATTGAGTACTGACAGGCTGGCTAAATACCAGCCTACCAGGAGAGGAATCTGCTTAATTGCCTGGATTCTGGCTTCATAAAACAGCTTTCACACCTTAAAATGGACTAGTTTGCATCTGTGGCTGTCAGGTTTCTGGCTTACAAATGGAGAAATCAGCTGTTCCTGTTCCTTAAAGAATACCCAAGGGTACCAAACCTCAAGCATAAAGTGAAAGCATACTATCTGATTTCCATACAGAATAAGAGTAACATATTTTGTTAATAAGAACTTCTCTAAATTATAGTATCTATCTTTTTTTTCCACTTTTTTATACACAGAAGATGGCACTAGAGAGGAATTACATCAGGTTTCTAGTCAAAATTAAGATCACACTAATTTTATAGCTAATCTCATTATATGTTCAATTATGTCAACTGGTTCCATTCAGACTTTTTACTAACTCCATTTTAAGTGGCATGTTTGAATTGTTTCTTTTTTTCTTTTTTACTTTTCTTTTTTTTTTTTTTTTTTAAATAAACCAAAGGTATTATGAAAAGCCTGTCTCATGGCAGCATATATTGAAAAAAAAAAAAAAACTATTAATCAACCAAAACTCATACCTTTCACATCTGAGCACCAGCACAGTTGATACATGTGGAGAAAGACAACCTTGTTGTTCTATAAGCCACAGATTATTTTACCACCATATAATTTCCCATTTAAACACAGATTGAGTCAAGTTAAATCAATTTCTTTATAGTAAACATGAATGTTAAATAACTACAAAGTTCCAGATTTTTTTTTTTTTGGAAAGTTGAATGCTCTGATTATAAATCATAGAAGAGATGGCTGGCATCAGATGTCCTATTAAGAAAAGAAAAAGAAAAGAATTCCCTGTGTGACCTACTTTCCTTTTGCCATACAAATTAATTTTCAAATAGAAGACCGTATACTTTTCTGCATTTAAAAGATATTACAGTATTCAAAAAACATCAAAGATGATGAGTTAATCACTAAAATAATTAAATATATTGGAAATATTTTTTTGCTACCTTAGATTCTAAATCTAGGCCATCACCTTGTGAACTGACTGTTTTCCATACAAAATCAATATCAATAATAAAATCCTCACTGATTTTACAGCACTTTTCATAATTATCTTCAGACATCAGAATTTTGCCTGTACATTATTAATTCAACTCCTGTTTATGTGTATAGGTGATACAATCTTTAATTAAGTAATTACTTGGTATTTTTTCAACACAGTGCACGAGATGATTGGTTCTCTTTTCAAGAGCAGCTAATCAATATTTCTTCTTATCTTCCCATTTATTTTGTAATTCTGACCTTATTTATTCCAGTTTCTTTTCACTAAACAGAATAATAATTATTACTCAATAGACTTCTTTGTTATATTGCTGTCACTGCAGTAGGGCTCAGAGGTGAATAATTCATCTTTGCAATATCCTAAGAAGATAAAATCTTTGGAGAATGAAGACCTAGAGAAAAACTGCTGTCTGGTAGAAAGTGAAAGTCTTTTCAAATGTATGAACAAATTTTAAAGATTTTTCTATATTTGTAACATTTCACCAAAGCAGTTTAGCTGGACAATAGTTCAGATTCAAGGGGAAAGATCATAAATATAAATGGGTTCACTCCTTCACTCCTTTGGAAGAGGGAAAATGTGACTCAGACAAACCCAAATTGTGTAGAAACAGCTCTAGCCATTAAACAACCATATAAAAGAAGTATGACATAACCATTATCACTGTTTGAACAGAAAAATTTCAGTCATCTGAAAACAAAGGCAGTTTCATTCAGCCACAATGATATAGGTTGTAGACAAATGCATGTCAATCTGAACCCTAGAATATCCAGAGTAGAAGCTATAAGGAAAACTGTGTGGAAAAACAAATTTAAATGTTAATTCTTAAAATTTTCAACTGTTTGTGAAATTTTAGGGCAGAAACTAGTGAAAGGATTAACTTGACTACAACAGAAGGCTAGCTGCTGGTATAATACGACAGTAAGTATAAGCTAAGCATTTAAGTGTTTTTTCCATCAGTAGATGAATGCTTTAAATTCAGCAGAGCCCAGTGTGAAACAGATGAGACACAAATATATCTGTAAGTCTTTCTTCAACATTCTTTAAGCTGAAATGAAGAGCAGAATGCCTTCAGGTAAGAGCAACACATAGGAGGATGTCACAGATTTTCCTTGCCTGTGTCTACAGAGTTCCTGGCTATCATTTCTTCATCACTCAGAGTAATCTGCAAAGTAAAAAAAAAAAAAAAAATCGTTATCTTGATGACTGACAGTGGTTCTCAAACGTTTAAATGTATAAGGAAAGAAGTTGAAATGTTTTCTAAAAGTTGTTATGTCTCCTACTACTTGTGTTTCATTTGCTTATATTATTCAGAAATTTAAACATGGAAATTTCAGAAGCTGATGGTCAGGTTTTATATATATGCCTCATTTATTTTGCACTGACCAGTTCTAAAAGTCCAGGAGCAATTTTTATCAAATGAACACCAACTAAAACCCTGGGGAAGTGAAATGTCCACTGAAGTTCACTGAAATTTATACTTTGTTGTAGCAGCTCTAGCTGCTGTGAGGACAAAAGACTTAGTTTCCCACTTAGGAAACAAGAAGTAAATCTTACTGATTTCCAAGAGCAAAAGCAGAATTAAGTGAAGGTATAAAAGGAGAATAAATTCTTATATGTATGTTGCACATGGCACTTCCAGATTTTCAGACAATTGGCTTCTATGGATCACCAACTCCACAGTATGTTAAACATGCAGCTTTGAGCCATACGGATACAAAGGGGGGCAAATAGAAGCAATGAAGCTATAGTTTATGCACAGGTTATCTTTAGTTTAGTGAGAAATCAACAAACTGTACATTTGAATTCTTCTGCCCTGAATCTACTTTGGTCTGAAAACAAATCATTAGAAGTCAGTTTTCTTTCTCTTTATTCTCACAACTTGACTGACTGAAGAAAATGAAAAACAGAAAATGTCTGTATATTTTCCTTTCGTCTTTTTCTTTTTCAATTTCTTCTATAAAAGGGAAAAATGAAAGCCCAATAAATATAGCTGAGGGAATGATGCCTGAGTTGCTGCTACACTGCACATATTCTTATAGCCTTCTAAATCGTAAAATGTTAACAGCAAAACTAAATCTTGACATGTTGATAGCTAAAACCATACTGCAATATGGCACATCAATTGCCTGTTATGTTTTTGAGGACCAAAAAATATTCTCTTCTGTACCATTAACATAAATCAAACTGGTTAAATCATTTTAATACTCCAGGTGCCTTTTTTTTTTTCCTCAGATGACACAATGGTTGATGTCAGTGCTGGTGGCAGGGGAGAGAGTGAAGAAGGGGGGAAGGGAAATCACATAGACTGTAGATTTGCAGAAGGGTTATGTACACAAATCAAGTTCAATAGGCTTGTCAGATGAACATTTCACATTAAACAAAATAATAACCTGTCATATGATTTTAAACAGCTTCTTTTTTTTCTTTTCCTTTTTTCTTTTCCTTTTTTTTTTTCTTTTTCCATCAGGTTTCAGAAGATCAATGCAGAGTTGTAAGTATAGTATCACAGCTGAATTTCTCAAACTAAGAGTAAAAACCTTCTTACCATTGGTCCTTGCCAGATGTTGATTTTGACAGGAGAAAAAGTATCAAGTTTTTCCAAAACCTCAAAATAGGTGAATTATAGCTAACAAAAAACAAATAAATATAAATAAAATATAAATAAAATCTCTAATTCTGAAGCTCTGTAAAATTACAACACACAAGTAACCCAGCAAAAAATGTATCCATTAAATAAATAGTAAAAAAAAAAAAAAACTACAGCATGCCCAATTGATATTTGCCTGCCTTGGTTGTTTGGAGGTCTAAATCTCATACCTTAAGTAGCCAAGACCTCAACATCCTCTCTGCTATGCAACCCTAACTGATTTCTCTCAAAGCAGCTCTACCCAGTCTCTGATAAATATTTAAGTCTCTGTTGATAGTAAAAGCTCTTGCTGGAATTCTGTTACTCAGAGAAGGAATGGAGCTCATAAAATAGCAGAGTTCATTCAAGGTAATCTGTCTATGAACTTGTTTTTTCATATGAAATTCTGTTTCATGAGCTGCCTCATTTTCAGACCACTAAAACTGTAATTAATGGTAATGGAGTGACTAGACCTCATTTGCCTGATGACTGCACAGTCCACCTGGTACCCGTTTTTATACTAGGGTTTGATGCTGTGTTCAAACATGATTTGAGGGGTTGGCAGTTAAGAGATATGGGTTCATTTCTGCCATTCTTTATATAAAAATTTGATGTTTGTTTCACCACCTGTGCCTCAGTTACTCCTGACTGTACAAAGAGCTGAAAGGAAAATAAATAAATAAATAAATAAATTGAATCCCTAAGTTTTTTGTTTTTTTTTTTTTTGTATAGGTTGCATAGGAGTATCCTTGTTGTAAATACTGAGCATAATTATGTTGCTTATAGCTAATTCTCTTTGTATCACAATGTATCACAAAACTGTTATTAAAGACTATATTTCTCAGTGTCTTTAAGAAATGAGTTTCTGAACCTGTGCATATTGATTTGACAGCAAATTTTCCACTAAATTCAATGGGTTTTGATCACAGCTTAATGCATATAATTCTTTGAATCTGTTCTTGGTATGGCAAACAGTTTTCATTGTATCTTAGTCTTCTTTCAATGTAATATTCAGGCTATAGTTAATCTATCAATAAATGAAACACAGTAAATGTATAACTACGTTCAGATTAGCTCAGAGTAAGATTTTACTATAAGATACTATTACAGAAACAGTGTGTATTTGTACAAGAAAGAATTGAGAGAACTATTTGTTAAGAGTACCTCAAGTTTTCAATCTCACTTTATAAATTGCATTCAGGATCGACAGCTCATTAACAACTCATTATGGATACTGAATTTTACACAAACAGATGCAGTGCAGCAAAGGACACAAAAACTGAATTCATGAAAGGGAAAACATGGAGATATTTTTTTCAGTTGAAGAATATGACTTCATTAATTATATCTGGGTTATTTTCTCTGCATTTAAATTGCTGCAAACAGATACAGTGATAACTAACACTTCTCAGTACCCACAGAAAAATGTATATGGTGTATGTAGATATCAGACCAGCTGTATAAACAGGCAGTGCCTGCTTTCCACAGACTAACAGATTTAGGGATTACAAATTAGTAAAATTCCAATAAAGTGAGTAATAATGAAACAGGAAATCAGTAACTGTTTTTGTATCATCTGTATAATGAGCTCAGTAACCTTCATAATGCAGCCTTGGAAATATTACTGCTTTGTAGCATTGACAATTCTCAGAAAGTTACAGTGATAACCAACCCATTGCTTTTGTTTATTAATACAGATAAGAACTCAAAAAAAATGATCAACAGAAAGGTAAGAAAACAAGGATACCACTCAACCTGCATCTTTCAATTCATCTTTCAGTTTCACAGGTATTGTTATTTTTTAGGTCCATCAGATCAGACACAGAGTGATAGCTCTGATAGATGAAGGTTAACACCTATTCCCCATGTTCTAGCATCATTTCAAAGGAGGTGGTGGTACTGTAGGTACACTGGCAGCCTTGGATTACACAATTCCACAAACATTTAACTGTACAATAGGATCAAGAACTCCTGTAAGACAGGAGTTGATACACAGATTATTTAAATTGGGAGAATTGGTTAATATTAACCTTTTGTTCTTCTGAAGTAATATGAGTAACATTTAAGTATGAACTAGTCCTTATTCAAAGCTGGCTTCTTTAAAATAATTCAGGATTTAGCACAGAAAACAGTGAAAATAAAAGTTTATATTCCTATCTACTAACTAAGGAATTAGAAACATTTAAGAGTTATGTGTGTTTTGTGTCTTAGAGATTCTTTTTCACTTTGCTATATATATAAATCAAATGTATAGTTTAGGACAAGATCAGTTTGTACAATGAAAAATAAAATCTGATACATTTCTTTTTTTCTTCAAGAAATCTTGCTGGCCCAAAATTCCACTGTTTTATACTCTTCGTGTTAAGTGTCTGTCCACACAAAGTACTGAAGGAGACATTTGGACAAGCAGAAAGGACAGTCTTGATTATGTGTTAATTTTCCTCTGGGAATTTCTGGATGGATTTAACCTCCTTGAAACTCAGTTCTCCTAGATTTGAAGAGTCTTCTAAATTTTCCCTCTGTCAGTTCTATCTCTATGCTGTCAACAGCAAATGGTAAAATTCAAAATTCAGCATTGTCATGCCAACCAAAGCTGGAAAAATTAATACCCACTCACAGGCTTCCAGAAGGCTCTTTTGCCTCCAAAATACAAGAGATAACAAGAACTGTCTAAAAAATATGTCAAGAGAAGTAAAAAAAAAAAAAAAAAAAAAAAAAAAGAGGGGGGTGTGATTCTAATAAAACTAGTAAACCTAAATTTATCAAATGCAGGTGAATCTATATGCTGAAATACCCCTCATTTCAAAAATGAAATGTTTGTGTAAATCATAGAATTGTAGAACTTTTAGGTTGGAAAGGGCCTCTAAGACTATCAAGTCTAACCTTTAACCTAGCACTGCCAAATCTACCACTAAACAGCTACAAGTATTTTAAATACCTCCAGAGATTCAACTACTTCCTTGGGTAGCCTGTACCAATGTTTCACAACCCTTTCAATGAATAATTTTTACCTAATATCCAACTTATACCTCTCCTGATGCAACTTGAGGCCATTTCCACTTGTCCTATTGCTTGCTGTTTGGGAAAAGAAATTAACCTTCACACACTACAACGTCCTTTGTGGTACTTGTGAAGAGTAATAAAGTTCTTCCCCAAGCCTTCTTTTCTCTAGGCTAAATAACCCCAGTTATTTATCTGCTCCTCCTAACACTTGTTCTAGACCCTTCACCAGCTTTCTCGTGTCTTTGGACATGCTCCCACACCTCAATGTCCTTCTTGTAGTGAGTGGCCCAAAACTGAGCACAGTATTTGAGGCGTGGCCTCTCAAGAGCCGAGTACAAGGGGACAATCACTTCTCTAGTCCTGCTACCACACTATTTCTGATACAAGCTAGGATGTTGTTGGTCTTCTTGGCCACCTGAGCACACTGCTTGCTCACATTCAGCCACTTATTGACCAATACACTCCCTTTCCTCTGGACAGCTTTTCAACCACTCTTCCTCAAGCCTGTAGCACTGCACGGAGTTGTGACCAAGCATTTAGCCTTGTTGAATGTTACACAGTTGGACTCATCCATTGACCCAGACTATCCAAATCCTTCTGTAGAGCCTTACTACCCTTAAGCAGAGAGTAGGAACCCCTCAACATTTTTGCCTAACTTGGTTTTATCTGCAGAATTACTGAGGGTGCACTTGATCCCCTCATACAGATCAATGATAGATATTAAATAGAACTGGCCCCAGTACAGAGTCCTGGGGGGACACCACTTGCAACTGGCCTCAATCTGGATTTAACTCCATTCATCATAACTCTTTGAGCACAGACATCCATAAGGTTTTTGTAGTTGTTGTGTTTTGTTTTTTTTTGTTTGTTTGTTTGTTTGTTTTTTACCCATACCTGTACCTTTTACCATTCCTTTTACCCATACCATTTATGCATACCTGTCCAAGCCATGAGCAGTCAATTTCTCTAGAAGAAAGTATGGGAACTGGTGTCAAAAGCTTTATTAAAGCCTATGTAGACAAAATACACAGCCTTTTCCTTATCCATTAAATATGTCACCTTGTCATAGAAAGAGAGCAGGCTAGTCAAGCAAGACCTGCCTTTCATAAACCTGTGCTGACCTGGCCTGACCACCTGGCTGTCCTGTATTTGTCATGTGATGGCACCCAAGATAATCTACTCTACAACCTTCTCCAGAACTGAGGTCAGACTCACAGGCCTGTAGCCTCCTGAATCCTCCTTCCAGCCCTTCTTGTAGATGGGTACATTTGCTAGGCTATATTCAAATGGGGCCTCTCTGGATAGCCAGGACTGCTGATACATGACGGAAAGTGACTTGGTGAACTCTTCCACCAGTTACCTCAGTACCTTTGTGTGGCCCCACAGCCTTGTGTGTATCTAAGTGGTGTAGCAGGTTGTTAACCATTTCTTCTTGTATTATGGAGGTTTCATTGTGCTGCCTGAGCTCTTCCTGCTCAGGGGACTGGGTACCCAGTGAACAACTGATCTTACTACTAAAGACTGAGGCAAATAAGTCAATAAGTACCTCAGCATTTTTCTCTTCCATCACCACTGTTCCTCCCACATCTAATAAATGATGGAGATTCTCCTTAGTCTTCCTTTAGTTGTTGTCATGGTTCTGGCTGGGGTAGATTTAATTTTCATTGTAAAGGCTCACATAATCCTTTGTTTTGGATTTTTTTTATATATTTTGTTCTTAAGAAAATGACAGAATCACAGAATATTAGGGATGGGAAGGGACCTTGAAAGATCATCTAGCCCAATCCCCCTGCCAGAGCAGGAACACCTAAATCATGTCACACGGGAATGTGTCCAGGCAGGTTTTGAAAGTCTCCAGAGAAGGAGACTCCACAACCCCCTTGTCAGCCTGTTCCAGTGTTCTGTCAATCTCACCATAAAAAAGTTTTGTCTCATATTTAAGCAGAACCTCCTATGTTCCAGCTTGCACCCATTGCCCCTTGTCCTATCACTGGATATCACCGAGAAGAGCCTGCCTCCATCCTCTTGACACTCACCCTTGACATATTTATAAACTTTAATAAGGTCATCTCTCAGCCTCCTCTTCTCCAAGCTAATGAGACCCAGCTCCCTCAAATTTTCCTCGTAACAGAGATGCTCCACTCCCTTAATCATCCTCATGGCTCTGCTCTGGACTCTGTCAAGTAGTTCCCTGTCCTTCTTGAAATTAGGGGCCCAAAAATGGGTGAGATATTCTAGATGTGGTCTCAACAGGGCAGCACGGAGGAGAGAGGAGAACCTCTCGACCTACTAACCAAACCCCTTCTGATATACCCCAGGATGTCATTGGCCTTCTTGGCCACAAGGGCACAGTGCTGCCTCATGGTCATCTGGCTGTCCACTACGACCCTCAGGTTCCTCTCCTTTTCACTGCTTTCCATCAGGGCAGTCCCCAACTTATACTGGTGTCTGGGGTTGTTCTTCCCCAGATGCAGGACTCTACACTTCCCCTCATTATACTTCATTAAGTTTTTCCTGCCCAACTCTCCAACCTGTCGATGTCCCACTGAATGGCAGAGCAACCTTCTGGTGTGTCAGCCACTCCTCCCAGTTCTGTGTCATCAGCAAACTTGCTGATGGTGCACTCCATTCCCTCATCCAAGTCACCAATGAATATATTAAACAACACTGGTCCCAATACCAACCCTTGATAGACTCCACTAGATACAGTCCTCCAACTCAACTCTGTCCCATTAACCGCAACCCTCTAGCTTCTTCCCTTCAGCCAGTTTATAGTCCACCTCACTACCCGATTGTCTAGACCACATTTTCTCAGTTTAGCTGTGAGGATGCTGTGGAAGACAGTGTCAAAGGTTTTACTGAAATCAAGACAGGCCATGTCCACTGCTTTTCCATCATCTATCCATCTGTTCATCTATATCCTCATAAAAGGCTATCAGGTTGGTCAAGCACGACTTCCCATTGGTGAAGACATGTTGACTGCCCCTAATGACCCTTTTATCCTTGATATGACTAGAGACAATGCCAAGGATAAGTTGTTCCATTACCTTATCAGGGGTGGAGGTGAGGCTGACTGGTCTATAGTTACCTGGGTCCTCATTCTCCCTTTGATGATGGTCAACTCTGCATATTGGGCCCTTTGTTCCTCTCAGAAGGGAATCTCCTACTACAATTACCCTTCTTTCCACCTTTCTTTTCTGAGGCAGTCTTGAAGGGTGGTATCAGCTGTCTCTTCCTGTGTGACCTCGTAGACAGGCCTTCCACCACATCCTTGCATACCTCTCCTTCAAGAGCCAGAGTCTCAAACCTATTATGGAGGTGTACCTGGGGAAGCAAGGTAGGTTGGGAGGGGGGTTGCCCATGACACTGAACTGGGACTCACTTCCAACCCTCCTCATCTTTTTGGGTCCCTTTCCTCTGCCTGATGGTGACAGAGCACGGGCTCCACCACCCTCTGGGAGTCATCCCCCTCCTAAGGGGGTTGCTCCCTCTCTGGCACACCAGGGTGTTACGCCAATATTCAGTCTCCTGCTCACACGCCCTGATGCTCCTTAGTCTCTCCACCTCCCCTTTGAGCTCAGCCACCATGGACAGCAGACCTTCCACCTGAGAACAGGTGGTCTCCCTGCTCCCCTCCTCCCCCAGCAGCTGGCAGCAACATGCTCAAGCATTCCCTGCAGCCAGAGGCCTGAACAGTCATGTCTCTGGGCAGGCCCTCAATCTGGGTAGCCACAGCATTTTTGGAGTGAGCTCTCTGCCTAGTGAACACCATGATAGGTGTGCGATCTCACAGACTGCCAATACTTGATGCAGAGCACCGGACCCTGCCACACCAGCTGCACAGTGGTGTACATGTGCTGCTGGCCCCTCCCTTCTCGTGGTGGGCGGTGACACGTTGCTGCCCTCCCAGAGGCTGTTTCTAGGCAGAGGGCGTGGGTGCAGTTGCCCTTGCCCTGGCAATGCCCACTCCCTTTCATCCTCTCTCAGGAGAGCTGGTGGGTGTGGCCTGGTTGCGCTGCTGTCCCAGGCCACCCCTGGTGAAGCAAGGGCCCAAGATCTCTCTGTAACTTATGGCTGGGCACTGTGGCTGTGGCCACACTGGCTCTGAGGCAGCTGACCTTGACTGCTCTCAATATAATGGTAAATAAAAAAATTCTCAAAATAGTGGTAATAACACACCAGTAGTGGTAATAACACACTAGTGTTTTTAGTTTTTGCAGAGCAGTGCTTACACAGATGCAAGGACTTTTCTACTTCTTATGCAGCCCTGCCAGCGAGGAGGCTAGGGATGCAGAAGAAACTGGGAGGGGACACAGGCAGGACAGCTGAAGCAGAATGACCAAAGGGATATTCCATACCATATGTCATCATGCTCAGGAAGCTGCGACAAAGGAGAAAAAAGGGGGACATTCAGGGTGATGGGGGTTGTCTTCACAAGAAACCATACACATGATATGCCCCACTTTCCTGGAAGTGGATGAACATCTGCCTGCTGATGGGAAGCATCAAAAGAATTCCTTGTTTTGCTTTGCTTGTTTTGCTAGTAAACTGACTATCTCAACCCATGAGTTATCACACTTTTACCTTTCTGATTCCCTCCCCCATGCCACCTGGGGACAGTGAGAGAGACTACAAATCTTTGTAGTCCTTCTGAGTGGACTGCCCCTTATTCCAAAGGTTATAAATTCTCTTTTTCTTCCTGAGTTCTAGCCAAAGCTCTCTGTTCAGCCAGGCTGTTGTTGTTTTTTTGTTTGTTTGTTTGTTTGTTTTTTGTTTGTTTGTTTTGGTTTAGTTTTGATTGTTTGTTTGTTTGTTTGTTTTTGGTGTTGTTGTCATTGTTTGTTTTTGTTTTTCTACACTGGCTCATCTTTCAGCACATATGGATGGCCTGCTCCTGTGCCTTCATAAAATCATCATAGCTTGGGTTGGAAGAGACCTTAGAGGTCATCTAATTCCAACCCCCCTGTCATAGACAGGGATGACACCCACTAGAGCAGGTGGGCCAAGGCCCCTTCCAGCCTGGTCTTGAGCCCCTCCAGGGATGGGAAATCCACAACATCTCTTGGCAACCTGCTCCAGTGCCTCACTACCTTTCTACAGTGAAGAAATTCCTCCTAATGTCTAATCTAAATTTACCCTCTGTTAGTTTAAGACCATTCCCCCTTGTCCTATCATTATCTACCTAAGAGTCCCTCTCCATTGTTTTTATAAGACCCCTTTAAGTACTGAGAGGCCACAGAGAGGTCTCCCCGGAGCCTTCTCTTCTTCACGCTGAACATCCCAAGCTCTCTCAGCCTTTTTTTCACAGGAGTGGTGCTCCACCCCTCTGATCATCTTTGTAGTCCTCCCCTGGACTCTCTCTAATAAGTCCACATCTTTCTTGTGCTGGAGGCCCCAAACCTGGACACAGTACTCCAGGTGGGGCCTCACGAGAACAGAGGAGAGGGGGACAATCACCTCTCTCAACCTCCTGGCCACACTTCTTTTGATGCAGACCAGGATGCAGCTGGCCTTCTGGGCTGCAAGCACACACTGCTGCCTCATGTTGAGCCTTGTCTACCAGAATACCCAAGACTCACTCAGCTTGGTGTTGTCTGCAAACCTGGTGAAGGTGAGTTCTCCATTGTCTATGTCACTGATGAAGTTATTGAAAAGCACCAGTCTCAAGATAGACCCCTGAGGGACACTGCTTGTCACAAGCCTCTACCTGGACATAGAACCACTGACCACTAATTTCTGGGTGCAGCCACTGAGCCAATTTCTTATCTACTGGATAGCCCACCCTGAAAATCCATATGTTTCCAATTTAGAGATAATATGTCATGTGGGACTGTGTCAAAGGCCTTACAGAAGTCCAAGTAGATGATATTGGTCAGTCTTCCTGTGTCTACTGATTCAGTCACTCCACCACAGAAGGCCACCAGATTGATCAGGCACAATTTGTCTTTGGTTAAGCCATGCTGGCTGTCTTGGATCATGTCCTTGTCTTGCACATGCCTTAACATTGCTTCCAGGAGGATCTGTTCCATGATCTCGCCAGGCACAGAAGTGAGGTTCGCTGATCTGTAGTTCCCTGGGTCTTTCATTTTACTCTTTTTAAAAATGTGAGTGATGTTTCCCCTTTTCCAGGCACCATGGACTTTTTCCGACTGCCATGATTTTTCAAATATAATGAAGAGTGACTTTGTAACTACATCAACCAATTCCCCTCAGGCCTCGGGGATGCATGTCATCAGGCCCAATAAACTTGTAGTTGTTGAGCTGCATCAAGATGTTCCGAACTTGCTCTTTACTTACAGTTGGAGGGACTCTGGTCTCCTACCTCCCGTCTAGAGATTTGGTGACTCAAGAGGTTTGGGAAGCCTGACCACCAATGAAGACCAAAGCAAAGAAGTTGTTAAGTACCTTTGCCTTCCCCACATCTGTTGTTACCAGTTCTCTGTCTTCATTTGTCAGAGGTGGTACACACTCCCTAGTCTTTCTTTTTTGGCCAATACACCTGTAGAACCCCTTCTTTTTATTCTTTGCATCTGTTGCCAAGTTTAGTTATGTCAATGTCTTGGCTTTCTCAACTTTATCCCTGCACACCCAAGCAGCATTTCTGTACTCTTCCCAGGGCACGTGGCCCTGTTTCCACTGTCTGTGCATTTATGTCTTTTGCCTAAGTTTGACCAGCAGATCCTTGTTCAGCCATGCTGGTTTCCTACCTTCCCTGCTTGATTTATTACATATGGGAATAGAGAGCTCTCAATAAGAATCCTCAGCCTGCTCTTGGCTGTTTCTTACAGACAACTCTTCGCAATCTATCCATTTGTTAAAGTAGAGGGCAACACCCCCATCCTTTCTTCCCTGCCTATTTCTCCTGTAAAACTTGTAGCCCTCTATTCCAATGATCCATCTGTGTGATTCATCCCACCATATTTCCACGATAGCAATTGGATCTAAATACACCATAGCTTCCTACTCCTCCTGCTTGTTTGATGTGCTGTATGCATTGGTGTAAAGGCACTTCAGCTCGGCTGTGGGCCACATCATCTTTTCAAAGGAGTCCTTCCTAATTCCTATGGTATGATTCACAAGTGTTTCCCTGCTTTCTTCTGAAGTATTGGCATTCAGTGATTCTTTTGTGTCACTTACAGGTACATCCCCTTCCTCCACTGAATCTCATTAGCCCTGCTAATGAGTCTAACCAGCTTGCTGTCCAAAACACTCCTGCCCCACAAGGTGAGGTGTGCCCCATCCCATGTCAGAATGCCCGGTCTCTCAAAAGCACATCTGAGATCATAGCCTTGAAGATTTCCTTCTTGAAGAGTGTCTAGCCTTCCTGGATTCATTTGCCCTTAAGGACTACCTCCCATGGGATTCTGTTAACCAGTCTCCTAAGCAGACCAAAGTCTGCCCTCCTGAAGTCCAGGGTGGCAGTACTGTTAAGCCCCCTCCTTATTTTTCCATGAACGGAAAACCCTATTAATTCATGATCATTATGCTCAAGATGGCCTCCAACCTTCATATCACCCACTAGTCCTTCTCTGTTCACAAGTAAAAGGTCCTGTGGGGCACCTTCACTATTTGGTTCACTCACTAGCTGTGTGAGGAAGTTATCTTCCACATACTCTAGAAACCTTCTAGACTGTTTCCTTTCTTCTGTATTGTGTTTCTAGCAAACACATTGTAAGTTAAAATCCCCCATAAGAACAAGTGCTAGAGATTGTGAGCCTTCTCCCAGCTGCTTATAAAATACTTCTTCTGCCTCTTCATCCTGGTTGGGAGATCTAACAGACTCCCACATGACATCTTCCTTGTTGACCTTCCCTTTGACTAATACCCATAAACACTCAACTCTATTGTCACCATCATTAATCTCAAAACAATCAAAACACTCCATAACATACAATGTTATCCCACGGCCTCTCCTTATTAGCCTATCCCTTCTGAAGTGTTTATAGCCATCCATTGCAGCAGTACAGTTTTGTGAGTCATTGCATCATGTTTCTGGGATGGCAATTATATCATAGTTTTCCAGCTTGCCAAAAAAAAAAAAAAAAAAAAAAAAGTCCTGATTTATGTACAATGCTTAAACTTCATTTATTTTAATGAACCCTGGTTGTCACATTGTAATTGGTGTGAAAATGGAGACAGTAATTGGGAATTAAAGCTTTGATGAATGTCTCAGTCTGGCCACACAATGATTTAGAAAAGTTTTGATTTTTTTTCCCACCACAGTTCTCAGGTAGGTATTTATGAAAAATGCAGGTATGGACTTAGAACTATCAAATGCACGTCATTTAAGTATTTGGTTCTTCCCAGGAAACCATGAAAATGTGTGCATTTGGTACTGAAAATATTTGTTGCTGAAGTTTCCTGAAAAGAACTACAGCAAAAAGTTGTGTTGATAATTTTTAATAACATAAGAGCATTCATTTCTTTTCCCTTAAAATTCCAAAATTCCTCTGCTCATTCTAAAAAGTCTTTGCAAGCAGGTTTCTTTGTAGTGATTCATATTTTTCCATTCAAGATTAGGTCAGCATTGTTGTTCTAAATTGCTATCTTCAGTGATAACCGAATCTTGTAAGTCATTCTTATATATGTACACCAGGATGAAGTTTAGAAAACCAATTTCAATCTAAAATTAACACATATCTTTTAGCAAGTTTGTTTAACTATTTTTTTATTTTCAAGGGGATTTTTTTTTTCTGATATGTGCTGCAACATAAATCAATGGGAAAGAAAAGGAAATCCAGTTACTTGTATTCTGAATGGAAACAACGCATTCTTCTCTACCTTTTCAAAGCTTTACAAGTCAGAAAAACCCTAAAATGTTTTGATCAATGATGAAATAAAAATCACTTCAAAGTCTTTACATCTAGTATAGTTGCTTTCTCTGGAAGTGAGTTTATTGAGAATCATGTAGTCATTACCAGGTGACCTTAAAAGGCTCTGTTATATACTAGCTCAGATTAATTATTCTTTCTGGCTTTAGAAATCTAATCAATATGGGACCAAGGGGCACATGTCAAAAATGAATTTTGGTTTATGATTTTTATGTTTATCAAATGTTAATCATCCTATATTACAGTAGAAAATGAAATTTGTTCATATTTTGCAAAAGCTATGGACATTGAGAGATCAAACTACCAGAAGTTCCATCTCTAGCTGACACACTGTGTTGTATAGGTTAATTTGTAATTTTTTTTTCCAAGAAAAAGCAAATTGGTTTATAAATTACAGAAATAAGTTATGAAACTAAGTCAAAATCTATGTATCAGAAAGCCATGAGGAACATGACACTGCATCACAAAGTGAAGCCATGATTACTCTCTACAGCTATATTTTTTGGTAAAACTTCAAGTTAGTTCACAGTTGGCTGTTAAAATATCTTATTATTTTTACTAGCTCAGCTGGGAACATACATGTAGCAGGCATGCAGGAATGGAGAGTAAAAAAGAAAAAATACTGCAAAGAGTATTATAAATGTTCAAAATATTTTTTGAAAAAGAAAAACAAAAACAACAAAAAAAACAATAGTTTCAAAATTGAAAAAAAAAAAAAACTTTTTTTCCAACATCCTTGAAGGAGGAAGAGGCTTGGGTTCTCTCCTTTCTGTATCATACACTCAGTTGAGCTTAAACCATAAGCATTACAGTCTGACAAAATTTGTGTTCACAGACAGATTTTCTTGCTCTGAACAAGAAGTCACATCAAAGTTCATCTCTCCCACAGTCCCTATCAAAAAGCCTATATTTACTAGTCTAGGTGTGAAAGATGTATTTTTTTTAATTAACCATCTTGTAATTTCCAGTAAATTACATTCCTTCAATAACTGAATAGATCTAATGTATCACTACTTCTGTATCTTGTGGTATCACCAATAGACAAAACTGTGAAATTGACAAAAGTATTCAGTTGAAAATGCAAGTGAAACAGACAGAAAAAAAAGTAACTTTTACCCTTTCTGATCTCATCAGTGGAAGTAACTCCATAGAAAACTCTTCATATTTTATTTACCTTAAACGTATATCTCTTCATTCTAATCCACCTAGCACTGAAATACACTGCAAAAAGCTGTGATAATTTTAAAAATATCCAGATTTTTTTTAATCAATACTTTTTTCTTTTTTTTTGATTCAAAATTTTCCCTTACAATTATTATTTGATTGGATGCTGGGGAGGGGGGAATCAAGTATATTGATGTTAGCTTGTTGGCTAGTCCACTAGCAGAAAAAGACGAGTCCAGGTGAAGTCTTGAACTGACTAGATTGTCCGTGTATGAGGAAAATTAAATGTTCAGTGCATTGTATCACAACAAATAAATTAATGATATGCCCAGAGAGTAGAAACACATTCTAACTCAGCTCTGCAAAGCTTTAAGTTGAAAGCTATTTGGAAGCCTAATTCTATTTAAACCAAGGTTAAGAGATTAAACACTTTAAGAACTTCAGCTTCAGAGCCCACATGGAAGGCTACATCTATCTGAAGGGATAATAGATACATTAACTTCTGAAAGCAGTGCCAATTATTTTGACTTAGCCAAGTTCCAGACACATAGGTCTAAATGATTTAGTTACTCAAATCAGGATTAAGCCATTGACTTCCATGTTGCAGGAGTGTTAGTTGACTGGTAGCTACAGATAGATACACTAGATGTTCATCAGGTCTTATATCTGTCTTTGAAGAGAACCTGGGACATTTCTGAAATACACTGACGCCTAAATTTCCTAGTATTCTTGTTTTCTAACACACATTACTATATGCATTAAAAATAATAATAATAATAATAATAATAATAATAATGAAAATATAAAAATAAAAAATAAAAATAAAAATAAAAATAAAAATAAAAATAAATAAAAATAAAAATAAAAATAAAAATAAAAATAAAAATAAAAATAAAAATAAAAATAAAAATAAAAATAAAAATAAACAAGAATGGCAAAGAATGGCAGATTTTGGATTTAATTGCAAATTTTCCAGTTTCAGAGCATGAGTTCAAGACATTTGTTTTCAAATCAGATGTTTAAGAAAATATCTTTTACTCCCCTTTACTTTTACAGTGCTTTGAAACTTGCAAAGGTGATGGTTTGAAAGTTGATGATTCAGCCAAACCCGATAGAGGAGTGCAGAAAGATACATATTAAATAAATGAAGTTGGGCTGATGAAAGTGTTACATTATCCAGTCATGCAGTAATAGACATTAGACAATATGTATGCACACATAGTAGAAAACTCTTACTGTATCTTCAACAGCAAGGAACTACTCTATTAGAGCTCAATTTGGCACCTAAAACCAAAAAAAAAAAAAAAAAATACAAAACAGATCTGAGGAAATTAGTTTTAGGCATTTGTTACTCCTGGAAGTACTTGCTAGTTTTGCTATTCCATGTTAGTGCTTGTATTTCAATGTCTGCATCCCTTCCTTTCTGTTAAAGCAGTAGGACATTAATTCTAGACACACCATAAATCATTTTATTCTAAAGCTGCTAAATGTTTCTTCAGATTAAATGTTAATCATGAACTCTAAATTTTATTTCAAGGGAAAATGTTTTTCCTTTTTTTTTTGTTTGTTTGTTTGTTTACACCTCACCTCCTCCTTTCAAAGGAAAGAAAAGTCTGCAATTTGGCATATAAATCATGGAATAAGAGATGCACTGATGAACCTGCAATGATATTAAATATGAATTTATATACCTGCAGGTTCCAGTGTATTTCTCAAGAAAAGAAACAATCCAATTCTAGGTTCAGGGAAACAAGCTGTATAACTCAGAGTTAACAAAATCAGGTCAAATTTTCATTCTACCACACTCAAAAATAAAGGTGCCTTTTAACTATTAGAATCAAAAATAAAAGTCTCTTTGAACTATAAGCATTAAAGGAAGACTGGGATGCAGCAGTTTGTTTTTTCACTCCCATTATCTCAGTTTTATGTCCTTCCTGGAGACTACTGCTAACTTGAAACAATTCTGCCTCTGTCTTTTCTAATGCCTCATAGATGTTAATAAGGGCTTGACACACCTTCCTGTACTTCCTGCTTTTCGACCAAAAAAATAATAATAATAATAAAATAAAATAAAATAAAATAAAATAAAATAAAATAAAATAAAATAAAATAAAATAAAATAAAATAAAATAAAATAAAATAAAATAAAATAAAATAGAAGATGCCCTTGCTTGTAATTTCAAATGATGGTGTCTGCCTTTATCCATTAAAATAGGTGACTTGAAACCTCCCTGGCCTACACCCCCCACCCTCCACCTGCAGGGCCAGTGTCTAATTTCAGGTGTGCTCCATTACTTATGAACATGCAATCAATACTGGCTGCTGCAAGGTGTTTACATGTCATGCTTCAAAAAAAATTGCAGGGAAGATAATATCCTTAAATAGATCTAAACATATCATATTTGGAATCATTGCAAATTATATTTCTTAAAAACTATAAAATAATATGAGAAGAAATACAATTACTCAGAAAAAAGAAAAAAAAAAAAAAACTCCATGCAGCAACATATCTACCAAATATTCCTTTTTAAGCACTGAACTGAGATGTGCTAGTTCTGGATCATTTGTTGTGCACATCAACTGTTGGCAGGAAGCCAAAAATGCAAGCATTTTACACATTTGTAAGTAAATATTTGTTCTTTTTTAGATGGCTTAAATTAGAGGAAAGGGTTTCCAGTAGAGAATGATTCTGCATTCTTAAAATGGAAGAATTGAAAGATTAGTTGTAACTACAAATAAGCTACACTGAAGCTTATTTCGTACCTCTCAAGAACATTTTCCTGAGGTGGTTTGTTACCTTCAGCTTTTTGTTGATAGAGACATACGGTTCCACCACTCAGAGACTGGAAATCCTGGTAGCAATATCTCTTTTACTACTCATGTTCAACAGACAGACTCAGCTGTGTTTGTCGTTAATATGCCTTTTCTTCCAAGAGCCTATGAGAGCAGATGAATTGAAATGACCCCAATCCAGCTTCTCCATAACAAAACATTATTCACTCAGACACGGAGAAAAGGGCTTAAACAAACAGAAGACGCTTACCTCAGCTTTCATCTTTCCATTTGAACCTCACTAAATTTTACCCTGATTTTAAGCTTTACCCTGATACTTCCATCTGTAAGCTAGGTGAGACAGGTTGCTTTGCTTCAGCTCACCTACATACCCCGCAGAATCAGTCATCATCTGTCCACATGCAGCTGCTGACAGCCCATTTAACCTCCCTTATTCTCTTGAAGCAGTACCTAAAATGTTCTAATGTCCTGCTTGGGCCCAAAAAGGGTAAACTTGCCCACCAATTCATTATTTGGCAGAGGTGATTTCCATTTCAGATCTTCCCTATTAGTTACCACAATGACCTTGGATATTTTCCTTAGATGCTTTCATGATTTTCTTTAATGTTTGTTCCCCTTTGCAGTCAGGCAATAAAATAACAATTACAGAAAGTTAAGTGCATATGGTAACTGTTAAAAATATGCATAGCTCCCCCACCATCCAAAGTAATAGAGAGAGACTTTAGTAGAGGTGACAGCATCATTCCCCCAGTGTTTCATGGTTTAATTGGTCACAAGAAAACATTTTCTTGTTCTTTAGTATGTTAAAATGCACATATTAAAATACACTTACTTAGTAGGATGTTTGAAATACAGACACTAAAGCACAACCCATAACACAGGTGTGCTTTAGACTAATAGATTACTAAATTGGAAAAATAATAGCTTACGTGTATGCAATTTTTCTACTAAATAAACAGCAAAATGCTTCTAAATATTCTGTACTTCTAAAATGGAGCTGGACTACTTTGAAGACACACATTACCTCAACTTTTTCTGAGGCAAGAAGAAGTGGAATTCACCCCTACCTACCCATGCCTCTGAGCTTCAGCTGCTCTGAGCACCACTTCTTCCTGTGTTACATCCAGTAGTCTTCACCTGCAGAAACTACAGCAGTTTCCCAAGTACCATATCCTCCTGCAAGTACTATTTTACAATCTTCTGGAGAAGGCACTTTGGAATACAATGTGGAGAATGAGCTCTCTTAAATGGATGATGGACAAGACTATCAAATATAATATGATCCATTTTTCACTCAGCATTTCTCATTCTGTTCAGGGAAATAAGAGTAGGTGGCTTAACACAGTGAGCTTTGGTGTTACTGCAGTACAGGTTATTACCATTCAGACCTTGTTATGTTCCCAAATCTAAAATACCTTTCCTTCCTCTATGTTTGCTGGCCTGTGAGTAAGTGCTAAATTAAAGTAGGTCACAGATAGCAGAGGACTAGAACTGTCCAGTACTGCAGGCTTTCCATTTCCTTGTTTTTGTGCACTTACATCACACATGTGGTAAGTTTGGCTGCTGTGAAATCAAGCTGAGCATGTATTAAGCTGTTTAAAGAATATGCATCATTCTAAGAATATAAAATGCAACAAATCACTTAATACATGGCAAACTACAGCTACTTTTACTATATATGCAGGGTTACTAAACATAGTTGTGAAATGTCCAAAACTTGCATCAGATTGCTGCACACAAAGCTGATCAGGAATTCAGTGATAACAATACTACAGCTGCCCTCCTTTGTAATACCTTGGTAAAATCTATAGATATGACAGGTACCTACAAGCAGTGCACTACCCTCATCTGAGCAGCCTGCTGTGTTGAAGATGAAGCACAGCATGATAACATCAGTCTCCCCTGATAACACTTCTGAATGAAAGTAACCACAGGGCATATTATTACATCATTTGGGCAACATTGGTGTTGTGCTTTGGTCATTTTATTCTATCCCCAATTAAACAGAATGGTGTTACATGTTTGATGTTCAGTGAGAGGAAGGAAAAATATTACACAAGCTGACATTTGCTAATTCTGCTTTCTAATGAAGAAAGCTTAGTAGTATGACTTTAAAATTAGGTAAATTCCAGATACAGGGGAAGGGGAAAACTAATTGCTGTAATTTAACATCTAGGGAACTCATAAAGGCTAGTGAGACAGTAGGCTAAATAATTTCTGCCATTTTATATTCTTTCCAAAACCCACATGTAGCATTTGTCTACTTTCCTAACCAAAGAGTTTTTGCCAGGAAAAATAGATGATTGGGTAACAGATGATCTGGAAGCAGATATAACAGTGAAATGAAGCCTGTAAAGGGAAAAATACTTCCTATGGTTAAACAATATATCACTTCCATAACTATACAACAGACATCATTTTTAATTATTAACAGGTGCTATCCCAGTTCAGTGAGAACTATCATGGTCATTACAACCATGCTGAAACCTGGTTGCTAGAGTCCAAATAAAATTTTAAAACAAAGAGACAAACAGTGAAGTGGTTGCTATTCAAATATTATATACTTTTATAAAGTATATGAAAATATTATGATGTTATGAGCATCATGAGTATGAAGAAGGAGATGATGTGGAATATACATGTTGGAAACATAAGAGACGGAGTCCATTCAGATAAGAATCAAAGCAAAACACTGCAGTTTGCAAATTTTTGCTAGCTCTTCTGTTTATAAACCAGACACTCACAGAAAGCTATTCAGTTCTTTTTCTGTATAAATTGCAGAAAACAGCAAAATGCCTTCAAAAAAAGAAAAAAAAAAAAAAACTATTTGCATAATATTTTCATCTTGTCAAACCAAGAAAGTTCACATCTGTTCAAACCCATTTCTTGTTTCCTTAAACCTTGTTTTTTATCATGAAGCTATTTCTAAACCATTAAACTGAAAAGCATCGGTGCCCATACCCTAAGTTCAATGGCATAGTTTGGCCTCTTCCAATCTGTATCTTCCCAGCAGGAATGGTCCATGGTTTCTGCTAACTCTCAGTTAGTGCTGTTATAGTGTTGTTATAGTGATGTTGCCAGTAGTAGTTTCGGAGAATACAATGTGATTGAACAGAAAATCCAAAGGGTTATTTTTCTGACAGTGACTCTGTAGACTATTTTCTTCTAGTGCCTGGACCCAAGTCCTTATACCTTTTAGTGTAATGCAGTAAGTCTAGTCTGAAAGTCTGGAGTTTGTTTTGTTTTGTTAGTGGTTCTTTTCACACAATCTCTCAGGCTTTAAAAGGGGAAAAGTCTCATAAACCTTGTCAGATTTTTCCTTTATAAAGATTGTGACTTTCTTGCAACAGCCACATCTGAGCTGCTCTGTCAGAGTATGTCTTGGTGCATCATGAGTATGAAATTCCTTGACTATCCATATTGATTAGCATAAAGGGCCACTGAATCCTTCCCTAAATAGCTCATGGGAAAAAAAATAAAATACCATCTTTCTCCTGGGGAATTTGCTAGTGCTTGAGCTGCCCAAAAAGTATATACCACAACACTATCAGCACAACCATGTTACAGCTCAGAAGCAGTAACTACCCAAGATGACGTGCAAAAATACTCAGCCACATGTAACCTTATTTCTTGGGCTGCCCTGCTGTTGTTATGATAACAGCAATGCACATAACAGAAGTGTTGCCTATAGAAAGGAAAAGGAAGCCGCCACCAACAAAGCATGACCACCACAAGTGCACTCACACTCTCAAGTACAGATCTGCCCAGATAGGCCAACAAGATAGGCCTGAAGATGGATATTTTTCTCTTTTAGAGATGAGGTATTGGATACCAACTCTGTATCTGCCAGGTATGTACCAAATATCAGCCAATAAAGATCAAGTGTACCTGCCTCTCTGCCTTGGAAGTAACCAGTTCTGCCTCAGTCTTCACAAATGTGTGAATGTAGAGTCCCCAGATCAGGTTCAATCCGTCAACACTTTTACTCTGCCATTCTGCAGAAGAACTTGAAAGATGGTATTAGTGAGGATAAAAAATAGCGCCTTTGCATCAGGAAACACTGTCCTCACATTTCAATACCCTATTGCTGCTTCTACAATTCACTTACAATTCTCTACAAAATCCAAGAGTTAACTTGAACCAATCCTCCTCTCTTCCACAAGCATTCCTAACATCCTTCATAGCTTTTGTCAAGTGTCTCACTTAAAGTCTACTTCCTAGAAAGTACCAGCATCAAAACTCAAATACTGCATTCTTACAGACAACTTACAGAGCTGTGCTGGAGGCAGATGAAGGAAAACACCTGTCTCTAGGTATACTGCCATTAATCTAAAGGATGAGAATTTCTCTATACACAGTAATCACCTTCATATGTAAATAAATTAAATAAATAAATAAATAAAGGGTCCTTGCTTCCAGCTCCTGGGCCTATCAAGGTCATGAAGCAATCTCAGTCATCTAGCACTGGTACTCCATCACACTTTGTCCATCTCCATCAGACTTCGAATTTCTGGGGGGCAACATCTAATGAAATGTGGCATCTTAGCATTGCTAGTGCACTGTAGGGGAGCAGCCGGTCAGACTGCCAGTGTGAAAAAAAAGTATGGGTGAAAAGCAGTGAAATTAGACATACACATGGAATATGTAAAATATAATGTAAATATGATACTTCTTTGAAAGATATCACAAGACTAGTTCACGATATTTCTAGTTTATTCTAGTTTCTTTCCTTTTTAACTTTCAATCTGCATCAAAAAACTGAAAGAACCATCCCCTAAAGTCTTTTGCTTTTACTAACTGATATATAAAGGACAAGTAGCCTGAGGCTTAATATTTTTTAAGCTTTTAAATATTTTTTTCTCAATTTAGAACATGTTCATGTCATTTCAGTGGCAGTTCAAAAGCAAATGGTTCCCAGTTCAAAACGTGAGTTTTCAGATCAGATCCACTGTATAAAAAATAGTTGATGATATGGATGATATGGAATGCATTTACAGTAGATGATTACCCAAAGTGACAGAAGTAAGGATTCATTGACAAAGTAAAAGCAGGTTCCAGAATCCAAAAATCCCCAACATAGCAATGCGTCAAATAAAATTCATAGCCCCTAAACCTGACTGTTTTGTTTAATGACAAAGTATCAAAGGCTTAGCCAAAAAGCAATCAGACATCTGGGCTGTTCCATTTCTAAATGGTAGTTTCTCTGTTTGTTCTTTTTGTTTGGTTGGTTTGTTTGTTTGTTTGTTTTGTTGTTGTTGTTATTGTTAAAAAAAAAAAAAAAAAAAAAAAAACCACCATCAGTCAGCAGAGAGAGAATAGAATCATTGTGCCAAAAAAAAAAAAAAAAAATCACTAAGGGTCAGCCATAATACACAGGCAGTTTTTTCACAATTTCATGGCTTTATTTCTGTGATCAATATTTCAAGCATCATTCATGAATTAATAAATATCGATGGCTCCAAATTCCTAACAATACAGATCTTCCTGCAGTATTAAACTGAATGAGGACTCATGGTAGGGAACACATTACGGTTTACTGTAACTGGACATGAACAAGGACAACTGTGTTCATCTGTTAATTAAATGTTAGAATGGAGTGAATAATTCAAAGTGAAGTGTTTGCTTGACAGGTCTATTCTTTTACTGATCATCTTCTTGAGAATGGTTATGGCCTCCTCAAACTCATTGTTTCAAAGGGTGGACTGACCATGAATAATTCAGTCCATTCACTCATTATTTTACTACTGCAATTTGTGTTATCTTTTTCCAGGCTTATTTATTGGTTTAAGGCAAATGGAATGAATAAGCAAACTCTTCCCATATAAAGATCTTTATGACTGAAGATTCTAGACACGTCTTGAGATATATCAATTAGAGATTGATATATCAATTAGCATATCAATTAGAGATTGTCTATGACATTAATTGCATCACTCTGGAGTTGGAATCTTGGAAAGGAGACTGCTAAAGAGACTACAGGGAGACTGCTAAAATTACCTTCATCTTAGAAAAATCACCTATCTATCACAAATATATATATATATCTTTCAGTGTATAGAATTCTGAATATTGCCAAGTGTTTTTTTAATTATTTTTTTTTATAGTGTGTGTATTTCATTTGACAGTCTCTGCAGGATATCCAGTTTTCCCTTCCTGTATTGATGGAACTGACACCACAGCAGCTGCAGTGGGAGAAAACAAAACAAAACAAAAACCCTAACATGTTCTAAAAACAGATTTTTGTGAATGCAGCCCTAGAAAAATTAGTCAGGACAAGTGAAATACTCCCTTATTTTTTCACTTGACCATATCACTGAAAGGATAGCTATTCTAATAATATCATAGCTACTGTTGTAACCTAGGCTACTTCAGCCTAAAAGACATGGCTGAACACCTGAGAAGCATCACAGAGCTAAAAGTCATCAGTAGTTTCCATGTTGATCCCACCAGCTGAAAGTATACTGTGATATGTGCTCATGAAATCTTGAAGTAAAATATTATTTATATTTCCATATTGACCAGTGAGATGTTCACCAATATACACTAATTGCACTGCTGAAGGTTAAATATTTTCTGTATGTACTCAAGCTGCTTCTGTCAGCAATTATCTTAAACTGTAAGGTTCATAAAAGTCTGAGATCATTAAATCAGATGTAGGATAGTGAAGGAGGGGACTGTAGTCTACTCTGCAATGACAAATCAAGAGAGAATATTTGAATAAAAGTGCATCAAATAGCTTCAAGAAAAGGTATAATTAGAAGTGGTGAGGAGAACATAAATATTGTATGCAAGCACCTGGCTGACAACAGAGGAAGCCAGCAGGTACCATCTTAATCTAATAAACCTCCACCCACTCTGTTTGAAAAGCAGGTGGGGGCTAATAAAAAAGGTTTCTCAAAATTTTAACATGGACTGTTATTACATGTTATTACACATTTCAAGGTATTTATTATTGCAGCACCTGCTAGTGCCACCAGAGTTAGAAGGAACTTCTAACTACCAGCTTTTTCTATCTTCAGCCCCTGCTCACAGGGTTTTTTATGATGACCATAAAAAGGGGCTGAAAGCTCAAACTAGGCAAACAGAAATTCTGGTGTTTTTCCAAAGTATGAAGAGCACTGTGATGCTGGTGGGTTTTGGTAAGTGTTGTATACATCTTACATTGGCAAATCTCACTCTCAGCTCTTTTTCATTTATGTATTTTTACAATGCTTTGGCTTGTTTAAAGCGGAATAAAAACAAGTAAGCAAGAAAATTTAAAAAAAAAAAAAAAGCAAAGAAAAAATACATTTTTGGTCTTTTTTCTTTCATTGACTCATATTGTTTGCATTTTTAATAGCTTCAGTATTGCTTTATATATATACATATATATCATACTACTTTTTGGTACATGTTCTTCATTTTAATAGACAGTTTAAGTCTCTCTTTATTTCTAAAATACTAATATTTAAATATGTCAATTATATTTTTAATGCAGGACCAGTGACTAGCTTCAGCAGAGCCCAGATACAGTGTGGATGATTTATTGGGAACTGGTGTGTGACCAACACCAACTCATCTTCTAGAAAAAAGAGAGAGAGAGATTTAAATTGTGCCTCAGAGCATTAAACTAGGTACTTTCATGCAATATATATGATGTTAAGAAAGTTCAGCAATATCAAAGTGAGATGATACAGTTATTTCTTTTTTGATATAAAACACATTCATATATTTACTACTGGTAAAACTAGAAGCTTAGAAGATCCTTTGTGAGATTGGGTTTACTGGTGAGATACATAGCAGTATTAGATTTTACTACCTAAAGTAGTAAAATCTATATTATAGATAATAGTGTAAATAGACTAGAGAGGAACAGAAAGGTGTCTCCTGTTTAAGAAGGATTTTGAATGTACAGCTCATGATCAGCAAGTCTGTTGTTTCTCTGAGGTACATGGCTGGCTGTCACAGACTGGTGTGGCTGCTCAGCCCATAGCCTGATGTCTCTGGTGTCACCTGATTGAGAGCATCCCTGTTTCTTCTGTGTGATCCAAAAAAGGGACACCTGGGAGAAAACTTTGATGGGCAGTAGTCTTTCCTCAACATTACACAAGGGGATGTTAGTAGAGAAAGCCCAATCAGCCAAACAACCTCCCGTTGTGCTTAAAAGCAACTAAGAGAACAGAACATCTTGTAAACAAAGTAGACCTGAGTATAATAAGCATTTCAGAAACAGAGCAGTCTGTCCAGAGTCAAAAGAAATAAGTGTCTTATTACCCATATGTGAAAATGAGAAATTATATCTGAGGTAGGCTGTGAATGGAATACTGGGGAGGTGAAGTAACCTGGGAGCAGCGGTGGAGAGCAGATAGTGCTTGAACAGATCAAGTTTGGAATATTTGGGATGGAATAATTTGTTGCAATCTGCTGGCAAACTAGTCCATTCTTCCTGAAGCAATTCTCATCTCAATAGAAACGCCCACAATAAATAAATAAATAAATAAATAAATAAATATAATTATAATCTTTTAGCTCTGGAGATGTTCTGGAACTATAGATTGGACAGACCTCCTTCTTTGTTCATCAACAGTGTTAATGATAAACATGTCAAATGCTATAAAAAAAAAATAATAGGATTATAAAACCTTTCTTCTATATCTGGAGAAAAATAAATAAATAAATATGAAGTTGAGATAAAAGAGAATAAACCCCTTAAAACCATTACAATGTGTGGCCGTAATTACTTTTATATAAACTGGCCATACATAGTGTCAAAAGTGAGGTATGAAAAAGCAATTTTTCAGTTTTATAAAAGCTGAATAGTACTGGCAGCTTTAGCAAATACATGAAGAAAACTCATCCTAAGTAACACCTAAAGAATTTGATTAAAATTTGGATTGAATATTAAGAAGAGTGACTTAGCTGTAACTCTTGCAACACCGTAGTACAAAGGGAGTGCTACCAAATAAGGAAATCTGTACTTTCCCCTTTCCTATCTTCATTAAACATCTTTTCTTAATCTTGAATTCAGTTCTGGGGTCTGTCTTTCTAAATAAATCAGCGATGTTTCTCCTTCACAAATGAGATTTCATTTTGTAGATCTTATGTTAATTAATCGTTAAGAAAGATTTGAAGGAGAAGTGTCTGGCTAAGTTTACCAAATGTTTTGAATAATAATAATGACAGCTTGAAAAAGTCTTTGAAAATGATCTTACTCAACAAAACAGACTAGCAAATAACCCCTGAATGGCAGTGAAGCAAACTTGAACGACATTTGAAATGGGAAAAGCAAGCAAGCAAGCAGAGGGAAATGATTTCTGACGGAGATGGTGCAAGAGGTTTCACAATCCATTTTTTTGTTTGTTTTTTGTTTGTTTGTTTTGTTTTCAGAAAAAGAAAATCCGTAACCAGAACCACTGCTGAACCTCTATGGAGATCAGAGCATAAATAAATGCTATGGGTACAAAATGTTGTTTCTTTGTCTGCACGGGTAATTTGTTTTTCTGTAACTGTCTGGAATGAAGGACAATTTCTGCAGGAGACAAGACCTTTGGTTACTTGCCTCTGTTTTAATTCAGGTAGGAGGACAGAACCATGTAGCTCAGAGACCTGCAAAAAATCTTTGCTCTCCATGGCTGCACCTTGCTTAAGATTTTGAAGGCAATTAAGAGTACTTGAAAAATAATTTATATGAGTCATACAGAGATGACCATGAGCAGAGTGAAGTTCAAACAATTGTCTCCCAGCTCAGAAGCTAAAACTGGCTCAACCTAGGATTGTCGGTTTGGGGCTTTTTTGTTTGTTTGTTTGGTTGGTTAGTTGGTTGGTTTGGTTGGGTTTGGTTTTTTAAATAAACTTGTATAGGAATATCATATCACATCACAACTGAAAAAAAGGATAACTCAATCTTCAAATTTAATAACTCTAAAACCAATATCCAAGTTATATTTAATACAGTGGAACTCAAAACAAATGAAGAATGCCTTCAGCCCTGAACAAAGACCAGTAGAAAATGAAAATAAAAATCACCTGATGAAAGAATAAAGTTATTCTTTCTTAATGCAGCAGAAATTGGTGAGTCAACTGTTGGAACAGCATAAAGCAAAATAGAAAGTATTTGTAGACAAGAGAACAGAACCTAATGGATATTTTCAGTAAGCCTAGAAACTCTGTTACCACTATAGTGCAAAAATAATTGTTCTACTTCTCCAATTCCTTGCAATGATTGTTTTGCCAATATGTAGGATGAAAGAAACGAAGACTAATAATTGCTTGTCAGCGCTGAAGAAGCATGACAGGCATCGACCATTGGAAGGGGAATGTCACTTTGCTGCTGCATGTGACAGTAACAGACTGATTTCTTTTGGAAGTCACATAGACTTGTTTGGGAGGTCTTTAAACATGCTTGTTTTTCCATAATAATAAAAAATAAGGCAATTTGCTTTTTTCAAATCTGTTTGAATAAAATTTCAATAGGCACGTGTGGTCTTAGGAACCTGGAGTACCTTACAAAAATCTGACAGTCACATCCTGGGTCTCGCTGCATCCTGAAATTCAAGAGTCAGTAGTTATAGACTAGAGAAACCTAGTTCTCAGGATCCTTTTCACTTTTTAAGTAATGGTCTGCCCTAAGAAGGGGTGAAGAATCTTCTCATCTATTAAACAATACAGGAGACCAGTAAACCAAGATCTACCTAGATGCTTGGGCTATAATGCCAGCTTGATTGTTGTATGAAAAAAAAAAAAATGCTTATTACATTAAAAAGCTGGTTTAAATACATACAAGAACATTTTATTAAGTTTGGGAGAATTAAAAATATTTTAACCCTGCAGACTAATTTTTTTTCCTACAATAAGAACAAATACTTCCCTAAGAAAGTATGACAAAAGTTCAAAAAGTTTATGACTTAAAAGTTAAGGAGTCTGTCACTTTTTTTTTTTACTTCTTTTTTTTTCCCAATAAAAAGAAAAAGAGAGAAAGAAAGAAAGAGTGCTTATTGATGGAAATAACGTTAAGAAGTGCATAGAAGTATTTCCAGACAGGAAAAAGAGAGAGAGGGAGAGAGAGAGAGAGAGAGAAGAAGGAAGGAAGGAGGGAAGGAAGGAAAGAAAGGAAGGAAGGAAGAAAAGGAAGGAAGGCCCAGAATTTTATACCTAAATTCCAAAAAAAAAAAAAAAAAAAAAAAAAAGTCTGCAGCTAATAAGCTTTATTCCCCTGGTAAGTATTTTGCTACAGATTGTGGACTTGCTCTAGAGAGTTTGACAGATGCAAAGACTAGGTAACTCAGGGTACTAGGATACCAAAATTTCCACCTCTAATTTGACAGCTAAATGCAACACAAGGTAGAACTAGATGATATTCTGAAAACAGTACAATGTTTTCTTAAGACTCTTTAATTCACCACTGGAACCTGTAAAAATATTTTTTAGAAAATATTTTAATATGATGGTTGGTCAGGGACGGTGCTAATGATGCTTAAATCCATTTTTATATATTTGAAGTCTGGTCATCACCAGTACTTTCTGACAGCCTCAAACTTATGGATGTAAGGGACATAGAAGATGAAATATCAGCCCAGAAATTATCTCTCCCAGTAAGATTTGAGACACATTAATGGATTAGCGTGGGGGAATTTATGTCAGGTTTTCTTAAACAACAGTACATCAATAGACAAGTTTGGTCCCCAAGGCTATCAAGTCAAAAAACCTTTCATCATTTTGTTACCTTCCAAAAAACTCAGAAGACATTCTCAGAGAATCTGGATTCATATAAATCTATGACAGATAAATCAATGAGCCAAATAACACCACAGGGTATTAAGAGAACTGCGTTATTTGAATACACAAAAGAATGTTTGATGCTTTGTGCCATACAAACCTTTTGGTGAGTATAACTTTTCTAAACACTATCTTAACTAGAAGAGTTTATTTTAAGGTGAATATATATTCATTTTCTGACACAGGGTAGTCTATTTATAACCAATGTTTAACTTCTCTGGGATTTTTCTTTTAGCATAATACTTTGAAAATATATGTCCTTCACTATAACATTTTGCATTTAGCAAGCAATAGTTCGCATTCATTTAATTAGGTGATTCTGACATGCAGAGATCTAGGTATGACTTACATTTTTTCTTGTTTATTCCTGTGCATTATCTTATTTTTGTGGGTAAATATGACTGGATGTTAACATTAAAGGAAAAGAAAATAGCCACAGTATATTCCCATTTTTACTGCTCATCACAATGCCCTTCCAAAATGCAGATTTTTACTTTGTTATCAGAATCTCTGTAGCAGATATAATGAAGATAGAATAATTGCAATGTAACCTGAGAAAAGTGTGTCCTTTTTTGTTAACATCTTGAAGTGACATATTTTCTTCCTCTTATTTTTGAGCAATATATCTATCTTACTGCAGGCAGTTCCCAGAGGATTTTTAAGGGAGCTCTTCCTCCTGTGAATAGGAAAATTCCCTTGCAAGTATATATTCCTAAAAAGGGTGAATGTATAAAATTTGAAGGTGGCTGTCACCATCCTCCAGCTGCACCTTGCACTTCACACCTTGTCTACACTAAGGATGTTTTGGGGTAAGTTTCACACCAAGACTAGAGAACTCATTTTGACTTCTGTCAGCATTTTAGCAGCATATTGATAGTGCATGCATACAGAGTTCTCAAAACACTGCCAGAATATGTTGGTATAGATATTTCTAAGTACAAACAGTGAAATCAGGTTAACATTAGAAAGAGGGCAATTCCTATTTCCAAAACTTCCTAAATAAAATAAGTAATCATAATAATAATAAAAAGCTTACAACAGTTCCTGCAGAGCTATGGACTATTTATTGTTATGATTTGTGCATTTCAACATTTCTGAAGGATGTAACCCTTTGTTTTGCTTCCAGTGTAATGTAGTGCATTACAAAGCAATTCAGTGAGCAGTGATTCTAGGTTTTTGTCCTTAAAGTTAGGATCAGTTTGGGAAATTGTACAGCATAAAGAGAAAGGAGAAGACTCCTAGAAGACAAAACAGATGAGAATGGATGGCAGTTTCATTGGAATATTTTAGGGGACAATTCACAATTTCTTACCATTACTGCATGCGTTTAATTATATGATTCCATATCCTTCTGTTAGTATCACCACAGTCAGAACTAACAGAAAAGAATTAAAAGATTTCAGAGAGGCCATATTCATATGGATTTGACACTACACTTTTTTTTTTTTTTTGGTCATGGCTCAGATAACACACTCTTCTACTGGTCTCTGTCAGAGAATTCACATGTGGTACATCAACATTATTATCAAGACAGGTTGTCGCTGTAAATAAGTCTTGAAATGCTTAATCTCTATATATCAAACTTTGATAGCAGTGGAGGTATTGCAGCACAAACTTAAGGCCAGCTTATAACATACAATGGAAAACTTCACTGAAGAAGAGAAAGTCTGTGCTGCTGATCAATTCCTATCAATCAAGCATACCTATACAGTGTAGTCACAGCTTGTGTTGCTGGCTAAAATCTAGTTTCAAAAGTTCTTGCTGAGGGTGCTTTGAGAATGTCCTCTTCAATGGCTTTAGCACTTAGAGGCAGCCGTGACAAAAATGCACCCTTCTCAACACCTTCTTACTAGCAGGCAGAAAGAAAACATTAGTCATAGAATCATAGCATCATTCAGGTTGGAAAAGACTTGTAAGATCATCAAGTCCAACCTTTAACCCAGTACTGATAAATCTGCCTTGATAGACCTTCCCATTAGAGGAAGATGACCAGTACTTCGTCAAGCTGCATCAGAGGATGTATTCAAAGTACTGGCAGTGTTCACAGTACTGGCAGCAGCAGCAATATCCTGGATGCAGAATCAGATTCAGAAAAGTAACTTCTGAACAGCACAAAACAAGCCTGGAGGCAGTCACACCAATTTCATCTGGCCCATGGACATCCACAGTATGTGGCTTTGCATGCTCCTCTTTTTGAGGTCTATAAATGCATAATGCAAGACAGTTTTTGAATGGCAAGAGGGGAACACGGATGAGTCCAGAGATGAAGTCCAGACAATATGTAAAAGGACACTTTAATAGAACTTTTATAGCAAGGCACAAAACAAGCCCTGTACTACAGAAAATTTGTGGGGTATTCTTGTCACTAATAATACTGATAAGTTTTAGGAGGTCATGCTAAGGATTCAAGGTCAGATTTCCATAACGTTATGTCAGCATCAGTATAATTCATATTTTATTGTTACTAGTACTAATATCTGGCATTCTGAATCTAAAAAAGCCAGTCACTAGCTGTATGTTCACACCATGTTTTACACCTTCAATAGGAGCTTGCTGTGGGCACATGTGAACTGATTTTGCCCATGCCCAGAACTGTAACAAAAAAAAAAATCCAAAACCCTAAGTGACAAGTATCAGTGATTTATTCATCCTGTGCTAATAATCTCAGCCTCTCAACAGCTTTCATTAGCTCAGTACTTTATAAATGCTCTCACATATCCTTTTTCCTTTCAACTCAGGGCACACTAGAGTAAGTTTGCACCTACCCACAGTGTACAGTGCACAAACTGTGTAGGAGGGCTCTATAGGAAAGATGATTTGCCATCCCCCATGTGGAGCAGTTTGTGCTCTTGGAAAAAAAAATGGCTTAAGGATATGATCATCCCCTTACTAAAATTGTGGAAGAGAAATAAGGATGTGCTGGGAGGGATGTAAGGCAGCTGCTGTAAAGTCACTGATTGATTGGTGTGGGAGGGTCTCCCATACAAAACTGACATTGATCTATCTTTTAATCTAACAGCACAACAACAAATCTTAAGGCAATCAATTTTAATGGTATTAATAGTACCATTCAAATTATTCACTTTCTATCTTAATTTAGGAGGCTGGCTTCATATTTCCTCAGCAGATTTGTCAAATAAGTATTGCTGCTTCTCTGAGACCAGGTTTCCTTACTGCTCCATTTCTTTAATTTGCTTGCTTCTTTAAAGAATGTTACAGTTTCCTCCCAGCACTGAACAATTACTGATTCATTCATTCACTGCTTGTTGTGATATTCTTTCTTCCAAGTATAAATCATTTCCATGCTGGCTTCTGTTTTTCCTTTGGCAAACCACAGCCAGCTTCAATATGTCTTAATCCAACACAGACTCTGATCAGTTTAGATAATCTTTGTCACTTCTGAGTCAAGGCTGGGCACAGGTCAGGACTCTCCATTTTAGTAATTGCCCTCACTTCATCTATAATTTGCTCTCTTGAATAAACCATCAGCTCTGTTTTTTTTTTCCACTCATTTCAGGCCTCATCCAGTAGCCATGTGAATCAATGCCATATTTCACTTTGGTAACAATACACACTGAGAAAAATTTTGATCACATTCCAGTGTATTGAACTGGGTGAGTGGAGGAAATGGAGCAGGGCTAGGAAGAACCACTTCAAGGCAGAAAGCAATAACTTGAGCAGCAAGCTCACAGAGCTCATAGCCCTGCAACCATATGATCATCTTCCACAGCTGCTTAAGTCTCTGGAATAAGTGATTAAATAATAAATAAATGAACAGAAGCCAAATTGCTGTATTCCTGTAACCAATAACCAGAGTGATGCAGTAATATTACTTTTCATTTTAATTTGTTTCTAAGTCAAATATGGATATAAATACATGTAAACACCATATGTAAAAGCCATACATCTCTGTTATTAAGGGACTATATCTTCAGTTAAGGGAACACAGTTAAGGGAATGCAATTAAGTAAATACATCTTCAAAGAATTTACTAATTTCAGAAAATTCAATCGCTTTGAGGAAAATAATAATAATAATAATAATAATAGCATTTCTGTTTACTGGAAATTTGGAGACTGTTTTATTTTCATGTAGTCTTCCTTAAGGATTTGCTACTCACCACTTCCAGAGGCAGGCTTGGTACATTTTTCATCTGACCCATTAAAACAGTTCTCACATCCTTACACTTTCACATTGTGGGTCCTCTTCACTATAGGCCACGTTAGCCTAATTAATATAGGTGGCTAGTAGTCAGGTGGATTTAGGGATGTTAACCATGTATCTATCACTCAGACATCTATATATGATTCATAAATTTGGCATTTTTCTCACCTAACATAAGCCTTAAAAAAAAATGAATGAAAGGTCCCCATCCTGAAACAGTTGAACCACCTTCCAGAAAAGCTTGTCTTCTCCATCTATTGCAAAGAGAGGGTCTGGTCATTTAAGACTGAACTTTAGCCAGTTGGTCAAGGATGCGACCAGTTGTGTGAAAATCCATTGTGTCTATGTGCCAGTTAACTTTGACCTGTAGCTGTCAACATTATTTTGTGAGTAAAATAATGTGCTAACTATGAAGTAGTAAAGATTAAGAGAACACAGTGAAGTAGTGAGGCTATCCTCATAAGATATGAATTCAGTTCCAGAAGAGAAACATTGGTATGAAAAGCTGTAAAAAATTTGGAGGAAAAAAAAAAAAAAAAAAAAAAAAAAAAAAAAAAAAGGAGTATAAAGAAAACAACTCAACAAAACTGAGGAAAAAAAAAACATTCTACAGAGCAATGGATGACAATGCTTTGCCCCAGCTGCCTGAACAGAAACTTACCAAATATCTGCACGAGTGGGAAAAACGAAAATATTTAATTTAATAACATGTTTGTTTCAGTCCACAATAACCATATTAGCAGTAAGTACTTGTGCATGTAGAAAGTGTGCATATGAACCTGATTGGAAGTCTTTGCATAAAATAAAAGATGCCCAAATAAAAAGTTCTAAAAACTGACTAAGGAACAGGTTCAGATCACTAAACATAGGTATATAGTGCTATTTTAAGTTTATAAATAATCTGATAAAACTACAAATGTGATTCATTCTGTCAGATATGATGCAAGATTTTATGGATCCCCAGCCTGAAGTCAGGTATGGTTGCCTACATCACTATGTATTCATACTGTATTCTAAATAACATTTTTAAAACCAAATTAAATGAATCCTACCCTTACAGACTAGACTTGAATATTGGACAATAAACTACAGTAGTCATTAAATGACAAAATAACCAATTTCCCTAAAAGCAGTTTAAGATACCTGCTCTGTGTAGTTTAAGATACCTTCTCTGTGTCTCTTTCATTCTCCAAAAGAGCTCCCTTATAAAGGCTGATAAGGGATTCACATCCTCAGATACAATATGTACATCCTATCATTTTTTATGTGTAATTAGGTAGGCTAGACTTTTGTGTTACTTGTAATAAAACATACAAGATGAAGGGACCATTTGCCAAAGACCTTAAAATATAAACACAAGTTCCTCCCAACAGTCTGCTGGATCAGCAGTCTCTTTCTGTTACCACTTTTTATTAAGAAAAGACAAGGGTAGGAGATGAATGAGCACAGATTAATCTGGGAGAGAAACAAGATGGGAGAGGTAGAAGAATACAAGGAGACGAGAGAAAGGAGAGAAAAACTTAGGAAAAGATAAAAAGTGAGGAAAAGCAAAAAGTATAAAGATTCATCCCCTGATAGAAAAGAACAGAAGAAATCATTTTATAATGAACATATCCCCAAGCAAAATAGAAAAGATTTTCCTTGAGAATGACTAGAAAGAAAAGAAGGCATTGCATTTTTTCTCTAAGATGTTATGGTGAGAGAACTGCTTCTACCATAATTTAGTTAATGTATGAGAATAGAGATCACCCCATCACAAAATCATCAGTAGCATAGCTATTTTATGGAAAATCACTGCAGAATTTATTCAGAAAGATGATGCACTTCATGGTACAGCGTAATTATATGACAGTTCCACAGCAAATTATATGACAGTTGCCATTAATAAAATTGGAATTCTGCACCAAATATCTTAATACTTATCGCACAGTTTAATAGTTTTAATGTTTCAAATGCATTTGAAATCCAGGTATAGTATGTTTGGCTGCACTCTTAGTAACACCATCCAAAAAAATCCTGTAACCAAAGGTTACTATACCGGTGATGAATTCACTGTGCATAATCACAGTGCTGAGTAATTAATGTATTTTTAGAGCCCAGATTGCAATGTACAACCATATATCACACAAATGTGAGATACAAAGACAAATTAGAGTGTGATTGCTGTGTGTGTATAGAATATTGAGTGTGATTGTAAAGGATTTGACAGCCAAGAATATGTATGGGTTATGGTTCCTCAACAATGTGCTGGACAATGCAGTGTTAAAAAAGTCCCCAAGAAAATGAGAAATAAATTCATAAAAGGCTCAGCTGGAAGAAGAAATAAGAATATTTAGAGGAAAAATACTTGATTCATCACCTCTGGAAAATGTGGTGGAACCATGAGGGAAAAGACTTGGAGATGCTGATAAAATAGTGTGGAGCATTGATTATGAACATCTTATGTAACACCTTTGAAGGCAGCATCTGCCCTTGGACATGGTGAGCAAGAAGATAAGAAGTGTTTGTCTTACATCAGCAAAAAGTTTGTGCACCTCTGGAAAGGGGTTATAGGAAAGAGTTAAATACTATGAAGGAAGAAACCTTGAGATAGTAAACCCACAAATAACTGCAGTCTGCACTTCTGTGTCCAGAAAGATACCTCAGCTATGTGTGAAAAGAAATGGGTCACAGGGCTACCTATTTGTGTGAGACATTGTGCTTGCACCGTACCGTATAATTTTTCCCCTTTTTTCTCTCTCTTTTTTTTTTTTCCTTTTTTTTTTTTTTTCTTTTAATGTCTGGAAGCCTTTGGGGCATCAATGTATTAATCTCATCTAGAGGTTTCTTTCTTCTGTAAGAATCTCTTTAGAGTTTATCTTCAGTGCTAAAACTTCAGAAGTGTTCAAAAATCAACAAATACGAACAATCCTAGCAAAAGTTCTCACAAACCCCAGTAACTATATATACTTCAGCTTTATAAGCTTCAAGCTCTCATAGCCATTTAGTCAGACAAAATACAGAGCATTAGCTTAATATCCTGTCCATGCTGCTAGACATATCTGGCCAGAAACTGAAAAGGCTTGGAGTAAGGAACCCTGAAGAAGAAAATGTACACAGTCACCACAATCCTTCATCTTTTTCAGTTGTTATATGACTGTTTCCCAACATGACAATTTCTCATTGATTTGGCTTGAAAAGTAAAGCCTGAGCTGTCATTCCCTGACTAGACCAGAAAACAAACCCAAGCAACAAAAAGGTTGTATAAGAGAACTTCAATTACTTTAAAATGAGAAAGTGAGAGAGAGATTTGGTCATCAAGTTGAAAGGCCATGTTTCTTGGATGTCTATAAATTGTCATGTGAACCATGTAAAGTTTACAACCTTCCGATCTTTTCTTTTTTCTCTTTCCCTTTTCTTCCAGCTAGAGGACACATGGCAAATGTATCTTCTATTCATTTCAGCTGATCTCTAATAATTACACCTTATTATTCATGTATTATTAATACTTGTGAGTCCCAGACATGGAGTAAAAACCTGTGGTCCTTCATAATGCACACACATATAAGAAAGGTGTCCTTTATTCTACACAATTTTGGCAAGTAATTTACTAGACAATAAACAATGCAGCTTTTCAATGAGTGCACAGATTGGTGTTATCTTGATTCAGAAACTGGAATTGTTGTAGGGAGAGTCTGAAATTAATTTCTATAATATTGATTCAACTGGGCAGTTAAGTCCATCAAGACAAGACAGAAGGATGCTTTATGACCCTTTTCTCAATAGACAGAGAAAGATAGCTGCAAATTTTCAAAACTCTTCACCTGTCATCTCCTATGTTTCCGTTCTGATACCTGCTCCCACAGCTGCCATTTGCTAAGGATGCCCTGGAAAAAACTAGCAGTTCACAAGCATTTCCTTTCCCATGAGAGCAAACCATGGATCTTGGAACAGGTGGTGGGCAGGGTCTCCAGCCTAAATTACATACCTCCAATAGAGGTCCAGACTTTTTTAGATGGAAGAAAGAAAATCCAAGTTTCCATGCACAACAGACTGTTTTCTTTTGAAATTCTGAATGAATTAACAACCAGGGCATTATATAAGAAAAGGATTGCTAATTTATTTCCCTAGAAGTCTGGTAAAGCTGTGAAAACATACCTTCTTAAAAAAGGCTGGGGAGCTATGGGCAGCTTTGGCAACCATAAAACAGTTTAAAATAAGGTATGACCTTATCCCTCTTTGCCTATAGTCATCACTTGCAGAACACTGTTTCTGTGTTTCACTCATAGCTTTTGACATTTTATGTGGACATTGGGATAAGGCTATAAGAGAACAATGCAACTGGTGTGGCAGAGCATTTCCTTTCCCTCTACCTCCAGTTTCTCATCCTTCCCAAGCAGAGCACAAATAACGTGGCTGAAGCCTTTTGACATCTTGGGATCAATTTCACACTTTTATTCAGGACACTATACTAGGAAGGCTTCTGTTTATCTGAGCTATCAGAAAAGTCACATCTGAGGCCTATGTGGCTTTTCAGTATAACACAAGTTAACCGGAGCATTTCAGGCCTTTTCTGTGACTATCTAGAGGAGGAAATCCAGTGAAAAATATAAATGTTAAAATAGCAAGACTTATGTCCATCTAGTGCTGCAACCTGCCCTCCTCTCCCCTCCCTGCCCCCCACTGGTGTTAAGACCTAGACAGCTTTAGAGTTCAGAAGGTGAAAATTTCAAATCAAAACTGTTGATTTCTGAGATAATAAAATGTTTAAACCACAGTGGAAAGACAGGGAAAAGTAGATATAAGATTTAAATAATTCTGATGTTTCTTAACAACAGTCATTCCAAGTCTCTTCACTATTTGCAAATAGAATATTTGGTAATTTTCTTTTTTTTTATTATTAAAAAAAAATAAAAATTTTTTATAATTTCTTTTTTATATATATATTTTTTTTTTATTAAAAAAAAAAAAAAAAAAGCCAAGCAAAATTAGTTAAAATACAGTTAAAATGCTTTCAGTTGCCTTATCTTCTTTCTCGGAACACAAGTTTCATTGTATTTCAAGTAGTCAACAAATCATTAATGAAGAAAAATTGTCAAAATTTTAAACACTATTTTGTCTTTTTCTTACTACCTCTCAAGCTAATTATATTTTTATTTCTGAGACTTTGAGATACACAAAATCACTTTTAATATTTCCTCTCCAGTGAAAAGGACTAGAAGCTGATGTTTTTCTTTGAACATTTTCTTCTGAAACTGGGTTTCCGACAAAATTCCATAACTCTAGGAAGCCATCTTCTAAAGTAGTAAAGCAAATACATAATGTAGTTGCAACATTGCCTATCCTTCCTTAACATGGCTATAACAGCTGGTGGAAGAAAAACTAAACAAGTGTAAACAAAAAAAAATCACAGATGTGTCAAAAAACACATTTCAAGATAAATATTTTCTTTTGAAATTTTGTTTTTATGCTAATTTGAAAATGATATGTAAAGCTTTTACTGATGGGAGCTGCAAATTCTTCTGATATGTTTCTCCTCCACTGTTTAATCACCTCTGTGTAAAGATGTTTATTTCTTATTTGCAATTATCTGACTTTAGCTCCCGGCTATTATACTTTGCAACAACTTTTTCTTCTAGATTAAAGAATACTCAATACCCAGTGTTTTCTCTCTATGAAGTTACTCATATCTATGCAGTAGTCAAGTCAACTCTCAATCTTGTTTTACTTTAAAGGATTTTGAGAACAGGAACTAGAATGGGAAACCTGGCATTCATTAGGGGACCTGTTGTTCACCCTCAGGTAAACAAGCTTATCTACCCTCATGTCTTCTTCTTTACAGATATATCCTTGGTTGTTTAAACTGTAAAGTCTTTGGGTGTGTCTGTAGTGTAGATTATCAAGTTTTTTTTCTGATTTTTCGTAGTGCAATAAAAGGTAGTAATATAGTAAAAAAGGGTTTATCCATTGTAGCTTATTTACACTTATTCAGTTGGAAACTGTTCTTACACTGTTCATTAAAGTTTTTCTTTGTTTGTTTGTTTGTTTTCTAGATGAAACATTGAAGATATAAGGATACCTCTATAGATTACTGCCAATCTGATTTTAGAAAATTTAGAATCTTGTTAACATAAGAATCTGAGTTTCTTTCCAGTCAATTCCAAATCCAAAGAGAAAAATAATGGAAAAAGCAATTTCATACATATCCTTGAGTGCTTTTTGTAAACAGACCTATGACTAATGCAGGAAGTGCTGTTATTTTGGAATATTAATTGCTCCATTTTAATTAAGCATAGGCAAGAGATCCTTACCCTTTACAAAATAACAATAGTAAAAATGGCAAAATCTGTACTTTATACATTGATCTTACACATACTTCTGCAATAATTAATGGCCTAAAATGATAGAGACAAAAGTAAGACACAATATTTAATGATACCTGAACTCTGGTCCATAAGGCTTTTTGTTTTTTACAGAGGTTAATTAAACTTGGAGTGAAGTATAAAGGGTTAATCAAACCTAGGGCTAAGTGAAATATTTTTGAGGGTAAGAATGTCTAGAGACATAACACAGAACAATGCTGAGGATATTTCAAGAGTAAAATATCATGGTAGGCAGCGATTGTGACCACACATTTCCACTTGTGGGCTATCATGTCATCAATGACAACCAAACTACACAACAACGCTTTACCAAGCAAAAAGATCAAACCAGTGGAATAAGAAGGTTGTATATTTCTTCCATCAAAGTGTTTACTACTTACTGGGTTTTGATAACATGACTAATAGGAATACTAAAACATTCATAATTGTGCACACCAAATACATAGCATAATAAAAAATTAACTCCTTTACTTTTTTTTCTTTTTTTTTTTTGACTAAATTCACATGGAAAACTTGGATTAAAGAGAAGAGAGATTTTGCACACCAGTTCATTGTCATCTGAAACACCACAGAAGCTATGTTAAATCACCTTATATATAACAGCAGTTATGCTTAGTATAACCCATAATGTTGAAAAGCACCTTTTTTAAGCAGTGGTCGTTTATGACAATTGTGGGATCAGAATGAAACACAAATTTGGAGAATCACAGAATCATAAATCATTAAGGTTGGAAAAGACCTTCAAGACCATCTGGTCCAACCATCACTACCAGCAATGTCACTCACTAAACCATGTCCCTAAGCACCACATCCAACCTTTCCTTAAACACTCGCAGGGTCAGTGACTCCATCACTTCCCTGGGCAACCAAATCCAATACCTGACTACACTTTATGAGAAGAAATGTTTCATAATTTCCAACCTCAACCTCCCCTGGTGCAACTTGAGGCCCATTGATCCAACCTGTCCAGGTCCCTCTGAAGGGCCTTCCTACTCTCCAGCAGATCAACACTTCCCCCCAACTTGGTGTCATCTGCAAACTTAATGAGGGTGCACTCAATTCCCTCATCCAAATCACTGATAAACATATTAAAGAGAATAGGCCCCAACACCAGTCCCTGGGGAACACCAGTTGTGACCGATCACCAGCTGGATTTCAATCTGCTCACCATTACTCTCTGGACCCAGCCATCCAGACAGTTTTTTACCCAGCAAAGAGTGTACCTGTCCAAGCCATGGGCTGCCAGCTTCTCCAGGAGAATACTGTGGAATACACATTAAAGTCTTTGTTGAAGTCTAAGTAGACTATGTCAATAGCCTTTTCCTCATCCACCAGGTGAGTCACAGGTTGAGATAAGGATAATTTAATTAAAGGGGAAAAATAAATATTAAGGAAAGATTATTATTAACTAAACAATTTAACTAAAGGGAAAAAAGGGAAAGGGGAAAAGGGAGGAGTAAAGGAAACAAGAAAAAAAAAAAAAAAAAAGAAGTAAAGGCTATGTAGAAGTGCAGAGGAAAGAAATTACACTCTACTTCCCACAACTGAGAGATGCTTGACCACATCCTTGAAGAAGGGCCTCAACGCACATAGCCAGTGTTCAGGAGGACAGATATTTTCACAATGAGAACCCACCCCTCCCCTCTTCTTCCTTTTTCCACCTTTTATTGCTGAGCGTGACATCATATGGTATGGAATATCCCTTTGGTTGATTTAGCTCAGCTGCACTGGTGATGTTTCTTTCTCACTTTTTTTGCCCATCTTCTAGGAGGGTTAGAGTCCTTATGCTGTGCCAGCACTGCTCAGCAGCAGACACAACACTGGTGTGATACCATTGTTGTTCTAGCTACAAGTGCAGAGCACAGCACTGTATGGGCTGCTGCAGGGAAAGTTAGCATCCCAGCCAGACCCAGTACTCCACCCCTTACTCCATAACATTTATGTCACTCACATACTTTAGCATATAAGTATTCTCATCACCATTGTTCCTTGTTCTTTAACAGATTGATAGGTAGGTATATCTTTTCATTCTATAGGTCTTTCTTGAAAAATGTTCGTAAGAACTGTAGACAATTTAGTCCTCATCTGCCAAAGTGGTCACTCAGGGCAGGCAGAGTCGGATGTCTGGACACCAACACCAGCTTAGCTCAAGTCCTTGTTGCACTTGTCCAGTTCCTTGCAAAGCTAACCTGTTGTTGGACCAGCAGTGTCTTCCTATAACATATAACTTAGATTACAGATTAGTTTTCTCCCAAGGTTAAATCTCCTTGTGGCACGCACCTGATATCTCCATTCTTTTGCATGACCCACCAGGTATTCCTTGGTTCTTGGGCGAAGACAATCCCATGAGTGGGTTTACCTTTTCCCGAGGCAGGAGCAACCCACACTGCCTTCCCCATCCACTTTCCAACATGCACTACAGAGACTTTAGCTCCTTTCACCGTGTGTAGGGGTTTTGTTTTGGCAGGACCAGGACAGCCATCAGACCCCCTGTTGTTAACTAGCCAAGTGGCTTCTGGTAGACTTATGTCCCACTGTTTCCATAACCCAGCATCCAATGCTCATAACATAGTCTTTAACAGTCCACTGTACCTCTCAACCTTCCCAGAGGCTTTTGGGTGATAATGGATGTGATACACCCACTCAATATCATGCCTCTTGGCCTAGGAGGTGACAAGATTGTTTTGGAACTGACTCCCATTGTCAGACTCAATTCTCTCTAGTGTACCATGACACCACAGCACTTGTTTTTCTAGGCCCAAAATAGTGTTTCCGGCCACGGCATGGTTTACGGGGTATGTTTCCAGCCACCCAGTAGTCGCTTCTACCATGGTATGTACCGTTTGCCTTGGTGGGTTTGTGGGAGTGGTCCGATATAGTCAATTTACCAGGCTTCACCATACTGCAACCCTAGCCACCTCCCCCTGTTCCATGTTCCAGGGAGATTTTACCTTCATGGCTTTCTTGATTGCAGCATAGATCTCACACTCATGGGTAACTTGTGTAATGGCCTCAATGATCAGGTCCACCTCTTAATCATGAGCCCATCTGTATGTGGCATCTTTTTTTTTTTTTTGTATGGGCTGTTGCAGGGAAAGTTAACATCCCAGCCAGACTCAGTACAGCTGCCAAAGGATTTACACTATCTGTCTCACCCTTCTGAACAGATGCCTGAAAGTGAACCAGGTGGGCTGAGATTTCCACATTAAACCTATCTCAAGCTCAAGTTCCTGTAACAGTTATATCCAGGGACAACTCCTGGTATCATAGCCCAACATTGCTGGAGTCACTCCTCTTATATTTTTGCAGGCTGTTTCTAATTCTGACATTTATACTTTGCTTTTCAGTGCTTCAACCCTAACTTTAAGGACAGCCCAAACATTAACCCTGAAAAGATAAAAATAGCCAGATGGGAACAGTTCTAATGTGACCATGGTTCCATTTGGCCACCCCCAACCTGTATAAGCCTCAACCCTCTCTGTCCTCAACCTCAACTTGAAGGTCACTTCCAGAGCCACAGATCATAAACTGGCCTCTAGCCATGCTGGCTGATCCTGCTAGTTGATTCTGATCTAGCCCTAGCACTAAGCCTAGCTCTAAGTCTGCTCTACCCATATCTCAAACTCTTGAAGCCTTCCTAGTCCCACCAGCCAAAAAATATATATATAAAATAAAATAAAATAAAATAAAAATAGAAATAATTAAAAAAAAAAAAAAAAAAAAAAAAAAAAAAACACATGCACAAGGGCTCCTGGCAGGTTTGTTTGAGTTTTAACAGTCAGCAAATCTGATGTGATTTTAAAAGTAACTAAAGTGTTCATTATGTATCAAGGACACAGAAAGGCTCTTTAACTGGTGCCCTGTATGGCTTAAAATTGTACTGGCGCCTTCCTGCCTGCTTCAGTATCTTAAACTAGGCATGAATCACAAGTAAATTGCCCAGTCTAATCAAATTCCACCTGAATGTATGTTACATAGAGTTGCAGAAGATGTGATATATCTTGAAAAATGGAAATATTTCAAGGTCTAATCAGATCACTTTAAGTGGAAAAGCAGTGATCACTAATGCCAAATGAAATTAGATTGTGGAAAGTACAGAATGGGTTATTAGATAAGGGCCAAGTGATCACTAATATAAATTATTGATCAGTACTTCCAAATTCCACTGTATGACTGACATCTCCAGTGTTTCCAACCATATGTCAGTTGTTATGTGCCTAGCATCCTGTAACCTTATACTTTCAAAGTACATGCCAAGGTTTCTAAGAATCAGTGTGATAAAGCCTGATACATAACTGTTGATTTATAGTTTTGCCAATGTATGAAATGCTATTGAAGTCAGTGGCAAATAGGTACGTTTATTCCTAAACTGTAGGATCAAGATGAGGGTGATGGCTGCAGAAGAAGAAGAGAGAAAAAGAGAGATGCAATTTCAAACATCATCTGAAGTCAGGAACTGAGCAACCAGACTCCTTAATGGAGTCTAAATCATCTTTCACTGTAATATGTTCTCGACAAACTAAAACAGGAGAGTAAAGGATGTTTGTGTCTCTCTTGATGTTCAGGGGCAGGCAGGGATAAGAAACAAAAATATTAGCAACAGTGGACTGATGAAATACTTTGAGGGTAACTTCCTTCCTCTTTCTTGGAAGCTTTTCCGAGACAACCAAGAAAATAGTTTACTCAAATCAGAAAAAAATGCAAAGCACTCAATTCCCAGATATTTAGATATACAGAATTGAAGTCCAGTAGCCAGTGGAAGTTTACCAGGGACACATACACATAAAGGAAGAGAAAAAACAATGGCTGACTCAAAATATGGATCACTGGACTGATTTGCCTTCAGAGAATCACTGAAAACCTGTATCTTTCACTTCTGCTGCAATTTATTCATCATGCTGACTATTCTTCTGAGCTAGGTGCACACACCAGATTTTTATTTCACTTAACACCACTTTCCTATGATTTTGAAGACTCTCTTCCTGACTAATCTGTCATATTTCTCTGAAATGTCCAAACAAAAAACTAGATTTCCTATGCAGTGACTTTGGTCTTTTTATGAAGCTTATGGGCTTGTCCAGAAACAAGAAAGAGAGTGAAAAGGAATATGGGCTAAAAAGGGAGGAAAAGCCAGTTGCTCTACATTGCTTAGTTTCAGTCAAAACTAAGATCAGATACTGTGAATACTCCAAAGGATATATTTTGGTTCTCATACAAAATGTACTCCTCAAAGATTTCTAGCTCAACTTTTGGACAAAGCTTTCAACACAATTGTAACATTTGTGCTTCATTTTTTCTTGAACATCTTGCAGTGTATATCACACACACCATTTATGTTGTAATTTTCATTTGAGATCTTAGTCTGTATCAAATGAAACCAACAACGTTGACCTGTGAATTTGCAGTCAATTCAGATTTGATAGGAGGAAAATCAATAGAGTTAAAATTAATAGTGTCATTTTCAAGAGTATGACCTGTTAACTAACACAAATTTAAATAATCACTCCTGTGCTCAATATAAAATGTCCATGGCTCAAACAATAGTTTGAGCAAATCCTTATTCATTAGTCAGTCAGATTTGTTAGATATGGTTTATTGATTTCCAGATCAATGAAAGGTGATTTTGAAAATGCATCAGAGACTATTTATTAAAATCTCTAGTTTAAACTCAGAGAATAGCTAACCAAGATAGTTAAAGATAAAACCTTTAGTGTATAAATCATTCAGACTTGCAACATTTCTGCAAGTACATTATGCTTCTCTTCTCCTAGCTGCAATTCCTACTATAAGACTCTTGTTCTGTAAGAAGAAATGATGAAGGACTATATACAAACCTATTGGCAGATTTAGCCAAGAATGCTTTTAAAATTCTTTAAAGACAAAAACAAATAATTAAAATTGTAGAAGTTACTCAAACCTGTGAGAAGAAATTAAAAGGTCAAGAAAAATACACTGTGAAGCATATAATTCAGAACAGTTTATCACTACTCAAAATTTAAAAGATTTATATTCATTAATCTTCTTATAACAAAAATGTTGAAAAGCTGCAAATGGATTCCACTCAAAGAAACATGGAATCCTGTCCTAATCATAGCTATTTCAGGGAAAACAGTAAAGAGATATATTTATATATATTTATAATATATAATATATTATATTTATATATATTTATATAAATGCTTGACTTCAAATTATTTCTGCAAGGGAGACAATTTGCTTATATTTCAGATATGGTAATTCCAAGTGCAAATTAATTCTTTCCAGTTACCCAAAAAAATAAAACCAAGTTAGTTTTATTATTATTGGATATTCATTTACTTATTAAAACGTACATGAGAATGTTTTCCAGTACTTACTCATGATATAATAAGCTACAGAGAAGCAACAGTGCATGAATTTTTAAAAAATAAAAGTTTTAAGTGTTATCCTTTTGTAAGACATATTTTGTCTGTTTTTGTTGGTTTTTGTTTTTCTTTTTTGCATTTGATTTTCATTTGAAGAACAATTTTTGCATGTGTAGATAGTCTACTGTAAGACAGTAAAAATATGCATTTTCCTGTGTTTCTTTAAATATTAAAGTAAGAAGAAAATCACGGTCCAAATTAATTTTAAGAAGACTAGCTGTATTGCCTTTCTGGAAGTCAGGCCATACAAGGCCATACATATTAGCAGCAGGTTATATTCTGCTGTTTGACAGTAGCACCCACATTGTGAGATTATTTTTATTTTTATTCAGACATTTGGAATTGTTTGTTTCTGTTTGTAATGAGTCAGTTTTCCTAACTCACAAGTGCTTGAAATTTTCTTATTTCAGAAAAATGACAGTATAACATGAAAGATATTGTCACCTACTGTATCTTTCTGCAACCTCTGTGACATATCTCAAGTAATGTAAAGATACAGAACATTTATTTTTCCCCCATCACTGGGAAGAGACACCACAGTTGATTCAAACAGTTTTAACTCTTTAGTATCTGTCAGAGTTAGAGAAGCAAACAGCCAAGTGCTAAAAAAAGAAGTATGGGAGGAAGAGTCAGCCAAGCAGGAAGAACAAATCAGAGACCTGCTACCCTTTCTGTGACTGTAAAGGAGAAAGATTTGATAAAGATGTCCAGGCTGCCTGAGAAGAAAGCACTGCTGGACCCAGACCATACCATCATGCTCTGTATGAACACAGCATGGCTGCTCTCTAAACTGATTAAAGTGGATTTTCTTTTGAACAAATAAACTCCAGGGGGAAAAAAAAATATCCCCTCTCTCAGCACTAAACCAAAGAAATGTGCTTTAGCTGCTCTATGAGCCCTAGCTACAGGATCACACCTTCGGCTTAGTTGCTTATTACCACAAGCACTGCTTCAATGAATATAAAACCAGCTTAACAAGCTTCAAGTCAACAAAACTGGGACCGCAGTGGCTAATACCTACTATCTCCTCTCCAGAGTGAGTGACACAACAGCAGAGATCTTTTGTGATTGACTGAGCATGAATGTTATTTTCCCCAATGTGGTCTAATCTACTCTGTCAGACTCACAGGGGGTAAACTAACATCAGTGGGAACCTTTCAGTTAAATCCCTGTGAACCATTCTTTAAATATCCCCCCACATGTCACCTTTTAGAAAGGCAATTGTGCTGCACACAACACTCTCCATAGCTCTGGCATCTTATTGCCAGAGGATGAACACAGTTTCAAAATGTCAGGGCATGTAGGAATAATGCAGCCCATCTCTGCTAACAAAGTCCTTTTAGGTGAAACAAGGTGCAGATATGAACTTCTACTGATAAATAGGACATACTAACAGCAAGAGACCCTACCTTGTCTGTGATATTGTAGCTGCTGCTGAAGCTATTAATACTGACTTCTACACTCAGAAAAAGCTTCCACAGTGTCTGGATTAGGCCCACAAACTAAGGAAGACTGCAACTGAATGTTTCAGGACCTGGTCTGTTCAGTCAGACAGGACTAGAGGACTTTCTGCTCCTCCATTTTCATTATTTGGTTTTCTTTTTGGAAGGCTAATGAAGACTCGGCCAGCAAAAATAAATGAAGATTGTTGTGGGCTGAGGTATGCTAAAATGTGATTTGCTTTTAAATTTTAGAAAATTTTAGCTTTGAATTTTTATTCCCTTTTTCCCTAGAAACTAGTAGGCATGAACCCACATATGTCACACCTACTGCTCTAATTAAAGTTACAGCAATCATAGCCATTCACAGCTCTCATCTTTTCCCGTAAATCACCTTGTGATATGAATTAATGAACCAAAGGGTTAAGAAATTAGAAACTAGATTTCATCTCTGCTTTTTGCTGGCAACATCTGTGAGCAGCTACCTGCTTACAGCAATGCATAGCATTTCTGTCAACTATTTTCTGTCCACTGTTGTATGCTCCACCCTCCAAAAGGAGTCCAGGCATTACAAACCTAAATGCAGATTGCTTCTGCCTTCTATATTAGTTAGTTCTTGTATAATTTTTGTTGACTTCAATATAGAGTTGACTTCAATAGATTCTTACAACTCTATTGACATAGAGAAAACTTCAGAAGGCAGTGTTCAAGAAGACGGTGAGTCATTTCTTCCTCTTTTCTAGAGCCTGATTAGTCTCTCAATACCAAATTTTCACACTTTTCCATCTGTAGATTTGTATTCAAGGATACTTAGTACTTCATTTTAAAGAAGTACCTCATTTTAAAGGAGACACAGAAAAATAAAACCTTTCCCCATTACAACTGTTCTTACACTCCAGTTATCCCTATCTCTTTCTATAAAGTAATTAAAATTACATTTTTTAAAGATTTGTTTGTTGGGTTTTTTGTTTGTTTGCTTGTTTGTTTGTTTTTGTTGTTTGTTTGCTTGTTTGTTTGTTTTCCAAGAAGGATTAAGAAGATATGAAGTAAATTATGATTAGGCAATTTTGCCTTTGTTTTCGACCTGTTAGTGGCATGTTTTTCAACAGATTTTCTTGAAATTCCCATCAGCTTCTCCCATTCCAAGCTTTATACACTATTTTCTTTGTGAACATCCTGTGAATACAGACGTTAATTAGTAGACAGTGTTCCCTAAAGGTGGATTTTATCAAGGGCCCTTTGAGGCCTCTTGGAGCTCTTCAGCTTTAAGTGTAACTGAGTAATACTGGTGGAATGAAAACTGGGAGAGCCAATTTCTTGAAGTGTCTCTAATCCCATTATGTACTGCAGAGGAGTATATGTGTTAGTACCAAGTAGAGTAGCATGGAGATTATCTCCACTCTTTTTATGGCACTGAGTCACTGGTATGGGATTCACCAAGTTCAGCCCCTCTGGACATCTTAGCTGTGAAAAGAGTAAAGACACTTTTACTCTAAAATGTGAAACACAATATGCCATAATTTAGATACATTCATTCCCACTGGCACAAATAGAAATTGTGAAAAAGTAAAGGAGTTAAGAGTTCTGCAGGGGACCATTCACTGGCCTGAAACTTTAGCTCACCATGTAATGTTTACTCACATTATAATCAAGAATTCCCCAGTATGCTATTTGGAGTTTCACTTCATTTGCTTTATTACTCAGTACTGTTCCGTACTTTGTGTTTCACATATTATCTTCACGTTATACAAATCCAGCACAATCCTCCTCAGAATGAAATAGAAAACATGGCATGGGGAAGTAAAGGCTTTGCAGCTTCTATATGAAGAATATCTTGCGTGGTGCCCTGCTCTCAGCACAATGTGACAGCATGTTGAAATATTTCCTCGGTTTCCCTCATTCAAAATGAGAAACCCATACTTGAAGGCTGACAGCCACGCAGCCCTTTCCTACACTGCTTTGTGACAGTGTTTGTCCAGATAGCCTCTCCAGAAATACCGTAAGTAGTCAAGGTGGTTAAACCTTTTTGCTTTCCACTCACTTGCAGTACAAATATTTATCCCTTTTATTCTAGTTCTGAAGCATTACTTCTCAGAGGGGAAACATTGTTTTAAGTGGGCACAGCCCATCTTCTTCAGACATCCAAGTAAGTGAAATTATTTTATTCATCTTTCAGCCTGAGAAACACTTTTCTTTTTTTTTTTTTTTGGTACCCTCAACACCTTCTGATATTCCAAATAAGATATATTTTTCTGCGCAAGCAACCCTTGCCCTCCAGACTAGCACAGAATTTCTTAGATAAACAGTTTCATACATACTAATGAAGATGTCTAGCTAGAATTAGAAACTCCCCAGATGTTTTTGTTTGTTTGTTTGTTTGTTTCCACCATAAAAAAAAAAAAAAAAAAAAAAAAAAAAAAAGTCAAAACATTCAAACATTCCCCTTAGGCTTCAAGTACAGCTTATGTTACCAAAGGAAAATTCCATGACAGCATAAAAGCTCTGTACATTAATGCACAGAGAAAGCTAATTTATGTTAAAAGAGATGGATGCAAACTAAAGTCTAAAAGAGTGCAGAATCTGTTTTAGCATTTGCAGATGTAGGCCACATTCAGGTACAGCACAGTGTAACTCCTCTTACTAATTGGCTAATTTATGCATGACATGAAACAGTCAATAATGCCTTGCAAGAATTTTTGCCCAGCTCTGCTCTTGCTTTCCTATCTTACACTATAAGCTGAAATCTTGTTGAAAATAGATGAAGTCAATAGTGTTGACTTCAACTAACAGATATTGGGTTTAGTGGGTTTGGTGTTGTAAACACTGCTAGAACTCATGAGCATCTAAGTTATATCTGTGTTGCATTTTGGGGTCCTACCTCAATGTTCTTAACCATATGTGTTCACCCAAATTGTCACAATTAGGAAGCTGACATAGAGCTGTAACACACAAGATTTTTCCCTAATCTGAGGGAACTCTCCCCGCTCCCCCCCCTTTTTTTTTCCTATTGAAGAAGCCACAAAATTATATCCATGGAGAGGGATACAAAGATCTAAATCCCAACCCTTTCAGGAATGATTTTATTAAAGTGACAGTTTGCATTGGAAACTTATTTATAAATGCCTATACATTAAGGTTGCTTATTTGAAGCAAGCAGGAACATCTTTTCCTTGCTACTACTCATGACTGAACAGTGTGGCAAACTAAATAACAGATCTTTCAAAACTACTTTCAGACATGCTGATTCTCATCTGAAAAGTCAACGATCGAGAGATTGCACAAACCTTCTGAAAAAATGTAACATCGAAGTATATCAGGAAACAGGGAAGAAGGTGGGGGTGGGTGATGTTGATGAGACATATGTGAACCAAGTGCCCAGACCACCATCACCACACAAAAAAAATAAAATAAAATAAATAAATAAAAATACACTCAGGTTTTCTCCTGGAGTGTAATACATGAAGATAACGAGGAAAAATTCTTCTCAGATTTTTGTCAGGACAGATTGATATAACACCATTCAAAATAAAATTAAGAAATAAAAAATAAATTAGAATTGTTACCCCATTACATGCCAGTAGGGGTAGCTGGTTATATTACTGCACGCTTAATCTGTTGTATATTTTTAGAGCTTCTTAATGCTACTTTACCATGAAAATGAAAACACCAATTTTATTTTATTTTTTTGAACATTTAAGAATGATATTGCAAAGACCTGAAAGAAAGCTCATTCTAGATACATTTCCCCTGCAAATTCACTAGTTTGATGGTTGCTTAAAAAAAAAAAAAAAAAAAAAAAAATCCCTAGAGAGGAAGCCCAAGGAATCTGGTTGGATGGATGCCCTGAAGAGATGGTACTGCTTAGCACTAAGATTTTAAAAGTAGTTTTGTAGATGGAAGATGAATCAGACAGAAACATTATCATAGAACAGCAGGAGAATAACAGAAGGAAAGTTCTTGCATTGTGAGTATTTATTCCTCAAAAGACAGCTGAAATGCAGTACATGTATATAAGAAGAATTTGTGTGCTCGAACATTTCTGCTTTTTCAGCTGCATGAATTGTTTTAATAGACAATAGTACCTCTTCCCACAAGCCTGGCTGATGAACAGAAGTCTGCTTCAACTGAATCAGCAAAAAGAAAGAAGGTAAAAGGAGAGGAAAAAAAAAATCAGCAACCATACTGCAAAAACTTTTGTTAGGTTAGTAGATAATCTACTTTCATTTTGATTTTAATGTGCACACATAATTTTCTGGTTCACATTAAGAAGTAGAAAACCAGTTTCATTGTCAACAAACAGCCATCTCCAGCCAGGATGTGACAACATCTTGAAATTAGATTTCCTCATAGTCCAAAGTAAGTTTAGCAGAAGGAAGCAATTTGCTAACATTTCTATCATTATGGAGGTTTTTTATGCAATGTACATGTATTGACAGCAAAGTGACCATTTAGACTTATGCTTACCAGCCTGGAATTTAGATGATGCTTAAATGGTTTTTTTTAGTTATTATTTTTGTGGGTTTTTTTGCTTGTACAAGTTCTTGAAATATTGTCTTTGGTGCTTTTGGGCCTGATTTTCAAGAGAGCTGAGCATGGTTTTGAAAATCTGGTTACCACATTTTACTTGGAGGCAGAAAGATTGATTGTATAATGGAAAATGCTCACTTTTTTTTTCCTCTTTTTTAATTGATAACAGACATTCATCATCACTAGGCACTGTAACTAGCATCAGACCCTTGGCATCAAACCACTGGCCTCTCTACATTTTGAACTAAGGAATCAATCAGTTGACTTTTAACTTTATGTAGAAGTCATTATAGAGGGAATAGCTTGCATGTATTGATCACCTGTATGGTATTCATGTCAACTGAAAGCTCTTAAAATTCTCATCATATATCCTTTGTACAATAAAATTTGAGAACCATGTGCACAGACAAGTGGATCACAACCAAGCTCCTTCTCTGAACATCTCCTTGGATATCACAGCCGAACTGGAAATTTCCTTTGAGATCCAAATCTTTTTTTAGTCCTCAGATGGGACTGTCAATTGGTAGCTGCACATGCTTCAAAAGATACTGGCCTCAGTCAGTACAGAGTGCTCCTCACCAACTCCACTTTTCTTCACCTTTCATGCACAGATATGAGGGTATGAGCCTCATTAGAGTCCTGTGTTTTCATTTTGCAGCACATTGTACTGTCTCTCCGTTTCACCAGAATAGCTCTTTCTTATCCCAGGTTTGCTCCCCATTAAACAATAGAAGAAATCTGTTTTAAAATCAACAGCAAACTTTCCTACCCCAGGAGCCAGTGACGCTCAGGTGAGGTCACTGGACTCCATCATCAAGAAATAGCGGTCTTGTGAGAGGACTGCTGAACTGTCTGGATCAACCTTGGAGTGGACCTGGAGGAGAGAGGATAACACCATCTGGAGACTATAGCATCATGTTGCAGTAACAAACAATCTGTTCTTCCAAGCAATCAGTTTCCAGCTGAGGGTCATATTAGGACTATGAGACAGAAACTGAAATAGAGAATAAAATATTTTAGTTATATGTTCTTATGTGTTTAGAAGAAACCAGTTTTCCTAAGAGAGTAGAATATCATTCAGTTCCATCTTCCAATGACTTTTGAGAGTTCAAAGTTTATATGATATAAAGCTTTTGTAATTAAAAGCAGGATGAACTGAACTTGTCTTTTAAATTAGCTAAACTGCTAACCTAGGAAACTTGGTTACACAGGGAAGCTATCTTTTATTGATTATACAAGGGAGCTATGGGATGATTCATTGTGAAATAAAATGGGATGAAGACCTTGCAAACATTGCCCAAATAGTATATATGTATTTGTATTTATATATAAACATACATATACACATACTGTATATATAGTATGCATATATACACTATATATATGTATATATGTATGTATATACATGTATATACTATATGTATATGTATAAGTATAGTATGAATATATATAATATATATACACACTATAGCATATGCTTATATATATACTATAGCTTATGTATATACATTTTATATATGTATATACTTATATTTATTTATATTTATATATTTATATACTGCTTAGGTAGAAAAAAAGGTAGCTTTTACAGGTAAATATTTTTATTATAACAAGTATATCAGAGTGATGCCTATTGGGCATTAAAGAATTAAAGAAATTAATAGATAAGGGAAGTATTGATTGCAGAGCAAGAGAATCTGCTCATAGTATATATCATATGATCTAAAACTAAAGTAACTTAACAATAGATCTTGTCTTCTATTTCACAGCCTTCACTATCATTGAATCAGGAGACACACACATGCTAGCCCAGAAGAGTACTATAATTTTTCCTCATTTTGTGAGAAAATATGCCATCACCGAGCTTCACTAAAATGAATTTAATTCATTGCACCTTTGTGTACGATAGGGTCAGCAGGGTTTGTCAGTCACACAGAATGTTTGAGTAATACAGAAGTGTTATCATGCTGATGTGCCACTCATTTGCTTCTCCAGAAGCATAAATAATTTCTACCATAAAGTTCTACTTGATGTCAACTACCAGGATCCCTGGGAGTCTCATCCTAACATAAATGCCACTGTCTGTTCTCCTTGAGAACGGTTTTCTGTTTAAGAACTATTTATTGAAAAAATACATAGAACGACACACACATTCATGGGAATATAATACACCCTTCTCCCCATCATAATTTATCAAGGTCAGTTAAAATTCTTGACATAAAACATGCATGTTATCATTACTACGATCTTGAAATGTATGCTAACTCATGGGAACACAGTAAATCATTTCTTAAAGAAATGATACAGCATATTGTTTGTATGGCACAAACATTTTAATAGAATTATAACTTAGTTCGTATGTATTTTAGCACAGTGTTTGCGTTACTCCATATTCCTGGAGTGTGACATTCTGAGTCATGTATTAAATATTTACTTTTGACTTACTGGGCTCTCAATCTCATATAAAGCACCTTTTGGGTCCACTTATCCTCTAATATGAAACAATGTTATTTGCTAGGGGAAAGCATTCCATATTCCCAGAAGGGTTTTAACAGCTCCCTGGCTTAAACCCAAAATCAAAATGAACAACAAATAGAAAAACATATTTCTGACTGGCCATTTCATTTCTGAGAGTACTAACATCATAGGGGACACTTTCTCATATGGAATACAAACTTATACTGACCTACGAAAAAAATCCCAGCCACATAACTCATAGGTCTTTACAGTATGCAAAAGATTGACTACATCCTTAATTTGATACCCAAATCACTTATTTCCCCAGCCCATCTCAACAACAAGAAATTATCATCCTAAACAATTTCAAAGTTCTCAGGGAACAATCTGACCTAACTCCCCTCCCTCCCACACACACACTTCCCCACCCTACCCCTGCCCCCCTCCCCCCCCCAAAAAAAAAAAGAATGTGTTTCATCAAATTATAAAGAAAAATAGAAATTAAGACACACCTAAGATATTTTTTTTCTATCTCTCAGGCATGGCAGATGGATTGGACTGCATCTGCAGACATAGGAGAAGCATGTTTCAATACCACTATGGAACTGGCTGAGTGTACTTCTATACTACATTAGTGAATGACTGGCAGAACTGATGACTTGGTCCTGCCAAGTATTTAAAAAAAAAAAAAAAACATTACTAATGACTTTGACCCCAGCATTTGAATGAACCTGCAACTTCAACACTGAAGAGATGACAAAGGAAAGCTGGGGTGCCCTGTCTTTTCCAACATTTTGAATCCATATCTGGTTCTGTCTTTGGGCACAATGTAACAATCAAACAAAATTTTTGAAAATCATTCAAAGTAATTCTGACTATGGTCACCAGAGACTTCTTTTCACCTCTTGGCCACAAGAAGGAGAGTAAGACATTCTATAATTTATACAAATAGAAATGCAGTCTGGTAAGTGAAAGGTCCTTCCAGCCCAGTATCTTGTGCCACAAGTGGCAGACTTGATTTCTTCACACCTTCCTTTCCTCCCCAATACCTTTACATACCCACTCAAGTTATTTCCTTTCCCCTAAGAAATCCTCAGCTGCTTTATAGGAGCTGTTTCATGCCTTTGATCACCTCAGGCTGCCATGTTCATATCTCTTTTATTATTATGTCTTTCTTGAAATTATGGGACCAGGGCTACACAATTTAGGTGAGATATTGTCACATCTTGAATTTTAACACAGTAGTGTCTTTGGTTTTGTTTACAATCATTTCCTTTCTAATCTTTAATCTTTTATTTTCTTTTTCTGCTACTGTGTAAAGAACTGAAGTTTCCAAGGGAAAAAATACCCCCCCAAAAAAAGTTTCTTGGAGTCATAAAGGTTATTTTGATGCCTATAATTCCCATTTGCATCATTTTATGTTTATTATTTGTCTTTTTTTCCTACTTTTTAAATTTCATTTGTTGTGTTCATTTCATCATTCTCTTTTATCTTTCTGAAAAACTTCTGCCATGTTTTTGCAGAAGTATTCGATATCATCAAAAAATCTGTCACCACAGATTGGCCTTTCTAGATCTTTTATGAACCTTTACTTGCATATAGCCCTTCATACAGATCCCTGTGAAACACAGTGATAACCTGCAATGAGAAAACTGCTTATTATTTTGTTGTGCATATTTTGCTCACAGTCCATAACCAGATACTGATCTTTATGAGGACTCTTCCTCTTATATCATGACAGTTTAGTTTCTTAAAGAGCCTTTGGTGAGAAATCATCCTCTTTTGGAAACACAGACAAATTATATCAACAGGATGCCCTTTTATCTTTATGGTTGGTGATTGATTCCTGGGATATCAGCTTGGAAAATCTTTTGTTCTCATAGTTGTTAATTTCTTCAAAAGACTCTACTTGTTTTGTGAGGAATGACCTCTGTTCACTTTAACGATGTTGACTGTTCCCTGGTAAAACTACACTGATAAATTTGTCTAGTAACTCTATACTTACTAGAACTAGTATAGTTTTATCACTGTCATATATCAGTTTGATTTCTGAACATCAGGTTATTTTAAGCAGCTAGTTACACAATACATTAGTTATTCATTTATTTAACTCTTTTAGATGTTTTAACATTCTTGGGTAAATACCAAGAGGTCTGATGAAATCTGACAGTTTATTTTGTCCAGTTCTATAATGTCTTCTGCTGTCTCTTTGTTTTGAGACAAATCACCAATTTTTTCTCATGGTTTATACAGAGATTAAAAAAAAAAAAAAAAAAAAAAAAAAATGAACTTGATGTTCTCAAGTTCATTCTCTTACTTCTGGTAGCCTGCCACCCCTTTCCATATAGCTTTTTTAAACTACTAGCTGAAGTCTTTGTAGTGGGTTTACATGGAAAGGTTTTGGTAGTAGGGGGCTGCAGGAGTGGCTTCTGTGAGAAGAATCCAGAAGCTGCCCCATGTTAGATAGGGACAGTTTCAGCTGGCTCTAAAGGAACCCACTGCTTCCTAGAGTTGACCCAATAAGCAACGTTTGCATCTCTGGGAGAGAATATTTAATAAATGAAAATAAAAAATTTTGCTCTACTGCAGCTGGAAGAGTGAGGAGTGAGAAACAACCTTGCAGACACGAAGGTCAGTGCCAAAAGAGGGGGAAGAGCTGCTCCAGGTGCCAGAGCCAAAGTTCCCCTGTGGAGAAGACCATGGTGGAGAGTGGGTTGTCCCCATGCAGCCCATGGTGTACCATGGTGGAGCAGATTTCCATGCTGCAGCCTGTGGTGTACCACAGTGGAGTGGATCTGCCTTGAAGGAGGTTGTGGCTTGGGGAGAACCTCCACTGGAACCATGTCAGAGCAGTTCTTGAAGAGCTACTGCCTGTGGGAAGCCCATGTATGATCAGTTCAGGAAGGATGGCATCCTATGAGAGGGACCCCACATTGAAGCAAGGGAAGAGAGTGACCATGAAGAAGTGGCAGAGGCAAAGCTTGACTGATGGCAACCCCCATTCTCCTGTTCCCCTGCACCTTTTGGGGGAGGAGGTCAAATAGGGTGGATGGGGGGAAGGTGTATTTGGTTTCTTTCCTTTGTTTCTCACTTCTCTAGCTTGTTAGTAATAAGAAATAAATTTTGCTGTCTCCCTACTCTGAGTCTGCTTTGCCCATCACAATAATTGTTGAGTGATGTCCCTGTCCTTATCTCAACCCTTGAGCCCTTTCCATCATATTTACTCCCCCTTTCCCTTTGAGAAAGAATAGTGAGAGAGCAGCTGGGGTGGAACTCAGCTGCCCACCTGAGTAAAACCATCACAGTCTTGTAATAAGCAGATTCACCTGCAAGTCACCAGTGTTACATGTGCAAAATTTCACTGACATCTGTAAATATTTTCTCCTTATAACTCCTCCTTTTAACTTACTTCCAGTATTATTCTTCATTTTCATGCTTTTTTCTTTTCTATATCTAAATATTGCAGCAATTAATTTCTTGTCCTCATGTGCCATATCCATAGGCATACCATGTTATTGTCATAGGACATTCCGTGTTATATCATATCTATTCTACGTGTAATGTGGTATGTGGTTGTTATATAGGCCCCTCAGCCTTTATTTCTTTATTTTATGCTGTTCTATTAGGCTTGCTGTTTAGAGATGAAAAAAAAAAAAAAAAAAAAAAAAAAAAAAGCGAAATAAAAGCCTGTGTAACTGAAAGTGGTAATCAACATGTTTCTCTACTGCTACCTCACAGAACATGAGCAGCTATGACCAAACCTTGACACAAAAAAATAGTCTACATCAAGGATTGGACTGTCTCTGCACACAGTCTCAGTTGTGTAGTTATTAGGAGAAGAGATTTTGAAAGCTTGGGGATGGAAGGAGACACCAAATTCCTTTGATATCATAACTGAGAAATGGTATCTGGGAAACAGACGATTTCTGAGAAGAGAAGGCAGAAAGTTGCAAAGCTAGTGCAACTCCCCGAAATCAGAATAAAAGAAAGGGTGATGTAGAGAATGATCCATAAACAAGCTTGGAAAAGGATACTCTGTAAATCAAATTACCAGACAACATTTCTGATAAAAGAATGAAGATTCATATCAGCATGGGACAAGAAAGACAATGCAGTGGTAAACTTGAGAAGTGGGTACACATGTCAATGGGAAACCCCCAGGGCTTGGAAGACTGGAGCAAACATAATATCAACTCTGCTTTGGGAGATCAGGATAGCTGCAGGACCTGCCCATGTGGAAAAGGCATGAGTGCTTCATATACACAGATAGTCAGGCATATGGTTTTTATATATAACATATGGTATGTGTGTGGACTGTAATTAAAGTGAACCACTCTTATGAGTCAATATATGATCTCACATAAGTTCAATATGTAAAACATATGCTATTTAGGTATATATAGCAATTGAATATAACTTACATACATTTTTGTGATGCTTCATGGGCAAACATAATAGGAGACATTTGGATAATTGTGAATCCAAGGGGAAAGGATTTTTAAGCCAAAAGAACCCTGATGGAGTACACAACAGCAGCAATGATGGAAAAAAAAAAAAAAAAAAAAAAAAAAAAAAAAGAGCTTAGTGATAGTTAAACCACAGGGTGAGAGGAGGAGGAACAGGGGTACTCCTGTTTCCTAGCTTGGAGGACATAAGCCTATGGTGAGAAAAAGAAAAAAAGACAGCATATAGAATAATTTGCTGTGACAGATGGATGAGAAATAGCACAGAGCAAATACAAGAAAAGTAAAAACAAAATATGTAACAGGAAAAAAAAATAGAAGAATAAAAATACAGTGGGAATTAAAGTAAAAGAAATTTTATAAACGGGGAAGTAAAGAAAAATTAAATTCTAAAAATATTAAATAGTAAAACAAGGAGCACAGAAAAAAAAATAAGGCATTTGATTATTTTATTGATAACAACTAAATATATTAATACAGCTTGAAAAATAAAGCATCATTTTCTGTGTACTAACAAAGTACTATTAGACATTTTTTCTCAGCCTTTGTCACATCATGCCTCCTCCGGATGTTGAGATTATACATCATTAGGATCTATTCCGATGAAAGGCACTATGTAAATTTAAACTTATTAGCATAGTAATTGTGACATTTTCTCAAATGCATTGTGATTCACTCTAATTTATTTGTTATTTGAAATGATTTTCCAACTAATTTCTATAATTCTTCGTCTACAGTTCATTCATGGTTTATTGTGAAAAACTGAAATTCATAATCCATGCTATTTTGGTTGAAGAAATAATCACATTATTTTTTTTGTTTGCTGATTGGAGGACTGTGACTCTTACAATATGAAGTTTGGCCTATATATTTTCTTGATTATCAATTTAAAATCTGTTTATATCTAGCAGTCTATATTTTGCATATAAAACTGCTTTAGAAAATACTCTTACCAAGAAACTTGATTTTAAGAGTGGATATTGATGAAAAATGAATAAAATAGATATATCTACATAGTTAATGAAATTCATTTGAAGTTACAAATGAATGTTCACAGCATGTTTCCTCAAGCATTTGCCAGCTCTGGAAATAATTTTGGCCTAGGTTACACCCAGAAATATGTGTATACACCATGTTAAAACCAGATTTTAAATTCTTACTAATGTATGGGCAAAAAATTGAATTGCTAACACTTCTAATTAACTTTTTTTTTTTTTTTTAATATTAATATTCTAAAAAATAAATGTATAAGCTCTAGAAAACTAGTAACAAATGTTTCTGTGACTGTGAGCCTTTTTCTGAAATGTTGTTTTATTTGGAAAAAAAAAAACAAGTTCTGATATGAGAGACGAGTCATTAAGCCTAAATTAACAGAATTCCCCAAGTAACTTCTTTATTGTTACAGAAAGTTTGTGTCAAATGCTGGGATGAAAACATTGTTTGTGATTTTATCTTGCTTAGAAATATTGTGTGCTTTTAAACCTGTAATGAATAATTTTCTTTCCACCATGCAGATCTTAATTTGAACCTATAATATTGGTTAATCTCTAGTTCATATGGCACTCTGCCACGTCAATTCATGTTTCACCTAGAGGGAGATGAATCACAGAGTGGATACAGTAAAATTCATCCAGATACAGACTTAGCTGGGAATTTTAATGATATTCTTTTAATCAATTATTGGTGCATCACGTCAAATTTTTGGCCACTGTACCCATGGTCTAACGTTCACTTGAAGATGCGAGTTGTTTTAGCACACTTTCTTAATACTTTCTGTTTATGAATGCAGTTCTTGTCAGAGATTTTTTGTAGAATCAAAGATCTGAGACACCCACGTTTTGCTGTGAAATTGAAATTAGAGAAAAGCTGTCTGTAACTGTTAACAATTAGTAATTTAAATAAAATATGTTCACTATTTATATGTCTGTTGTCATTCTCTGTCTCCCCAAAACCCTAGGATATGGTGGCAGCCTTTCTTGTAAGTAGAATCCTGTGCTTTTCAAAGGTAGGGCATGATATAGCTAAGTTTGCTGTGAGAATAATGAAGACAGAAAGTTTTCTAATTCCATTAATTCATTTCATGTTTACTTGATATTTGTTGGGGAAAAAAAAAAAAAAAAAAAAAAAAAAGAGAGAGAGAGAGAGAGAGAGAGAAAATAATTGTTTAGGGGAATTAGTTACTCTTTTCAGCAGTAGTAAAGTCAGAGCAACTGTAAGAGTAGTACACTTTCCCTGAAAAATAGCTCAATCCTCATTTTGAAGATCAACAAGAAAAATAATTTGTCCAGTCTTCTGTTTCTCTGTTAGATTCCTAAAAAGCAGTAACTGTCATGATTTATGATTTTATGTAGGTAGCAGGCTTTGTGCTTGAATACATAACCAGTCATTCTAGATGTGTAAAATAATGTTTAGATTATTGAGCAGATGTTCTAGACAGGCACATAATAGAAGTGCATGATATTTCTGTATTGTCTGTCTATTCTGTAGCACATATAAATATTTTTCTACCATTCTGTATCCATCAGAAAATTAAATTCCACTGGAATGATAATCAGTTAACTAAGCAAGCAAATTCATGCAATATACACTGTATACTGGAGGTTCAATAACAAAAAGGTTAAAATAAGAAAGAGTTAAGGCTGGGAATGCAATTATGTACTGATTAAATCAGTGTTATTAATTCTTACTGGAAATTGAAGTTGTAATAAGATCTCTTAAACAACAACTCTTAATTTGAGATGAGAGTATGACTGGACTCTGAGATATATAAAAAATATTTTTTTTTCTGCTATTTTCAGTTTTTAACTAATAATTTATAATCTACTAGGAGTATAAATTGAGCATTTTGAAATACTGAGAAGTTCTCAATAGGGTATTGATTCAATAAACTTCAGCTAAATTTCAAGAAAGTTAACCTGTGTTTTTAACAGACAATTCAAGTTATAAAAACCATTAAATACATGTATGTATAATTTAAAATTATTCTAGTCACTAAACTGTACAAAATACTTCTGCTGGTTTGATGTCATTTTTACAACTGGGTACTTCAATTTTAAATGAAAACAAAACAAAACCTGAAAAAATACTGACATGAAGACAATCTGTTGAATCTTGCTGAGTCCTATTAACATCTCTGAAATCACACATGATATTCAGAGGGAAGAGGAAGAAGAAACAACACAGTTGTAGTTTACTACTATAAAAGCTTTCCTCATTGTTTTCCTTTCAAAGCAAATGCTTGCTAAGATTTAATTGGCTAGATATATATTAAAAAAAAAAAATATGTTGAACATCTATTATAGAACTCAACATGGTACTTAAGCATATATATTTAGATCTTTGCATCTGCTCCTAAGCCCCCACACATTCTTAGATGCAAAGAGACTTTAAAATCTGGTGGAAAGCCTTGAGCATCAGCTCATGTGACTAATTCAAAACATGTTCGAAATAGATAAGGAGTGGGCAGATCTAAGAATCTAAATACAGGAAGAAAGTGCAAAGAAAATGTGTAGGCAACTTCCCCTTGTGGTGAATTCTTAAAGATTATACATAGTGTACAGTAAATTACTTACTGAATTACGAATTAAACTAATCAGTTTTCATGTAGAAACTATCAAATTAAATATTAAGAAGGTACCATCTAACAAAGAGGACACTGACATACAAAATATAGTTTATAACTCCTCTTTGAACCAAGAGTATACTTCTTTGTATAGAATGTGCATTTTATTAAATGGCAGGTTAAAATATTACAATATTATAATGTATTCATTAAATAAATGGATTATAATACTTTCTCACTATAAAATGTATCACCAACAATCTGTTTCAACAGAAGAAAATAATTATTCTTGTGATTTACCCTATTCTCTGTTCAAGTAGGTAGCAAATCCTTTTCCACTTCTCTGTCTAGTATCTGAAATACTTTTCTTTGCCACCAGGGCAAGGAAAACACTTCTCAAAGATCAGTGTCACAGCACATTCTAATCCTTTTTTTAAACAACAGTGTTCTTGAGACTCTGATTATATATGCTTAGACCTCAAATGGAATAGTTCTTATTATGAGATCTGGTAGCATTTCAGGTGAGTATCATCTCACCCACACAATAAGGGGCAACAAATAGTTCAGTTTTTGTGCAAGGCACTGTAGGCACAAAATTACAGGATTGAGTGTATTAGCCACTTTTCATGCCCCGATTGGCTGAACATTGCTAAAGTGCTCTTTAATAAGTTCTCTTTTTATTTCTTCTGGTGTGAAAGGCTGGGCTACAAAGCCTGTCAGCTTTGTAGGTGGGAGCAGGCAATTAAGGTCTTTTTCACAAATACAAGCCCCTGTAAACTGAATATATTCTTCAGTGGGGCATTATGTTTATTGAATTTTACTTAAGTTGCTTTGAACTTGAACTTTGGTGTTAAATTATTTTCTTCTGCTATTTATTGGAATGATTTGTATGCAGACCTCCCACACACATCTAATACAATATACTTCACGTTTCACTGTGGGTTTTTTTGTTCAGTTAGGCAGAATTTTCATTCAGGTTTATGGCTAGAAATCTAGTTTTCACAGAGTTCTGGTGCTCCTGACAGGCCAGCTAACTGTGGAAAGGGAAAGAGCACTTCCACTTAGAGGCAGTAGGTATGCACCATCCTCCCATTGGAACATATATGTATAGTAACATATAGAAACATTTTCAGGTGGAATCTATTTCTTGGCACAATTCCTAAACATGGGTAATTCAGTCACTGCCTGTGATTCAAGCAAATATCTACCAGGAGAAACTTTACAGATATATCTTATCTGATCAACACTCAACCCAGGTGCAAAATTCTTCTAATTAAATTTAGATACCATGAAGATATCTGTGTCTGAGTTAGTCATCCTGGTTTCCCTTTCTAATTAATAGACATTCATCAGATCCAATCGAAGTATGATAGCTTAAACCTTACACTGGAAATACCTACCAGACGTGAAAGAAGAAGTTTGATCAGGATGGAAGAATTATTGGGAAAGCTTTTCTGGTAGAGGGAGAATTTTCAATTTTCATCAGCATGTGTGAAAGTGGAAGCTGGCAACAATGGAGGGAAATATGAAAGGAAAGAAAGAAATCTATTACACACAGGAGGGTAGTCAAGGTATATGAAGTTATGTACTGTGTTGAAATTCCTGGACTCATAAATGACCCAAAATAGTGATGCATGATAAGAAAACTGGAGTATTCCTCTGTTCTGTCTAATTTATTTTCTTCCTATATTTTACTTCCAGCTAAGTAAAATGCAGTTGGCTTGGCAAAAGCTGATATGTCTGACTCTTTTCATAACCAAACATCACAGAAGCAGTGAGCTGTGAGCCAGAGCTGTAACAGGGTGAATCTTCAGGGAAGTTTTCCTGGGAACTTTTAGATACCAACTAGTCTTGGAGAGCTAGAGCTCTGGATTCTCATTTCTATAAACTGGGAAAACAGACTTTGCCTATAAGTGTACTAAAGAGGCCATGAAATGCACAGGTCCTGGAATGTACTCAGAAGATTAAGGCTCAAGAACCCAAAAAAAATGAATGTTAAACCTAGTTAAACCTAAACCCAAACTACTGAACATTTAGCTGAAGTGCTCGGGCAGACTTTACTTGGCAGTGTGTTTGATCTGATGCCAATGTAATCCTCATTCTAATACAAGCACTCCTTTATAAATTTAAGTTTGTAATAGAGGATTTAGAATAAGGTAATAGTGAACTTAAAAAGCAACTTGATCTGATTACAAAAAAAAGTCCCATTTCACTAACAGTACCATTGTGTTCCTCTGCCTTAAAACATTTATCCTAGCTTTCATAGGCCAGAGTTCAAACAGTGACCAGCCCGTTCAATAGAAGAGAGCTATGCTGAGTGGAACAAAGCATTTAACAGACTACTAAAAAAATAGTAAAAAAATTTTTTGTACATCAAGGAAATAGTCCGTAATTGTGAGCATAATTAATGTCTGGATTTAACAGTTTTTCCTTGGAAGAGAAATCTCATGATTTTATTAATCTGAACTGAGTGATATGCTGGAGACAATAGTTGTGTTGTGGCAAAAAAAAATGAGCAAAATGATGTTATGCTTTTGTTAACATGTAATTTATACCACACCAGAAGCCAGACTCTTGGTCATATGTAAACTTGCATAATGCCATTGAACTCAATGAACCCTTGAAGATCTACAAAGATCTGATACAAAGAAATGGCATCATATGTACACTGATTGCGAGGTTATTAATTATGGAACAAATGCTTATACCTTCACTTGCATAGAATATCACTCTATTTCTTTTGAAGCTCTTGAGCTCTTCAGTGCATAGACTTTTGAAGCTGGCTTTACATTGGTCCTGAAGTTTTAACGGCTTTGTTACAATCTCTCATTCAGTCCTTGAATTCTCAGCCTATAATGAATTGTATGCCCTCAACACACTGCAACTACACGATTATACATGTAAGTACATACTCAGGAACTTAACCGTTGTGTTAAAATATACAAAATGCAAGTGTTGGATTAAGAGCATGTGTGAATACCATCACAGAAGCTGATCACACTTTCTCCTTTCAACACTTCTTTTTATCTGTATTTTTCTATAGTAATGTACGTTAAGTTATTCTGAGCTTTTGCAGGTGTAATTTTTGGAATTAAAACAAAAGGAATGGAAAACACTTTTTCTTTCTGGCAACAACATAATTATTTACCTTTCAGATATTGAGCAAATGTATATTTGTGTTGATCAGTACACTTTTTGTTTGTTTGTTGTTGTATACTACACTAATAACACTAGTAACTACTGTATAATTTTGTTGAAGTGAGCCACTTATGTGCTTACTAGAACAACAGCTTCAGAGGTATTTAGCAAAAAGATATAATTAAAAGTTAAATGAAACATATATATATTATATGTATATGTGTGTGAAAAGGGAGATTGCTATTCCATGTAGGTTGCTCTAGAAAGTTTAAGGACTTGACATAAATATGATATTAGTGTAGGAAAAGAGTTGGAACATAAAAACCTTGACCTGAATTTAGGACCAAAGTGCAAGAATTGTTTAAAAGACAAGGAAGTAGCATTCGTATAATTCAATCAACCTTAATATTAAAATAAAAATATATTTTAAAAAAAATAGTTCTTTTCAGACAGTCACCTGTCTGAAAATATTAATCACAACTGTAGTTAACAGCTGACCATTATGGCTGAAAGTTTGTTATGCTTCTATAACATACCTCCAAGACCAAATTTTTTAAGACTGCCCATGCAAGCTAGTGACACTCAGGAGCACAGTTTGCCTGTACGGGTGTTGCTCATCTTGGAAACAAGTAAGTTATGGCTCCAGGAGATGGAGTCAAGAACAGAGATGTGATATTTAAATCGCTGATTGGCATAATCATTTCTCATCACATTCTAATTTCTTTACTCTAGTTGTGTAATATTTTCCTACTGATTTGACACGTTATTTCAAATATATCCAATACCTTTCTTTTCATTTTTTCTTCATTCTTTGTTCTACCTTCTGCCTTTGCCACATTTACAGGATATGGACTATGACTCCCTGTAGCTAAATCCATTTCCATATGATCATGACTTGTGTCAAAAGCCTCTTAAAATGAAAAGCATTATAATTTGAAAGTCTTGTCAGTTCTCTTTCTAAGCAAAGGATACATTTCTTTGGCTTTGTTTTCAGAGGAAAATAAATAAAAATAAAAAATAAAAGGGATATAAAATAATTATAAATGAGTATGTTTCAAATATCACATTGATTTTTCCACAGTAAAAAAATGGCAGAGTACATTTCCATATGATAGATGTTAGTCATATAGCTGAAAGCAAATCTAGAAAGTGCTTGTATAAGCATGGTAGCAGCAGAACTTGGTTAAAAAAAAACTTCTTTGGGTGTGATTAATGAGACTCAGATGCCAAACTGGCTCCACAATAATTGCCTGCCCATGTGGCTTTTACCACAAGGCTCATATGAGACATGGGAACCCTGTACCATGGCTGGAACTGCACATGGCACAGCTACCAGTTGTCCAGAAATTAGTTCTCATTTTTTTATCCTTTGGTTCAAGTCAACAACAACTGAAAGTCAGCTTTGACGATACGTAAAGCTAAATGGGGAATGTGGGGACTGTCCAGATTTCAAGCTAAACATCACTGCTGCTTCTACAATTTGGCTTCATATTTGTTTGAAGCAATTTTTCCCTCATTTTATAGAGATGGTCTTATTGAATACGAAGGCCAGAGCTATACTGTGGGGTTTGGGAATACTCTATTGTGAGTGAAAGAAAGTTGAATATCATCTCTATCCTTTTTCTTTATCTCATATCCTGGTTTCCATGCAAAGATCTGTGTCTAAACAGATAGGAAGCCATGTTAAACTTTAACTTGTCAATGTTGTGGTGGTTTTACCCTACTAGGCAGCTAAACTCCATTACAACCACTCTCTCACTCCTTCTCCTCAATGGAAAAGAAGGAGAAAAAGGACTCAAAGGTTGAGATAGGAAGATCACTGAAAGCAGACTCAGCATAGGGAGATTAAAATAATATATTACCTATTACTAACAAGCTAGAGCACTGAGAAACTAAAAGCAAACTAAAAACAACCACCACCACCCCTCCCCTCCTCCCCTGCCCCCCACTATCACCACCATCTTCTATGTCCTCTCCCGAGTGGTGCAGAGAAATGGGGAATGGAGTCTGTGGTCAGTCCATGACACTCCACTGCTCCTTCATGATCACTCTCTTTCTTTGCTCCAAGTTGGGGTCCCTCCTGCAGGATTCTGTCCTTCCCAAATTGATCGTACATGGGCTTTCCACAGACGGTAGCTCTTCAAGAACTGCTCCGATATGGGTCGGTACCATGGAGTCGATACGTCAAGAGCAAACTGCTCCAACATGGATTCCCAAAAGGTGGGATCATCTGCTCCTGTGTGGGCACCTCTCCACAGGCTACAGCTCTGGCCACAGGAGCAGTCCTGTGGGGGCTCTCCATGGGCTGCAGCCTCCTTCGGGCCACATCCACCTGCTCCACGGGGGGCTCCTCCATGGGCTGCAGGGGGACAGCCTGCTTGCTCCACCAGGGACCTCTCCACATACTGCAGGGGAACTTCTACTCTGCCATCTGGAGCACCTCCTGACCTCCTTCTTCATTGACCTTGGTGTCTGCAGGACTGTTTCTCATTCCTCTCTCTCTCAGCTGCTGTTGCACAGCTGTTTTTTCCCTTTCTTAAATCTGCTCTCACAGAGGTGCAACCAGTGTCACATATTGGCTCAGCTCTGACCAGCAGCAGGTCCCTTTTGGAGCCAGCTGGAGCTGGCTCTGACATGGGGCAGCTCCTGGGCTCTTCTTACAGTGGCCACCCCTGCAGACTACCTGCTACCAAACCCTTGCCATGTAAACCCAGTATAGATGTTGATGTAATAGGGGACCAGCATTCCATGAGCCACTACATAGTATAGCTATCACACAGTATAAACACACCTGACCGGTGACTTTGCAAATAGATTAAAATAATCTTCTCAGCAGAATAAAGGAGTTGTAAAGGAAAGTAGTGTGGATCCAGTATTATGCTCTAAAGTCTCACCGTTGATTCAGAGTAGTTTCCTCATGCATATGTTTGCAATTTTCATCCTTTAAAGACAGCTTCATTGGTTATACTGGACAGGCATACAGCATTCATGCAAGTGTATGCAATTTGGGTTGTACTGAAATGGACTGTTTATGGATGATCAAAGTGAAAAAAGTAGTCTGATTATCTTCTCTCCACATTGCTTCTTGCTCAAACATTAAAAAAAATTAGAGCTCAAACATTAAAAAAAAGTAGAGCTGGAATTCTGGGTGAAGCATCCATGCTTTCCTTTTTAAGACATCAGTGGAATATCACAGCTTAAAATGGTAGATGACCCAAAAATTTCAGCATATTTCTTAGTCCTTCAAAGCTAAGATAATTAAGCTGCTCCTTCACCTTAAGAGCTTACTTCCTAAATGAAGAAGACTTTTCCGAAGAGATTCTTTAGGTTGGATGTTTGTTTCTGAACTATATATAGAGATCACATCCCACAGCAATATTTGAAATCACATGTGGAAACCAGCTGAAACAGCTGTCTCATACTTTAAAGACAGGCTATTAATATTTGTTAAGTGCCCCCCAACATGCAGGCATTCATCCTTTTCATAATTCTGTATCTTCAGATGCTTAAAACATAAGTGAAAATAAATATTATTTGTCTGCACAGGGAAATTACCCATTACAACTACAGTAGAATAAGTTCTTCCTATAAACTACAAGAATATCTATGTATTAAATTCTCCACTCCAGAATAAAATTGATTTAATATCAAAATATTTTTTCTGCTGAGATTTCTTTTGCTATTGGTAAGCTGGACAATTTTCTCTTTCCAGTTTTTCTGTTTAAACAGGAATATCCACTTGGACATTTTAATTATATAAATAGAAAAAATAATTAAATAAAAAGGTCAAATATTGCCTGTGTTGTTATTACATTTCTGTTAAAACAAACACTATTTATTTGTTCATATATGGTCCAATTCATGTGATATTATTAGTTATTTCTACAGTGACAGAGATCATGTAATGTAGCAGTCAGTTACTGCATATAGCATACTGAATACTGCAGAAAACATAAATTTGTTGATTTTTTTTTGTTGTTGAATTTTTTTGTTTGACAAATTTGTTGAAAGAATTTTGTTCACAATAATCCTGCACTTTCTAACGAAATGGAACTATCATTTAATCTCTGGCTTCAATAAAATGACTACTTATGCATATGTAAATAAGAGACTTTATTCTGTAAACTGGAAAGTCTGTAGTTTGCTCCAGTAAGATACAATGTTTATTTCACTGCTAAAGTTATATTTGCTGAAGAGACTATGTATTGGAATTCAGTAGACACCTTTCTTATATTTGAAAAAAAAAAAAAAAAAAGTTTGGGTCACATCATACTTTTGCTATTATATCTAGGCTTTCTCACTCTGCTGGTCAATATTATAAGTTAAATGAGGAGTGTTGACTAATTTGTATTTTCTGTCTTTTGTCAGCTTCATATCAGATGCTTATCATAATCCAAACATTTAGTATGGACCATAATCATTTAAGACATGTAAATTTCTATGACTGGAACCATAATATACCTATAATATGAAGTACATTATGCAACATAAATTTAAACAGCTGATGAGTTTTTGTCTTCCACCATTTCCTTTATTGTCATTTATTAGACATACTCACACAAGGGGAGAGAGACCTATGTTAAATTAATATTAGCCATAAGTGAAATAAATAAATTGAGAAGGAAAGAGGAATGAAAATTTCTCAGGAAAGTCCAGTGTCCATAATCTTCATTTCTGAGCTCCATGTTTGAAAGTAAACCAAAGTAGATACTTATATGTACAGATATTTCTTATATAATACTGAAGTAATATCAGCAACTTAAAACACCTCCAAAAATCTGTTACAGTTAATCATCCCAAAGCCTTTCTTTATATTATTTTTTTATTTTTTGTTCACAGTGACAAAAAATGAGTGTAAAACAGAGGCAGAGGATTGGGTCAAGAAGAGATTGAGCTATCACAACAGTATTTCAGAGAAAGGATATCAAAAAGTAGCATCAATATGATACTTGATCTAAATAAGTTATTTTTATATTTGTGAGCTTAAGCAGCAAAAGATCACTCCTATCTACTGCGAAGGCCCTGTCTCCTCTGTCCATAGCCTCTCTAAACCCAGGATTTCTCTGCAATAACCAGGGAAATTATTCCCAAACACAGTTGCCAGAGGATCATTCTTCACCCTGGGTGACAGACATGGGTCCCAGACCTGTTTCTTAGGGAGCTTGAACCACATGTTAATGATCTATAACAAATCACTAATCCTTGCTATCAGTCAGTACTCCCTTCAAACCAAGTGGAGGTACCAAACTCAATGTTAATAAGCTCAATATTAACACTCAAAAAAAGCAAACAGAATTGCTTTACTATCATGAACTCATAAGATTAATAGTTTTGGTATTGGTGTTATAGGATATTTGAACTATAACTAACTTCTCCTCTTGAAGCTCAATTTTTGTGTGTGTATTTCTGTGTAGGATCTAAATATTTATCAGACCACTGATGGTGTAAGAGAGTGACTCTGCACCTTATAATAGCACTCAAGTAGGACTACAGAAAACTGGTCCCCAAGCTTTAAGCTAATGCTAAAATATTTTAGTGAAAGAGTGTATCTCTTGTAAGATGAAAAATTGAAAAATTGGATACCAGAAGTGTAATAAAACAGAGCATTTATCATGTGAACTTTGACATGAAAAAGCAATAAAATAGGTATCTACTAAATCCTTGCTGCTAAAATTTTGGTAGTCATTCTGATGTCTTCCAACAGAAACCAGAGTATGTATTCAAGCTTTAAGCACCTATGAAAAGGCAGGAGAGGGGGAGGAAGAATGAATACCACAAGCATTTGAATGTCAGGCTTAGTTGCCTGAAGAGGTATTTATGTGCCTAAACTCTCCTTGTGAATCTAGGTCTTTAATGTTTAATGTGGATTTTACTGATTGCTAGAGTGAGATGAATAATTTACAATTAGCAATGCATTCATCCAGCCTAGCTTATTCTGCTTGTAGAATGTGCAAGAGTAAATCTAGATTTCCCTGAATTTATTTGCTTTATTCCCTTAGATAAATTGCAAACTTCTTCTGTCAGAGATTTGGCCATCACAATAGAATTCTGAGGTTCATGAATTAAAGTGGAAGAGTTCTGACTGTTCAGAGCATTTTTTTTCTGATATATGAGCATGGTTTCTAACAGGTTTTGAAACTCTTGGGGCAGTGCAGTAGATTTAAAAATAAAAAAAAATAAAAATAAAAATAATAAAAATAAAAATAAAAATAAAAATAAAAATAAAAATAAAAATAAAAATAAAAATAAAAATAAAAATAAAAATAAAAATAAATAAAACAAAACAAAATAAAATAAAATAATAAAATAAAATGAAATAAAAAGGAATTTTAAAACACTTTAAGTTTTGTCATTTTTTAGCCACATAGCTTTTCACAGATTCATAGCCACCAAAATTAGATTATTATGGAATATATTTCCTGAAAATTGAACTAAATGTATTTTTTCTTTTACTATGTTGCAAAGTCTTTACATGTAAAATTCCTATGTTCTTGAAGGGGGAGGGGAGGGCTGGACACAAAGTCTAGTATATGGCTTTTAATTGCTTGTGCTTTGTTACGTAGCACATCTTCATTCTCTTGCACAGTTAATTTTCTTAATTTACACAGGCACTGCAACAGTGAAAAAAATTGTGTGAAGCCGCTGCTAATGGTCTGTGGATGGTGTTGCTACCTCCTTGTCTGGAGAAGTCACCCATTTTCAGTGATGATGTTGAATGCAGCTGTTGCTCATCTCCAGAAGTGATATGTGTCTCTGATTCTGCTTTTATATCTCAAGACATCAAGCTTTCACCACAGCAGGTAGTGTTTATACAGTTGAAGGGTCTGCAGTCTCTCAAGAGCTTACACTAAATCCCTAATAATAAAAAAGATATTTTTGAATCAGTGTTGCACTCAGATTTGATGCTTCTGTGTTTCCTTTATACAGCAATAAATGTCACCTGTTGTGTAAAATGGTGCAAAAGAAGCCTGTCAGGCTTAGTGGAAAGCATTTGGAAAAAAAAAAAAAAATCTCAATCAAAATTGCACAAAAGATATTTTACAGTATTTCTCTAGCTCTTAATGATTAAATAACTAACTTGTTAAACAGTTGCTATGCAGTTGCCATTCACTGTTTGTTTGGCAGTTTAAGGCACCTAAAATGCTTCAGCACAAAATGTTAATCTTTTATTAACAAGTTTTTTATGTGTCATTAATTACATATACTAAAAAAAAAAAAAAAAAATCTTCGGGATAAATATTTTGATAAAAGTCCGGTATTGTCACTGCCGTGTGCTCTATGACAACAGTCCACTAGAACTCTACAGTACCAACTGCACTGTAGGAGCAGGAATACACTAAATGTCCATCTAGTTTTTATAGTACTACTAATTTTGTTTTAATTTCTTATTTGGATAGTTTCATTAAGTTAATACATAATTCCTTTTGGGTGGAGAGGTTTGTACTGCCTGTGATTTCAAACAAGAAACCTATCAGAATCAGAAATCAGATCTTTGTTTCTTTTAACACGTCAGTGGGCTTATCTTCTGCGCTATTTCATTGCACCTAAGTCATGGCAGAAAGAGCATTCTCCTCTATAAATGTCTGTGCAAAGACCCTCTTCACTCCAAGAAGTTTATAGAAGCTCTGAAAACATAAGAGAATTTTAATATACAAGTTTTGCATATATTATGGCAGTATATTTTGATGTTAAGCCACTGGGAAATAAGATAGAGGTCAGTATTGTGTAATAAGTAATCCAAAATATATAGTAACTAAATTGTTTCCTCAGCAATGTTAAAGTATCTTTTGATGATCAGCTTTTAATAGCACTTACATCTTATATACTATTCAGCCTGCATAACAGTACCAGATTTAAATTTCGTTTTCTTGTTAGCTTTATTTTTTTAAGTTCATTTTTTATAGAATTATGTACCTAGTACTTTAATATTAAAGTTCCCTTCAACATAAAATAATGTTTAAAAATCTCTAAAATACTTTTCTGTATTTAAAATAAAGATAAAATAAAAATAAATAATATTCTTATTTATGTTTACTTCTGCAAAATGGTTTAGATGGAAGAAGTTTACTTAATATATTTATTTAACTTGGATCTTTTCATAACTTTAGTTTAGAATGATACTCATAAAAGATAGGTGGTGCTTAAACTTTCTGTATGGATTTTGACTCAAGAGGACAAGCTAAATTACTCTCTTACTGTCAACATCGTTTCAATGACAATGTGTCTCAAGAGGACACATTCAATGGAATCCCAAAGTCAATTGCAATCTTCTTCATTTCTGTTTATAAGAATACTCTCATATAGTGCTTTTACAAAGTGGTTTCATTTTTAATCCAATTTATAGTCTAATGTAAATAAAATATATTTGTGCTTTTGAACATGTAAACTTTGGAAAACCATAGTTGCTACAACAGGGAACTAACCAAACATAAGAAAAGTAATCACTCCTCAAAAATCTCTGCAGATTGTAGTTTCCCCACAGTTTATGGTCAAATAGTACAAAAAGAGGACATTTAAATTTCTTATGCTGAAGTTTAATGTTCTTATTACAAAAAAACATATTTATCAAGCTTAGATAAGTCCTTATGAGACAGATTAAGAATGATGTGTTAAAGATAGTCACCTCCTCAATCCCTAACCCTCACTTGAAAAACAGTCTGCCAACAAACTCAACAGGCTTTATTACTATTATTATTATTATTATTATTATTATCATCATCATCATCATCATCATCATCATCATCATTGGCAAAAAACTCTTGAAATTGACATAAACTTGAAAGATTTTGCAAATATTTTCACCAAAGAAGATCTACTGTATCTCCATGAAATATAACATCAGATACTTTATTTAGATACTATATTAGTATCTAAATTTAGATACTATATTAGTATCTAAATAGATACTTTATTAGAGCTTATTGCTCTAAGCTTCAGACCCTTATATTCCTCATGTTTTCTTAAGAGGTAGGTTTTAATTTCTAATGGTCATTGCTGCTAGGTAATATAATTGACTTCCTGCCAAACTATAGATCCTGGTCATACATAATAAATAAATAAATAAATAAATAAATAAAAACACTAGTAAATCAAGATTAAATTTCAATGTAGTTCAACCTACATAGTACCAAAATCCCATGGGAAAATCTGGTGATGTTGGGATTTTTTCTACTTTGGATGGTGAGATTAGGTATGTTGCTATAATGATGAGCTTGTTTTCAAGGAAAAATGGAAAAGAATCACTCTTTTCTGAGCACCCTTTTCTAATCATGGCCTGGAGACATCATTAAGGAGAATTAGACAACTGTGTGCTGAATGCTTTCCCATCAGCTTTCATGATTTACTTAAGTCTCTCCTGACTGTAGTCTCTCATAAAACTTAAATCAGTAATTTTTCAATATACAAAAAAAAAAAAAAAAAAAAATTTACTTGTTTGCTTTAAAAGTAGGAATTCAGGGGTGGGAGTAGCCTTGTTATCCAGGGTTGGATAGATAGGCCCTTTCTGCATCACCTTAGTGCTCTACATAGCATCTACATTGCAGGTTTACATTCCTGTGTTCAGCACCTGAAAATAATTAAGTAGCCTCGTATCTGCCAGTATTTAAATATTTCCCATCTAGTTGTACTCCTTTTAATAGTGTTTATGTACTGCTGGCACTGGTGAGTGAACCTAGGAGGAAGTCTAGACAACCACTGAAATGAAACATGTAAGTTTCCAGGGACCGATCTGCCTAAGTGGGTCTCCAAGATACTAGTTGAGGCAAAGAATGATGTCTTGTCATTAAGATCTCTAGACACTCAAAGTTGCTTTCTGAAATTGTACACCTCCAAATGAAGGTCATGTGGGCACTTGAATATCTTCACTATCCCAATTGCATTTAACATTTTTGCCTTGCTATTGAACATTCTGGAGCCAGCCCTGTGAATATGTACTTGACAAAACACATTTCATTCCAGCATAGCCACTGGCTCTGGTGGCATCTCTTGTTTGATTAATCATTTAATCCAAGAGAAGGAGATTGGCAAATCAGACCAAAATAGTGGCAGGAATAAGAAATGCTTGTAACAAAAAAGAATATGGAAAATAAGAACAGAATCTGCTCTTGCTGCTTCATGAGTAGGAATGTACACTTTTAATCCATTTGAATGTTTTCTAGGAAGATTGACATATAAATTCAGAATAGACTGTGGTATTGTATGCCTAAAAAAAAAATATGTAATGTTTCAAGCATCAGTTAGTTTTTCTAAGCTATTTTTAAAGACTCTGTAAATCTGCAAAATAATGTCTGTGCTATAGAAGGAGAAAAATACATAACACACATGTTAATTTCATTTCACATAGTCTGTGTATCATGACAATTTTTCGTAAATAATATAGACAAGTCCAGAAAAAATCAGGATAATCTGCTGTTTGTGTTAAGTAAATTTATGTGTATTTACACTATATTTACACTATTCTTTCATTATCCAGAAATCAATTAAATTAAACTCATATTCAAGATCCACTATACGGAGAAATTATAGAATCAAAAAAGTTCCAATAATTTAATACATGCAGACAACTTGATCTATATGAGTATGACCTTTTCTTTAAAATTGTTTTTCTTTTTAGAAGGCTTAGCATTTGAAATTTTATATTCCTAATTCTTACTAAAGTTCAATAGCTATATATAAAAAAATAATCAGATTGCTTATTATTAGTAGATTTACCTCTAAATAAGCATCTTTTAATTTTATTATTAAATAAAAATTTTAGTATTAATGTTAGAGGAGTGCAAATAGATATGAATGGCCAATTTACAAAGATATTTCTAGGGTTAGTTAATTTTGACATAAGACCTGGGATCACTTTACAAGCAGCTTTTTCCCATGGGCTAGTGAAGATATGAAATATCATGCTTAATTGCTGTGTAAATAAGACACCATCACAAATTTCTCAGAGTATGTTTTCACAGAATAAATATGTAAATTTTTAATACATAATTTGTCATTGGATTAAACCTATTTGTTATTTGTCAGTTTCAGGGAGAAAACATCTTCAGAGTACCATGTGGAGCATGTAGAGCTTATTTAATTTAAATCTGGAATTACTCCAACACCCTTCTGTGGCTAGTCCAGACTTCAGGACAATAGGGAAGATACTGGCACAGGTGGAGATGGTGAATGAAGGGTAGATTGTTACAGAGTTAATATGCAGAAAAGTGTTATTCTTATTTTTTTTAAATCAACAGGTTACGTGGCAGTAATGGAAGAAAATGAATGTCAACAGCCTCTCTGTGGAATGCACTGGAGGCTTGCAGGCATGAAGGAGAGAATGCTTTGAAGAGACAGCTCCTCAGCAGTTGGGCCTTTTGAAAGGCATTTTCAGGATTAAGCCCGAAAGGCTTTGTGTACCTGAAAAAAAATGCCATGGATAAAGTGCATTGAGTGGGGTGTAAACTTTTCTCACATTTGTTTGAGACTCCTGTGGCCACCATCAACTGGCAAGCTACCAAGTGTGGTTGTTTAGATGTAGAAGAGACACTGAGGTATGCAGATGTTGAGCAATCACCGATAAAGATCAGGTTAGCTGTAGAGGGAAAAATCCCAGTAGCCTAGCACAGTATCTCCATAACACAAGACTAATTTCAACCTAGAAAGTTAAACATTTCCAGAGAAGACAAACAGTACAGAAAAACAAAATGGGATCAGGAGATTAAAAGAACAATGCTGAAAACAAGTGCATAGAAACCAGGACTTCAATGAATGGCTTGATTCTGACTTTTCTTTTTTTTTTTTTTTTTTTTTTTTTTTTTTAATAGTACAAGCTTCAGAGTAGCTACAACAGCTTATAGAGTAGCTTCAGTTTCAACTTATCCTTAGGGCTACTATATCCTGTTTACATTTATGATCAGCTAAAATACCAACAGCAGCAACCACCACAGTATTACCTCTCATAGTATTTATGGGAGGCTTATTGTTTTGGAAGCAAGCCACTACACACTCATATTCACCCTGTTTGTCTCCCAAAGCTATAGGGTGAGCAAGCAGGCACAAATTATCCGTATCTTTGATACATCTCTGGTATCTTGTATCTGCTGAAGAAACGAAGAGACCTCATGTAGAAAGGCAGTTCAAATAGAAAGCCAGCCTGCTTACTTGCCTGCATTGCTTCAGGTCAGGAGACATGAGTTGTTCTGGCTTATTCAGGTGGAAAAGGTTAATAAAGAAGAGTACTGTGCTGCCAGAATATACAAGAGGAAAAACAGAAGGATAGAGAGAAAGGAGACACCAGCTCAGCATTGACAGAGTACCAACACTTCGGCAGATAGAGGGTAAAAAACAAAGTGTTCCAGTTGTGGCATAGAAGATGTTGCTGGAGGGGCTGCAGGTAATTAATAATGGGAATAGGGAGGTAAATAGAAAGTTTCAATCAGCCAAAAAAACGTGATTTCTGCTTTGCACATCTTCAGTCTGTGCACAGAAGGAAAGCACTGCAGGGCCCTGTAATATTTCCTAGAGGCTCTGACAGACTGCGATTTACTCCGCTTTCTTGTTTTGCAGAGGAAACGGAGAAAACCTAGGAACCGTTATTAATGTTGTTTTTTAATGTATTAATGCATCAAGGATTGTTAATACTCACCTGGAAAGGGACTATCATTACTCAGAAGAGCTTACAACCTAGCAATATAATCTTGAGAGCATGTTTTCATAGACCTGGACACTCTTCATTCTCTCAGCCTGACACTTTCAATTTCCCTCCCTTAAACATCCATTTTTCCAAGTCTGTTTCTGAAATAATTTGTTGTTATGCTGTTGTCAATCAATTGTCATATTGCTACCAACTGTAACCAAGCAATTAGTCAGGTCCATAAGAGGACCTTATCATGTCTCTAGAACCAAGGTTGAAGAATAGGCTTCTGCCTTTAATGAATGAACAATGAAGAATAGGCTTCTGCCTTTAATGAATGAACAATGAATCCATCTAGTCTGTTTTATTCTTAAACGAAGATCTGTTTTACTGAAATTTATTTTAACTGTAGTTCATTACTGAATATCATAAAAAGAAATAATAAAAAGATACAACATGCTATTTTCCCCTAAAGTGATGTTAAAACACATCCTATTGTATTTATAAACTTTTTAGGCAATAACTTTATAATCAAACAGCTGCTGCAACAATGAATTTTATCTTTAGAATCTCAGTTAGTGATTTCTTTTAAAAATAATGATATTATCTTTTGTAATACTAAATAATTTAATCTACAAATAGCTACACAATATAGATGTTCCACTGAAACAAAAGGATGGTGCTGGCACAAGGACAAATTGATAAAAACTGATCATGAATAAGTTTAGGCTGGAAATTGGAAGAAGTTTTCTAACCATCTGTGGACCGTCATTCAAAAACAGCCTTCCAAGGGGGGAAAAAAAAGTAGTGGAGGCAAAGAAGCATTTCTTTTCTGGAAGAATTTGATTCCTGCTGTCTCAGCAAATGTTTCTTTTGAAGACATATGCTCTTCAGTGTTCTTGCTCAGTTTGGGAGGGGCTTTGAATACTTTTTTTTTTTTTCTTTTCTTCCACAATTATTTTGTCCTTGACATTGCAAATCTGCACATAAGAACAGCTCCCTTTAACATCACTTCCACAAGACTTTGGGGTTTTAAACATTTTGCCATGAAGAACTGGGGATCTCTTCCTAAATTCCATGACATGTTTTTAAAAATATCACATGAAATAAACAACATGTTTGTGCCTGAAATAAGTTTGTTCTCAGAGCTTTCACTCTTCACTACTCATTCTAGATCATTCCCAGATTTTTATATGTCTCTTAATTCTAGTGGAAGCTCCTATTTTTAGAAACAAAAATATTGAAGGTTATTTCCACATAATTTTGTTATCCAGTCCTATAGATGAACAAGTCTTCCCTTCACTCCATTGTTTTCCCATGTCACCCTGTATTTATAAAGCATTTGAATTTATTACTTCTTGCTGTTTTCTGTAATAACAAAAAAAGCTTGTATTTGTGCTACCTGTCATATCATTGACATTCCTCCTCATTTTGCTTGTTTCTTTTTTTTTTTTTTTCTCTATTTTTCCTTGTTTTGTTGTGCTCTATGTCTTCTTCAAGGACCACAGCATGTTTTTTTGGTTGTTCGTCTGCATAAGTGTCAGGTGCCTGACTGCATGTCCTATTTACCTTCCATTGCTGCTCCAAAAGGTATTTAATTTTTAATGAGAAAGTCTTTGAACAAGACTGTTTATCATTATGAAAAAATGGCTGTACTGCTTTCTCTCATTACTCAGTCTTTCAGAATATATATTCCTAGAATATTTGCCAGGCTTTTCTGATCATCTGCCTGATGATCAATCAGGCAACCTGCCTGTTGCCCCTACTACAGAGACAGAAAATCATACATCTCACACAGTCACTAAATATCTGATTGGGAGAGGCTATAACTTCCACTTTTAGGAGACTTTAGACCTACTGAAGATGCGTTAATGCTCTTACTGTCTAAATGATATGTTAAAGTTCCTTTGAAGCCACTCAGCTCAGTCTTCTCTGAGAAAGCTTGAAAACATTATAAGCACTTGGAGTTCAAACTTTCTCTTCACCTCTCCATTTATAAAAAGCCTACCACAAACTCCTCCCATACAGACACATGCATATGCAAGAACTCATGCAAAATCCACAGGCATACTGTACATCTACAGGTTACTACAGTTTTATCACCTTGCTCATTTGGAGTGCATTATTTCAGGAATAAAACATTACTGTGAGCAAGAGATTCATACATAGAATTACAGATTACTAGTGATTATATTAAAATATCAACAAAACTCATTTTATATCTATGTTCTGCTACAGGCTTTATTGTGACCCTTGACAAGACAGCATTTCTTTTCTCCCACAGAAGAGGTCCTTTGCAAAGATATAAGAAGGATGGGTTATATCAACGTGTTATATAAACAGGGAAACTCATACCCAGGATCACAGAGTCTTTCTCTGAAATAGAAAATTCTGCTGATTATTTTCCTAGATAACATCTTTTCTAGATCGGAGTTAGACAACTGAAAAAAATTTTTAGACACCCGCTTAAAATTATTTCAATGTTTCCTTTCTCCTGGCTCATTTATACTCTTACTAGTATTATGCGTAACACAAAATAATTTTTATTTTTTATTCAGAAAATAGAACCTTTTAAAAAGACAAAAAGTATATTGTAGGTTGTCACCTTTTCTGTACTTTTTTTTTACCTTTTTTTTTTTTTTTTACTTTTTCTGTAGCCATTCTGAATGCAAGCTTTCTGCAGTCCATGGCACACAAGGCTAGTTATCTGACTTTGAATCAATTTGGCTATTATTTATAAAGAGGTTGATAGATTTTGCCTTTCCTTCAAACAAAAACAACTTCATTTGCAAATGGAAATATTTGCAGATATATAGATTTTCTGAAACAACAAAAAGATATGGTTATTTATTAGCAAATATATATATATGGATACATTACACTACTATATATATATATGGATACATTACACTGCATACACTAGAGAAAGTATTCAGCTTCTGCTTCAAAATAATAATGTTACGTCAATTAGAAAGTTCTTGCAATACCAAAATTCAGAGGCTTCCTAGACCCTACCATAGTGTTCCTACTTCAGTATTATCAGAGCACCAACAGATGTAATGCATCTTATTATGCATTGACAGCTTACACCCTAATGGCTCTGATGGAGCTGTTATGATGTATTGTGTCATATCCTAATAGGGATATAGTGCTAAAAACAGCTGTATCTTGACAAGCTCCACACAAACCAGGTCTGAAGGATCTATCACTCTGTATGCTGGCAGTGTATATAAGCTAAAAAAGTTTGTATAAAATGAAAAATTAAGTGCTCAGGAGAGGTCTACTTGAGTAATAATAATACTTTGCTATCTAGACTCCTCTGTCTGAAGATCTTGAAAGACTTTGATTAATTGAGCTTTACCGATACCTTTGTGAGCTAGGAAATGTTTTAATATCCACCATCTCACACCGAGGTACAGATATGTTCTGGGACTTGTCAAGGTCACCCTGAAAGTCTGTGACATGAAAGTCAGTGTTCCAGTCTTCAGCCCTAAGCCTTAGGCAAAGAGTTCATTTTCTGCTATTGTTTAGAAATATTACCAAACCTGAATTGCACCCAGTTATCATGTCATTCAAAGACCATTTAGTAATGCAAATTCACACTAATTCTAGTGCTAATTCTTCAGCACTACCAGGGAATAAAACTAATGTCTTTGCCCTTGCCTTTCCTTGATTCCATTCATTAAATCCAGACTGGTGATATTATTTGCATGTAATTTTTGGAATTTAATTTTGAGTCAGGGTGAGAGCAAAAGAGAGATTTTTGTATTCTCCTGCAGGTTGGCTCAGAGATGTCACAAGACTGTGCCTTTACATAATTTAATGCAGTTAGTGTGACTGTAGAAAGAACTGCAGGACCATAAAATATAAAAATATTGAGACAGTACAGGTGCAAAGCAAAATGAGATTCTCGTCCTGTACAATCTTTTACTTTTCCCATGGGAGCAGAAGCTTTGAGCCTTTAAGCTCAGGAAGAAATAAATAAATAAATAAATAAATAAATAAATAAATAAATAAAATTAAATATAATACAAATTAGTATTAAAACTGCTTGGAAGCTTCTGGCTTAAGACATTCAAGGCAAACAGGAAAGCAAGAGATATGTTGTAGCTGCTGCTCTGCTGGTGCTGTTATACAGAAGCAGGGCAGAAACAGACAAAATATTTTCAGAATAATTGGTGGAGAATGCAGCTGAGATATCTGTGCAATATGTATAATTTCCTTCTCGCCTTGCTACCTCTCATGCTATCTTTCAGCAAACCTTTTGCTGTACTTACTCAAAATAGTCAACTTGCCAACATTCTTCAGAAGCATGCCTGGACATGAAACGTCGTCTTAGTTTTCCTACAAAACCACAGGCCACCAAATATTGCCTTCCACCAATGCAAGCCAGCTAGAGGAAAAAGAATCCCTGTTGCTTCCTCCAGCACTCTGGACAGGCAGTTTTAATTTGTCCTTAATCATACTTAGTTATGACATGACAAAGAGTAAAAAACAGACACATGAGAGATGACTGATAATATTTTAAAAGACTTTGGCACATGGTTATAGCAAAGAACCAATACTCTGTCCTTTTCATGTCATTATACTAAAACATAATTGCTACTGTAACTCATATGAGGCTTATGAAGTCATGTAATATCAGAACCTAATGAGCAGTTTAATACATGTCTTCTGGAAGGTATAAATACAACAATTTCCAGATCACATCCACAAGAGCTGCTTAATGGTCAGTAAAGTATCAGGAAAAAGCCACGGCCTAAGGGGATGAGAGACTTAACATCAGTTAATAACATTTCATGCAGCATACACATGTGTGTTTCCCCAAGAGAACTGCAAGAGGATAAAAGGATGAAGAGATAATAGATATTCCAGTGGCTGTTTTATACTGGGTTCTCATTTTAATCTTGTCTGTTTCTAAAGAGGAAATAATTCAGAAAATATAATTTATTCAACAATTTTCTCCTCTAATCCAAAAGAAATTTTTTCTCTAATTTGTTTATTATTTGAAATGATTTATGAAATATTTTCTGCACACAATGCTGGGTCCAAAATGACTTCAGAGATTTTCTGTGTAAGTATTCAAGCCTTATTGATTACAGACAGATGAAGAAACAGATAATAATAAATAATATCATTTGAAAAATCTGATTACCTGATTTAAATTTAGCAATATTTTCAGTTATTCTTAAGATAAATTTTACTATCTACTGATTAAGAGTGTGAGATAATAAAGTAGATTTACCTGCATATTAACACAGTGGGTTTTTTCCATAATCCTAATTATTGCCATGTACTTTATGTGAACATTATTTTTTTTATTAAATCTAAATAAACATATAATAGGTTTTATAAAATGATTAATTAATTCTCTAGCACTATTTTTCAGTATATTCTTTGGATAATGCAGGGCAGCACTTTAACACATTCCTAATTTTATTTCTCTTCCAAACAGTACAAAAGGGCTTTCTTGTCTTTAAGTTCCATTGATTCATTGTGTTACATAAGTTTCTCAAATAAAAATTACTTACATGTAAGAAAGAGAAAAATGTATTTAGCTATTTTTTTCACATAATTGCTCTGTAAATCAGAATTTATTATTATTTTTAAATCTTTGTGTAGAATTCTCTCACAGGTTACTCAATTGACCGTAACCATAACCACTGTGTATTTTGGGAGTTATCACTATCAAAGGTATATATTAAAGGAATGACTGGAATTATGCGACCACCTAATTAAACAATGACATAACATATCCACAACTAAATAATATAAAGTGCCTATAAAATCACGTCTCAATGGAAAACCTTCACTAAGTTTCCTTCAGCCTAGACCTGTTGGATACATTGGTTTGTAATTCTTGAATTGACAAATTGACAGTCTCCATTTATCATCTGTTTCAATGCTTAATTGATAAGATTCATTCTCCACTCACAGTAGCATCCAGATTTAAATATTTTCCCTGTACAACATCAAGTTTCCTATGCCTGGATATGTAAGAAATTTACATGATACTTTATCCTTCAGAACTGTCCAAAATGAAGGAGCGATTACAGTGCCTAACATACCTCTTGTGTTTGACATCACTTTATTGTTTTTCCCTTTAATCTCTTTTTAAAAAAGGAGTTTAAGCTTTCCTGTACCCCTGTGTTAGTTCTCCAATTATATATGCATTGCTTACTCTGTAAAGAAACACTATATTTTTAAATATGTAAACTGGTGCCACAGCACATACTCAGGTGCCTATTACCTTCAGAGGCCCGTGGAAACAAAACTCACCAGTTTAGGTAAATGGTGGAGATGTAATATTGGACTCCATTTGTTCCAATTCTATTGGCCTATATTAGTTATTCTTGTACACTCAGAAGCCTGTTAACATGTTGCTTTCCCCTTAATTTGCTATGCATGACTGTCTGTGATGTTAGTCCATATTTGTTTCTTATTTCACTGGCTGGGGAAACAAAATGGCAAAAGAAACTTCCTTCACCTTTCAGTCAAGAGATCAGTGATATCACCATTTCTATGTATTGAATTCTTAGCATTGACTATACTTTTCAGGACATATCACTATATCACTTACTTGTTGTTTTACCAGACTAAGCAGAACGTATACACTGATTTGTTGTCTGAATACAAAACCCTTAATTGTAATCCTTCCACAGTGGCTGAGGTAGTATGAGTGTTGCAGGTGTATATGCAGTCCTCATTCATGATGCCATAAAAATTTCAGTCTTATTTAAAGAGTAGTTTGGACATCTGAAGGAAAACACATGCAACATCCTCTATATGAATAAAAACAAGGATAATTAAGAAATGTCCTTCGGGGAAAGCAAGTGCTCATACAGCCCAGTGTTCTGACTTCATTAGTGGACACACAAAGAGAGCACACAAGCTTGACAACTCTTAGCAGTTTGTTCCCTTTGTACACGTCCTCAGTATACAGAATTATTTTATTAAGATTGTCAATGGATACATCCATGCCCAGCATTAAAAGAAATAAAGGACTTATTTGTGAGCATTGCCCATGTATTTAACCCCTTTGTGAACCTGCTAATACTGGCTGCCTCCACCCTCTCCAATGACCCACAGTCCCGGAATTTCACTGTGTAAAGAACTTTCTTTCACTTGTTTTAAGCCAAACCCAATCTGGTTTCAAGTTCTCACAGGTCTAATACTGCAGGTTTTTGTGAATAACTGCTGTGTATTCAGTTTATCTAATTACATGTTTTCATGAACCTCACTCATATTCTCCCATAGCTTACTCTGCTTCAAAATGATGTCTCCCAACCTTTTAATGTCTCTGCACAAAGCAACTGCTCCATCATTTTGAATATTTTATTTGTTTTTCTTCATACTTCTTTCAATTCTGTTACACATTTCCTGAGATGTCTAGACCAAACTGTACATGAAACTCAGGATATGGGTATACCGATAATTAGAGTGATGCCCTGTTGTCCTCTCAAATCAGGTGCTCTCTGTTCCTAAGGAAAATCTCAGCCACTAACTTTTCTAAATATGTCCAACATTTTGGTGGCTTTTGTCTACCATCTGAAATCAAGACATTGACTTTGGAGAAATGTCAGAAGTCCCTTTCTGAATTGTTAGTGTTAGTTATGAATTCTGCCTCATGACAGCATGGCTTACAATATTTTTGCCTAGATGCATTGCTTCACACCAAACTTCATCTGCTGACTTTTGGTCTGCTCAGCTTTATGATGTGCTTTTTGAGGTCCTTGCCGTTGAACAAAATAGCATTGATAGTGAACAGAGAGCTTGCTGTTATCTACAAACTTGTTCTTGTGTTCATTGTTCATTGCCCTCTTTAGACCACTGATGAAGATGCCAACTAAAAATGGTCCCTGTAAGAATCACCATACTGACATGTTGCCATTATTATGGCCTATCCATCAACTCTTCTGCTTTAAAAAGTTTTATTCAATTTCTTGAAAAATAACAATTAATAATTTGAAAGTAACAATTTCTTTCAAATACCTTTGGTGTGAAACCTGATCCAAGACATTTTAAAAAGCCAAGTGTGCTATATGTATTTGATCCCATTTGTCCATATTATTACTGACAACACCACTGAACTACAGAAGCCACATAGACTTCTTCCAAACATTCTGTTTACCCATACACATATACAACAGCACACCAGGAAGGAAAGTCTTACTCACCAGTCTGTAGTCCCCTGTAGTCCAACTTCAAGCCCTTCTAGCAGACTGCAGCTACAACAGCTGTCCTAGACCTCTAAATCATTTGTAACGTCATTTTACACCCCCTAGCCAAAAATTTGGAAGTTTCATATTCAGAACTCTTTATTGTATGCTATCTGGTCCTGCTGACCTGTCTAACCTGCCTGGATGGTCTAATACTTTTGATGTATTTACTTCAAACTGATCTATATCTTCTATCATATTTGCAACAGAAATGCATCTGGTGTGGAGTCTTAATGTTAAATACCAATACAAAGAGTTTCACTGAGTTTCTCTGCTATGTCCTTATCATCCCTTCATGCGCTTTCTACATTATTGCCATCAAACAACAAAGATAATGTCACAGGCAATCCTTACTTCTTGAATTAAGAAAGGAACAATGTCTTGTTTATGAATATATATATATTATTGTTATTGTTATTAGTATTATTATCTTTTATTTTGTGAACAAAACCCTAACATATAAGAATGGGATGATCTTAGTCCTAAACACAAGTGTGATATTCTAAGGCATGTCCATAACTAGCTGTTAAGTATTGTTTTCACAGTCTACATAACCTGTGAAAATTTAAATATATTTGCATCCTTCAGAAAATCATGAGGCAGCAGTTGAGATCACAAACTACAGAAAAAAAGTGTACTTATATAGGAGCTTTACCTAATAGAATCAAAGGGCAAAGGTGTAATGGAATGATGCCATACCAGTTCAACAAAGACTACATCAGTTTCATTCAATTCTTAAGGACTTTAGAGAAATGAAGTCCTTACTTTTGCAAAGTAAGCTTTCCAAAAAGATCAACAACAGTCATTATGATGCTAGAGTTTGTGTGTCCCTACTTGTATTCTATTTCTATGAAGCAAAGATTTTTCAATTTCTATACTTTATATCAGCTTTCAGGAAAACAATGGTATATATAGAAATGTAAATCAAAAACACTCACTACCCAAAGGATGGAGAGATTATCAATTGCTCTTTGTAATTAAAGTGATAAGAGAAAATCTATGCTATTTTACTAGAACGACTTAAGCTATGAAAAGAAGATTTAGATCTTACATAATGCTTTAGAGTTTAAAACATCAACAAGCACAAAGCTATAACAACACTGAATGATATCTAAACCTGTACAGGGAATCATATAAGTTTATATGTCTCCTATTTAAACTACAGACTATATTTTAAAGACATAAGAACGTTTGGGGAGTGAGGAGAGCATCACAAATTCTTTACCTCAAAGAATGTTTGACTTAGAATTTGGGAGCCCTAACTCCCACAGCTGTGCTCTGATCATAGCAATCTTTTAAGCTGAGCTCAAGAATCTGCAGGTCTGTGTTATTTAATTCAAGGAAGAAAAGATTTCTATACTGGAATGACCATTTTTTAGTATAACAAACAGAATATATTATTTATTTATTTATTATGAAAGGCAGGTCAGTCATTAGACATCTATCCAGATATTTTTTTTTAAATAGAAATACAAATTAAATGCCCAAATGTACAGGAAGAAAGATTCATGGCCTCATGACACCAGTGAGACTTAGACCAACCCCCAGAATCTTGTCATAGAAAGAAAACAGATCACTAGGGGTAGTCAGCAAACTTTCCTTCTGCAAAAAATATATAGATATAATTTCAATTACATCAGTATGCATTAGCAAATGTTTATAAGCATACAATTAGATTTTCTTAACCATGTATGGTATCACTTTTAGTATCACAGAATCACAGTATTATCTAGGTTGGAAGAGACCTCCAAGATCACCGAGTCCAACCTCTGACCTAACACTAACCAGTCCTCCACTAAGCCATATCCCTAAGCTCTACATCTAAACGTCTTTTAAAGACCTCCAAGGATGGTGCCTGAACCACTTCCTTGGGCAGCCTATTCCAATGCCTAACAATTCTTTTGGTAAAGTTCCTTCTAATATCCAACCTAAATCTCCCCTGGCACAACTTTAGCCCATTCCCTCTTATCCTGTCACCAGGAACATGGGAGAATAGATCAACCCTACCTTGCTACAGCCTTCTTTTAGGTACCTGTAGAGTGTGATAAGGTCACCCCTGAGCCTTCTCTTCTCCTGGCTGAACAATCCCAGCTCCCTCAGCTTTTCCAACATTTCCAGACATTGGTCTTTCTGATATAAGCAGTTCTAACAGATTCAGTTAATGTCTGAGGAAGACCAAGCATACCTCTGCTTCTCAAAGGGAATAAAGTTACACCTTTCCTAACATTTTTTTTTAAAGTTTGTTCTTAAAAGATATACAGAGATCTTCTGTTAGTGCACTAGTATTACTTAATGGTAGTGCACTAAAAAAAAAATCTTAGCCATCATCACTCCTTAACTGAAAAGGCAGAAATCACACTAAATTTATAACAGTCCATTAATTCACAACTGCACAAATAACTAGGTGGGAAGGAATACTGAGGTAATATTTTGTATAGCTCTATTAAACTCCCTTCTTGAAACTCAGTTTAACTCTTTGCTGGAGCAGAGATCATGCTTGTCTTTTCTGAATCATTGAGCATAATTAAGCTTTGTACAGCAAGTGAAACCCTGAAATCATATACTAACTACATTTCACACTCCAAAGTGCAATTTCTTTATAAAAAATAAAGTCATGAAAATATTCTAAATAATGCTTAGAATATTGACAGAGAGCTTGAACAAGAATATTAAATACTAAATATACTGGTGAGTCTTCCTCAGCTTTCACATTGTTATGTATACATTTCCATGTGAGGTTTTTACATAACATCTTCACATTTAGTCTGTGGTGAATACATCAATACATTCTCCTTTGAAATCTATTTAAAACAGTTTCACATTCTTTGTCGTAAACCTAGAGTCTTTAAAGATTTAAGAAAACTGTATTGTCAGTTATTTCAGAAGAGTTAGATATGATCTCTACAAAAAAAGCAAACTTGAGATCTTTGCCCCTAGCAGTCTTTCAATACATGTCCCATCCCAGTAGAGTATAGATTAATTATTAGCCAGATATGAATACCATTGCCTTTATTCAAATTAGTACAGACATAGTTTCAACATATAAAATATCCATCCCTGGAGTTCTGTAACACTATCACTCTTTATGTCATTTTTCCCTACTAGCTTATTTAAATCAAAAAAGACCATGAGATTACCTCAGTGACTTCTGAGTCCTTAAGCTGTCCATTTCTAAGACAAAATGACAGCTTGAAGTTAATTAGTAGGTTTGTTAAGCTCTTTAACCTCTGGAAACACTGAATGTTTCCCTCCAATCTGTCATCTGAGCCCATAAAATATACTGAGAAAAGTTTCCCTAACAAACAAAGTTGAACACAAAAAGGTGGGGAACAAGTGTGGAAGAACTCATAAATAAATGCAATTCAGCTCCTGTTCTTGTGATATTTAGCCAGATTCCTTCAACCTCAGCTCCAACATTTGAACTAGTCTCATCTTAACCTCTTTCCACTTCATTTAACAGATTACTAGAAAAGCAATCGTAGAACTGTCAATACTCTGTTCATGAACTACAGCAATAAAACATGCAGTTCTATATGAAGTGAAATATATCATGTATCACACAAACCAAACATGATGGGAAGTGGTAGAAAGAGAGGAACCCTACATAGAATCATAGAATAATTCAGGTTGGGAAAGACCTCTAAGATCATCTAGTCCAACCTTTAACCTAGTACTAAATTCAACCACTATACCACACTACTAATCACAGAATCATAGAATGGCTTGGGTTGACCTTAGAGGTCATCCAGTTCCACCCCCCCTGCCATAGGCATGGATACCACCCAGAAGATCAAGTTGGCCAAGGCCCCTTCCAGCCTCGCTTTGAACACCTCCAGGGATGGGGTAACAACAATTTCTCTGGGAAACCTGCTCCAGTGATTCACTACCCTTCTATAGTGAAGAAATTCCTCCTAATGTTTAATCTAAACTTAATCTAAAGAGTCCTTCTCCATCTTTTTTATAAGATCCCTTTAAGTACTGAAAGGCTACAGTGAGGTCTCCCTAGAGCCTTCTCTTCTTCAGACTGAACATCCCCAGCTCTCTCAGCCTTTCTTCATAGGAGAGGTGCTCCAGCCCTCTGATCATCTTTGCAGCCCTCCTCTGGACTCTCTCTAACAGGTCCATAGACTTATTGTGCTGGGGGCCCCAAACTTGGACACAGTACTCCAGGTGGTGCTTCATGAGGGCAGAGTAGAGAGGGGCAATCACCTCTCTCAACATGTTGGTCATTCTTCTTTTAGTGCAACTCAGGATGCAGTTGGCCTTCTGGGCTGCAAGCACACACTGCTGCCTCATGTTGAGCCTTTTGTCTATCAGAACCCCCAAGTCTATCTGCAGGGCTGCTCTCAATGAGTTCTTCTCCCAGACTATACTCCTGTCTGAGGTTGTCCTGACCCAGGTGCAGCACCTTGCACTTGGACTTGCTGATCCTCATGAGGTTGACATGGTCACACTTCTCCAGCCTGTCTAGGTCCCTTAGAATGTTATTTCTTCCTTCTTTGGTATTAACTGCACTACTCGGCTTGGTGTTGTCTATAATCTTGCTGAGGGTGCACTCAATCCCATCATTTACTAAATTTTAAAACTACACATTTCTTGAAGACTTCCATGGATGGTGACTCATCCACTCCCCTTGGCAACATATTCCAACACTGCACAACTGTTTCAGTAAAGAAATTTCTCCTAATATCCATTCCATTTCTTCCCTAGCTCAACTCGAGGCCATTTCCCCTTGTCTTATCACTTGGTGATTGAGAAAAATACTCAGTAATGCAGTAAATCTAAGTGCTCCCCCAGAGGAATCCAGCTACCACCACAGATGCTGGGCCAAAAAATGACCACAGAATTCTAAATCTCAGATGTTCTACATGGACGATTGCATTCACTGGACTGATTTAAATTTAAATTAAATTAGATTAGATTTTAGCTTTAAATTTCAGTGTTTATAATTACCTACATTTCCATTATAAACTTCTACTGAACAAAGCTTCCTCTTTCAGTTACAAATTGAAGACCTTGCTTGTGCTAGACTCTTTGCGCATTTCATCAAGGAATATAAGTTTATTAAATCTCAAAGGGGTTTAGATAGTACAGAAGGAGTTTATTTCTAGGCATGGTTTGCATTATAACTACCTACAGTTCTTTTTAGTTTGGGAGAATTTTATTTGTGAAGAAAAGAAAAGAATATACTTATCTTTAATATATGATCATTAAATAAACATCTTTTGTGCAAAAGATTTGTTATATTAAAGAGTATTAAAAATATATCACTCTCCTCTTTATTTTGAAAGGCTGCATGCAAGTGGGGAAATAGTGTAATGCTAGTGTAAAAAGGTATAAAATAATAAGAAAAGCTTCTCACTCTCTTCAAAGAAAACTCCATTATTTGATTTGTTATCCTGCCAGTTCTCACTGACAGATGAATTGCTTCTGATTCCTAGTTTACTTTGGGTAAATTTTACTTTAAGTTGTCTACCATAGATATGTAACTCCATCTAGCTTTCCATGAGACCAGGGTATCAACTTCTTTTTCCAATGTTAGTTCCTCAGGAAGCCCCAAATCTCCAATTTGTCCAAAGGTGTCCACATTTTTAATGGAGGAAATGTAACTGAGCTTCTCCAACTGCTAATAACAAGCTGCATGAAACAGATTTGTTAACCCGCAAATCTACATGTATGTTTCACGAAGTACTGTAGAAATTGGCTTTCAGTTCAACAATGCTTAAATGTTTCAACAACAATAATCACAAAATATTAAGAAAAAGAAGTCATAGAGATGATGTGTGAAATAGGTGATGGAGGTTTTAGACTATTAACTCAAAGCAAACACTAATTAACAGTACTCCCCAATTACCTTCTTTCATGCCCTGCCTCACCCATTCTTGACCAGTCTAATTCTTCCCAATCAGAAATGGGAAACCAATAATCTCCTAGAATAGTTTGTTATGTCAGTGAAGACAGGCATGGAGAGACTTCTGTATAAACAGTTGCTTTCAAAATAACAAAAAACTAAGGCAACTGCACAAAGAAGCAACCTAAGAAAAGTAAGTAGCAGTGTCATTAGTTCCAAAGTGAAAGAATAGAAAGGATCAGTCCAAGTCCCTCCCACCAAAACTGGCAACAGACTGTTATGCATTCTTTTTTCTTTAAAAAAAAAATAAAAATAAAAAGGTGTTTCTATGACTGTTGATCACTATCACTATCAACTGATCATTTGTCCTACATGAATATTACCACAGAAGCATAGAATCATTCATGTTGGAGAAGCCCTATAAGATCATCTAGTCCAACTTTTAACCTAATACTGACAAGTCTACCACGAAACCATGCTACTAAGTTTAAACCATGCTACTAAGTTATTGCAATTATTGAAAAACATTACTCTAGGTCCAGTGCTGAGAAATTTCTGATGAGTCAGGTTTCATTTGTGTTCAAACGAATGCAAAAGAATGTGTTAATTGTTATATGCTTTTCTGAATCTCACATAAGCTACTGTTACTCTTTAACAACAATAGCAAAAAAAATAGGCTTCCGAAAAAGTGAAGTGAGTTATATGAAGTTTGTTGCACATAGTTCTCACAGTTTTGTTAAAGTAGAACAAGAAAACTTTGCTTTATACCCTGTTTCTGTGTAAAATTAATTTTCATCCACAGTTTCTCCCTTCTCACCAGTTTTGTTCCATGGCAGCCATGCGCTCTACTGGTTTCAGTAGAACAACACTGAATTACTCAGGCTGAGTCAGGTTTTGCAGGAGCTCTGTAAATCTCAGGTGTTCTCTTGAAACAGCTGCCTACAGGTAGTAAAATGCTACCATCCACTGCAAACAATTTTGCTGCATGGGCATGAAGATGCTACAGTAATGGATGAAGCAAACCAAATGAACTTGTGAAGTTCCTGGGACCACACATCAGATTTGATCAGGTCATGAAGCAGACATCAGATGGCAAAAATTTTGTCATCAGTAGTACAGAAAAAAAAAAAAAAAAAAAGGGGGGGGGGGGTGATATGTGTCCTAGAGATGAACAGCTCTATATCTCATTAAACATCCTCTGAGTCATGCTTGTCACCACTAGCTTAAAGTTTTAATTTCCTTGCTTTCACTGGTTGTCAAGGCTATTTGATATATCTCTTTGTGTTTAATCAGTGGTACCAATGCTTTCGATGAGGTTATGTTGCTAACCTGGAGCTCCAAGGAGCCACAAACACAGAATTGTTTATACAGGAACAAATTAAGTACTGCTCTTTACTCTGAGATAGAAAAATAACTAGTCCTAGAAAACATAACATCTTTAGCAAAAATGCTTTGGAGAGCTAGATTATCAAATGTAACAGTTCAGTGGTTCAATTCATACCTGACAGACTTCAAAGAATATATATGCAAATTGATCTCCCAGCTGCAAAGGTAATTAACATGGCCTGCTGCAGGGGGCTGTTCTTCCACCCATTCCATTTCATTATTATTTTAGTGACTTTACATTTTTCTCAACCCACTGTTTTTTGGTATGGAAATAAATTTAACTTCCTGCTTTATATAAACTTCATTACACTACAATCAGTGGGGAATCTAGCCTGTTGAAAGTGCTAATGTTTGAAAACCAATACAGGCTGATGTAGAGCTTAATGCTGTACAAGCACTGTTCTTGTTGTTATTACATGTGTATTCCTGGATTTGCCCAATACAGTTGTTATACTGTTTTAAGGGACTACAGCAAGTCTGATTTTCCTCCCATATTTAAACCAGTTTAACAATATTGAGACAGAGCTAGCAAAGGGCAAGAAAAGACAAAGAATCTTGGTATGTGCTGTTTAATCCATTTATCACTAGTGTTTTCAAAGCATGCTTGCACTCAAACCAGTGGACTTATTTTAACCAAACAGGAATGTTACAACCCTAAATGTATATCATTTCAGGTCGTACCAGACCCATTGACAGTGTAGTGAGTCATGAACTGAGGTATGTGGTTTTGTTTCCACAGAGAGATGTGCCCTGTGTATTACATATTGTAAAATGTTCCCTATCTGATTATGAGGGAACACGAAAACTATTTTCCAATTATATAGTAAGAGTGCAACTTGCAAGGAAGCAATCACATTACACATGCCTGGGAAAGCTATAGACATAAAAAGATCAATAATTTTGGGTACCTTTAATAACCAGAAACTTCTGTAAGAAGCTATTTCTACAAATTATAAAACAAAATCATATGTTAAATCATTTTAAGCAAATATTTACAAGTAGATATAAAGTAACAGGTATATCTATAATTCATAAGTGTCTTGCCTTCCCTTTACAGAGGGTTACTGAAGTCAATTGATTTACTACAGGGATAAATGTAATCCAGACCACTACACACTTCCATGATAGTTGTTATAGATTTTTATATCAAAGTTTGATATTGTTGTTTGTTTGTTTGTTTGTTTGTTTCTCATAAAAACATTTACAATTTTCAAACAAAATATCATACAGCATGTATGTGAATGTGTAAATGTGCATGACCACACATCCATGTTAAATAATGTTGGGAAAATCCTATTAGTTGGTGAATTATTTTTTAAGAATTCAGGTGTCAGAGTCAGCTACAAATGCAGAAAAATTCCAGTTTATATGTTACTAGATTTAGTCCAGTGCCCTGGAGGGTCAGGTCATGCTCTGTATTTATCCTCATTTGATGCCAGAATGCAAAACAACTAAAGGAGCTTTTCAGCTGCCTACACACTGCTGCATACCCAGTTCTTAACAGAGGTTAATTGAATGTATGCTAAAGGACACTGGTGGGAGTGGGAACAGAATCTCTACTGCGTGAGTGGATAAGGCCAGTCCTGACCCTGGATATCATCCCTACATTTTTCCAGAAAGTAAGTTAATAGACCATGAGAGAGAAAAACTGGGGGGGGGGGGGGGGGGGGGGTTGAAGACAGAGAGAGAGAACACAACCTATTTGAATCAATTTTGCATTTATGAAGACATATTGTTTAAGCAATAGCAGATGGGAATTTTCAGTGGTGCCGTATAGAATTAGGTGTCTATTTTCCTTTTAATCTTATTGCTGGTTGAGAGTTTATCTTTCTAAACCTTTACAGAATAAGCCAACCTACATTTGGGTCTGAAAAGGAGACTTCATAAATTACATGTTACCAGTATGGCAAATTGCACCTTTATGAGGCAATTTCTGGCAGATTAGCTGATGTGCATCACCACAGCTTCACATTCAAGTGATTTGGATGTGGCACATTATGAATAAGACATTCCCAGCAACAGAACACTGATTTTGCATTATTATAAACCAGGGGTTGACAGCAGAATACCGATTTTGCATTATTATAAGCTAGGGACTGAAAGTTACTGCTGTCTGCCAAGTGTTCAGCAATAATTTGTTGGCAGTCTCATCTGAAAGGCCAAGGACTGGGAGAGCAGGGAGGCTGAACACATCTTTCTGAGAGAAAGCCTCTCAGGTCAGTGTTGAGAAAAACGTCTGTGCCTGCGCAGGGGCTGAGTGCTAAGCTTGCCACTCATGCATCATGAAAGAACAAAGGTTGAACCTTCAGCATGGACAAACCTCCATGTTCCACATCCCACAAAACTCATGCCTTAAAATAATTTTAAAGAAAACAGCAAACCTGTAACATGAGCCCAGAATGCTAACAAAATGAGAGTACAGTCACAAGACTTTTTACCTTTCCAGTTTTTCTGCAGAGCTGAAAAGGCTGAAGTGCCAAAAAAAAAAAAAAAAAAATCTGTTTCTGTAATTTTCCACTGTGTCTGCAGAACAGCTCTTTAAATGCCACTTGACCTTGAATGCAAAAATAATCTGTCCTTTGTCAGTCATGTCTTTTCATATCCTAGCTAACGACATCAAGTTTACATCCTGTTTTACTGTGGAGCTTCTTGATAATGAATTGAACCAAGTAGCAAGTATCTGTCCTCCAGAAATACATTCCTCTTCACTGTATAAGGAGTGTGGATGCCTTTTGCCTGTCACTTGCCATTTGACTTTGACCTACAGTCACTACCACTATGCATCAGCTCTGGCTTGCAATCTCCTCCTTTCCACTAAGAGTAATGCTCAAGCTTGTGAACACTAAAGAACCCAAGTCACTCTAATGTAATAACAAACATTACTCCTTTGAACACCTTTTTCTCCATCCTATCTTTCTACTATTGTTCTGTCTTACTGAACCTAGTGAGATTGTTCATGTGAAAATATATATATATATATATATATACACACACATATATATATATATATTACCCATCTGAACAAGAACTGGCAGTGTCAAACATTTAGATTATACAGCTCTGGATTCAGCTTAGTACAGAGTTTTTCCCTTTGTACTGTACAATGCGCCATACTGGTTCAGGTGATGGATAAGAGCAAGGCTGGGATATGTGGAAGAGGATGCCTTCTTGTGCAAGATTGCAAGGTAGGCAGTGGAGTGGGACATGGCACATATGCGTAGCCTTGATGCCTGCTTAACACATAGGAGCAGGAGGTAGACAAGTAGAAGTAAGAATTTAGCTGGGGGGGGGAAGTTCCCTTGCCCTTCTCACCCCCCGTTTATAAATTCACACAAGAGTATGTGTTCTCTGGGTAAAGTAAGCAGGTGTGTGCTTGAGAGTGGTTGGCACCTGCTGGGCCCATTTCTGGTTCCTTTGGAGCTTGCCCTGAGACAAACTACAATAAGAGGTGAATTTCAGAAAGTATGTGGTAATGTGGATAGAATGACAGCTCTTACCAGGCTAGTTAATATACAGCTAAATTATGATATATTCACTTAAAAGTGCATGCAAAAGTTTATTCTCCTGACAATTCCCACTGAATTCAACACATTGATTACATAGCCTGGAATAAAGATATTTGTCTGAAAAATAAATAAATAAGTAAATAAATAAGGGATTTGCAAGGCTCCTGAGATATCTTCTTCTGAATTAGAGAAATTTAGAGGCTGTGGGAAAAAAAAAAAAAAAAAAAAAAAAAAAAAAAAAAAAAAAGATAAAAAAGTAATAACACTGCCCTTCTGCATCCTCGCAAGTGGTAGTTAAAATGACCCAAGAAGCTTGAAGGCTTCTGTGATTTCTTTCCCCTTTTTCAAGCAAGAGACTTTCCAAGCACCATGCAGGGTGCACTGCCTCTCTCTGTTGAATGTTGAGTGTGAAAAATCGATGACAGGTTTCCTATGCCATGTCTGCAAAGTCTACAAGAGACACTGCTGCATAGCAGAAGTTGCTGGGCATTTTCCTTGGAAGAATTTCTATTCTGATATTCTTTTTGTCAAGCCATGAAGGCAGGAGGAACAAATGTCCTTGACATCTATGAGGGGCTATCTAACTGCAGACCTGAAGATAAACCTCTGATTATATGCCCTCCAGCTCATGCTGGATCTGTGTCAGCAGCAAGAGCAGCAAGCTGTGCTGTGCCTGACATGTGCAGAAAGGAGAAAAATATATTGGAGAAATTGCAAGTTATTGCAGGAGAAAAATGGATGAACTCTGCTCTCTTATTTTGATTCACAGTCTTGGGAGCTGGTAAGGATATCAAGATGACAGAGTCACATCCTTGTTGTACCTTTGAACAGATTTCTGGAAGAAATTCTTCCACAGTAAGGAGGCCACATTGAGGGTTCTCCCGGATAATACAGTCAAAAGCATTTCAGTGTGAAAAGCATGAAACTGCACATCCCTTTCTATGCAAGGTTCTGGCAGAAAAAAATGGACCTCCTCAAACAGGATTGAAACATCATTCTGCCTCCTCCCTATCCCCATTCTGGTCTCCTCTTCAAGCAGTAAATTTATTTATCTCTTGCTGATTCCAGGTTTATAAGCAGACATTCAGCTTCTTCAGTCTGGGAAATTATCAGATTCAGGCTATTGCAGATCTGTATACCATTGAGTCATTTTACACATTCTGAATGAAAAAGTTCTTAGCACCAGTCTGTTGTGGTTTGACTGCAATAGGCAGCTGAGCATCACATAGCCACTCACTCTCTACACTCAAGTGGGATGAAGGAAGGAATTGGAAAGGTAAAAGTGAGAAAACTTGTGGGTTGAGATAGACAGTTAACTAGGTAAAGCAAAGCTGCGTGTGCAAGCAAAGTAAAATGAGGAATTTATCCCCTACTTCCCATCAGCAGGTGGATGTTCAGCCATTTCCAGGAAAGCAAGGCTCATTGCACTTAACAGTTTCTTGGGAAGACAAATACCATCTCTCCAAATATCCCCTCCCTTCTTCTTTTCTCCCCCCAGCTTTTATAGCTGAGCATGATGTCACATGGTGTGGAATATTTCCCTGATCAGCTGGAGTCAGCTGTCTTGGCTGCATCCCCTCCCAACTTCTCATGTGCTTCCAGTCTTCTTGCTGGCAGGGTAGCGTGAGAAGCAGGAAAGACATTGATGCTGTGTAACAACTAAAAAAGCAACAAATACATCAGTGTACTATCATCACTATTTTCATCATAATTCCAAAACACAACATCATACAAGCCTCTTTGAAGAAAAATAACTCTATCCCAGCCAAAAACAGGACAATCACCCAGCACCTCAACCCTTACAAGTTAATCTGTCTGCAGGGTAGGAATGTCCCTTAAAATAACACTATCAAGCTGTCAAGTGGGGAAAAAAAGTCTGAGCATTTGAAGTGCCCACACAGTCACTTTATTAATTTTGTGTAAATTAAAAAGGAACAGCTGTCTAACTCAGAAATGTGTTGGACATTTAATTAGTTTCATTAATTAGGTGAACCTTCTCCTAGAAAGTGATGCAGGATGATGCTTCTGAATCAGGATGTTCTGAACATGGGATAAAGTGCCGTGGAAACCTACTGTTGTTCTGGTCACTTGGTATTTCCTCCACACACCTCAGAAATTCTTGCAGCACTGGCAAGATGTTGTTGGTCTTGCCCACCAGGCCAGTACCAACAAAGGATCCAAGCAGGGATTTCACAGATAACAGTGTCACCCACAGGGGGAGCATAACAATCCTACAGTGAGCTGTATAGGTTCAAAGGTCTGTGAGAACCCTTCACCTGAATGTTTGCAAGGGTAGATATAAGAAGTGAAAGGCAGCATTGGCAGCTTTAAAAATGTGTTGGACTTTGTAGCACATATTCACATTTTCTGAGAGTATTAAGTAGGGGACTTTGCAGTTAATAGTATTGTGTCTGCTGGTTCAAAAATCTGGCAATACCAGTCTTCCCCTTTCCCAGCAAAAGTCCTCTTCATAGTCGAGTCACAGAGCACAAGGTGGGTATAAATATGGATTAGGAAGACCTATAAAAACATTCTTAATCCCTGGCATGTAGATCAGCCAGTGCAACATTGGAAAAAGCACAAACCTCTGTCTTTTCTTGGATGATCTCTCCCCAGTCATCAGCATGATGACGGTTGTGTATCACCTAGTGGTAGGTATCAGAGCTGATGCTATAACATGGCAGCATGTGAACTGGTTCAGTGTTTTCTGGATTATCTGGTGAAACAGTATGCTCTTTAAAATTATAGGCAAGGATGAAATTAGGCAAAAGAAGAAATGGCACAGACAGTGGAAACAGGGCCATGTGCCCCAGGAAAAGTACAGAAATGCTGTCCAGATGTGCAGGAATTGGATGAGGAAAACCAAGGCACTGACAGAACTAAACTTAGCAATGGATACAAAGAATAACAAGAGATTCTGTGGGTACATTGGCCACAAAAGGAAGTCTAAGGAGGGTGTACCACCTCTGACAAATGAAGACAGAGAACTGGTAAAAACAGACATGGGGAAGGCAAAAGTACTTAATTTCTTTACTTTAGTCTTCATTGGTGGTCAGGTTTCCCACATCTCTCAAGTTCCTGAGAGAGTAGAAAGAGTAGAAAGAAAGACCCAGATAACTACAGATCAGTGATCTTCACTTCTGTGCCTGGCAAGATCATGGAACAGAACATCCGGGAAGCAATGTTAAGGCATGTGCAAAACAAGGACGTGATTCAAGACAGCCAGCATGGCTTAACCAAAGGCAAATGGTGCCTGACCAATCTCATGGCCTTCTGTGATAGAGTGACTGTATCAGTCGACAAGAGAAAACTGATCAATATCTGCTTGGACTTTTGACACAGTCCCACATGACATCCTATTTCTAAATTGGAAAGATATGAATTTGCGTGGTGGACCATTCAGTGGATAAGGAATTGGCTCAATGGCTGTACCCAGAGAGTAGTGGTCAATGTCCAATGGTTCTATGTCTAGGAGGAGGCCGGTAATGAGCACTGTCCCTCAGGAATCTGTCCTGGGGCTGGTGTTTTTCAATATCTTCATTAATAACATAGACAGTGGGATTGAGTGCACCCTCAGCAAGTTTGCAGATGACACCAATTTAAATTTAAATCAGTCCAGTGAATGCAATCGTCCATGTAGAACATCTGAGATTTAGAATTCTGTGGTCATTTTTTGGCCCAGCATCTGTGGTGGTAGCTGGGTTCCTCTGGGGGAGCACTTAGATTTACTGCATTACTGAGTATTTTTCTCAATCACCAAGTGATAAGACAAGGGGAAATGGCCTCGAGTTGAGCTAGGGAAGAAATGGAATGGATATTAGGAGAAATTTCTTTACTGAAACAGTTGTGCAGTGTTGGAATATGTTGCCAAGGGGAGTGGATGAGTCACCATCCATGGAAGTCTTCAAGAAATGTGTAGTTTTAAAATTTAGTAAATGATGGGATTGAGTGCACCCTCAGCAAGATTATAGACAACACCAAGCCGAGTAGTGCAGTTAATACCAAAGAAGGAAGAAATAACATTCTAAGGGACCTAGACAGGCTGGAGAAGTGTGACCATGTCAACCTCATGAGGATCAGCAAGTCCAAGTGCAAGGTGCTGCACCTGGGTCAGGACAACCTCAGACAGGAGTATAGTCTGGGAGAAGAACTCATTGAGAGCAGCCCTGCAGATAGACTTGGGGGTTCTGATAGACAAAAGGCTCAACATGAGGCAGCAGTGTGTGCTTGCAGCCCAGAAGGCCAACTGCATCCTGAGTTGCACTAAAAGAAGAATGACCAACATGTTGAGAGAGGTGATTGCCCCTCTCTACTCTGCCCTCATGAAGCACCACCTGGAGTACTGTGTCCAAGTTTGGGGCCCCCAGCACAATAAGTCTATGGACCTGTTAGAGAGAGTCCAGAGGAGGGCTGCAAAGATGATCAGAGGGCTGGAGCACCTCTCCTATGAAGAAAGGCTGAGAGAGCTGGGGATGTTCAGTCTGAAGAAGAGAAGGCTCTAGGGAGACCTCACTGTAGCCTTTCAGTACTTAAAGGGATCTTATAAAAAAGATGGAGAAGGACTCTTTAGATTAAGTTTAGATTAAACATTAGGAGGAATTTCTTCACTATAGAAGGGTAGTGAATCACTGGAGCAGGTTTCCCAGAGAAATTGTTGTTACCCCATCCCTGGAGGTGTTCAAAGCGAGGCTGGAAGGGGCCATGGCCAACCTGATCTTCTGGGTGGTATCCATGCCTATGGCAGGGGGGGTGGAACTGGATGACCTCTAAGGTCAACCCAAGCCATTCTATGATTCTATGAAATTAGAGGGTAAAGAAAAATTTTTACCACAAATTTCCTGCTAGTTACAACCAGCTTTTTCAAAACAGTTCCACTGGAGAGGTATAATACTAGTCCTACTGTATAGCTTTTATTACTTATAAGAATAGAAATGAAAATAGAAATGAAATGAAATAGAAAAAGAAATGGAAATAGAAATAGAAAAAGTAGAAATAGAAATAGAAATAAAAATAAATAAATAAATATAAAAAATAAAAATAAAAAATAAAAAAATAAAATTAAAAAATTAAAAAATTAAAATTAAAAATAAATTAAAATTAAAATTAAAATTAAAATTAAAATTAAAATTAAAAATTGCAGGTACTTCTAGAAATCACAGTGAAGTATTAATGGCTTCTGTGACGATTAAATTTTGTCACCAGTCTGACAATTTTATAGAAACAGGAAGTGGTCAGCTTAATCTTAAACATTCTTTGGTTTTCAAAAGCAGATATTTTTCATCAGTTCTTTTCAAAAAAAAAAAATTAAACTGTGCTTTGCCATGTCGTAACATAATGTTCTTTCAGACCCATAGCAAAGTCCAATGTATTCTTTCTACATTTATTTTCACAGAATCACAGAATCTCTGAATTTCTAGGTTGGAAAAGACCTCAAGATCATCGAGTCCAACCTCTGACCTAACGCTAACGGTCCCCTCTAAACCATATCCCTAAGCTCTACATCTAAACATCTTTTGAAGACTTCCAGGGATGGTGACTCCACCACTTCCCTGGGTAGCCCCTTCCAATGCCTCACAACCCTTTCAGTAAAGAAGTTCTTCCTAACATCTAACCTAAAACTCCCCTGGTGCAACTTAAGCCCATTCCCCCTCGTCCTGTCACCAGGCACATGGGAGAAGAGACCAACCCCCACCTCACTACAGCCTCCTTTGAGGTACCTATAGAGAGCGATAAGGTCGCCCCTGAGCCTCCTCTTCTCCAGTCTGAACAAGCCCAGCTCCCTCAGCCGCTCCTCGTAGGACTTGTTCTCCAGGCCCCTCACCAGCTTTGTCGCCCTTCTCTGGACCCGCTCAAGCACCTCGATGTCCTTCTTGCAGCGAGGGGCCCAGAACTGAACACAGTACTCAAGGTGTGGCCTCACCAGAGCTGAGTACAGTTTATTCCTACAGATGCTGTGTTGGGATGATCTTGCACACATCTCTGGGGTTTCTGTACTAGAAAATGTTATCTGTTGCAAAACTAGTAAAGGCAGAGTGTGTATGGACATAGAGCTTAAATTCTGAGGTGCAAAATCTTGATTTGACTGGGTGATCTGTATTTAGAAATACCACCTACATTCAATGGAGGCACAACAGCTTTGTGCATAAACAATATCTAACAGCATAATGGACTAATAAGTGAGAGGAGGAGGAGTTTCAGGACCAGCAGTTTAACCAATACCAGTTCCTAGTACTGTTTTCCAATTAGCCAAAAGAGGGTGCTAGTTCATTCTTTTTTCATGTTTTTCAAAAACCTTTCTATTCTCTTACCACAGCCCTTGGCTTCTTGGAGTATTCCTGATGGAAAATGAGGTGGAATCTTCTCATGATTCACCTTTATTACTACCAATTTGACTCACAATGAGAGTTCTTGCTTTCCATTTTTTTTTTGGCAACATTTCCATCTGCATGACTGTACTTCATATTAAAAAGCTCCCACCTAGCCACAGTACCTTGCAACATTGTTGAACCATTTCATGGCATGAAATTAACTTTGGCAAGAAAAAAAGGACATTATGTAGTTGGACAGTGTGTTTTTAGTTATAAGACCATACATAAAACTGCTATTTTCCTATAGCTCAGCAGAGAACCAAGAAAGCGAAAGTTGTTACACAAGTTACAACGTTAAGTATCTTTGACTTATTGCTGTGATTATACTAATTGTTCATCTTCCTAGTGGGAGGTTGCAGGAAGCTGTTTGAAGTAATCAAGCTGAGATGCGGCCTTCTATTTATAAGAGGCCTAGAAATCTTACTTTCCCAAAAAGAGTATCTAACTGAATCTCTAAAACACTGCAGATAGACACAATTTCTCTTTTCTCCCTCAGAATCTCACACAAGAGTTAATGATTCAGTTCTTCCTCACCGTGAATGTCTGTGAGTTTTAAATGATGCTGCCAGAGAGTGCTGCAGACAGCTCTTGTTCCTCTATTTGCTCAGACTCTCAATGCACGGCAAAACCTCTGCAGATCTATATTAACTGCAGGATCATCTCATAGAGCTATATGGTGCCATATGAACATACACTTTACCCAACTCGTAGGTAGCTTAAATACAAATATAATAATTTTTCATACTTACGTTAAGGGGTTTTGGCCCACAACAGTTTAGTGTTGTGATATATTTGTACATAGAGCACCCATAAAAGAAATTAATTCCTGCCTGCCATACAATTGTAGCCCCGCAGAAACTCTCCACCTAATGGGAAGGGGTTATTTAGATCAAGAACACTTTGATCTATGTTGATTGCAATAACGACCACTGAACATTTTTTCTCTATACAGGCCTTTTAAAGTTAAGCAGAAGGCCAAAAGTCAATTTATTTGCTTCAGACAAATGAGGACAGAGCTAAGCACTAGTGGGATTTGAAACAGTACTTCTAAATAACCAATTGAGAGTCTTTGTGTGGTAAAGAAAGGATAACCTTGCTAAGAGAAACAAGATAATTCTGCTGAGAAGAGGTTAAATTTCATCATAGATCACTGCAAGGATTTTGCTGTCGTTGATGTTGTTGTTCTGCCTTTTTTCTAGTTTATGACTACAGTTTCTTGGTAAAACTGGGCACGTATTCTTAATAAGTTATTCCAGGAAAGCCAAAATGACTTGATAGCAAAGGTTATATTTTGCCCAACACTTTCAACCAAAGAAAAAGAAAATGAAAAGTCTAAGTGAACTGTTCTGACATTTCTGAAGCATTTCATTTACAGGCACATGCAATAAACACAAAGGAAATAAAGAGCTAAATCCACACTGATACTGAAGGAAGCAGCAGAAGTGACATTTTTTCACAGTAGAGTTGCTACTAGGGATTTTATGGAGGCTGAACAAAACTCAGGTTAAAATCCCTCCTCAGCACAAGGGGATTTGAAGGCATATGTTTCATCTTGCAAGGAAATGTCTTACCCACTGACTGTTCTGTAAGTTATCCTGGGATAGAGTAGATGTATGAAAGATAGGATGTTCCTTCAGGCTATATTCACCTTGCATATGAACATGAATATGGATTCATAGGAATGGCCTTAAATACAAATTATGCTGACAACTGACTTAAGTACTTGGTCCTTTAAATTCTATCTAAGAACTTCCTTACCTGAAAACTGATATTCCTGGATGTATCCCATCTCAGCAAATAAGTATCCCAAAGAGTGTATAACAATGTAAACAGTACTGTAGAAGAAAACACATCCGAGTCTAGCACGCATTTAAAGGCACTTTGCTGGCAGATGAGATATCATTTCAAAACACTTTTGGCAAAAGGATCTCAGTATACACTGTGCATGCCCCACTGCTGAATTTTTCAGGGAGAGGGGCTGATGGCTGTGTAACACCTATTTTTAGGTGGTTTGCAGTCACAGATAACAAATGCTGAGACAAAAGAAAATAGAGTTTTAAAGAGAAGAATTTAGCATGGGAAACTGGAAGGATTAGGGAGTGTGATTTGATTGTTTTATTAGACAGACTTATAGGAGTCAGAGGCCAGGGAGAAAAGATCACTCTTGAAATGGGATTTGAAGACAGTCAGGAGGTCACTGAAGCAAACAGCAGGGTATCTGTTACAGAAGCTGAAATTCACAGAAGGACTAGGAGAAAAAAAAAAAAAAGGCCAAAATTAAGTCCTCATCTCCCTCTAATCATCATCACAAATCAATACAAACCAAGTAATTCACAGAAAGAGGTAATTTAGTGTGTTTGTTTCCAACTATGATGGATCTATTGGCTGGCATGCCTGTTGTTCCTATCCTTGATGTGACATACACAGCACAGGTATCATGATGTATATAAGCCATGAAAAACTCTAGAGTGTTTCATTACCATGAGAAATGCAGGGGCTGGCTGCTTTTGACAGCCAGTGATGCTATTAGCTAGCCTTTTGCGTTGGTAGCTGAAGAAAATCCAGTCAACATATTTTAACCTTCAGAGCAATTCGAGCACATTGTGATCTTACCAAAGCAGCTGATAACAACTAAAGTACAAGCTCTGCGTCAGACAAACAGCAGCTGGGGGAGGGAAGCTCCCCTCTCCTTCTTCCCCCACACCAACCCAGCTCGTAGATCAAGCTCATCATCCTTTGCAAGGCAAGAGGCATTGTCAACATCTTTCTTCCTCAAATAACAGAAAGAAGAGTTTGCTGCTGCAGTGATGTTTTACAGAGCAGAGAAAATACACAAAAGCACTTAATGGCTCTAAGAGAGTACAGGGAGGACAATCCACACCTACCTGGTACTGGGACTCCAGACCTTGGATTATAAACTGGATTAGGATCTGAGCCAAAGCAAATCATGATCTCTGCTGACTTAATTTCAACTCCTCTCTGCAGTCTTTCATTAGGAGTTGTAAATGTTTCTTCTGAGCTTTTTCAAAGTAAGGAAACCCAAGTGGTCTCCAATTTCAATTGTGCACTGTTATGAAACTAGTCTGGTTGGGAGGAAAAGGGGGGTAAACTGGCCCATCCTTTGAGTTCAGTCTGGGTCTCACATATGTAGGAGTGCAGGAATCCCACAGTTTTAAATTTGGAAATGGGCCCAGGCTAGAAAGTAAAAATAGAAAAGTGTGTATGTGATTCTCAAAAGCTCAGCTGCAAGGAAGGGGGAGGAAACTTTCCTTTAGACCTTGATTCAAACTTTTCAGAAGTTTCAAGGGCAAAGATGAAGGAGCTCCAGGGCTCCATTTCATTTTGGAACTTGTAATTCATTATTCTCTGCAGTGGAAAACTATTGCTAGCAAAACAAAACTTCTTAAAAAAATGTTTTATAGTTTGCTTGTAAAAATAAAAATAAAAACTAAAAATAAAAAATGCAAGCAAAACACGTTTATATAGTCCCAATGGTTATTTTATAGCAGGACCGGATTTCAGCCATTATTCATTAATTCTAAAAAAGAAGACTCTCTGGTAAACAGTAAATAATGTTGTTCCTTTAAATTTCATCCTTAGCAGAGAGCAGGTGTCTGATTTCCCTCAGGGAACACAGTTCTACTTTCCAGATTAAATATTGCCAGAGTGGATGAAACAGGTTTACATGAGCATGTGTATTATGCATCAAGGTTTACTGATACTAGAGAGGGATGCTCAAATTTTTTGTACAGGTAAATCTCATGCAAATTTCCTATACAGTCCATAGCATGACCTGCATGTTCTCCACCTTGAGAAGATAAATAGAGAGTAAACTAAAGAGTAGCTAATGTGGGATTAAAGCAGCCATCCCTTGATCCAGTCTGTTAGGAGATGGGCTGCACTGGACACAGACAGCAATACCTATTTCTATGTATAGCTCTATGTGCATGTGTGAGTGTGTGTGCAGCTATGGCTATGCACAAAGGAGGCAACTGCATATGGAGACACAAAGGCCAGGGCAACACTGTGTATTTTTTCTGCAGCAAAACAGTCTGTCTGTTACTATCCAGAAGTAAGGACTGCGAAACACGTGGAAGGGGTGGTATGCCCCAGGAACAGCACTGCTGCTCCTTACCTTCCCATTTCCCCAAGCTTTCCTTTCTAAAGCTTTTCTTGATGCTTCACATCCCCTCAGTTTTTCCGTATTCCTCCCATTACTCAGCGGACACCTGCACACTACCCTTGGTGGCGTAACAGAATTATGTCTACCAAAACCAGCCATGAGGTAGCTCCACATTAAGTCCCTGGTGGTCCCCAGTGCCAGCCTCCACTGCCTGGGTAGTTCATCCTTTTGGTTTCTGGGGACTCTCATTATCCCATGGCCCCCAGGCTTTCACTGTGGGTTCCCAGCACAGGGTCAGCATGGGGACAAGGCAGCTGCAGTGAACTACTGAAGTCTGCAGAGCCTCAGATATTACTTCCCAGCAGTGGCAAGATATACAGCAACCCTGTACAGTCAAGGAAAAGCTGGGTTTCCCTAGAACTAGACACAATATACTGAGGTCATCTTCTGGAACCTTTTCTTTCTAACTGTAGTCTTAGACACAACTGCTGGCCCCTGGAAAAATGATACATGTGTGTGTAAATACACACATTTTCAAATATAAAATTAACAACACCATCAATGTTTTCCACTTTGATCTAAGATTGTATTTTATTCCAACTTCACCAGAACCTTTTATTTTGTTTTATTTTCTGGGGGTAACAATAATAAAACAATTTTATGTGAAATAAGAACACTCAGAAGTTCAAAAATAAGAATAGCTCTTAGCAATTCAACTTGCAGAATCTGAGTAGACTATAGTTTAAATGAGTAGATAAAATGGCTAGTAATTTTATTGAATTATATTGTAGAGTTCCAATTGCATCTCCCAATATAAAAGGCTTGGTAACTGATGTGTTATTGTGAATTTGTGGATTGTATCTGTAATGAATGTGTTCCGGAATGACCCTCAGAGAGTAAATCAATACTGGAAAGAGACCTCTGCTAATTTGGATTCCTTACTATTCTAAATCATTTTTTTAAATGACCAGATTTTCTATTAACAACAAAAATCACTACAAAACATGAAGAATAATAACAGATTTCACAGTGCAGGTACTTTCAGCATCCCTGAATACTCTTACTTAGTACCTCACACTTTTCAGACTTCTGAGATGGTAGGCAGACAGGGGAAGGAACCAACTAACATTTTCCAGAACAGTAATTTCTAACCTGTGACCACCACAAATCTACAGGTTAAATAGTCTACAAAGAGAACCTATGGGGAAAAAAAAAAAAAAAAAAAAAAAAAAAAAAGTATCAATATCTTTGTTTTTGGAAAAAAATAAAATAGATTAACACCGGTGAAACTATTATTTTTGAATAGAGCCACATAAACTGTGAAGTTAATCTTTCAGCATTTCATGAGCAGCAGGCTGAAGAAGCATTTCTCCTTGTTTTCAGAATGGTCCACATAACCAAGTCCTCTGATTTGAGGATATGGCTGAATGGTGAATCTCTTTGCTTTGCATTGCACCTCTGAAAATTTCTCTATTTCAGGTACTGCTGAGAATTGTGCTGCTAAAAGGATGCAGCTGCTGGAAGCATCCCTGGATGTCCCCATCACCAGGGCAGCAGTATGTCAATGAGGTCATACTTCTTGGCTGTCCCATTGTTTATCAAATCCTAGTAGAAACCCAGAGCTAAATCTCCTCAAATGTAGTGGAAAAATGCTAGTTATGCAGCCAAAGTTTTCTGATCTGTCTGTTTTTATTTATTAAGTAAAAAGTCTGTAGTTGGCACTAATTCATGCACTTCAATCACCTATGCTGCAACCAAAAAGACAGGATGCAACAGAATTCTGTGCTGTTCAGTCACGGTTACTGAGCTTCACTTTGGTTTTGCTGCTTTCAGGGTTCTTTTCCTCTTTCTTATGAAATCAGTATTGTTCTGTTCTAACTTTAAATGGGGCAGGGCTTAATTTTGCTGATAAGTAAATTCAGTGTTTGAGGGGTAAAAGAGAAAAAGTGACTTCAGCTGCAAAAATGAACATACAGACTGAAAGGAGAAATTACACAAATATGGGCAGGTGACAGTCAAAGTCACAAGCATTATTGTGAAAGAGCTGCTAAAATGGATAAATATTTATACACTGCACACAGATTTGTGCTGCTGAGCAAATCTGACTCTTTTTGGAACTAAACCTCACAAATGTGTTACTTTACAGGCAACACAATGGGCAAACAAACATTTTAGTGTCAAATAAAATGAAATATTTTGTATATATATATATATACATATATTTGAGCAGTGCTCATATGGAAAACCAAGAAGTGGATATTCTGTATTACCACTCTTCAGGCCTCTTGTTTGAGAAAGCATGACTGGAAAGTATATTTACACCTTGTTACAAACTCACTGCGCTAGGTGATAGAAAGTGGAGATAACAACATGAAGAAGCAGTAGAAGGAGAATTTACAGTCACGCTCATGTCCTCCTCTGACTGGTAGTCATCAGCACCCATTTCTAAAATCATATCACTTTACTATTTCCGGTACCAAACCTGCATTAATGACAGCTTAACTGTGACAGAAGGCGTTGGTGTTCTGTGTTCAATGATGTGACAGCTCTCAATAGCAATGAATTCAACTAGGGATCAAAAAAGATGAACTGTTCAAAAAATGGTTCAGCTAATCCTGCATTTAGACACACAGGAAGACACAGATATCACAGATAAGTGCAATAAAAACTGCATGCATTTCACTGTATACTGAGATCCAACATATGTTCAGTGACTTGCATGAGAATATTACAATGCAATTATTTAGGCCATTGTAAATTATAGGATCTCATTTTTCCACCCCAATATTTACAGAGACTTAGATTTCTTATGCAGGAACCAGCTCTTACAGTCTGGGGGGAAATTTTACCAGCAGGACATATGTTTATCTTATTTTCTGCAGCTGAGTGTCCATGACCTGCCCCATGGATACACAGATTTTCCAGTTCTTTTCAGTTTGTATGACCAAATCATTCTGCTTCAGAGTAGTTCAGAGACTCCCCTGCCTCCACTGGTCTTATCCCCAAGATCACTGGGAGGTGAAGGGAAAGAACAAATAGGACAAATGCATTCCTTCTGTAAGCAGATGAAACCTTATAACCTTATTTTTTCTCTGTCCCCATTTTAGGACTTGTCAGTTGAGCAGCAGCTGTTTACACCAATTATGAATTTGGCCTAAGATATAGAAATAAAGCAGTGGATTATATTCCATGGAGAGTACATTAAAAATAAACAATTTGTGTGTGTGTGTGGCAGAACGAAGTCTTGAGTCCTTAATTATAGGAAACAGGAAATACTTTGGTTACCCTCCTTCCCAAGATCAAAATTAGTTAATAATTACACCACTTCTTAAAGGTTCCTTCTCCCTTTGACTTTATGACCACTGGAGAGGGGGAGGAAGGGAAGGAGGAAAGGAAAGGAGTGAGAGATGGAGGGAAGGAGGGAGAGATGGAGGGAGGGAGGAAACCAGGGATCACCATAACAATATGTTGGTGGAAAAATGAGACATTACATGTTCTAAGATAAGAGCTAGGAAAGCATTGCATGATAAAATCAGCCATTCTTTCCCTTGTGCAGTGCAGGTCATCCAGGAGCATTCAGGAGAATTCTTTTGCTTCATTATTTAGGAAGCTGTGGAGCATTATCAAAAGGCATTCAGAAGCTGGGGTGGGGGCAGTCTTAGCAAAGATTTCAACCATTCTTAAACTGGCATTTTTTGCTCAGAGATCCAGCTGGAAATGGAGACGAAGGAACAAAAGTTTTTCTTATGTGAGTAACCTGGCATTCTTCTCTGTTTTAAGGCATTGTCTCCTCTCTGTTTGCATTTCTTTCTTTATAAACTAAACAAATTTGAAATTAAGAACTCTTCAGATAATCTCAGCCAGATTCCCAAAAATGTTGCATGAGACTCAGTGGCAGCATTTGGTCTGTTGCAAGTAGTCTGCATAGGCTCAAATCAAGGGTGGCTTTTTTATTAAATTTTTAGACCAATATAATGACATATTTTGTACGGTAGCATAGGTAAAGACCAAGAATCCAGGCCTGCAGCTTCACTGTAGAAAGAAAATTCACACCCTGTCAATATTGGGGAAAAAAATGCTGCAAATGAAGATGCAAAATCGGGTTCATGTTTAAAACATCTAAACTAATTTTGCTTTAGGAAAGAAACAACACATTAAGAGCAATGTGTGAATATCCACTGACAGCCCTGAGTGCAGAATATTGTTTCAATAGTGCAGTTTTCTAATATACATAAAATAAGTAGGATTCAGTTGGTTAATAATTTATCTAGTGACTCCTTAATCTTGAACCAAAAATATCCTTGAATGTTTCCAGAGGAGCTGATATCAGGCATCCACAGCAACTGTAAAATCTGCCCTTCTTCTGTTTTATACTGGCTGACAGTTCATCATAGACTTGGCTCTGCAAAAGACATACATACATGATTAATTTCATGCACAGCAAGCAGTGCCATTAACATCATGTGCCTACATCTTCCAAATTCAAGAGCCCAAGCTCACAAGTTTGCCTGGTGCCCTCTCAATATAGACAGAATTCTTGGGAGTGTCTTTGTACAAATCTTAGTGTGAAGAAAGGAGAGAAAAAAATGGATCTGCTTCCATAAAGGCAGTGTCTCTGACAGCATTATAAAGCAGGGACTGTTTGCAGGGCTTGCATGACCATTTCATGTCTGGCACCAGCAGGACACTGTAGAGCCACAATAGCCACCACTAGCGCTCAAATACTTCATCCTGATGAAGAGGACTGGGATCACCACCTGGTGAAAGTTCCCCAAACAATGTAAATAGATATACAGTTATTTTTGCCACACTAACAAAATAAACTTCTCTTTCAACATTTTGGATCCTCTGAAATAGTCCTGGCCTTGTTTTCCTGAAATCCCTTAGAGAAAGACCCAGGGCTGAGACAATGTGATTCAACTGCTGCCCGTCCTCTAGCAGGTACTGTTAACCCTTTGGCTGCAAATTACCTTCCACTAAGAAATGGGTGCCTGTACTCAGACTGCTCAGCATTTATCTGCTACCCTGACGTCCTCGAAAGCTCAAGGTTCAACAGCAGTCAAGCACTTAAGCAAGCACTTACTGCAGTTTGGTGACCAAATGGACAAGAACGATTACCTCCAAGGGCTGCTTGAGTGTTTTTAGCCCTGCTGCTGACTCATTTACTCACCCTAAGCAGCTCCCTCTAACTTTGCTGCATGATGTGCATTCATACTGAATCTGTGAGGCTCATTTAACCAACTAGTGTAAAGGTTTCGTATCTCCCGAATAAAAGGCAGTAATGTGAGGATAAGCACCTACTGTTATACTGAATTGTAAACTATAAACCAGTCAGCAGGTTTTGGAGTGCCACTATGCTGAACACTTGCATTCATGTTCAGGAAGTATTTATACTTCATCTCTCCGGTCAAACAAGTGACAATTTATTATATCAATCTTGCAGAGTCCCTTGTTGAAACAAAACAAAGCAAAACACATTCACACAGCCTGGTAAAGCTCTTCTTAATCCATGTGCTTACAAATGCAGTGGGCATCAGTATTGGGAATTTAAACAGGTTTGTAAAACAATGTTGTAAGAAATAATACCACTCTTGTTACTAAGTGGTAATTTCAGAACGTTGAGGGGAAGATCTTAATGAGTTTACTGTTAGCTACCATGGAGAAGATGATAGGACTGGGATGCCAGATCATTAAACACTTGGAATTATTATTGCTTTTACTATTACAGTATCTACAAAGGCCAATTCTGTTTCTGCTACAAAAAATCTTGCAACTGACTTTTGATTTTCCCAAGATTTATTTGTTGCTTTTGTTTTTTTCTTAAGTTTCAGAACTTCCAGCTATACTTCTGCTCTGCCAGATTCCATAAAAAGTTTTCAAGACTATATTTGTTGAGAAGATAGTGTGAAAGTTAAAGACACAGAATAGCTATGTACAACATTATATTATCTCCTGCTGCAAACCACCCCAAAAGTAATTACCATGCTAGAAATCCAGTTTTGTGCCCACGGTTACGATACAGTTATCAGATTCATCTAACAATTCTCATGGGGAAAAAAAAAATGTTTATGGTAAATGAAATAGGTTGCCAGTGTACTCTGAAATATGCATCCCTCCCCCCCAGTTCCCATTACTCTGGAAGAACTGCTAAATATTAAACATAAGCACTAGGCAAGTTATACAAAGCAGAATGAAGCCTGAATTTATGTTTAATGAGTCGTCATGTGCTCTACAAGTAATTATTTTATGCAAGAACTTCCTTAAAATGTGATCATTAATAACATGCTATTTGAATGCCTGGAATGAGTCTCAGTTTTCCACTATAATCAGTGCTTGTCATTATCACTGGAATAGGAGGATTTGAGTGTTAGCACCCTGTTTATCCATGACCAGGTAACACTTAGGATTCAACCCTTGGCAAGCTGACCTGCTCTTAGTTATGCAAGGTGATTAATGCAAACAGTTCCACTCTCACACAAACAGTGATTCCCTGGCAAACTGTCTCTGGAATCTAGCACTGGTTCAAAATTTTTCTGGCCAAATTCTTTGGTTTCTGTATACATGTTTTCACTGTTCATGAGGTAAGATAAAAAGGGGGGTTGGCAACGATTGCACTTTCTGCAAGTGGTTGAGAGGTTTGGAACAAGGAACTGCTCTGTGTGTAGGATGCTGTGATCCTGTGCTGTGATCCTGAGGTCCAAAAATTAGTATTCACATCCTAAGAAACTGTATAGACTACGGTGTCCTCAGTATCGCCGCTACTTCTTTTTGTAGTGTATTAGAATAAAATAAAATGAATGGGCTCTTAGGTGTTTTAGCTTAACATATAAGGAATACAAGAAATTTACACCAGCTTAGGTTGGCAGACCACAAAAGGGTAGGGAAAAAAACATCAGAAGACCAGGAAGATGCCTCACAGATTCAGTACAACTTTGGAATACAGTGGATTAACTCAGAGACAACTGTCTTGGTTCTACTTTATGTGTAATATATTGATTACTTTATCATTTTTTAAAATAAATATCGCAACATTCTTATGTATTAGTTGACATACTTTTGATGTAATTTTTACTGTATCATTGCCTAAGGTAAGTGTCATAAATTCTGAGTTGTTTTTTTTTGTTGTTGTTGTTGTTGTTGTTTTTCTTTTTGTTTTTTCCTCTACAACCCTCCTTTCTGGAATTGTGTGATTATTTGATGGTTTGTTGTTATTTAATCAGTTTTTAAGCCCTCATGGCAACAGAGAAAATTCATTCAAAAACACAGCAGCATCCATCAGGATGGCAAAAAGAGGTCAAAATGTGTCATTCTTGAAACCTCAAGATTTTTGAGGCCATTGCATAAGTTTTGGAGTCTAACTCATGATTTTGAATGCTTTGGTTTGACAATACAACTTTAAAACACTTCAAATAGGGAGAAGTATTTTTTTTATGATTGGAAAATCAAAGGTAACTCTCAAAACAATGTAGCATAAAAATCTCTAGGTAGATACATGATTATACGCAAAGCTTTAATTCTGTGGCTACATCAGCTGTTCACTTCAGTTTCTGCTCTTTCCCACAATGACAAAACTACTAGCTCCTTTCTGAAATAGAGGTCATTTGGAGAGACAAGTTGTACAGATAGTAGGTATAGAGACATACACCTACCTACATATACATTCAAGGAGAAAAATAAAGGAAGAAGATCATAATATATATATTACTGTCTAGAAATAAACTGTGTTTGCATTTGTATGTAGGGCTCTTGATACCCATGAGGCAGTTATTAGAAGTTTCCTTCTTGCATTTAGTCATGTTTGGAACTGTTTTCAGGATGTTTAGACTCTCTTCTTCAAGTTGTCACCAGCTCATTACCACAGAATTACATTTTACAAACAAGAGCTGGCTAGAGCCAACTTGGCTTGGCTACTGCTGCCTGAGGGAATTTGAAAAAATGATAATTTTCCTGCCTTTGGAAATTGACAGGCACGGACCAAACCACAGGGAATCTCACCTCTTTGCTCTCTTTCTGAGCTAAAGCAAGCAGTTTTGTTTTCTTGGTGGAGCTCTCCTGTCATTGGAAACAAGAACACATACAGAACATTTTTAACACACATAAATACATACACACACATACCCAAAAAAAAAAAAAAAAAAAAAAAAAAAGAGTACACCTGAGCAGACATTACTTTTCATCTTAATGGCTCTTAAAACACAGTGATGCACAATAGCACAATAAGGTTCTCACTGCATCACCTTAGAAAGTACTAAGGGTGAGTGGCAGAAAAGCTTCTTCCAATGCAGAGGTGAATCACACCATTTCAACCAGTGCTCAGAGTAGAAGACCACAAAAGGTTCAAAGCAGACCAACTCCTCATCTTTTCTAAAAGAGGCAAAGCTAATGATGGCATCCAGAGCCTTTTCCCTTTAGGGTTCGTGGGACATATTTATGATTGACCCACCTGCACCTTGCTTGACAGCAGTTTACCTACCACTACCATCACCACACATTTCTCTGTACTGTAATAATACTTAAGTTACTGACTGATCTGTTTGTCCAGAATATATATATATACAAATATATATATATATATATATCTTCTGCCTTCAATCCTTCAGCATATGCCATTCTTCAGCTTCATTCTCAAAAACTACCCTGCAAACTGTAGCCTCCCCTTCCCTGACATTCTCTCTTTTGCAAAGGATTTGCAAAGTTCTCCTCAGAGAAGAAAGTGCTATCTTTATAGAAAATACAAGGCAAACTTTAAGGGATGGTCTTCCCACATGATTGCTCAGAGGTCAAAGCGATGTACATTTTCTTGTAATTACAGTTAGATAGTAACCACTGGTTAGTGATAAATTAAGTAAGTACTTCTTAACTTGACTTGGCATGAGAATGGGATATTAATCACCAAATAGCCATAATTTACCTTCAGTTAAAGCATAAATTGCTATCACAAATAGATCAAGCTGAATATAAGCTTTTTTCCAAAAGCAATCTACAGGACAGATTCTCCGGCAGTGAGGGCTTCCAAAGTTTAATTAAATTCAGAGCTACATCAATTAACACTAACTGAGATTTGAGTCCAAAGGATGATTTGTGGGATAAATTGAACACAATTTACCTTAATATCTGTAAGGACATACACATTTGTTGTCCTGATGGAATAGCAAAGCTGTCCTGAGCACACAGGAATATATTCTTATGCTTTTCCAAGGCGGAAAGGTACAAGCAGCTTCACTGAAACTTGCAGATTAATTCCCTTGAAAACATGCTCTGTGTAAACAGTTACCTGAACTTGTTGGAAGCGTCAAGTTAATTGAAAGTCGTTGGTTCTCATTGCTAAGGCCTTCTGCAACAGAAAGTCAAATTATTTAAAAGATAAGCCTTCACTCAGAGTACGTGAGCAAAAACAATGCAGCCTGCAACTCCAAGACTTCAGGTCTTCAAATGGAGGAACTACATTGCTTTACTGCCAGCCCAAGCTTGTGAAAACTAGAAAAGAACAAATATACGCTTGAATCATCTTCAAAACAGAATGAACAGTTCCATTTTTGGTGGAAATTACTTGAAGAAGAAGAGCAATAATTAAAAGATGACAAATGCTTAGATGCATTTCTAAGATTAGAAGCTTTCTAGTGAGGTATGTTTGTTATCTCCTAGTTCATACTTATTCTTTTGGGAATAAGTTCAGAAATCATAGCATCTGTGAAAGCAAGAAATCCTACCTTTCAATTTTTGCTGTCATTTTCTCATAAGGTTCTGGTCAGAAAATGAGATTAACATTTTACAGAAATGTTTTCAACATTTTTGTCACTGTCTCAAAATGGGTAAAAATGTGTCAGAAAGTTTGACAAACATCAAGAATGTGCCTCTATGCTGTCAAGAGCATCCCTCTTCTTGATGAGCCAAGATGTGTACTACTCCCACATTCACACTTCTGCCTAAAGCTCTGTAAATGTTTCCTGCAGGGACTCCTAAACCTTTAGATGGGAGACTTCCCCTCTGATTACATTAGGTAGAGTACAGTCTTTTGCCACGTTAACAAAAATGTTACTTCTCTTGGAAACAGGCTGACCATCTGAGCACTGCATCATCTAAATACTTTTAGATGTTTAGCAGCTGAAGTGTCCTATTGTGGATAATTCCCTTGCAGAACAAATGTTGCTGTCTGAGACTGTTCCAAACATTTGTTTGGCACACAAGCTTTCCCTCTCCTTTTGAAGCAGTATTAAAAGCACTGTCAGCTCATTAATGTGATTTTTTTTTTTTTTAACTTTTCTTTTGGCAGAGATGAAACTATCACTGAAGGAAATATATTGTAAACATTGAAACAACCACAACAGCATTCCAAGCGTACATGCTGGAAAACAAAAACAAAATAAAAGCAGCCTTTTGCAATGAAACGTGTCTTTCCTGAATCAGCAGAGACTCCCATGACCTTGCAGCCATTCTTTGGAATAGCCACTGAGAGCTGCATGAATCAAGTAACAAAATAAAGGCACCATAGTGCAAAGGACAAATCTTCCAGGGTTAAAGGACAGCCACTGCCCTGAAAACACCAAGTACTGAAATCTTAACCTTGGATTGACTTGTGCACAAATGTCACCATCCCTATGTCAAAAGACAGATTTCCCAGATAAGTCAGTTTTCCTTATAGAAATTCAGGAAAGATTGAAGTTTTAAAGAATTCTATAAGCCAGATTTTCATATCTTATTCCAGAAGGTTAGCATTGATATTTAAGTGAGATGTGGGCACCACAAAAAGTTTAAAGTCCTCCTGATGACAATGAGATGATAATTCTATGCTTAAAATAAATGTAAATAAAGGAAGAAAGGAATAGGCATGTTTATCAAGCTTAATCTCTGTTATGGAAAATATTTTGTTAAGATCTGTACTTTTTTAATTCCAGAAAACTCTAAATCATTTGTTAGATCTACCCAAAAACTTTTTGGGTTTTTTGACTGCAAATTTGACTGTAAAAACAAACAACATAAACAACATATATAAACATATACCTTAAGTTCTTTTGATTCACTGTCCAGGATTAGTTTACACTTCCAGGTTCTTAAGAAAATCTAAATAAATTAAAAAAAAAAAAAAATGTTAATGAGAAGGTAGGTGTTCATTAAAAAAAAAAAAAAAAAAAAGACAACAATAACTTGAGGTGATTAGGTAGGTAAGCAGGTACATGCATACATGCACAGAAGTACCAGGACTTGGAATGAAATTCCTTGAAATGTCCTGCCTTCAGGTGCTTTCAGTCTCACTACAGATCTGTGAAATTGACTTTGTAATCAGTCAGGAAGAATACTTAATCTAGAACTGCCATCATGAATGTCCCATGTATGGGACAGTTTTTCCTAAGGTGCAAAGTTTATGAAAGATAGACATCTGTCTCACTCATGCTCACAGCAGTTTGGGCAAAATAACTGTAGTCCTCTTCTGCCATAACTGTCAAAATCCTCTGAGCAGTCAATGATTCAGACACCCAGATCAATCACCTAAAGCAGAACAAATTTTGTGCATCTTGCTTACAAAATGCGTAGATGTAGAACTTAGAAGCATGGTTTAGTCATAGACTTCAATACTAGAACAAAGGTTGGACTAGATGATCTTAGAAGTCTTTTCCAGCCTGAATGATTCTATGATTCTATGAAAAATCATGGGAAAGATAGCTGGAACTTTTTCCAATATCCTTCAGTACCATGTCCTTGAGTCAACAAATTAGCTTATAATGAATTTGCAATAATTGAAACCACTAAAAGGAACAGGCAAGAAAAGGAAAAAAAAAAAAAAAAAAAAAAAAAAAGAATAAAAAGAATAAGATTGTCGTGACATCACTATTTTAAGCACTTTGCCTTAATAAATGATCTATAATAATGTGGAAAGTTCCATAGAACATGTAGAAAAAAAAGTCTATGATAATTTGTGATTTCATATGCCCATTTTGTGAAGCTTTACCTCCTTTTCTGGACATACTTCTTTGTGACTTCAATATTGTACAAAGATATTCATTAACTCCTGTTGTAATTAGTCCACAAATAGGCAAAAGGAATATGTCCCTTACACTGTATATTTAATGTATCCATTTAGTCATTCAGTCACCCAAATCCTGTACAAATGTTTGAAGGCACTGTTAAAGTTTTCAATTTTACATTAAGAATTGGACAGGCAATATACACCCTAATCCATGCATAAAATATTCTTTGGAAAAAGCATGACATCCCTGATATAGGTTAATTATTAATGAACTTGGCTCTGAAATAGTGTGTTTCAGTTGCAGAAGAGCTGCAGTAGAGTGTAGAATATCCTAGAGCACTTGAGTAACTAGTCCCTTTTCCAGCAGAACAGAGAAACTCAGTCATAGCCCATGTTACTTCCCAGACTTTAACATGACAAAGATTGTGCTAAGTGAACCTTTTCACCTAAGGGAATGGTAAAACTCCATAGCATCACAAAAATCTTACGAAATTGAATCATAGAATCATAGAATATCCTGAGTTGGAAGGGACCCTTAAGGATCATCAAGTCCAACTCTTGACACTGCACAGGTCTACCCAAAAGTTCAGACCATGTGACTAAGTGCACAGTCCAATCTCTTCTTAAATTCAGACAGGCTCGGTGCAGTGACCACTTCCCTGGGGAGCCTGTTTCAGTGTGCAACCACCCTCTCTGTGAAGAACCCCCTCCTGACGTCCAGCCTAAATTTCCCCTGCCTCAGCTTAACCCCGTTCCCGCGGGTCCTGTCACTGGTGTTAATGGAGAAAAGGTCTCCTGCCTCTCGACACCCCCTTACGAGGAAGTTGTAGACTGTGATGGGGTCTCCCCTCAGCCTCCTCTTCTCCAGTCTTGAGTCACAGCAGACCTTAGGTCTGGAAAACTGATGATCCCTCTGTTTTTGCTATCTTCCCAAGATCTTTGCTGTTCCATGGTGTGATACCTGTCTGAATTTTTCTGCCAGTTTCAGCAAGTTTCATTCTCCCAGTTCTGACAGAAGCAGTTTAGGCTATGAATTTCTTCAGGTTTGCCGTGTTTCACAGCATTTCACAGTATTTCTCTGTCTCTTCCAATGCACCTAGATTTTCATATAATGTCCACTGCTGTGTTCATCTGAGTATTTTTCTAGAAAATATGTCATTTCCACAGAAATTAGCCCTGGAAGGGAATTTTCTAGAATTTTACTGGGGAATAAAATCTAGAATGTGTTTTTTCTCTAATCTAAACAGGGGATTTCAAAGAGCTGGAATTTAGCTAATCCAGTGAACATTCCAACAACTGTCTCATCTCTTTGAGACAATTCACGATTGTCTACTTCCACCAGAATGACTTCCTAAAACATTAATATTAGAATAGGTTATGTCCACTTCCAGAATCTGACTTTTTCCTTTTAAATACTATATGAAATAAACATCTCATGACACTAGAGAAGTTTTCTTTAACAGAGAAGACTGAAATTTCATGAAATCTGAAAAGAACTAGAAGTTCCTCTCAACTTCACCTACATTTTCATTGTACCTCAGGAGAGCTGGTTGCAACAAACATTACTGCTTGATTTTGAAAATGGAGCCTCTCCAGATGCTGGAAAATGAGCAACCCAAGAGTAAAAGCATGTTTCAACTAGGTCTGACATGGAATATGCCAAATTGTAATGGAACAGGACAGAAACAGACTTAGCCAGTTTGTTTTTCACATTGCTCTGTTTTTCACACTGCTCTGTTAATTCCACTTTTCTTGGATTGCTTACATAAATATAAACACAATGACTGAAACACACATGAAGGTTGTATGGTCACATGACAGCAAATTTTGAGGCTGGTGAAGGTCTTCCATATCACTTAGATATCATCTTAGATCTGGCAAAAGGAGAACGTGAATATGCGTGTTCTTTCTTTACTTTCTTCCCCTTTCCAGGCCAAATACAAAGAATCATACCAATCCTCTTCTCTACCATCTTGTTCTCTTTCTCTGTCACTTGAAAGGACAGTAGGAGAACTGCAACAGAAGAGACTTTGTATTCAGGAGCATGGATAACTCAGGATCATGGGTAAATCAGGCTGACGTCCCCTAGACTGACAGTTGCCTTCACATGGCGTTACATCACTGCACTATGCACTCATTAACAAGGTGCTGTCAGGAGCAAGAAGCTAAGAGAAAGGAAGGTATAAATCATGTTTACAAACCACATGTGTGATGTCTTTCAGTCGGTTTGCAGTCTTTCAGTAGGTCTATTTAGTATTCTGTACATCTGCTTAGGGTTTTGGTTTTTTTTCCATAACATTTCCTATCATATCAGCTACAGAATTGCCTACGTGGAGGTATCCATAAATTATACTGCAGCCTAGGAGCTTCTAGTGTGTGAACAAAAGGCACAAATGCAAATGCAAGATATTTAATTCACTGTTTGTATGTGATGTTACCCAGGTGCTAGTGACATCCTTCTGACCAGTGTAGAGGCACAAGGGACCAACCCAACATACATTTTTAATGTGATCAGCTGTGACAGCACATACACAGAGCAGACCTTGTGGCCCTAAAGCCATCCTTTTGGAACACTTCTAGGGGCCCAGAAGAAATGGTTTAATTAATCTTCTTTTTTTCAGTATTGTGGCTTTTTTTTTTTTTTTAATATAAATTATGTACACTGAAAACCTGCCAATTATAGCAAATTAAGGGACTTGGCAAGTGCATCCCTTGGAGACAGATGGTAAATAACATTCAGATTCTGAGTTGAAATAGGGCTAGCGATTAACTGGTACAGGATAGAAAAACAGTCCAAATAAATTAAATAAAAGGGTTTGATATGAATGCAAGTAGTGTAGGTTGCTTTTGTGTGTGTGTGTGTGTGTGTGTGCATGTGATAATGATGGCACCAAAAATATTGATGATTCAAAATTAATATGCTGCACCCTCTGAGTGGCAGCAGGATTCTAGATCTTTAGCACAATTTTAAAAACCAGTGCCAGTTGTTTATTTTGCTTTCACAAGACTGCAAACAACTGTCATATCACCCTTTCTGGAAGATCAGTCAGACAAAAGTGCAGCTTCACAATTAAGAGAAAGTGCTCCTACAAGTAGAAGAGGAACACAGGCAAAAATTCAGAGGAAATGATGCTGTGGTCTCCTGAGATGCAGGCTGGTACAGTGCAAGAGTGGAAGTACACCAAGAGAGTGTATTTGTTTCTAACTTGAGCTGCAAATGAAACAGGAATGATGCCCTCAGCCTGTCCCGTACTGACCATTTCTCCATTTTAAAAATTCTCTGCACCTAGTGTTCAGAATAAAGTTGCAGTCTATGGCACAAAAAAGGTAGTACTGATCGGAAATGCACTGGGAGAGCTGCAAGAGCGTAGGAAGATCTAACAACACCTGCATGTTCTCTGTCTGTGAACAACGATTATTACTAACCTGTCACTCTCAGCAGCATTAAAATACACCAAATCTAATTTCGCTTTAAAAATGCAAAAACACAGAGAGTATTTTTTTGTTTTGGTTTGGTTTTGTTTTGTTTTTGATTTTGTTTTTGTTTTTTTTTCTTTAAGTAAGCAGCCAGAGATAAAAAAGATGACAAAGTCAAGAGTGTGTTAGTCATTTAATTCGTACTCTGCTTAGGATACTAAATTCAGGAAATGACTCAATCATTGCACACAATTACAGCTATTTTCAGACCATAAATGATGCAGTACACCAATACTGATGCAAAAACATACCACAATTAGTTCCTGCAAATGCTCTTGCAATAAGACATCATATCTAAGGGAGCCTTCAACCTAATTATGGCAACAGAGTATGCCTCAGGGCACACCTCTATATATGATTTCGTTATTCTTGCAGGATGACCTGACAATGATGTCACCAGAGTGCTACTTCACCTTGCATGCTCCCAAGTATATTCTAAGAAGGCTAAGTGCTCTTATACATGTTTAAAGGATGCATTTTGCTTCAGCTGTTAGAAGCACACAGAGCAGTCCAGTTACCAGTCTCTTCAAAGTAATATTTGCATCCAGGAAGACTTAAAATGGAATCAAGTTTACACGCTACTGAGAAAAAGAAGACAGGAAGTAGCAGATGGAATCTCTTCCAAAGATTGGATTATTTATTCAAGAAAACTTGACATGTCACATAGTGACTTTTCTCATAAACAAGAGGCCAGAGCTTTAAAGGGAAAAAGTAGAATCACAAGAAAAATCTGTATTCCACTTGTTTAGTGTCTGATTTATGAAAAATTGAGGTTCATAAAAATTCAAAGTAAAGTTTAAGAGTTATATCTGAGGTGCAAGGGACTGCCGACCTGCTGCTAGATTCATTAGGACTAGGACTAGGGATGATCTTCAGTTTTATCTCAGCTGCCATGCTGATATTATGTATAACATAATATATGTTAATAACATATAATATATATTTTTATATATATATAATGTATATTATAATGTATATGTTATCTAAATTATATAATGTATAATATATATATATAATATATAACAATGTATAACATATGTATGTTAATAAGAGGAACCACTATTCATAAATCCCTCCAAAATAGAGAAATAGGAGTCAGATCTTCAAGTAAGGGACCCCAGTTTTCCCTTGAGAATATTTTCATTGATAATTTTGAATACATTTTCCTTCTTAGTTTTAAACCCAGTCTACAGTATGTAAGGTATAATAAGGTTTTCCTTGTGTTAGAAAACATACTGTAACTCAGATTAAATCATTGTGTAGAAAAAATCAGACAAAAAAAAAAAAAAAAAAAAAAAGTATTCATGTTCAAAGCTACAAATATTTCTGAAAGCTTACTTTTTATTGTTTAGATTTTCACTGCTTAAAAATTCTGTATTTCCAAAATTCTGATTAAAAATGTACACACAAGATGCTTCCAATTAAATAAGCTATCTTGCTATTCAAGATTACTTCAAAAGATCTAGAAAGTACTGACTCATCTAAAAATTAAAACATTTCTGTCAGATTTGTGAATATTGCTTTAAAATTTCATGAAAAATATGGAAGTTCAAGTTTTTTAGTACTTCAACTACATGTAAAATTGTTAATTGCAAATTTCTGTTTCTGGCATGCTAATATATCAATGTGCCTTAACATGTTAATTCAGTTTCACTTAGGTCTTTCCATATATGATAAAAGGAAAGGACTAAAGGTTTGTGCAGTGTAACCAAGTTTATCCTGCAGAAGTTCACAGTCTCCAATATGCACCAGTAGAGACTGGCAATATCCCCTTCAAAGTCTACTCTGTTTTAACCCATTTGATGAAACAATGTTTAAGGAAAAAGTAGCCTCTGAAAAGTAATTCAATGTTCAGAGAAATAAGGAAAGTTAAACACAATCTGAATAATAATAATGTTACTTTAATTTCCATGGGGCAGCAGTAAGATAATTCTAAATATTGTATAGGCTTTTCTTTATACAGGGGTAATATATTTAAGTAGTCATGTTAACTATTTTTCTTGGTGGTGATGGTTTGGGTTGGTTGGGATTTTTTCTTGTTAAAGGAAAATATTTTATAAGATCAGGAAAATAATGCATGAGACCATCAGAGGCAGGGCAGAGAGGGAGTGTGTTCTTCCGAGGGAGAGAACAAGATCACATTTGCTGGTTAAAGGCCAGAAGAGGAATTCCGGAAACATAAGAACAGTTTTGTTAATGTTATTATATTTGGGGTGTTTATATACATATCTGGCTGAATGGTCAAGAACTGGACAAATACGGCAGAGCAACAATTCAGAAAGTCATTTTAGCTCTGACTAGTTGTTTGTTTAGTTTAGTTTAGTTTAGTTTAGTTTAGTTTAGTTTAGTTTAGTTTTAGCTGTGGTCATGTCCCTTTTTCATTTTACACGAACATGATTTTTTCTTTGCATATGCATAACCACCTGAATGGCTGCTCTTCATGTGAATGCCAGTGTTCCATTTCCATTCAAACAACAGTGCTTAATGTCCACTATTTTCTAGGCTAAAAAGTCTGGGTTGCCCAAAAATATTACATGAAGCAAGAATACTACATGACTTAAGTAACCAGTCACAAACTAAAACAAGGTAAGTCAATTGAATAAAATGCATTTGTATGAATTGTGTGGCAAACAGTTTGTATTAAAACTTGCGTTATTAAGCATCTGAAAATGGTCAACATTTCAACAACATAATTTCAACAACATTTTCTGAATTCCAGGAAGTACAAAACTGGACAATTTAAAATACTCAACACATTTTTGGTCCAGTCTTAATTAGTATTTAAAGACATTCAAGCTGGAAAAGATAACATAGCTAAACCTGTGTTTTCCTGGTTTTTTAGATTGATTAGTTGAATCTGACAATGCAACCCCTATATCAGAGTTTTATTGCACTACCTTCACTCCTTGCTCACCACAAAGAGATGGTCACTATCTTGAATAACTGATAGTTCAACAAGATAAAGGAAAACAGCTGGCTTCAAAAACCAGATGGGTGGATCACATGGTAATAGTGAGAGCATAATTAACATAAGCATCATCAGTCACAGCACACCAGCTGCCAGCAAACCTGCACACACCGCTTTTGTGTTGTTTTGGCTTCTTTTTCAGGAAGAAGAAAAAAAAAAAAAAAAAAGGAAAAAGAAAAAAAAAATTCTTTAAACAAAGTTCAGACTCTCAAGAAGGCTTTTTCTGCTTAACTCAGTACTCTTGCCGAGTACCTCTCCAGCTGTGTGAACCCTGGCCCTGCCACAGCATTATGTAAACTATTGATGAGCTCTCTGAAAAGATACAAATCTCAGCCTGGTCTGATGATTCCCCTGAGCTGTGAGAATTAGATTAAAGCAGGAAGCCAAATACACCAAAGGGGAAAAAATATGAGACTATGATTCCTTTGAGAGAATAATGGAAGGAACTATATCACAGCAGTGCAGAAAACAATTTCACGGCGTAAATGAATGCAGAAAAGAAATCCTATTGCATTCCTTTTGTGCTTGGACGTATGTGTTGCCTCTTGACCCAAATTTCAGGTGGTTCCCTTAAAAGTAATTTAAGATTTTCGTTAAGGATCTAGATGGTCCTTATGAATATTGTCCTCTATAGGTCACTGACCTGGGAATGGTTCAGATGTGCAAGTCCAAGTGAGCTCTCCAGTCATATCATGATTCCTGCTGGAATGAGACCTAATTATGCTGCATTCTGCTTCTCTGTTGTATCACTGCTTTCCTTGAAAATTAACCTGACCATGGTACCCTTAACAGCCTAATGTGGTATAGCCATCCTGGACACATGCCAGGATGATGAGGGGAACAGGATCCTAGAACACATTGCAACACATATTTACTTCATAATTCCCCCCTATCCAAAAGGTTCACTGTTATACATGGATACATGTATTAGGATCATCCACCAGAAAGAGTAGACAATAACTAAAAGTGTAAGCAGATTGGCTTCTTATTCTACATTATTCTGTTTTAAAGAGGTTTATATGTGAGTGTGTGTATGCTATATTATCTATTGCGGGTAGATCATAGACACTATGGTAAGTCAATATAGTGTAAGTCAATTCTCATGGAGTATGACATAATGTAATCGAACCAATGCAATCCTACTGAACAACTAATCATAACCATTGACTAGAATAATGAATTTAAAGCTTCTCGACTCATTTTAAAAAATATATTCTTCTGCTGTTTTCTCACATTTATTTTTTATCTTCCTTATTTAGCAGAGGGTTTTAAAGAGATGTGTCAAAATATCATAAGATAAGTTATTTTGGTATCAGTCAAAGTGGAAATGAGAACTTTCAGTTGCTTATCTTAAGGTACTATAATTAACACACGTTTGTGAAGTTCATTTCTCGCTTATCTAACAAACAGTACAACTGTGAAATAAATACTAATGAAATACTACTGAAAATAAAAAAATATCAAGAGTTTTTCCATAACTTGCTTCTCTCTTAAAAACTGATTGACTGTGATTTGCACAGTCTATGCCCTAGTCTTTGGAAACATACTCTGCTGCATTATTTTGGGAAATATAAGATCGTACTGGAACATTATTTTTCTGTCATTAATGTAGCTACTCTACAAATGTATTAGAACTGGTTCGGAGGTAAACAACTTAGGCAGCAATATGAACCCCAGGCTAAAGAGGAAACAGCTCTAGCCTAATTTAGAAAGCATCAATCATTACACTACTGAGTAAAAGAAAAGAACAGTCTGCAATGCAGCCGTTTCCAGGTATCCCATCATAATTTAAACGTTTATTGTACCTAAGACTATCATGCCACTAGCAGACACAGTGTCATGGTTTGGGCTGGAACAAAATTAATTTTCTTAATTTCAGCTTGTGGGATGCTGTGTTTTGGATTTTTGTTGAGGGTGCTGGTGATAACACACAGATGTTTTTTGCTTGTTGAAGAGCAGTGATTGCACAGAGTCAAGGACTTTTCTGCTACTTGTGCAGCCCTGCCAGTGAGAAGGCTGGTGGTGCAAAAGGAGCTGGGAGGGGACTCAGACAGGACAGCTGACACAAACAGGCCAAAGGGATGTCCCAAACCAAGTGGCATCATGCTAAGCAATAAAAGCTGGGGTAAAGAAGGAGGAAAGGGAAGATGTTCAGAGTAATGGAGTTTGTCTTCCCACAAAACCATTAGGTCTGATGAGCCCTGATGTCCTGGAAGTGGCTGAACACCTAGTAGTATAGCAAATTGATTCCCTGGCTTGCTTTGCTTGTATGCACAGCTCCTGCTTTACCTAGTAAACTGTCTTTATCTCATCCCATGAGTTCTCACACTTTTACCTTTCCTATTCTCTCTCCCATCCCACATGGGGAGAGTGACAGTGGCTGTGTAGTACTTAGATGCCTGCTGGGGTTAAAGTACAACACACAGAAATGTTTGCTTCTTCATTGCAACATGTTCGTGTTACATTATCATACTATGAAAAGGCTTGTATTCACCTGAAATATTTCACCTTTATTCAAATTGATGATATCAGTAATATTGGTTGTACAGTAGCTGGCCAGCATTATGTAGTTTCAAAGAATTCGGTGCAAACCTTTCAAGAGGGACTAGGTATGATCTTTCCCAGGATTTTTTTATTTCTTCATACATACTCCATGCAGTAGAGTCCACTGTAATACTGCAAACCACTTTCCTGCAACATTTGTAATGAAACTTAGAGATAAGCTCTCTCTTTGATATAGCAACAGAAATAGAAGAGAAAGTTGTCAAGGTCAGAAAAGTGCACCCTCCATTCCACCAAAGGGAGCCTTTAAAAGAGCAATCCTAAGCCTTTGTAGATATTTCAGAGTTAAGAAAAAGATCTAGATGCAGTAGAGCCCCAAAAGGCAACCCAATACTTATATATGGACCCCAATACTCCAGAGGTATATTTGGCTGTTGTTTCAACATTGGTATTAAATATAAGAAGAAAACATAATTCTGGCTCTGACTGGGATCTAAAAACACTAAGCTATTTACAGGGCTGCATGGGCTTGCATTTAGCAATGTTTTCAGCAGTGCATTCTGAAAATAAGAGCTGAATATTCTAATGGGGGTGGGGAATGCAATTTTTATTTTTTCTTGAACTTCACTGCAATCAAACCAGAAAATTTTTACTGTGGTTGACGCTTCAACTTATTTCAAGGCATTTCCTTATTGTCTTTCATTCCCTCTTTCCCCACATTAACATTCAGTATGCCACCAGCCTATTAATAGATTGTATAAGCATGCACTGCAGACATATTCACTAGCACAGTTGCACATATGGCTGTCACTCCATGTTCTGCACTCAAGGATGGATTCTTGCAGAAAACATTTCTACCCTCAGACTTCTACTGGCCAATTTAACATCTTCCCCAGATCAGAGACCCTTGCTGGCACCTCCAGGGGCATGTTTGGGCCTATATACATGCTGGCTCCATGAATATTTAACAGAGAAATAGAGAAGAGACTTACTAGTGATCCATCTGTTAAGCTGCTGGAGCTATACCAGGGACCCATGAATTGGCTGCAGGCTTCTTCCACAATACTGCCAAGGTTCAACAGATAATTTAAGGCATTCAGTTGATCCACTGCCCAAAGCTGGCTACTGCAAAGAAGAGTGGCCACTGTGCATAGCTGGTGACAGCTTTACTACTGAATAAAGCCAAAGCTACCACTGAAATAATCATCTGTGGCTAATAATAAATAGTAACCTTACATTGTAATTTTTAGGATAAATTTAGGATGTTTCTGCCCTATTTAAACTATATAAAGTATGCTTCTTGCCATCTGATTTTAGGAAAACTAGGTATTACACTAGCATGCCACAAACTTACTTCCATACCCAATGCTGCATAACGGTATTTTGGGAAGAGAGCATGGGATGAGAGGGACAATAGCACTACAGATGAGTGCAGTATGTCATCTGTCACACAATGAAAAATGCTTCTTGGGAAGAACATCGGGATTTCTAATAAATCATTGATGGCTCATAAAAAAGTTGAATCAGTTTCCTGCAGAGCATATCACTCCTGTGCTGACATGGAAGCTGCAGGACAGCAGCTAAGTTTCCTCTCTTCCTTGCATGAATATTAGATTTTGTTTTCATCCTTTAAAATTAAAATGATCTTGTCCTTTAAAAGTCAAGCAAGACACATTATTAGTTTTCAAACAAGTTCAGCAATTTAAAAAAGAACAGTTAGAAGAAAATAGTTAGTTGTTCATGATACAATAGTTTTGATTTTAGGTTGGGTCTGTCTGCATTTTCCTATTTTGTCCTTGTCTCCTTCTCCCAGCTCACTGCTTTCCAATAGACTCATTCAAGGCTGGAATAACACTCTAAAGTTTTGCTCAATTAGAAATTTTTTATCTTGTTTAAATAAAATTCTTAACAAATTAAGTTAGTTGACACCATATGAACTGGATGTCAGCAAATATGAGAGAAGCTCTCTGTTTGGTTCAATGGCCTCCAGCCATTTATAAACTCTGTAAGGCTAAAATATAACCCTGTCTACTATGTTACAGTGTTGAAAAAAAAAACATATTTCTCTGCTCTGACTGCAATTGGCAGCATCATGTGAGCTAACTCAGTTGTTAAAACCATGTCTAAACACAATAAAATGCCCAACTGCAGTAAAGCCCTTAAGTACCATTAAACAGACAGAGTAGTTAGTAAAACAAAGACTGTGGTTTGATAGCACCATAAATCTGTATTGAGGTCTCCAACTTACTGGTGTGGCACTATCATGCACAGCTCTGCTCTGGTTGAAACTCACATTGTGTAAAATTAACCTTTTTTTTTTTTTTTTTTTGGCAATCTGTTTCCATACAGGTATTGGTTTTTTTTTTTTTTTTTTTCATTACTATCTGGTCCATGCCAATGTTTCCCTGGATTTGACAATTTGGTCTAGTCCTGCTACTCCTGCTCTGCATCTTCAGAAGATGCTGGATGCCACCAGCCTTCTCTAGCTATTAACTCAGAGCTTCCACTTGGCACTTGGCTGGTTTTTTTGTTTGTTTGTTTTTCTCACTATGGCTCAGCCTTTCCTGAACATGGACTCCTGCTCCAGCTGTAAGTAGTTAGAGCTTCAACACCCAGCAGCCGACACAAGCCATACTAGTTTGTACATGCCATGGTTTTGCTTTTGACTGTTTGGTGACTTTGCTTTTCCTGAAGTTCTGTCCTCTGGGATGCAAACAGGAACTGTTGGCTCTTCCACAGCTTTGGCAATGAACTTTAGGAAATGGTCTGTCATTCCCTTCTGCACAGATGCTTCAATGTAGACTCTAAAGCTACCTGGAACAAGGCAGGCCAAGACTAGGCTCCACATGAGACCTCAAATTAATGGAAAGAAGAGACAATCTGGTGCTGCAAGATTACTTTACCTCCAGTAGGAAGCAGTCCATAGCACATGAGGATGACCTTTAATGCTAGTTCTCTTTACTCAAGGAAGAGAAACATCCCAAGAAAAACACAATAGGGATATACAGAGTTTGGATCTTTTGCTATTACCTATTACCAAGATCAAGCAATTGATCAGTTTGTCACAGGCTAGAAAATGAAGTCTTCTTTATGGTTGGGAAACTTTAATATAATTTTCTGGGGATGCAGTTAGGCCCTGAATTCTTTGCCAAAAGACTAAGTGTTGTTCGCTGAAAGTCACTCTCTTGCAATATACCTCACGAAAAGCTTTCTCAACAGAAGCATCCTACAGTTTGGGTGTGGGAACCACTTTAGGTGAGGACACAAACACTCCATACAGTCTTCACACTTGATTAGGCTGAAACCATAAGCCAGCATTTTAGTCTAAGGGCATCTATACATGTACAAAATAAAAAATCTCAGTGACAATTCATTAGTCAGGAACTCATTTGGTGAAATAAAACCAGTCTGTATTCACATTTCCCCTCCTGGATAATTACCAATCATATGTTACATCTCAGAAATATCATGCAAGACTGAACTGGAGTTCAAAACATTGATACAGCATCCACCAGATGGTCCCCAATATATAAAGTTTCTTTCTTGACCCTGTGTGGGTTGCTTTCCCTGACCAAGAATTCAATATTCATCTCAGTCACTGCACACAGTAGTGGTATCAGCTGTATTTGGCCAGACTTCTACTGATCATGTAGAAAATAAGTTTCATCATTATGCCCGGTCATGCCCATTTTACAGACACTGGCACAGGCTTTGGCAGAGAGCATCATCCACCCCTTTAGAAATCTACAATCCAGCTTTAGCTGGATTAAAGCTAGATTTGGCACAGTGAACCATAGCAGGACAGGTGCCTAAGATTCATAGGGTGAATTACATGCTGCAAAAAATAATCTCTTTTTCATTGACTGCAAAATATGAAATTATATGCCTAAATTTTAGGTGGTTGTAATCAAAACAAGTTGAATCCCACCAATTCCACAGGTTCAGAGAGCACTGAAGTTTCTAAACAAGACTGTAGGAGCAGAGAAAACTAGCAAATCCAGGCAAGAAGAAAAGCCAGAGTGTGTCTCCTGGTGAGACTCATTGCAAACAGAGCTCCCATCTTTTTTCACCACTGCCTGTCTGATAATTGGATAGAAGGTGTCCTGCTGATCCAAGTGACCCTCTGGATGCAGGTTTTGGCATACATGACTAGCCAAGGACATCCATCCCATTTCACAGTGGCTGCTAAACTCAAGCTGGCTTTGAGAAAATTCAGCCCTGGACCCACTTTGTGCTACCATTAGTTTTAATCACTGGTGTCTTCTCAAAACAGTCCAAGATCACCTGGAGTCATTGCTGTATGACAGATTTGAACTTATCCTGAAGCCTGCAAGCTGCTAGAGATAAATGGCAGTTTGAAGTGATTGCTGCGACCAGTCCACATCTTTACTGCCAATATGCAACATTTGCAAGAAGCTGCATGTACCTCCAGAAGCCAGGCTTCTGCATGCAGGAAACACAGTCTTTACCGTACCAGTCATATGTGTGTTGATTGTTTTGCAGCAATAAACAGGCCAGACCATGCTGCTTGACATATTGTGGACAGTCGAGGTTGCCAGCATCCCATGCACATGGTTAGACGGGGATTTATAATGCTTCCACTTCTGGGACGAGGCTTGGAGTGTGAACCAATCATCAGAGATCTTCCAATTCAGAGGCACTGTACCGGCTGGCACCATTTGTTGCTTACACAGAGCCTAAGATCATCAAATAAGCTGATAGTCCTTCCAACGACTTCTAGGACAATCCTCTTAACACCCAAAGCACTAGCTGCAGAAATAATACCTTCAGAGCCCTCCTACAAGACTATGAGAAATTTTTAGTTAATGACAGACATACCTCCCAGCATTAAAAAGCTTGCCTTCTATGGTTGTTATCACAAGTAACTAACTTTCTGAGCAACTTCTGAAGGTAGACACAACCACAGTAAATCTCTGATACTGCTTGATGGTCAAAACCTGCTATAACATCAAGGCCCAGATGAGTGAAGTTAATTACATGGCAGTCTCTGAAAACCCTTCCAGCTTTCTCCATCTGGAGACCCAATTAAACAAAAACAAACAAGCTTTGTAAGACATGTAAGATAAAACATTTAATGGTGAGAGGCATGTGAAGTCAAGGTTGGAGTTAATATTGACGGTACAGAGCTATTCCAATATTTCAGTCACTATTACATAAAGCTGTATAGCTTTGACCCCATAATAAAAGTCAGTGTTTTAATACTGAATTAGAGGACAATTAGTTTTACAGAAAGAAAATCTAAGGAAAAGATATTATTGTTTATATTCTTAGTTGAAAAAAAGAAGAGTTTATGCATCTATATAGGCAATGTTTAATATTTCTGATGAAAATTAAAACAAGCAACACAGTTTTGAGTCTCAGTGTGGAACAGTATGATGGAATCTGATCACTGTAATCTAAATACATCCTGTGAACAGGCATTCCTGTGGGAGGGCTGCATGGAACACCAGCAATGATAAACAGGATGATGCACAACACATAACTCTTTGCTTATTAAAAAAAAAAATCCTTTCATAATAAAATTACCTAATTCTCTCTCTTAATGCTTGCAGTCCCTTCCACTACCCCAAAACATCATCTTTCACCTAGCTTTCTCATTTCTCCTGCTACACATAAACCATTATGTGGCTTGTCTGACTGAGAGCTATGCTGTCCTGAGCAGATGCTCAGTACATGTGTGTTGTCTGGCCACTGAGATGCTCTCAGAATGGATGAGGGACTCAACTCACACAGGATTTCTCCCCATATGTTCTTTACAGTTTCTATCTAGCCATTGCATACCATCTATCCTGGTGATTTTTTTATCCTTCTACCAACACTTCTTAAGTTGATTAATGGGTTACACAGCTACTGGCCAGGAAAGATTTGGGTTCTTGGGAGATTGCTTGTGGGAAGATTACAGACAGAATAGATGAAATGACTGATAAGTCAATTTCTTAAGGAAGCTGGGCAAAATATGTAAGCCAACATAAGATCATGTTTCTTCTTCATGATCCTTTTCTAAGGATGTAGGCACTTGAAGAAAGCAGATTTCTTTATTAAAGACATTCTTCAGAAATTAAAGTTGGTGTGCACCTCTACTGCCAAACAAAACAGGACCACTCACTGGACCTGAAGCTAAGCAGTATGTCTTGGCTGCAACCACACTGCATAACAATTGGCCCTTTGCCTTTTTTTTTGTTTGGATTATATACTAATGTCTTCTAACTGCAGATTCCAACAGAAATGGCTAGTGCCAGACAGTCTGTCTAGGGAGGCAGCTGTGACCCTGTAGACAAAGGCTTTCACTAAAGTATCCATGAGAATTTCTACTGTCATGAATATTAGGATTCCTAGTGGACAGGTCATCTCTTTTGCATGTGCTTTAGAAGGCAAAGATATACATTAATAATAAATATGTCAGTCCAGTGATGGAAAACTCTTAGGGACAGTAGGGAGTAGGGACTTTGTTGTTGTGTGTTTGTTGTTTTTTTGTTGTTGGTTTGGTTTGGTTTGGTTTGGTTGTATTTTTTTTTCACAGCATGCAGGAATAAAGAACTCAAAGTTCCTCTGGAAAGACTTTAATTCTCATCACCACTACTTCCCCACACACAAACAGACATAGAACAACTCCTCTCAAAATTCAACCTGCAGAAGTTACAGGGGATATTTCAGAGCTTTACAGAAGCAGCATCCAATCTACTCTCGGGGAACAGAGCCCCATTTTGTAAGACCACGCTGCTTGCCTTAGCCTATGTCAGGCTTCCATTGAATGGATGGTGTCATCCAACCCATCCTTTGCCTGCCCGATCTCAACAGGCAAATCAGATGTGTGCTTGTTTTCCTAAGCCTCCTGCTTGTACCATACCGACCTCCAATATGTGACCCTAACACAATATTGTAATATACATGTTACCATGAATTTTAATGGAGTTAGAATGATTCTCCACTTCCGCCAGCATCTCCAATGGTTCTTAAAGTCATATATAAACAGTTTAACACTGTGGTGTTTTTAGAAGGAACTGCTGCAATGAAAGATTAAAAAATCAATCTTTGCTTTTCTTGCTTATATCCTCTTCCAAAACTTTATGAAGAAACACTGAAGTGATGACAAGGAAAATATGTATTCCTATTTCTGTTAGGGTGATGGAGGGGGAGCAGGTGAGGATGTAAGGAGTAGAGGGATTTTTGTAAAGCAAAACTGTAAGGTAGATAAAGACATGAGAGAATGTTGGAGAAATTTATCGACTATGTTTGTTTGACAAATGTTTTCTATGTCAAGTAATACATTTGATGAACAACCTAAAAAAAAATGATTGAATGCCAGAATAACTGATTTGTCAAACATATTATTTGATGAAAAATGACCATTTATTGACTAACAGTTGGCCTTTGTTAATCAGATCTTGAAGTCAAGAAAAATTCCCTCAAGGCCAAATCCCAAAATCTTTCATTGGAACTATAAGATGCTGCACACCAAAGTACACTGCTATGCAGTGCAGTCAAAACAGTGCCATTTACATAATGGGAAATGCACTGAAAATGAATCTATGCACTTGGCATTCTTGGCTTTTTGGTGTCAAGAATATACTTCAGTGGTCATTCTAAATGTACAACCTTTTCTTCCAAATATCTCCAAAGTTCATAGAATCATAGAATCATAGAATCATAGAATATCCTGAGTTGGAAGGGACCCTTAAGGATCATCAAGTCCAACTCTTGACACTGCACAGGTCTACCCAAAAGTTCAGACCATGTGCCTAAGTTCACAGTCCAATCTCTTCTTAAATTCAGACAGGCTCAGTGCAGTGACCACTTCCCTGGGGAGCCTGTTCCAGTGTGCAACCACCCTCTCTGTGAAGAACCCCCTCCTGACGTCCAGCCTAAATTTCCCCTGCCTCAGCTTAACCCCGTTCCCGCGGGTCCTGTCACTGGTGTTAATGGAGAAAAGGTCTCCTGCCTCTCGACACCCCCTTACGAGGAAGTTGTAGACTGTGATGAGGTCTCCCCTCAGCCTCCTCTTCTCCAGGCTGAACAGGCCCAGTGACCTCAGCCGAGTTCTGTCTTTCCAGTTGCAAATGTTTGTACAAAATACAGCTATTAAACTGCATGAAAGCAGCAATTATGAGGACACTCACCATCTTCAAGCATTTGTTCTTAAGAGTATAGACTCCACTGGCACACAGGAACTGTTTAGACCAGGAAAAGTACACAGGGGACAAGTAGAATCACCTAGAACTGTGTCAGCTGTACCTATAGTTGTCATAAAAGCAAATTATCATTTTATGTATGGATTTAATCAACAGTGTATTGCATTTATCACTGAAATCGCTCAAGCTTTTAATGTTTCTGGCATTACTCCTGATCTTTCCAGACAACAACATATCAGTTCTGGTCAGTTTCCCATCATGGTCATATATAATTTGCAGTATCCAAGAGAAATCTTTCTTTCCTGTTATTGATCTTCATTTGATTTTTTTCTAAGAAAAGAGTATGGAGAGAGAACACAACCTTACGAGTGCAGGAAACTAGGAAGTGAATGATGGGAAATTAAATGCCAATGTAAATGTTCATGAGATTGTAAACTATAAGGTATGCCTTGATTTACTTTGGCTTGTATTTTGCCAGTCCATCACTCTACTCCTCTATCTATCTTCATTTCATGTTAATGAACAGTGCTAATTTTGGCAGCCCTGGACAGCCCTAAGAAAAATGTGCTGTGTAAAAGCTGTAGGTGTTATCATGTGAATCATGTGAAAATAAAACCAAACTAGAAATTACTTCAATAACTGACACTGCCTAAAGATATGAAGAAATCTTGCACTGCCATCTAAACCAGAATTAATATACTGTTTTACTGACTTCTCTATCTAAATAGAATCATATTACACTCTGAATGCATTTGCTTATTGAGATGAACTCTTCTTCATTCAAATTACTGTAGAGAAAGAAGATTTATACTATTTGATTGCATATGAACACTAACTCTTCGGATTATTTGCTTCTGTTCTGACCATACTTTTCCTGTGCATGAATGACAGTTTAGATTTACTGTATACTATTACTATTGTCATTAGGAAGGCATGCAAGGACAATAGGCATCCTGCAACTCAACATTCAATCAGGAATACACTTGGGATATTTCCTATGTGTGACTGCCTTTTCTCCCTGCCCAAACTTTATAACCATTGCAGGAGGTCAGCTGAAGAAGTCAGAAGAAAGGTACTGATGTAAATTGTACTTGGAAAGAATATTTTACACTAAGCAACTTGTTGTAAAAGAGACCATCAGATGTAAGAAACATCTGACTGGATGGAAATCAGGGAATAAGAGCAAAATAAGTGCCTAGTTGCAGATATTTTGATGATCTGATATCATTTGGAAGTATGTCCTCCTAGTAAGAATAGTGTGCCTAAAATTAACAGCATTAATATAAATTTTACATGGGGTATATTGCTAAATCTTAGAATCATAGAATCAATCTGCTCCAACCATCCCCCTATCATCAATATCACCCACCAAACCATGTCCCTGAGCACCAGGCCCAACCTTTCCTTAAACAACCCCAAGGACAGTGACTCCACCACTTCCCTGAGCAACCCATTCTAATGCCTGACTGCTCTTTTTGAGAAGAAATGTCTCCTAATTTCCAACTTGAACCTCCCCTGGTGTTTTGCTTCCCATGTTGCAGTTGCAGGCAGTACTGAAGGTGCCACTCAGCAGCAGTGAAGGAGAGCAGGCACACAGCAGCTGCTTCAGTTTCTCCATGCTCTCACCTCCCCCAGCTTGAAGCCCCCAGGATTACACCATATATGTCCTGCTTAGGGGGAGTTTGGAGGATGGAGCTCATCTCCAGACCCAACATTTGAGGGCTGCTCCCTCCTGACCTGGCACTGAGGGGGCTGGAGAAGCCCCCACCACTCTCTCCCACTTTCTGGAGGGCCCTGGAAGCTTCTCCCCACTCTCTCCAACCCTTCTGGGCACTGCCTGGGGCAGACCCCATGGCTGGGAGCAGACCAGGGCCTGCCACACACAGTCCCTCCCCTCCTGGGGATGACCCCACTGCAGCCCCTGTGCCATGGCCTCACTTCCCTTCTAGGGCGCAGCTGCACTTAGAGAATATACAGCCAAGTGAGATTTCAGTGCTTAGGCTACAATACTCTCTTTGCTCACATTTCCTGTCCTTTCCTCATCTATTTCTTCTTTCTCCAGTTCTGTCTTTAAACTCTCTGTGGTTTGGAGGGAAAGCACCGATAGCATCTGTAACTAGGACCCAAGGCAACCCATATTACTCATGCTCACAGGGACTGATTAGCCCTGAGTCAGTGCCATCCCTGGCTCAGCCAGCCTACAGCCCTCCACAGTGAAGCATCCATAGCAAGAAGAGGTCATCTCCCACCCAGAGCTGCGCCTTCCTGAATCCTTGTCTCTGTGTATTCTTCCCACTGTTACACTGTGTGCCATAGGAGGCAGAGGTTTCACCTTACATTGTAAGCAGGGAAGAAGGCAGAGCTGGTAGTCTGTGTCTCTACACTTGTACCTGGATTGGTGTCCATCACCAGGCATGGTACTTCTGGCTGTCATTTCTCTTAGTACTCTTGTCACTCTTGTCACCTAACACACCTGCACTGTGATCAATACAATTTTTACATGAAATCAAAAGCATTGTAATGAAAAACAAGCTGTAAGATAGATTCACTGTAGTTGAATGTATATGTAAGGAAGATTTTGAAAGACAATTTGAGCTCTTTTGCATGAGTTCATGGAAACAACTTTGAAATGTTTAAAGGTTCAACAGAATTGCTTTTGGTTTGGGTTGGTTTGTTTTATTAATAACACCACAATTATGAGGGGAAGAGAGGAAAAAAAGAAAAAAGAAAAAAAAAAAAAAAAAAAAAAGAAAGAGAGTGCATCAGTCACCAAACTCCTTGTGTTGTAATGAACCATCACATCATCACATTTTAGGTGTTTTTGGTGTGTTTTTGTTGTTGCTGTTGTTGTTTCGTTTTTGGTTTAGTTTAGTTTGTTTTTTTTTGTTTGTTTGTTTTTTTGTTTTGTTTTGTTTTGTTTCGTTTCAGCATAATAGCCTGCAATCCAAGTGTTTTAAAATGAGTATTTGAATACTATGCAAGGTGTGTTTGAATGGACACATTATTTTACTGCTTTCCTCTGGAGCATTACATGATAGGCTGTTTCAGAAAGAACCTGGTCATTTCTCATGAAGCCTCAGAGGAATTACCAGAACTTTTATACTTCTTAATATGCACCGTGTGTGCAGCTTATCCAGCATACAGCAAGAAACAGGCAGTAATCACATCAGTTTAGTCACTATCTTTGTTTCCACTGTGATGATCTAATCATGACATCTGCTCAATAAAAGGCTGGCCTGTGAAAGGTGATGCTGAACTCCTGCCACACTGCACCTATTACCCTGGGCTAAAAGCAAAATTCAAATCCTCTCTCATGTGAAGAATGAGAATAAGACTCAATTTCTGATAATTTAAGGACAACATCAGTGTTCTGTTTGGTGCTTTGTATAATCATCTTGTGCTTTGAATGACCATTTGCCCTTCCACACTGGCAGCAGTGTCAGTCCTCCCTGGCCTGTCTTCTCCAAGTTTGTACTCACTGATCTTGAACCAGCCTTCCACAGAGCATGGTTTTCAGAGTAATGTGTGCTTTGGGTGACATTTTCAGAAGCACAAGAGGAGCTTTTGTGTTGGGCTGTGTACATATCTAGATGTCAACACAGAACACAGCAAAGTGGTATGCCTTTGGAATAGATAAGTCCCATTCTCAAATCTTGGCTCTTAAGTGCCTAAACCATTTTTGAAAAATATGATTAGGTGATTTTGTAAAATGTAACTTGTTCAACCGCTTGGTTCCTGAATGAGGTCAGCTGCCTGGTATACACAGAAATTCTGACACAGTAGCACATGTAAAGTGCATATTTAGCCAGTAGCATCCTTCCTTCTGTATTTAAATTACAATTTCCTGTAGGAGACAGGAAAGATTAGGGGTCTGTATCTCACTTCATTTACCCAGACACAGAAATGCAAGGCAATATTGTGAGAAGCTACATGAAAAAATACCCATCACAAAAGATAAAAGACTATCAATTTAAAAACTGCCTGTTTCCTCAGACAGAGGGACTTTGTGATGGAAACACTCTGTTGTTGAGGAAAAAGCATACACATATACGTAAACATATCCCACATAGTCTGCGACTCACTGCTTTCCTTCTAAACATAGAGCATGTTATCAGCATTGCTGTATATATCAGCAGCTGAGTGGCTGTTCAACACCATGTTTATCTAATGGACCATAATAAACAGAGTGAAGGAGTACAATAGACAGTGAACTGTGTTCTGAGCTAGTACAAGTCTCTACTCTTCTCCAAATGGGGAAAGGAGGGGGTAAGGGCATTACACAAGACAGATCACACGGCTGTTCAGCAGCCGCTGAACTGTAACATAAAGGCCTTTTTTAGATAAATAATGAATCTTTTACTCTATTCTTAGAAATGGAAGTCTCTAGAGCTGAAGCACAATGTCCCACAACTGCTTCTGGCATCTGTTTTTCAAAGAGAGGATTGGACCATTTATAAGGGGATCCATTTTCACAAAAGTCTGCTGTGTTGTAGAGAGAATTCATCTCTTCCCATCAATAGATCCCATCCACCCACAAATTTCAGCAAGGCAATGAATTTCAACACAGCGTTTTGGAAATGAACTAGCCAATCTGAGGCAAATCATATCTTCCTTGGTCCTCTTCCGATTGTTCTACAGGATGTTATAGGAAGAGTATACTCAGCAAAAGGAAAACTATTATCTACTGAAAATCCTGGGGTGTAAAAGACTTCCTTCTCCAGTTTTTTAAACTTTATAAATGAGAACTCTTTCAGAATTTAACCTCATAGTTTTCTGAGTTATGGAATAAAGCAGATGACATATTTCCTATATACATGCAGAAGCTTAAGAATTTCTTATAAACTGAGTATTTAAAATGTTTGATGCATAGAAGGCCCCGCTAGTCATAAGATAACCACAGCAGTTTGAGAGGAGATTTTTTCTTACACAATAAGTAATGACAGTTTACTTCTGTAGCCTACCTCAGTTTCTGATGAAAAACTCCTTTGGAGAAGCACCTGTACTGTGAACAGTTTATCCCTTAAATTATCCCCTTTTTCCTAGCTGTGACTTATTATCATATGGTTCATGAACACTATTAATCTATATTTTTTTTGATGTTGGTTTTAGTTCAAAAAGCACTTTAAACTGTGGTTAGTTCATGACCCAATCATGACAGATTTCACTAGTTTTTTTTCGGAGAGCTATGCAGGTGTTGAGTGCATCCCTGAAGCACCTAACCCAAACTTCTCAGCCAAGTGAAGTTCACTTCACTGTTTGACAAATACAAGGTTTCTCACTAGGAAAGAGGGAGTTGGTCATACTCAAACACATCTGCAGCAAATTCTAGGCAGGAAGAGGGAGTGAAAGGAGATGGAGAGGCAGGGACAGCCTTCTAGTAAGGTTGCTGCCAAAATAAAAACTTTTGGAGGAGGGGAAAAAGCACGGGTAACATGACTGAAAGCCTGAGTGTACAGCTATATATCCAAGGGAATTGACAAGGTTCAGGTAGGATAAAGTACATTCAGTGTCTGGCTTTATTGCCCTACTGGGAACTTTATTGCTACAGAGAGGATGGAAGTAAAGACAGGCTGAAACTGATGGGCTATGATATTCAGGGAAGAACCCTGCCTGGGCAGGAGTGCAAGCAAATCTTTAAAATGACTGCGTGAATGCTTATGAATTTCTTTGCCTCACTTTTCATCTTTATAATGCTGAACTTTATGAATTTTAGAAAGAGCTTTAAAAGGTAATAAGTAAGCATTACTTGATATACCTGCTTCACGGATAGTTTAACTAAGACTCGGGAAAGCAAAGGGCTTTACTCCTTTTGTGAGAGGAAAGACTGGCAGGAGCATAACAATATGAAGGGTATTTGGGAATGCTATTTCAAGTATCCTAGAAGCAAAACTACATAGTGACACCAAACCATTCAGGAAGCTATAATTATCTACTCTGTTTTGGAGAATACTTGTGACAAACCAGCCAATGTTGCAAGTGGTGGCTTCAGATAAGAAAAAGAGTTAGTAAAATTCAAGCTTCAGCAGAAAACTATAGATGAGTCACAACCAGGGTTAAAACTGAAACAAAAACCCACATTGCATTAAGATCCTTCATTAAGATAAACACCCAAAATACATATACACAGTACCTATTGCCTCCTACCAGGAACAGTTCACTATTTTCCTGATGATTTTATATATGCACCCCCTGGGGATACAGCTGACTGCTAGCAATTACCCTTGATACACCAGCAGGTATTTCCTGAGGGGAAATGACAATCCTAATAGCTAGTGGCTGGTAAGCCTCCAGCTGATGGAGCTAGTTTTAACTCCTGACAGACTGAGGCCTGCCCATACACCTTGTCATGGGTACTTTAATGCCTTCTTTGGAGGGGACTGTAGTTTCTAATTTATTTTTTTTCTAAAAAAAAAAGGAGAGAGAGAGAGGGGTTTTATAAGTACAAAGTTCTGCATCTCCCATTTCCATCTTCTGAGTGAACAGGAGAGTGTGAAGTTCTCTGAGTATACAATATTGCAACTGGTGAGAAGGAAGAATCTACATGAGAGAAGTAATAAGAGAATCCTCAAATCTTCCCAGATTGGATTTTGAAAAGTAGGTAAGACTGTGTCTGTGCAACACTCTAGACTCAAGTGGACTTAGCTTCCCTACTGCCAGATTTGCCTTATGTCATAATGGCTTGGTCTCCTCAACACCCTGCCATTCCCAGGAACAAATAGGTAAGCCAATATTGGCCATCCTATGTAACTTCTCTCCCTAGACCTGGCAATAAGGGGCTGATCTCATCTGAATTGGGTTACTAGTGAAATCTCAGTTCAGACCCTTGCCCAGGAAGCAAAAGACACTGTTGGTGTTCAGGGAGCTAATTCCCACTTGGAAATGTGAACCAATAGCAACAACTATATTTTATTAAAAAGAGAAGAGAGATTTCCTAACAAAGTAAAACATCTGGCTGCTATGCACTACCTAAGTCATGAAGTGCAATAATCTCACAGTCTTCTGACAAAACTGCACTGACCAGTTGCTTCCTCATTCCTGCAGTAACATCTTCCCATTTTGAGACTGTCGAAATGTCACACATAGGAAGGTCATTTCAAGCTGCTTCTACTCTTCTGTCTTCCTCTTTCCCACCAGCCTCTCTGCTAGCTCTGTCAGTTAACTGACGACTGTTTCTGTTAGTTTAACTCTTAATAAAAATACATGTAGCACTAAGAGAGCTACCAGTCTTCTCACATACACAAAATTCTTAAACAGGTTCTCCTGTTTCTCAGCTTAACAAGAGCCACTTCCATAGTCTTTTCACCTCTAACTTTCAGGTACTTATGCAAAAAACCGTTGTCTTTAGTATGGTTACTCACCTAACCATAACTAGATAATTAACACTTTCTAACACAATACATGAAATATATGAAATAGCTTAGTCTCAGGTTGGGTCCTGTCCACTCTCCTTGCAAGATGCTGACAGGAAGTCCTACTTCCAGGGCTGGATTCATAGTGAGAGGGACAGTTACTGGAGTACATTTTGTTTAGACTTTTGCTTCCAATTTTTCACAGAGGTTGTTTATGAAGCAGCCAGGTATAAGAGCCCCCTCTTCCAGCATTGTATAGATAAACCACATTGAGTTCAGTAAGACTTTTAATTCTCAGGCACTTCGCTCTTCTGGAAATTCCTCTGTTAAACCTCTAAGGGTGACCATGAATGAATGTAAAGCTCAAACACTGATGACTTTGGCACCAGCCTATGTCTGCTTTCGGGTTTATAAAACTTAAACCCAGACAGTTAAGAGGAGGAGAGGAGAGGAGAGGAGAGGAGAGGAGAGGAGAGGAGAGGAGAGGAGAGGAGAGGAGAGGAGAGGAGAGGAGAGGAGAGGAGAGGAGAGGAGAGGAGAGGAGAGGAGAGGAGAGGAGAGGAGAGGAGAGGAGAGGAGAGGAGAGGAGAGGAGAGGAGAGGAGAGGAGAGGAGAGGAGAGGAGAGGAGAGGAGAGGAGAGGAGAGGAGAGGAGAGGAGAGGAGAGGAGAGGAGAGGAGAGGAGAGGAGAGGAGAGGAGAGGAGAGGAGAGGAGAGGAGAGGAGAGGAGAGGAGAGGAGAGGAGAGGAGAGGAGAGGAGAGACTACTACTACTATTTGGTCCTCCATTGCAGGGATAAACAAAAGCATAACTCTCATAATCCTTCTATTTAAATATTTTCCCAAAAAAAAATAATAATATACATATTACATACATGTATCTATATGTATACATATATTGGAGGCATGAATAAAACAAACCAAATCCATATCATCTGACAGTTGTGAAAATTCAAATCCAGGTAGGTATAGTATGCAAACCTAAGGTATTATATGTATGGCTTTTGGTGCCCATTATTAGTTAATAATAATAGAACAAAATATTTAGCAATAAACAGGGATTAACTACATTTTGTTGGCTTTTGCTTGTTACTGTAAATCAACTTTAGTCTGCTGCTTGCTCTCTTTGTTTACTTGAAATGTTTCTGAATGCTTTGCTAGAGACAAGCATTCTGATGTTGTTGCCAGATTTTTGCCAGATTGAAAATATGCATAGCTTATTTTCCTTTTAACGCTGCACAAGAACAGTATGTTTCAGGCCTCATTTTGCAATTCCTGCAGGTTCTCACTGATTACTTTGTGTAAGAAACTGTAGTGCCTATATGGTCAAAGTGCAAATCATGACCTTACTGTGCAAAATTTCACCAGTTTGCATAACTTCCTCAATATGTGGCTCTGAATAAACCATACTATATCATTGCCTTCAACACACAGTTTAGAATTGCAGCTAATAAAGACATAGGCACATACCAAAGCTTCCAAATATTTGCTCAAAAGGGAGCCAGAGAAGCAAAGTGTACATCTAGAAAGTGTAATGCATTATACAATTATCCATCCTTTTTTGGTAAAAGACTACTGACTACTAAAAAACAACATTCTTCGGTCGAACGTGCTTTGAGTTGAATGCACAATGGGCTATGTGACTCAAACTGTCAGTTTTCATATTATGTTATGAGTAGTCTAGTCCAGCTCCCACAATCTTGCAACTCAAGGTTTTTTAGGTAGCCTTAGAGAGTGCATGCCTGAAACAGAAACCTGAAAAGTAGCTGAGCATTTGATGTTAGAGAATGGGATGAAGACCAAAGTAGAATATTAGCCAACAAAAAAGGAAGGATGTGACTTTTGTGCACTGAGTAAAATGTGAGCTGTTGCTCTTCCTCTACCACTCCTTGCTATGTTCTTCCTTCCTGGATCAGGAACTCACCCTCTTCAGGCCATTTATTGAACAAGAGATGTCTATGTCTAAGCAGGTTTTCACAGAGTATGATTTAACTTTCCAAATGATATCTCCATACTCCCCAACCTGGCTTTAGAGCAATGTAGAATGGATATCAGGCCACCCAGTAATAGTTTGCCTTGATGCTTCTGATCAGTTGGAAGTTTGCCCCTTTCTTGCTACCTCAATCTAGTATTGCATTGGCAAGCACAGAGCCAGTCTTTACTTTTTGTAAAGATATATGCAAAGGTAAAGGTTATGGGAGGGATGCACATTAAGTTTAACAGATTGATTCAAAATGAAATATTTACAGAATATTTAAATTACATTTAGCTTAATATTTGGATGTAGACTACAGCTGTTTGTTTTGTTTTTCTGCAAGTACTAACAATCTTTTCTCACTGGTCTCCAAAAAATAAAAATAAAAATAAAAATAAAAATAAAAATAAAAATAAAAATAAAAATAAAAATAAAAATAAAAATAAATAAAAATAAAAATAAAAATAAAAATAAAGGAAAAAGGATTGATAAAACATACATCTTAGAAGAAATGGAATGCAGGAATGAAAACTAGAATTTCTTTAATCTTCTGCCATCATTCAAGTCTTCCTGATCTTAACTCCCGGCAGTATTCACATCAACCTCATCAGACCCAAACACCCGCACTGAAGAAAACTGGTCTGGACTATTATAGCGGCAAAGCTGTTGCACTTTCTGAAAATGATTATTTATAAATGTCAATCTGTAGTACACATGTGGTAATTGTTACTCATTCTCTTCCATGGAGCTGAGCAGAAATAGAGGGGATACTTTTACAAAGAGGAGGAAGTGTACTCTCAGGAAAAAGCAGCTGATGTTTGACCACAGTAATTTAAACATCATTCTGGTGTTTTGGGCAACCGTCCATCAAAACACAACTAACATATACCATAATTTAAAATAACACAATGAGGTAGAGAAGGTAACATTTAATGAAAAAAAAGACACAATTAAGATTGGTCTCTTGAGAGAGAAATAAGGGATTTTGAAATAATCCATGTTTCTGTACATGGAATACAAAAGAATTTAAAACACAATTACTGGGCACAGAAAAGACAGCAGAGATATTAAATGCCAAAATGTCTGTTACAAACATGCATGGTCAGAGTGGCTAATGCCCACATATATTTGACATTTAGAGGTGAATGCCACTGATATATGTTGTATATGCAATCATATGAGTATAATTTGCAAGGGAGAAAGGGTATTAAGAGGAGTAAGATTAAATATGGTCTGCTTTTGTTGTAAACCATTATATTAGGTAAATTATGGAAGAGGAGGAGAAAATCTTTAGAGACGGAGGGCAAAAATTTGAGAGAAAGTTCAGTAACATGCATTAAAAGCTAATACAAATGAAGTCTGCACAGTTATTCCTTGAAAATAAAAGAATTGTCATCACCAGACTTCCACATCTATTTTCAATTTTATAGCTCTATGTGGAGTTATTATGCTGCAGTGCATTTCTTAATGACTGGATCATGTTCTAAAGTTCAGAATTACGGCATAGCATAAGAAATATTTATTTCTCCAACAAACTAAGGTTCATTGGTTCATAGTGAATACAGTTTCTATGTCAAACAACACCTTTCAAATCTCCTTCTTAAGGAAATGCAAAAAGAGTAAAAGGGAAACGAAAAGGAATGTACTTTTTTTTTTTCTCTGACTTGTTAAGAATTCTTTTGTGTTCAAGGTCTAAATAAATAATCAAATAATCATATTGGGGCAGAAGTCATATCAGTAGTAATTCAAGACAATACTAAATTTAGAAATTTACAAACAGCTTATAATAGGGAGGAGGCATTCAAAACAAAAAACACAATATTAACTAGTTGTTACTAAGTGTTCTCTCTGAAATAATAAAGACTTGAATTTCCTAAATACAAGCTGAACTACACACAGACGTGGCAGCTGCTTCTGGACATGGCAAAAGGTAATAAACTCTTGATATACATGGAAAAAAAAAAAAAAAAAAAAAAAAAAAGACCAATAGAAAAGCCATGTTAAGTTTAACCTTGATTTGAACAAAGCCTGGCTTTAACATGGGTGATAGATAAGAAAAAGGCTCTGTTACCACCTCACCCCCAGGGTGGGAAATCTCATTTGTTTCTGCCCAAGCATAAATAGGACAAGTACTCACAACCAGTTCACAGTTAACGGCTTCAGGCTGCCTTTGAGAAGTGGTTCCAGGTTGGTTTCCTTACCCAGTCCTCATGTGATAAAGTAACTTCATCCTTCTCTTTTTTTCTTCATTGCAGGGATAACCTCAGTTGCTCAGACAGAAAATGTTTTCTTCCTCCTTTTTTTAATCCTTTTTTTTTTTTTTTTTGTATCACCTTTTTTCTAATTAAGCAAACCTCTGATTTCCATGATCCACCACACAAAAATGTAGTGAATAACCAAATCATTTCCACCATATAAAAATAATTTATTTTCATTAAAAAAAAAAAAAAAAAATCTAGAAATGGCAATGAGGACTCCACAGAGAGGCAGAGCTCTTCACTCAAAGAGAATAGAATGGTACATATATTATGTACTCATAGCCAGAATTTGTCATTTCCTGGCAGTCATTGTAGTTATCATCACCCAAGAATTTCAAGAGCACTTTCTACAATGTCTCTGCACTCCAGAATACATTCAGGAATGAAGACATGAAACAATTCAAAGGGAAAAATATGTTACTCTTCCTCTGTACTAGAACAGGTGATTAATTACCAAGGAGAGATTTACACACAGCACAAAGCCATATCCAGCAACCACATCTTTCTTTGCAAAAAGTAGTCGAATGGTATTCTAAATATTTTTCATCTTTTAAGTCATCACATTCCTTTTTCCAGCATCTTCTACTACTATCTTTATCTAACGGTTCATTGTTCTTTTCCTATTCGTACTTCATTTTCAAATCCTCTTTCCTGCTCTGTGTTTAATATGTAACCTCTCTTCCTGGCAAATCTATTAGTGCTTTTCATCCAGTTGAAGCTCTTAGGAAACAGTTGAAAAAGTTTGTGTTGTTTTTTTTTTTTTTTTTTCAGAACCAAATGGTTGAGAACCTAATCCTATTATGACAGATAAATTATTTAAAATGAAAACAACAGTGCACCCAGAGCTTTTTGTAATGCTTAACTGAGACAGAACTAAGCTTTCACTGTTGAAACTGTGGAGTGAGACATTTCTCATTCATATATGTGTTCACACTTCCTCTTAACTTTCTCAGTGAATGTTCCAAAATAGAACATCCAAAATGTTCCAAAATAGAATCAAGGGCTAGGCAGGACAGGTCTTTCCAAGGAATATGTGATTAAAATAAATGCAGAATTCTCATGAAAGAATCATGAATTCTTCTCAGGAGATTTGTAGTTTTCTATTTGAATACCCCAAATTTGGATACATTTCAATTGTAAACCCAAAGTTTTGACTAGATTATTTGATACACCAAATTGATTTGTGTTCATTCACAATCAAACAGGAAATCTCCTTATTCTCCTCAATTTGTAAATCTTACTGGTCATTTAAGGATGAAGTATTGGCACAATTTTTCATAAAGCACATTAGAAATTTTACGCTTGAGATGCCAGTGTCAAAGTGCAAAATTTTTAGGCCAAAAGTGGTGAAGTAAATTCACTACACCAAGAAAAGCAAACACAGAGGCCACTGATTTGTTTAACTGACAAACAATATAAAAGAAAATGTATAAGTCCTATTATGTGCACAGGCAATATACCTGGAATAAGGTGTACTACATCATAATGTATTAAAATAGTAAAAAAAGACAGAAAAAAAAAATCAATAAACAAATTCAGGTTGTCATGTTATATGTCCTGTTCCATCAGGTTTCCTATTCCCTCTGGAGAGTGAATGCATGCTCTGACTACTGAAATTTCAAATAAATACTCTTGAAAAACAACAGAATCACATACTATTATTTCCATCGCACGGGTGAACTTAAGGGAAGGAACTAAATAGAAATAGAAAGAATCACAGTTCCAATAATCAATAACAATCCAAGCAATTCAGATTCTCAGCATAAATGTTGGAATGTGGGTTTTTGTTGCTGTTGTTTTAGTTTTTGTTTTGGTGAGAAGGTCATCTCATTTAATTTAATCGTGCATTTCTTGGACAGCTTTTCTACTTTAAAAATGAAATCTCAATGTTGGTATATTTTCTACAGTTTAGAAAATCACCCCGATTAGGAAAATAACATGCATGAATTTCGACCAGAAATCTGTCTGATTGCTGAGCCAAAACAAAAAACAGAGCATTTAGATTTTACAACTAGCTATGGAAGCAAAAGCATGGTTTCTCTGTTTATGTATAAAAGGATGCAGATCTAGATGGGGAACTTGGACCTACAAATATGTATCTATCACTGATATATTTCAAACAGGGATGTAGTAAATTTGTCCCATGTGTTTTCTCTGTTAATTGGTTTCTTCTATCACTCAGACTCCAAATAATGTTAAGTACCCAGTGAAGTCTTCATATGTTGTAAGACTTACCAAAACAAGTCTTTTATTTAAATGTTTCTTTCAGTAACTTGTGAAATTCCTCACCTGCATCTTTCATTTGTTAGGGAACAGGCACTGAGGAAGTGGACTGCACCAACTGATCATCTGCTTTGAAATTACAGACCATTTGACTGAGAATCTTGAAAGATATAATCTACTTTTCTACTGACCTTGTGGTTCCCCCATATGAGCCTGCCACCACAGTATCTGCAGCTAGGAATTTTGGCTGCCACTTCCGCCTATATTTTTAACAGATGGGTTCATTCATTAGTGTGCTTTTTGTCATGCCTGCATTTAATTTTCCTCTTTCCCCAACCTCAAAGACCCAACTTCAAATGCAACGCTTCCTCTCCCTGACAAGTGTCACCCTCCTCAGCCTTGCCAAAGCTGATGGCACTGAGACCTCATTCTGTGAGGATGAGGAATGCACGTGTTTGTCAGCCACTCCACACCAGCAAAAAGCTTTCTGTGAAATATGGGAGATCCTTCCTCAGTAAACTGGCAAGAAAATATTGGTTTTATATTCATAAAAGTATTGGTTGTTATTCAGCTTTTAAATTCCTTGCCAACTGAATGACAAACTAAATCCATCTCACTGAACAAGAGGTCCACCTTAACACTCAAAGTATGGGATTTTACTTGCAGGTACAGAAAAAAAAAAAATAAATATATATATATATATATCTAGGGTAACAAAATCTTCTTTAACTAAGGACTTTCAGGAGAGAGTTACAGAAGTAAAACTTCTGCAGCTATTAGTAATCTGACATGATGCTCTTTATTTAGGTCAAGTCTTCTGAGTGTCTGTTAGCCCTTTAATGATTTGCTAATATTTGTAAGTTTCCTTAAGGCTAAACAAATGAGGAAGCCATCTTGTTTCCACATCAATGGACTTAGCATGCTCTAGAAGATTACCGTGGCAACCAGAGCTAGTATGCCCAGTATGAAGACACCAGTGTAGGCCTCATTTCCTAAAAATGTGCTCCTACTGAGGTTACATCACCAATTAAAAAAGCCTTTTCTGTCCTCCAGAGTTTTGGAGATGCAAACAGAGTTGTCAAGCTGGTCAGCTTCTTTACCTAGGTTAGTCACTCTTGCTGACTGTCTAAATACAGAAAAAAAAAAAAAAAATCCAGCAAACCTGGAAAGAGGGATGCTTCTGGAATTTCATTAAGGACTGGATGAAACATAAAAATAACAATAATTAAAAAAAAAAAAAAATGTGGGGACAACAGTAATTCATGTTGTGAGTTGTAATTACTGAGTAAACAGCTTGAAAAAGGGGATATTCTCCCAGCCTTGGAAAACAGTCACAGTGCATCTTCTACAACATCAACATGTTTTGTCATCAGCCCTCTGTCAGTGTGTCTGAGTCACACACATTTGGTATAAGTGAAGATTAATTATAGATCTAATAAATAAAAAAGATGTGAGACTGTGGGATGACTTAGCTTTTAGGCATCATTCATCTTCTTATAAATGCCTTACTGTGACATATTTCAATATTAAAGAAAAAAGATCAGCTGTTTTCAAGTTGTCTTTATTAAAACAGAACTAAATTATATAAGGATGGTGCCTTTTATAGTACCATTAATTAATGAATTGTCTCACCAAGATATCTATTTTCTTAGCACAATATTATGGCAACAAAAAATTCTAACCAAAAATAGTTTGTAATCATTTTTTCCATACTGTTATACTGGTTTAGAGAAGTTGGCAAAGTAAATTAGTAGGACTACAAATATTAACAACAAAGTAAAATTTTGCTCAAAGTAACCGATTTGTAGGTAGTCATGAAACTATAAATCAATAACTGAACAAAACAGAAACAAATGTTGCAAATTGGATTCACAGTATAAGATCTGTCAAATTATTTATAGTTGTTCACATTCATATAAATATCTCTTATTGGAGAGTATCCATCACAAATCTCCAAAAATCCTTCAAACTCTTCAAAAATGCAGCTAAAACAACCTCAGAGCCAGAAGAGCAAAATATAAGTGTATATGTGTATATATATATGTGTATATATATATATATATATTATTTATATATTATGTTCTAATGTAATGCTAATCTTGTTTGGATAATCATTGACCATGCAGTGTTTTTCAGTCATAACCTCCTGAACAGTGGGAGATCCTAAGACACCCCTGTATTATTTTGCTTCCACTGAGCAAGGCAGAATCTAGCATTAACAGAATCTAGGCAGAATCTAGCATTAAGTTATCTAGCACCTAGCTAGATAACTTCATAACTCACGGGCAGGGCGGGTGATCTGTGCGATCTGTCATAAGACATAAAGTGAATTGGGGTTAACATACAGACCTACATTTTTTACTATATTCCAAGTTGAGAACACACTGGAGAAAGGTTGCTATTTGTACAGCAAGAAGTCCATGTCTATTCACTTTAAGATGCAGATAGGTCACTGTTGAAATTTTCCAAACCCATCTTCTACTGATTTCCATGAGAATGTCATATTACTGCTTTTAAGCCATATTTAAACAACTGAATGCTTTACTGATTTGTCTTCGTATCACAGTTCCCTAATACTCAGAACCCTAATTCAAAAAAAAATAACCACTTCTAAACTAAAAACAGTAACACCCACTCTATTATTACCTCTAGACCATCACTCAAAATTTAATTCTATCCCTTGCATTGAATGAATGTGATTCACTGTTATTGAATCTAGCTAGCCAAATACATTCTATTGAAGAGTTAGCTTGTAGATAAACTCAATAATTGTCTGCCTTAGCCATCAACAGTAAATTGTGGCTATGGTTTTGGCTCACTAGCTAATCAGCATTTCCTCTAACAGTTTCCTAGACACAGTGCTATCTAATTTGAGCTCATTAGTTTCTAACTCCTGAGGAAAACAAAGTGTAGCTATAAAAAAATGTGGCCCTCTTGAAAGGGCCAAATAAAAATTAAATTTGGATGCATCTGTTTCCATGCTGAAGGTACAAAAAAGACTTCTTGACTTAAAGAAAAATGCCAAATTTTTAAAATGACTTTAAAAGACTACATTTTGAAATTGATAGAAACAATATAGGAAATTTATAACACCATATAAAAATGATTGATTTTGACTTGTAATACTGAACTCAGCTGTGTTTTACTCATTCTCAAGAAAGATAAAGCAGAGATTGATAAAGTCCAGAGTAGAGGTAGAGGGAACGTGATATTTATGTCGGATGAGAGATTAACCCAGACAGGACAAGAGTAACAGGAGACTTGATGGAGGTGTACAAAATTGCTACTGGTATAGTAATAAACTGATCAATCTCTCCTTTTATTAAACTTGTCCCATCATATAACAACACGGTTGGAAATTAAAAGGCACTAAATTCCAATTACAAAGTAAAGTATTTACTTATGACTGACAAGGTCATTAAGTGAAATACTATGGATATAGTTTAAAAAGGAAGCTAATGTTACAACCATTAATACCTTTATAGACATGTAAGTCATCATAAAGGAGTACTACATCTTATGTCATGGGGTACATAGAAAATGCAATTTTTTCCTTATATAGTACCACTCACCTACTGACTTGGTTCACTGACAAGGATTTTACCTCCCTCGGAAACATCTACTGTCAGCTACTGCCAGTTTATTCTTTATAGGTTTTAATTTTGTTTCACTGTCCACGGGTTGTAATTATCTGAGATGCATGAAAATAACATTTTATCAACTGATTTGTATCCTTTTCCATTTGGCAAACATTGCTTTCTTGTGTGTGTTTTGAGCCAAGCTGAAATCAACACATCTGTTTCAGTTTAATATCTTCAGTTTATATAACAGGACCTGTGCAGTAATATAATTTCTTTACAGTTCTTTCCTAACCAGTGAAATCAGGCCAAAACTCCTATGACACTTTAGAATGTTATTGATTATAAGTAATCAAGGCCTTAATTACATATTTCTGCTAAAACACACCTTTAGTTATGCCAAACCACCTATCCCATTTCTGCCAGCATTATCAATTGCTTAAAAATAACATGCTTGTTTAATTGTTTGGAATCAGAAGACAAGGGCAAATCTCATTCCAAGAGATGCAGAAGTAACGGGCATTGCTTCATTTTACAAATTCTCAGTGATGCAGTATGCTACTTAAATAGCAAGGATTGGGTAGCAGTTTTGTCATCCTGTGATACCATGAATAGCTGCCACTGAAACCAAGAATCCTTTAAGTGACATCCATTTGTGAACTGCCTGAGGATACATGGATACAATTTGCTTTGAAGAGATCCAACAAAGCACAAAATTCCAGTCTGCTTCCAAATAACCAGCCCTTGGTGATAAGGGTCTTTGGATCCAAATACAAAAATTTGTCACCAATGTTCAGATGTTTCATCTGTGGTTTGAAATTGAATCCATACAAGAGTAAATAATTTAAAAGGAAAAACAGTGAGATTTAGACTCATGACAGCTTTTGTTCAGATGGTAGCATCCTTATATCAGGACCCCAAATGCATCCCTAGGTCTTGCCCTGATGGAGCCTGCCACTATCTCCAACCTGGTTGTGTTCAGACCCTGTGGGACAGCACCCTATTACAGAGTACCCTGCCTACATGGTGGTTAATCCTTAGCTCCTGCCTTGCCCTCCCTCAAGGAGTGACCTCAGTCTTGCAGCTCCCTGAAATCTCAGGTATGTATTTCTGAAAATTTCAACATGGGCTATATTACCTTAGTGATTTGCACCTGAGCAGACAATCTCTCTAACCTTCATCTCTATGTATCTACATGTATTCTGAGCCCAAGTCCCTGGCTGGGCTCTTCCAGAATGGTTTTTCACTAGTAACAACAATTCTGTTCATCACTGTACCCACCAACAGAAATTTTTCTGATAGTACTAAGGAGTTAAAAAATAGTCCCACAGTTAATTTCCAAATAGGATCCAAAAGTACAGCAGTTCTCCACTGCCACCCCCATTCTAATAGTTATTTTCAGTTCAAAAAATCTTTGAAAAAAAAAAAATCTTTGAAAATAGAATCAGTTTCCTCCTTCTGTCTCTTAAAACTCAGACTGGAAAAGTTCTTGGTTCATGCATATGATACGTACACTGGATCACCACCCAGCTAATTTTTTAGCTACATTGGCTCTGCTGGATTTCTCTTTCTGAGAACCATTAATCTTTCATTGTGGTAACACCACAAAGATGGTTCAGCTATGACTTAGGGAGATTCGTAGCAATACTTTCTAAGTTATCTACATGTATTTCATGAGCATTATATTCTCAGAGCCTGCTCAAATGCAAAGGGAAACCTCACTATAACTAAAGGTCCTAAATTCTTCATCCTCTGATCTCTCATTTGTCCACAATAAAGAATAATTCTGATCATAGGTGTGCAGTGACTCAAAAGAAAATTTAAGGTGACTGGGTTTATAAATTCCAAGAGATTTTGCTAGACTCAGTTATAAATCAGAGATTGTTATTCGCGCAGGTGTTTTGTACTGTGTTCAGTTCACATAGCTACAGCTGTAATGTTTTCAGTCCTACCTTAGGACCTACAAGTTCAAAGGATCCTGAGTCAACAGAGTTTTTCCTCCTATTTCACCTGAATAATTTGGAAAATTTTGTTTGCATATTTGGTACAAAGATGTCAGTTTTCCACTGTCCTCTTCCAAAATAATGGAATTCTGAATCTAATGTTTTGAACTAGAGCAAATTTGAAAACTATTCAACACTCTCTCTTTAGTGAAACATACTTTTCCATCTTTTACCTTTTTTTTTTTTTTTTTTCTACCAAAGCAGCAAGTACTGTTATCATGTTTTAGAACTGTGAGAGGTAAAAATGGGCAATAAATCCTTACATACTGGTATCTTATATTTTAATAGAGGAACAATTCCTCTTGAATAATAAGAAAAATAGTTTTCAGTTGGATGTCTGACAAAATAAATCTTTGTTCATTCTTACACAATGAACCATAAAACCCAAGTCAAGGAAAGAATTAAAATAGAATTGGTACTGAAGATACTGTTGCAGGTAAAGGACTTGGAAACTAGCTGAACTCATTTTCATGAGATTTCATTGAAACTCAAGACATTGCAGTCATGGAGAGGTTATCTGTCCTGTTTTTTCTTGATTTCAGTTCACACATTTTCAACTTCATCCTTTTCCCAGTCTCACTGGGAACTTCAGATCCAAATGATTTCAAAACTTCTGAGCAACTTCACTTGAAATCATTCTTCTGATGGAGCTCAACTAGAATTAAGAGTATTTCAACCCAATATCATGAACTATATGATATGAATATCATATTAGTTAGCATAAAATATGATCTTTAGTGACACAAAACATTTGAAAAAGAAGCATGCCTTGATGATCAAAGATTTGTCTGAGCTTTAGTTATGTAGGAGAAGATAGGTGTTGGGACAGGACAACTAACCATGAGACTTCTCGTGTATTTCATATAGGCAGTGGTTGTGACAAGTAGATTCTCATTTAACACAGCATATGATCCTGAAGCTCTTACAGACCTTCGTAATGCCACCAAAGTCCATCACATCACTCATAAAAGGGATGAATGTAAAAGCAGTTGTATCTGAGGTTTTATGTAGATCACAGATAACAGATCATAGATACAGCTAATCAAATAATGGCAGATAAAACTGACAATTTGCTGATCAGGAGGACTAGTAAAAATGTGTTAAGTGTTGGGAATTGTTAGAAAAGACAGAGAGAGCAAAACATAAGATGTTATTATTCCATTATTAAATTAAAATGTATGGTGACTGACATTTTGCTTGTAGTATGATGTGTTGGATCCCTATCATAAAATACAAGACCTGGAAAAAAAATCAAAACAAGGAAATATGGGAAATCAAATGAGTGGAATAATTCTTATACAAGACACAGATAATCAGACTGGGGCTTTTCAGCTTGAAAAAAGGGATGCCTGAGGGACGACATGACAGAAGTCTATAAAATCAATGACATGAAAAGGGTGAATAGGAACTGAATGTACTTTGTTTTTTCCTCAATACAAGAACACTTGCTAGTATAAAACAGGCCATATAAACAACACAATTCCGAGAAAACCTAGTTCAACCACCTACCTCAATATTCCACAGAAGCAATATTTCTTTTTAACTGAATAAAATTGTGTCTGAAAATCTGTAAGTCTGTCCAGTGAGTACAGCTATGTGAATGCCATCAGATAGTTTCTAAACATTGGTACAGGTTTCTAAATATGAATCAGGTGAATACTCAACTACAGCTTAAACTGAGAACTGAAACTTCCAAATTAATTGTATGTATTTCCTACTTCCATAATATTTCTGTAGTGTGGAAATGTAAACAGTCTCTCAGTCCACTAAAAAACAATTTTTGTCATACTTTCTAACAAATCTCAGACTTATGGTGACATTCTGGTAAAATTGGCTACCAAAATTAAAACTAACTTTCTGGGAAGCTTTTTGGGTCCACCTGGGGATGTGGTTTGACTGTTTGGAAATCTGCCTTTGTCTTCTGCTGCACAGTAGTGGAATATTGTTCTGTTGATGTTGTCTGATGGTGATTAATATGCATCACTATACAGTGGACCAACAAGGGCTCTGGAGCCTTCACTGCTTACCAATACTGAGAAAACTAGTATTCTGCCAAACCTTTACAATTAAGCCATATTAACCATGTGACAGCATAGTTGAAAGTGCACTGTCAAGACACAGTTGGAGGTTATATGACTGGAACAGTTATGCCTATTAAGAATTAGGAAAAATCAAATTAAAATCAAATTAAAATCTACGGTGGTATTTCGAACAAAATGAGATATTTCTTATCCCAAAGTACAGTTAAAGTGTGCCACTTATTGACACAGGTTATTATGCATACCGTGATTCATGGTTTCCAAACATAGTTAACTAGACTACTGGAATAACATGTCATTAAAAGCTATTAAGCACAGAGATAATACCTGTGGTTAGAGAAAAACATGAGTTACAGCTTGCTGGAAGTTCAGAAACTATAACTATAGAATTGCCTATTACTCATAAAAAAGTTGGTATTCACATTTGGTCAGTTAGATAGTGCTTTAGGTAGATCTTTGGCCCAGCCAGCTGTGGCTATTGTTATGCCTTGCCTTGACCCTTTCAATATTCCTCCATGTTATGTGACATCCTGACATCTCCTCTGCTTCTATCTATTCTCATTAGTATAGAAAGATAGAAAGATATCCTTCTTGTCAGAAAGATAGAGCAGAGGGTAGCCACTTTTTTGCTGAACACCCCAATGGGTTGTGCCCTACAATATCACTGTAACTTTCTTCAGAATTATTTCCAAATTAGAGCACTTCCAGAACATAATCAAATTTCTGTATTTTGCAAGAAGAGCTCTGCAGTCAATTGCACATCTGTCCAGGCAATTGCTTCCTCAGAGACAACTATTCCCTAAGTAGACTGGCTAGTCCATCAAAGCCTATAGAATTGTGTCAAGCTGTGGTTTGCCTTGGACAACCTGCTAACAAAAATATCATTAATAGTTCCTATTGTTATTACTATTGCGAAAAGTTTGGGTGGTCCTCTGGCCTCCATGAATATCCTCTATGATCTGCTTTTATACATCCCATGCCACCTTCAAAAATGGTCATGCTTCCTGCCTGCAATATTATACACAGTATTTCCTTTATTAGCCAATCATCTTTATTTTGTTTTGTTGCCTCCCTGATGTTTCGTGACCAAATGCAGTCACAGAAGTTACCTATCTGTTTCCTTGGTGGCAGGGGAGTCCTACAGGAGCATCACTGCTCTATCTGGCACAGAAAGAATCACTGGAGACACCTCTAGCCCCAAGCCCATAATAAGGTGAATAACTGAGGTTTAGAAGTTTTGAACACCGCTTTAAGAACTGGCAGCTTTTGACTATATTTACAAAGTTGTGTTAAATGCATGTATAGATGCTAGGCATGTTGCTGGGCTACAGAGAGGAAAACTGAGAACAAAGATAGATAAATAAACCAATAATATTAGCTAGAAGAAAAACTACCTTAAGTATGTTCAAAAGATCTTGCAAAAAATTACAATGTCCCATTTCCATGATAAACCTAAAAGCTGACCCCCATATTGGTTTTGACAAAAAAAAAATAATAATAATAATAATAGGTTGGTATCAGCCTATCATTAATTCCTGTCAGGTAGAAGTTTAGGGGAATAACTTGGTTTTTTCAGCACATAATATTCATCTCCTAAAATTCATCTGCTATATTTTGTTCTATCCAGTTTGTAAAAATGTGATGATTCGTTACAGTAGGTCTATATGTCAATATCTGTATTTGAATAATATAAACTTGCAAGTCGGTACATCTGGCTTACTCTGATATCTATTTATTATTTAAATTAATCCAGCTCATCAGATTTATGGATCAATATAAATGCAAGATAGTGTGTAAATACGGAGTGGGTCGGGGGTGGGGAAGTTCCTGCTAAAAACAGATTCAGAATACAAGAATTACTGGAACTGGTAGTTAGCAAAAAGGGTCAAAGTTTGCCAGTGGCATAACTAATAGATATTTAGAGGGGTGGGAGTGAAAAAGAAATTTAAAAAGTTTAAAAAGAAACAGTAAAGTATTTTGAATGGTAAGGCAGCAAATGCCTTGCAGCTGGAGATGACAGGAGAAAGACATTATTGTTGAACTGTATAGCCTGTATAGCATGTAATTGCTACAGAAATCCTAAGATCTTATTAAAAAAAATAAAAATCTATATTTTTCATTTCAGATTTCAGCTTGGAAAACATTCCCTCTACCCATATCAGACTGGCCATACTAGTTGACTCTGTCACTGTTAGTGACTGCTGTGGGGAAAGCCATTTATGTCCTCCATGGCAATGAGTTAACAATGACTTGATAATGCTCCACCACCTGATGCAATCAGCCTACTCTCCACGCATGGCAAACCAAGCCTGAACTGTGAAATTGCATCCTCTAAAATTGTAGATGTCCCTGCAGAATAACACTTCATTGAGAGTTTACAACTGTTTTTGCTGACTTGGAGAATATTTGTATATTTTCTCTTCTAGAACAGTTTTCATACAGTTATTTTTTTTTCCTTCAAAGGCCACATTAGAAAATATAAATGGTAATTATGTAAAACATGTAAGGTTAGGGCTGAATCACTCATTTTGGTAACTTTAGAAAGGCACTGTAGTAGAAATCCAAGCAGATCTGGAAAATAAAACAGAGCACCTATTTCCAAAATCAGTTTCACCAAAAACATGCGGCATGCAACATATACAAATTGGTTGCATTCATGGAACATTTCAATAGTAATGAATTTCTTTCACTATCTTCAGTTGCTAGAAGGGCTTATGTTATACAAGATGGAGTAAACAAATCTAACAGGGTTTCTCACACATGAATCCAGACCCTATGAGATGAGACAGAACTCGTTGGCCAGGCAAACCCACTCTAGTGTCCAGATCCAGTTTTGTCACTTTTGATACCAGAGTTCTTTCATTTTCACAAATACATTTCACTTTTCAAAGAAAGAACCATCAGGCCTAGCAAGATACCTGGAGAAAAGATAATTTTCAGGTATTAAAATTTACACTACTCTTGCTAGATGACCTTGAAGCCTTTATCTGGAATTATTACTTAGAACAATTGTGATTCTATATTGTCTGTTCAACTTTCAGCAATCCTGAAACAAAATGGAATATAATGATTTTTTCATCCTATTCTTCCCACCATTTATGGAAGTACCGAGGAACCCAACAGTGAAGCATGTGGTATTCAAGGCATGGTGCAAAGTGAAAACAGTGGCAGAAGTAATGATGATCCTGCAAGCCCCTCTCACTCTATACCTACTTTTTTTATTTTTGAGGCATAACTTGAGGCTTGGCTTAAGCCTGCAGAGAACCTTCAACTTCTGATACCTGGAATGATGTTGAGGAAATATAGTAAAGATACTCATACAGCTGTTGAATCTAGCAAAATAATCATATGTAAAAAAAAAAATGTACTGAAGATAATGAATCTGCTATTGTTTTCAACAAAGCTTACTGGCTGAGAGTCGCAGCCTGCAAGACCTCTATGACATACCATTCTGGTGCCTTCTATATAGATTTTGAATGCAGGTGCTACAATTCTGATTGCAACATTGAATCTGATTCATGAAACTGCCTGGGCCACAGGGTAAAGTTTCTGTCTTCTGTCTGTACCCTGATACAACCTCTACAGTGTTTTGTTGATATGTTTGCAGAGTATGGGGAGCTACTAATGTTATTTCAAATATCATCTGATTTCTTAGCCTTGTTTTTATTCTCTCATTCCCCAAAGTCATTTAGTCACCAGAGAAGTCCAATTAAAATACTTATAAATTGCAGTTCTTTTCATAGTTGGAACAGATCCTACCTGTGTTAAAACTGAAATGTAATCTGATGCTCTGGTTACCTAAAGGAGACATTAAAAATCCTGTCCCTAATTCTCATTCTTATTACTGACACAAGCCATCAAAGCACATCTCTAGGATATAATGTAAAGACTCTGGGGACTTGTTTATATTGTCTTGGTTATTAGCTCCCTTGGGGGAAGCTGACTATAATTTCCAGGCAACTTCAGTGCTAACTTTATTTAAATCTGAAAATTTTACAGCAGTGACAATAGAGTGAAGAATGAACACAGAGCCCCAGAAATCTTTGTCCTACATAAATTTTGGAACTTAAAATGTCAGTAAATTTCCATGCATGAGGAAATATTCACACACTGCTATGTTTGCCTTAACCTAATTCTATGAGATAGAGGGGAGCAAGCAGAGAACTTCCAGGATTTTCAGGACTTGAAGACATAAATAATACAGACTGTATGTATTTGGCAGGAAGCCTTGTTTTGGAGGGTAAAATTAGTCTCCATACAGAGCATCAACATCAGCCCGAGCAACACTGATGTACCAGTTAAATCCTATTGCAAGAGTTTTGTTAGGACTTCAGAGGGCTTTATTTTGGACGCTTTGAGTTGGAGAGATTTTAATTCTCAGTGATTTCTTTTCTTGCCAAGGTTAATTAGATCCAAGCTTTGGTTTGTTTTGTTTTTCTGAGTTGGAAGGTAATTTTCACTTCTTTTCATCTCATTGTAATGTTAAGGTATTCATCTGAATTTTGAATAGTAAAGAAAACCATGAAAAATCATGGGACTTGCAACAGTTTTATGTATTTTGGCAATACTAAGAACAGATTGCTGCCAATAAACTGTTTGAGATAGGAACTAATTGGAGTCATGTGGTTTTGGACTGATGTTGAGGGGGGAAAAAAAGGACAGATATTAAACACAGTTCAGACAGATTTTCTTCATACCAAGTTGATTGAAATGTGAAATTTACCATATGGTCCATATACGTAAATATGTTTCATCATAATCTACAGCACAAACAACTAGTGATGTGGACTCAGAAAAGAAAGCTAGATTCTGAATGCTTTAGGAGGTTGGTAGTATTACAAGGAGAAAATCTGAGTGGAATAAAGCAGAAATTATTTTTATATAGTGTCACTACCCAAAGGGTCTGATCAGTGCACACTGTACTCAAGTGACAATCCCTACCACAGAGGTTACAATCTAGCTCAGGTTATTGATGACTAAAAGTGTTACTGACAGCTGAGGGTAAACTAAATGAAGTCTTGGTGGTTTCAATCTTTTTATCCATACAGGACTACAAAATGTTACATCATTCTCAGCTAATAAACCTCTCCCTAACTGATATCAGCATTTCTACCAGTTATGGAAGATATGAGATGAAAATTGAGATATAAATACATGATGAAATTATGGCTGCACAAGTTACCTCCCATCAGCTGAGCAGTGGTATGCATGATAATGCAAATTAGCTCACAGTCGCTAGGGCTGAACTAAAGAATATATATTTCACAAAGAGTAGACTCAGAGCATGTGCTTAAACTATCAACAAGTTGATGGTAGTTGATGCCTCACAAGGTGGTAAAATACCGTAGTTAATTTATATGTGTGACCCTTGATTTATATTAATGCTAGAGCTATGATCAGCAAGATTTCATTAAAACACAGCATATGTTGGTATAAATGGGACCTAACATTAAATGTGTAGGCATGAGGAAATGCTCACTCTTTCAATGTTAGTCTTAATCTAATTCTTGAGATACAGGGGAGCAAGCAGAAAACACTAGAAAAAAAAATCTTTACTGTGAAGGTTGTCAAAAACTGGAACAGTCTTCCCAGAGAGGTGATTAATGCCCCTTGCCTGTCAGTGTTCAACAGGCATTTGGACAATTCCTTCATTAATATGCTTTAACATTTGGTTAGCCAGACGGTTGGACTAAATGACCTTTGAAGGTCCCCTCCAGCTGAATTATTCTGTTCTGTTTTACTCTACTCTATTCTACTCTACTCTACTCTACCTTACTCTACTGTACTATAAATAGAGTCTTTCTTTATACAAGACTTTCATCAAGTGGATGCACACTTAGAGCTTGAGGGTAAAATTTCAGGCTGAGACAAATTTCAAACTTTTGAAGAGTGGTAAAGTTGCCCTAGGAGGGCAAGAGATCACTGCTGCATAAAATTTTATTAAGGTCAGAATTACAGCCAGTTTGCAAATGGGTCTTCTCACCATAAAAAATCATATTTGCAGGGCTTTATAAACAATGATATTTAGTTCACATGCAGAAGGCATACCTTACTAACTCATTCACTAAAGTGGACATAATTCCCTAGGACAGTCAAATGTACATCTTCCATTAACACAATATTCATTTTTAAAAGACAGAGAATCCAAGCATAAAAAAATTTTGGAGATCAAGAAACATAAACATGCAGTAGGTGTGCTACTGCATAGTTCTTCATTGTGCTACTGAACATTTATTTTCAAGTGTGATTGGTGTTGTTCTGGAACATTTTAACTAATAAACTGTCTACTCTCATAACAGAATTTCGTAGTGACAAATATGACAATAATTAGCATTTAGGACAGGAGATTTGATTGACAAATTCCTACCCACAGCAAAATCTATTACTAGTAATATTAAGCAGCAATAACTTAATTTTTTTTTTTCATAACATATTGCCATAGTTCTCCTGAATTTTCAGCACATAAGTACTTTTAGTAAAGCCTGAATTAAGGAAGTGTTCTGAAACATCTGAATCCCACCTAAGACTGTGATTTTTATATTTTCTGGGAGAAAAAACTCTTCCCATTTCTGGACAAAGGTTTGTGTGTGTAAAACACTGACAATCCGAGCTTGTCTTTGAAGGAAGAAATTTTTTTGAAGGAAGAAAATTTGACAGAACTCTTAAATTTGATTTTGTCTATACTGCACAGTTTCCTTTTCAGTCAACACACAACATAGAAGATGCTGAGCTCATTGACCTGTGCTGTTCAGAGGAGCTTATAGTTCAAACTGCTTACCTGGTTTAAGGACTGTTCAAATTCTGGAATAAGTGTGTTAGCTTGAATAAACCAGTGGTGGCTCTAACTTAACATAACAATGAAGACATGGTGTCTTTAAAAGTCAGGCTACTTGTAAATGAAATCATGGCTCAGATAAAGGAGAATTCTGCAATATGGGCTAGTAAATGGTGGACCCACACATTAGTGATGGAGCTAGAATTAAAGACAAGGCAAGTAGTTTTATAGGAAGTGATAAATCTGCAGAACTGTCTAACTGTCCACATGAAGACAGTTCTAATCTCACTCAGTTGCTCCTTAATCTGGAATATGTTTCATTCTACTGATGTGCTTTGCAGAGGATAAACTAATTTTAAACAGCTGTGTGATTAAGGAATTATGAGGAGGGTAATAAGGCTATTAGGCCCACCAGAGGAAGTCTCCTGTAAGCACTTGATGCTAATGACTATTCTGAGAAGTGAAAGAGATTGACTCAGGTCTTCTTAAGGAAGAAACAAAGACAAACCTGGGCCTCCTGCATCCTAAGGGAGTGTTCTGCTCGCTGGGATAGTAGATAAAGTCAAAACCTTTCCCATGTCTTTTGTCCCATCTGTTTGGACACATACTTCTCAGCAAATCCCATGCAGAAGAGCTAAGTACTATGATATCCAGGGGTGCAACAGGGTGGTACCACTATCCTGAGCTTTTCCCCAGAATTACATTCAACAGATCAGCCTGCTGGCCTTTTAAAATCTCATTCATAGCCAATCCTCCATGTGTTGTTCATGGTACACAGGCACAGTCTGGGGATATGAGGTCATACATGCCACAGTGCTTTCCAGATGATGCTTCAATCATTTTATGACTCTAACATGAAGTCCCCAAATTGGGAGAGGAAGACTGTGATATAGAAATGAAAGGGAAAATGACAAAAATTTGAAAATAAAGTCTGGGAAAGAAAAGGTCATTCTTTCCCTGATTTTGAGATGGTCGTTTGGATCTGAGGTGTATGGCAGGTTAGACTTTACAGATAGATAAAAGTTATCTTATTTCTGGTGGTTTTTCTTAGCACAATTGAAAACAAAAGAAATTCACAGTGACAAGCTGAAGACAAAAATAAAAGTCATTCTTTATCTTGGATGTATGGAAATGTATAAGAGGTAGGTGTCATTTTAAATAAAGGAGCAAAGAACAAGCAATGTGGAAGCAGAACACTCAGGTTTGCAAAACTCTATGTATTAACAAAGAACAGAAAAAGACAGCCATAGAAAAGCACAGTTCTGAAATGATCTATTTCACCCATCCCACTGTCATCTGCATTTTAAAATTCTCCATTTCAGTGGAACTATCTGTTTCCAACCTTTTCTTTCAACAGTGAGGGTGGCTTCCCCTCACCATGCAACCACACAGATTCTTAAAATATTTAAAATATATCTCAGTTTGAAATTGTTCTTGGTGCATGGTCTCTCAGCAGTACCTGTCCAAGAACTCAGTACACTGGTTTGCTTTTCTCAGCTAGAATCTGGTATAGGACTTAGAGTAAGCCATATCTCCTCTTTGCTTGTCATCTATAAAACAAAGATTATGGCAATGTCTTCCTGTTGAAAAGACAGTAAAAAATGCTAGTCAAGAGCAGCACTGTTATTATTCAAACTAATTATCACAGCAACTCCTTGCCATACTGTTTGCTTTCTGAACCTTCCTTCAAATATTTAAATTCTTCTGGACAGCTCAGCATGAAATCTTAAACAAACCATAGGAATTCATCTACTGTGTGTTTTACAGTGTTTTTACACTGCAAGAAGCATTTTCCAACTATCCTGAAGCCTCACTATCCCTCCTCAGCCAGTGGCACCATTGCTTGTGGAGTAGCATGGGAGTGACAGATTTTGTTCACTGAGGCCAAACACATTTAAACTTGTTCTCCAGTCCAATGAAATGGCCATAGAGGACATGCAAATGAAGTTATGCAAATGGTTTATAAATGTGGTCTTATAGGAGTGTCCATAACTCACACGTAGAACAATGTATCATTTGGCTCTTCTGGTAATATTAATGTAGAACAACATTTTACATAGACAAGCCTAGGCATGTGATATAGCTTCCCAAAGGAAAATGAAAGTTTCTTAACTGAAATCTAGAGAAGTATGAAAAAACAAACCCTATTAGAAAATGACACACCAGCAATAGGATGGAGTAAATCAACCTCATCACAAGTGTCTTACATCTGTGGATGACAGTGCCACAGAGGCAGACAGTGAGCTATTGTCATGCAAGCTACTTAGCTGAGCTAAACTACAGAGCAAGACACAGTCCTGGGTGAATAAAGGGGCAGAAAAGTTGCAAAGACTCCTCATATGAAATGGGAATATGCGTCACACACGCCAGTGCTGGTAGGGGTTCTCTCTCTGTGGACAGGACTTGGAATGGATAGTTAAAATCAACTAAAAGAAATAAATGGCTGTAATTTACATTCTCTGTTTTGCATTGCATTGTGGTATTAGTAATGATAGCACACAGAGGCTTTGCACAAAAAGAATACTTTCTTTTACTAATGCTGGTCTACTCAGGGAAATTTAGTAGTATCTTTATATCAGTATGACTCCCCATGTGGACTCTCTTCCTTCAGAATAATTCCAGGATAATTACAATTACAATTATGCTGTATAATTATGCTGCATAATAATGCCAGTGAATTTCTTGGTGTAAACAAGCCCTCACTCTTAGCAGAATCTACTTGAACCTTCAGAGTTATGTCACTGCTTTTGCTGATGTTTACAGCCTTCTCCAAACTTGTCAGCATTCCCAGCCTATTACTGTTGTTTATCCAAGCTAAACATATCTGATTGTTGTAATTTGTTCTCAGATCAGTCCTTCCAGCCTCATCACCATATCTGACAGTCAGAACATCTTAGTATTTGCTAGGACCCTCTTAACATCAACAGCAGGACTTGGAAGCTTGTCACATGTGCCTAAATGTTTTAAGTGGCTGCAAATTTGATCTCTTGTTAGTAGGACAAAACCAAGGAATTTCTTTTTCATTGCTGAGTGGACTTGAGAAAGAAGAAATACAGTTTGTTCATAAAACTGGCAGAGAGGTTTTTCTCTCTATGATTTTTCAAGGATCTTAACATCACCTTCAGTCTCACTCAAGTCAGCTTCAGTTAGACAAGGAGTCAGAGGCCATTTCAAGTGGGGTGTTTTAACCCAGCAGGCTGTGTCAGAGGATGAAGGCATCCCCACTTACCATTAGCATTGTTATCCTCATCATTTCAGTGGCAGAGCAAGATTTGTCCATCTTGCTTTAGAAGGAACTGCAAGGACACTAGTATTTTCAGTCCTGTTTTCTTAGAGATCTGAGAAATAATTAATTATACCAAGCTGTACCATTAGATAGATCATTATTCCAGCATTTAGGCAATACTTCCAGATTGCCTTGCTTGGAAGTTTTGCATGATGCTGAGAAACTCTTTACTGATCTTCACAAGCTGCTTCTAAACAGCCTGAAGAAGTTTTACTGTACAAGACCTTCAAACCTGATTCCCTCCTACTTGTAAACCTCAACATCAATGTCATCATTAATAGAAATAGTACTCATGTTAATAATACCAAGTAAAGCTAATAAACCCTCATTTATCAGCTGCTTGGTACTGACATTTTAAAGCATTTCTGGTGCAGTTGCTGCAGTTTTTAACAGTCCACTGTAAATAAGGACAGTCTGTTCACCCACCAGGGAAATGCAGGCTCTCCTGGACTGAAGTCCTGAAGATTCAGAGCTGTGCACATCAATACTACACCAAAGTGTAGTACACAGTTTAAAGCAAGAAGTAAATAAAATTATTGAAAGGAAGTAAAGAAAAAAAATTGCTACTAGAGAGTAATTGGACCTTAATAAATGATAAGGAGTTAGACATACAACTCCTTGCATTTTGTCTTCAAACACATGCTCCGTCTCACTCCCTGTTCACAAATGTACTGGTGAATTACTTTTTCTTTTTTTTTTTTTTCTTCCAGACACTGCATTTCCATCCAAACAGAAGAAAATGTACTTCTTCTCTTAAACTGCAAAGAACATCCTGGAGCAGCTCTTTTCTGGTGCATTCAGAACTTGAACTGTCTTAGTTGGGAAAGATCATGATAGGGCAAGTCACAAGGGAGTTCTGCAGTGTCCCTAATTAGCTGAGCTACCCAAATAATGTAGAAGGTCATCAGAAGCCATTTTCACTCTGTTTCTCAGACAGGGAAAGAGGCTGTGTTCCTCTGAGCACTCCGAAATCATTTTAAAGAAAATAGTGAAGGAAAGGAAGATTTTCATCCATTCTGATAATTTATTACATGCAGCAGTACAGCTGTTTATGTCTGAAGGCGGAAGTGGAAGAAGGGCCTTTGTTTCTGTTTGGCAATTTTTCCATGACACTGTCAGTAAAAGTAGAAGAGAGCTATTTTATCCTGTTGGGTGCAGCCCTCACATGGGAATGCAACAGCAACAAATAAAAGGCTTAGCTGATGATTTGGCAGTATCCTTCATTTTGTTATTTAATATTAGGAATTCTTTTAGCTTTTCCCAGTGGCAAGAATAAAACTTTGTTTATCAAAACTCCTACTCCCCTTTGTTCAAGAGCGAGCACTACTCATACAGACATTTTACAGTCTCAGGCATTTGAAAAAATTACACTGTGGAAAAATTAGGATCCTTTAGAATCAAATGTCTACTCTTGGAGTTGAAATGGGTGCATGGACCATCTAGGTTACCATCCCTTGATTAAGCTTGGAGCTGTGCAGTAGGAAAATAGCAACACTGAACAAAGACTGAGTAGATGAACGACACTTGGGTTCACAGTGTAGCACATGATGCTGGGGCTGGTTCTGTTACAGAGCCCCTCAAAGAGGACTGCAGGGCAGTGGGGTGCCAGGGCTGCTACAGGCACAACATGGTCAGGACATAGGCAGCATTTCACATAGGGGAACAAGAGAAAGGGGTTTTTTTTTAGACATTGAAAGAAGTAGAAAGGACTATATATTTCAGTGAAATATAATCATACATTTCTATTGGTAAGACTATAGTTGAGGAAATAACACATACATGCATATTTTATGTAAAAAGACTGGATCTTTTTAAAGGTTTGGGCAAGGATAACACAAGGAGGGTAGCCAGCAACCCATTTTTGCCTTAACGAGTGTCTACGTATCATGTTCAGAAGAGTACAGTGGGAACTTCAATTTTAATTGGACTCAGTAAAGCAGGTTTGTTCAATTAGCCCCAAAGGTCTTTCTAACACAATAATTTCAGTGTTATGATTTCATATATGTATATGAAAAGCTAGTTGTAATCATGTCTTTAACTTCTTCATAAACTGAGTTGTACTGGGGAAATCAAGATAATAAAAATCTGACACATAAACTTACTAAAAGGGACTAAATATTTAAATTTTTAAATAAACTAGAATTTTCAGTTATGTTGTGAAATAACTAGTATTTGAAGGACAACACTGAGAATCAGAAAAGCAAATGTTAAGATAGAAATTTAGGGGTAATAAAAAAGCACTAATACTGATTAGGATGATTATGTTGATTAGAACTTCCGGTATGTAAAATCATAATGAAAGTAATATAGCATAATATGCTCTCAGAAGTTATGTATTTACTTAGGCAGTAGGAAAAATCTTTTCATGCTAAGGCAGTTTATGTAGTTATAGTAGAACTTCTAAAGAAGTAAGGAATGTAGTTAAACAACCTGATGAGAAGAACAACACTCTATGAAAAAAAAAAAATAAATAAGTTTACTGATTCAAAAAGATCTTCCAACTCCATCAAACTGGAATACAGGAATGTAAAAGATTTATTGAGGGGAGAGGAAAACACATTGATATCAATCATTCAGAGCTAACACAGGAAAGCATGGTGACTTCGGTTGCATTCAATGTTAAGATATATTGATCTGAGAGATAAATATTGACCAACGTTATGCCAAAGTCAATATTTAACTTCAGAAATCATAAATCTTCACAGTGACTGTAAAGAGCAGTCTGTATCATCTGTTATATATATATATATATATATATTATTGCCTTTACAAGAATATAAAAGGTTTTTAAAAAAGAGAAGCTGTTTCCCTCATTTCAAAAAGATGTCTTGCCAGAGCAATCCAGATGCATACACTTGCTTTGTCTTTTCGAAGACTGTATAATAATTGGGATTGTCTCAAAATTGAGAGAAGAAACTGGCTATTATACTTAAAAAATAATAATAATAAAATAATAAAAAAGCATTATCTTTTGTAGATTTATGTTAGCTATGAAAAGTTGACGTATGCAACATGTTGCAAGATAAAGCTATTGAACAGTTTAGAACATTTTAAAATCAGCTATGAATTACGCAGTTCTCAAGGGTTTTCTTAATTTTTAACTGCTCCACCTCAACACATAAACAGGATCAATGAAACATTCATGTACATAACAGTTTCTATTATATTTACAATTTTTTCCTGCCAATATACTATTCTATTGTCTTACAAGTAGTACTTTGCTGGTTTTGTTATTAATATTTCTATCAGTTCTGCTTCTAATATATGCGATCTGTTTCTTAACCCAATGCCTAAGGTTTACTGTGTTAAATAGGAAGATCTTTTTCTTATTTGCTATCTCCTTCCCTCCTTGCTGTTATTAAAGAGATGGCACTGATGACCACAGCTAAGGAAAGTGCAAGTTAGTAAATACAAATCATTAAACAAAAAATCCCCATGGGGTAACATAATAATTTAGTTAACAGTCTTTGAGCATATCTAACCACACCAATGTTCTCCCTAATTTCCAGAGACTTCTGTTATTACCTTAGAATAATCTGGTTTTGATGACATTAAGAACCATGACAGTTAACTTCCAATGGTTCAATGGTTTATTCATGTCATCACAGTCTAAAGACATAATTAGATGTAATGGACTTTCAGAGTCAGGAGTATAGAGGGGGAAGAGCCACCAGTAGCATCATCCAGTCAACATAACAGCCAACAGCCTTCCTTCTCAAAAGCAGTTGATTTTTTGTGCCAGAGAAATCATACATACATAAGTACATCTAAACCAATGCTGAGCTCAGTACTTGGTATCCCTCAAAAAGCAGGCTTCAGCAGTGCCTTAGGTTAAACACTTGTTAGCAGACACTTGTTAGAGTTAGTAGGCACTTGACAGTTTTGGTCTGCTCATTTCCATGACCCATTAAAATTTTGACTGCCAAAAGAAAACAATCAGAGGTGTCTGGAAAGAGATTCCTTTCTCAGGCTGTTTTTCATGATTTTCCCAGACTTCAGAACTTTACAGTTAAGTGATTTAGTTTTATTGATACTACTCTTGTTTTAGGAGCTGTTAAGGCTAGAAACTGTGGTAATTAGTGGATATTATAAAATATCATCTTTTTCCCCTTTACCAGTGCTAGCAACTGAGCAAACACTGATACTGGAAGTGCTCACATTCAAAGTTTACATGTGGCTGAAGGCATAACATCCAACCTTTACTATAATGGGAAGTCAAGTATTTTGTTCATTTTAAGTATCTGCAATTGTAAACAGTGGCGATGATACCGGGAAGGAATGCACTTCAGAAGAGAGAAGTCTGTAGACATGATAATACTCTGAGATAACTTTTTAAAAGAAGCACACTAAGGGGAGTGGGGGGCATTTCTTATCTATTACATCACAGCAATCTGTCTTTTGAAATGTTCTGTGAGTAGCTGTATTTACAGATCCTAATTTGTGATGACTGTAGTGATAAAGAAAGGGAGAGTCATCTCAGTTTGGGAAGGGAAAAAAAAATACGGACTTTGTGTTTCCACTGTGTGTAGTCGTCATCTGGCATTTGGCTGGAGTGTAATAACTTGGTCTCTCTTTGTTCCCCTGTACAGGATGAAGGCTTTAATCAGTTTTGTCAGAACGTTTGCTCAGTTAATCTCCTAGCAATGTGTGATGAATAATCTGCCTATTGACTGTCTCAGCAGTTGGTGGGTTCTCCACCCTCACCCCATGGTGAGACGAATCTAGTTTATGCTGGCTGCTCATTTTCCTTTAAAAGAGGAGCACTGCCTCCCTCCCCAGCCCCCAGCTGACACATCCCACCCAGTCCTACTACCCCTTTTAGCCCCACACCCTTCTTTTCTCCCTCACTCCCTCTGGAATCTGGAAAATGCCTCCCTCACCAGGGCTTGTCCTTGGATAATTGCTCTGTCCCAGTCACCTTGAGCTTTCATTCCACAGAGTGCTCTCTCTGCTGAGTTTCGTATCTTTATTTTCATACCAAGAAAAATAAAAAATAATAATAATAAAAAAAAAAAATAGGGTGAACAGGAAAGTTTTGGCAACAACTATCATCACATTATCAACACAGTGTTAGTGACGAATAGCTCTGGAGCAAAGAAAATGCCATAGGAAGCTCCACTTCGTTGGGACAAAAATACAAGGGCGGATCTGAGAGCTTCTTTCATCACAGACTCAAAAGGAGAAAAATAAGGAAAACCGCTAATCAAAATACTAAATCTCAGTTGCCTGCAACTGTGAATTGACTTGACAGGAAAAATTAAAAAAATAAATAAATGAATAAATAAATAAATAAATAATCCACACACAAAACCCCTAGGCCCTGATACTGCACGTGACCACATGCAATTAACTGCCTGTGTAAAGTTCTCTGCAGAGCAGCAAACAGTGAATTTCTTACAAGTAACTCTGATTATAACATGCTTGATAACAAAAGCCCAACAGAACACCCCTGAAGAATTGGGGGATCCAGCTCCTGACTTAAGATATAATTTCTGAACATTCCTAAATTAGACCAGAAGTTAAACCCCCTACACGTAAAGCAAAGTAGATAATTGGAACAGCAATATACTTTCAGTTAATAAGGCTGACAGATATGTATTAAGCATAGGGAAAGATACAAAAAATATTACCTAAAACAAGAATTTGAAGTATAAATAAAGATCTTCATGACTTCCATCTGAAGGGTTCTTTCAGACCTGTCTGAAATGCAGTCCTGTGGTACACTGAGAGTACGTGGAGAAGCAGTTAATGGAACACCACACTTGTTATAGATCTTCTCCTGTGTATGGGTAAATCTGCCTTAGACTAAACTCCATTTCTGACAGCCAGATTTCACCATACTGACTTATGTGAAGGCAAAGTTCTTATATTTAGTATGCAGTTTGGATTCAACATCTCCCTCACTTTTTAAAGGTGCTTTATTTTTCCCATTGTTGATTCCAACCTAGGAAAAAATAAAAATAAATAAAAATAAAAATAAACAAAAATAAAAATAAAAATAAGTAAAAATAAAAAGTCCTGCTTTAGTATGGTTCTGTATTGTCCTACAAGATATAGCAATTTAAACTGTTTTTGTCTGATCTAAGTGTTAGCAAAAGCCACTTGCCTTCTGTGTGTTCCTGAACCCTATTCAGCTCCCACAGACAACCAAAATTTTAGTCGGAATTTATACCATCTACATTGCATACCCTCCCTTGCTGTAAGGTAGTGGATCTCTGGAGAGACTCTCAGTCATCTTGACTGTCCAGCCAACAGGGCTGATAGGATAGATGGAGTCAGGCATAGCAGTTCAGTTCCCAGTACACAGCAGTAAGCATATCCCCAAATGTGTCCTTGCACATTTGCATGCGGGTCTTACCCAGTGTTTTCCCTAAAGGCATAGCAACTGAATCATCTCAGAGCAAACAGATGGTCAGCAAGAATATGATACATGATGATATCTGTGCATAAAAGTATGCATATTTGAACGTGTGTACATGCCTCCTTAGAACACAGAGTTTCACTGCCTTTTCTAGGGACTTGGGGAAGTTGTTTTCAGCTTGAATTTAGTGTCAAATAATTCTGGTTTATAGGTCACTTGTGATAGTTTGTGACTGAGTTGCATGGTGCTGTGAAGCAGATACCATCACATATTATATCTTATATTATATTATATATAATTATATTATATATATATATATTATATTATATTATATTATATTATATTATATATATTATATTATATCTAGCCAGGGGAGTTTTACGCTAGATGTTAGGAAGAACTTCTTCACTGAAAGGGTTGTGAGGCACTGGAACAGGCTGCCCAGGGAAGTGGTGGAGTCACCATCCTTGGAAGTCTTCAAAAGACGTTTAGATGTAGAGCTTAGGGATATGGTTTAGTGGAGGGCTGTTAGCGTTAGGTTGGAGGTTGGACTCGATGACCTTGAGGTCTCTTCCAACCTAGAAAAAATTCTGTGAAAATTCTGTGATTCTTCAAGAATTCCGGGTGAAAAATAAGCCAAGCATTTAATTTCTGTTGATTTCTAGCTTTGAATCTCTTGCAATGGGCAAAGTTGCTAAACTAAATAAATTGCTGCATAAAGCACCTGACAAAAATGAATTGTGCTAATAGAATGGGTATGTTAGCTCACTGCAGATGTACATCTCATGGTTCTTGTTTACACCTTGGCATCTCATTCACACATTCCTGAGAGAAGGATCAATCAAATGTAGGGCGCTAAATAGTATGCCTTTAATTAACTAGGTTTCAGAAGTTTTTATGAGTCCAAAAAACAGCAAAGATGCTGTTTGGATTGTTTGGATTGTTTGGATTTCCCTTTCCAGTGTTAAAAAGATCCTGCCCTCCAAGTCTCTGTGTTTTCTCCCCAGTCTTTGCCTCTCCTTTCTGAATCTCTCTTTCTGACTGCTTCCTTCTGACAAACACCATGCATTAAAGTTTCTCATTCACCAGGTCATTTGCCATTTCATCAGCTTCTTCCAAATCAGCTCACCATCTCCTCAGAGATGTTTTGAAGAGCTCTGCAGAACCTTCTTGATGAATTTTCTTGTCAAAAAGCATCACATTGTTAATGAAGCATTAACAGAAATGTTACAGCATGGGAAAATGATGTGAGAGGACAAGCATATGGGAAGAAGCAAGCATGCACCTTTTCAGCAACAAACCTGAATCAATCCAACAGCTCCCCTTTTCCAACAGTGCTTTCATGATCTAAGTCTTTCCCCTGCATTTGCAGACTAGGTACCACACTTAGGCGCAAGCGCTTCTCTCAGCGCTCTCCCGCTAGGATTGCTCTGGAGAATAGATGTACAAGGAGGGAAATTCTAGACAGCTCCATTGATTTAATCTCCTTGAATCTCTGTAGTCATTAATCATTTTCAGATATATATATGAACACTTTTTTTTTCCAAACAGCCCAGAATTTAACATTTTAGGGTCTATATACTGGAATGGAAAAGCAAGGCTTCTGTATTTTCAGACCAATCTGCCAATGTTTCCAGATCTCCCCCTGTATGCTGCAGCAGAAACCTTATCACCAGTTTTGCTGTTATGATGTTTTTATGTGTGCTGCCTCTTTTTTTTTTCCAGTCAATAAAGTTCATGACTACTCACTGGTCTTGCAATAGATCTCAAAATAATTCTCTCTTAAACCAACAGTTCCAGATCAGTCCTTCACATTAACCCCAACAGGCCAATGTCAACAACTGATCTGATCCCACTTTTCCAAGAATAAAAACTACTCCTCCAGTCTTAGAAGGCCACAAGACTACAGGGTACAAACAAGCTGTCACATAAGAGAAAAAAAAAAAAAAAAAAAAAGGTCCACGAATGCTTGCTCTATTTTCCATAGACTCTCATACAATTTCCCTGTACTCAGCTCCTCCTTCCTCTTCTGCCTTCATTCTGTAGGCTTCTCCAGACTTTTTATCTGAGGTAAGTGATTGTCAGTTTATTCAAGGCACTTATATTTGCAAGAACTAGCACAGACCTCTCACATATTTGGTCTAGGTGTGATAAGAACATTTGCTCTTTATACATTAGCCCCACTTAAAACCTGTCAAAGACACCAAGCAGTCCTGCAGTCCATCATCTATTCTGCAGTACAAGTGAAGCTGGGTGGTTATTTCCATCAAATCAGATGTTAATAGTGCTGCCCCTGAACAGCCACAGCTGGGAGAGTTAGGCAAGATATAAATATATGACATGATCTGCCCTGTACAAAAGCAGCTTTGTGCTCCTCCATCCATTGGAAGTGCCCTGAAGACTATAGATATAACTATTCTACGGAGGGGCCACAGCCCCTCAGGACTGAAATTAAACAGTGCTGGGTTGGATTAGTCACCGAACCTACATCATCTCCACTGTTAAATTTCTAGAATTGTTTTGACCCTGAACAATTTGTACTTACCCAAACAATTTCCAGGAAGACTTCCTGAGTTGGCACAGGCCAGGGACTCTTCCCATCAGAGTGTCTGGCTGCAAGGACCTTTCTCACAGGGTACAAGTGTATAATCATGTGGATGTGGGCACTTCAGTGCCGGGTGGCTTCAGTGGTGGAGAGCTGGGCATGTCTCATTTACTAATTTAGATGTAGCCTTGCTATCTAATGTACTCCTGTGAAGTTGAAAGAGGAAACTTCTGACGGAGCCCAGCTGGTTCCCATGCCCCAGATCTCCCCTTTGCTAGCTCTCAAAAGCCCAGTTTTGAATACTCTGCTGAAGACTTCAGTAGCATTGAATAAAAAGAGGATTAGAAGCTACAAAGCCAACACAATTCTCCATTCTCTAGGTTATCAACCCCAGATCCATATGCAGAAGAAAAAATGAATATGTCTAGGTTTCCTTTAATAGATTGTGCAGTCTACTTGGTCACATTTATCACACGGGCTAATGTAAAATTTACTGTCCATAATTAATCAACCTTAGGCAAGAATATTTAGCACTTCTACTGCATTTTTCATTTTCAAAGTGCTTTTCAAACACTACCTAATTAAATATCAGGAACAATCATTTTCAAGCTAGGCACTTTTAAAAAATGAAATAAGCACATTTTATCACTTATATGAAGAATCTTTTTAAACCAAAATAGCTCTATTTGCAACCTGTTGAAGTAATGAAAGCAGTAATTGGAAGGAAATTTCCAAATACAGCAAAGTAGCAGCCTGTTAGTTCTGTTCCTATGCACACAAAAGCCAGTAACACAGTTTCATTTTTAAAACTTCTCTCTATCTTACATTTTTATTTGCCTCTGAAGGGACACTTTATTATTAAAGAACTGAAGAACTGGGATAAGGAAAAAAAATTCTGTGCAATGGACAGATGCCACCAATGGGCCTGGGGTTCTGATTCACACTCTCCACAGTCACTCATGAGGTCACACCTGTAAGTCTCACCTCATCTGTTTCACAGAGGTAGCAGAATGAGCTGTGTGTTCACACAGTGGTAGAGTCTTCACTGACAAGGTTAATCTAAGGCATGGTATTTGCTTAGTGAAAATTGTTCCTGATATCTTTCCCTTGTGACTAGAAATATACTCAGCACTGGCAATTTTCATCAATCTCAAAGGAGAAACCTGGGCATGGTGGCCCATGCCTATAATCCCAGCTGCTTAAGAGTCAGGTGTGTGTCCATGAGCTCCAGGGCTGTAGTATGCTGGGCCAGTCAGGTTTCCACAATACATTTGGTATCAGTCTGGTGATTCTAAGAGAGCTCAGGTCATCACATTGCCTATGGAGAGGTGAACCCACATGGATTAGAAACAGAGCAGCACAGTTTCTGCCAGCATAGACCAGTTTACCTACTAATGTGTATTGAAATTGTTTATTACTTAAATCAATAGGCCAGCTGACTGCATATTTTGAATAAAAAGAGTGGGTACACAACCTGTCGTGTCCCCTCTTCTACAGAGACCATGCAGTAGTAAAGTGTAAACTGGTCTAACAGGTATCATGGGTCAGGGTTGTCAGATATTAACGACTTCTCTTTCCTGACAGAATCTTTCTCATCTTAATAGTGAAAATAAGATTAACACTGCATAAATAAGCAAGTAAGGAAACACAGGTTCTTTAGGACAAAAAAGGTGATTAGCATTCTGCACCAGCCCATTAGACCTGCTGAAAAATCAACTATGTTAACTCAGATACTGCATCACACTAATGTTGTTTCTTTCCTTCCCGGGCCCGGGCAGGTTTATTCAACATGGGCAGCTCAGTGCAGCACTTACATCAGCTCTCCAGGTACACATCAAGTCAGGGAACAGAAAACTTTCAAGGATGGTGTGTACCAGATGGCATTTTTCTTTCCCAGATTAGAGGTTAAACATGCTGGTAGGAACTCTGTGTGATCCATGATAGACTGCCTCTTACAAAAACAATATGCTACCGTTTTCTATCATCATTAAATTACATCTGTATGAGGAAGAAGCTCCCGCTGCTCTCAGAACTCAGAGCAAGCCAGAAGGTGGGAGACACCAACGTCTCTCTCCAGATGGCACAGCCCCAAAACTAGCCCTATGTTAGCCTTACTGGAGTTTAAGAAATTGACCTCCATGCCACTATTGGTTTTAGAGCCCCAGACTGTAAATAAGCTGTAAGGGTCACAAAGGGTGCAAAAAAAGTTCAGCAAGACTGAAACTTATGAGTAAGACTTTTCTGTACATATCCTTGAGACTTTTGTTGTCTTACAGGCAAATTACAGAATGTGTTCCAGCTTAGAAGTAGGCAATCCTATCTTCAGTTCACACTGAAACAATTCAAGAGTCTTTCATAACAGTGCTAAAAATTGGACTTTGGATTAGGTTGTTGACCTACGTGCCTCAGCTCCCTGGTTGTAGAATGGGAACAGTCTTTCCAGCAGGGACACTGCTGAGAGAATTTCATTCCTGTTTGTAAAACATCACCACAGTGAAGTAATAATAAGAGATATAGACATAATTTTTTTTAATAAACTATTTAAAATATTCAGAGTAAGGAAAATGGTGCCAGTCTTCCTTCTGCCTGTACTATGGCAAATGAAAGCAATCCTATTAACACAGCTCACTTTATATAAAAACTAATTGAAATTGCCCTGTGCCTTCTTTGTACTTCAAGTGAATAACAGAAATTCTTATGATCCCATTCACAGCTAAGCTACAGTGACCTTATGTCTGAGGACCCATTTATGGAGTTTTTTTGGTTTATATTTTAGTTATTTTCAAGGCTAACACAAAGTTCTTGCATGTTTTGATTTCTTTATCTTAATATCCTCCCTTGTGCAGAGCAACTTGGAGCATTAACAAGTCTGAATTTGAAAATCACAAAATCACAGAATTTCTAGGTTGGAAGAGACCTCAAGATCATCGAGTCCAACCTCTGACCTAACGCTAACAGTCCCCACTAAACCATTTCCCTAAGCTCTACATCTAAATGTCTTTTAAAGACCTCCAGGGATGGTGACTCCACCACTTCCCTGGGCAGCCTGTTCCAATGTCTAACAACCCTTTCGGTAAAGAAGTTCTTCCTAACATCCAGCCTAAAACTCTCCTGGCTCAACTTAAGCCCATTCCCCCTCATCCTGTCACCAGGCACGTGTGAGAATAGGCCAACCCCCACCTCACTACAGCCTCCTGTAAGGTATCTGGAAAGAGCAATAAGATCACCCTTGAGCCTCCTTTTCTCCAGGCTGAACAAGCCCAGCTCCCTCAGCCGCTCCTCGTAGGACTTGTTCTCCAGGCACCTCACCAGCTTTGTCGCCCTTCTCTGGACCCGCTCAAGCACCTCGATGTCCTTCTTGTAGCGAGGGGCCCAAAACTGAACACAGTACTCGAGGTGCGGCCTCACCAGAGCCGAGTACAGGGGGACGATCACCTCCCTAGCCCTGCATAAAATAATTTCTGAGACTGTTTTAGAAGCCAAAGTAACAGATATTTTAACACTTAGTCAAAATTATGCAGAAACAAGAGACAAAATTAATTGAATCTACCTGGGTGAGGAAAAGATTTTTAGTGGAAGTTGGCACACATCCCCATATGTGTTGTTACCCTCCTTACAGACAACTATTCCAGGAATATGACATAGTGTAGACACAGGAAAAGGCTACAGTTCACTGATCACAACTGATTCTGTTTCGATGCCTTTCCCTGTAAGCTGGAAGCTGTTCAGCTCAGTACCACTTGGCAAGGACATGATGACTGACAAAGAGCAAGTTCCCAGTCCACTGCAAACGTCAAGTGTAATGTGTTAAGCCGACAGACTAAATCAGGTTTCAGAAGTGACTGAATCCCAGCTTTGAAAGCTATTTTATTTCAGACAGAAATAAAAAATGGAAAAGAAGAGGGATTCCAACTTTTCCATTCCTAACATAGTATGTTTTTCAAAAACTTCAACAACAAAAAAACTCTCTGAAATTTGTTTGTTAAATGAGCCTGACAGACTGATATGGCTCATTTAATACCACTATGTGAAAGCAGGGTGAAGAGGGCCTAAGCAAGAATCCTCCAGTATTGGGCCAGTAGCTATGTATCTAGTCACTCCAGAAATTTTCTCATAAATGAACCTGTCAGCATCCCTCCACATACAGGTTTACATGATAAAACAGATAAAGGGAGAGGGGAACCTCAGGCCAGATCTGTATGGCAATTGTTGTGTCCTCTTTCTAAATAGCAAAGACAAACTTCATTTTTCTTCTGATTTGAACTACATATGGTCACCAGTTACTTAGAAATGTCAAATATAAAATACCCTCACCAAGGAGGCTAGGATACTTTTTATTTGCCAAGAATTCTGGACTAGTCAGTATTTTCATGGGAGCAACTTAATAGCTGTCCATTACTTGATGTCACAGCTTGTTATTCTGCACCTAAAGAATCACACTGTGATTAAAAGGGTAGAAAAATAAGTTATTACAACAGACCGAAAAGAACCTGTCTGTTTCATGAAACAACAATTTTAAATTTTCCAAAACAGTTAAGGTATAAATGTTCTAACAGCTATAGGAATTCCATTAAAGAGAGTAACAGGAATGCAAACAGCATATAGGCATCCAAGAAGACAGAAGCTCATTACATTGCCCTTTCAAATAGCCAATTTTATTGTTTAGTTTAGTTTAGTTTAGTTTTAATTTTATGACTAGCTGTTTATGTTTTTTACAGATTCCAAGTCAAAATCTCAAGAAATAAGATGAAAATGATAAATATTAACCCATTAACATTTACTGAATTGCAGCCAACTTTCCAAACTCACACAAGTTTCTCAAGTTTCAGCTGTGAGTGGATTCCTGTAGGTCAATTATTGACCTCTGGGGTGGGAGTCAGGATGGAGATTGGGGGAAGTAAGAAAAAGAGAGACAGAAAAGAAAGAAGAGATAAACTCAAAGTCAAAAAAAAATTCCTTCTCTAGCAGAGGTTGCTGCAGTAGTATAACATGGAAAGACTAATGGGGTCAACTGAACCAGTACATGAGATTGTCCTGAAATTAAAAATAAAGTGTATTTTGTTTAACAAATTCCACATGATTTTTTCTTTATTTAAAATAATTAAATAAATATAGGAAAAGGAATTCCATCTGGGATGGAACCTACAGACACCCTTGAACAATTTGAACAATTATAGACTGGGAAAAATTATAGTTAAATCATTTGTTTTGAATGTGCAACAACCAATAACTAAACCAACAGCCTTTCAGTGAAATAGGTCTGTTGATGGCTTCTGGATAAAGTGCAATGATAGTCGTTGGCTAACTATACCTTACATAATGAATAAAAAATTTTCCTCCATACAGGTTGCACTTTCCACATTTCAGATTCCAGCTTTTTTTTTTTTTTTTTTTTTTTTTTTTTTTTTTTCCCCAGTATTTGCTTGCCTTACGTACTCAGAAAAGAGTAAAGGTATTTTCCTGAAATCGCAAAACTTTTTTGTCTGTTATATTCTTTAATTTACAGAATAAGGGTTGTCTCAGTAATAAAGCAATCTTCATTCCTATGAGAGCAGAAGCAGGAAGATGACTTATTTGCATAATAACAATGGCCAGGATGTCCTTCACATTCTTATTTAAAATTTCACCTCCCACCTTGTTCTTACTAAGTTTGTACCAGTTTATGACTGTATGTACTATCCAAATGTACAAAATGTTTGAACCTTTACCTTCTCCACAAAGGTAAGGTGGTGATATATTGCAAAGCTTCATATTCAGAGTAATATAAGAATTATTGTGAAGTTTGTTTTATCACTCTTATATGGACAAGAATTCTGTAAAAATTGATGATTTTGCAGTGAGGTCAGTATCATGACATTGTTTTGTCCACTTGGATCCTACAGGGCTCAGTGCAGCCCAATTTTGCCACAGAGTCTTCCAAATATGTCTTATAGGGAAGGATAGAGAAAGAGGTAAAGACATGAGGATCTGATCCATTTGTATGTGCCAAGTGTACCTAGGACACCAAATTGCTTAATTTGTTTAATCTTATGGGGCTGAGGGAAAACAGTACCTTAGTCAAACTTGAACCATGTAATGGCACAAACAAACCACAGGTATACAGTCACATTATAAAAATCACATTGCCACAGTTACAAGATGAGCTAAAAGTGATCTTCCAGTAACAGTTGTCCCACTTACACTTGCCACTCACAAGTCATTTATTTTCTTACTCTAACTCTTTTGCATACACAAGCACAAGCATGCACACAGCTAGTGCCTCTAAGTAGAGTACTCAAGCCTTTCTAATTTCACATACGGTCAATTCAATATTCTCTGGTGGCTGCCAGGATTATCACTGAAGTTAGCTGCCCTCCCTGAGATCCTGTTGCTTTGGACGTCTCCACTGTAGTATGTAAGACAGTTGGGGCAAGGGAACAGATGCTTCTGCAAGGTCCTTTCATCTAGTTAAACAGAAGTGCCACACTAGTAAACACATACCTGTAAGAATACACTGTAATTGGGTTAAGGTAAAATGCATTAATTTTGCTTTTCATAGAGAAAAGCAAAATTAAAGTTTTTCTTCTTTGAGAGAAGAAAAACAGTTAAACAGTTGGGTTAAAAATGAAAAGGGATTAAGAGACTCAAGAAATTGGGCAACGTGATGGAGGATCTATTTTAATAGAAGCAGAACGAGATAGTGCAGGAAAATATTAAAAACCCTGCATAGGTTGGTGGTTCCTATTGAAATCTCAATTGGGCATTTTTATGACCAACTCAGTGAGGAACTCTGTGGTTTTTTTTCAGCAGTGATCAGAACAACAAAATCAACTGCTTGTACTGTTTGACTTTAAAAGACAGATAATGAAGAAGTATTCCAAGACTGAAAAAAATCAAAACAGCCCTAGTTCCAAGTCTTGGGAGAAGGAGGCTAGAATCAGACATAGCATTTCTTATCCTTCCACATAGTAGAAAGGAGAGGTTGTGATGTATTTGAGCTTGAACACGTTCAAACTTGCTATGCAGTAGAGGAAGGCTGAGTTTATTGACATCTCAGTAAGTAACACCCAAGCCTCTAAGATGCTAGGAATACTGATCTCTTAACAAGTGTGTTAAGCAGAGGGAGCTTTAGGTGTAAGCTGGACTGTCATCTGAGATTTGCATCCCTTACCTGAGAGACCACCCCTTCTCCACAGTGCTCTGCAGTCCGAGTGCAAAACTCAGAAATGATAAAAGACAATAGACACCCACTTGTACACACTAGGCATAGGTGGAGTGAACATAATTTCTGGAATTAGTTTCCTGCACAGACTTCCCCTGCTCACATTGTGCAGGCTTTCAGTACTGCTTTTTTCCCATTATATACCCGAGAATGATGAAGAAATATGCAATTTATAATATCTGCATAAGAGCTCAAGTTTAACATGAAGACTTCTCACCTGTTTATAGTTAAATGTATGTATTCTTGGATCTGTGTCCAAGTAATTCTGTTTGGGTTTATAAAATATTTCTTACAGGTAAGACTTACATGTCATTAGTATTAATATGGTATAGATATAGTGGAGGAAGCCCAGGAGAGGCTGCACTTGTTGAAAGATTTTATTTTTTTCATGTTGCTAAAGAGAATCATTTAAGATGGAGAGATGGAGATTGTGTAGTTTGGGTAAGAGAAGTAAGGAAGGAAGATTGGAACAGCAAAGATTAAAGTTTATTTGATTTAGGGATATGGGGGAAGAACAGAAATTAGAGTAGACCAATGGAAAGAAATAACATGCCTATCCATTAATTATGGATATTCGTTATAATTATCCATTTAAACTAGGGACTAATTTCACAAAGCCTGGACAAAAGTATGTAAACTTGCTGAATAAGAAGCTGAAACAGTCAATGGCATCAGCTGGAACAGGTGATTAAAAAGAGCTCTTCAGTCTCCATCTTCTATGAGTGTACAAATATCTTATAATGTTAGTAATTGATGTCAGTGTCATCAGTCCTGAGTGTTTATATTAGTATACCAGACAGGACTTAGAAGAATAATACTGACAAATATCACACACCATAGGCAATTCAGAACTCTTTGAAAAAATGGGAAAAGAAGTAACAGCTAAGGTAGTGGTGATTATGAACTGGGTGAAGACAGGAAGACGATATACATTTCTCAACAAGAAATAGATTGTAAAAACAGAAAAAAAAAAAAAGATGGGCCACTGTCATGGGTTTACGTAAGTGAAATTTTCTTCTCTGAAAGGGGAAGTGATAATCACAATGACAAATGTGATATTAAAATAGAGATTTAATAGTTTTCCAATGGTTGGTCCAATCTACTTCTAATAACTTGGCCTATATTTTTTATTTTTTTATTTTTTCATGAACCCCTTTCTTTCTACTCATATCTAGCCAGTTTCTACTACTGGTTACTTTCTTCTTATTATTTCTAGTGATAATTCTATGAAAAATCCTAAATAATGTTGCTGTTCACAGTCTTAAAGTGTTTATTCATCATGATTTGAGATTTAATTTAATTGACATATATGTCTATAAAATATGTTTCTTTTAATCCTCTGTCATAACTCAATTCTTCTTGTTTCTCCATGATCTATCTTCTTTGATTTATCTGCATTTTGACTGACACTGCAATGTTTCCAGAACACAATGAATGAGTCTATGTATGACCTCATCCATGTCAAAAGTTGTATAGGGTCTCTGAATAAAGCCAAATAACACAAAAGACTGTTGCTTTTCAACAAGGGGCTACAACAAGTCCCACTTCTCCCCCAGAAGTCTGAAACTCAACACCTTCCCATGTTTCCAAATTATAAACATGATTTTACTCCACACTAATAATTTACAACTATTCTAAGCTACACTGATCACACTGACTTTTTCCCCGAGGGTCACAATGTTGTTTTTGACATTTGCTTCCTGTATGTGGAAGAACAACTTAATACTTAAGGGGAAATCTTCACAAAATCTTCACAGCCTTGCTAGAAATTTGACCTGTTTCGGCACTAGGCACACTGAATTTTGGGACAGATTAGAAAGCGGGACTTTCTCAAATTCAGTAAATGGAGGTAGCGAGGGGCAGACTTTCCTGCTTCCTCAGTAGGCAGCTATGACTATTTTTTTAAAAATCTTCCTGTATATCATCTACCTCAAAAAAATATCAGGCATCCATTTGGTTTTAAATATGTGAAGGAAGTAGTGTCTTTGATAGGAAAATCCAGATGCTTAAATTTGAGTATACTTTAAAGTGTTTTTCTATAAGAATACCTAAGGACAAAGAAGAGTTTGGAAACAGTATCAGCGATGGAGAGCCATTACCTAAAACCTGAAATGAACTCAAACATTCTAGCTTGGCTATTTATTTATTTTAATATTCACACATAACTGTAATTCCTGGAGTGAGAATTACTGTAATAATATGATATGCAAGAACAGTCTCCTGATACTTTCTGCACATGTAAAAGTGGAAATCTCAAAGGAGAATTTGAGCTTGAAAGAGTTTTAGGCTGATTTATACACTAAAAGGCTTTGTTGTGCTTTTGGATCAGCTTCAAAATTTTTGGATACCTCATTCCAAGACTCACCAGCCACTGCTAATGTAATGATTACCATTTCAGTTTTAAGCATTTACTAAAAAGAGACTTTCCTCTGAGAGGAAAAAAATAAATCCTCTGATTCACCAGCATCACTTGCTTTGTACCAAGGAAACCTAAATAATTTTCATGTTGCCCTTAATTCTTCAGCCACTGCTGTCATTTCACTACAGCTCCCCATCAGTTTCACACTGAGGATGTGTTATGAGGCTGAGTGGGGACATGCAAATCATGCATACATCCCTGGAAAAATGCTTGGCAAATCTGGCTTTTCAGTTTTGCATTCACTTGCCAAAAAAATATTCCCTCATCCCGCAAGCCCTCCCTCTGCCATGCCTAATTTAATTTCAAAAGTCAGAAGCTTAACAGGGACATAAGCTTCCTAAACATGCTGTCATCTAACAAGGAATGTGAATTCAAAGCTTATAATTATGATTTTCTTTAGGTGCCGAAAAGGCTGTGCAATCTTCTAGATATTCTTGTCCACAAGTGCTAATACAATGACAGGCTTCATATGGATGGTGGGGACTTCTCCCTCCTATCCACCCCCCCCGCCCCCCCCCCCAAAAAAAAAAAAAAAAGAAAAAAAAAAAGGGGGGGGTTTCACAACCCTGCATTGCCTATGAGACATGAGGCTTTTGTCTCTGAAGCCAGCGGTTCTGAGTTGTAAAAATATTCCACATTTTAGTGCAAGAAGAAGCTGAATGACTCTGTAGAGAGCTGAGGGCAGATCAGAGTTACTGACCTGCCATTTCTATAACTCTGCTATTTTATCTCTCAAAGGGGACCTGCATACACTGAATTTTCAGTTTTTTAGTAAAAATAAATCACTCACTTTCAAAGACTCTCTGCACCTTCCTTTACTTCAAGTCCTTAGGACCTTCAAGGCTCAATGTATGTGTGAATACATGCGTGCATATTTGGGAGAGAAGAAAGTAAACGATAGAGATATCATTCATTTAAATCACTAATTTTGAAACAGTTGGTGAGACTGGTCTATCTTTTTTAAGCACAACCATTTTGTGTTTTTTCACTCCCTCCTCCCCCCCCCCCTCGTCCCCAATAAGGAGGAATTTTTGCTTAAAGTGAGAGTTAAGTACTTGCCAATAGCACACAGTAAATACTTCCTTCTTCCCCCCCCCCCCCCCCTTTTTTTTTTTGTACTCCTGTGATGACTGGCCTTCTTTCCCCTTCAGTAATCACTGTCTAAAAAAAGAAAACCTCCAGGAGCACTTCACTTCTGTCCCTTCCCCCTGGCAGGATGCCCAGCCTCAGTGCGATGCTTTTAAACCCTTCCCCCCACAGACACAAGGTTTCCAGCACATCATTATCCTGCACAGCAGAGGGGGGGGAGGCAGGACTATGGGATATGATACAATTCAAGCAGAGAGACACTGAGACAGCTCTTTAGAATACCTACTGCTTTCCGTTCTATGTATCTGCACGTACGCTTACACACATACACATAGGCACACGGAAGAGAAATCTTTTGGTCTAACATATTTCATAGTTGCCTTGGGTAAAAGGACAAAATGAATGTACAACGAGTTCAGATTGCCAGGCAGTCTAAAGTGCATGTGTATGTATCATGTGTACATGCAAGCGTCCTGGTTTGATGGAAATTCAACAGTAGTTCCAATAGGCTAACAGACAAAAACAAAAACAAACAAACAAACAAAAAACAAACAAACAAACAAACAAACAAAAACACTACAGAGCCTTTGTAGTGTTGTGCAATGGGCAAGTTCTCAGATAAACACATGAGACGTGATACAGCATTCTTTGCACAATGAAGCTACATGAAGCTATGGGGACTGTGTTGATGCACAAAGATTCAAGATCCTATCCTGAATAAACAGTGCTATCATCATCTTAAAGAGTGCTGCAGATAGGTGACCAGCACATGAAAGCTGCATTATTCAAGATATTTGGATGGAAAAAATAAACCCCGGGTTACTGCAAGGAATCCTTTCAGTGCTGTAGCTTTATCAGTCACCTGGAGAATCAATATGTTTTTGCTGTATCACTTTTACTGCTGCAGTAAGGCAAAGATCTTTTGTGATAAACTGTAGTTTATTTTTTCATTCTTGTTCACAAGTGAGCAGTCTATACAGGTCATTCAAAACTAAGTGTCTTGCTTCTCTCCTTGTTGCCCAGTTCTAGTTTTCTGTGCATTAGCTCAAGAAATTGCCCAGAAAATCTGAATAAGACAGCTTTTCTTTAAGCTGATGGTAATAGCATAAAACAATTGAGTCTGGTCTCTTTATTTTAACTTGCACAGTTTCAATAGACACCAAAATAAATACAGAGACAAGTCTAAATAGAATTAAGATAACCTGTGATGTCACTGGATGAGGAGATAACAGTTCTACTATTTATCCAGGGAAACACTGAGTCTGTGGTCAATGACACCAGATACTCAAAAGCAGCCCTGGCTTAAACTGTCCCTGTCCCTGATGCAAACTGCTTGTTCCTGTTTCCATCACCCCAGCCACTTGGGTGCTTGCACCGTGAAACACATTGGGAAACTGATTCAATTAGAAAAGAGAGAGAGAGATGGATGGGAGCAGAGACAAAATCAACTGCTGAGGCCAACACTGTCACTAATTATTTTTTATTATCAAATCACAGTCAGGCTATATTTCATGTGACTTTTAGATGCTGTGTAAGATATTGTCAAGCTACACAATGCGTTTCCTTACACAAACACCTACAATTCCTCCATTAGTGCCATCTTAACTGTGTGGTTGTACTTTAAGCTAGATCTGAGAAGGGATCTTCCATGAAAGGTCATTTTCAAGTTTTTATTTATTTATTTATTTTTCTTTGAGAGAAGACATCAGGGGGGTTGTTTTTGAAATTTTTGACTTCAGAGGCCTTGTTGACAATGCAGACATGACAGTGAAAGGAGTAACTACTGATGAGGGGAAAGAAAGAGAGCAGGGTGCTGCAGACAGAGTGAGGGGAAGAACTGCAACTGGTGGAAGCAGGGGTTCCTGAGCAACCCCAGTCCCAACATGTGGTTTCTGGGATCACATACACAAGCTGAGCTGCAGCCATTGCACTCTTTGTAGGCACATAACACAACCATTTTACAGCTCAGGTGAGCCAGGCCCTTACAAGACCTTTTTACACAGGCAAATCTACCACTGAATCCATTTCCTACCTATTTTAAGACAAGACCTGAAATTCCCACTTCAGAACTGGGACACTGTTTGATGCAGTGTAAAGACAAGTGCTTCCCAAATCATTCAGCAGAGCCTTGGGGATAAGCCAATTAGCAAACCAAGTGAAACAACATGACCACACCTTTTGCAGTTGGAGCCACGTGCATTTAGATTATTTGCTTGTGTAAGGTGAGGATGGAAAACTAAATGTTGACACTGCATTCAGTCAGTTAAAACTTGCAGTTCAATAAGAAGGATGCCTTGGGCAAGACCTGGACGACCCAGATTCAAAGACTTTGTAAATACTCTAATCCTGCTTATGTGCTACTCTCACAGGGAAAAGCAAATCCTTAGTGTATTCCCAAAGCCCCTCTCCTGTGTGCTAGTTACATTTGGTCAGTTAAGGAATAGAAACAAAGCCACGTACTTCTGTGTCTAGTCACCAACAGCTTGAATTCCAGATACCAAATACTTGTAGCTACCTGTTTGTAGACAGGTATGAGAGAGTGGCAGTTATTTTTAATAATTAATACATTTGGATGGAGAGGGAGAGAGAGAAAGGGTCCACTCTCACACATCCTAAGTGCAAAGGAGAAAGATAAACTTTTGTATAAGTAATTGGAAGGTCCAAAGAATGGCTCAAAGAGGGCTTAACATTAGTTGGAAATCCCATTCTCTCTAAAGGTGATGTAAAACAAAACCAGATTAAAATTACAGGGACTCAAATGTCTGCTACAGTAGACATGCTATCCATAATACTAGACTAGTCATAGGTAGTATCCGTTATCTTCACTTTAAATTTAACATTTAATTAAACGTTATTTTTTTTCATGACAAGTGCTACTGCTGTTGCAGATCATAACCAACTGTGTGGAACAGCATCAGTTTAGCAGAGAAAGGCTAAGGCTGTGAAATTAAGGCCAGCAACAAAATGATCCATGTACCACTACAATGCAAAAGGCTGAACCATTTTGTAAGAGAATTGCACCAAGAATGTGAAATAAAAGTTGTCCCTCGTCTGCAGTAAAATTTCCCTCACGTAGCCTGCCTGCCTTAAGCACAGCACTGGAGGAATGAGCTGACCAGTCTGCTCTGGTGGGAACGTATGCAGGTTTAGCAGCCCTTCAGGCTAGAAGGGAGGGGAGACAGGAGGCCAGGAAATTCAAGCCAGTTCCTTTCTGTTCAAAAGCCTGAGCATTGTCCCATTCTTCCATAACAAACAGTGCTTGTAGCTACTCCAGTAAAATGCACATGTCAAATATCCTCTTCTGTCTTTATTTTTTTTTTCCTAGCCTCGAAAGGGTCCGGCAAGCCAATGTAACACTACCCTAGTTTAGATTGTGCAAAGTATGTTTACCAAGGCTGAAAGGAATTTCGTACATACTCCCTCCCCCAGGATTTGCAGGGTTTGAGAAGGGCTGAGCCAGGCAGGGGAAGAACTAGCAAAGTTAAGAAAAGGAACAAGCAATTTTATTTAACACACGCCCCTCTATTTTCTTTTTAATGCCTGGCCTGAAGCGCACAAGACACACTAAAAGCACACTTTTAAATTTAAATTAGTTCCCTGGATAGATTGCCATTGTTGCTTTAAAAATCCTTGATTTTGCTAAAATTCTACTTCCCACTACCCACCCCACCCATGTCCCACCTCCACCCCCCAGAAAAAAAAGTATAGGCAGGGAATAGATTTCTTTTTACTCAGTAATCTGTTGGACAAGGCATAATTTTATTTACTTTTTTTTTTTTTTTTTAACCCAATCAACTTAAGCAACTTGATTAATGCCACAGCCACAAACAGTGATATCAGTCCAAACAGAAAGATGCTGTGATGTGAGGCAAGGATGCCCACAAACAGCCAGGGGCGAGAGACACGAAACTTGTGATTTACAGCCTCCATAGACCAGATGAATCTCCTCTCAGAAGTGCTTGTCTCCATCAATTATAGATGGAGCCTGGCCAATCAGTCAAGATTAGACAGTGCACTTTTTGCTGGCTGGCAGCTCGGAGCCATAGCAGAGGGAAAGTGATAGTTTTACGAGTCATTACAAAATTTTGCACATCTAAGGAAGCTAGTCGTACAGATATGTAGGTTCTACCTGGTGCATGGCCTTGATCTCACATGTGACCTTCTGTTCTCCTGAAGGCCGCTGAGCCACTGAGCATCCAGAAAAATGTTCTTCTAAATCTTTGCAAAATCAAATCCTTAATCTCAACAGTGAAGTAAAAACAAAACAACAGAAAAGCATTTGCAGCCACAATGGAGTTCTTTTTAACTTGATATGAACTCCACAGATGCAAACTGTTGTTTTGCATGATAGGGGTTAATTTCTTGCAGACTGGATTACTATGTTTTGTGTTGGATAAATTTGACTATACGTTTGAACATGATTACAACTGATTCATCAGATGAGCTACTTGTGCTGCAGCTGAAAGGGAAATTTTTATAAAGTCAAGCATATCACTTTATGTTTGTATTGGTGTCAGAGTTCTAAGATGTGAACTGTCTTTGCTTGCAGGTGGTCATATTGTTTTAACTGGGGGGAAGACTGCTTGTGGCAATGTGATTCAGTCTAAAAGTTCTACAGAGAGAAGTAAGCTCTTCCATCTGTCTTATTTTAGGCATCTAAAAATGAGATGAATCACTTCCTGAAAGTGTGTGTATCTCTCCATGGAGTGTACAGTGTCTTGGACAGCAGTTAGATGCATGTCAAGAGAAAAAAATCCTTCCTCTACCATAGCTTTTTACTATTGTGGCAAACTATTGTGAGTACTCCATTTAAATAACTGCATTTATGCAATAGGTACAAATTGCTATAACTCATATTACAAACTCACCACAGTTCCCCCAATGCTAATCACCATCTTCTCAAGATTTACTTCTATACCCAAGTCTAGTGGTAATTTGTGCTTCACCCAAGCAAGACCTTTATCATATTCTCACCAGTTTCCTTCCTGCAGGTTCACATTTACCACCTAATAAATGAAGATCATATATTTAACTATGGAGGAATAAATAATGCATAAAAAGCCTTTCTGTGAATACTCAAATCATGTTTTCAACAGATTTATATAAAGTCACATTCACCCTGTCCTTCCTTCTTCACTTTCAATGTAACATGTATGAAATACTCATGGAAAGCAGAATTTGAGGTTAAACACTGAAATTCCCTCAGATCTTAATTTTTGCTGCCTGCTACAGTTACAGGAATGACTTTTCTGTGAGTTATCTTTGTAGAAAACAGAAACAATACTAAATATATGAAGAATTACAGTTGGCAGACCCCAATGAAACACAAGTCATAGAGCTTTAAATATGATCAGCTTAAGACACTTCAGGCCAGCAGACCCACAAATTACATGCCCAAAAAACAGTTAGCACAGCAGGACAACAATGTGAGTTGGAATCCCAAGATGTTCTCACTATCTGCAAAATACAAATGACAGCAATAGCCGGAAGGGATAGGATATTTTGTTTACAAGCATACTGTTGATGGAAACCAGGGCATATTATTGGTACAAATTACTTGCTCAATGTATAGAGCAACATTTTGCATGCCTCCAAAAATCCCTCATTTTTTAAAATAAAAGGACTTTGTTTCTTTTTAAATCAGTTAATATTTCCTAGCTTAGTATCTTTCTTTTTAATCTGAAAACTTTTTTTTTCCAGCCATCACAGCTTGAATGTGCAGACTGAAAATAAGTGGCTCTTTTGCACTGCTCCTAGAACAACAAACAAAAAAGTGAACCAGTGAAGGTTGCAACCTCAGTAATAACCATGTGCAACCTTTTGTTGTGTCAATAATAGTCAAACATGCAAAAACTGTCAAAAATAGCTGAAGGTCCCTTCTCTGAGACGCTCTGAAGTCTTGGAGGTTTGTACTCCTTCTGTTTCAGCATGACATGCATTGTCTTCTTGGCACTGTGATTATCTTTGCCTCATTGTCTACCTCAGGAAAAGATAACATTTATGGTGCCACCTTTGTGACTCTTTAGGTATCAGATAACCGACTTAATGCTGGCTCTCCAGATGTTGAGAAATCTGGACTTTACTGCCATGTGGGACCTTTGTGGCAATATATCCACTGTCAAGATTTTTTTTTCCTTTCTCTTTTCATAGTACATAAGCTTTACAAGAAAACATGCCAGTAAGACATGAGACAGGCAGAAGTAGCACAACCGCTATTGCACTGCTAGTGTTCTTTTTTCCTCTCCTGCTCTTCAGAGATTCCCTGCCTTAGTTTTTCTTCATCATTGCACTAGATTTATTGCTCCAGTAAATTTCTGCAAAAGGAGAAAAAGAAGGTACTTGAAGACCCTGGGGACTACCAGCATGGATCCACTGTCTGCTCAGCTCTCCATTGTAACAAAAACATTCCAGAGGGTTCAATTGTTCCACCAGTGCTAAGCCAGAGCCAGGGATGAGTAAAAGAGGGGGTGGAAGACAGACGGGAAGGAAGAAGATGCATGTTTGGAAGGACAAGATGGGAGAAACCTCTGGGAAGAAATGGAGAGCAGGCCTGCAGATATTCTTGGCCCCAAGGGACGTGTGGATAACAGGAGACAGAGCAAAGGGGGAGTCAAAGGCTCACAGCCCTGCTGGTGAAAAACATACCTATAAGGATTTTTCCCCTCACCTATAGGGAATGAAAGAGTGTTGTCTTATCTGTTTCGTCTTTTATTTGACTTTGAATTCAAGTGAAATGTTTTCTCTCATTTTTCAGATATTATTTAGCATGGTTGTGTGCTATAGTGGAATATGATACATGACTATTTTATTTCTTCACAGCTGTAATTTGAACACTGAAAGAATGAGAACTGTAGAGATTCTGTGAGAGGGGCCATGGAAATGTCATACAATGCTCAAAACTTTACATAGCACCACTGCGTGCTTCATTTAAAATCTGACAATCCCAATTCTCACATTGCACTTCATTTAAATCTGACATTCCAGTTACCTGGAGCAAGTGCTTTGATGAAGAGAAACTTGGAGGGTAATCCACCAGGACACATTAAACTGTTACAAGTCATAAAACATCTGCACCCAATGGCAAGCTATAAAGCTGAATGGATAAAGCTATTAAATGCATAACATTGCTGAGCTGAATTTTGCCCCCTGTGAGCACACTCAGCTGGTTCATACACACAAAAGGTTTTCCCATGATTGTACCTTGTACAGCTCATATGATTATAATTTCCAATAAGAAAGATTGCTAGCAAGAGTTGAGTTAGGACAAATTCACTCTTTTCCTGTGAACACAGAACAGAGAATTTAAGATTTTTCCAGTATTTATTGAGCATATAATGTGAGATGTCTTTTCTCATCATCTCTGCTCTACAACATCAGAAAATGATGAGAGCACAAAGATAAAATGTTGAAGTTGTATGATAGAAAGGATAGATACAAGAAAATATATCTATGTATATTTTAGAAAGCCATTGTACTTCTGAGTATCAGCCCTTTTTATTCCACTCCTACTTCAGTGCACAGAAATGAATGAGGCAGAGGAGGTGACACCTAGTTCCAGCAGAGTCACCAGGGACTTGCCTGGTCTCCTACACAGAACCTGGTTAGTAAAGGTGAGGCAGAACACAGCATGAAGGAGTCCTGCCTTCTTTATATCCAAATAATGTTATTGTCTTTGCTGGGTAAGACTAAGTAGAGGTTGACATAGGTTACTTTCTTTGAAACAGCCTGTCACAGAAATGAAGTCACCCACCCAAGTGTGATTCTTAGAGACCATATTTGTTTTTTTGTTTTGTTTTGTTTTGTTTTTTGTTTTTTTTTTTAAGGGGGACGTTGAGAGCAGTCTTCAAATGGGAATGAGCAGAGCCATTGTCTGTATGTTGCCATAGATTCCTACTGATTTTGTCCAAGAGAGATGAACTTGTCTTTGATCCACTCATCACTTCCTAGCTCTGCCAATCACCACAGAATCTACTCAGTGGAAACCACACTCATTAAAATCTGAAATAATCTCTTTCCTGGTCTGACAACCAGCACTTCTTCCTTATTTTCTATGAGTGAATTGCCATTTTCAATACATGCAACAACTTATTGTTGTGACATCGTCCACAGGGTTCCACCTAGACAAGAACCAGGATTTCTCCTTCACCAAAACCTTTTTTTTTTTTTCCAAAGAAGAAATGCAATTTATTGCTACACAAACTCCAAACAAAATCCTGGTGAGTCAACTGAAATTATATTTCCATAAATCAGAATTCCTGTTATCTTTACCAGTGACAAATTCTTGGCACTGAAGAATAATTTGTTCTACAAAATTTTGCACTTTTAACCAATTAGCATTTTCAAAAGTAAAATGTTAAACTGAAAAATGTCCAACCTCCTACACCTACCATATTTCTGGGTAATCTTGTCTGCAAACATTAACTCAGCTACTACCTCTAGCCTGGGTAATCACTTTAGCAAACATTCATTCAGTTGCTATCTGTGAACAGACAACTCACAGAGCTGTCTTTTTGCTAAACGTCTATCTCCTTTAGATCAAATAGGCTGATTCTCTGTTCACAAAAGCACAGTTTCCTTCATTCACACTGTACCACCATTTTACATATAAGACATATATTTGGAATTTCATCTACCACTTAGACCACTCCTTAGGTCTTTGTTTGCAAGATAGATTTAAATTGTGCAGATTCTACCTGCATATCTCCAGGGCAAGTCTTACACTGCAGACATCTGCTCACATGGGAAACGCAAGTACATGAGTTTGCATGACAGTATTCCTATGCTGAAAACAGTATAGGAACTTAGACAGTATAATATTGTCTAAAGTCATTATTTACTTTAATTTCTTCCTATTCCACCAATACTAGCCTTTATTCACTTGTTAAAATTTCAAATAAGTATCTTCATGTTTTATCCCATGTTTTCCTTTATGTTTGGGAGAAGTTGCTAGATAACAAATCCACTTAATTAAACTATTTTAAAATCTTTCTGAATAATATCTCTTACCATTCAGTCTGTAGAAAGAATTGGCAATGATTTAGGTACTGGTGCGACAAAGCTCCTGCCTATTGCGTTGACCTGCCTTACTTTAAATTACTCTACTTGTCTCTAGCAATTTGCTTTCACATATTTATCCTGTATAATTCTTTGCAGAAGGCCTTTCTTTGGGATTGTAGTCACATTGTGGTGCTACTAGTACTGCTCTTGAAGAAATATTATTTGAATAGAGAAGAGAATCAGAGTCGTTGTGTCTGTACATTCCACCACTTAACGCTCTTTTTACAGGGACCCATGATCCCAGGGAATGTTTCTCACACTCCTGTAGTTCTCTGCAAGCATGATGAAGCATTTGTCTTTTGAGCACAACACAGACTAACTATTCACTTATGAAAGCCCACTCTTTTGGAATTAACATGTTTTGGAGAGTCACAGATAATGTCATTCACTGTTAACTCTCCAAGAAAGGAATGAATATTATGTGTTGCAATGAAGGTATGATTTTCTGTTACTCTGGGAGCCACAGCAAGAAAGTTCTTCAAATAAAAAAAACTTGAACATGCGCACTGTATCTTGAAGCAAGATTTTACATCATGTCAATGAAAACTACAATGAAACATTTTACCATACTATTATTAAAAAGATATCAAGCTTTTACTACTGTCAGTTCCACCTCATGGTACTTGCACAGTAATTTTAGACTAGATATGTATTTGTGTATTTTTATAGGTTTAAAATGGTTATCCAGGCCTAATGAAGAATATTATACACATATTGCTTATCCCAAATCAAAAGCTAAGGAACTTGTATTAAGAAAAATATATATATATATCTTCTGTAACATTTACATTTTTAAAATAAGATTTCCCTGTTCTATGTATACCTGCCAGATATTTGACATTTTTATAGAATCATAGAATATCCTGAGTTGGAAGAAATCCACAAGAATCACTGGGTCCAACTCTTGGCTGCACACAGGACCACCCAAAAATTAAACCATATGTCTGAGAGTATTGTCCAAATGTGTCTTGAACTGCAGGAGTCTTGCTGCAATGACCACTTACCTGGGGAGCCTTTTCCAGTGTCCAACCACCATCTCAGTGAAGAATCTTTTCCTGATATCCAGCCTGAACTGCCCCTGTCACAGCTCCATGCCATTCCCTCAGGTCCTGCTGTTGTCACCAGAGAGCATAGATCAGTACCTGCACCTCCACTCCCCTTGTAAGGAAGGTAGAGGCCATCATGAGGCCTCTCCTCAGCCTCCTTTGCTCTAGGCTATGGCACCCAAACCTGCACACAGTACTTGATGTGAGGCCATACCAGCAGGGAGAAGACTGGGACAATCCCTTCCCTCGATGGGCTAGCAATGCTTTATTCAATGCACCCCAGGATATGATTGTCCCTTTGAGCTTACAGGGCACACTGGTGACTCATGTTCAACTTGCTGTCAACCAGAGCACCCAGAATTCTTTCTGGAGGTCTGCTTTCCAGCCTCTTGCCTCCCAGTCTGTATGCATATCCAAGGTTCCTATCCCAGGTGCAGAATCTAGCACTTGTTCCTGTTAAGCCAGAATAATTGAAGTTGGAAGGGACTTCTGGAGATCATCTAGTCCAACTACCCTGCCAAGCAGGGTCACCCAGAAGACATTGCATAGGCTCACATCCAGGTGGGTTTTGAATACTTCCAGAGTAGGAGACTCCACAACCTCCCTGGGCTACCTGTTCCAGTGCTCTGTCACCCTCACAGTAAAAGAAGTGTTTTCCCATATTCAGATAGAAGTTTTCATGCAGTTGGTGATTGTCCAGCCCTCTAATTTGTAAAGATGTAAGGCTTCTCTACCCTTGTGGGAGTCAAAACCTCCTCCCAATTTAGTGTTGTCTGCATACTTACTGTATGTTGGATATCTTGTCCAAAAGGATACTGTGAGAAACAGTATCAAAAGCTTTGATGAAATCCAGAAAGATTGAGTCAACTGTCTTCCCTTGGACAGCTAGATGAGTAACCTTGTCATAAAAGTTGTTCATATCCAGTTGTTCATATCTGGTTGTTCTCTGGATACCCAGTACCCTGAGCTGGTGGAAGGGGATGGGGAGCAGAATCCTCACTATCCATGAGGAAACAGTTGGCGACCTGCTATGGCACTTGAATGTACACAAGTCAATGGGGCCAGATGGGATCCACCCAAGGATACTGAGAGAACTGGCAGAGGAGCTGGCTAAGCTGCTTTCTGTTATTTATCAACAGTCCTGGCTATTGGGGGAGGTCCCAGTCGACTGGCGGCTAGCAAACATGATGCCCATCTACAAGAAGGGCCAGAGGGTAGACCCAGGGAACTATAGGCCTGTCAGTTTGACCTCAGTGCCAGGGAAGCTCGTGGCTTGGACTGGCGTATGTTTCATTGGGTTAAAACTGGCTGGATAGCCGGGCTCAAAGAGTTGTGGTGAATGGAGTCAAATCTAGCTGGAGGACAGTCACTAGTGGCGTCCCCCAGGGCTCAGTACTGGGGCCAGTCCTCTTTAATATCTTCATCGATGATCTGGACGAGGGCATTGAGTGCACCCTCAGTAAGTGTGCAGATGACACCAAGTTAGGTGCATATGTTGATCTGCTCGAGGGCAGGAAGGCTCTGCAGGAGGATCTGGATAGGCTGGACCGATGGGCTGAGGTCAACTGCATGAAGTTCAACAAGGCCAAGTGCCGGGTCCTGCACCTGGGGAGCAATAACCTCAAACAGAGCTACAGGCTGGGAAATGAGTGGTTGGAAAGCTGCCTGGCAGAGAAGGACCTGGGAGTATTGGTTGATAGTCGGCTGAATATGAGCCAGCAGTGTGCTCAGGTGGCCAAGAAGGCCAACAGCATCCTGGCTTGTGTAAGAAGCAGTGTGGCCAGCAGGTCTAGGGAAGTGATTGTTTCCCTGTGCTTGGCTCTGGTGAGGCCACACCTCAAGTACTGTGTTCAGTTTTGGACCCCTCACTACAAGAAGGACATCGAGGTGCCCAAGAGAGCCCAGAGAGGGGTGACGAAGCTGGTGAGGGGTCTGGAGAACAAGTCCTACGAGGAGCAGCTGAGGGAGCTGGGCTTGTTCAGACTGGAGAAGAGGAGGTCCAGGGGTGACCTTATTGCTCTCTATAAGTACATTAAAGGAGGCTGTAGCGAGGTGGGGGTTGGTCTATTCTCCCTCATGCCTGGTGGCAGGATAAGAGGGAACAGGCTAAAGTTGTGCCAGGGGTGTTTTAGGTTGGATGTTAAGAAGAACTTATTTACTGAGAGGGTTGTTAAGCATTGGAATGGGCTGCCCAGGGAAGTGGTGGAGTCACCATCCCTGGAGGTCTTTAAAAGACATTTAGATGTTGAACTTAGTGATATGGTTTAGTGGAGAACGTGTTAGTGTTAGGTCAGAGGTTGGACTCGATGATCTTGAGGTCTCTTCCAACCTAGATAATTCTGTGATTCTGTGATTCTGAGAAAAGGAAAATAAGTTTGTTAAACAGAATTTTCCCCTTGTGAACCCATGCTGGCTGTCACCAGTGATGACTGCATTGTCTTTCAGATGTTTTTCAGTAACTCCCAGAATAATCTTCTCCATAATTTTACCAGGCACTGAAGTGAGATTGACAGGCCTGTGATTACTTTTTTGCCCTTCTCAAAACTGGAACAATGTTTGCCAGCTTCCGGTCAACTGGCATCTCTCCGGTTTCCCAAGACCATTGAAAAATAATAGAGAGAGGTCTCATAATGACATCATTCATCTCTTTGAGTACCCTGGGATGAATCCAATTGGGACCCATAATCTTATGCACATTCAGCTGGAGTAGCAAATCCTGCACATTTGGGGTTGGATGGGAGTATGTAGTTACCATTGTCATGATTCACCAACTCAGGGCTCCAGGGGTCTGAGAGCCCATCATCAGTGCTGAAGACAGAGGCAAATAAGGTATTACACATCTCTGTTTTATCTGTGTTCCTATTTGTGAGGTGACCATACCCATCAAGTAGTGAACCAACATTTTCTTTGGTCCTCCTTTTGTTGTTAACATATTTTAAAAATCCATTGTTATTGTTCCGCAGAGTACTGGTCAACTTCAGCTCTAATAGAAGTTTGGCTGCATGAATTTTCTACCTGGCAAATAGCATCTCTGTAATCCTCCCATTTAACCCAACCCCACTTCCAGTGGTCATACACTTTTTTTTTCCACGTAAGCTCTAGAAGCAGATCCCTGCTCACACAAGTCAACCTTCTGCCCCACCTGCTTGACTTCTGACATTTTGAAATTGCCTGTTTGTGTACTCTTAAGAGGTGGTACTTTAAAAGTGACCAGCACTGATGGACTCCAGTGCCTTCAAAAACAGTTTCCCTGAGGGGTTACTAACTAGTTCCCTGAGCAGCCTGAAGTCTGCTCTCCCCAAATCCAGGGTTGAATTTTTGGTGGCAGTTTTCCTCCTATTACCAAACATTTTAAATTCTACTATTTCACAGTCCCTATGGCCAAGAAAAACACTATTTGCCTCCTCACTCACAAGAGGTTTACAAGCAACAAATCTAGGAGAGCACTTTTCCTAGTCAGATCCCTTAGTACCTGTACCAAGAAGTTATCGTCAAGGTATTTTAGGAATCTCCTGAACCTGTTTGTATCATCTATGTGGTATTCCCAGTTAACATCTTGCAAGTTGAAGTCACCCATAAAGACAAGAGTGGCTAAGGTATCTCTTAGTTCCTTAAATAATAATTCATTGGTATTATTATCCTGGCTGAGTGGCATATAGTAGACTCCCACAACGACATCCACTTTATTTGCTTGTCCCTTACCCAGAGGCTCTCAACTCTGTCATCACCAACTGCAAACTCCCTACAGTCCAATCCCTTCATTACATACAGTGCTGCTCCCCCATCTCACCTGCCCTGCCTGTTTGTGGTGAAGAGCCTATAATAGTCCATCATAACACAGCAGTCAAAGAATTCTCCCCACCTTATTTCATTTATGTTAATGATGTTGTAGCACTGGGACTGAGCCAAGGCTTATATCTTATATTGCTTGTTCTTCATAGTGCATGCATTGGTGTAGAAACATTTCAAATGTTCTCCATTTTACCCAGAACCTCATGGTGCAGACTGAAGGATTTCACTAGCACACAGTCCCCTAACTTGTGGTGTTCTGTCCTGTAGTTTATTACTGTTGAACCTGCTATTATCCCTTTCACCCTTCAAATCTAGTTTAAAGGTCTGCTAACTCCTGCACAAAATCCTTCTCCTCGTCTGAGAAAGGTGCATCCCATCAGGCACCAACAGGCCTGGTGTTGTGTGGACCATACTATGATCAAGAAACCCGAAATTCTGCTGGTACAGCAACTTCAAAGCCACATATTGATCACCTGCATTTGTCCCTTTCACTGTTGTTCCCTGCTACTGGAAGGATAGAGTAAAACACTGCCTGTGCTCCTGATCCTTTAACCAATTGCCCCAAAGCCCTGAAGTCCCTTTTGATTGCCTTTGGACTTCTCTTTGTTTATATACAACTCTTTTGCACATCAATTTAGAGTAGCGTTTCTGGAACAGATATCTTACTGAAACTTCTATAGCATACATTTTCTCAGCAGGCTGGAATAATATTTCCTTGATTCATAAACCTTACTAGCATCTTGCCTACAAATTGCCTATGTATAATATGTCATTTTAGGGAATAGCATGATTTTAGTAGTTTGGTAATAGTTTCAAATGTTTCTATTTAAATGTTTGCCAGCCAGGGCTAATTTTGTTATGCAGTAATCTAGAAAGATGCATTAGATTCTATTTGACCTGTGTCCCAAGCCACTGTATACTTGAAAGGTATGTTATAAAAACATTCCTTTACTTTTTCTATACTTTTTTTTCTGTAAAAATATACCCCTTCTCATAAAACTATTAAAATTATTATAATGAAATCGGTTGACCCATTTCTGCAGCCTGTAGAGGTGCCTTTGAATGGCAACACACTCGTCTCAGCTTCCAACCCACTCCTTAATGTTTTCCATTATCTGCAGAGTTTCTGAGAATGCACTGTGTCCCATCGTTCAGGTCATTCATGAAGATATAAACAATATTCACTCATGGGATACCCCACCAGTGACTGACCTCCAAATAGATTTTGTGCTGCTACTTAATCCTTTGAGTCCACCAGCTCAGCAAGCTTTCGGTCCATCTCACTGGCCACTTATCTACTAGATACTTCATCAACTTCTCTTTGAGGATCTTATGGTAGAATGTGTGAAAAGCCTCATCTGTAAGGTGTTACACAAGATACTTTTGAAAGCCATGCTAAAGTCAGTATAAACAGTATCAACCCCTATTCACTTGTCCACTGATCTAGCCATTTTGTTGTGGAAGGCTGTTCAGTGAGGTACGGTTTGTCTTTCACAAATGCATGGTGACTACTCCCAGTCACTTTCCTGTCCATCATATATTTGGAAATATCTTCCAGAAAGATTTCACTAATTAATTTACTATGCACTGAGGTGAAGCTGACCAGCTTGTAGTTCTCCTTCTTAGAATCATAGGTTAGAAAGTAGGAGACATTTCTTCTCAGAAAGAGTAGTCAGATATTGGAATAGGCTGCCCAGGAAGGTGGTGGTGTTCAAGATGGTGTCCCTGGGGGTGTTCAAGGAAAGGTTGGATGTGGTGCTTAGGGACATGGTTTAGTGGGTGACGTTGGTAGTAGGGTGATGGTTGGACCAGATGATTTTGAAGGTCTCTTCCAACTTTAATGATTTTATGATCAGGTCCCCTGTGCCATTCAGCAATGGCCCTACATTTTCCTTACTCTCGTTTTTGCTGTTGCTGTATCTATAGCAGCCTTTCTTATTGCCCTTCACATCACTTGCAGAGTCAACTCCAGGTGGGCTTTGGCTTCCCTAGCCCCACCCTTGAATGTTCAGACAATGTCTCTAGACCTGCCCATGTTTTTGCCTCTGGTATATTTTCTTTCTATGGTTGAATTTAGTCAAGAAAAACATATTCTTCCTGCCACCTTTACTTCATTTCTTGCACATGTGAATAGACCATTTTTGAGATTGGAGAGGGAGATCCTTGAAGATCAACCAGCTCTCCCAGATGCTTGTTCACTTCCAAGCCATACCCTGAATAGTCTAAAGTTGCCTCTACTGATGTCCAGAGCAGTGACCTTGCTATTTGCTTTATTCCATTCTCTCAGGATCCTGACTTCCAACATCTCATAGTCACTGCAACCAAGGCTTCCCTTAACCCTCACATCACTGGCCATCTTTTCCTTCTCTGAAGGTATGAGAACCAACAGAACATTTCTCTCACCTTTGTGAAGAACTTGTCTTCATGGCATGCCAGAAACCTTCTGGATTGTTGTGTCCTGCTGCCTTGCCCTGACAACAGATACCAGACTCGTTCAAGTTCAAGTCCATTGTGAATGGACTTGAAGGCTTGTGAATGTAAGATTTCTCTAGTTGTCTGAAAGCCTCACCAAATTCTTCTTCCTGATCAGTGTCAGGGTACTGTGAGGGACAGTGGCTCCCTGGGCTCAGAAAGCAGCAGGGGCTCCTCATTGCAGTGAGACAGGGGCACTGGGGCAATCCCAGCCACAGACACTAGGCATTTCCCGAGACTCAAGGACTAGACAAGGCCAAGCCAAGATATCTGCCCATGGCTGGGAGTCAGAATCAGACCTGTTGAAGGAAACTAGGTTCAGACAATGTTTCAGAAGTAAAAGTTCTTTTTTTTTAAACTACAAATTTAGTAAAAGCTTTGCCATACATATCCATATAATATGACAATAAATAAATAAATAATCACCTTCCTAATTAATTGCATCCAGGGATTTTTTTTTTTTGTTCCATATTTGATGCTAACTTATTAAATCCTACATTTTTCATTCCTAATTTTGAAATTGCTGGGAAACAGAATATAATTACTTGTTTGAATACTAGCATGGAAATTTATTTTTAATTCTAATTCTAAATTTTAATGTACTTTTAGAAATCTAAGGTATTAATAACAGTATTTTGATAAGGATGTTTCAAAATATATGAACCTGGCAAAGCCTATGGAATTCCTTTTAAATAAGCTCAGTGTATATAGTCTGTAAATCTCATGAACCTCCACTTCAAATTGTAGTAAATCTTGTTTTCCAAAGTACATTTTACAGATATATAGTGTATAAAGTACCACCCCTTTCTTAAATAAAGAATGGCCAAGCACATACCTCAAACTGAGCCTAAACCCGTCCCCTTAAATTCTGTCAAAACCATGGATTTCAGAGAGGCTTTGTAGAAATAAAATTGGGATTGAGAATGTACCTAAAGCAGCTGTTTGACAAAGGGCCATATACTTAGATTCGTTTATAGCCTTACTTTCACTTAGCCTTATATATCTCTCCTATCTGTCCCTGTGTGAAAAAAAAAAAAAAAAAAAAAAAAAGGCCTTGCATGTATTACATTGCAGTATCAGAGACAGAATCATTATTTCTCTTAAAATATGTGTACAGTTGAACAGGACTTGAAATCTTTATGAGGATTTCCTCTTCAAATTAATATTCACTGATAATATACTAGAGTCTGCCTGATGTTCTGTAGAGAGGACCAGTTGTACCTCCTGGTTTACATATGAAAGAATATGACAAAATAGATATTACCCACATGATCGTGTCTTGAAAGCAAATCTTTGTGTAGTTTATTCCTCTATTTGGACCTATTTTGCACGAGACCATTGAGACGGAGAGGCAAGCAATGTAATGCTATGAACTAAAAGATCATACAGATAAGTAAAAGGAGGAAAGTAGAAAGTGGATATTTAAATTGGCAGGCTCGTAGTTCCAGACCTGAGGTGAAAACAGGGGACTTCTTCCTCCCATTTAGCACAATAGAGCTTGTGATGCAAACTCTGAGACCACACCTCCCTTCTCTCTTTTTAGTGTCATACCTTCTGTCACATGACGTTGCTCTTCCAGATTCTTTGTATATATTTAAAAGAAACATACTGACGATTTTTTACTATTAAAATAAAATTTAAAAAAAAATAAATTAAAAAAAAAAAAAAAGGAGTTCCTTAGTGGGTTATCATCTTGTTTTCTACTTTGTATTATACTTTGGTCACTCCTTCGTGTAGTGCTAAACATTTCCATTGGTTGTGCTGAAAGATGTCTCCTCTTTTCCCTTCATCTATCCTCAAATAACAATGCAAATTAGGGCATGACCCTGTAGTTAAGAAATTTTTCTAGTAGGTGAATAAGCAGGTTGATTATTCACTTTGGTTTCTTTAAAGCCTCTGCAATGGAATAAGATTTTCCTTGGAGTAGTACGCAAAACCATGGGTATTTGTGTAAAGTCCTTCTGTATGAAATACAAGTTTCCCAGTTTTATATACAAAACAGACCACAAATGTTTGAATCTGCATCCGCCCATTGCGAATCACAGAATCACAGAATCGTCTAGGTTGGAAGAGACCTCCAAGATCACCTAGTCCAACCTCTGACCTAACACTAACAAGTCCTTCGCTAAACCATATCCCTAAGCTCTACATCTAAACATCTTTTAAAGACCTCCAGGGATGGTGACTCCACCACTTCCCTGCGCAGCCTATTCCAGTTGCAAATAGGTAATAATAAAGTCAAATAGAAAATTGTGCCTTTGTTAATTTGTAACACCAATTTCAACTCATAATTTAAAAAACTGTTGGTTTTGGTGCGGGGGGTTGTTTGTTTGGCAAACTATTCAAACTTTAAAAGTTCACTACCCTAGATGTGGGACTACATCTCTGAAGGCAGTGACACTGGATAAGTAACTCCACACAAATGCCAGTGTTCCAGCAAAACAGTTAATTCAGCTCTTGGATGTATAACCAGAAGAGTAATGCAGAAGGGCAGAATGGAGATGAGAAGTTAATATAGGACACTGATAGCTTATTTTTCATTTCTGGTATTTACATTTTTCACAGAGTTGACACCCTGAAAAGGTACAAGGAAGAGTGATATAAATGATCTGAGGACTGAAGGAAGTATTTTGCAGTGAGAGAGAGCTCATTCTATTTAGTTCATCAGAAAACAAGCCAAGAGATAAATTGATCACAGAACATAAGTACATTCATAAGGAGGAATTACCAGGTACTCAAGGACTCTTTATGTTGTAGAGAAATAATAAATAAATAAATAAATCAGAATTTGAAAACAGATGTCAAGAAAATTCAAGTGAGAAATTAAGCACAGGGATTTGATAGTGAGGGTGATTAACTTATGAATACCCAGCCAAAGGAAGAACAGGACTCACATCTCTTGATGTTTTCAAATCACTATACCTTTCTGGAATATGTAGCTATCTTTCTGGAAGATACAAGCTTGAAAAAGATAAATTATTGGAATGAATTGATTAACCATCTCTCAGATAATTTGATGTAACTATGGATGAATGTTGTCTATGACTTTTATTTGCCTTTGAAATAGAGATAGGAAAAAGAAAAGAAGAAAAAAAAAAAAAAAAAGAGAGAGAGAGAGAGGTAGATAAAGCCAGAACAAGAACTGGGAATGCAGCCCACATCCAAGCCTAGAGAGAGCTTTTGGGAAAAGTTCTAATTAATGAAGGGCTTAAAGCTTTGAGGAAAGATAACATCTCTCCCTATTTGATATTTGTTGCATTGAGGAAAAAGAACCTTTGTATATTTTATATATATTTTATATATAAATAGAATTTTAGCATCAATTTCTTTTTCCTTCTGACTTAAACAACTTAACAGAATCTGGATTTCTAGCTAACTGCTCAAGTCAAAGCGAGATAACATTGAGTTTTATAGACACTACAGAGAGTAAAAGGCGCAATTCAACAGCCTGTGATCAGACTAGAAACTTTCATGAGCTTCTCAGTCCCTAAGTCCTGTGAATTTATGTCTACTCTGAATATTTGTTGATATGTCCTTCCTGCCTAATATAACAAATCTGTATTACTGCCTAGAATTCTACTGCTTTACCTTCCTAATGCTTTTCAGTGGAACTTAACATTGAGAGCATATTAAATGTAATTGGAAGATTTTCACACAGTTGAAGTCAGTATGGGGAAAAGTCTCCAAAGTTAATTTATTTTCCCTCCATCTCTAATTGAGTATCATCATTTTGCAGGTGGCTGTGGACAATTTTGCATCGCATTTGACCAGGGATATCTTAGATATAAGATCCTTGTTCATCTGTAGAAAGCAAGCTCATTTTGCTATATTATAAGTGACTGTAAGTCAGTTTCCTCAAATTAAAGTATATTATTCATACATTTTCAAATCTGCAAATGCTATTCTTACTAGATGACTATATATAATCTGATGCTGTATCATCAAGACCTCTGCACTTTCAAGTCACATTCATTCTCTTGTGATGTTAAAAGACATATTTTTCCACAGCCAGGTCTGCGAACTTAACCTTGTTTCTGACTGTCCGATGTGTCTTTGAAGACTCTTGCCTCATAGTCCATTGTAAGAGTTTGCAGCAAAATTTTGATCTCTTACACCAGCACAAAATTCTTGCCTTCCTTGGCAGAGCCAAAAGCACAGATTTGTGATGGTTATTCTGTTCATAGATATAACAGAAAAAGCTAAGGTCCTTCAGTATGTTGGCTCTGCAGGGCTAAAGTGAAGAAATAGAAATACAGATTTGTATTTATGCCACTAATTTGAATGCATATGCTAGACTGAATTCAAAGCTTAAATCGTTTGAATAAGAAATGCATTTAAATTGTAAATTGTAAAACAACTCCTGAGATTCTCCAGAATGGAATGTGTTCCCATGATACTTAACCAAAAATAAAGAGGTTCTGAGGTCGATAGTAGTACGGTTTCCCACCTCTATCCTTCTGCAATGCTTACTTTCACATCACTGGTCAGGATGCTAGTCAAGAGTTTGCATGAATGAAGCCTGTAATTACATTGTTTAAACAATATTATATTTTATAACATTTTTCTCCCAGAATCTTTAAAAGAATATAGATTATAATTAAGTTAAATCTATGACTATCAATAGGTATAGCCTGGCATAGTAGATATCTATTTCAGCCATGCTTTAGATCTGGATTGCATAACAGTACCCTCAGTTTTTTGTTACTTGTATCATTTTTCCTGTTATGTGGCATCTTTCACATTATTCATATTCGTATCTTGTACAATCTGAAACACGTCAGAGTCCTCTATATCTTCCACAGCCAAAGTGCCACTTAACAGCAGAATAAAGCTTTATTAAACTGATTTGCCAGAGGAGTTGATTCAAGCATATAGGAAACATTCTGTGAACTCTCTGAATAAGGGAATTTCCAGTCCTTAGAAGATTTTAAATTTATTTTGAATGAAATCAGAAAATAAAGAAAAAAATATTCACCATTACTGACTAACATATCCCTTACATTTCAGACAAATCAGAATACTACTAAATTTTAAATACAATTTTACATTGTTTTAATAATATATATAATGTTCATGTTTCAAAGTTCAGCTTTTCCTTTTGACACTATCACAAAACAAGCAGTTTAAGTCTATTAGAACTTTAGTTTTCCCTTTTTCTTTAAAATGGAATTTCAGCAAAAAGTACTCAGTTCTGTGAAGTGGTTGGATTTATATAAAATTGAAATAAATCTGAAAGAATTATTCAGTCAGCTCTTCCAACCAGCCTTTGTTAATATATGCAGAAAGGAGCCAATACATCATGAGGATTGGTAGTGACTTATCACTAGGCATATTGTACTATATGATTTTAACACAAGAAGAAGCAACTATTCCTGAGTACCATATTATATTGATATAGAGACTGATTGAAGGGTCATCTAGCTATCTCTTAGGGTTTGTAAAGTAGAGACAGATATCTCCTGATGGTATCATTTTCATGTAATTTACCTAAGAGTATTGCACAGCAGCAGCTGGAGTTCAAGAATATTTTTAAAAGTAGTGCTTAGTGCTTCAAGTGAAGTTCTATATCAAAAATCTAATAGGTAAAAACACTGCAAACCTGCTATTCCTCCCAAACAACAGAATCCTATTTTTTTGTCATCATCATTATGTTTTTTATACTATACATTTATGTGTAATTCAGCTGCACCAACATCACACAATGAGAACAGGCCTGTTTATTATATTTGGACTCATATACAAGATAGAAAAGGAAACATTGCTAGCAGTTATGCTAATTTTACAAGTAGGAAGCACAGAAAGATTTAATTTACTTGAAAAAAATAAAAATAAAAAATGGGCAAGTGCTAATCTGGCAGTTTTTTTCTGAGCTTTCTGATGCCCTGGCTGCAATTTCAATCTACATGGAGTGGAGAAAACAGCTCACATACAACACACGAATTCTTTCTGAACTTGTATGAATATCCCTCTGGAGTGTCTTGATATTTCCTAATTTGTCTACAAAGTGTTTTTTGACAGGGTGTTCTGCCATTTCTGCTTTCTGCTTACCAGTATTCTGGATGGAAGTTCCAGGCTGTAATGACCCTGTGCTACCAACAAAAGATTGTTTACAGTTCATGATATTTTATTCTCATAGAAGTGTCCAATACAGACACAATCATATAAGTAGGTTGGAAGGTACCTCCTGAGATTATCTAGTCCAACCTTCTCAGACAGGGTCATTTAGAACAGGTTGCCCAGAACTGAGTCCAGTTTGATTTTGAACCACAGTTAGAGACTCCACAACTTCTCTGGGCAAACTGTTCCCATGTCTGACCACTCTCACAGTAAACAAGGGTTTTGCTGTGTGCAGATGGAATTTCATTTGTTTTATTCTGTGCACAGTGCCTCTTGTTCTGTCATGCGGCTCTGAGAAGAGCCTGGATCACTCTTCCTCATTCCCTCCCACCAGATATACATTGGTAAGATCTCCCTGAGCCTTCTCATTTCTTGAGAGAAGAGACTGAACCATCCCTGGTTTCCCAGCCTCTTCTCATAAGAAAGAGGCTCCGTTCCCTTAATCATCTTTGTGAAGATGAACTCTCTCCAATATGTCCATACCTTTCTTGAGAGCCCATAACTAAACCTAGCATTCCAAATGTGTCTCACCGGTGCTGAGTAAAGGGACCACTTCCCTCAATCTGCTGGCAGTGCTGTTCCTAATGCAGCCCAAGATGCTGTTGGCAGAAGAAACTGTTGTGATAGGCAGGCAGCAAGACCTCCTGTAATCAGGTAGTGTAACTACCTGAAAAAGCTGACTTAGATGTTAGTGACTCCAAGATATGACAGACATGAGTACAGGTGATGAACAGGTCCCAGACCCAGCCCTGACTATCAAACCACAGTGATATGCAGAACTTTTCTGGGGTAATTTACATTTACCCCCTTGCAGAGCTCTGTAACACTAGTGATGAAAACAGCTCCGTTTATTCCTCCTTCTGATGACAAGTTTTATTGCAGATAAAGCCATAGAACATATCTGCTTCTATAGCAGGTAAAGGAATTGAACTTTTGTTTTACAATTAGTGCTAAAGAGCACTGCAGCAAACAGTTAAATTCCGAATGCAAGAGCTAGTTTCTATCTTAACTAATATGTTGTGGGTTTTTGTTTGTTTCTTTGATTGATTGTTTTAAAGCTATAAAACAGCTTTATAAAGCTGTTTTATAAAAACAGCTGATTTTATAAAAGCTATATAAAGCTAAAGGAAAACTATTAGTTTAAGATAATCTGTGGGCCAGGCACCCTTCTGTCTTGTATTACTTCCATTTATTCAAGTGTCTAATAGATCTGCAGTCACAATCATGGTCCATGATCACACCTAGAACATTTCAAGGATTTTTGCTTGTATCTTACTGACTCACTCCAAACTACAATTATTCATTGATCAAGTGAAAGGCTGTGTGGTAGCATATATTTTGTGAAGGTGAGAATGACACAAATTATTCTAAGGGTCTCTTCTTTTACTTCTATTATTTTTATTGTTGCTATCATTATTATTACTCAGCATTATCCAAGAATCACTGAACTCACTCAACGAGGATGTTTTGGTTTGGTTAGGTCTTTTCAAATCTATAACCACCTGACATTCTTGAAAGCTAAACTAAACAACAGACTCAGTCAGTAACTGAGGTATTTAAAGTTACAAGTAGCAGTACATGCTATAGCAGTTTAGTGACTAACATGTCCATTGTTAAGACTCTACCTAAACTGACCAGAGAGATATTCTTAGTGACATCTTTCAGGAAATTTTTCTGTTATTCACACAGAACACTTTTGAGGAAAACAAAACAACAACAACAACAACAACAACAACAACAACAAAAATCCTTGAAAATTAACATTATCTGGTAAAGAGCCAGCCTGTATCTACCATTTGCACCATTTTCATCCAAGCATTTTTTAATGGAAGATATATGAGATACGACACTGGATAAATAACTATGAGGAATAGAAACCTCATTCACACTGAGATTTGGTGCCATTTTATTATCTCACATAAAGCTAATTTTTGAGCATGCCTTGCATAGGAAAGTGGCACTGCTGTTTACATGCAGCCTGATATATACTCTGCCTGCATTTCATTCAGAAAATAAACGTGTGCTTCTTTACCACCCAAACTCTAATAAATTTCAGGGGAGAATAGATCTTTTTAAACTATGACTCATTCTTTGCTAATTCAATCAAGTCAAAGCTGACAAAATAACAAGAAGATTTTTGAGGTATTTTTACCATGTTTGTCACTCTATCAAATGACAGTGCGAAGTCCCTTGTCTGAATTTCGATCAAATACTTAGCAGGAATGCTAAGTCTTTCAGAATCCCATTGTACCTCTATTTCACGGCATGTGAGTTATTTGCTTTCATCTCCCCTTTACTGTATAAAAGAGGATCTAAGGCTGTAAAAACTTCTATCCAGAGATTCATGCAGCTGTACATAACTGATCCTTCCTCTCTCGTCATTGCAGCACAACATTAAACCAAACAAAGTCATCTCAGAATGCTACAGTATTTGCAGTGAGACTGTCACAGATCTCCTTTTTGCTTTTGAAAAAAAAAGTGACTGAATGCCCAGCAGCTGTGTCCATGCTAACATTTTCTCTAACATTAAGGTAGAGGAATCAACCTTTGTCAATATATTCTCAGTAATTTGTTACAAACAATGAAATAAAAAGCTCCATCCTCTATTTTTTTTTTTTTATTTTTTTTTTTTTTGGAGTACAGGATTAAAATGAAGAATACTTGATTTTGTTGATTTAATGAGGGTTGAGGGCTTTAGAGGAGCATCCCCTGTGATTAGAGGACTAGCCATGTCCACAGGTCTCAAAACTACTTCTTCCCTGTTTGCTTCACTTTAGCCATTTCTTGGGAATTTGATTATGTATTTGGCTGTTACAATGACCCACAGTGTTCACTCCTGTGCTGCAAGAAGCATTCAACTGCCTGCAGTGATTTCAGTCTGTCTCTCTCAACAGGGAAAGAAAGAAAGGCTGAAGAGATTGCAGCAAAATTCTGCAAACTAAAGAGAAAAAGAAGAGCAGATAGGAAAAAAGGAAGAAAAAAAAAAAAAAAAGGCATTTAAAAATGCTGGATAAAACACAGCAACAGGAACAGGGATAACACCTCCTACCTGTGAAGTAGGCTGTGCACAGAATACATTAATCTGTTAGTATATTTTATCGGCTAGGAATCCCTTCCCCCAGCTATGAACTGAGAGGTAAACCAAAACAGTTTACGCATGGTATTTTGTGGTGGATTGATTCATGAGCAGTGAGTTAATCTCTCCCCTTAGACCTGTTACTTTTTTTCTTTTTTTTTTTTTCTTTTTTTTTCTTGAGGTGTTCATATGATATAAAATGACATTTTCATATGGTAGTCTCTCCTCCTTGTAGTGTTACTCTTTAAGATTAGCCAAAGGGATGAAACACGATGAACAGTGGCTTCCCAGGAAATCAAAACAAAACACAACAAAACAAAAACACCAAAAATCAAAACCAAATTGAAAACTAAAATTCATTCCATATTGTCAGTTTGGCTCTGTGATAACAGTAACTTAATTACTGAGGCTTGATGTATGTAAATATAATACAATGGATATTGGCTTATGTCATAAACACCTACAGTAATAGTTCTGTGTACATAAATATATATCAATAAGCCAGATATGCAGCATCTACTTTGCCTACAGGTTACTGTCTCTGGGCTCCAAAAGTTAGAAAGAAACAGTGTCTGACTGAGTGGTTTCCAAACAGCCCTTCTCCCAACCCTTGCGTACGCCTCCCCAGTTCTAGTTTCCCCAAACTGAGCCACTATTCCTCCCCCCATCTCCTTTACTCTCAGTAGGCAAGCAAGTTTGAAACCAGGGGGCAAAATCATTACTTCCCAATTATCTTAAGCCATGCTCTTAAGCCCAAACTCTCTCTCAAGGGCCAATGCTAAAATATGCACACAGTTCTGATGTCTAGACAGTTATGAAATATAGGTGTAGGGCTCTGCATATACAGAGGAGAAATGCATCCCAAATGAAGTGCTTTTATTAAAGAAGTATAATCACTGGGATAACTAATTACGTCAAACTGGGATAACTAATTACGTCAATACCACATAGTTAATTAAACCCATTATAGTTACTATTCCCGAGGAGGGGAGGTCAAACAAAGCAGCCATCCCCCTGACTCTAGTGTGCTAACAAAAGAGAGAGAAATTAAATATATTAAACAATGCTACTTGCTCAGGTTACAAAAACAAAAGTTTAGCTACTACATAGTCAGTCAACAAAGAAACTCCACGGAGGTAATTTATGTCAGTACATTTCTAATGGACTTCTTCAAATGGGGATCTTAACAATATTCTGTAGTCCCATTTGATTTGTGCTAACCAAACAGACAAAAAAAAAAAAAAAAAACCTGGTCTGGCAGAATTGTTCCAAATTCTTTCAAATGGAATTTCAATACATATTTCATCAGTAGATATATTTGATAAATGACCAGAAAAACATGACATAATGTGGGAAGATAATGAGGTTTGCACTGCCACTCGGTCAAATCTCATCCTATCTCTCCCACCTAAAGGTTGAAAAGATAAAGATGACAGTGTGGGATGCCCAGAAGTGCTGGTAAGATGAGAGTTTTTATTTCTGTTCCCAGTCATCCATCAGAAAAGTTTTCACTGGTTGCTATCACCTGTTTTATGACTAGTCTAGTTATGGTCTGAATCCAGGGAACTGGGATTAAAAATCTGAGCCATAAGCAGTTTCTGTCTAAGAACTTGCAAGTTCTTTTATATTATGCAATTAGTACCTGAAGCTATAATATCTAGATGCACCAGGTATAAAGTGCTACAACAAAACCATAAAGATCCTACATTTTTTGTGAAGGTCTGAGTCATAAAGCTCACAAGTCTCAGCAATACTTATATACACGTGCACATTGTCAAAGCAGAAACCTCATGAAAATTTGAGAGACATTTCACCAAAAAATATAGACATCACAATCATCAATTTTCGTGATAATTGCCTATGGCAATGTTTTACAACCTTTGACCTATGGACTCATTTTGAATCAACAGCATGCTCCAAAGAGGTCCATGAGTGATTTCTAATAAGTAAATTTTCACATAAACCACACAACAATCAGGATACCAGAAACTTCTTCAGGACAATCTAGATATACCAAACTCCTGAAGAAGTTTCAGAGATACTGAAAATCCAGAAATCAAAAAGGAATGCAAAACTGATTCCACCAAGGAAGGAAGGAAGGAAAGAAAAGGAAGAATCTTGATAGGTGAGGGACAGTAAGCACTTAAAATTTGAAATTTTGCTTTAGAGAAAAATACCTAACACTTGCAAGGAGTTAAATTTTGCTGCAAAATTATTTACCTATCTAATGCAATTGCCAACTTCTTAATACTGACCTGGAAGCTAATACCTGTTTTATGTTTTATTATTGTTTTATGTAGTGCTGGACACTATTTCTATATGTGAAGAAAATCAGGCTACCCTGAACAGCTTAATATGCAGAGAATGCTACCAATAAATAAAAGAATGGAAGTATTACTAGTCCTATTTCAAAATAGGCAAATGAGATGTACAGCAATCAAAGATATGTTAATATAGTGCATTATAATGTACAACAAAAATCCTAGATTAGTTGCAAATGAGATGGCTTGCCCAGAAAGTACCACACAGCACAGATCCCCAAAGAGATAGAAACTTGCCTTAAAAATGGTACTGTTATATCACAATATTGTACCCAAGGCAGGACAAGTGTAGACATACCATGTGTGACAAACTCAGTGCCACACAGAAAAATTATTCCAGAGACAGTTACACATCAGCCAGAAACAAGTTGGAAGGCAGGCTAACCTGCTTCACGATGTTTCCCAAGGAAAGAAGAGATGGAGTAATCTTACAGAATTAAAGACAGTTCTGAAAAGAAAAGCTGCCCTGTTTTTCTTTGTGGGTACCACCTTATATGTCCAGTGTCAGCGTTGTGAGTTCAAACAAGAGACGAAAGAGGACCTTGCTCCTGAATGTCTATGCCATTCTAGTCTCAATGATGCAATAGGGAAGGCATTGTTACCTTAGAACATTCACTGCAGATCTACTCTAGCAGGTGATACTCAATTTACCTTAGATCAAACAAAGTCTCAAGCAGCACTTATAGCAAGAAATATGTTGCAATGTTCAAGGTTGTATTGCTAGAGTTCTTCCCCTACACTGCTAAATGGTGAGAATGGTGTCTGATTTTTGCCTATATCACCCAGCACTCTCCCAAGTGATTCTCAGCTGTGATTCAGAAGTTAATACAGGAGCTATTCCAGGCAGGCAGTTAGATGTAGCCAAATTCTTCCCTGCTTTGGAAACCAGATCAGAAAATGGCAATGACGCTGTTTATTTTACTATACAGAGATAATTCAGTTTGGACAGTACTTAACCATTGGTCTCTAAGAAGTCAGACATCATGTCTTGCTTCTTTACAGTTTAGCCTTTAATTTCCTGAATTCTAGTATTAACACTTGAAAAGAAACTATTTCTAAAATGTCAGAATATTTCAGAGATAGCAGAACAGTTCTTGAACTCCCAGTTCCTCAAATTTCTTCTTGCTTTTGCTTAAGTTTTTCTGCCATAAAAATGTACCTGCCAGCAAGAAAACTGTGATCCAAGGCAGTGATAGGTGACTCCTATGTGTTTTGTTTTAATGTTTATTTGTCAGCTTGACAGAGTGGGTGTTTAAGGAATAAGCTCTTCACTGAAGAAGGTAGAGTAAATTTAAGGTTTAAGAAATTGTTTTTATTCTTCTATGAAATATAATCATACACTGTCAGAAAAAAAGTAACTCTCTGAATGATTTTTTACTGTTGTCACATAACAGTCTCCTAATCCCCAAAAGGACAGCAGTACTTGTCAAATGTTTTCACTGATACAAGTGTTCAGTTCCAATCCAAATCAAAGACAGACTTGTGTGCTCTCCCTGTCAGAGTGCTAAGACCAATTAGACAAAGCTCCAGACACCTACCAGAGTCAGAACTCACTGTGGAATAAGAGTTAGTTAGTGGTGTTTTTAAAATGCTCTTTTGAGAACCTAGATATATTAAAACTAAGAAATCTGAAATAAAGACTCTCACTCCAGAACTGTAAGGCATCAAGAAGTATTACTTTGCTGAAAAGAATTGATCCCATGGCATATACTTACAATGGTAAGAATCTTCTTGTAGCTTTCTGCCTTGAGGCAGTAGGTAAAGACCTGCCAAGACTGTTTCTTTGGAAAAAAAAAAAAAAAAGTGACCATCTGACTCATTTGCTCCAAAAGGGCTTTACCTTTCATAGTTCAAGTTTTCAACATATGAAGCAGGAATACACTATCATTGAATGAATTCTCCTGACCTGTTCCAGGAGGTAATAGAGTGAAATGATGTATATACGAAGACTATGTTAATAATTAGAGGCTCTATTGTTTTTCAGTACATGTGATCATTTCTGATTAGGAAAGGACAACTTTCCTTGATCATCCTTCATGAATAAGATGAAATTATTTACTGTTATCCTCTCTAGAAAGTTCACCTATACATACATGTCAAAGTGAAGAGTAATTTCCAGTTGTCAGGATTTCTTTATATGAAGAAAAATCTTCTAGGATTCTAAGCTTCTTCTTAAATCATCATCACAACTGAGCATAGAAAATAGTCCAAAACTCTAGTTTCACCCCCAGCTACTGCTAGTTAACAAGACAAAGGAACACATGTGGGGTAGAAGTTAGCTTTATGCCTATAGTGAAACTAAAGTTGGCCTGTTGGTTGCAATAGCACAGATAACCAAGCCTTCTTTCTTCAGCTTTCTGTTTTTTATTCAGGCTGCATTGTCTCACTGCAAATTCTGCTGACCTCTGAACAAGCCCAAATGGTATGAATATAAAACAACTGACATTCCTAAAGGTGAACTTGGAGACATCCTATCCGGATTCTACCATGTGCACCATTCTTCCTCCTTCGGATACAGATGTCACATCTGACATCCATGGTGATGAATGGTCTGGGTGTTGACAGCTGAACATGAGGGTCTCAGACAGAAGGAGAAACCTGTGAGACCAATCAAGTCTCGTGATGCTGACTTTGCAGTGGGAATAGGCAAAAAGATAAAACACAGCTAAACACATGTTCTGTGGCTTTCAAATTCATCTCATGTGGTCATTCAATTTTCCAAGAGGTTGGTGGTCAGTCTGTCTTGCATGTAGACAGGACATTACCATACTGCTGCAATGCTGTCTTAAAAGGTTAAAATGCAAACAAGATGTTTCCTAATGTTTTCCTAATCTTTCAAGATGTTTTCTAATCAGCCAATAAACACATCAACATTATATAAAATAAAATAAAATAAAATAAAATAAAATAAAATAAAATAAAATAAAATAAAATAAAATAAAATAAAATAAAATAAAATAAAATAAAATAAAATAAAATAAAATAAAATAAAATAAAATAAAATAAAATAAAATAAAGAGAGAGAAAGAATGAAAGAACAAATGAAAAAATGAAAGAGAAAGAAAGAAAGAAAGAAAGAAAGAAAGAAAGAAAGAAAGAAAGAAAGAAAGAAAGAAAGAAAGAAAGAAAGAAAGAAAGAAAGAAAGAAAGAAAGAAAGAAAGAAAGAAAGAAAGAAAGAAAGAAAGAAAGAAAGAAAGAAAGAAAGAAAGAAAGAAAGGAAGGAAGGAAGGAAGGAAGGAAGGAAGGAAGGAAGGAAGGAAGGAAGGAAGGAAGGAAGGAAGGAAGGAAGGAAGGAAGGAAGGAAGGAAGGAAGGAAGGAAGGAAGGAAGGAAGGAAGGAAGGAAGGAAGGAAGGAAGGAAGGAAGGAAGGAAGGAAACTGAAATAAAATCAGCTTTCCAATTCCCATCTATGCTACATTTCTCAAGGTAGTTAAAGTGCATTTTCATACGGTAAAACCACCAGACATATGCCTAATTAATGTTCTTACTGAAAGCATGATTCAATCCATCATCCAAATCAGCATTGCCTTAAATTGACAGAACAATATATGCCAACTTTTTGGTAAATCCCAGAATTTTAGGAGAGGAAATGAACATTGAAAGATCACGTTCCATCTACTGTACCTTGAACAAAACCAACAATATCTATCTAATTTCTCATAGACGTCTACCTAAACATACACTAACTGCAACTCCATAACCTCTGTAAGTAACCCATTTCAACTCTTTGCTCTCCTTATCATTATGAGGTTTTCATAGTTATCTTTCCTATCATTTCCAGTTTATCTATCGTGGATAGGAAGCATGGTTGTCTTCCAGATTGCTGACATCTTTCATTTATTTGCATGTCACTGCATATTCTTCCTCAGTCCTTGAAAGCCTTTTCTTAGGCTGAACAAAGCTGAAACTTACTCAAACTTCCATCACAGTCACATTTTGTAACTCTCTGATAATTCTGTTTGCTCTCCTCCAGGGTCTCTGGATAGTCCATGTTTTTCTTAAAGTTCGAGAGGGGAAGTAGTGCCCAGTCTGAGTCCTCACAAAAGATAAGCAAGGAGGACCTGGTAACTACACACTACTTAATGAAACATTTCAACAGTTGCCTTTTTTGGTAACATTACAGCATTCAGGTTTATCAAACTGTATCATCATCTGTTTAATAAGGAAAAAATTATAATTGTTTATCTCAAGACATGCAACAACCAATAATCCTGAGCCAGGAATCCATTTAATCTGCATTGCCTTCTCTAAGAAAGGACTGAGGATGGTCTAGAAAAATCTTTACTGGACAACCAGGGGACAACAACAACAACAACAACAACAACAACAACAACAACAACAACAACAAAAAAGTCTTTACCAGCACAGTAATACAGTTTTATTGCCCTCAGCACCCACCTACCTCCACCTCCCAGGCAAGAGGACTTGCACTGCCATTCTGAAAAGGGTTTTTCATTTTTCTTAATGTTGTAGTCTTAAGCTACAATATCCAGTCTCAAGTTTTTTTCTGACACCTACAGAACTTTTGGCTTCTCCTGATGTCTCAAGTTCAGGATCACTAAGATGTGAGCACCACACTGAACATAATTTTTCCATGTTATTGCCACAGATTTGTGTGGAAATAACTTCATGGACAAATGATCAGTTAGGTCACTAATAGACTGTTTGCACCTGCAAAAACCCAATTTGTTTTCATAACCATGGGAACCACATTTTCATGGAATCTCTTTTATTTTTTTAACAAGGCTTATGTGTATAACTGCCCTCCACATTTTGTGATACACCTAATCAGACAGGCAAATTGGATATTATTTGAAAAGTACACTATTCATAATGTGTTAGACATTGCCATTCAAGGACAGCTGAGACTGGACTTTATAAATCCCACCCAATCAGCTAATTTTAATCGAGCATGTCTGTATGCAAGCAAAAGTTAGTGAAAGTTGCCAAAGCAGAAGTACACAAAATCAATGTTTCCTATTTAAAGGAATGGTACAACAGCTGTGGAAACTTTCCCCACACTTCCATGCCAACTTGTCTCATCTCCAAGCTCAGCCATGTTGCTGATCTAACCAACCTGATGCATGTCCAAGTGACAATTTGCCTGCGTATCCAAGAGATGTGTACACAACCTGCATGGAGTTCCACATTCATTCAAGCACAAGTTCAATTTAAAATAAAAAAAAATAAAAATAAAACAAAAAATAAAACATTTATTGCAGCCAGTGGGAACCAACCTTTTAAGTGGTGATTCATCAAGTTCCCGTTTAGTTTTATGGGCCTGACTATATTTCCTTTTCATTTGACTACGCTATGGTTCTGTGTGCCATGGCAAATATTTGACAGCTTGCTCAGCAGTGTCTGTGCTCTGCAGAGCTTGCACAGTGTTACCTATTACTAATTGGTTTCAAAATGCATTCTCCTATAACTAAACTAAGATGTGACCATTATATTTGTCATCCCAAAATATGTGGAAATAAAATATTTGCAATTAGTTCATGAAATGTTTGTAAATTGGATTGGTTAAGGTTTCCAAGTTTTAAATAAATAGTGTAGAAATACTTATCCATGTAAAAGCAGACCTGATTGCCCTAAGGCACCTGCCTGTTATACTCACTTTATTTCCATAATATGCAATGGTTTAGAGACTTCTGGACCATGATGGTAGAATATTTAGTAGAAAGAACACTTTATGTCTATGCTATTATAAAGAGCCGATTAATCTTAAGGCATTTCACAAGCACACTGTAAGCTTCACAACTTTCCTAACAAGAAGAAACCTGAAGGAAGAAGAAAATCATGCTAGCAACACTGGTAGAGAGTTCTTTCTTATGAAGGTGTCAGAAATGACTGGCGGTAATCACGGATGCTGTTAGATGAATGATCTTATGATGAGGAAATTCAGAGAAGTTGCTTTTGGAAAGCAAATGACTGAGCTTTTGTCAAAAGTGTGCATTCAAGCTTTGCACACAATAAAGAACTGGAAGAGGGACAGCTGTCACTAAACAGAATCCATACAGTAAGAGACTTCAGCAAGCTTTGTCCAGATGTTTGATCCAAAATTTGCTGCTGTAGTTTATAACCACTAGTACTAGTAAACCATCTTCCTGTTACTGAAAAGGTCTTTGTTGAAGATCTGTTTTCAAACTGTCAAATAAAACATTCCTCATGTTTTCTACTTTATTAGTCATTTAAATACTGATCTAAGGCTTCTAGCTATAGCCCATTTATAAAGTTATTACAATCAGAGTCTCTCTATGAAAGAACATTTTGGAAAATAAGCATCCAACACGTATGGAGGCATAAAGGGAGCTAAGTGCCATGGTTTGCTACATTCAATTCTCAGGTGCACTTTCTTTAGAAATTCAAAAAAAACAGCTTTAGAGTGCTGTAAAAATCTGATGCAAGTAACTTCTCTATTGTTCATTTTGTCAAAAAAGACAACAGATCTTGACATTTTTCATTTTCAGACTCTTATAAAGTACATAAGTGTGCATGTATATATATATGTGCATATATAAAAGTAATATAGTTCGATAAATCACTTCTTATTTATAAATAGAACCATATGTATGTTACCCTTTAAAATGTTGCCAGCTGCCTCAGATAACTAACTTAATTACAGTATTTGTGAATTGTAAATAGTCCCTGTAGTAGGTTTGGAGCTATTTAAGAAACACTGCAACTAGGCAGAGATCCAAAGCATACTGAACTCGGTGGGATCCTTTCCACTGAATTCAGAAGGTTTTGCATTGGTCTGTTAAGCTCTTTCCTTCAGACAAAATTTGCAGGTTTCAAATGTATCTCCAAAAGCCCTTTCCCTGATACCTGTAATTAAAATATGACTTCTATTGCAAATCAGTATGTGTATTGTATCATAATCAGTGGATATTTTGTGACATTACTCAGTCATCTTCCTGGAGGCTTGTGAATGTGCAGGAGAAGGCACTTGATAACACCAGATAACTGCTTGGTGTATGCAGTACAGTAGCTTTACCAGTACTGAAGATGTTCCCATTGAATGTTACAGCAAGGTGTATGTTCTAATAAGCAATTCCAGTAGGAACCAAACTCTGCAGTTTTGTGTCACAGTTGGCCAAGTTATTACTTAATATATATATGGGGGGGGGGGGAGGGGGAAGTTGGGGAGTGTTTAAAGGCAAAGCAAATGATATGTGTTTTTACTATTTTTCAGTTACAGGACTGGAGGAGAGGAGGAACTAGAGAACAAAGCGTGATATTCTGGCCCTGGATGTTCTGGGCAAACCCTGCCCTGCTCACAGCTCACTGCAAAGTGAACTGCTGTAGTTCCCACGAAGTATATTTAATTTGGTCGTGCAGCCCACTGACCTTGCTACCACTGAGAAAAACAACAGTGCTGTCAGTCATGCTGCAAGCAACTAGAACAGCTAACACATTCCCAGTGCCTCAACACATCCCAGTATGGGCACAAATACATGTGCCCACACACACTTCAGCATTGCTTAAACCAATACCATTAAAAGTTCATGAGTCAGTATGTAGTAAATGTGAGTATATAAATATATTTATACACACACAGATGCAAACACATAAAATTTTTTGAAGTTACTGTGCTACTGTAAATATAGAAATACATATTCATTCTCTCTTCAGACTATTTCCCTCCAAAATGCTTTCAAAGAACAAAAATCTGTAAAAGTACTGTTTATTTTTACTGCCATTTTCCTCCTGCCAGTCATATTGTCTTAGCTTCAGCCCATTCTGTTTAGTATCTAGACTCAAATAAAAACAGGTGATAATTATTAGTCAGAGAAATAAAATGAAAAACTCCTTAAAACTTAAAAAACAAACTGTGAAATAAACATAATATTTTAACTTAAACCCCCACTAAACACATGCTTTCCAGACCAAGATAATGACTGCTGGTTAGGACAGTCAGAGAGAGGCAAATCAATAATGAGGTTTTCCAAGGGCATTACTAGCTGAACTGAAGGTTGCAGAGGAACCATCTGAAATCAACATAGGAAAAATCCTCTATGGGCATCTTTCTCTCCAGGCTGCACAGCAGCAGTAAAACAACCATTATAGAAGCCTATATCTTCTATAGAAACCATGGAGAGAGTAAGCTCTACTTTGTACCCACCAGACAGAAATTTCCTGTGTGAAGGACATCAGTTCAGTAGATAGGTTAGAGAAGGATCTGTGCTGGCCATGGGAAACACAAGTTACACCTGAGGTTTCAGCAATTGCAGCAGACCAGGAGGAGAATGGTCAAATTCTGACCTCTGCTAGTCTTCCATGCCAAATATAATTATTTTTGTGATGTTGGGTATGTATTGTTTATGGTTTCTGGATTTCCCACAAATCATCCAGTTATTACCTGAATTTGTGGCAACACCTGTATGCTTCATATGTTTCTTGAGCATTATATTCAACCTGAACAACCCCATTTTCCTCTTTCTCCTACTCCCAGGAAAGACATTATCATACCTTCTGGGACTCTTAAGTCAGGAAAGACTAAGTCCCTAAGTCAGAGAAAATACAGAGATTTCAGTATAATGGTCATGAAACTTAGAAGTGGTGAAGTTCCTGTGAATACAAATTTTATTCCACACAGAAATTCCAAACAGCACTAAAACTGATATTTGCTACTGCCACCAAAATTTGGAAAAAGGTTCATGCTGAGATGCATCACATATTTCATCTTTAAGCATACCCATTTTACCAAATTTTAACCCATAGACAAAAGTCATCCATTCACGGGAACAAAGTGGATAACTACAGCTTTGCTCTTCTGAGAGCTGTCCCAGATTTGATGGATCTCAAACTATAGATGGAAGCATTTAGATCCCCCAATGTACTACTTACTGATGAAAAAGTGTGTATATTGAAAAGAAATAAATCCATCATTCCATCAGTAACTTTGATTTGGCCAATATTTTACAGATGAAACACTCATTTTGAGAAACACATGGTTACATTGCTATTGCACTGTGGCAGCACAACAAATGCTGACACGGGGTCACAGAATGAGAGCTGCAAAAGAAAAGATGCACACAACTGGAGTTAAGGACGACTATATACTTCATGTTAGATTGGGTACCTGACGGCAAAACTAATGTTCTGTAGGTGCTCCAGCTGTTTCAGATGGTTTATACAGCTGATATATAGCTAGCTGACTATGTTTACACCAATGGATAATTCATGGCAGGTCTCTTGAATAATTTAAAGAGCTTTTTAATACTATTTATCATTTTATTTCTCTCCTGGAATTGTATTTAGAAATATTAAGCATTCATAATAAAAAGAGAGAAAATTCTAAAAATTCCTTTTCTCCCAGAGCTTCAAAAGAATATTCTGTTGAAGAAATAAAGGTATACGAATGCCTAAAATATTTCCCTGTAGAGTATTCACTTGCAAGATGACGTCCATGCCATTTTTACTCAGCATACAAGATTGGAAACAGTTTGGACTCCTTTCAGCTCTGCTGAGGCCAATCCAGATGTTGAGTGTAATATTTTTATTTTTTGCTTTCTATTCACTCATCATCATGCATCAGCCAAAATATGTCTCCCTCCTTGTGCAGTCTTTTCCATTAGTACAGGGGAAAATGTAAAAGCTTGTTTGAAACTTGCAGGAAGAAAAGTTAACCTGTTTATGTGAGAATATCTCATGAAAATATTTATTAAATATTCCTAGCAAGGCACCAAGTATAATTAAACCCAGTTGTTTTTCATTCCTCCTTGTAAAGATGACATTTTCTCATTCCTGTTTTCATTTCTGATACTTTTGTCATCATCACTAGCAGTGAAAAGAGACCAAGCTTGTATTTTTTCCAAATAAGAAAGTAATTCTACAATTTGAGTAAAGATTTATAAAAATGGACTAATGTCTAATTGATTTCCAATCGATTTCCAATTCAAATAGTCATTCTCCCTTAATTGACTGTTCCTCTCTCTATATACCATTCTAAATGCGAGGGAGAAGTATGGGAACAAGAGGGAAAGAGCTATTTTGGCTAACCAAAACCCATTTACATACAAGGAGCTACAAGAAATACCACCAGCTGAGACTTAAGGACTTGAACAGAACCACCCCAGTGCACAGACAGAAGCCTGAAAAATAAAGTAGAATGAAACTTTGCTTTCTGAGAAAAAAAAAAAAATATGTTAAGAAAGTAAAAAATGTACATGCTATGATGGGGAATGGTAGTAAAAGCCTCTTTCAAATCTTCTTGGCAAGTAAAGTTTTGTTTGGTTTGGTTAAAAAGCAGTGTGGCTTATGCCTTTGGCATTCAAATCTACATGCTAATAAAAGTGTGCTTATAAACTTGAATAACCACACTCTACAGTCCCAAACACTTCACCCCAGAATCTAAAAGCTGCTACTGCCAACATATGCATATTGTCCAGATCTCTCCATCTGCAGTCAATTATTTTCCTTATTATGACCAAAAAATTCCAGTCCTTTACGACATACTCCCAATTATTAAAATGCAGTTCTGTTCTCTAAAAAATCACATTTTTTTACCTTCTTCCCAATTCCATATCAAATACATTCGGTCTAATTATAGCTTTTCCATCAATTTTTAAAGCTTTGCAAATGCACACTGGATTTGAGAGTGAAGCTGAACATCTTTCATTTCACTGAACATCCTCAACAAAGAGAGATGCAGACCATTGTAACTCCTCATTTATACCTGTGCAGCCCCATTGCCTTCAGATTACATTTTCTGCTACCCAAGTGTAACTCAAATTTCAGTGACTTATTATTGGTGCAGTTGATCAGAACATATTAAACAGTGTTGACAATACACAAAAAGAACTAGGTTCATTTCCTCTCTCTCCTCTCATCACACCAAAGAACATGGATTGTTAAATAAAAAGCTGCTATTTTCCTGGTCTCTTTTCACACTCTACATGTAATTTAAAGAGCTACCCATTGTGCCTTATGATTGTGTTACCCCTACTGAAAGTTAAAAAGTGTTCTTTTCCCTAATGCTGAATCTTATCTAGTCTAGAAATCCCTAACGGATACTGGAAAATAAAAGGCAGAATTTGCCTTTATTTAACCAAATAAGAAAGAGAATAGAGATTGATTGGGTCACATCTACCTGTGATTCCTCTAGACAGTCCAAGATTTTCAGAGTGATAAAAGGTTTCTACAGTGTCAGAGCTTAAAGCCCTGTGTTTTTCAAAACTCATGCCATTGTTCTTATAAACAGATATGTAGAGAAATAAATAGAGAAGAAAAGTGAAGAAAATTCTGATAACATTCCGATAAGATCCTTCATATCTTTGAGAAATTTTTTCAGGTTAGGTTTCATAATGAGAGCTTGTAAATACCTTTCTATGTGAAGTTCCAACTGAAGAGACTGAATATCTGAATAGCTTTATTCTCTGGTAGCTATGTGGATGGCAAAAAGTCTTCTAGTATTCAGAACTGATTTCATCAGTTTTCAGACAACAAAGAAAAAAAAATACATACACAGAAATTAGACCCAAAACAGACCCAAATTAGACCCAATACATACACAGAAATTAGACCCCCTGAAGAGATACCAGAGTTTGTCACTAAACTGGCACGCTTCTGTCAAGAACTGGTGGGCAGTGACATAAGCTACAGTTGCATAAGACTGCCTTAGGACTTTTACACAAGCCTGGATGGTAGGCATATAGACGAAGTTATTGAATTAACTGGCAAAAGAAAACAAGGAACCAGGCCCAATACACTGGAGGCTTCTGGCATTTTTACAGCATTTACTACTAATCCTGTAGTACGTCTGATTCTAAGTGACAGCAACAGCATTATCATAAATGTCAGATGCATTATTGTTGCCACTTTCACGCCCTTAATCTTGAGGAAAGCAGAGATGTTAAGATGTTGGAAAAGAGACAGAATATTTTATCCTGATGCTATGGACTTATGATCACTTGTAGCATCCCTCTATTGTGAAAGAGAAAAGAATCACTAAACCCTCTGAGCTGCTCTCATAAGAGAGAACATTACTAAATTTACAGATATAAACAGCAGGATAGTTGGAACAGAGTTTTTAACTAAACTTCACCAATGCATCTGCTTCAAAGTGGCAGGGCAGTGTGCAAGTATGTTCATACTCCTACTGATGGGGTAGTTTCACAGGTTTACAAGAGATTACACATTTTTGTAAAGGGATATTGAGGGCTTATCTGCATGTGAGTGAGTTGTATGAGTCATTCTAAAAGTTGCTGCTAAAACTTGACTACTTTGCCATCTTGAACTGTACTATATATATATACTGTGTTTTACTGAAAAAAAAAAAAAAAAAAAGTCAGGAAAAATTTTGACACCCTAATAATAATAATACTGTACCCTCTCAGATATACAGGAAAGAGAAAGAGAAAGAGAGAGAAAGAGAAAGAGAAAGAGAAAGAGAAAGAGAAAGAGAAAGAGAAAGAGAAAGAGAAAGAGAAAGAGAAAGAGAAAGAGAAAGAGAAAGAGAAAGAGAAAGAGAAAGAGAAAGAGAAAGAGAAAGAGAAAGAGAAAGAGAAAGAGAAGGAGAAAGAGAAGGAGAAAGAGAAGGAGAAAGAGAAAGAGAAAGAGAAAGAGAACAACAGAAACAAAAACAACAAAAAAAAAAAAGAAAGAAAGAAAGAAAGAAAAAAGGAAAAGAAAAAGAGGAAAAACAGTTTGAAAGAAAGACAGGTAATCTTTTATTTCTTTTACTCAGAAGGGTCTTATTCTCATGTGCTTACATTCCAGGTAAAATGGCCTCAGCATTAAAAACATAATGCCAATGGTACATAATAATTAGAGGGAATACCATTAGCCATCTTCAGTAATTTTAAATGATTTGAAGTATAGCAAAACTAGGACTTATAAAGCTGCTAAGGATGTGTTCTTGACTGAGTCTCTTTGGGATATAATAAGCATTGGTTGTAGGTTAACATTTTTGACATTTACCAAACATCCTGTTAAGGCTTTTTAAGATTAAGCAGTTCATGTTACAATCAACTTTGTTTTAAAAAAATAAAATCGTTGTTTGAACACCAACCTTTGCCCTGAGGCACATCTGCTGAGGAAGAGACAAAAACAGGTTACATCATCTTGTTAGCTTAAGAAGGGGCCCACAAAATACATATCAAAAACAGAATCTTAAGAAATCACATCTTTTATTTTTATTATTCCAGGAATACTGAGTTGGCATGCTTGTCCTTGAACATATAGTGCCAAAATTAACACAATTATGCATAAAAGCCTTGTTTTATACAAAGTACAGTTTATATTTTCAAAACACTAATAGTTGGCATATGAAGAAGAGCTTTCCCCATAGAAGAATTTCAGCTTGCCTTACAAATAACTAAAGTTTCTAAATAACCCTACAAAGGAAATAAGAATGATCCCTATCTGAATTAAGCTTCAAAAAGAATAGAAGGTTGTTCTGCCATTTTCCCTCAAGAGAGCTGGGAAGAGAACTGGGAAGGAAGGCTGAATCTCAGGGATAGTTCACAGACTTGTGGAATCTCAGAACGGCTGAGGTTGGAAGGAACCTCTGGAGGTCAGCTGGTCTAACCCTACTGCTTAAGCAGAGCCACTTAGAGCAGGTTGCCCAGGACCATATCCATCCTAATATTGGGCCCATTACTGAAGTAATGGGCACACTACTGAAAGTGTGTATTATACATCTCAGCAACTTGCTGAAGTGAGGGCCTGATTACCATGTCCCAGTCCCCTGTCCATGCTGTCACTTCTGCCCTTCCAGCTCAATACAATTACAGCAGAGTTGCTCCCAGCACAAAAGGGTCAGCAGAGGCTGTAGAGCACTTTTGATCAACATACTCATACCTGCCACTAGTATCCTCTGCGGAACCACTACCATTCAATGGCCCATTCAATGACACAATTTTAAGGAAAGTGAGACTGCATTTCCTGCATTTTTGCCATTGCAGAAACACAAGGATGCTGCTCTACAGCCTTTCCTTCACACTCCAGCCAAGAGTGCATGCACAAACTGCTTCATCTGTAACCTAAGCTTGGAGAGCATGATCCTAAAGGAAGTCAGTGAGCAAGATGAAAGGGAAAGCATGTTCACTCATCTTGAAAGAACTCATTTCCCTTCCCAAATTCATCTTCTTCAGTTCATCCATCTTCCTGCCACCTCCCATTTTGAAGTGAGGTACCTTCCTTTCCTTTATCTTCCTCTCTATTACAGATTGGCTGACTCTTTCATCCCCCTTTTCAAACATAACACAGTGCTTTAGCCACGGAATGTTTCTTCAAGGGAGAAAAACATGCTTCGATGAGCCGCAGACACAGTAACATACCTGTAAGTTCACCTCCTGTGAGGTAAGATGCTTTCCTCTTGGACAGATTTTACCTTTGGAGGAAGTTTTCAGGAGATAGTAAAATAACTGCAGGTGAGTTTCCAATGACAAAGACTTACTCAGACCAGTTTGGCTTATGTAAACTGCCATAAGACATTCTGGTGACATTGGCATTGTTTTGAAAAGAGAAACAGACCATTATTCTTTATGCACCACTTCATAGGATTTAATACAGAAATGTATCTCTGTACCCTCAGCCACCCACGGGGAACTGTCAGTGTCCACTTGCCAAAGTTTTCTAAAATTCAGAATTTCAACATCATTTTTATTTCCATTAGATCTTCAGCATTTTCATCTGTTCGAATATCATTGTTCTAATAAAATACTGGCACTGAAATGTTCCACAAGAGCCTTTTTAAACAACTGAATTATACAGTGTTATACAAAGGGCATTTTGTCCAATTCAAATGGAATAACAACAAAATTAATCCCAAGAGGAGAAATGCATTGCAGAAACCAGCCTTTACAGTGAATTTATTTTTTGAATGTCCACTTCACATCTGATCTTTTGTGAATTAAGTGAAAGAGATGGTTCCTCAGTATAGACTCTCTTTTTTTATGAATGTCATGAAGAACTTATTCTGTCATGATAAACAGTTGCCAAGTAATGATATTTATACGTGTAGCCATAACCATTACACACACCACAGAGCTTATGATTTGGAAAAAAAAAAAAAAAAAAAAAAAAAATCACATGCCAAAATATTCAGAAATTGATTAAATAAGTTAAAGAGAGAAATCCTTGTTTGGCTTCTAGTCATAATGTTGTCTTAATTGTCTCCCTCATGCTCACCTAGAAAAGCTGTAAATGGGTTAGGTGCACAGCACAGCACAGATCCCTTGACTGTCTGGTGCTAGACATTGAGCTTCACTGCACATTGCATCTGCCCTCAGGGTTAAGAGGTTTTTTTTAAGATTACTGTGCTCTAATATACACCAATATTGATTATTGAATATACATCAACATTGATGTATATTAAATATTAAATATACATCAATGTTGATGTTGAGGGAAAATTAAGTCTCTAACAAATGTAGGTGCTTGAAAATACATGCTTTGAAACCTGGTAGAACCTGACAAAATACCTCTCTGCAACTTTAAGCTCCAAAACTTTATGTGAAACCATGACCCTCAATCACAGAAGTCAAATAATGAGACACATCAAGTAGCTTGTCTAGATAGCTTAGCCACTTCTTCTGGAATAAGCTCTTTATGATAACGTCATTCTTGAAGATTGCCAGAAGCTCTCTCACAGGATGTTTGGTCCAGGATTTCACTCAAGCAGCTGCTCTCCTGATTCAATTTATTTTTATTTTGCATTGTATCATACATATTAAAACATGAATCAGAAGTCTGAAAATTTTGAAAAAAAAAAAAAAAAAAAAAAAAAGCTAAGTAATGCAGTACTAAAATAAGAAATTACATCCTCACAAAAGTGTTCCAAACTCAACAGAAAAAAAAAAATAAATTAAATAAATTTAAAAAATAATAATAATAAATAAATAAATAAAAAGAGTATGGTATTCAGCCTTACCTAAATTCTAATCCTACATGATACTGGTAGAAATTTTTTGATATGTGATGCCTGTTTGATGTCCCATGAGATATGAATGTATTGCCTAATTTCATTTCTTACAACTTATACATATGCATCACACAGCATGGCTATGACAATAGTCATGGCTTAATACCCTGGTTGACAGTATAGATAGACAGACAGGAAAAATTCTTGTAAGTCAGTAATCTCTGTCTGATTCTTCAAAACTGTGATATACAGGTGCTTATGGAGAGTTTATGCCTCTCCTCCAGTAGACAAACATACAATCTAAACAATATTATTATACCAGGGATCTCAGTCTAAGGAAGGCATAAGTAGTTTCAGATACTTTTTTTGTCTCCCTTCATGATGGATCTGTTGGTACTACCTGGAGTTTCAGCAAGTGATACAGTTTTCAGTTCATTTCATCCTGAGCTTATGCAGTGATGGACAGTCAGCCTGTAAACCAAGGAAGCAGTAGGGGAGTTTGTTTGCCTAGTCTGAATCTCTCGGGTACGCTCACTGCTGTTCTAATGTAAATGTTTATGAGGGATGCAATAAAATATTAAACTAAATGAATAATTGATATTTACTTTATAGTAATTCAGATCCTTGCTTGTTTGAATAAAATCTATTATTTACAATATTCTACTTAACTAGGAGTGATTTCTCTTTGTTCATGCCACTTACTAATTACTTGTTCCATCTGACACATTTTCCAGAGCCATATTGAGATGGTTATTGCATATCAGTGTTTAAGGGCTTCATATTCATTTTCCATACGCTCCATAACACCAAAAGATCTTCACAAACTTATTTCTTGCCTGGAAGATGATCTTTACCTCTCATGTATTTTTGACATATACAATCATTATCAAGATGTAAGTATATTAACTAAAGCTGAATAATGGAAAAATAGCCACAAAATGGCTAGCTGTATCCAGCATACAGCTTAAATTTAATACATTGGTTTTGTACTCGTAATATGCATTATGCATGAATATTGAAATGATAGTTTAATTAAAATGTCCACACATCTTAAAAACTTTATACCCAGAGTGTATTATACAGGAAAAAAAAAAAATATATATATATATATAATAATAATAATAAAATTCATTAGTAAAAAGGCTTCAGTCACCCAATTAAAGAGCAAAAATTGAACCTCGTGATTAATCAGCAAGCCCCAGAAAGTTAGTAGTTAAAATTGACAGACTAAAAAACAGAACACAGCTGGAAAATTTTCCATTTAAAATATCCAGAACAAATTCAAAAATTCCAAATACAGGTAATGCAAACAATTCACTTCTGTTCCAATTAATTATATAATCAGTTCGGTTAGTACAGTCCAATCTCACACATCAATTCACATTACATAACACCCCCTAACATATCACTAAACACAGTGTGCACTCATGTTTTGCACATACTTGGGTAATTAGTGAATGTGCAGCAAAGAAGGAATTCCACTTCCCTGCTCAGTGCAGGCATGTCCCATGGAACATGGAAATCTCACAGCCTTTATCTTAATACGAGGGTGTGAGAAACACCAGAAAAAGAAGAGGAGAAACACCGAATGTGAGCTTCTGCCAGAAATTCCATCACCAAATTATGTTGTGAATCTGCCTTGCAAAAATAAAGAAAAATGTTATAATACTGTCATAATAAACATGACATAATTCAGACAAAACGCTTTTTGCAAATTAAGTGCTAAATGCCTCCTCCTTGAGATGTAATAAATATAATAGTGGAGTCTGAAAGGCAGGCTGTAAACATTTATCTTCTTGAAGAAGAGTTTAGAGGAAGAGTTCCTAACAAACATGAAGGTGTACTGCTTGCTAATCCTTATTATTATATCAAAAATCAAGTAAAAAAAATCAATGTATATTGGCAAAATATCAGCCACATTCTCTGGCTGACACTTTAGGTGTAAGCAAGTGAGATTTGTGTGATTTTGTAGTGCTATGCAGTCTGTAAATCTAAAGTGCCAGATTGCGATTTATAAAGTCACTCAGTGATTTTTTTCAGAAAATTGCATCTCTGAAATGAAAAAAATGAAAAATTAAAAATATATATATCAGAATTTAACCTCTGAAATTTTGTATGAAGTTACTGTAGAATAGGTATGCATAAGAAACACTGGACTAAGTTTATGTGGGAAACAAAAAAAAAAAGCTGATTATTTTAAAGATCACCTACAAGAAGACCTCAGACCTGAATCCAGCTTCCTTTTAAGTTGGTCTGAATGCAAAAATAATTAGAAATACATCAGCGTTGAGAAAATGTTTGAGTTTTTGATTCCACTTTTGACTTTTCAACAGCTACATCCTTTTTACCTGTAGAAGACCTAACACAAAATTCTGTTATCCTAATACACCTCAGGATAAAATATCAGCACATTTCCTGGTGGAGTTGTGCAAATAATGCTTTATTCAGGCAAAGAGTGATCACCTTGCTAGCTTTTTTTTAAAAGTATCACCATAAACATGGACCTATCATTTTTTTAGAGAGACATGTACAATGCATGGTGACCTAAGTCTGAATGGTGAAACCATTCAGAGCGTTATCATCATTAATACACACATGGAAACATTTAATCAGATTCAGCAAAATAATACTGGAGCTAAGAAACACCTTATTTCCTGCCCTTTATTCCAGTCTTGTGGTGTTTTCCTTACACATGGGGAAACTTTAAGATAAGGCTGGTAGGTCTTAAAACATCTAGGACTTAGAAATATGAAGTACTAGTCTAAGCTAGTCATCTAGAGTCTTTTACAGTCTATTGAGAGAAATAGGAAATTTTAAAACATTAATCACCTCAAAGATAAGCATCCATGTAGGCTAGATGAATTGTCCTCTGGGAATATCTATTTTTCTCCACAGATTTTAAGACAGCATGTGTCTATATTGCAAAAACCTACATGGGATAAATACTACTCACTGGATTTCACTTTTAGTTAAAAAAGAAAACAAAAGTCTTCAACAAAAAAGAAAAGTGTATACACATATTATGAGCCTCTGTCTAGCAGTTTAACCTAAGTATTAAATCAAGATGGAAAATCTAAGACACGTCAAGACATAATGCAAATAAACCGATGGAAAGAAGTACAGCGTCATGAATACTTCAATATCAGCCCAAAAATAATGGTTACTTCTTCAGGGAAAACATTTAAACCAGACAGCATTTTGTATTCATACCTGTGTTTTAAGTTCAGCACTGTAAGAGGCTAGAATTTCAGACTGAATATGACCCTACCAAAACTCTTCACGCAAAATTCAAACCAAAATTCCAGTATTTTTTTCATGTGTTTCTAAATTTTCTATTCTGGAACAGTGCCAAGATTAAATGTTTGTCCCAAGAGGACATACAAGAAGATGTCCCAAGATTTTTCTCATGGTGTTTACAGCTCAGAAGAAACCAGGAGGTGACAAAGGCTTCAATAAGCTTGACAGTAAGTTGATTTCACCATTTATTTTTCTAGAGCCAAAGGAGTCTAATTATCAAAGTGCCCTAATACTCTTGTGAAATTGGTATAATTACTTGAAGTAAACTACCCCAGGCAGTAGCTTTCACATATCAATGAAGTAAGGAAAGAGATTATTCACTCCTTTTTTCCAGGTAGCAATGTGAAGGGAGGCCATGAGCCTGGAAATACATACCAACACTGCTTTCTGGAAACATAAAAGGCTTCTTGCCTCCCAATGTAAAAGACCCCAGTTACACTATCTGATGTTTCTTTCTAGTCAAAATGTCCAGTGCTTTTCTATATGTGTTTTCAGACCCATCAGATCTGGGTCTGATTGATTTTGGTTGCTTCTTTTGATCCTTGACTTCTTAAGTGACCAAGCATTTTCTTTTTACTGTCACATTTTGCAGTCCACCATCCCTAAGGGCAGCTTGACATGGATTGCTCCAGAATGAAGCTACAGGGAGCAGCAGTACCACAGATTTTGTGGCCGTGCTATCTTCCCAAACCAGCTTGTCTCTAACTGTAAACAAGAGCTTTCTGAGGATTTATTAGTGGATGTGCAGAATAAACAAAAAGCTACAAAGATCGTTTCAGGTCACACTACCTGTGAGCAGTGGTTTGCAAGGCATTTTGAAGAGATCTACTGGATTTGTGAAATATTGCAAGCCTGGAAAAATTATGCAATGATGGGAGTTTAAGAGGATACTGGATAAAAACTTGAGAAACCATTCTACATACCCCAGGAATATAACATGCTTAGTGGTATCTGATTTTTTACATATATCACTTTAAAATATCTGGCCATAAACATGACTAAAACTAAAAGGATTAACATTCCTTAGATATTTCACCTACATCAGCTACTCCAAAGGAAGCATTTAGCCCAAACATTCCTCATGTCTTCAACTTTCTTCTGTGACACAACACTCTGAGGGAAAAAAATAGAAGTACATTTAAAAATTCATAGGTGAGTTTAGTGCTCATGAAAGTGAAAGATTTACAACTTTAACTAGAGCTGAACATAGTACATTACAGAAATTTACATCCACAGAGGACAGCATAGCATTCTTCAGCCCTAACTTGAAAGAAGCTCTTTCCCTGGTCCTTTCTCAAACAGATAATTTTTGCTAAAGGATCATGAAAATAGTGCTCTCACTCGTGGCCTGCTATCAGTGAATGCACAGTGAAGATGGAACTGCATTTCTCTTTAAACATACCTTCTGGATTAAGGTGTGCCCCACAGATCACCTTTCACAGGCAAGTGTATTTGTTCATTTGCTTTCTCAGGGGAGTTCCAAAAATGAAATCCATTATAGGGAACTAGTAGAGGGCTTGCCCTGAAAATACCAGCAAATTCCCTCTCTTGCTTCCCCAGCACTGGACCTGACCTGAATAGAATGACTTCAGACTATTTTCTGGGAATTGCCCTAAATGGTGACCCATGGCATTTCTGAGTTTTGGTGACTGTCATCCCCCTCCCCACATACACTCACATTTCCTGGTTCCCATGTAGAAATACCACCCCAAAAAAAAGAGCATGTCAAAGTGTATATCATTGACTTCCACTGGGAAAAGATGGAGGTTACCAGTAGATTGGAAAATGAGAACTAGAGAATTGAATGCTATTTATTTATGGATCAAACTATTAAAAGAACAGAACAAAAAAAATTCCATGTATTCATACTGTGTTTTCTTGAGCTCCAAATACCCATAAACATAAGGAAATTTAGATTTATGTTAAATTTAGATTTAGGTTAAAAATTTAGTCCAATTCTGCTGCTGTTAGCAGGGAATCCACTCAGAAATGCCTAAAAACCCCTGTTAATTTTAGAAAGGATCTATGTGCAATATAGGAAAATAATCAGAAAGAGTAAAAAAATAAAAAAATGTATATATAATAAAAGAAATTATTCAATCATTTTTTTCCTCATGTCTCTTTCCTTTGGATAATGAACATGTTATCCAAACAGCTGACTACACAAAATACCCAGTACTGTGACCCAGACATGATAGTGATGAACAGTTAATCAGAAACCACCCTAAAATAAATCCTGCATGGTATTCCTTTGCCTTAAAAGCCTGTTTTGTTACTAGTATTCCTCCACTATATTAATATGCCTGAAGTAAATAAAACTTAAGCAGTAATACTATTCTCTCACTTCTTGGGAAATTGATGTAACCTTCCCTAGCACCATCCTTCTCCAAAAAAATGCCATGGATGTTTTTTGAGGTATAGATTACTTCAGGAACCATACTAGCTGCACTTCTGGAGACACAAACAAGTAGGACCCCGGAGGGCACAAGAAAGAGGAGGAAGAGAAATCCACTGGATGGAGATGACAAGTGGCTTACAACCCTTCTGTCAATGCTGGCCAGTTGTAAGGGCCTGAGGAAGAAACAAGCTGTCCTGTTACCTGTCTTTCATGCCTTGTCCTGCGGTCACCCTCCTCAGCACATCTCAGAGAAGGAAGCAAGCAGGAGTCTCTGGACAAAAGTCAGCACTGAAAAAGAGATGCCTGCAGTCCCAGCCATGACCCTGGCCCCTCTGTGCATGCTCTAACTCAGCTCCTTGGCCTTCTATAAGAAGAAATCTGGACAACATTTCCGTTACAAGACAGGTGAATTGTGTGGTCTCCAGTCCGACACAGCTGCCAAACTCTTTGCAGCAAAGTTTGCCACTTGTTCTGGATTTGGCTACATCCTCTGCTAAGTTGCTTTTGGATTGTGATATATCACTGACTTGCCTCCTGAGTGTTCCTTGGAAGACCAGTACCCTTGGAGGAACATATAAATGAGCAGTGGCTGTCACCCAAATGTGAGACCACTCCAAACCTCTGCTCCAGGGCAATCAGTTGAAAATATATTTTCATTGCTGTGAGAGAGCATCTATGTATTATGTGTAAAATGATATCCGAATAATAAAACATTTACTAAAATTAATATCTTTCAAATGAAAGACAAGCTCACCTATTTCCCTTTTCAGATAAGACATTGACAGATCCTTTTTTTTTTTTTTTTTTTTTAATCCATTTCACATGAGACTTTAACATAACAGTTAAACTTTATGCTTTTGAATTCCCAGAAATCATTTTTATGTGGCCAAAGAAAGGCATGGACACTAGAGATTTTAAGAAAACACAGTGGTGTTTATTTGATTTTCTTGTTACATAAATGGATTTTATGTACTGGAAAAGTAGCTAATCTTGATAGATGTGCATGTGGTAATACAGCTGATGGTTACTGAAGCCAGACAATGTGAGCTTTCTCTTTCCAAGCCTCTTATTGAGGAACTGTGCTGATACTTAAGTAAATAAAATGGCAAAAAGAAAAAAGATAGAAACACAAAGCTGATTAAGATCAAATTAAAAATAAATCAACAGCAAGACCTACTGAAATGCAACTCCAGAAGCTGCAGTAGGATAACACAAATGAAGAAAAATGCATTGATCTCCAGACACAAACATAACAATCATTTCTTCATATACATCATTTGGGCATTTTAGAGGACATTTTTTGGAATGTCTGAATCAGCTCATGAGATCATCACATGTCAGTCTCCAAAAAAAAATGTTGAAGCTTATCAAAGTAGTTGATGGATTATACTGCACCACATACAACAGACCAGTGTGAAATATCTTTCTCTACTTTGTCACCCTACACTTCAGACTTAATCACGCTCATCCAAATGTATCATTTGGATGTCTACCCAGACTATATCACCTCTTTCCCCACATGTATATATATAAATATATATGTTTTTTTCCCAAGCACTGAAAAAAATACCTTTTTTTTTTTTTTAACTCTTGAAGTATACAAGGTGTCACATCCCAAAAGCTGAGGAGCTAAATTCCTAGAACAACTAGTAGTGCACAGAAAAATGGAGGGAAAACAAAACAAAACAAAACAAAACAAAACAAAAAGTTTTATACTGTTTGCTCTATGTTCAAGAAACAGAGACCCACATAACCACTATGCTATCTGTTTTTTTCTTTGCACTGTATCACATATAATCAAGAAGACCACTGAAAGCCATAGGACACAGCAGTCTAGTTATCACTCTGATCTTTTCTGTTATCATTAGGGTTGTAAAAGGTAGCAACTTTCAGAGGAACAAGGAGTAGGAGAAAAGGTTGTAGGTGGAAAGAGTTAGGAGTAGATATCTGAAAGTCAATCTGAGCATATAGCAGAACTGTAATAAAAATATGTACGTAAATGAAAGTGACATCAATGTTGTACTTGTTCAAGAAGCCTTTTGTTCAAGAGGCATTGACATGAATCTGTATCCTGCCAATTTAAATTCTCTTTACTCTTCAAGTGCTGTTTTAAAGAATGCATTTGAGAATAATTTCCATGTTATGTAGCAGTTCTGTATGGAAAAATCAAAATTTGTGACTTCTCAATTATTTGTTTGTATTAATGATACCAAAGAACCTTAGCCTTTACTATGCAATTACAGAATTAATAAAAGTCTTGTATCCCAAATATCTGCTCCATACCAATGTTGCTGTAAGACATGATCAATATTCAACATGAAATCTTAGGCTTCTAAATTTTCAATATGTATTTTACTTAAATCATGTCAGTAGTTCTGTGAAAGTCACTGGAACTATTCTCTTAAATCTGCTCTCCTAAACATCAGCCTACTAGAGCATTAGGGTAACTTGTTTGAGTTGTGGCAGCTGCCACACATACCTCACTGCTGTCTCACTTCCAATTGTAATGTTGTCACTGTAATGTAGCTTAAGACACTCAGGTTATCTCCTAATACTTTAGAAAAATGCAATGGGCACTTGAACTTTTACTTCTGTTACCAGAGATGTTTCATTTCATAGAAATTAGAAACTGAAATTGTCTATTAGATCATCACATCCTGCAGAAAGATGTTACAACAGCCCAGGCCTCAAAAAGAGCACTCCAAATATGAGTAACAAGTGCAAGTACTTTCCTTGAATATCTAACTATCCACACCTCTTAATATATTTATTTTAGGCAATAAGAATGAGTACAGCTGCAGTAGCTAAATTAAATTTCATACAAATGATTCATTTAATAGGATGGAAGTCTCATAAAGTACATGGACACAAAAATAAATGACAGGTTTGTTGCTTCTTCTGTGCTGATTATGAAAGACATTAAAAACAAAGTTGGAAACAGAAAAAGAGATGAAGAGTTTAGATTCAGATCAACAAAGGGTAACCACTTGAAGACTGGAGAAAGTGGTGAAACTAATAAAAAAGATAAGCAGTAGCAATGCCAATAACACAAATTATTTGACTTGGACAGGCATGGATGGGTTTGACAGGCTACATGGCTTTTGGTCAGGCCACCTGACCAGAACACAGTCCTAAGCACTATCAAGCTCAGCCTAAGCAAAGTGTCTGTGTACAGATTCATGTAGTAGCAGGATTTTATTTGATTTTTTCACAGGTTATTAGAGCTTTGGAAAGAGATAATGCAGTTAAACAGCTGAAAAGTGAGGGCTATGAGTAGGCCAACAGAAAGGCACAAATTCCTGAACTCAGTGTGGAAATATATTTAACCATATCATTAAACATATTTAACCACCATCCTTTTCCATGACTGCAATTAGGATGCAGAGTGTTTCAGGAGTCACAGAAATTACTTTGGCTGCTTCAGTGACCTGCTTCTGGCCTTCACCTTCACTAAGGAGCAACCACAGTCCTTCACAGAATCACAGAATCACAGAATTTTCTAGGTTGGAAGAGACCTCAAGGTCATCGAGTCCAACCTCCAACCTAACGCTAACAGCCCTCCACTAAACCATATCCCTAAGCTCTACATGTGAGGGACTTACAACTAGCCTGAGGACTGTGAGATAGGCATGGGAAGAAAATACACTTCTGAGAAAGGTGTAGACCTTTCTCTGCCACCCAGAGAACCATCATCCACAGCCTTGTGCAAAAATAAGAAACATCCCAGAAAAAGAAGAATTCCAAGAGCATATGTGAAGTATTCTGAGGAATAGACCAAACTCCCACTACTCCCATTGCTGGGGCTGACCAGGAACAGGGTTTGGTAAGAAGCTCTCCATGGTACAGAGGCAAAACACAGGAGCTATGCAACCACAGGGTTGGGAATCACTTTAATCCATCTTGTTTTCTTACTTCTACATGCCAGTGCAGCTATGTCAATCAAGTATGACTTTTAGTATAGAATAATGCAGAAGAAATTATCATTGTCTTCAGCTGTGATACAGCTTTGCTTCTCTATCATTGATTTAATACAATATTATGATTAAAAAGAATAGTAGTGTTTTGACTTCTTGGTATTCACACCACAGCACAATAACATGAACTTGAAAGGTAGATCTAGTACCCATTATGTACACAAAAAAAAAAAAAAAAAAAAAAAAAACTGTATCAGACACGCTCAAACCTGTCAAATAGGTCTTCCCCAAGTGCTCTTCAAATGATGAGAAAAAAGTCTCTAAAACAAAAATTGAAAAGTTAAAAAATTCCACCTTCATAAGCAGCAGGATGCTTTGATCAGATCTTGTTTGTGATTGTGATAATTATATAGGAAAATATGTCAGTGAAAATGTTTGAAAAACAAAGGACATCAAAGCAGCTAAGAAGTCCTGTTTGGTTATTTGCTTTAGAAGTGTCCTTGAAAATATTCCTGTTGGTAACAACCTCTCTCTCAAATGGCTAACTAAATGTCTAAAATAATTATAACAGAACCATAGCAAAAGCTACACCACAAATATTAAAGGCATAAAATTCAAAGCAAATAGCCTTATTGGAAACAAACAAAAACCCTGCTGTTCTGTTACACACAACTTGATTAACCATTACCTCAATTCATTATACAAGTGGCTTGTGATTTTATCGTAACTTGTCAAAAAATGCAACTAAAAATATTGAAGGAAATAAAGCAGTTACACAAACAGAAAGTATGAAGCATGTTGCTTGCTAATCAGAAGGCATTTTAAAAGTGTTAATGATCTAAATCTTTCAAATATTTCATAGCTGCTGCATGCTCATAGCACTCTGCAAAAAAAAAAAAAAAAAAAACAATTGAAGTAAATTTGTCATAGGGGACAAAAGCATATTACAACAAATAAGTGCAAGAACCAGTTGGGCATGAGAGGGAGTAATCAAGCTGATATGTGGGTAGTTTGAAATAGTTTTTGCCTACAAGAGGATTTCTGAACTTGAGCTTTCTGGAGGTTTTACAAGAGGGTAAAGACAGCTAAGGGTTGGGTTCCTTCAGAGCCCAGACACTGAAGAAATGAGACCAATTATACAATTACTCTAGTATTATGCAACTCATAAAAGGTCAAAATGTAATTATAACAAGAGTGATGCCTTATCTGGTTTGCCATTTAAATACTGTCTTGGCCATTTAAATATTGCATGTTTGTTGTGTAGCAGTACAGGCTAGAGAGATGAGAAGCTGCTTCTTACTCTGGATGACTTGTGTCCAACCTGGACTCCCTGCCTTGGCATTACACAACTGAGAAGGCAGTGTTAACTTTGGCTTTAGGTCTGTGACACTTTAGGAAATGTAGTTTGGCAAAAGAGTGATGTTTTGCTTTAAGGGATTATTTCTTTTTTTTTTTTTTGGGGGGGGGGATTTTTTTTTCCCTGTGGCTGGTCAAATTAAATTAACTTGTTTTGCTGAAGGAAAGGGAATTATTTATTATTATTCTTTGCACTCAAAGATGGTGAGCTGTGCAGCATATGCAGGTCTAATAGGGGGAATAGAAGAGAATGACTTTAATTCTTTTGGGTGGTTGATTATGAGTAATTTCCGCCTTTAGAGAATCTTCAGTGAACCACCCATGGGTGGTTCCCTCTAGTATACATTAGGTATGACAGAAAATATCAGAAAAAGCAAAAGGGTAGATTTAGCATGACAATTTAGGTCAGAAATTTTGTCTGTGCTTTTAGCTAGTAAATAAATTTGTACATACATAGAAATCTTTACTCCCTGTTTTGCTATTTTTTTTTTCTTTTTAAGAGCAACAGTGCTGAGTGTAACATTACCTCCTATCCATTTATACCTAAAAGTAAACAGTTGCTTCAAGAGACCCCTTAAATGAAAAGCAAGAAAGAAATCGCACAAATCAAATACAGATCAGACAAACTAAAGCAATGCAGTCTGTGTAAGGGACCCTTACAGAAAGGGGTTGCATGGATGGGACTGAGCTAAGCATTGGCATTTCCTCTCTGGTCATAGCCTCAGGCCATTCTGCTGTATGTGCTGAGACAGGGGAGTGCTCCAGGGTGTTAAGCAGATCCTGTCTGCCCTGCTATCCATCTTGAGTGGCAGACTCAACTACTACCCATAGCAATATCCAGCCCTTCCTTTTCCCCTCTTCCTCTTCCATATTATCTCATATCCCTAGTACTTCTGCTAACTCAAAAAGGGAGATTGCCTGAGGTTAATCCATAAGATATTAAGGGGAACAAGATAAATGACTTTCAGTTGGCCCGTACATCTTGCTGGGCCAGGCAACACCTTCATCTTTTGTCTAGATAGAGGCTATCACCCCTCCCCTCCCCAGCACCCCCCACTCCATCCCCTCCACACACACACACTCTCTCACCCCTCCCCCCGTTTGCAGTTACTATTTGGTCCCAAATTTGGGTGAGTCTGGGAAAAAAAGCATCAGTGGATCCATAGAGAAAGATGGAATTTCTGTAGGAAAAGCATAACAAGATTTGACTAGAATATATTCATGTTTTCATTTTTAAAAGGATACTTTGAGGAAAGGTAGAATGAATTCTGGGGACACTATCAAAGGGTGAAATTACACATACTTTCTGACATGCTATCATAATTTGCATTTGGAGGAGAACAATAGTAAGACTCCTGGAAAGTATTTCAGAAGGCCTTTGACACCCTATGACTGTTGCCTTAAGTCAATGTTCCTTTAAACCGAAATATATGTGATTGCAGGAATCTAATCTGTTTGTATAACCATGGAGAACTTCAATGACTTTCTGAAGTGCATCCGTTTATTATGACTGAACTCATAAGCTTAAATGTTTTTTAAACAAATGGCTTTAGCATAAGTATGTTTTTGTCCAATTATAGTCTTGCTTTTAGCTTTGAGTCTTTCAGTGCTTTATTAAGTATGATGACATTGGGTCAGATTTATCAGATAAGAATAAAATTAATGAAAAATAACACTTAGGGTGCCAAGTACTAGGCTGTCAGGCAATGGGATTGTTAGTTAATAATTATTCATCCATTTATTAGCCATATTTAAACAAAACTTATTTTGGTTGAAATCAGGAATTTGAAAATTAGATCCTAAGCCATAAAATAGAATAGCAACAACAAGGAAAATCATAAGCTTTGATATCCACTGTTGCTAAATACTACTTAAGGAATAGTATCAAACAAATCCTTCACAAACAGTCTAGGATTTCACATAAAAGAGCTCAGCAAAGAAAAATACCATACAAAATATCTCTGCTCATGGACAATGTGTGAACAAGAAGCCTTATGAATACATCTAAATGTGTGGTATTACTGTCAGGCAAAAACTTACAGATAGTACTATAATTGGAGGAAAACATTTGCTAAAAATGGGGTGCTAACCATATTCTTTAAGATTTTAATGAATGATAATTTTTCTAGGTCTACAATTAAATTATATATATATATATTTCTAGAATAGAAATAGATAGTATTAAAAAGAGAAGCTGGAAGAAACTTTAAGAGGCCAGAATGTCCTACTCTTGAAATATATTAAAATGTATATCATTCCTGTAATACAAAATTGATAGCAAAATTTTATTGCTATAATAACATGATGACACACTCTTAAGAATTATTCATTACTGAAAATCTTCTTACAAAATATGACTTCAGTTTATAAGGGAAACATCAACTTTAACCTATTAGTTCATATTTGAAAAGCTTGTCAGCCCTGACAGAGGTTATTAGGTATTCCCTTTGAAGTGAATTTGGAGGTCTAAAGATGGAATAAAAACTGCTGTAGGAGCAGTACCACCGCTTTAACTGAAATAGTCAGAGACTTTTCTAGATAGAGGAAGGGAATGAAAAAGTGTCATTGGATGCCATGACATTAGCAAAGTTTTTCAAACTTTTTAGTAATCCTTTCAGTAATCTTCAAATTACAATTAAAATCTAAATGACAAATTCTATTGAAAGCATGCTTGAGACAAATAGACCAGTTCTCCTTTGTCAGTTGTTCTTCTAAATCCATTATCTAAGCACCTGAAAACAGTATTCCTCTACACATGAAACAAACTTGAGCTGCACTTCCCTGCATAAAATGCTGATAGTAAACTACCTCAAGTATAGGTTTGAAATCCCTCTGATTGAACAAGCTATGTGCGAGCTGTGCAGATCTTAAATACTGTTTAACATCACTTGTCTCACCTCCTGTCTCTTTTCCTTCCCTATATCAGGCAAGCAGAAAGCCACTCAAGTATCAAGCAGAGGCAACTTTATTTAGCTAGGGTTCTCCTTCATTTGTTGTTCACATGGAAAGTGAGATATAATCAGTGGTGAGATGCAAAGTCTGGCCAATTAATAAGATATGATGAAATGCTTAACAAATAGCCTCTCTTGTGCTGTCCATTGAAAGCTGAAAAGAGAGTTTGTATGATAAAATCTTAAATCTGTAAAAGTAATTTGTTCTGACATCTCCAACTAGGCAATAAGCTGCCCAAACAGTGCTATTCAGTCACAAATTCTGAAGCTAATGAAGTGAGAAGAACACAGGGTAGATACAAATTAAAGCCTACTTATGATGAAGAGTCTGGGTTGTTTTCTTAAACTTGCGGTTTTTGTGTGGAGAGGGGAAAAATAAGCCATTCAGAATAGTTACCCTTTTGCATTTTTGTATTTTTAGAACATGCTGTGGTGTTGTGATTAACAGAAAGGAATGGCTGTAGAGTAATTGTAAGATGGTAATGAAACCCCACTCTCCTGTGCAACTTCCTTGAAGAGTCTGTTTATAGATTTTACATTGGGGAGGAAATTAACTAAAAAATATGAGCTTCCTTGAAAATGATAAGTCATTTCACATTTACTTAAACATTTTTCCTAGCCATATCACTCTACAGCTTATCCAAATATTTAAGTATTTGTCTTCCTTGTGTGTATTTTTCATGAATTTTGCTTCTTCAAGTGGAATCTGTAGGCCTTATTTTCAAACTTAAACAACTGCATTCTGTCATCTAAATGACCTAATAAAATTATTCGCAAGGTTGCTTCACATGTGCAATACTCCTTAATTTATCTCATTTGTTGTCAGGAATATGAATGATGTGAGAACAGTTTAGGAACTTTTTCGTTGGGTATCTTTCGCTGGTATTTTTTAGGCTTGAAAATTTTGGCAAAAATTCTTCACCTGGAATAATAAATCACTGATTAAAGGACAATTTGTCACAGTTGGATCGATGCAAACAAAATACATCAATCCTTGAGGTTTTCCATCAGCAGTAAAAGTCTACACTTTCAGAACTGGTACTTCTATCTGACTGTATACAAATCTTGCCAAGCATTTCCTTGCTTTTAGACATCTTGAAGAAAAAATAATTTAAGGTAGACTCCCTCAAGGAGGTTTAAGATAACAAATATCAGTGCTTAATAACACCAATAATCTCATTTGACTGGTGTCTATTCTATGTTCAAGGCCTTTACTTTTTTTCTATCATGGTTATTCACTGATGTTTCATTCTATATGTCATGCACCAAGTTTATGATATCAACAAAATTTCTTCAGTAAATGGAGGATACTGAAATACCATAAAAAAAAAAAAAAAAGGCACTCAAACTGAACAAAAAGTATTCAGTGTAGTTTCCTAAAAAAATATATATTCCATGTAGTCCCCTGCACTGTAACACTCAACAGAAGTGAGCACTTCTATCTGTTGTAAAATTGCAAGATACAAAGAGCTTGCAGTACTCAGTGCCTTCACTGTAGTGTTATGCATTCATTTAACTATTTCAATACTATCTCTACTATCAAACTTATGAAGAAGTATTACAAATGTTTTTTTCAGGCAAGATATGTCCTGGTCTTTTCTTTGCAATGTAAAAAAATAAATAAATAAATAAAAATCAGAAGATGTAAGTATCCTAGTAAGAACCTGAGATTGTCCATTTGAATTAATTCAAACTAGTAGTTTAAGTTTCTTAAGCAGCTTAATGTTTAACTTATTAATGCTCTATTAAAAATACTTTGAGACACTGAAGATTTAACACACTCTGAGCAGGCATCAGGCTTTGATACACAGTGGTATAAGTAATGCATGGACATATATATACATGAATTTGTTCTTTCTCATGTCTTCCCCTGTCTCACCAGAACTTCTTGCACCTCCTTGGGCATGCCCCACAGACCATAAAATTGTAATCTGTATGACAGCCAACATTTCATTTTCAAGACAGTGTGGTGTTCCAGAAACTAAGACCTGCTGGAAAACAGTGGTGTATAATCTGCTTTTGAAATCTATTTAGGTTCCTAGATAACTTACATGCTTATGCATATTTAATTTTCTATTTTTTGTTACCTCCCTCACTAACTCAGTCAGCCTGTTCACTCATATACTGTATCTTCTTTCTTTCATCAGCTTGCTCAGTGTGCTAGGGAGTAAGCTGTTTGTCATAGGGTACCTGTCATTTCTTATATATCTGTAGAATGCTTCAGCTATGCCAGGGATTGCAGATGGTACAGTCAGATAAGTGTTATAACTCAGAGGAATGTAAAAATAAAATCTGGTACATCTGTGTTACATATAATAATGTTTTATTTTCTTTACATCCCATTATACTCTAACAAAATATGTCAAAAAATAAGTGTAAATAAGTGAACAGTGCTCAAATCTGCAAGGATTATATCAAGGGATGTGACAAAATCTTTGGTTGGTGCAGAATTCAATTAATGGACAGGAAGTCCAAATAATTAAGTGTGTCAGTAGACATTTTAACTGTACTGTGAATTACAACATAGAAATAAACCGTATGTATATATGCACTGCTTCTGTCACTTTTACCTAATGACCAACTCTATTTTTCCCCCTAATTTTTTTGCTACACACTCCACCTCACCGTCTTTCTGTTTTGTCACCCATGTTCTACATCTTCTGTAGACATTGCATTAAAATATCTTAATTTCTTAATTTTTTCTAGATCAATAACTCCTGTTTGGACATTATTGAAACAGCTCCCTTCTTTTGTGTTTTCTGAGCACAAGGATGGCCATCCACTGAGCACCACAGCAAGTTCCATCCTATGGACTCAGGCATGCTTTTCCCTCTCCTCCTCCTCCATTTACTTAGGTTAGCTTGACTACCCTTGATGAGTATTTAAAACATTTTCATACCAATAATTTGGAACCACTGCTTCAAAAGTTATTACTAATGTATTCTGGGGACTTCTTTTGACATGACATGTTCTATTAGATGATCCACTAGAATGGAAGCCAGGACTTTTGTCTCTTTATTGAATGCTATTTAGGCAAATCATTTTATAATTTCTCTGCTTTAATTTTACCAAGTTGGATAAAAACAAAAACAAAACAAAACAAACAAACAAAAAAAAACACAACACTTTAAATTCTTAGGATTCAAAACATAGCATGTTTGAATAGCATAGCATAGCTAAGTTCATTTGAGTCATGTACCAGCTTATGGCTAAGTATGTTAATAGAACAATTAAAACAGTGGATATCATTAGATTCTGCTTTCCTTATGTCTCATGTTTTCAACACCTATATTGACTTTAAAATATGAAGATTTTTTTCTCTTAATGTAGATGCATATTGGAGTAGACATTGCTATCATAGGCGTAGAAATTCCTTTTTCTTCCATGATTATGTATAACAAGGGGACTCTGTCTCCAGCATAAGAATTTTGGTTGTCTAAAATGAGTCAAAATTAATTTTGGCTTCAGAGGATACGCCAATCATGACAAGAGGATACACTATCATGACAAGTGTAGTCTTTCTAACGTGTCCCAGCTCAGCACAAGAGACTAAATTAGGAATGGTTATGGTCAGCTAAAGCCTCCTCCTAGCTAATTTCACTGCCTTGTTCCCTGACTCAGGAGTAGGTAAGCAAAGATGCAGCATTCTAGCATCCAAGACTGTCCCAGCTTTTGCTGGAATTCATGATATTAGCATGAACTTTGATGAAACGTCTACTATTCTAATGAAACATTGTTTGGGTTTTCCACAAAGAGTTTTAGTTATTACTCCAACAGTAGAGGGAAAAAAAAAAGAAAAAGAAAAAAAAGAAAAAAAAGTGAAGATTATACCAGTCATGATTTGACACTTGAAGCAGATGTACTCCAGAGGAGGAGCAGCACACATTAAGTACTCTCCTATAATTTCTGATATCCATGGCGGCTGTCACCCACTAGCTGAAGCTCATAAAAATTTATCAGCACTTGACAATGCACTTGGAAAGACTGAATTCTCTGGAAATATGCTTCACTGAGGAAACACAGGAAAGCTGGATTGCTTACAATGAAGTGATTGAAATGACTGCCAAGAAAAATGCATGCAGGTTTCATTATAACTATTAATCTAATAGGTTCACATTGTACTCTCTATTTAAATCAGAAACATATCTACAATTTCCCACACTTACACTACTATTAGCTTTAGGTGAAGAAAGGAAAAAACAGATAAGGCATCAGACTTAGGACTGCAAGCACAGTGTGTAACCTAGAAGCAGCCATGACCATTTTTTTCAAAGCAAAATAGAAATAGAAACAAACAAAACCTTCCATACCTCTCCAATTTGCTTTCCATACAACAGGCTGCACTTAGTCTCAGTTCCAAACACTGATGCACATAGGCATCCAGCAACTAGATTTTTGTCTCTGTTACCCTTGCTTTCCCATTCTTTGCCTTCTTTTCTCTTTACAGGAAGACTGGAGCTCCAAACCTTGTGCCAGACTTCAAAGTTCAGTTCATGACCATCTCTGATATGATTGTTTGAACCACAAGAAAATAGGAACTGAAAGGGCTACCTGCACCAGAACTACAGCCATGGGCTACAATATTGCAAATGTCTTTTTGTCTATAGAATACTGTTCTATAGAATACGTACACACTATGCCATGCTTATGGTGCATGCAGCTAGCTACCAAAACTTTCCTGCACCATATAACAAACATGAGTCCTTTCATAAAAAAAGTAAGACATGTAAATTTAATATGTAACAAGGAGACAGATGAAAGGTCATGGTTTCCACCAATATCCACCAGAAAGGGATTTTTAAAGAAAAAGAAAAAAAATGCAAGATGTTAGGAAGGAAGTGATGTTCAATGGCACAGAAGAAGGTTACAAATGCCACCTCAGTGATCAGTCTCAGCCACAGGGAAATTCCTTCCTGATCCTAAATCTGATCACTATTTTATTCCTGTGTTTTTAAGCAAAATATACCAATCACATTCCTGTGAATTTAAAGCCACTAAAAACACTGAATATATCTCTATCTATCTGTCTCTATTAGTCAGAAGAAGGTGAAAAAACAACTCATATTATGGATCAAAGAAGAAAAAATTCTTCCTAGCCCCTTAAAGTAATCGTTGGGAGCCCTGGAGCATGGGATTAGTATAATATGAATACAGTGTATACAATATATATTACACAACCTTTTAAATTCAAACTTCTATTAACTATCTTGTCACAGATATTAAGCAAATTAAAGACTTAGAAAGTATATTCAGTCACAGGATATTATCAATACATTCCTGGAATGAACTTCAGAAGTATGAGCACTGAAAATCTGGCTTACAGAAGGATACTATTTTCTAGAAATACTACAAGTTTTGACTTCTGGAGATTTCAGCTGGGGTTGCTGAGAGGTCCCTGGCATACTGTATTAGTTCTTCAGTGTCAGATACAACTTTGCAAATCAGATTATCTACATTAAAATGATTTGGGTGATCTGTGTTTTAATAAAGCCATTAGTCTCAAGTCTTTCAGCATCCAGGAGATTCGATAGAATTACATGGTGTCATTTCTGTGGTTTCCCAGTTTCTTGCTAGCACAATACTTAGGACAGGAGTAACTAGCTAGCTTAGAAAAGATATTGTCATCAGAAGCCCAGCTAGTGTGTTGCAAACATCTCGTAATGGCCATGAATGTACAACCTTTCTACTTGCAAAGGCAACTTTTGATTATTAAATTTTGATTATGAGTTATCAGGATAAGACTGAGAGCCAGTTATCAGTCAGATCATCTCTTAGATTATCCCAGCCAAGGATGAGATGTGTTGTCATTCCTTAGCATAAGGTTTCCCTGTTCCAATAGCTAAAGATTTTCAGTAGGGAACCAGGCTCTGTCAGTCTGCAAGACTCTGCAAGACCTATTAATCACCCTAATTTTCAGTTGACCTCTAGGCCATTTTTAATAACAGAGGTAGAGGTGTAGTAACTGAGACTTTTATTCCCAAAGGAGTTATATTTTCTCAATATACAATTTTAATGTATGCAAGCTGCCCAGGTGCCAACATGATGTGCAATATAAAAGATCTAAAAGAACCAATTAAAGAACCACAAGTAATCAAATTACTTTTCCTAAATCATGATAAAAAGGTACCTCAAACAATAGCAGAAAATTCTATGGCAGTAAGCAATGCAAACTTGCTTATCAGACTTGCTTATCAGACTTGTTTATCATACACAGTTCAGTATTTAGTTTGAAAGGCTTTGTATACAAGACTAACTAAAACCAATATTTAAGAAAGAGTTAAAAGAGGTATTTTCTGTGTCATTGTAAATCAATTGTTTAGCTTTATGCACTGAAATGGGGGCTTGTTATGACTTGTTTATTTTCTGTTGTTCAGATTTCTTTGGCAAAGAATAGGTGGAAGACAACAAAGAGGCCATCTGACAAATACAGCAGCGGGAAGGGAAGGGAAGGGAAGGGAAGGGAAGGGAAGGGAAGGGAAGGGAAGGGAAGGGAAGGGAAGGGAAGGGAAGGGAAGGGAAGGGAAGGGAAGGGAAGGGAAGGGAAGGGAAGGGAAGGGAAGGGAAGGGAAGGGAAGGGAAGGGAAGGGAAGGGAAGGGAAGGGAAGGGAAGGGAAGGGAAGGGAAGGGAAGGGAAGGGAAGGGAAGGGAAGGGAAGGGAAGGGAAGGGAAGGGAAGGGAAGGGAAGGGAAGGGAAGGGAAGGGAAGGGAAGGGAAGGGAAGGGAAGGGAAGGGAAAACAGTGCTGATAGATGAGTTTTTTGTAGTCTATATCACCAGGTAATTGGCTGTGATGTGAATTATGCTTCCCAATACAAACGTGAGAGTGCTTAACAGACACAGAGGTCAATTATCTCTTAGTAGAGCCTGCTACAGAGAAAAAGGCTATTGCAATTAGAATACACTATTAAAAATCGTTAGTTGTTTTAGTATTTTAAATCACTATGCTTTTCAAAAAGATATGCATAGTAATTCATGTCATTGTATGCCTCACAGAATAGTCTGCCCTTGGAAGAAAAAAAAAAATCACTAAAAATATTGTTCCTCTGAGCTTTTTCTGCTGTGAGCCTTGGAACACTGAGGTTACTAAAACATAAAGAAATCTAAGCTTTATTTCTAAATACTCTATATTGCTCACTTCTAAGTACTATATGTGCTTATCTTGTCAATATAGGGAAATTCAGAATTAAAACATTACCTGGGTAAAAAATAATAATAATAATTAAAAAAAAAAAAAAAAAAAAACACTGTAATTTGCAAATGTGATTCCATCTTGCATTGTTGACAGTCTGTTACAGTGTTGCACATTACAGGGCAGACAAAGCCAAACCTCTGTTTCACTTCTCCCATTTAATATGACTGGAATTTGAAAGCCTTTGTCCTCTTGTGCCTTGTTCAGGAACTCTATTATTTTTGTTGCCCTTATTAAACATTAGATATTTTTGTTAGAATTTTTTTAAAATTAACTCTCTTCAGGTTCATATCAGATTTCATTCTGGACAGAAGTAGAATAAGCACTGCCTGAAAATACTGGCAAAAGCTGTACGAAAAGATATGTGATGTAAATCAGATGTACTTTTCTTATACTAGTGTATTTGCTTAAAGCAATATATATACATTTAAGATGTTTAGTCCCAACCTGTACACAAAGAACCTTTGTGCAGAGTTCATGATATGGTGAGTGAAAAACAAGGTGGGGCTCTGCCACCAAATAAAAATAAGATACAAAGCACTGAAAGTGATATTTCCCATAAATAAAATGTAACCACTCAGCACTCCATCAAGTAATTGGCTTGCACTTACAGTTGCACAATAAAAGTAAGAGCTGTGGAAAAAGAAAGAAGTACAATGAGCAACACCTCCCTTTCCCAACTGACACCAATAAACCACAAATTCTGTTTACAATGAAGATTCTCAGTAAGACTGAATATGGGTTTTATTTAACTATCACATGAGAACTCTCTTTTTGTGAGCTTTGTTTGTGAGTAGAAGCAGGGAGTAAATATTCAAAGATCACAAAAGGAAACATGAAAATGCATTTTCTTCAGTGAGGAGTAACCTCAAGTAAATAAGCCTTTCTTGATGTTCTAAAACATTGAGAGGCAGCAGTTCTCCAGAAAGAGCTCTTTTTTATTTGCTGCAAAGTATAAAATATACTTAAGAGTGTACTTCCAGTTTAACACTGTATTATTTTGTGTACATTTTCTTTTGCTTTTCTTTGCTGTGTTCCTCTTCCGAGAGATTAGTTTAACTGATCTTTAAGGAATTTTGAAACAGCAAAATCTATTACTTTACACACAATTTCAAAATTGGTTTGTTTGAGTTTAAATTTTCCTATTTAGTGTGTTGAATATGTACTTATATTTCAGCATGCAATAAGATTCTTACAAGCACAATTATCTGAGTTATGTATGACTGCACAAATAGCTCATTCCTTAGGCAAAAGTGTTGTTACACTGTTTGAAAGTTTATATTTGAAAGACATTTGTAAACCTCAGTCATTTTGGGGGACATATTTCTCCCCTTTTGGAAAGACAGCATTATTTATGTTATTCACTTCTACACTAAGGTAAAGTTAAAATCATTCTACCTCATACATCTTCCTAAATCTAAATCTGCAGTGGGATTTCAGACACTTGCTGAACATGTTCCATGAAGTCCTCTACTCAGATATTTATATATAGAATAATATACATATACTGTTTGCTTGTTTTCTTGCTTGCTTGTATAATTAGCTAGGTCTCTATCTCTGTAATATCTGCTATCTACTATGGAATTACTTCATACTTCCCAGAAGATTTAGCAGACTGTTAGTTGTTGGCTTTTTGGTGGTGGGGGGGTGGGGAGGTTGTTTTGGTTTTGGTTTTGGTTTTTACTACTTCAGTCAGTAATAGAACCATTTTCTATTTTTATGGCTGATGTCATTAACTACTTCACATATAACCATTTTTTCCTGAAATGTAGCAGAGAGGTGAAAAAGGTGTCAACTGTTTTTTTTTCCCAGAAGAGCTCAATGGCTGTTCAAGACTAACATTTTAATAATTTTTATCTCTGAGAACAATGCAAAACAGCAAACTTTTTCTTCAAATCATCTTCTGCATTTTTAATTTGCTTTGCAGAACAGTTCAGAAAATGATCTGTGCAGAGAACTCATGGATATTATCCTCTTCTATAGAGACTGTGCTTATCCCAGTAGCAGGGTATATGCAAATAATCTTACTTATAATTTCCTCCCTCAGTTTCAAAAAGAAGTTAAAATCATCAGTCCATTGCATGATTCAACAATCTTGTGAGGCAAGTAACACTGTGATTGCAAGGACAGTGACTGAAAACAGCAGAGGAATGATGATAACTCCTGCAGAGGCAAGTGATTGTCTTGAGGAGACAGATGGACCTTTGAAAATCTAGATGTTTCTATACATATCTTTACAAGAAGAATAATCTAAATATACATAGGTATACAGTAAGAACAAGGATGCACATAAAGTTAAGAGATCCAAGACTTACCCTGTCTAAAACTTTTTTGCTGCCCACCATTGGCTGCACAACCCAAACTGTCATGTGTTCTTGGCTTCTTATTGCAAATCTTTGTACCACAATACAACAGTATCGAAGAGCCTTCCTCTATCAAAAGTATATATGCTGTTCAGAAAAAGCAGTCCACTTGCTCAGAATCACAGATGGCAGAGAATACACAACTACTCTCATTCTCTTCTGAACAGTCAAACCCAACATTTCAGAAACTTTGCAGAATGGTCTGGCTCACCATACTTCATATTCACAGCCCTGCCCTACTTGTTACTCTACAGCAAAGAAACAGTCAGCCTCAACAGAGAAACACACTTCTTGAAAACAGGGAACTAGTACGTGAAGCTGAGGTTCATGCCTGGAAGACATCAAAAATATCCACTCATTTGATTTACTGCAAATGGCAAAACTTACTTTCTGAATTACTTTTCTACCTGTATACACCAAGGTACGTGTCCTACTGATTCTGTAAACATCAACGAACAAGAGAAAGCGAGAAGTCTTGGAAGTCATTTGGATACTCCCTAAGAGCCTCAATGCAAGGATAGAAATTAAGTAACACTAAATACTCTCAGTCTAATAATTGTCCTCGGGAGATTTTTCTTACAGCTTCAGTTGTATCATGTTATCAGTTATTTGGTTTGTTTGATTTGGGAGGGTAGGGAAGTTGCTTTTTTTGAAGTGTTTGATGACCACACAGTGTACAATGAAAGCAGTAGTTTACTAATTTGAAATGAGTCCTAAAGACTTTAATATTCCTTGCACTATAGCAACGCAGAAAGTCATTCCTATTTAATTAGTTAGGCCAAAGTATTTGCAAAACAATTAAGAATGTAATTTAATTTTGGTGTTTGGTAAACATCCAGGGATTCATTCATTCTGAACTTATGACCTACATGTTGAGTTTACTTTGCAAAGTATCATTAAACCAGTCAGTTAGAACTTACAATTAAAATGCATGACATGGTAAGCTTAATAAGTATATATTACAAATTAGAAATATGCATTAGAAAATTATTTTTAAAAACAACTTGATAGCTTAAAAATGAACTGTATGGTCAAATCAAAATGGTGTCAGTGACGAAGACATTTTGAAATGTTTCCTTGAAGCCTGGGGGATTTAGCTCTTTAAGAAATTATTTCCCATGTTGCCTCCTCACTCCTGTTGAAAGACTAATTTAGTGTACAGGTTCCAGTAGTGCATTGGTCCTACGCAACCAGACCCCACTAGCAGTGCCCATCAGGAAAGATACAGGTAGGGGTATCATTACAGTGTGCTACAGGCAGTCTGTTTTTTGTGAGGAGAGAATAAGAAAATTCACATCACAATAGGCAGTTGGCTATTCATCCGAAACACAGGCACAATAGCAGTTTGCCAGCTACATCAGAATTATTATGTATCATGACTACATTTCTACACACACAAAATATATGTAAAAGAATATTATCAAGGCTCCATATTCAGGGGTTTGGAAAGACCAGAATTAAGGCTGCCTATGCAACCTTTACTATTCTTTTTGCCTATGCAATATTATAGTCTTTACTTATATATTCTCATTCTTTTTTCCCCATGGGACTTCCCCTGACACAGTGTCTAAATGGGTGATTATTCAAACATTCATTTCATCTTCCTCATTGGATATTTGAACTATTTAATGCATATCAAAACCTGCACTGATTATAAAATTATTCATCTCTTCCAACTCCTCATCAGGTTATTCACATCATCATGTCTAAATGCTTCTCAAGCACTGATCTTTACAATGTCTCTAAGGAAAGAATGAGTATGAAAAGTCCATCTTACAGCTGAGGAAAAGAGAAAGTAATGCCAAAATTGTTAAAATTGTCCATTAGATTTCTATGCTTAACATGAAAAATCAATGCATCATGTATTTTACAATACTTTATATATTCAAATTATAGCTCCAGTCACCTCTAGATGCACCTTTGCATGCTGAGCAAGAGGTCTCTTCTCTGCCTGCAGTTCTCAACTTCATTCACTCCTCTCCTTCCACTCTCTACAGCCAATGGGATTACTAAAAGAAAGGGATGCAGAATCTCCTTGCTCTCAGCTTCCCTTCTGCACCCTCAGTGGTGAGAACAGACACTTCATGGACAGACCAGGAGTTCTCAGATCACTGTAGGGACATAGCATGGGGAGCTCAGCTGAGACATAAAACATGAGAGATGTTGAGCATATTTAGTTCGGCTGGGGTCCTCAGACACTTTAGCTGCCACCATCAGACTGTAGCCCATGAGTTATACACATTACACAGGATGATAACTTAGGTGAACATAGGGAAATTATTAGCAGAGTATCAAGCTTAAATTGATCTTGATACTGATATTCATTTAAGTGTTGTATATGACCTCAGCATTAGGGTGGCCACTGGAAAAATGTCAAGACCTTCATTCAAGCCACACTGGTCCTGGAGCTGCTAAGCAAAGAGATGTAAGATTTTTTACAAAATGTTTGAAACTGTATCATTTTCCCAATCTATAAGCAGATAAAGTATTTTTACTGAGTCTCTTGTAATAATCCTCTCTGAAACACACAATAAAATCAGCTGTCTGGATGGATGATTTTGACAAAAAGCTACATGACAGCATAATCTTATAAAGGCAAGCCCTGAAAGGAAGTACCCATAAGTCTCCAACATATACAGGTAGAGAGAGGAAATCAGACCTTTAAAGACATTTAAGAATCTGGCTCCAGTGGGAGTCATGCCTCTAACTCTGCTTGAGGTTCATGTCCCCTGTGGTCAGGCAGACCATGATCCTGTGATGCATTTCATTTGCTCTTGCACATGTCAGTATGTGCCCATCTTACCCACACTTGGAACCCCACAGCTCAAGCCCTGAGATTTCCCTAAGCAAAAAATGCCAACCATCTAACACATATCAAATCCAGGCTTGTTTTCTGTGATATAGCTAGACATCCACAAGGCATAAGTCTGAAACCACCAAAACCAATTTACATGTGACCTGAGCCAGAATCCAGCTCTCCAGAGGCAAAAGGCTAGTAAATTAACCTACTGTGTCACCTAACCCTTCACTATTGATTAGTAATTATTCTTTTCAAATGAAACAAGGACATAGGACATAAGGTCATCTACAGTATATCCTGAGAAAAGCCAATGTTTCCCTACATCCTTCCATCAATCACTGTTGAGCATTGACTTGAAAGAAGAAAGTTCTCATTGAAATACAATTAAAAAAGTAATTTAACTCAGTCTTCATAAACTAGGAAGACCTCACGGATGTAAGCTAGTTCTGAGGCAGGCATGACAGGCACAACTATGATCAATTTCTCTTCAACTTGATGAAGCAGTTGGATAATTTGATAAATGAATTGATCAATAAATAAATAAAACAACCAGGGACCAGTGGATATTGATGATACTAGTTTCCAGTTTGAAATTCTTCTATACTGGCTCCCTTTGGCCATACTCACATCCCTTCTCCCTTTAATATCTCACTGTTTCTCTTCCCATTTTATCTTTGTCTACATCTGATTAGCCTTTAACTAATTGACTGAAACCATGCTGTTCATACAAATGCATTGACTGAATTATTTTTTTACCTCAAAAACACACTCTGCATTCATTGCAGGTAAAAGAAACGTTGAGAAAATAAATATATTTAAGTCCTTTAATGACAAAAATACTACAATTTTTGAGTGACCTTGTGAAACTGTGTCCTGTCCCCTGCGATAACAAAAGATGTATTCACCAGAAGATTAGCTGAGACTCTATACCTAGCAAATAGAACGGGTGGAACCATGCTTTCAGATCTGAATTTCCAGAAATTCACACCGAATCTAAATCTAAACTACGTTCCACATTTTGAAAATGGGATTTGCAATGGGCTGGTTTTAATACTAGAACCCAGGTCACAGGTGCACTTTCAGACACTAGAAGTTCATTTTCATTTTACTATCATAAACCCAAGCTTTTGTGCAGGAGCATAAAGGAAGTCCAGTACACAAAAATTCTGAGTACACAAAAATATCTAAGTTTTTTAGGACATTATTTCTGCAATACAGTGATCTGTGGTTTCCACGAGGAATTAGTATTAGCACTTTACTTCAATAAAATAAGAATGGGAGTCAGTTGTAAGGCATCACATACTTTCCCAAACATATTGAAGGGTACTGCTTCAGTTCATGTTAAAATCTATTAGTTTTCAATTTCTTTTTTGACTTCAGAGTACACATGACAATCTCACACCTAAGTCACTTGATTGCATATGGAGTATGGGAAATGCCATACACAGTGTTCTCAATGCATTAATGTCCTAAAAATATAGTAGCAATTGTAGCACACAGAGTCAAACGTATGTTTGGACTGTATTCTGTCAGTCAATATATTTCTAGGGTAGTGAAACCTGTTCATCGTTTCATGGCATTTTTATGATTCCAATGTCTTAAGTATGTTTTAAGCTCATTTTATGAGAATTTATGTTTGACATGTAAAAAAAAAAAAAAAAATAGAGGAATTTAAATTACAGCATTTTGCCTAAAGCCACAATATAAAGCTATTTTAGTTATGGTTATCATACCACTCATTATGGCCAAGTTTCTGTTTTTTGACTTTTTGGTACAGGTGAAATCAAAACAGGTATTGATTGTATACTATATTGTCGTGGTTCCACTCGAGTGGGCAGCCGAGCTCCACCACAGCCGCTCTCTCACTCCCCCTCCTCAAAGAGGAATGGGGAGAAAATATGTGAAAAGGGCTCAAGGGTTGAGATAAGGACGAGAAAATCACGCAATAATTATTTTAACGGGCAAAACAGACTCGGCATAAGGAGATAGTAAGATTTATTGCCTATTACTAACAAGCGAGAGAAATGAGAAACAAAGGAAAAAGCAAACCAAAAGCACCTTCCCCCCCATCCACCCTCTTCTACCTCCTCCCCCCCGAGCGGCGCAGGGGAACGGGGGAATGGGGGTTATGGTCAGTCTACAGCACTTCTCTGCCGCTCCTTCTCAGTCACTCTCGTCCCCTGTGCTGTGGGGTCCCACCCACAGGATGCAGTCCTTGATGAACTGATCCGGCGTGGGCTTCCCACAGGCAGCAGCTCTTCCAGAACTGCTCCAGATATGGGTCCGTACCATGGGGTCCATCCCTCAGGAGAAAACTGCTCCAACCTGGCTCCCCTACGGGCAGCTCCTGCCAGGTCACCTGCTCCTGCGTGGGCTCCTCTCCACGGGCTACAGGTCCGGCCCGGAATCTGCTCTGGCAGGGGTCTTCCACAGGCGGCAGCCTCCGTCGGTGCAGGGCCACCTGCTCCACCGTGGTCTCCTCCACGGGCTGCAGCATGGAACCCTGCTCCACCGTGGTACTCCATGGGCTGCAGGGGGACATCCTGCTTCACCATGGTCCTCACCACAGGCCGCAGGGGACTTCTGCTCCGGCGCCTGGAGCACCTCTCCCCCTCCCTCTACACTGACCTTGGCACCTGCAAGGCTGTTTTCTCACTCCCTTGACTCCCGGCTGCTGTCTGGCGCAGCGTTTTTTTCCCTGTCTTAAATATGCTCTCACAGAGGCGCAAACAACATCGCTTATTGGCTCAGATCTGGAAAACAATGGGGCCCTTCCCAAACATGGGGCAGCTTCTAGATCTTTCTCACAAAAACCACCCCTATAGCCCCCTGCTACCAAAACCTTGCCATGTAAACCCACTACATATATATGGTAGATCTAATTCTCAGGTCCATCTTGGCCTGCTGCTAGCAAAGCATTTATCTAAAAAGAAAGCCAACAACTGACCTGAAAGGAAAGACTAGCCTGAAGTTTAGCCAGGCTCTTATGTAGAAGAGTTTATCACTCTCTAGGATGAAAGCAGAGAGCAAAGCCACCTAAGCACAGCAGTCTGCTTGGCTCAAGTAAGAACAGCCCCCCTTTTTCTTTCTTTTAATGTGTTCCTTATTTAGTTTTATATCACCTTTAATATAGTTTTCTTTCTAATTAAAAATATTATCCTTTTTTATTATTGTTATCTAGTTCTAGTGTGCTATAGGTAAGAAAAATCAATGCCATCACACCTTTCTCTAAATATCTCAACACTATGCTCTGTAGCTTTTTCTGTGTATCATTTAAAAGATATGGTACCTCTTGGTTATACACATAGACCATCTTTCTAATCAACTGATTCAGCCTCATACTTTTTTCATTTTGTTATCCTTTCAGCAGCTGCTTCTCCATTTTTTCCAATACAAGGTATTTAATTTCACTTCTCAAGACTCTTCATTATCATCCTTGTCTCTGAATGTTTCTCCCAAGCTTCCCTCAAATTTGGACAGTCTTCACAAACACCCAGAATCTCTCATTCCAGCTCATCCTTAAATATTTCTTTTTTCCTACAAAGTTCTTTGGGGTTTACTTTGCTGATACACTGAAACAATGATTCACAGCAATACGATATCATTTCTTTCTTTCATTTTTTCACTTCATCCTTCTGGATAAGCATATTTTCCTTGTTGATATTTATATTGTGCACTTTTGCTTATTTCCACATTTGGCTATTAATGTATCTCATCTTTCATAACCTGACCAAGATAATATGAAATTAAAATATCCTTTCCTCACAGTCCTCCATTTCCAGTATTTAATAGCTTGTCTGCTTTACAGAATCATACAATATCTGGAGTTGGAAGGGACCCACAAGGATCATCGAGTCCAACTCCTGGCTCTCTTTCAGCAATATTTTTTGAGCAATGTAAACTTTATCATATAAGTATTTAGGCCAAGAGTTTTGTTGTCTCAAAGCTAGACATTCAAATGCTTTCCCAGCTTGATGTGTGACCTTCCTCTGGCATTTGTTCAACATATGTTGGAAAGATACTTTCAGTTTCTCTACTCATTGAACTTGGAGCAATCCTAATAATTTTCTCAGTCCACAGCCTTTGTGGAATTTTCTCATTACCATGATATCCCCTTCAAAGATATAATGTTGATTCATGCTTCCACTGTTAAAGGACAAAGGTTTATGTTGGTTTTTTTTTGGTGATAATGTGTAGTGAGCCACACATTTCCATTTTTTTTCAAGGCACTGTCATATCAGGGAGACAGACATGAGACAAGACTAAGAATTAACTTCTTCAAATATTCTTCCTAACATTTTAAATACTCTTCATAACATGTTTACATTACTTGAAAACTAATGCTAGATATTTACATTTCACCATAATAATAAGTAAGATTTGAGAATAAACACATGACACGGTGTGAAAAAGAATTGATAATGAGATATGGGTTAATAGGCAGGAAATCTTTTGGCTACAGATGAAACCAGATTGCTGCTCTTTGTTGCTGTAAAAGAATGACTGAACAACATGAATTTGATTGTGTCTCCCTACAATTTCTAACAAACAAGTATAAAGATCACCAGTAATGAAAAGAGCAATTAATTTAATCTGAGAGTTTAAACAGATAGCAGACATGAAGAGCAAATTGAAACTAGACAGTTACTTTAAACTGAGACCATGATATTAGCATAGCATTGTGAAGACCTTTTTACTGCTCACACTCATGCTTTCTTTGAGCAAACAGATGTTCTAGAATTGTAAATCCTGTACATCTCATGAATGCTAACATCCTCTGGAAAAATAAATATTTTGCTAGACGTGGATAACAAAGAAGATTGTTTTTTTAAAAAAGGAATTTTACAGCCAGCAAATTTAGTAAATCCAATAGTTCCCTGCAGTGCTATATTTCTATTTTTTTAAGTTAAAACCTGCATTATTAGCATAAAAATGCCAGTGAGTATGCAAAATGACTTTCTCTTAGAATTCTTTTTCTAAATATGAGTATCTGTACCAAAACCCTAATGGCTGTAACACAATGGATTGACATCATACAAAAGACCTCATTTAAACCAGAGCAAGCACTTCACTCAGGGAAGGGCAAAGTAGATATTTCTGAATGTACAAATTGAGTAAGCAGCCTGTCATATGTATTTCACTCATTTCAATGGCAGTTTTTTTCTGCTCTGGCACTAGTGATTTCAAAGTATCAGCCACCAGGAAAAGACATTGTTCTGGAAGTCTACAAAAACATTAAAATGCATCCATGAAAGAAGATTTCAAGTAGCATTAAGTATGTGATATAAAGCCACAAAACCAACAGATTTTAGGAGTAAGTCAATTCTGATTGACATGCATCCCTTAACTTATGTGAGATACTGCTTGCTGCACATGCAGGAAGTTACTAAAACCATTTAACAATATATATTACTAAAACCATTTAACAATATATATTTCAATATGACAGCTAGATCAAGGAGAACAGTCAATTAAACCAAGGGATAGATGAATTAAAAAATGATGGAAGCTAATTCAGTTCAGAGATGTAAGCAAAAGTTTAAGTGGTTATGTAAACCTTTGTAGTTTACTTGTTGGACTGTCAGTCTCATAGTAACAAGTTGATGGGACCGCACAAAGGACCACAATCCCTCCACCTTGCTGCCTACAGTGAGTCCTCAAAACTCAAGCACCCACCTCTGCAGAGAGGTTATTTTCCATATAGAAATAATAGTCACTGCTTACCCTACAGTGAGTGCGTTTACCACTGGAAGATACATGTACAGGTGGTTAAAACTCTTGTGAATGTATCAAGTCTGTAGGAACTTGACTTCTGAAAATTTTGTTTGTGGATATATCATTTGGTCTTGGTGAAAACAACTCATATTTGGTATAGAGTTGCACATGATCCTTTAAGAACCAAAATGAGTAAAGAGAACCCTGAAATTTGTGCTTTAAGGTTTGGAAACTTCTTCAAAGCAAAGCAATAATCTCTTCAGACATTTCCAAAAGAGAGAGTGGAGGAAGGGAGGGGAGGAGCAAAGTGAAAGCAATATGTTTCATGTTTCCTTGTTTTGCACAAGAAATTGTTCATTAAAACAGATTTAAAATTATGTTGTCAGGAGAGCAGATTTGGGATGAATGTGGGGTCTGCAAAAAGAGTGGAATTCTACAATTTACCATCTCCAACGGTCAGATGGAATGTGGTCTAGTAAACATTTTATGCTATGATACCCAGAGTTTTTTACACAAAAGACAGAGACAGACCAAAGCTCCTTCCCATAGTTCTTTGTCTTGAAGCCATCCAGTCACATTAACATAGCACCAGGCTCCAGCTAAGGTGCTGATCTAATGCTGTCTGTCATGTTAGATCCCAAGCAGGGTTAGCACATTTCTGTTTCCATCTGCCCATGCAGAGGTACCACTGAAGTCATGAAACACAATTCTTTTCCATGTTTTGATAACAAAACATTCTGTAAATTTGACAAAAGATTGTCTCCTCTCAATATTACTGTCTTCCCAGTCTTTTTTTTTTCTTGATTTTTACTACTTAGGTGGCATTTTTTTCTCATCATATCTTTTATTATATGTGTACAGTACCTAACACAGTAAGGGACTGATGTTCATTTAGGCACACCAGGAAGAGAAATACTGCTTCTGGTACAAATTATGAGAATATACTGTGACTCATTTCCTGGCATATTCCATCCAATGGTATGGAACACCTTACCACAGATAAAATACTCAGCCTCATATAAGTATCATCTCCACTTTATGTTGGAGCAAGATACAAAGCAGTTACAAAACTTCCCTCAAGGTCATTTGTGAAGCCTCTGCCAAAGCAAGAATAGAGCACACATGATTGCCAGTTTTTACTTTAGCTATATAACGATAATTTCCCTGAGACACAATATCTCTTTATGCATATGTCCTTAGTAATAAAAAATAGGGAAAAGAAAAACCTCAGATACATATGATGCAGTCTGTAAGCAGAACTCTTTCTAAACAATACGTCTTTCAAATTTTTTCCATGAGACATCAACATCTCTTTAAGGACTTTATCATTGTTACTGACACATAATCATTCCTTGCAGGTGGAAAACATTGTGCTGAGAGATAATTGGGATAGTTATTGAATATGACTCCTCACTGGTTTTAAGGCAGTATTAAGGCATGATTGCATTCTGCTCAAAGAAAAGAATGAATATTCTTTGCATTTGTGTCAGATTGAGTGATTTATGGGTACTGTAAGTACTGCATTAGATGATAAGGGCTAACATTATCTGATAGGATGCAAGGCAAAGTTAGAATAAGGATGCTTTTTGCCCTGTAGAGAGGAAAAGCTTTTTTGTCTGTTTGAGACACATTTGTTATTGGTTTATATGGGTGGTGCATTATGACCTCAACTTATATGGGGAAAACTGTCCCCTCAGGATATGGTACTCTTGCTAAAGAGAAAAACAGTTTGAAAATCCCTGTTAACTTTAAGTGGGCTCATTAATGAACATATACTGGTAATTGTAAATGAGCCCTTTGCTTACACATTTGTGAGCAATAAGTTACTCTTACAAATCCTGTTTGTGGCAGGCAGCTTAAAAAACTAAGCAAACTCTGGTTCCTCAAGGTAGGGCTTGGGCTTGAGAGTTAGTGGGAAGGCAGGCAGTTGGAGGGGGAACATTTCCTTATCCAACAAGAACTTTGAGAGGGAAATCCTTGCCCAGATAACTGGAGGTGGATAAATCCCCTATTCAGACCAAACAAAATAATAGTTTTATATAGCTAGGAAAGCTATGAGGTAATTTCAACTTTGCTATTCTTTTTTCTCCAGCAAAATATTCATCCTATGGTGTCCCAGAAAGGCATTCAGTCCTTGCATCACTTTTGTTAAAGTACATATGTATGCACTTATTTGTAGACACACATATCAAACACTTAGTCATACACTTAAGTTGTATGTGTAAATTTAGAGGTGTTTTTTGGTTTGTTTGTTTTCATTTTGTGTCACAGCTCAAAAAAATTAAATAGGTAAAATATGTGTCATGAACAGCAGATATTTGTTATCAAGAAAATGAGGACAAGGACAGTTCTGGAATAAAGCTTTGTCTTTAATTCAAAACTGGTCTGATCCAAAGCCACTGAAGTCAATGCAAGACTTTGCATTAACTACAGAGGGTTTTGGATCAATACCAATATCATTCCCGTTGTTACTCATTGTTTAATTTTAGTAAAACAAAACTTTAATTTCCTTTTTTAGAAGAAGAAATTTTACAAGACCAAATGTCAGTTGTGTCCATTTTTGTATTAAAAGCTTCTTCACTTGATACATTATCAGTAGAATGGTAAGTTGTAGTATATTTTTAGGGTCTCATTCTGTGAAAAGGGATGTCAGGAATTAAAAGCCCCAAAGTCTATACCTCATGACATGGAAGCCTCCCAAGAGAAGTAGAAAAAAAAAAAAAAAAAAAAAAAAAAAAAAAAAAAGGAAGAGAAAGAAACTAGACAAAATGTTATTGCTTGGTGAGGCCTTTAGCTATTGTTCTGTTGTTGCTTTCATGGCAAATAGTGTCACTGTGTGCAATAGTCCAGGCATTTCCAGTCATTGTTTCAAATACAGAATTTGCATTGAAGTCAATGGTACTGTTGCATGGAAGTCCATGACAGAGTATGGCTGTAAGGGTCGTGAATTATATCCTAATGTAACAAGTCAGCTGACTGTAAAGCCACTACTGAGCCACTGAAGCTGAGTTTCCTTTGAAAAAATAAGAAAAACATGAAGACAAAAGACACTGAACCCAGATTCCCACTGCTGTTATTCCACAGACAGAGAAATATAGGCAGTGTATGTCACCTTCTGACTCTTTCAGTCATCTTCTTCCAGCTGTAGCTCCAGGAGTCGAAGAGGAGAAAGACAGCTCCTCTACTCCAAGTGAAGGAGCTTGCCTGATGACAAAATTCCAGGTCCACCAGATTAAACCAATGCTAGCAGCAAAAAGATCATGGAACAGGTTCCCCAGGGCAGAGGTCACGACACCAAGCCTGCTGAAATGCAAGAAACATTTAGACAATGCTCTCAGACATAGGGTTTGATTTTTGAGTGATTCTGTGTAGAGCCCAGAATTGACCTTGATGAAGAAGGGACCTTGTGGGTCCCTTCCAACACATGATTCTAGATCTCCTATATGCTCTATTATGCAGGTATCTGGCAAAGCAAAGACTTTGGGAAGATACAGCAGTTGTAGGGTTAACAAGTTTTGTTTGTTTGTTTTAGTTTTTGGTTTATTCTGGTCAATATTTTAATGCTGGATCATCATAATCTCCAAAAATATGTTTTAATGATAGCAGTTACTGTCTTGGCCTAATTCTAAAGTGATATGCCACCTGTCTTATTGAAAATAAAACAGTGTCTACCTATATATTCTGGATTCTTAATTATTTCAGCCTTAACCATAAGAAGAGAAGCAGCAAATAAGAAACAAGACCAGAAGAAGCATTCTGTTGTAGAGGAAAATCTGTCGGCTGCACAAGGAACATGTACTGCCATAAATTTTGGTGGGTGTCAGCCACAGCTCATGGCCGTAAATATGGTTGCCTTCCTCGTTGGCCTCCAAAACCAAATGTGTCCAGGCCTGTTATGTTTAAGGCATCATAGTTTCATGGATTTTATTTCTTCAAACATTCAACTTTATTTTTTTTGTTCTTTTTTTTTTTTCTTTTTTAGACAGTGCCTGAGGTGATTTTTAAAAGGAAATTCTGATGGAAAAGTTTTCATCAGTTTTATGAGATATGAAAGAATGAAGGATCTATTTTCATTGTTAAATAGATAAATAAATAAATAAAATGGTAGTAGAACAGTTCTTGCAAAAATGTCTGATTCTGAGATCTGGATCTGATTTAGCACAGGTCTCCAGTGCTTAGTTCCAGGGTAAAGAAAAGATTGCATGATAATAAACAAGAAAAAAATCATTCTTGTGCATGGTTTGTGGACAAGTAGCCTGAAGAAAAATGTTTGTGATATTCCATGATAGGGAAGAATGCTTTTTAGTCTCTGGAATGTGCATAGAATATTATACTGGTTCTCAGCAAATCGGGATTTTGTTCCTGTTTCTGCCACTGGCCTCATAACAGTGAGAAAATCACCACTTTGTCTCTGCTTCCACAGAACTTATGCACTGTTGTTTTTTTGTTGTTGTTGTTCTGTTTTTTTGTGTTTTTTTTTTTTTACACATTTCTCAACCCCCCTCAATTAAAGATCTAAAACACAGCTAAATTGTGTTATTCATATGCATAGCCTATGCTAATGTGGGATTGAAACAAAAATAATGACTGATGACTCTACCACTCTTTTAAGAAAAATACTCCAGTGTTCTTTCTGGCACAAAAATGGTTATGTGTAACAGGACAGAGAAATAACAAAGTATTGAGGCAACTTTTCTCAAAACAGCCAATGATTAGGGTACCTCATATTTATGAAGTTAAATTTAGATGTCTTGGTTCTCATGTCTTCTCCCGTGTGAATACATAACTCCAACCTGGGAAACATAGAGTGTTGGAAACATTGAAGAATGTAGTCATGTCAAGTTTTCCAAAATATAAGTGAAATAGAAAGAAAGGGAGAGGAGGGAGAGGGAGAGGGAGAGGGAGAGGGAGAGGGAGAGGGAGAGGGAGAGGGAGAGGGAGAGGGAGAGGGAGAGGGAGAGGGAGAGGGAGAGGGAGAGGGAGAGGGAGAGGGAGAGGGAGAGGGAGAGGGAGAGGGAGAGGGAGAGGGAAAGGGAAAGGGAAAGGGAAAGGGAAAGGGAAAGGGAAAGGGAAAGGGAAAGGGAAAGGGAAAGGGAAAGGGAAAGGGAAAGGGAAAGGGAAAGGGAAAGGGAAAGGGAAAGGGAAGGGAGGGTGAGAGGGTGGGAGGAAGGAAGGAAGGAAGGAAGGAAGGAAGGAAGGAAGGAAGGAAGGAAGGAAGGAAGGAAGGAAGGAAGGAAGGAAGGAAGGAAGGAAGGGAGGGAGGGAGGGAGGGAGGGAGGGAGGGAGGGAGGGAGGGAGGGAGGGAGGGAGGAAGGAAGGAAGGAAGGAAGGAAGGAAGGAAGGAAGGAAGGAAGGAAGGAAGGAAGGAAGGAAGGAAGGAAGGAAGGAAGGAAGGAAGGAAGGAAGGAAGGAAGGAAGGAAGGAAGGAAGGAAGGAAGGAAGGAAGGAAGGAAGGAAGGAAGGAAGGAAGGAAGGAAGGGAGAGAGGGAGGGAAGTTTCTGTAAAGCTTTTAGATGAAACAAAATAGAACAAAATCTGATCTCTCAATTACTTTAACTGACAATATCTCATTAAGTTTAGGGAAGTTTTATTTCAAGTGTATGGAAAAAAAAAAAAAAAAAAGTCAAAAATTTTGACTTCTTGAGCCCAAGGCAACAAGGGAATTACCTTTTTCAAGAAACATAACTGTATGAAACTTGCAAAGTTTATGGTATCTCTCTGGTTTGTATTGCTTTACAAGATCTGACAAAAGAGTATTGCTTCCAGAAGTGTAATTTCTTAATGTGTTTCCCAGAATTCTTATAATATTGCATGCAGACAATAGTGGTCCAAGGGTCACCTGCATCCTGCTGGAATATCTTACCTATACATGAATAGAAATATGTAGCCATGTACATAAATGTATTTTTTTTTAATCTCATTTCTGTTTTCGTGGACTTTTAAGACTAACAAAAAGTTCTTGAAATATTAAGAATACTTTAGAGCACAGGAGGAGTATACTTTAAAATCTTTAAGTGCTGAGCAAAGCTCTCTACTTCATTATTTATTAATAATTAACAGGAAGCACAACACCTTTCTTCCTTTGTCCCTTATTTCCCTGTATGCTTCACAGGTAGCATTTCAAGGAGATCTGAAATTCTAAGAAATACAAACAAACTTGATCCAGAAGCTCCTTGTCAAGGAAATTCTTCTGATCAGTAGCACTGTTTCACATGCTATTTCAATGAATATAAAGCAAACAACATAAATATTTTAAACTGTTACTCCCCAGTACTGACCATGTGAAACCAATTGATTGTTGACTAAGCATAATTATTACTTTTTTTTTCTAATCACTGAGCTATAAAGAACCTATCATGGCTGCCATCCAGACTTTTCAATAATGTTAAAGCAAAACAAAAGAGCTCACAAATATTGACTCTGTAATCTATCTCCCTCCCTCAAGGAAAACTCGCCTGCCATAAAATTCCAATCAGTTGCACACACACAATTATGAAAATATGGGCCTCAAAACTTCATTCAAAAGCCTGATTACACTAAATATAGATCAACATGCAATTTCTTCTTCCTTTCTATTTTTAAATCATGTTTTTGACAAACGTTGAAATGATAATGAGTGGTTTAAATTTTCTTTCTTTTTTTTTTGTATAGAAGGGTTTGTGGAGGGTTTCATGTTTTGAATAGCTATATATTCTTTATTTCTGCTTTAAAATACGAATAAAAGTGATGAAAAGACATGAAAAATCATCACTGATTGCATAGGAATTCACTTAAAATATGATCTTTCCCTCACTCAGTTATCATCTGTGGTGGTGTTTCCTTACAGAAATGGTAAAGGGCTAAAAGTTCTTAATAAAAAACACATGCTTTTCTTTACTCTGCCACCACACTTGGAGTTTTCCCCTGTGGAAAACTACACCAGGTTAACCACTGCAAGGCAGTGTTATGGTAGATCAGACCTGTTTTTAAAAATGCATTCCCAGAAGACTCAGTTTAATACACTGTTTCTGAGAATACCTCTATGATATTGTTTTTTTTTTTTCTCTTCAGTAGTCTCACTCTTCATATTTGGAAGTAATCTCTGCTGTTGAAGGGTAGGCAAAGAAAATACCATTTTGAGAAACTAAAGAAACAAAGACCAAAATAATTTAGAAATTAAAGAGAAGGAGTATGCATGTATTCCATTTGGTTTTTTGTTTTTGTTTTTTTTTCCTATCTCTGGACATATAAAGTCATTCTTCCCACTTAACAGAAGGGAGAATGGGTTATTTTCCTTGAAGTATGTAAGAAGCAGTGTTTCACTGATCCAAACCTTGAAATACTGCTGACCTGCAATGATACTGAGATGATATTGTCCACATTCCCAGCCAGTTCTGGAATGCAGTGTGCCTTCTAGTTTAAAATGCAAAATGTGTTTTTAAGTTGTTGTTTTCTTAAAGATTATACTAATTTGAGAAATTATCCCTACACTTAAAATGGAAATTACTGTGAAATCAGTGCTGTCTTGGAAGAAAAAAATGTAAGATCTTCCCATTAGCATATAGTGTGTTGGGGTCTGCCAGTAATGATTTCACATAAAAATACATCCCTTCCTTGTTCAGGAGAAGTGACATAGCCTTGTACATCAACTGGGGGGAATATAAAGATCTTAATTTAAAGAAAGTAGGAGCTAAATGAAATTTAACAAAAAAAATAAATAAATAAAATAAAATAAAATAAAATAAAATAAAATAAAATAAAATAAAATAAAATAAAATAAAATAAAATAAAATAAAATAAAATAAAATAAAATAAAATAAAATAAAATAAAATACTACTATTGGTGAAATAACAGTACAAATCAGCTGATTTTCTGATGAAGCTGCTTTCCAGAAAGGTTGCCTAAACACAATAGCTGACAATGATACTCCCCCATTGTCCACCATGCAAGTAGCTTCAAAAGCACATCAGGAAGAAAGTTTCTTTCATGAAGGTGGTAGGTACAAGGCAGGTTATTGGCTTAGGTAGAGGCTTGTTTTCTTTGTAATTTCTTTCTCAGACTGTGAGAGGTTAAAATGGTTAAGCAGTTTTCCTTCACTCTTTATTATAGCTCCTTTATACAAGCAATAAAATGAAGGAATTACTTGTAAGGGCAGAAATGTCATTATTTTTGCACTCATCCTGACCCCAGCATCTAAAAATACAAAATCCTGGAATTTGTAGAGCAGGTGACATTTTAAAAAAGGGCCCAGGGAAGTCTAATAGTATAAAGGCTAAATGTACTTAGGAGGTGGAAGGACAGAAATAGAGAGATATCTCTGCTTCTGACCTAGGCCTAACAACATTGGCCACATAATTCATTTCAATGACTTCTTGTCTGTGCAGTTTACCTCTGGGTTTAGACAGAAACATTTCTCTTTAGCATAATGGATCACAGTGTCAAGTTGGCTACCTTATGCCTCAGAATGGGGTTAATTTTAGTCTGATCCTCATGTTGAACACACAAGGAATATATATTACTCGTCAACCTTTGCCAAAAGCATAAGATACATTCCTGAAATTCAAAGGCTATCTGCTACAGGAAAAGATTCAACAGCCTCACATTAATTGAGCTGAGCCTCCTGCTAGGTCTCCAGAAGCCTACCAAAGCTGCACAAAAAGGTATATAAAATTTCTAAACCACTGTATCATAGTTCTACAGTTGTTTTTTTTTTTTCATAACATCTTCACCATTCATCTAGTCAAAATCAAGTGCTTAATTCTGTTACCACATTCTACATTGCTTCCCATTTCCACTTGCTTCCAATTCTGTATTATTTCCAGTCTATTAGCTAATGTTTATCCTGAAGACTCTCAACTCAAGCATGCTACAGCCTAGCTTTTGAGCAGGTGTGAATAAAGAATTAACCAAATGGTGAGTAAAATTTCTTTTTCTTCTTCCAAGGTGCCATTCTCTGAAGACAGACTCACGTGAATAAAATGACAAGGATTCTATGAGAAGTCCACTAAGAATGACCAAGTATATTCAGAAAAGTTAAGAAATTTCTCTGTATTTCTCATAGTCTACCTTTTATAGTCAACAAATACCTACTAATAGTGTTCTGCTCCTCTACTCAAATTTCCAGCTCCCATATGAAGTCATTTTACCTGTAAGTGTGTAAGCAAAATAATAGAATGGCAGAATAATTCAATCTTAATAAGGGAATTTTAGAAATTTCCAGTGTCAAAGGACCTAGGATGTTTTTTCTACATTATTTTTTCAGAGCAGGTGTGACCTAAGGCTAAAATCCCTCCTCCACTGCAGGCAAGAAAAAAAAACTCATTAGCTTCACCATGGTCTGGCTTTCACTCAGGAAGTCTCTAGCATGCTTTGACATTGCAAAATAGGGCTGAGTCCAAAGAACACGTAGGTTGAGGAAGGTGGTGTCATTTCTTAATAATCACTTTTCTATCTGCAACAGTCTGTGGAGCATCAAGAAAATAGACACTTGCAGTTCCCTCTGAACATGATCCTTCATTTCACATGACAAGTTCTTCTGCTTCCCTAAAGCATAACAACTCATGAGATTATGCCAGGAGCTCTGCTGAAAAGCTCCAGTCACACACAGTTTCATCATTAATTGCTATATTTACCTTGCCCTCCTTACATCAATATTTCTTCCCGTTCACCCACACCAACCTCACCAGCAGAGAACCTGGGCAGACCTACTCTGGCACTGGTACAACTTCAACAGCATTCTTACCTATCAGTGTCCCTCTTGTCTTTCCTACTTCAGAGAACATCTAAGCACATCTCTTCTCCACTGGCCCTACCAAAATAACTGTTTAGGCAAAGTGTAGCCATTGCTTTTTCTTAGAGTCAAGGTCCCATCAAAGGCAGCACCAGCTTTTGCTTAACCAAGTCCCTCCCTCACCACCAACTGAAGTGGTAGAGATTGTGACTGTGCTGGTATTTTTTTCAGAAGCCAAACTCAAACACTCTGAGAGGCAGAGTCTACCATTAAAAACTGGCATATTTCCATTACGTTTATGCTGTTACACCATTCACAACTGTAAGTCTACACTCTTGTGCATATGAATTATGAAACAGATTTTAGTTACTGTATCCCATGTTGCTTCTCAAGTAATAAGCCATACAATATTTTCAATCCCCTTAGATGTATGTGCAGTAATAGCTTGTAATGTTTTTTTATAGTTTTCCTACCCTCACTAATTTCATTATCTTAATGGTCAATGTCTTTATGGTTATTGAAGAAGCCCAGGTTAAAAAGGGTTGTTAAACACAGAACACAACAGAACTACTAAAGAAAATTATGATGTTTGATTAAAATGCAATTGGCAAAAAATAAAGAGGCTCTTGTTCATTTGCTAATCACAGCTTTTAACTAGAGCACAGAATCAAACTCCAGATTTTGGACACCTATGAAATGTGAACCCTAATCTGAATGACCCCTAGTATTATAATGGTATGAAACAAAAACCATAGCTCCAAACACTCCCAAAATCTGGGGGTTTCTAAATTTGAACTTGAATTTTGTGGCTTGTGCCTACTCAAATAAACATCTATTTAAAATCCTATTTCAATAAACTTCTATTTTGTGGCTTGGGCCTATTTAAGTAAGCCTTTTAAAATTAAGTTCTATTTATAGGACCAAAATTTATTTACAGTATCATTTGGGGGGGATTTTAGGATTAGATATGACTTTACATAAAGAGGAACTTTTGTTCAGAGGGTATTTCTTCCTTCTTCATCTTCATTCTTCATCCATGATCATAATCTTCTAGATGGAACAGAAATGATTGCATCATATGTTTATTATTATGAATAAATTACTCATTGGCTGCGTTTCATTACAACATACAAGAAAGATGAGTATGAGAGGGTGAGAATATTTTAGTTACTCTTTTCCCTTCCCATAATTTCGTTTCTTTCTTTTCTTTTTATGAAATAAATGTATTATTAAAATGTTTTAAATTAAGTTTAGTCAAGTTGGCCATGCCTTCACTGCATATTCCCCAAACTGGGCAGAAGACTTTAGGCTATTGTTACAAATTTTGATCTTTTTATACAGTGTTCAAAAACATCACACAAAATGAGATTATTATGATTATTTTTGCAAATATGTTTTCTGCCAGGCCATTCTTTTTCAGCAGGTCCCATTCCTTATGGCTTCACCATGGTCAGGCTTTCACCCAATGCCTTCAATTTATCTTTCTTCTGTATTCATCTCCTCCCTTTCCTTTTTCTCAAATCTCTAGCATTTTCTTTATGCTAGTGCTCCTTTCCCTCATTTAGGCCCAAAAACTGATGTTGAATTCAGCCAATCCTCAGACAATAGAAGTATCTGTGACTTTACTGAGTTTGCTAGACTCACCTTGTAGGATCAGGGCTTTTATAACTTTCTTCTCATCTCCTCATTAGTGCTTGAACTACACCTCTTTCCTATAAGGCTCCAAGTTCTCTCTCAAGAGAGACGAGCAAAGAAATAGAATGACAGTTGCCACTTCAAGGTTTTCCAAAAGTTGGCAATCAAAGTGAAAAGTCATGAATCCACAGTACTGCTGCACTATCATTTTCTATAGACCTAAGACACAACTTGTCATATGATTCCTTTAGGCTCTCTTACTTCATATGCCATGCTTTTGTTTTAACAATGAAAAAGGTCCATCTTTTTTCCATTTCAGCTGAGGAGATATGACAAAAGGCAGAGTTTTCATGAACTAATTACAGCCCTTTGGAAATTACCTTTTGTGCTAGGAAAATATGCTCTTTTTTTTCCTTTTTTTTTTCCTACTAATGATAAAGTAAGCAGTTTGAATAAAAAGTACTATTTAAAGAAAGAGTACAGTTACATAACCTTTCCACAAAATTCAGACATTTTTTTAGCTCCACTTTGCAAAAAGAAGCATGCTACTTCCTGTGAATTATACATACAATAATCTATAAAAAGATTTCTATGCAGGAAAAAAAAAATCTTTTGAAAAGGGTATTGCATTATGTCACAGTGCACATTCACCACTGAACAAAGACATAAGGTTTTCCTCTAACAATATGAGGCAGAACCTGCCAGCATATAGTCCTGTCTCTCTACTTTGAAAATCAATGAGAAATGTGTGTACATACTTAATGATAGACTTCAACCCCTTAGGCTGCAGTTTCAGTCATCATAAACTGATCTGAAGCCACACTGCCACCAAAACTATTCTTCCCCTGGGTGCTTGCCCTGTATTCCCAAAATCTCTTATTGCCAGCACTGCTAAACCTGTGGACAGAACATGGACAGAAAAATCAAGAGCATGGTACAACCAAAAGCTCGTAGCATTTTCTACAGAACTCATTTTCAGCTGACTGAGCTCCCTGGTGCAACACACCATTCCTCCTCAAAAGTAGCACAGCTGAGAAGATGGTAGGAGCAAGAAGAACATGAGCAAGAGGGATGAAAACTAACAAGGAAAACTAGCAGGCTGATGGAGAGATGCTTAAGTCACCTGAAGAAAGTAGGTATAATCATACCCTGAGAGTTCAATGACCCATCCCCCTTGCTAACAAACCATGGTTTGTAAAAGTGAATATACATTATAACACAGAATCTCAGAAGGTTCAAAACCTGGAGAAAATGGAGAAGCTCCAGAAATTTAATAGATCTTACACTTATCCAAAGCTCTAGGCCAGAAGGCAATTGACCATACTGGAAAATCATGATCATTACTTCATTATTACTTTGTTGATGTGATCCACCATGTGGAAAGGCTTCCCAGCTCAGCAAGCATTTTACACTAGCAGCATAAATCAGAAAAGAGGTAATTCTTGAAACAGCATAACATTTGCTGGCATTTCAAGAAGTTATTCTGGTATCTACATGTATGTACCAGAGAGGTTGTGTAAGTTATAGTGGATCTGACTGATTATTTCACAAGCAAGATTTATGCAAGAAAACATTTATTACAATCACTGTCTGTGCAATGTCTTTTCCTCTTGAGTCTTTTACTGAAAGCACAGCGATGAACCAATACTTAGATAGAATAACAAGAGGGTTGGGGATTTTTCTGCTGCTAAGATCTGTACACAAAGGTGTTATATTCTCTCAAGTGTTTGTTTGAGTAGTATGTGAGAGGACCCCACAAGTAACTCACAAACAAATAGGTGTAGCTCAGCTTTCAGGTTCTCTCAGCAATCTCCGCCAGCATGTGATACAGAGCCAAAATGAGAACAGTAAAGCCTAATTTGGACATTATGTCTTTCATTTTATTTGCTGTCTGCTAGGGTTCCTGAGACAGTTTTTCTTATTCAAACTTTACATAATATGCATTGGCCAAATCCCAATTGTTTGGATGGAGGTACAAGATTAGCATTCATATTAGAAATATTGTTTCTCTCCTTCCCCCAACCAAGTCATCACTTTGTTGATAAAGTCACTATTTCTTATTTCAAAGGACAACAGCAGGGTAATTTGTTATGTAAGGAAAAAAAAGAAAAAAAAAAAAAAAAAAAAAAAAAAAAAAAAAGAACCATCTCTTATTTTCTTATTTTTCCAGGAAGGATAGAACCATGAAAAGAATTCTAACAAGACCTGGCATACTACTTTTAGTGCCTTCCTGCCAATAAGAAGAAAAAAAAAAAAAAAGGCAACAAGAAACAAGTTACAAACAAGCTTCATGGCTTATTCACTATACCACTGAGCCTTTTGGCCATCACACTAAATCTCTTCAAATTCTTGCTCCTGTTTTGATGGAAAACATTCAGTTCTATAATAATAGTACTTAGATAACCTGTACTTGACCTGTCTTTGGATAGTGATGATTTTCCATACAAGATGTTTTACTGTGATAACATGGTGATTCAGACACTCTGTCTTAAGGCAGCTGGTGTACAAGTGCTTGGCTCTGGAAATATTTTTTTTTTCTTTTCTGCCATCGCTATTTAAATGTAAGCTGCATGTTAAAGGCCTTTCATGCCAGTCACATTTTCAAAGTATTCTCCCAGTTAATGCATTTCCATTAGAATTCCTCTGTTTTTGGTTTCAAGAACACAGTATTGTACTCATGGGAACTGAGCTTTTCAGGTGTTAAAGAGGATTTGTTATAAAGAAAGTGATTATAATAGGATTTAATGTAATTGAAATTCAAGGTACAGTAGCCATACACGGTATCAGAGACAGCATTAAACTTGTACTGTGGTTGAAGGACCTTTGCTAAGTAAAACCTGGGGCCACAATGAACAGACCATGGTAGAAGACTTCCTGTTGTTGTGCACCTTTTGATGAGCTGGTGCTCTCTTCGCTGCCATGCTCCCCAGAGAAGCAGGACAAACAGCAGAGCTGAACTCCCACAGCCTTGCAGCAGCATGAAAAAATCCTCAGAAATAACAAACGTCTCCCATGGAAATCAGCCTGTCCATATGAGTTCCTGTCCACTTCCCACAGGTTCCTTTCTTACAGGTTGTCACTAGCTCCAGCAGAGTTGCTTTCTGCCACAACCCTCAATGACTTGTGTAGAAGGCCTGGTATCACCACATGTGGAAATGTTCTTTTGCACTGTTGCAAGGGACCAATATGAAACTAATTTGACTCTTCCTCAAATTCAACAAATTCTTCTGTATCATCTGCCATGCAAGCAATCAAAGTTATCCAAACTTTCTGGAAAAATCCTGTTTCCCTCAATAGCTTTCTTTGCCTCTTTGAAATCCATTGGACTTCCAGTATCTCACATACTTAAATAAACCCTTATTATCAATTAATTGCTATACTCCAGCATAGTAACTTCCTTATCATAGCTTGCACTCTTTTCTGTTGGCTTCACTCCTGCTGTGTCTCCATTTTCCAGGGGATCTTGCTTACCTCAAACAGCATCTTGAACTTCGCCATTTAAACATAATTTGTTTTCTCTTTACTCCTGCTTTCTTTTCAGCTATTTCTGTGCATGTTATGATGTCCTTAGATAACTTCTTTCTTGGCTGAACGTGGGTAGTAGAAGTCACTGTTATTATCTTCTATTACACTTTGTTCCCTCTTTGATATTCTGCAACGTTATGCATTCAGCAACTTCTCCAGACCAGAGGTCAGGAATTTAGCCCCACTAGAATTTAGGCACTTTCATATCCATAGCTGAGTTTGTCAAAATGTTTTTTGTTTAAAATATAAAAACATCCCTTTCAATAAAAATATACTTTTATGGAAAATAAATAAATAAATAAACAATATTTTTACAACCACTTCCATTTCAAAGTGGATTATTCCAGTACAAAATTGTTTTAGATCAAACTAAACTAAGAATGAGGTTTATAACCAAATTATTACTTCAGTTTTCACTTTTCAAAGGAATCTCTAACAAAAAGACTGACATTTTTCTTTCGAATTTCCTAGGGATATAATTGGTATCTGGAGGTCACAGGGAATGGTGGTAACTGCATCAATACACTTGTCTTTAAAAAATTGTTATAGTTCTGTATTCTGGGACCTCACTGCTCAGGATCTTCACATTGAACAAAGACATTTAGGATGATGAAGCACTTTCATGGACTACAGTGAGCATAAGGTTCTCACCTTACTGTTCCTTCCTGAGTTACAGAGAATATATGCCCAGTCTTCAGTCAGCCACAAACCAGATAATTTGGGATTTCCTGCATGCATGTATGTATGCACCAGCATCACAATCATCATTATATGCCACTTAACTGCTTGCTGGCACCCCTGAAACAAGGGTGACTCTGCGGTGTTGCATAGCAGCAATTACCACAGCACAAGCAGCATCAAGACACCCCCAGGTTTAAGCAATATCTTCCTGTATGGTTTGCTCTCCATGCCTCTTCCCATCCAAGGGTCACAAGCTGGACATGGATAAGAAGAGACAGACCAGCTGTGGGCAGATTTCTGCCAACTAAATTCGGCTCTTGTTCCAGAAAGGAAATAAATGACAGACTGTCACCCAAGGAGGTGGGGTTTGTCAGATCAGAAGACGAAGGTGTGACTCTGATTTTCAAGGCCTCTTTGCTGTTTGTCCTACAATCCCACTTTAATGTTCTCATACAGCAAATGTGATACTAGAGATCCATGCCCATCCTTCTTCTTGTACTCATTACAGCCTGGACAGAATCTGCAACTCTGAACCACACTGAAATCCACTTCCCAAATGTCCACTAGCTGTGTACTCCTGACATTCCTCAGATGTAGAAGAGAGAAGGGTGTTTACATTGTTATTTCCTTTAATTATTTCTGCCATTTCACCTCTCATTTTGACTCAGGATTTGTTTTCTTTCCTTCCAAGAAAGAATAAAAAAATGTGGAAGTTTGTTATAAAGAAAAGTGAAATGTCACCAATAATTAGTGAAAAACACCAACCTGAGGAACCAGTTCAGGAACACACATATAGACACACACACACAAATAAATAAATGAATTAGTGTTCAAGCTTAAAATTCAGTACCTTTGATGAAAATGTGTGGTGGTGAGAGGATCAATTTCTGATGATGTTATTGAAGGGCAGAAAGAGAGATAATAACTTTGATGCAGGCTCTTTGTTTAAATGTCTATTGTTTGTAGTTAGCTGCTATTTAATCTCCACTACAGAGAAGAACCACTACATAGCTAAACTCTCTTCTAATGAGATCATTATTTTCTTACCACTCTTCAGAATGAATGTCATTTTACATAGCAAAACTACAGAGGCAGCATTTTAGAACACTGCTACCTTTTATCTAACCAACATAAGAGGCACTTGAGAAAAGGACAAGGAGGGTCAAGAAGAAAATGTATGCAGCATAGTTTCTTTGCCTGGCAGGCAGGGAAAGGACAAAGGAAGAGTCCATGATAACAAGACTGACCACCATTATTAGTGGAGAGGGGTTCAAGCTGCAGAGTTTGGGATAGTTAGAGAGAGTTTGGCCCAACATATTAAAGGATTTGCCTGGATTTAGCTCCAACCTACAGAATCTAGTTACATTTTTAATTACTGCTAAATATTGCTTAATACTTTGACATTTGCCAATTTTTACCCAGCCTGAAAAGATTACCATCTTGCTTAGCTCTGTCAGAAATATCACTCCTTTTTCAGACTTCCTCTTTAAAGGGTAAAGTTTCTTCCTTCCAGCCAAAGTGGACATACATATGTTATGTGACATTTTGCAATTCATTTTAGCTGCAGACCAGAGCTGGTGGATGTTTCCGCAGAAGCTTAAAGCGTCCCTGCCCTGCCCTGTCCCTGCAGCAGATGTTGCCTCCTTCTAGAGCACCGGCAGCACAGGCAAACATATGCCCATGCCTCAACCACTGCACTTCACAGCCCAGCGTATTAGCTTCAGTGGCTGATAAAGGTAGCTTTGCACTAAGACAGAGGATTGTAAACAGCAGCAGCTGAGCCCTGAATATGCCTGGCTCCACCGGATCTGTTCCAGGCGTGGAAAACCTCTGAGCTGTGTGAGGGTGCAAAGTGCTGGAGGCAGGAACATTTCACGTTGCTGTAAGCATCTGCTCTGGTGCCTGAGACTCAGATCAGTCAATTGAGGCATGAATATTCATAGTGCAGAAATTCTACCTGTGTCCCTCTGCCTTGTTAATAAGTGAAGGAGGCTTCCGAACAGGAATGTGCAGAGCAGTGAGTACAGAGCTGCCTGCAGCCAGCTAATCAGAGAAAATGGTCCCAGGGAGAGGGCAGAAATTACACTGCCCGCCTTGAGCACTCAGAGCCATGAAACTGGCCCAAGGAATCATGAGAGCTACTTAAAAATAATGTGATTTTCATAAACAATTCAAGTGGGATTCCTTTTATTTGCTTTCTGATTTTATAGATTCCCAGGATCGTGTTTATAAACTTTTAGCCAGCACATAAAGGCCCTAAAGGTTCCCATTAAAAACTAACAGAAAGGGGGAAAGATCTGCATCACCCATGTGATCCCAGGCAGGGAACCAAATGACAACAAAAGATATGTATCAGAAATCATATCAGTTGTGCGATTTTTAAAGTCAGGAGAGAAGGCAACAGTTTAACCACTTTCTCTCCCTCTCTGCCCAGCATGGAAATTTCTACGTTCGTCCATTCTGCTGCTTTATTTCTGTCTGGGTGTTTCTCTAAATCTGAAGTAAGTCATCTTTTCTGCCCTTTGTTTATGGGGAACTGTGTTTGAGAAGCAAAAGAATCAATGCTCTGCTCATCAAACGGAGGAGTGTTCAGCATTCATAACATGAATGGCCTAAAATAAATGCCTCTGGCTGCTGTTTTCATTCTGCCTTGCCACACTCTGGTCCTACCAGGCCCGCACATGAGCGGCGGTGTGGGAAAATGGGGCCTCCTCTGAAGTTCTCAGCGTAATGGTCAGAGCATTCAGGCATGTGCAGACACGCCAGTCCTGGTGCGTGCTTCTTGTTTTTGTTTGTTGTTTGTTTTAACAGCTGCTAATAATTATATTATCCTGCTGGAGAGGTAGTTCTGGGAAACGGCAATCTTTGAAAGCACCGAAGTGATAGGAGGAAGATGCCGCTTCCCTCCCCCCTTCCCTCTCCCTGTTAGTTTTCTGGTACAAACAGCATTCCTGCCTCATTCCCCTCTGAAGTTAAAAGACTTAAATTCTTTACAAGGCAGGTCATCTGTTCGTAGCCAAAACCCTGCTTGCTTTTGTCTTTCCACTTGCTTTCAAATGAAAAAAAAAAAAAAAACAACTGAGAGCGCACACCGGCCCACTTCACCAACTCAGAAATTAAGCATAACAAGCTCAGGGAAAAAAAAAAAAAAAAAAAAAGGCAGTGTTTCAGTTATTAATGTGTGTGCGTTCAGCACAGAGCGCTTTCCAGCAGCTCTTCCAAGAATGCTCGGCGGGTTGTTCTCGACCTGACCTGATGGAGAGCAAACGAGTGAGCGGCAGGCACACAGGCTGCAGTCACACCATGTCCAGAGCCACGGTGTGCTCATTCCAAGGAACACTGTCAAGTGCTTTTAATAGTGTTAAATATAATTTATCGATTCTCCATTGTTTGTAATAATAACCTCCCTGAAGCCTGAGAATAATGTTTTCTTTTCCCCTGCAGATTTTGTCCTGTCAAACATTTATTTTACTTTTTTTTTCATGGTGTTGCTAATAGACCTTGAAATTAACACTGCATTTATGTCTAGAATCTGTACTGTGATTGTTTTTGCTAGTGCACTGCATTCATCCATCAGCAAAGCAAAATAGGGGCAAGAAGGTACATCTGAACCACTTACAATTCTGGGGGGGTGGGGGAAATGAGTCAAATTCTGCCCTCAGATGAATGCATGGAGCTCTCATTAAGGTCAGTGAGAGCCTGGCTGTGTATGTACCACAGAGGCAGAATTTGGCTCAGCGCTTGTTAGGTGATTGCAGCTGTAAAGCTAGAGGGGGCATAAAATGTTGGGGAGTGTTTTAATAGGTCCTATATAAACATTGGCTGTTGGGGATTTTTTATTTTTTTTATTACTCTGTGAGGTCAGGTACTTTTAAAATAAAATAAGGGATATATAATTCCTTATGAAATTAGAATAAGCTTTAAAGTGAATTAAAGTAGGGTCTAAACCAAATGACACTATCCCTTTGAACAGTTGCATAAGAAAAATTACTAAGCTCTAAGTAAAATTTGACGACTGGGTTTGTCAGACTGGCTTATATTTAACAAAATAGGAGTTACTCAAATTTACATTAGCAATTAACAATAAAAGAATATATAATTTACTTTGAACTTTTTTTCACTTCAGCACAAAACTTCTATAAGAGTTATGCTGCTATTAAAAGCACATTGTGTTGCAAACCCCTGTAAAATGCAGTATGTTGCAGGGTCGAATTAACAAGCAGGAATCAGGAAATATTTAAAGGGCCCCTTGTTACCTGCTAGTATCTTTTTCTTTCCCATGGAAAACAAGAAGCGAGCTGGAATGTAAACAGGGTGAAGCATGAGAATAAGAAATGCACCGGGAGCACATTCAGGACAGCCAAACACGATGGCCTTGCAGAAGGCCTCTGCCTTCTGAGGAGGGGGTTTCCATAGCTAGTAGGGAGCTGCTCAGGCATGGAGAGGGCTGACGATGCAAAGCAGCCAGCGAGGGGGAAGGGAAAGGGGTTGGGAAAGGGGGGGAGAGGCAGCGGGTGAAGGAATAGTGTATACAGCTCTTCACCTCTCGGTCTCGATTCAATTTACTTTCTGCGAGTGTTAGGAAAGCACTCAGTGCAACACAGCCCAATGAAATAATCACACTTGCAAAGCCTATGTGTATCTCGAAATTGCCAGAACTTCATCCGTATGTTGGGTTCCCATGCAGGAAATAAAAGCTGGGTGATTTATGGCTTTTTATTGCACTTCTTGGCCATTGCTAACATTTCCTTCATTGAGAAATGGCAGAAGCTGCAATTTGGATTTTTATTGTGCAGTTTGCCAGCCTCCTCCCCACCCCCTTCCCTCTTTTTTTCTTCTTTCCTGGGTGAACTTGCTTTGGGTTTAGGAGATGAAAGTTTATGGAGGCAAATGAGTGTCAAGGGGACTGAATCCAAACACGGAGCCAATGAGCCTGTTGCCAGATTTTATCTACCCTCACTGAAAATACAGTATCCAGAAAAAGAAGAGTGATTATAAAGGAGAGTGACTTAGCCTCTAACTTACACAAAAATTCTTGGACGGGTTTCTGGTTTTCTTTTTTAAACAAACAAAACAATGTTTCCTGGTTGGCAGTTCCCAAAGTCTTTCCTTTTTTTCCCCATTTTTTTGGCACATTGCTGAAAGGTCATGCTGATGTATTTCCAAAACATTCTCATTGAGTGCAGCTTTGCAAAAAAATAAGAGCCTCTTTCTTCAAGGCCTGATCCTTCTCTCATTTAAGGCAGATACAAAATCTCAACTGTCCCTGGTTTGCAGGGTCACAGGAGTAGAGTCTAATCACAGAGTCAAGATTGCAGTAGGATTAAATACGGGCTGGGTAGCAGCAGCTATTCCTAAAGCTGCTGACACCATTATACAATCCTGTTTACCATTGCTTGTGTCTGCCAGACTTTAATGGTTCATCTGACAATGTTCATGCTACTTTTCAGCCTAAGTAAAGATTTCTGAAGACGATGCAAAGGGTGAATTGGCTGTTTCTCTTGTTAAAATAGTCTAGTGATGATTCCTTTGACAGCCCTTGTGCCTATGCACTTGGGGGAAGGAACTTCAAATATGGTATGCTTTATTTCTCGGCTGAACTGTATCACATCAAAACACTGCTGAATGGAAATTTTTTCGGATTGCACTTTACATGTGCTCAGTGTGCTGCAGTTTTAAAACCTGTTGATTCTGATTATGCAGCATGCATACATACACATAGACACTGCAGCTAAACCTGAAGATATTTTGCCTGCCACATTTTGCCTGCTGCTTCCAAACATTTCATCTGGCAGGCATATTGCCTTGTAGAGTAAGGTGTGCGCATGCATGTTTGCATGTGTGTGTATGTGTGTGGCTGCAGTTGTTTATTTGGCTTAGGCAAGCAAACAGGAGAATGGGTAAAAGCACTTGACTGGAACTCAAGAAACTTACGTTCTGTTCTTGGCTTCGCGTCAGATTTCCTGCATGACCTTGTATAAGTCACTTATTCTGTTGTGTACCTCAGTCATTTGCCCCATAAGAACTTTCCTTCCTTCCAGTAGTGCTATATAGCTAGAACGCATTAATGCATTAAGGAAAAACTGGCTGGAGAGAGAGAGGAAGGAGGGGAGAAGTGGGTTTTAAATTAAGGCTTTCTTCATTCCATGAAGGGTCTCACTTTCTTCTGGGTAACTGTAACAGAAGAACAACCAGTATTACCAACATTCACTGTTGTACTCTAGCAGTGCTCAGATACACTAGTCATAACTTAGTTATAAATTAGAAGTGTATTGTTCTATGTGCTGTACAAGCGGTGGACCAAAAGATGATATATTTGGCCTCAGAACTATCAGCGGCAGGATTTCATCATGCCATATAAATCTAAGCCAGCACTGCATAGTTTTGTGCCCAGCACTTGTTTTTCTAGGATTTTATATTCAAGGGAACACAGTATGAACTAAAGCACAAGCACTGCAAGTTTTAAGTACTCCTCTGATACGAAGCCTACTGCTCTCTCCTTCAGTTCCTTTCAGCAAGAAGTAAAATCATGTTGGCTTCTGGATTGGGCTTTTATCTGAAAGTTAAAACAAACGCCAGCCTGCTGCCTTTAAACTCCAGCACTGATCCCATTGAGTTTGCACAGGGCTGAGAGGATTTGAAAAGAAATGTAGGATTTTTGTCCCTTTGACACACAAACATCCCGGCAAGTTACCTTTTTGTTTATTCCACTGTAAACCTCCTAAGCAGGCTGCATTCAGGGTGCTCACCTTCCATAGCATGACCTTTCAAGCAAATATATCCTTTCAAACTTTGGAATTCAGTGAGGTAGAATTAAAATAATTGACCTTTCATTCTCCTTTCCTCCTAGCCCACCTCCCTCTCAGATGCTTTCCTTTTAATAACCAAGAAGCACATCTGCAGTTTTTTGCTGTAAACACTGCAAAAAGCATTTAGGTTTTTAAGGTAACCTTGGCAAAATCCAAATTAGAAAACATACTGCAGTGATTCACTTTTAACCTCCAAGTTATTTCACAGCATAGCTGACAGCCTGCATTCTTCAGAACTTTGTGTTGTTTGCTTTTTTTCCTCTCTCTCGCTGTAAGCAGCAGGACAAGAAAAAACAAACCCAAAAAAAGCATAGGAATATTTTTCTCCATTGGGGGCATACTATGTAAAACACACTTGAAGAACTAGTTCCTTTTCTGGTCACTGAACTAAAAAGAGACACATTTCTTACAAGTTTAGAATAACTCCAAATCAACAACACAGCCCCTCCTTTTTAAGTAATAGTTGTATAGCTTATTGCTTGATGATTTAACAGATCTTCAACTCCCTTCCCTCTCACCAGGGCCACTCAGCCAAGAAAGGGCCCTTTTCTGTTTAAATCATCATGTTACTATCATAATTTCCTAAGCCTGCCAGTGCCATTGCCTCGGCTAATCCTCCAGATTTAGGCAAAGCAGTTTGGGGAGCAGCTCAGGCAATGTGTAATGTGTGTTGATTGAGGCATGGAGCCCATCAGTGGGGATGGAAAACAGGGGCTAATCCTCACTGAGAAAGCAAAAGCAAGAGAAAGAGAGATGCTACAAAGGGAAGGGGTGGGGTTCTGTTTTTCTCAGAAACGTGCTGCACTGTAGGACTGTGCCTTTTATTTTTGGCACAAATTGCTGTAGCAAATTATATAGCTTATCAGATGTGGTTTGTTAGGCTTAGTGAAGAAACCACTGCAAGGACTTGTTTTCCTTGTTGTCTGCACCCGATTATGAGATCGGCTCAAATCAGATTCCTGATGCTGCACAGGAACAAGGTTGAAACTCCACTGGCCTTGTTTTTCCTGTAACTGAATTAAGCATGATTGGGTTACAAACCAATTCAGCCCAATTGGGTTGATTCTCTGTCTGACTTTACGCAAAAGCAGTCTGCACGTTCACCTTGATGCACAGGGATTCACTAGTGAGAGGAAAGGCAGGTGCTAATTTCCATCACGGCGTAAGCACACACAGCTCCTCTTTGAACAGCTTAATAGGAGCACCATGTTGCAGGGTTGAATTTGGGCCCTTTGCTAAGTGTGTTTGTGAGAAGCCAGACTGCAGATGCAGATCCTGCAGACCCCTGCTTTCTTCTCAACATCCCAGACCAGCCCTGAAGGATGCAAATGTGCATTAGAGGAGATGCAGAAGGGATTTCAAAGTATATTAATAAACAGGGCTTAACCATGGCACCTAGGGAGCAGATACACATTTTATTCAGTTCTCCCTGTGACTGGAAAAATGATATTTGGTACTGGGGTGGGCAGCGAGGAGATTAAATCAAATTAAATCTATGTGTCCAGAGCTACCTGCAGTGTGTCTCCCCAACCAGTAAGGCACTGACAACACCGAGACAGAGCAACTTGCTCCCTTGATGCTGCTCCTGCCTGGCGAGCAGAACAGCTCTGCAAAGGTAGAATGGAATGAGGAGAGGGAGAAGACAGAGCAGAGGGGAAGTCCTCAGCCACCCAACTATTTTCAGGGAAGGAGAGAAAATATTTCATTTTCTACCTGTAAAGAAAAATGGATTCATGTCACATCCTTCGTTGATTATCCTTGGCATTATGCAATTCAATAGATTTGCTGCCTTGATTAGACAAGCAGAATAGAATTTTAATTGTGAGCCTCTGGAAGGCAAAATGGAAAGATTTGTATGGAAAATTTGGGAGGCTGAAACATTATTGGAGGGCTCAGCTTTTTATAGCCAGTCTTCCTGCTTCATTGGACCATCTGCCTTTACTTGTGCTCTGCTGCTTGGGGTTGAGAAGTTGTGGCTTTAAAAATGAGCCACAAAGTTTAACCAGATAAAAAAATGTGTGCAAGATCCCTCAATACCAGCAGAACAGCCTTCAGCACCCCAGCTACATATGTTGACAAGAAGAATGTTTTAATTTTAGCCTTATTTTTACTGTTTGTCAAACAGAAATGATGCATGTAGTTGCTTGCACAACTCACAGTTAAAGGAAAGTCCCTTTCAAAAAGGCCTGAGAAATGCAGTCAGACAAAACTATTTTACTGGGGGTGAAGAGAGTATTTTTTTTTTTTCTTTAGATACATGGTTATAGATATATTGGTAGGAATTGCTTAAGACTGACCGACCTAGGCCAGTGTTTGCAGGTCAGAAGGGAGAAGATACCAGTGTCAGCAGCCAGTGCTAATGTAAGGAATTGGGGTTTAGTTCACAGCAGAAATCAGAGCTGAACACAGGCCAGGACCAAGTGAAAGCAAATGTCGCCTTTCTGATACCTTTGTTCTAGGTTAGCAATGAAATGTGTTATTCCTATTTGCTGCCTAGGGAGGTAGCTAGTAAAGACAGAAGTCTGATTATGCACAGAGGGAACAGTCTGTGCAATACATGATAATCTCCACTACTGGCCTCCAACCGTTTGGGGACATTATTCACAAACAGTGATTTTCAGGTATAGTTGTCTCCCCATTTATTTACTGATAAAAGCTCTAGCAACAGAAAACATTAGTTCTACAAATTCTTACCTACATTGCCCAGAATTCAAATACACAAATTCCAGCCCAGTCAGTGCTCTAGTATGTGTAAGGTCCCTCGTTTAATGCACTACAAGAAGGTTCTTGCCCATTCAGCAATCTGCTTTCTCTCTGTGAAAAACTTTAAAAGGATGTTGGGTTTGTTCCAGTGGGAAAAACACTTGAAACCATAAACAGTTTCATAAGGCTGGGAAAATGTTTCCTGCCCATATCTAGCCTTTTCTGTAGGTGAAATAAATATGAAAACTGCTTGAAATACACTGTTTCTACTGTGTCCTTCTCATACCTGCACTGAAACAACGATAGTGGAACTTAACTGATACCTTTGTGCAGAAATCAGAAAAAAATGGAGAAATGAAAGACAGAAATGCCAGCCATCTTTAAAGAAGCCAGTGACAGCTCACTCATGAAGCTGGAGAAATAATGAGCTGGAATCATAGACCACAGACTTGAAAACTGTAAAAAGTTGTGGGTAGATCTTCCCTTCCTAACTCTGTGGCCATGTCAGATATGAGCACTGCCCAAAGCCATGTATTTGCATACAACACCTTGTTATCTGCTTTTGCTATGGTCCTGGAAGCACAGCTGAGACCAGCTGGCACTCTGGTATGGTCCAGTAACATGGACGTCACTGTTTCAGCTAATAATCCCATCCTCTACAATGTCTACAATGACCTCTGACAGCACTTTCATCAACAGTGCCATGTCTGCAGAAGGGCAAGGGTTGCCTGCAAAAAAGCACTAGCTTCACTTGGTGTCATCTCTGCATCTGCACAGGAAGTGCAGCCACTAATGGTAATGTCTCTGCTTCTACATTTTTCACTTTGGTACCTTTGCAATTAAGTGGGCTCTTGTGAGGACTGAAATATCTGTGCCGTCACCTACTGAATGGTATTTTGTGCAGAAACAGGAATATTTTTAATTTATTTATTTTACACAGGTCAACTTATCCATAATATTTTACTTCTAATGTCTTTTTGATATTTCAAAAAATAAACTGTTCCTTCAGGGACTATGCTTATAATTTACATGGAGTTTTCTTTACTTCTTGAAGGAGTATAAAGGTAGGAAGTAAGTTTACAACAAAAAGTAAAGAGGTGGCCATAGAAACATTGGCATTTTAGCATTGCCAAAACATCTGTAAATCTCATTTCAAGGCAGGCATAACAGACGATTAGGAACTGACTCAAGAAAATACTAAAGATGTGCCCAAAGCACTTAAGAATCTGATTATTTTAGTCTTGCCTTTTACCTAAGTATTTATTTATACACTTTGCTAAGCCTGGTACTAAGCAAGAAAATCTCATCTGAATTTAAGGCACTTTACTGAGAAGATCAAGATAATATTTCAACTGATTAACCAGAGTTAAGGGCTTCTGCTTCTCAGTGATACTGAGGACATGCTGCTACAATTGAATTCAACAAGAACTGCAGATGCATGCTGCCTCTGCAAAATGGTGCTTTTTCCTTGGGATCTCAGCTGTGGCTTCTGTGCCTGATGTTAGGCACCTGCATATGGAAATGTTGCTATTTGCTTTGTTAAAGCCTAATCAGTTACTATTATTTTGGGGTTAAGCAAGCAAGTTTGGAATTTGAACTTGCACAAACAAAAACATGTGTACACAGCAATGGGCCATCTACAGTACCAAAGAAAATGTACAGTCCAGCTGTTTCATGGCATCTCCTTTCTGTACCTCACAGAATCAGTACTGCTGTGCTTAATGATAACACCTTTATCTGACTGAACAGAAATAGATGTTAATTTTAAAATGCATTCAGTGTAAAAGGGAAAGAAAAGGAGAAAAGTACAGCTGCAATCTTCTGTTTGTGGACTTTCCAAATTTTTATTCTGAACACGAGTCTAACATCATTCATGGAAATACCAGCTCAGCACTGTTGAACAGCAGTGTGTTTCTTTATATTTATTTTGCCCCCTCATATTTTCTTCCATTAAAGTTTAGCAATGTACACAAACAAACTGCAATGAGAAAAAAAAAAGACAGAAATGAAACTCATAAAAAGGCAAGCAATAGAAGTGACCTTTGCCACTCCTTTGATAGTATTTTGAACATTTTTCTGCTAGCGGTTAAGATTTTTTTTTTACACTTTCAGGCAGCTGTAGATGATAACATGAATAAAATTGTATGCTGTCTCATGAATTTAACAGAAACTTTTTAGGGACCATAATTGCTCTTTCTGGAGCATACTTTAATTTAGAGTTGGAATTCTTTCTGTGACTTATGAAGCAGTGTATTTTCTACCATGTAAGGTATACCTTTAAACCTTCCTCCTCACATATACACATATTTGAAACGTTTGCTTTCATGCAGTCACTCACACAAATATAAATACTCAAATTCATAGATATATGCACATACATAAGAACATGCAACAGCGTGTGTGTATGTGTAAATAAATGCATGTAGGAAGGCATATATTTGCATATGTGAAAATGCAGAAATTTCAAATGATTATATCCCTAATTAGACCCTAGTCTGGAATTGTACAGAGCCATGGTGAATTACAAGCAAAAGATGGCACTCTAGGGGGTAACATAGGAAATGCTTGTGATTGACCTTCAGTGCTTTCCAGGAGTGAAGGTTATGGGCAACTTTTTGTGTCTTTTTGAGATCACCAAAAACCTCTGATTGGGAGAAATAACCAGATGCTGATTGCTCTGTGGTTTTTACTTTTAAATATGTGCCCAAGCAGAAGACACTTTCTGTGTAATGATATGTTAAAGAAAGAGAAACCTAGCATCAGCTTGGACTGTCTTCAGCTGCTACAACAGGGTAGCAGCCCTTTGTGTTAGTTATGGTAGGGACTGCAACAAATAGATTTGTGCATCTGACAGGCCCGTTCCTTCCATTTGCTGAACCGTTTACTATGTATGCTGCCAGTGTTGTGAACAGCACTATATGTTTAGTGTTATCCTCCACCAATGTAACCACATGAACATGCTAATACCAGTGACCTAGTCATGCTATGCTACAGCTTGCTTAATAACCTGAGAACTAGAAGCCCGGAATTTTATTCCTTTTTCTTTCACTTGCTGGCTTGTCTTTTTTCCTATCCCACAAATTTAACTGAGATTTGACAAATTGTCCCATGTTGCAGCAAAAGGAAAACAGCCCTGTGTAAGTTTTTCCACACACGGATGATACTAACCTTCAGATAGGGGCAGCCAGCCCCTATCCCACATGGGCTGGTTGACCAGTGGGCTAATGTTCTAGCTAGAAATTTGTCCTCCACTGGACAGATATTTAATTAGTAACAAGAAGTGGAGTAGCTGGAGTGAAGGAACCCCAGACAAAGATCTGTGCTTGCCACATTTGGACACACTCCTTGCTTCATTTAGAGCAAGATGGGGAAGTAAACTTGTCTCTGCTGTAGCTGGGCAAGCTATGGAGACAGTTTTCTTTAACGAAATAACCAATTCTGTTAGCCTTTTTTCATATTCACTATTCCTTGAAAAAAAAATATTCCCATTTCAGTTGGGTACCTGTAGAAAAAGTAACTGTTTAGCATGAGAATGATGGGCCAAGGCCCCCTACAACCTAGGCATAAAGGACTGGGGCTTTTTCATTTCTTTTTTCTCCTCCATGTGTCCTTCTGTGAGTCCCTCCCTGGAAATGGAAATGGTGTATTGTAATGCAGATTTCCTGCAGAATCTCACAGATCACTCTCTGCAGGGATTTCACTCTTCAGCTGAAATACTTTTCAGCCAAGGTATTGTTCATTTATTCAACAGCTTTATTTTTAAACATGGAATAATATAACTGTGCATTACTAATTCCTTTTAAAAGTATTATAGTGTTTATTTTTTGATTGAGGCTTGAGGGCTCAAGATCATTTAGCAGAGTTATATTTTGTTTTATTCCACTATTTGTGAATTTAAAATACACTATGAAAGGATTGAAATAAAGTAAAGGACCTCAAAATCCCACTAGTCTTGTTTTCCTTTCTTCAGTCCCAGCACCCAGTCTGTTTCTTCTTTCATGGTTTCTGAAGAGAACTATTTTCTTTAATGTAATCACTAGCTGATTGACTCTTGCCTCTGTTTTCATTTTCCTCCTATTTGTGGCAGGTCAGAGAAAACAGCAAAGGTTTCATTTAATTTCTCATTAAAGACCACAGTTTGGCCCCAAAGCCCTCAAGAGCCCACAGACAGCTGGAGAAACGCAGTCCACATCAAACCAGACCCAAGGAGTAAGACTAGAATTGTGAAGCAATGAAAGCCTCAATCTTTCCCTGATTTTGTATTTGTATTTTCCAAATATTTTGTATTTGTATTTTCCAAATACATCCAGGTGTCTGCCCTGGGCCTCAACACCAAAGCAACCAGCGTATGGTCTTCTTCAGTAGTACATGGCTTCCCCTTCCCAGCTGCTCGCAAAAAGAGTCAGAAGGGCCAAAAGGAGTGACAGGAGACTGAGGAAGCTCTCTCCCTCCAGCAGGTAAAGGGAAGACCTCAACACCACTGGTGCAGCTGGGAGAGTTGGAAGATTTTGTGGACATCAGAGCTTTTGTTCTGCAGCTGCTTCACAGAGATTAACCCATTTTTTTCACAGAAAGGGGAAGATTGTGACCCACAGAAAACAAAATCACCGTGGAGGAGGCAGCAGGAAAGGGCAGTATGAATTAGCTTCCCCCACTTCTGCAAACTAACTTTTGTCCTGAGCCTATTTTCAGCATCTCCACTACATAAACTACAATATTTAGATATCAGATATTAATTCTTTAAAGAGTTTATTACAATTTAGCATAATTCAAAAAGAAGCAGGAAGATTTGTCCTTACTATGGAAACTATGGCACACAAAATTCCCCGTCTGGCTCATACAAAGGTCCTGAGGCATTACACTAAAGTTCAGGAAGATATTTGCACCTTACTGTAACAGAGCAATGTTTTAAGTCCTGTAGACATTAATACATTAATCTCAAACATATATTTAACTTGAGAAGGCTTCATCCCACTGGGAAAAAAAATATATGTATTTATCAAGAATTAGGAATTTAGTTGAATCAGGACCTAAAAGAAATAAGAAAAATAATAAAATAAAATAAAATAAAATAAAATAAAATAAAATAAAATAAAATAAAATAAAATAAAATAAAATAAAATAAAATAAAATAAAATAAAATAAAATAAAATAAAATAATAAAATAAAAGGCAGTTGCATTGTTACTCTAGAGATAATGACTGCAGATATGTGTTTACATATCCAAAGTAAAAATATCAGAAAATGCAAGGGAGTATTTAGAATTATGTTAAGAAACCCTTACCAGAATTATTATGTGCTATGGGCTAATAAAAATTGTAACTCCTTACAATACCTTTGTGGGCTAACCTCTGCCTTGAAATGTGCATAGCCAGCTTCCATTGATGTACATAAACATAAACTATTGGATAAAAATTAATTGATTTAGAATTGTAAAAAAATGATCAGCCTTGCAGAGAAAAGGGACAGCAGCAAACGGATACATTTTAAGTACTAATGACTCTGCCTTATGAGAGTAGCTTTATACAGTGTATAATGCATGAGTGGTAAAATAGGTCAAACCCTGGAAGCATCCACATCTTTGGAATTATTATGAATACAATGGTTTTACTGCATCACCAATTGCATAAGAGCTCCAAAGCAAAGCCGTATGTGGAATGCAAAGCATAATGAAAATCCTTGCTCTTATGTCGCAGATTAGGGAGCTACGGCAGATTTTGGATTCCTTCCCAATTTTAATATGGTTACGTTTTTGTGGCTAGTATTTTCATTTCTGTGTGAGATATGAGTTTGCTCACTTGTGTTTTTGTACCATTCACAAGATTTTAGCCATTTGTGGTACAGTCAATTTGGCATGTTAGCAGTGCTACTCATTTTTATTCAAAGAAATGTCTGGTCATCCCATTTGTACTCTGCTGTTTGTTTGTTTTTTCTCTTTTGTTTTGGTTTGGGTTTTTTTTGGAGTGGGGGTTCATCCCATAATATCCCATCCCCCACAAATAGGGGAAGCTTGTTCACTGTCTACCTAGAAATACAACTAAAGTTATGTCAATGCCAGGTAATAAAAAGGCTTTGTTATTTAACAGGCAAATAATAGAGAGCCTTTGTGCAAGGATAATTACAGTGGTTTGGATATTTCTGGATTAACTCTTGGGATGAACATTCATCTCAGTAAATCACTAATAAATACATTAGCACCATATCCCTCTCCATTTTCTACTCTAGTCATCTTGGTCATAACACTCAAAAGCTTATCTGGGGCTGCTTTTATAGTTCTGGCTTCAATACAACTTGTCTAACCTTGTATAACTAACAAAACAGCTACAACTTCCTGCATTTTACTTCCACGAATATGTCTTTTGGCAAAGCAACAAGAAGGTTGCATAGCTGAAGGGGTACAGGAAGAGTAAAGGGTAAATATTTGTACAGCACTTCAAAAAAGTAGGACAATCATGGCACTACTTTGGTTTTACATCCGTATTAACCATCAAAATTCACGTCACTGTCGCCTTAAAAGCCAGCTGCAGAGAATCAGGCCCTTAAAAGTCCATGTGCCATCACTGCTGTCCTTACGCTAAATCATCTCTTTTGTTTTATCTGTTACAGTTTGCCTGAGCCAGTTCACCATCAATAGAGGCAGGCCTGATGCAGGCGTGGGCAGAAGATGCAGGAGCACCCAGCACAGGGCTGGGCAGCAGGTAGCAAGGGGCAGGAGCAGCATTTCCCCAGACTTCTTTACTCAAAGCTGGCTTCTGTGGGAAGAAGAAATGATGAAATTTTATAAAGAGCCTTGAATACTGCACACAAAACTGAGGCAAATCTCATGTCTTTATACTTCATGGAAGTCAACATGAGCCTAAGCTATTGCCATATATTATATGTCAGAGCTGCTTACTTCACAGGATGACCCTCAAGAAGCACGGGAACAGGCAGTAACATTTTGTCTAATTCTTCTACCCTGACACTTAGGTCTGACTGAAGAGTTTTTGATGAAAATCAGAAGGCACAAGGTCCAAATATTTATCTGATATTGTTAAGTATTACTATTTAAAGTAACTTATGCTACCTGACAGGTCTTCCTAGTCAGAGGGTTTTAAAAAAAAAAAAAAAAAAAGCTGTATTTGAAGGAAAAGTAAGACATAAAAGTTTAAAGAGGGAAATGCAGAGTGGGAAAGTACTGCTATTATTATGGAATAAAAGTGCTGTGAAATTGCTGTGAAAATCGGAAATCCATAATTTTATTGCCAATCCTGTTTTTGCCTTACAATAAATCATGAACATTGGAGAAGGAAAAAAAGATCCTTTAGGTCATTTTTTCTTTCTTCTTGTTAATTAAGAATGTCTCCCTACAATGATCCTGACTGGTTTGTTCAGTTTTAAAATAACTAAAGCACAGAGGGTTCAACTCATTCCCTTGGGAGAACATTCAGCAGCTGAACAGACCACACTGCTAGGAAATTTTTCCTCATTATCAGCATGGATTTTGCCTTGTTCTGTTTCATCCTGTTACTTCTGGTTATACCTGGTTGGACCATCTTGCGTATTCTGTATTACATAAAATTCCATCATTTCATCTCATACACATATTTCTTTTCCAGGGCAGATACTAGGCTAAATTTGAGCTTCACTGAAGAAACTGGATGTAAACTCAGAGTAGTGATTAGCTGTAATAGGTCCTATTTTTACTATGTACTGAGCACACAAACAAAGAGAATTCCTATTTAAATTCTGAATGGAAAATCTGAAAATCAATTTATTTTTTCTTCAAGCACTATTTTTTTTCTGCAAGTAGATGGCTGCCCATTTTTCAAATCTACTCAAGCACTTAGAAAGCAACTTGCAGATACCAAATTCTTCCCCTCCAAGAAAACTAATCTGACAGGCTGAAGCTACAGATCACATAGTAGTTCAAGTTTAAAGGGAAGGAATGTCTTTTATTTACTACAGGACCAACACCAGAAATATTTTTTCTGGAGTAGTTAGCTAAGGGCAAATGTGTCCTCTGTGTAGAAGGTCACAACAGAGTATGTACCACTTGAGTCTCAATTATGCTCTGTTTGTACCTCCCTCTGAAACTTTCTCTGATTGGGAGATACTGGGACTTTTTTCCATTTAGTGTGTTTCACTGTCTCTTGGAGAAGTTATTCATAAGAGGTATCAATTAAACATTTATAGATAGTGGTGTGAGGTAGACCTCCTACTGTATTGCAAGAGAAAGCAGTAAAAGGCACTTATGTAATATTGTTAACTATCGTCTTGTATAATGTTCCTCCTTATCACCTGCTCTCAGAAGACAAACAACTCTAATGCTCAAGCCCCTTTTTAAAAAAAAAAAAAAAAAAAAAAAAAAAAAAAAAAAAGTAATATAAATACTGAGAACTTTGTTGAAAATCCTTCTTTTTGCTCAGGAAACAGAGGGGAAAAACCCATGAAGAAAAACACAACACTCTTCCAACCCCTGTTAAACTGGGAGAAAGTGAAACCAAATTGCCAGCAAACAACTGAACAAATGCTTCTCAGAAGCTTAATATTAACCTTAAATTGAGATAATGAAATTATAAAGATGTTTCCTGCTGTTTGTCTGAGATATTTATCCTTTTATTTGAAACACATGCTCCATAAAAGTGTATTGGTCTCAACATACCTCCTTTCAAGCTGACAATTTTTCTCAGAAGGGGAAAAAAGTGGGGGGGGGGGGGGGGGAATATTTATGCCTACAGCCAGTCTCCTAAATCTGTGGCCAGGTACACTAGAGAGAAAGTAAAATTTATGCAGAAGATCCAATGCATCTGGTTAGTATACCAATGGGTTGATTTTTGTTGTTACTGTTGGTTTGTTTGTTGTTTTTTTTTTCTCTGTTGTTAATTTTCGGGGGGGGGGATAACTGTGTAAAAATATATTTCTAGATCCTTGCTTCCTGTTTCTGGCCAACCCCACCCTTCTTTTATGTTTTGCAGTTCAGATAAGAGACATACTTTCTGATTTGCAAACTACAGTCTTGCTCCCTCCAACTATCCCTTGCTCTTGAGGAAATAGATTTGTATACTCAACTTCTTTTATAGACCATGCACATTTGGGGATGTGAGATTATTCCAATGCAAAGCCTCTGGATCTGATTGACTGCACAGCAGTGAAAACAATGAGTGGATTACAGGTGGTAAAAAAAAATAAATAATCAAACTCAAAATAAAGAAATGCTTAAAACTACATTAAAGCGTATGTACATTGTGCTTCACAGGAAAGTCCAATGCATTTGCATTCTGGAGAATGGCATATGCCACCTGCAAACTTCCTAGGTTTGCTGTGTGTATGCCAAACCCTTGAAATCAGCTAGTATGAAAAATGTTCTTGTGGCTTTATTTGCTTTGCAGGGTTTTGGGTTAAGGTTTTGTTTTGTGTTGTTTGCTTTTGGGGATATCAGTTGGTTTGGGTTCCATCCCTCCATCCCCCCACCCTCCTTGAAGTGACTAAAAATGCAAGGAAAAAAATTGCCAGTTCAAATCCCTCAAAGGCCAGGTTTACTGTGCTCCATACACATTCTTATTTTGTGTTTGTCACCATTTGTGAGCTCTGTCCATTAGCGCATGAAGCAATCTGTTTTATCATTGTCTCCTGAGAGCATTGCAGTCTGGGATCTATTTTAGAATATATTTAAGTATTACATACACACTCATATTGTATCAGCTTGTATGAAAAATGGCAAGTTCAAAGAACTGACAGAGGTAAAATTTAGTGTTAGTTCTTAGCTCTTCTGCATGTATCCTTTACAGTTTTGGGCTACCAAGCAGGAAATCTCTGTCACTTATTAACTTAGTGCTGAATGTCCTAAACAACTATGTGAGCAAGAAGTGCCTAGAAGGGTTGCTGCCAATGCAAGGGACTCCACTCCTCAAGGACTGAATGTTTTGCAGCCCTTTTTCCAGGTAAGAAATCTAGGAAATAAAAGTCTAGATGCCACAGCCCAGATGAGATGAAGCTTTGCCCTTCTCTTACTCTTGTGTGAATGAGGACAAGGAGCTTTAGAGCATGTTCTTGAAGGCATGTTTCCCCTGTTACCAGGATGTCCCTAGTTTTCCTCAGGAGCTGTTAGGAAGATGTACATCAGAAGATGTATAGTCACTGAGAGTGCTGGTGCACTGGAAGGTTCATCAGGGCTCAGTGGGACCATGATTCTCCCCAGCCTGCAGCACTGAAGTTAGGTAACTTTGTAGCTCTCAGTGAGAATATTTTGAAACTGCATGAAACAAATCATTCTGCAAAATAATTTCCACAGTCAAAAGTTGGAGATATTAGTCCATAAATCAAGCCTGTATTGTGTTCACTCCCCCTATTCTATTTCTCTCCTTGAAGACGTTCAAGCAAACACAGACTTCCTTAATCCAAACAGTAAAGCTAATGCCAGCCATTGCCTTCTAAATTAATTTGAGAAGCCTGTTTGGTTGCAGGAATATGAGAACAAAAGTAAAGTTGTGATGATCATCAGATTCTTCAATTCTGAAAGCACAGTCAACAAGAATATTCAGATGAGTTTCTGATGTCTGCTACTTCTGGTAAGCTCTAATATTTTTGAGAATTCCCATAGACAGGCTTGGCAGTCTTCATTTTACTCCAGAAAGGATTTTTGTGTTCTCTGTTACACCTTAAAACACAGGACAAACACATTGCTCCTTCACAGGAGCAATGGTGACTGACTTTTGCAATGATGTTGCTGATGTAAGACAGCAGTATATATAAATCACAGAATCATAGAATAGAATCATAGAATGTATGTAATGTATTGGCCACATCTATACTAGTACTACTACAGTCCCAGCTTTTCAACAATAGATTACTTTTAAGACAGTAATAACAAAAAATAAAGTTCATAAAACACTGCGGTGTATTCTTACCAAGATCCTAACAAAATCTGATGAAATACCAAAGTGATCAGTCTTGATTCATCTTTGGAGAAAGTAGCAGGTCAGGTGGTTTGCATTTACTGTAAGAAAGCATTGTCTTACTAAGTCTCTCTGAACAGCCCTTTTTCTGAGCATTGCCAGAGGTGGGGTAGCTCCAGCAAAAGCACCTGTAGTTCCCAGCGCAAACTGGTAGAGACAAGTTCACAGCAGGTTCTTGGACATGGTTTTGTCTAAAGCTACTCAGCCATTCTGTGCTGCAAAACAGTTACATTAGACCTCTTATTTCTGCAGTCACTAGAGGGGCTGTGTTGATGGTATCAGTGGGGAGGGATGGGGACTGTTTGCAGAAAAAAAAAATATTAAAAACAAGGGGAGGGGAGGGGTGAGGGAGTGGAAGGACCCTAATGAAGGAAAAGGCATGAAAGTGACAGTTCAAAGCAAACAGCTCCAAAGCACTATTACTACTTTCAGAATCCTTTCAATGTAAAGAAAAGCATGAATTCAAATTAATCAATTGTCTTTTAAAGGAGCTGAGGTAGCACTCTGACTATTACCTGTGCTTTTAGAGTGCATCTCAAAGGTGTCATTCAGGCTTCTGGAGACAAGAGAGATACGAATGAATCACCTTGCTACAAATTAATCACCCTGGGATTAGGGGTAAAAATTTCAAAAGCACCTTAAAATGACTTAGAAATCTAATTCCCATTTTCTGAATTGACTTAGGCAGTTACATCCTGACTCCAGTCAAAAGTCAATGGGATGATAGCTCCTAAATCACTTTAATGTATCCAAAAATGTAACACAACACCAAGCCCCTCTGTAGTCCTATTTGCCCTTCAGTATAGTGTCCCAGGCTTCTGCTTTTTCATCCCTGATTTCAGTACACATTTACCATATGTTGTGCTTTCATTTTCATTAAACATTTTGAAAGATGGAGGTTTCAAACAGTGAGCTACTCATTCATTCATCTTTCCACACAGAAACCTAACATCACTAAAACACCAATTTCAGACTATTATTTTTAACTAATGAGAAAGGAAATATTTTTCCTGACACTGACAGCAAAATCTGTCCACCCGTTTTTATATCTTACATGATGATATCACAGGTCCCACTGGCACATCTCAGACCAAGTGTATGTTTTGGTCTCCTTCCATTTACATTTCCTTCTCGTCAGTTAATGAGTGATCAAAGCACAGTCCAAGTATCCTCTGAGTCCTAAGGGGTTAGAGCAATAGTTGAGCTATTTGGATACTGCTGCTCTTCCATCGACCAGATTATGGTAATGTTCCCTTTCTACCTCGGGGCACTGGAAAAATCTTTCTACTTCCCCATGCCTGCCCTTTTCCAGCCTGTGTCTGTCTTGTCCATTGTATCTGCAACATCATGTTGGTAGCGCTCCTATCATAAGTGTCTGATTACACTGTGATACAAGCTATGAGAAATAAACCAAAGAATGTGTATGGCTAGATTACACCTATTCACGGGAGCATATGAATACAATATCTGGCTGTCTGATTAAAAAGAAAAAGAAAAAAGAAAGATTGACTTTCTAGTGCTAGTGAATGACCAGTCAGAAAAAGGAATTAGGATGGGGCAGGGAGACAGTGAATAAAAGCAAAAATCACATTCAAATCTGAAGGAAAATGTTATTCATGGTAAGTCAGCAGTCATCCTGGCTTTCAGCACTTTTATGATTTTTTTTTTCCTTTGTACTCCTTACTTTTCAGTTATTTTGCCCATGATTGTGTATTTTTTACTCTTTTGTCATCTTCCTCAGGCAGACACAGAAGACTTAGGGAAAAGGCTCAGGAAAGGGGAAATTCCTATCCTGACATTTATTTCTTCAGTGACCTTGACAAAGTCACTTAATTTATTGTTTCCCTTGCTGTAACAAAATGAACAGCAATGAAAATTAAGTCTTTTTCTAACATTTGTGACTGCTCTGTGATTCAGCCCTATCTGGTAAGCCTGCTTTGAAACCCTAGACTAAGTTAGCACAGATGCAAGCCATAATTGTTATCAGTAATGCCTCTCCTCTCCTCTAGACACACTTTCTGCAGCGGTCAATACCTGTTCAGCAGCCAGTCATGGTGGGAGAATAGCAATCGCCAGAATAAATGCTGTGCCCTTTCTCCTGAGCCTGTTGCATCTCAATAAACTCTGCAGTGTCTCTGGCAAAGGGAGAATTCAAAAGGGTGGTCCCAAAACAGGGCTCTGAAGGGCTTTGCATTCAGAATAAGACACTATGGGAGTATCATGATGACAGCTGCACTTACATCACTGAAAATAATTATTCTGATCCGTGAACACAAGCTAAGCTGTAAGAATGGTCTTGTAAGCAAGGTCTGTTTTAATAGAAACATAAGTATTATGCATTACAGTCTATTATAAATTGGTTGTAATTTTCTCCTGACACTCTGTGAATTAAACTAGTTAGGATACCAAAAAAAATAACAAATGCCACAAAGCAGAAAGCAAGCTCGGTGTCTGAAGGTTAATGATTGCTCATGAAAGCTACAGAAATAAATTATCTGCCTAGGGACACTGTCACATGATCGGCACAAAAGCTGCAACAGCCGAAAATGTTTATGTAGAGAAAAAAACACTGTCAGCATCACAGAGCCCTTCCCCCACTGCTGAACCGGAGTCCCGAGCCAAACAGCTGCTCCTGACTGCTTACATTAAACTAATTTGTGCTGCAACATTGCAGCTGCTTAATTTTTAGACTGAACTTTATCACCAATAAGTGTTACAATAACAAGTGATGCAGCCCTATCTCTGAAGAAATATCAAGTTCCTCAACAACAAAAGCAGAACAAGGTCCTGAAATTTGAGAAAGGAGTGAAAAGACGATGGCCAAAACAACATTTTAAATCAAGATGACCTACTCTTGTTTTTCCTGGGAAAGGCTGAAAATGCTGCCTTGCTACTAAATTAATTCTGGGTTATACCGTGCTCCCATGCATCTGGGGGCTGTCCCACGCCAGCATGGAGGACCAGTGGTTGAGAGCCGCAGCCAATACTGATGGCAGCAAGGTGGAAGCCAGGTGAAATGTTGGGGCTCCAGGGGGTCACCCGTCCTCCCAGCAGGTCCTCCCTGTGCCTGGCACTTGGGGATGGCATTGCAGAGCTGGGTCACTCACACCCATCCTTCACCTCTGTCCCTTTTCCAGGTGCTTGTTGGGGTCTGCTGTTGCCCACCTAGGGAGCTGGTGTCTCATTACAGTGCTTGCACATCACCCTCGCCATGGATTCACCGGTGTCTCCTTAAAACATTTATAGCACTCGACATTTAAAAAGAAGTAGTTTAAAAAGAAATTTTAAAAGAGGAAAAGGAAAAAGAAAAACCTTGCTCATTCATATCCTAACAGCTTGAAAGCCCTGACCTCCTACTCACCCCTTCCTCTGCCTCCCCCCATGAAAAAAATTTGTTCAAACACAGTTGCATATGAGGAAGTGTTTACAGAGAGGCAGCAGAGTGGTGTTCCTTGGGTAACAGAAGTGCTGCAATTACAGAATGTCACATGTTGTTCCTCCCATTTTCCTCCAAATTATTTTTCCTCTGTTACATGCAGGGCTTCATCTTTTGCTGAAACAGACACTGACCTGAACTGGTTGTGATTTCTGCCAAATATGCAGGCACTGTTTTGCTACATTTTGGAATTCGGCTAAGTCCATGTGTCAGGCATTTGCTTGCACTCAGGAAACGCCAGTGCTCAGCCTGAGACCTCCCCGCCCCCTCCCACCCCCAGTGTTTGGAATGCACAGAAACTTTGCAGTTTTTAATTAGTTTTAATATGATTAAGGTTTTGAGCCTCATATCTTGTTACATCCAGTATGTTTGTTTAATAAATAAATAAATAAATAACTTTAAATGTACTGGTCTTAGTTATTAAGGGAACAAATTAAGACAAAAAGAAGAAAAAAAAAAAAAAAAAAAAAAAAAACACCCAGAGAGCAATTATACAGTTAAACAAAAAGCTGTATCTGCTCACAGTGCTAACAGGGTTGCAGTTAGACTGTTGTTTGCCTGTGTCCATGTGTGTGCTTGGGGAGGAGAAACAGCATGGGGAATTGGTAGTGAGAAACAAGGACTGTTCCAGCAGCACAGCCCACCATTTAAAGTCTTCCATAAAACAGCTATAAGAAGGGGATGCTCAATGGCTTATTTCTTCTAAATTTAAAAGCATACATTAAATCCAAAATTCCTCAGGGGTTGTGTGTGTGTGGGGGGGTGCTTTTTGTTTTTTATCAAAATAATGTTAGTCAGATTTTTGCCCAACAGCAGGAGTTCATGGTATCTTGATTCTGGTTCATGGTATCTGGTATCTTTCATTCCACCCCAAATGTTTGAGAATAAGGGTGATCAGATAAACAGGTCCCAGGGGGTTCTCAGTGTTATTAATGGAGCAAAGCTGCAAATGGAAAAAATACTGTAAGAAGAAAAAAGTGGAGTAAAGGAGAGAATAGCAAAGCCTCTTGCACCCTTACCAGATCTTCCTCTCAAGTTTGGCCTTTGGACCTTTAAAACTTTATGGATTTCTTGAAAGAACACCTCTAAAAGAATAATGAACTACAAGACTGGAACTCTCATCCTTACAGCACTGGGGAAGACCATGCAGAGACAACTGCAAGAAATGTGAAAGAAAAAGGAAGGAATGTGCATGAAGGAGTGGTTCAGATCAGGAGTTGTAGGACAAATAGGGATATTAGAAAAGGAGGCTACCTCAGGTCTAGAGGCTCTATGTCAGAAGCCAGAAATTTGAGAAAAACAAAAGGAGAAATCAGAGAAGAAGCAGCACACCCAGAAGAATATATGTTGAGACTTCACTAAGACTCTTTTAAGTGAAGGAACTTAAATATGCAATGGGACCAAATATAGAGATACAAAAATAATTTGCAGAAAATGTAAATTTTCTCTCTTCGAAATATCAGAATCTAAGAATTTATTTTTTTTCCAACATACTAAAAAATATTAATAAAGCTCCACCTGTTAAGAATGGTCTGTTTTATAAAAGTTATACTGAAAGCTCTCTTCTGTTGTAGTTTTGTACTGACAGTAGCATGGGGATGGACACTCACTATTCTGGACACAGAAAACAAGTTCACCTCCAGCAGTGAGGCAGTGCAAGTGGCCATGTGGCTCAGAGCACCTCACTCACAGCCATGCTGGGTGCCTTGGTCAGTGAATTATTTCAGGGAAAGGCTGGATTTCTCCTTCCCCCCCCAAATCTCTCTTAATATCTGAAAACATTCCCAGCCAAATACAGGTGAAACTATGTGTCCATAAAATATTTGGTTTCACTGAATCAACATTTTCCAATACTGTTCAAAAAAAGTTCCAGGCCAGCATAATATTCATGAGAACAATGAATACTCAGTCAGGTCTGAGTACATATACACATTTATATGAATCATTATGATTATTCTGACTGACCTCTAATTCATTCCTTTACCCTTGTTCCTCCAGATGTCTTTGCATGCTGACAAACCATTTTCTTTTTAAATCTATCAGCCAGGAAAAATGTTTCCTCTGTTTGCAGAAATTCCTATGCTCACCATCCAATAAATTTACCCAGACATCATTGTGGAGTGACATGGCAAAACAGCACATTCAGTAAGAGTCATGTGAGAAATTAACTAACTTTATCAACCATCTTTGACCTCTGCATATTAATCCTGCTCTCTGGGACTTAGTTTAATGTTTCAGGGTCATAAAAGTTCCAGAAATCCCTCCCCAAATTTCTTCTGAGGACCAACATAGACAAAATCTATCCTACAGAGATTTCATATTAATAAAAATTATAACTTAATGCCTGGAATTTTCCAACCTTGTGAAGCAGAAAAAGTAATTGGAAGGAGAAACCCTTACTTTCTCAACAAGTCCTTGTGTTTGCATCTAGCTCTTAAAACTTTTTAAAATATCAAATTTCAAATTCCCAATATTTTACAATTATTTTCAAGGATATTTATGGCTCCTTGGATAGACGTACATGTGGAAACTGCTACAGAGTTTACAAGCAGAAAGAAGTAATTTTTTTCAATACAGTTTTTACGTTCACTACTTTGAAACTATTTCTTCTGCTGACACAATACATGCATCACATGTAGTATACAAAGTGCCATAATATAATGGTACTATTGATACCAACATGAGATGCCCCACTGTATTTTAATTATTAATAACATGCCTGTCCCAAGTTCACACTGAATAATATATGGTATATTTTGTCTATGTATATATATAATAAATATACAACTCTGCTATTCATCACCTGAAATCAAGAAATTATTCTTTCCATTCAGATACTGCAAAAAATGTACCATATTTATTTTTCCTTTTAGCAAGAAAATGTATCTTGTTATTTTTAATCATCACATAAGTTGAAGCAGGTAATAAGGTATGCACTTATTTCTAATTCAGAGTATTAATGGTGATAGTTACAACACTGAAATGAATTATTTTTCAGAAAGATGAGAACTATTGTGTATGAATAACTGATGTGGTAAAGTTCTTTTTCTGTACAAAGCTGAATTTCAACCATAAACTTTGTGTTCAAGCTATAAAATGTTTAGGGATATAGGAGTAGTAGGGTTTTGACCAGGTCTTGGCTCTTATTCTTACTTTGCCTCTTGAAAGAAAAAAGTATTAAGGAATAAAATTCTCCGTATAGACATGACTGTTTTGACCCTTCAGAATGAGATGGAGCCTTTCCGCTGCAGCTAAGCCTCTCTAGCAGATGTAGTTTTGCTTAATGGTCATAAATATTTCATGGATCTTTATTCAGCATTTGGGGAAGAGATGGCTCACTTTGCCCTTCTGATCTCATTGCTATCTCCCTACCCTAAGCCAGGTCCATTTCCTCAAGCAGACCATATGGGACCACTGTAGGTCTAGCCACCTCATTCACATTGCAATGAAGACTCTCAGGTACAGATTCTTCCCTCTGCACTTCATCTAACCTTATTTTCAGAAGTTTCAGAATTACATGGCAGTTGTATTTATTCTCTATATTTGACAGAGAAACTTCCACAGTGTGCAATTCAGCCCATAGAAACCTGAATTACAATCCTCCTAAATTTACCATCTCCTCTCTTGACAGAAGAGGAAATCTAGAAAATTTAAGCTCTGATTTCTGACAACTTAGTTAGATCTAATTTCTGCCTCTAAGAAAACTTAGGTGGAAAGAAAGCTTTAATGAAAAGTGGAAATTAACTTTTACGAGATTTTTCTTGAAACATTTTATTTTTAATCAGACCACCTCCAAATAAAACCAGTATCTTTAGTCTGAAACTCTGCACTACCAGGATATCACAGGACTTCTCAAAGAAACCCAATTCAGTAATTCAGGAAACCTTGCTAGGCTCAATTTTGAGATCTGAAGATACTGCTTCATGGAGATACGTTTCCATGGACCATTCAGAAAGTAAAAAGGACACTCAAAGTGTTTTAAGGTGGAGATATGAAACATATACATATATTTTCTTTGACAAGGAAAATACAAATGAGAAGACGCATGCTACAGCAGCTTCCTGAGTAGTCATAACAATGCAAGGTCTAGCAAGCACCCTTTGCTGAGGACTATAACTTCTCCTTAGACCAAGCACCTTATTTTATGCATATGTTGGAGTTGAGAAATTTCTAAACAAATTAGCTTTTACCCCCATAATAAGAGTACTGTAAGTCTAACACCCAACAGTGCTCTTTGGGATCTCCTATGAAGGAAGAAAAGCACTTCAGGGCAACTGTTTTCACGTCTGGTATGTGCCAGGGTGGTTGACCTGTGTGAACCAGGTTAAATTATGCCCAAAAGTACTCGTATTTGATCAATAACCTCTAACTCCAAAACTGAAAATAAAAACTGCTTGAAAAGTTGGCAAGATTATGGGAGTTGTGCCATTGATTCTGGAGAAGCATAAGCCTTACATCATTGCCATTACAGTTGACAAAATACCTCTTCCCAGCTGTTCTTCAGAGAGTTTTAACTGCCTGAGTAATGTGATCAAGCAGCAGTGGCTTTCACTAGTCAGAAAAGACAAAGGTTCAAACATACAGCACCCCCAAAATGGTCCCAATAATCCCAGAACCTCAGTGACTGCTATTGATCAAATCTGAAGGAGTGAAGACACTCAATGTGACTTCAGAGACATTTATATGTTAATGCTCCTTGTCACTCTGAATGCAGTAATTGAAAGTTACTAATTGCAAAGATGAACTGTCAGGTATTTTCAAAGGGTTTTTTTCGTCACAGAAGACCATGGTTTCTACAGGAAGACAGCTTTAGACACATGAAAATTTCTTTGCTGAAGGGAACATCTGATTCAAAAGGGAGGGGAAGATTCAAAACAGGGATGGGGGTGTTTTAAGAAAGTCAAAGAATGTTTCACATATATGTGCAATCACAAACCCCTGAAAGATCATTTTAGAAGAATGTCAAGACAGAAATCTTGTTAAAAAACAAAACACCATTTTATATTCCTCACATGAGTGGCTACAGTTTTTTGGGTGTATAACAATGTCATGAAGCATAGTCAGTTAAGTGAATAAGAAAAATAAGAGATCTCTCTGTTCAAAAATACAAATAAAAAAAAATCTTTAAAACAAAAAATACAGAAAGTGGAAATGAACATCAGAATAGTCTCAGAGTGAAAAGGAATTTTGAAAAGTACTTTTTTTTTTTAAAGCATTTTTTAGTAAAACCTGGAGCTGATGTTCAAAATACTTCTGAGAACAATATGAAAATAAAATAGATATGCTAAACCTTGAGAGGATCCCTTTTTATCTTTTATCATTTAAACTAGAAGGAATGTGTATGTCCAGGACTAGGAGAGACTAAATATTATATAACAAATCATGTATTTAATTATGCAAGTGGGAGAAAATTAGAGTGGGTTAGGCAATTCCTTGCTAAACATCGGTTTCTTTAGAAGTATAGACTCATCAAAACCAAAGTTAAACAATTTTGGTTTGGTTACAAAGAAGGGAAATGTCGGCAACTCTCCCAAACCAAAAAAATTGCAAAAAAAATGTGCTTGAACATCTGATCCCATATGTTTATTTGCAAACTGTATTTTATTGTTAAAATAACATTTTATTACAAATTTTAATTTGTAATAAAATCATATGTTACAAAAATGTATTTTGAAATACAAAATATTGTACTGTAAATACAAATTACACTTTTTACAATACAATATTCTGTAATACAAAAATACAAAATACTCTGTGCTATCAGAACAGACTTCTATCAGTTTTGCTACTAACCAATTTAGGTCTGTCTGGGACAGGATAGTGTAGAGACATTACTTAAAAAGAGAATTTCAAACAGAAGTCTATGCTTTCAAAAGGCATTTTTTTGCAAAAATAAAGCATAATGAACAGATCTGACCACAGACAATGTGAGACCTTGAGTAGGATTTAGTGACCCAGGCCCCGAAATTGCCCTTTATCCCAGAAAAATTTTCCTGAATCTAAAGTCACATTCTGTTTGTCCAATCCCTCACTTTGAGACTCATGATTAACCTGACTTGCTGCTTGCTCTCATATACCCAAAAATGTACCATGAGGAAGGAGTCTGCACATAAAATCATAGAATCACAGAATCCTTTGGGTTGAAAGGGACCCTAAAGATCATCTCGTTCACAACCCCTGCTATGGGGGGACACCTCACTCTAGATCAGGTTGCTCAAAGCCCCATCCAACCTGGCCTTAAAAACTTCAAGGGATGGGGCATTCACAGCTTCTCTGGGCAACCTGTCTCACCACCCTCATAGTAAAGATTTTTTTCCTAATGTCTAATCCAAATCTCACTTCCAAGGAACTGATATCTAGGAACAGGCCGTGAGTCTGTGGAGCCTACGGTCTACAGGGACATACAAGTATATACCACCCTTATTAAAACATGCCAAATTCCTTCAGAAATGATGAGTTCTGGCTATGAAAATACATTTTAATACTTTAGTCTAGACACTAAGAAAATGAGAAGGGGAAAAAAATAAACTTGTATAAAGCATGCTTTAAAAAAAAAAAAAAAAAAAAAGAATGGTTTACTCAATTTTCTGCAATCTCATACATTTTCAAACAAAGCATAAAGCATATTCCAAGTAAAGTGTGTTCTCTTTTGGTCAGAATTGTTTGTAAGTAGCATCTTCACTTAAAAGTAAGTTGCTGACTCAGCAACCATGCTTGGAAGAAAATGTCTTTTTTGCAAGGGCAGTAGAAACTGGCCTTAGCCATGAATTGCCACCATCACTAATGAAAGTGGCTACCTGAATGGCTAACAAGACCTCTCATCGGGGAATGTTAATGGAGAGGAATCAACCTTATATGCGATAAGTGAACAATCAGGTAATGGAGTCAAGGAACCATATAGGCAAGGTGGAAAATAAATGCCAGGGACTTGAGAAATCTAATCAATGCCTGATTAAGCTAATTGAAGCCTGGCCACTGAAAATTAATGATTTGGAAAATTGCTCCCAGAACAGAAAAAAAACAAAGATTGCTGGATCTCACATATGAGACAGAAGGTTCAAATGTGAAAGCAGTTATCAAGAGATTAATACCTGGTACCCAGGGTACATAAAAGTTTGCTATCTCACCTTTCGCCACATTAAGTATATTGCTTCCCTGCTGCTTCTCCAAGCCTGTGCACCCACCAAGTCTCTGAAGTCCATTGGTCTGAGTTTTTTTAAGCTGTAAGAATAAAGGGAGCACTAAGACCAAATGAAGAGAGCAGTAATGTTCTAATTACTCCAAAATGTCTTTCTTTACAATTTCCATGAAAACAAAGGGCCTGTGTTCAAATTGCAAAACATAAAGTAGGGATGCTAAAAATAGCTATGGCATGAAAAGCAAAAGACACTCTAGAATCTACTTAGGATTTGTAAGATCTCCATGGATTCTATGGATTCCTGGATCTCCACAGCCTACTAAGGGATCTGCAAATAGTAATTTTTGAAGGCAAACCTAGTATCAGGAAACGCATATTACACAGGAGTCTGCACCTCTACTAGGAAATTTTCAAGGTACTACAAATCAAAAAAAAAAAAAAAAAGTTGAAAACTATTAGGCAGACCTTTGGCACAGCTAACTGTGCGAGCTTCTGGGTGGGCAGTCAGGCAAACTTAGTTCTGTTCCAAGCACTAGTTCAGGCACTTTGCAGTGATACTCAGATTTTTAAAACCTTTAAGATGTAAAAATACTTAAAATTGTACCTTTCACTATATAGTGTTTTTCTTAGGCGAGGAGACCCCAAACCAAATTCTTGTGGTTTTCATGAAGTTCTGCTAAGCCATGAAAAGTAGATTGTGGCCAGTCTGCAGGAGCATATCAAACGGTACTATAATTCATCCATTAAAAGTCTGATGAGAGGAAAATGCATGCTTTTAATAGTAGTCATTGCATTCTAAAATTTATTCTGAACACTTCAGATTATATCATCTGCAGCTCATTACCCATTTGAGATGTTCACTTCATTGCACTTACCTTTTTAAAAGCCACCCATGACAAAATTGAAGGTGTGACAATGTCCTTTGGAAGAAAAAAATCAGGATCACCACTGTAAGGCAACATTCATTTTAGTCTGCCACTGTGACAACTTTGCTGCCAGCTTTAGTTCCTGCTGGAGTTTGTCTTCATTTCTTTGACCTTGATTAAATGATTTTGGAGTATAATTTAATACTTCACTCATCTTCCATTTTCCAAATTATTAATGAATGGACCAACTTTCACCTTTATATGGAATTCTGAAATACCCTAAATATTACTTCCCCCCACTGAGAAAAATGAAGTATTTTTTCTGTTCTATTTTGTTCTCTTTTGTCAACACACAACACTACTTTCTCACAATATTACTTTGCTTAGAATATCAAAGATCCTAACGTGTTACTATGTGCAACTCAGACATGCCCTGACGCCTAATGGCATACTTGCATGCAATTAATATGCAGCTAAAGAGATTCCCAAAGCTGGCTGAATGTGACACTGCTAAGCAAGTCTGCAGTGAAAGAGAGGAAATGGGTGGGGTTTAGGCATCAATGCAGCTGAGACAGGCATTCTGCCAGGGACTGTAAATCCTATCAGAACAAAGGGAATTAAAAATTTGCTTCTTGGAATCATGGAAATCTACCAATTTGAACTGTTATTTTGAATACGGAAAATGTAAGATCAAATCTGTCTTTTACACTGATTCAAAAGGAAGACCTGAATCTCGGACTTCTACCTCCTCTAGAGATCTCTTTTAGAGAAATCTAAATGCTTCTATTTTCTTAGTTGTTACTTTTAAAAAGTATCAGTGATTATATATGCAAATACACTTTAGCAACTTTTTTTTCATATATCTTCTATTTCATTTACACATTTAAAGAATTAGGGAGGTGCAATATTCCTTTGCAAAATGTGCTGATTTTTCCCTACCATTAAGTACTGTGTTTCTGGACTATTTTATAACTCTATTTTAAATTATCCTATCAGTTAAGTTGCCAAGAGCTGAAGTAAGCCTTACTGGTCTGTAATTCTCCAGGATACTACTAAGGCTTTTTATGAATGTAAGTACAAGATTTGCTATCTTCCAATATAGTTGCTGACTTTAATAACAAAATGTATAATTTAATTAGCAGCCATTTTACTCTTAAGTTCTTTAACATGTCTGTTTATGCTTTTTGCAGCTTGTTGTTATCTTTAGTTACTTTCTCTGCAACCTTTAGACTCTTCAGCAATTCAGACTGTCACCTTCCTGGCTGAACCAACCAAAAAAGTCTCCATTCCATTAAAGATGAAATTCCTTGACCTGTCAGTAGTCAAAATGCCATCTCTTGAAAGGAGATATTTTCTCCAGGATCTGCCTTGACAATCTCTCAACTACTGCTGCTCTCTCTTTCTGGGGCAATGTTTGTCATGGAAATAACAACCATATACAGAAATCATTTGGGTATTCTTCTCAATTGCAGTAACTTCTTACAAGTCCCTAACATTTTATTTTATTTGTTGGACAGACACTACTGAAGTGAGTCTACACTGAAAACAAGGCAGAACTGAAAACAAAACCAGCCTTCCCTCCACAGTGGGTAAACTACTGCAATTTAGAGAAACAGAGCTGAAAGATTATTGGAGTAGCCCAGGGAAGGCTCTTCTGTCTATTTGCATCTTCCCATTTGCATTCTTCATTTCCCTTAAGTTACTGCTCTGAATCAGGATATCTTAATTATCAGTGCATCAGATTTCTCTTATATAGCTGTCCAGCCTTTACTGTTGATTTAGGAGGACATCAGATCAAAAGCCAACTAACGGTCCTGTTCCAAAGTAACTAAGAAAAGCATTGGCTGCTGAGTTCCTATCAGCTTCTTCCAGACTGCACAACCCTCCTTTCCAATCTGCTAAGTGCTATTGCACAAGAAACTGTTTCCTGAAAATACTGGTAATTTCAAATAGAGTGTTATGTCACTCAGTTACATTCTTATGGAGAACCATGGGTTTCAATTACCAAGTACTGTAGCCTTCTCCAACTGGCCTAAGTCTACTGAAGTTAATCAAGAAAGGCCCTCTTCCAAACAGGGTTCCATATAAAACATTTAAAGATAAGCATTATTCCCTAATGCCATTGCAACCTTTACTACAAAAGAACCAAAGGAATCCCACTCTACTAGTGCTATATGAATGATTTATTCTCACGAAATCTTCAGTCTTAAATATACCTGGAATATTCTCAGCAAGAGGAATCAAGTGCTCAGCTGTTCACAAAAAGCAAGTATAAATGGACAATAGACATGATCAAATTAAAATTTGCAATTGAATTTAAATGACTGCATACAACTTTTTTCACTATTCAGTCAACTGTAGTCAGATTTGACATTGATGCAGCAACCTACAGAAGTGTTTATTATATTGTGCAGGTACTGACTGGTTGCAGTACAGTAAGACATTTACACTGAGCTTTAAAATAAAACTTTAAAAACTTTAAAAGCACTTACCATACGAAAACAGCTAAATTGACTTCTGTTCACTACAATAAAAAATCAAACATTGTATCAGAATTAGACAGTGAATACACAGATCAAATCTGTTGTATAATAAAAAGATTCTGTTGGATCACAATGAATTCCATATAGTCTTTATCCACAACTAGTCTGAGTGAAGTGGTCAATAGTAAATTGCAGCTGGAGATCAGGAGTTAAATACAACAAACAAACATACAAAAAAAAATAATCTTCACTTTTATTCCATGTAACAGTCACAAAACGCCATTCATGAAATGCCATCTCCAAGCTGACTGATAAGATCACGTCCTTATCTCTTTTTAGCTTGTAATTCCCTCTTGCCATACCAGTCAATAAATAAATAAATAAATAAATAAAATGTTTGGAATAAGTAACATTTAATAAATCTATTTTAAAAAGGCAAGTGTACATATGTATGTTAGAAGAATGTACATCTGACTATATTTTTTGTCTATCTTTGCCAAGCTTGAAAATAATATATATTCATGCTTATGTGTAAACATCTGAATTGTTAACATGAGCCAGCTTTGCATATGTAAGCAACCTTATCAGAGTCCAATGAGATAGGTTTTGGGGGAGGGTCATATTTTCATGTGCTGGTACACAATGGAGACTTGATCTTTCTGATAAGAGTTTCAGGGATCTACTGGAATATGCACAGAACTGAAATACAAATATAAAATTATTACTAAAAATGTGTTCCACCTGAATCAGTAAAAGATAAGTTTCCCGTCTGAATTCATCTTCTCTCAACAGAGAAGAACAGAACCTCTAATTCTCTCAACAATTTCACAGTGCATCCCAATATTACCACAAGTCTTGAGAGATAAGGATTCTCCTCTGTTAAGAAAATCAAGTTATTAAATTGGTCAAAGATGACTCTACCAGAAAGGTATTCAAGTCTTCTTTATTAATTTCCATAGGAATTTGTCTGAGAGTCAATACAAAATTTCACTTAGTTTTCACAGATAAAATATATTATGTACAAAAATTCCTAGGGTTTTAATTTAATAAAACCCCAATAGTACTTAACTGAGCAAGTTATTCTCTGTACAGAGAAGAGCTCTGCAGGACTGATTCATTCTTTTACAGTGCATTAGTTTAATCACCTAGGAGATTTCTAACAGATGATGAAATCTAAACAGGAGCAGGAACTTCAGTTATCTTTGGATGAACATATTTAGTTTCACATTCTATCCTAGCACCAAGCAAAATAAAACAGTCTAAATACACTTCAGTTTCATATGCACAATTTTTTTGACATTTTTTGGATTTAAAAAGAAAGAACCAAATATTGTTTATTAACACTGCAGTTATTTTCACATTCTCCTATTAATAAATACCTTGAAATATAAGCCTGTAAGATTTTTTTGTTGTTGTTTTTCTCTGATATAAAGTAACTGCAATAACACAGTAAAATTTGTTTAAAATAGACAATTGAGTCAAGATAAAAATTATGACAAATTATGGAACAACCTTCTGTTATATCTTATATCTTTTCTTCTTGCTTTTCTTTTTTTGATAATTTCTTGTAAAATACAGTCTCACAATGGAATCAATGAATAATCCAGAGAGACTATCAAGCTATAGTGGCAGATTGTTAACAGCTCAAACAGAACTCTAATGAGCAGAAAAAATCAGCAAACAAAAGGGCAAAATCATATTTTTTCCCATTCAAATAATATTCTTTCCTTGTAAGAAAATACTGGATTAGACTCAAGCCTTGCAAAAATAAAAATAGAGTTGATAATAAAACAGATATGATGACAGAATTTAATAACAAAAAAGTTCATAAAAAATGAGTGAATGTTCAATGATACCTATGCCCAGTTTTTCAATGCTTTTAGCAGATGCAAACGTGTTTTGTTTTATAAAATCCCATATTTTAACAAATCTTGTTCAGGTTTACATTAAAAAACAAAATGAACCCTTCTGAGTTATGGCTTTTGATTCTCTTACTTTCTTCATCTTTTGTGTTTTTTCTTCTTATCTGTAGAATTATTCATGATCTAAAAGCCCAGTGGTTAAATTTATTCACTGTGCACTATCTAATTTTAGGACCTGTGTATAGAACATCCAAGAATATACCAAGGGGAACTAACATACAAACTAATTCTGCTTACAAAAAGTTTTGTGTTGTAAAGCTCAGAAAGTTCTTGACCTCTAGTGGAACTTTGAAGCAGTGAACGAATGCCTCCTACACCTTTCTTCCCATTCCACATGATGCTAATAATGATGGAAGAGTCATCATGGTGTCTTCCCATTCTGCTTTCTTACCCATCAGATGGCTCATGGCTTTTAATTGGTCTTCCCTGCACACAGACTGGGAGGTGAGGAAAATACACATCTGGCTGCCTTGCCAAGTGACTTGCAAAGAAGATCTGAATCCAGAGGATGTATGTTTGTAGAAGGATGTAGGAGAATAACATGTGGAAGACAGACACATTTTGTTGTCTTAATTCCCAGGATCTGTATATTGATTTATTGTTCTCTACAACTTTGTTAATTTGAATCCAATATTGCTTTTCATTGTTGACAAGGAAAGCTTTGCCATCAACTCTTCCTAGAAATCAACCTGCAACTACCAGTTATAAGGCTAGATCTGTTCCTTCCTCTGGTAAAATTAGAAGATCTATGCTTGCAAGATACAAGCAGTTCTAACTTACTCTATCCTGTCAGTGTCTGTACATTTAAACAAGACCTGTGTATTGGAAAGTCTAAATTAAGGACATAATGGTAGCAAGTAATATAATAAAGAAATGATGCAATATTTATCAAGGTGGTCCATGAGGAAACTGGGAAAGTCATGACCCTGTTTCAGCAGGTACAGTTCTCAGAAATGTAGACTGAAAAGTAAAACGTAACTGAAAAATAAACTGTTTGGTACTGAGTATGTTCAGAATGGAACCTGCATGTAGAAAAGTGAACACACTGTAAAAGGGAAGGAAGAACATATACTGCCACACATAAAGTAACAGACACACTTAGAGTAAATAAACCTCCATCTAGCTCTAGTTTTAGGAAGTGGATATTGAACATTGGAAGAACAAATTACATTTACTTCCAAATATTTTCATAGACAATTTTCACACTGATATAAGAATGATGTAAACAGCTGCTAAAATAAATTACTGGTATTTAGATTGCAAGCTCTCCGAAGTAGACACTGTCTTTAACATTATGGTTGTTGAGCACCCTGTGCCATGCACCTTGTTACATGGCCCATCTTGTTATCTGTTTCACTGCAGCACTCGGTGGAAATGAGGATCCTGGTGTATAGGTCCCAAAAATGTTTACATATATCTTAAGAAATTAGACCTGTAAAAATGCCTTGTACACTAATTAAGCATATCAAAGTGCAAGAAAAAATAAGATTTTCTTTGTACTGTCAGAGAACTAATACTGCAGAGACTAGTTAAGCAATTCAGTCAAGGGTTCCTTGACCCTTGTCACAAAACTCTTTATCCATCCACCAATCCAGATAAGCTCTTGTATTGTGCTTCTCAAGACAAATTGTGATGGGAAACAAGATACATTAATGCATCTGTATAAGATTTCTGGTTTAGTTAAAAAGAAGTAATACTCAAAAATTAGTACCAAGAAATGAATGCTGGGGCTAGCCAGAGTGAGGTTTCCCAGATACCTACATGCAGCTTTAGGTTTCTGAACCCAACAATTAAGGCACCATTTGAACATTCAATACTTCTACTGGTAAAGTCAACAACATGTTGTTAAGTAGATGCAAACATTACTATCTAAATCATGAACAACCATGACTTGGTCTCAAAAACATTTCACAGAGGTGCTATACTTTCCTTTGTCCCTCTCAGGAGCCGAAGTCAGTAAATGGTACCATACAAAGAATGATTCTGAATGCTCCTCTGCTTAACAGATATTGAAGTCTTCTCTGCTTCAGAGATTTAAATTCATCTATCACATAGCCATCATAACTTCCAAACCAAGGAGATCACATCTCCATTCCTCTTGCTAGTGCTCTTCCATTTCATAAAACAATGTAAATATTTCTCTAAGTAAAAACTACATCCCATCTCCCCAGGTGAAGAAAATCCATTATTGGTCTCCCATTAATTAATGTAGTGTTTGGGCTGTCACTTCAAGCATGCCACTGAGGATGAATGAAACAAGACAGGTAACAGACAGATGTATTTTAACAGCCCCGTTGTCATCTAAGTCCCATGTCTAGTGAACTGGGCATCTGACAGGCTGTCAAGGATGACTTAAAGGACCTAAGTGAGGCACAAGGCAGAGAGCTGCCTAGAGACAGCCAAAAGGAAATATCAAACTTGGGAACTTCAATGAAATTCACACTATCTGAATATGACCCATAGACTTTCTGTACCTCCCAGCATCTTACAAGGTGTGTCTGTATCATGTAATTAATCCAATTAATGTAATTAATGGATTGCACTACACAGATATGTCAGTTCAGGTCCCAATACCACACAATCAGATAAGTATCAAGCATGGTTCTAGTTAATTAGTCCTGCCCTTCAGCAGGGCAGATATCATATACAATATCGTACTAGCACTTTTACACAATTTTTGCTAGAAGATTATAAGATTATATTATTTGGGCACTTCTGCATCTCATCCTCTTCTGAAATGTAGATATGCTGACACTTATCTGTTTTTTTTCCTTTTTTTTTTTGTTTTGTTTTGTTTTGTTTATTTTAATATCTCTGGCACTCCAGCAAGCATTCCCACATCAGTGTCCACACAATGCTTCAAGAGCAAACACACTTTATTTTATAATATTGGGGCCTGACTCTAGGAAATCTTATGAGTCCAAATACACTTTGCTGAGTACAAATTCAAAGCTTGGAGCGAGGCCCATTGGGTAATGAACCTCAGGGGCTATTAATCCACAACCTACAATTTGTAAATGTGCAGGATACTGAGTCAGTAGAAAAAATAATTTTAAACATCTGTGGTATTCTTTCTATTCCAGATTAATTACACTGCTCAGATTGTAACGTTAGCCAGAAATTTCAAGTCTCTCCACTGCTATGTTGAGAATGCTGTATTTCCCTCTGTATTTATCACTGCTCTGCTACAGTAGGAGGCCTCCTGCCCAACACAAGCTTATGTTCAATTCTGTCCTGCATTTGTTCTACTGCTCACCTTGCCTGCTTTTTATTTCTCTCTTTGTCTGATGTCCTTCTGAAACTCTTTGTTATACAGCATTAATTATTATTATTACTCTTAAGACAAAGGCTGTGTACATACCCCAACATCACTCCATCAAAATGGTGATATAAATGAAAATCTAAACAGGCTGTTTAATCCTTTTGAGAAGCTAATAATTATTTTCAATCAGCAAAGACTATTCTGCCATTTCAAAGAATGATTAATGAGAGCAAATGTGTTTGTAATTTATTAGCAGCAGCTTGTGGCGGGGGGGGAGGGAACAACTTAGGAATGGCAGCCATAGCATCAACATCTGACGATGTGAAGGCACTTCTGCTCCACATTATAAAGTCAAACGTGAGACTGCCTCTTTGTTGATTTATGCTCTGTACAATGATACTGAGTGCCTGGGTTTTATTCATGAATAGCTTTGCAGTTATTTTTTGTGGAAGTGTCATGGAAAAAAAGAATTCCACTAGTATGTACCTCTTCCACGACACTCACTCGGCCATCAGTATTCAGCCGTCAGTAATCATCAATGTGAGTTTTTCTAAGAACAAAAGTATATCACAATAAAGCTAGAGATAAAAGGCAAACAAGGAGAAGGAAAGAATAAGATTGACTGGACTGAGATAGGAGAAACATTAAGCCCCTGTACCTTAACACCTGGTTCAATAACTTTATGGCCTGCATACAGCAGTATGCAGTACTCAGCAGTACTGTCTGAGTACCCTGAAGACTTGAATATGTAATTTTATCTTCTCAACACCCTTCCAAGAAGAGAATATGCCCATGTCATGAACAGGAAACAGAGGCACAGCAGGGCAGAAAATACCTTAAATCCCTTCGTGTTCTTTCTTATCTTCTCAGTTAGTTGTCTAAGTACTTCTAAAATTTTACTTTTAGGGTTAGATGCCCACACACACACAAAGAGGACTCTGAAAACTAAAATGGGACTTGGGCAGACCTTATGTATGTAGTTAGAAAATAAAGTCACTTGACTATTGACAGAGTCAGATATCATTTTGTCACGAAAGTGCCCTGATTCTCAGGCACAGACATTTCCCCCAGCTTCAACTGCGATGAAAACTACAAACTAGAAAGGCAATTGCTATATCAAAATCACCCTAGCAATTAATTTCCCAAATTAATACATGCAACATTTCCAAAGGTATAAAAATCCAGCCTAAGGTATTGCACACACATTTTATACACAATAGAGGCAACAAAGTGTCTGCAATATGGGCAAATACAGAAAAGCCTCTAATCCAAAACAATAACATTTTTGCTCTGAAAAAAAAAAAAAAAAAACATATATGGGAATATTGAACTTAATATTCAATCACCCCTGAATGGATGGTGTATCCATCCCAAACAACAGACAAGACTAAGGTGGATCTGTCTGAAAGCCTTATCCCTTGCCTCTGTCCCAGGAGGGCCTATCTTTGATATCAGGGATCAGTAGCAACACCATCTGCCCCTTCTTTTGAAGTTGCGTGACTATGCAGAAATAAAAGCAAAACTGAAACAACCAGAAGAAAAAAAAAAAAAAAAATTAAGCACAGCATCACAACATATCTTGTTCTCCCTTCTGGTAGTCCTGTAATCTGTTTTCTTTGGCTTTTATTTTGTATCACTGTAGAGGGAAGAGGTAGAAACCAGTCATGATCCACTTTAGAAATAAGCAATCATTCCCCTCACACAAGAGCCCCCATCGGGAGCACTGCATGTAGTTTAGGACTCCCAAGAACAACATACATTTGCAAACTAAGTCAAATAAAGTTGGTGAACTACATGAAATATGACAAGGAGTTGAGAGAACTGAAGTCATTCAACACTGACTAAAAAAAAAAAAAAAAAAAAAAAAAAAAAAATTCAGAATCTAGTTTCTATGTTCAACTTCCTAAAGTGGAGAGAAGAGCCAGAGAGAAATAGATGATCTTCTTCTCAGTAGCGTACACCAGGACAAGAGGTAATAATCAAAAATCACTACACAGGAGACTCCAGTCAGATATTGGGGGTTGGGGGGGAAAGGAGAGGGGAAAGAAATTGTAAGAAGTGTGGTCAAGTAAAGGAACAGGCTCACAGAGAGGTCATGCACTCCTTGAAAATATTCAGTTTGCCTGAACAAGGCCATGAGCAATTTGAACAAAAGTTAGTCCTGCTTTGAGCAGTGAGGTGTTGAGCAGATGACCTTCAAAGATCCTCTCTAACTTAGCCCATTTCGTGATTCTACTTAAACCTTCTTGTAGCCTGAAAATAAAGAAGGTGCAAGTTTGAACTGATGCAAGAGTAAGGATATGACACACAGGTTGACCTTCAGTGCTCAACTCTACTTCCACATTTTCAGGATGTAATGCTTTAGCTGGTGAACTGTGTTTTCCAACTTGAGCAACAGTTTCTGTACAAAAGAGAAATTAGTGAAATATTATGACAGTTTTCTGAGAAATCAGAGGGAAAATAAGTAATAATAATAATTCAAAAGAAATTCACCTTGCAATCCTAGCAGTTTCTGTTCAAGGCAGACATAACCCATATAGACACTGAATTTGGCAGCATTACAGGGGTAATATTTTCCTAAGGATGAACTATTCTTGTAGCATTTTGCCGGTGTGCTAAAAACAAATACCCTTATCAACTCTCAACCGGAATGTATAGCTTCTTGTTCCAATTCACTTTTACATAACCAATCTATTTACAGTGAACAACATAAGCAAGAACCTTTTGAGGGATTTTTGTATGGCACATTATGAATCATGGGGTTTTGGCCCTTCTTTTACATCACAGGGTACTGGCCACAGCTGGAAGCAGAACACAGTCCTCCTCAGATCAATGCTCTGCTCTGATATGACAAATTCTGTGTTTTCACTCTATTCCCTTTGATGTCTCTCTCTCTTCTCAAGCCTCATCTTGTTTTTATTCTATACATTGTATTTGGTTGAATTAGACTACAAAGTCTTCCAGAAGACATTGGTTTGAACAAGACTTCAAAAATGGCTTAGTACATCTGGATAGCTCAGGGTTTGAGTGACACTTTAATATAACTGGATTTTTACAAAATGATGGACACCTGCTCTTTGAAAAATCAGGCTCCTCTTAAGTTGTGTGAAGATAAGCACCACAGAAGTGACACACCTGAAACTAATAGACACTTTTGAAAAATCCTTTGCCTTTACCATGACTGATAGAGAACTGTGTGCATTTACTGCATCCTTTTAAGAAAGAGCAGCAGGTCTGGCTCAAGGGTAACAGCATCCCCAGTTTCATATGCAACTACCTCTCATAGAGCACCACTTTATTAATCTATTCTGAATAAATGAGAAGAATGCTAAATTTTTAATGAACAGTGTTTCCACCTGTCTCAAGATAATGAAAGAATGTAAAGCTGTTCTTAGAACTTTACAGAAAGCAAGAGTAATTAGGCACGATCAGCACCTATAACCTTGGACTGATTGCACCATCACATTTTGTGCAAAGTTGATTTTTTTTTTTTTGGTATGAATCTATTATTGTAAAAAGAAAAAAAAAAAAAAAAAAAAAAAAAAAAAAAAAAACACTAGAACTATTCTTCACTGTTACATTGCTCAGGGGAGCAGCATCATGAAAAATAAGTCTTTGGTCCTCAGATCATTCTGTACTCCCACTGTTCTGTAGGAATACTAGGGTCTACAGGGCAAGGGACGAGAACTACAGAACTGGTACTTGGGCTCACACTCACCTCCAACCTAATAACAAACTTCTGCTGCAAAAGAAAGCAATCAGTTCTTAAGTGTTCACAGAGTTACCACTTTAATTTCTGTAAATTATAATATGAAAATCTGGAGTGTTTTTCTTACCTCATTGCTAACATGTTGAAAGGGGAATGATAAACAACACTGAAGAAGGAGTCTCATGTCTACCTTGGAAAAGCAGACTATACCTTAGCAAGTCTCTTGTTCTGCCTTATTGCTGCCTAAAAAGCTTGTATGCATTATGGATGACATGATATCTCTTTGCTAATAAACAAAGTATAACATCCTGTCTGTTGCAGGACATTTGCATGCTGCTCTCATCAAGTCAAAATGGTGTCAAATTTCTTTTGTCCATTTTTGAAATGCAACCTCCTATCCCAAGAAAATGTGTGCGTGAGGAATATTAGTGTAACTCACACCAGACTATGACATTGGGCTAGGACAAGTCATATTTAAGAGTCAGAATGACTGTTTATTGGCTTGCTGCCTAATGAAATCAAAAGAATAAATAGTATTCTTCATTAGCACTGGACTTATCAGAGTATGGATTATTAAAAGATATTGTTTCCATTTCATTGATTTGTGAGAAAAGACCTCTACCTCACAGGTCTACAGGTGTCCTGGGGCTCCTTAATTGGTTCTGTAAAACTGCTGTGGATACTGAATTGGGAGGATCTGCTGGCAGCATCAGCACTGGCCATCATGATGTGGCTCTCTAATCATTGTAAAGGCCAGATGAAACTCTTCAAATGTGAAATAAAACAATGATATTTCTCTACACAAACAAAATAAATAAATAAATAAATAAAATGCTTAACTGGAACTACAGTAGAGTATTTTAATGTTAAGGGAATAAAGATAGCATGGGACATAACAAAATTGGTTCTACTTATCACTGAGAGCAGGTTTATCCTGGTTTTCAAGTATGCAAGGAACACAAACCACCTATCTTGGCTTAAAACAGAGACGAAAATTATGTTATCAAAAAGAAAAAAACTCTATAAAAAGTGGAAGGGTACTGATGGAGAGGTGAAAGAATGAAACAGAGACTGGTCTCGGTCAGTTATGTAAGGCAAGTATGATAAGAATCACTTAGACAAAAATGTGAAAGGGCATGGCATTGCAAAATACTGTGATGTAGGAATACTGAAAACTGAACTAGCAGAGACCTTGACAGAGGACATAAGAATGCCTGGGGAGCTGAATTAGGTCTTTACACAGACTGGCATTAAAATAAGTAGATAATGAATATGTCCTAAAATATGGTTTAAACATATCAGGAAATAAGAGGTATAGCATCTGCCACCACCAGGCTCAAACAGTAAAGACATAAGTGAATCTACATGGATAAGAACTTGCAATACTGTTGGTATTTATTGGCTAATGCCTGACAAGATTCAATGATTATGAAAAGCAATTTGTTGAATAACAAATAAGAAATGCATGCTATTATAAAGTGTGTATCATAGCATTATAAAATTACTTCCATTTTACTCTTACCTGTAAAAATGCAAACAATGAAACTGTGAAAATGTGAAACATCAAGACAACACAGCAGAGACAAATCTTTGGCTGTTGTCAGAAGACTTTAAAGAATTGTGGATTTGTGGATTATTATTATTTATTTATTCATGGTTTGGAGTTGGTTTATTATTGATGTTTGTTTGTTTGTTTGTTTTTGACATTACTGTAGTAGCATGGTGATTTCACACTGATAAAATCCCTCATGTTTCAACTGTCAGATTTTAAATATTTCCATATTTTAAATATGTCCAAGATAGTCCTAGAGAGAAAAGTTATGCACATGTTTTATCTGATTCAGACTAAAGTTACTCTGTACATCAATCAACTGATCTAATGAATGAAGAATCAGACAAACTATATACAAGTAATTTCTGTATTCAGAAAATCTGCTTTTAAGGATACCTATTGTGACAGCTGCTCTGGGGAAAAAAAAAATTAATTCAACATATATTTCATAGGGGATTTGAGTTTGACCACACAATTCATCACAACCTGCATTATACAGGACAACTGTGCCAACACTACCCAATGCAGGCATACTAACTTGGTGGAAAAAAACAGAAGTATTATGACTGCAGTTTACTCAGAGTGTTAACTGTCTAGCTCAGTGCAGTTAGAAGTCCTTTCTGCAGATTAAACGTGACTGCAAATACATCAGTTCAAAACTCATTGGAAAAAAAAAAAAAAAAAAAAAGAGCTTCAGTCAGCCCTAGATAAAACTGTGGAGTCTTCCACAAAGGCAAAAGTGATAGGCAGGTTTATAAATAAAACAAAGACACATTGTTTTACTACAAAAAAAAAAAAAAATATATATATATATATATATATATGTATATATATATACACACACACACACAATGCCAATTTAAAGAAGGGGATGAAATAAAACTGCAACAGAAAGACTAGCAATGTATACTGCTGTCTCCCTTAAGCTTTTGTCAAAATATATTTTCTTTAAACTTTAGACAAGACACATTACCTTTAACACACACTAAACTGACTGTTTTAAAGCCTCACAGGGAGCCTAGAATCAACCAGGTTAGTATGGATTAAAGTTAGTTACATGTGCTAACATCACACCTCTAAGTCTTTGTCTAGACAGAGCATTAGAATAGATAACTTGTTTGCAGGATGTAAGTATACAGAATTAGGTAACAAACTGTTCCAGTAGGCATAAACAAAAAGTCAATGTGCTGACAATGGATTGCAGAAGGCAGAAGTAACAAGTTGAGTTCCTTGGGGACTCCTCTCTAGCTCTCTGTTGTTTACTAATGACCTTGAATGGTGCTGTCTGAGCATGGCCAAAAATATGTGATAACTGGAAATATCATGTATGTCTCATATACTTAGAAAACGTTTCAGTTATCCACATTTAAGTTAGAGGAGACATACTACAAAACAACATTCAAATGCCTGCATTGACAAAGGTAGTGCCATCATGCAGTGCATTAGAAGGACTTTTGGGAGCACATCCCCTGCACCATTAGCTTGTATTAATCTGAGCTGCTTTGCACATTCTTCTCTTGTGCTTGTTGGGAATGCACAGCCAACTTATCTAAACATCTGTGGGAGCCAATTTACCTAAGCATCTGTGGGAAAAGGTATGGAGATTGTATAAGTCACTGGAAGAACAGATGCACTTGAATGTTGCTGGCCTGCATGGAAGTTGTATTTACAGATTTGATCTTCAGCCTTTCTCACCAGACAACTATCAGTGCACCAACTGAGATGTATTCCTAAACCACAGAACGATAGGCTTGGGTTGGAAGGGACATTTAAAGATCTGGCCAACCCAAGCTTTCAGTCGAGAAAGCCTTATGTTTTAATGTTTTATTTTCTGATAACATTAACGGGCAGATACATTCAATGAAAAGTTGTTCTATGGCAATAACCATATTCTGGCTAACCAAATCAACCAGTAACTAAATTGCATACAGAAGGTAGACTTGAAATTTTCCTTTTACTAAAACCATTGGGACTTAGTATTGAATCTGCTGTATTTTTTTAGATTTTTATGTAACTGACCATTTGGGGCCTAAGTAGTTTAAGGACTCCAGGCTTTCAAACTGTGGTCTGCATAATGTAGCAGAGTGGTGTTGCTGGAGATGTGGTAAATAATAGCATGTTTATCCATTAGTTCAGTATCCTCATGTCCAACTGAAACAACATATGAGAGGTGAGATAAATGATTATGGAAAGTTGATAGTCAGGTTTACATCTTTTGTCCCTGAAAAAAAAATAAATATTAATATCCACTCCTGAATGTAATAGGTGTATAAGTGCAGAGAGAATTTCTCACCATTTGAAAATCATCTGTAGGATTTCCTGTGGTTATAAAAGGGGCAGGAAGCCCCAGAAAAAATGCTCAAACACAAAGGGAGTTTCCCCATAATGATCCATGCTTGAGATCTACCTTATTAATTGCAGCATGGTTTATCTGACTGTACCTCCCTCTGCTTCTAAAAATAGGACTGTCAAAAGACACTGCTGTATCAGCTGGTTCCTCTCTGCAAGTTAATCTATTATACAAGAAAAGGACTTTACAAATGACTACATTAAAGATATCTAATGAAGTCAAAGCAGCTGTTTTAAAACATATTCAAACAAAATCTAGTCAATGAGATTTGGCCTCTGAATTTCATGTTGTACTATTAGGTATGTAAAAATGGAGCTTTTCAAGGAAATGAATTCTTCAATTTACGTGAAAAGTCAGGCTATTTGAGCACCTCATTATACTCTGTACTGAAGATCTTTCTCATCCATATTATCCTATTAAGGATTACAGTGATACCCAAAACTGTATTCACCAGTGTAATAAAAGGACATAAGCAGCACTCAAACCAGTCCTCTCGATGCTCCTGTCTTTATTCAAGCTCAGTTCCTATTTATCTCAACAGAAATTTTGTTCCAGGATACGGAATTAAGCCATGTGTTTTTAACCCAACAATATATTACATCCTGTAAAAATGTAATTTTCTGGGTCTTACAAAATATCAAAGCTTCAGATCATTATTAATTACTTATGCATGCATATTATTCCTCCTTCCTACTGACAGATCTTCTCTGAAGCAGAAAGGGTGCATTTCCTTCAGGCTATTCTGCCTTAAAAGGGTCAGCTTGACAACCATATTTTTGTTACGCCTATCGAATGTGGTATCCACAACAGTAAAAATAACACTTAAGGCTACTATAACTGAAAGAAACAACAGAGAAATACATACCCTCTCTTTGACATCTGATTATGTGTCCGTCTTAAATAAACTGGTATAGGCATGTTTTCCATGTTCAAGCTCTCATTTCTCCCTTATTCAAGAGTCTTATGGATTTCATCAGGGAATTAAAAACTTCCCTTTTTTTTTTTTTTTTTTTTTTTAAATAATTAATTCAGAGTATATTACTTAAGTGCACTTCACCAGAAAGCGTGTATTTCTCACAAGGAAGTTTAAAATTCCAGGAGGGTCCCTTTCAGTTGTCCTGAATAAAATAACATTCAGTCTGGTGGTCCTGGGTAGCTTTTACATAGGAGTATTGGTGATAAAAAGCAGGCATATAAATTCTATTCCCATCCATGAAAGGGTTGTCCATTGCATTTAATGGAAGATGTAATACATAGGAAATCATTGCTTTCCTGTAAGGGCACAACCCTGCTTTAATTAAAGACAATTTGAAATCTGATATATCAGTGGTAGTAAGTGCAAACATTTATTTTTGTCAGGAATTGGTTTAATTCATTGTACTTCAGCTAGCAATTCTGACACCTAGACTGCTAATCAAAGGCTTGGGATATAATTCCCAGTTATAAATATTTATATACCAGAAGAAAATGAGAGGTCCCCATGATTTGCCTTAATTTCTCCCTTCAGATTATCACTACTTCCTTTTACAAAAGTCATATTACAGTATCTGGCAAGCCCCGTTAACTGAGGCATGACTCACCTAAAGTACAGTAGCAGAAGTGTAACAGTGGTTACAGCATGTAAGAATGTCAGAGATGATCACTAAGAAGTACAAACCAGAGGAAAAAGCCTGCCATGAAGCAGCTAGTTACAATCTATCACAAACTGCAACACTAACTTTATTAAACTCAGGAAAATCAAAGTGACAATGTCTGAAACACTTATTTCTCTGTATTGCAGAAGAAATTGATAATTCCTGGAATACCTGTTTAAAAGTGCCATTGTCATGATGCATAAAAATAAGCAGATGGAAATATAATGGGCACTTTTTAAACCACAAGATGTGACATAAATTAGTACACATTTTGTATAATTTAGCACCATGATCTCTTTCCATCACATTCTGCTTTTTCTCTCATACTCCTCCCATTTCCTTTTCCTCCCACTCCCATCCCATCCTATCCTACTCTCTTTCCTCCTGATGTTCCCTCCCTATGTCCCCTGTTCACCTTATTCCAACTTGTGCATGTGGAGTATAAATAGTGCCACAGCAGTTCCTTAAACAGTACATCTCATCCTCTATCCATGGCCTTCAAAGCCTTTTAGGCACTGCTGATCTGCTTCCATACACTGCAAAGAACTGTGTAGGTTCAAGTACTAATTTGGTTGTTCATATGCTAAGTTGGAGAAGGCAAACAACTACTCACAACCCTAGGGTGCCTTAGTTTCAGCAATACGACCAAGTGGGTTGCACATAGGACTGGGAACCCAGAAAATCCTAAATGCAAGAAATAGCTTTAACTAATGATTCTCTCAATGGATCCCGACAATTCATTAATTCTCTGTCTCAGATTATCTGCAATAATATATAATAATGCTTTGCTTGTCTTCTCCACAGAATTTGTGAGACAGGATGACATCCATATTCTTTTCTTAATATACACATGCTTGAGTTTCATTTATTTAAATGGGAGTTATGCCTTATTTCCTCTGAGTGAAGAACTCAGTCCTTCTACATTCAAGATTATGTTGCTCTCTGAAGATGTAAAACTCAAGTTCTATTATACTTTTATTAAGAAGCATATGCAAAATCAAAATTTGAACAGAAGGCTGTTACTCCTATTAAGTAGAGACCTCACAGGAAAAAGCAAATAAAGAAAAAATGAAGAATGGTGTTCCTTTTAAATTAGAACAAATTTGTACCCTGAAATAGAAAATGGAAGAAGAAGATGCGTGCTTTCAAGGGAAAATATGTTAAGTGCATAGGACATTGACTAAATTGTTCAAGAACACTTCATGCTTACTTAATGACTGATTACTCAGAAATGTTCCCAAGGTCAGCAAAACCTTGAGTATCTGTCATCTGAATAGCAGTTCCATGAGTTAAAGTGACCAAAATGAAAGTAACTTTGGACAGCTGACAGTTTTAAAGGCTGTGTCCCTTTACGATATTGTTTATTTATTTAAATGTAGTCAAAATATCAGTGTTCCATCCATTTCAAACTAAGTTCTAATAAATAGAAATCTCCAAACACTTAGACCTTCCTACTTTAAACCCCCAAATTAAAAAAAAAAAAAAAAAAAAAAAAAAAAAGTCTTCAATAACATGCCTCTCATTTTTCCTCCCCAGAGAAGATGTCATAGAAGAGGAAGCATGACCCAAAGGTCAACAGATTCATGCTCTGGCAATAAATGGAGGAAGCAGATTCCATAGTAATAGATTTCCAACTTAGATGTGCCCTGCATCCAGCCCCTCATCTGACCATTAGCTCAAGCTTCTCAGGTATCTCTAATTCAGTATTATCACAGATGGAGAGGAGACGCTCTTTTTGTTAACTAGGGAAAATATATTTATGGCTTTGGGATTTAAAGCTAATTCTTTATCTCACCGCCCTAAACATATCAAAAAGCAGCACAGATCAAAGGACAAGAGCTTTGCACTGTTCTGTATAGGAAACAGGAGAACATGCACATTTGGTTCCAGCGGGAGCTCTAGACGATCTCTAAGGTGTGGCACCATGACAAGCATTTTGCTATGAGCTAATGATGAGGTTTTAAAAGCATAAATCTACTGAAAGGAAAGGTTACAAATGCCAAGTTGCTATTTTTCAGCTTTTTGGACATCTAGAATCAGCTTAAGAAAGGATCTGTAATAAAAGCAGCGCACTCTCCCTCCACTGACTATAATTTTAAATGGCTCACTAAAATGTAACAAAAAACAAAACAAAAAAAAAAAAAAACTGTTCATACCAAAAATGCTATTCCTAGAATTACATTGGAGTGCTGTGACATTACAATATAAATTATATCCTCACAGGAGTATTAGAAAAATGGGTAATTAAAAATGCCAATTTATACATACATGAAACACATTTTTATTGCTAAAATGAAGTGCTTATTATAGAAACCAATTATTAAGCTATATCACGCTTTAGATTTTATGAACTAAACCTACAAACAACTTGGGTGCCTAACTCCATCTTTAGGTATCTCACATTAACATTTCAGCATTACCTCAATCCACAAATCCCTTCCAATTGCTGCTTAAATTTGAGGGGAGAGTAGGATATCAACAGGTATCCACAGGCCAGATTGTGAAACTGCTCAAAGCCCTACCTCATGCTTAATCCTTGCTGGAAAACTCACTTTCAGCATTTTGGGGGAAACTAAGAGGGAGCAGCAGGGTCAAGGCACACATCTGTCAGGATTAGGGCACTTGAGTGTATATTGGGAAATACACTCTGAAACTCCTCTCTGCCTGATTCATTGAATGAACTTGAACCCATTCTCCTGCTTCTCTGGGAAGTGGCCAAATGTCAAAGCTATTCAGTGTTTTGAGAAAATCTGTCTCAATCTGTCCTGCTATAGCCGTTCCACTTTGTATAAACATTTGTACAGTTATTGGAACACATGTGAATCTGGGTCTCCCATATGACCACTTTAACCAGCAGGTTAGTCTCACAAGGTCCCTTTCCCAATGAAGAAGAACAGCTTCAGTAGAAGATACTTGCCCAAAAATACACCACAGCCTCAGATATTGGAAATCAGTGTTCATATGTTGCTCCAAATCAGACCAAATACAAATCTGAATATTGGCCTGCATTTTGTGTCCTCCATCACAAAATAAAACAAATTTTAAAATTAAAAATAAAATAATAATATAAACAATATGATATAAGCCTGTGATGCACTATCTTTCAAGGCATTTCATACTGTTTCATGAGAAATTATATACTAGAGTGAGCTCCAGTCAAAGTTTTGAGTAGGAAAAGCAAATCATTCAGGCAGCGGACCCTACCAACCCAACCAGACATAGAAGCAGGGCAGTGATTTCTTGGTCTGAGCACCAAAAGGCAGGGAGAAGGGGGCAAAGTAGTATTGGTCACACCCAGAGTGAGCTAAGTGTGGGCAATGAGCTCTCCACAAAATGGTACACAGAAGAGCTTGAATAAAAGAATGCAAGAGCCAGCTTGGGAGACAGCTCAGGTATTTAAAAATATTCCCTTAGCACACCAACCCACCTCCAGATTGATTCTGTTTCCTATCAGCCCCAGCTTAAGAGACTCTCATGATGGTAACAAGAAGACGTTATCCTGGAGTACATTGAACCATCCCAATCTTTAAAAGCTGTCTAGATAAGCATTTGTCAGCAGCCTTAGACTAGAAATACTTTGCTTTAAATCAAGAAAATTTAACCCAAGCTTGCCCTGAGCAAAATAAGCCATTTAGTGACAAAGGGTTAGGCTCTGTGAGCTTATCCTTTCCCAAGATAAAGGAATAAATCTACTTCCTCACACCTCTAGCCAACACAGATAGCTGCACAGATAGCCAACACTAGACACCTGCAAGTGTCTAGTAAAACACCTAATACAAAGCCTAAGGCTGAACATACCAGGCAGCAACAGTAAGAGATGCCCATTTTAGTGATCCACTCTCATGTTCGTGGTACTGGGTACTGTTGACGATGGAAGGTGGGTGGGTGTGGGTGTGTGTACCTGGCAGTGAAAAATGAAGTCATTCTCAAATATCTATTCATTCCCTGCCAAGAGAGTATTATTATCCACATAGAAAAGACAGGCAATTACTCATCTGCTCTGAGGTCTCTCTTGTGTAGAGCACTATTCTGTGACCACCCTCACATTAAATTTGGGCTTGTCTACACATGGAGTTGTTCCTGATTAATTGTTCTTGATTAATGTCATGTGTGGCCAGAGCATTCACATGTGGCATTAATCAAAAATAGCTTTATGTGTAGACAAGCCCTTATTCACACTAGTAGTCCTGACAAGATCAGCAGGAATGGCCCATGCCTGGCACTTCTTGAGGCAGATACTTCTAATGTAACATAACGTAACACGGTCCTCAGTCCCTGGCTCCAGCCACGAAACAGCCTCAGAACATATACCTAACCCAATGTGAAGCAGAGTCCTAGGTACTTTTCTTAAGCCGATGGCAGTTGCTTTTTACATAATGCTGTGAGCAGATGCTCAATTTGGAGACAAGTGTGTGAATGTTCTCTAATTGCTCTCTTCTGATGTACATCCCTGCCCTCAAAGAACTGGAGGGCTCAAATGACTCAGTTCCAAGCCTGTTCAAGCTTTGATGATTTTGCTCAGAGAGCAAAGAAAGGGGGAGGGAGGTGAGCTCACTCAGCTGACTGCCTAAAGCAGACTGAGGGAGCTTTTTCCTCACTACCAACCTACAAACTCATTTATTCCTAAATAGCCACTGAATCTTCCATGTTCCTTCCTTCTCTGCCCTGGTTTTATGTTCTTGTTCTCTCCAGTTCTTTTTTTCCCCCATGTTTCTGATGCATGGAGACAAACTTGTTCCTCAGCAAGTTTGTTTTGTTTTGTTTTGTTTTCCAACCTGGTTCAATTACATATTGTATTATAGAGAGCCAAACTGTTATTACTCCAAGTGCCACAATTCAAAAGTACTTTCTTGAATAATTATTTACTGTTTTGTTTTTGTTTTTGGTCTGCTGGGCACCTACTTTCAGTTCTGGCAGTGAACAGAATTTAAAGAATAATTCTCAGCAGAACTTATTAAACCAATGTCATCTGAGCACTCCAGTTTTCTTATTTATATACTCAAAACTAAAGTAGTACTTAAATTTACTAGCTGAGATAAAACACATTTATTTCAATGGAGACTCTATTTTGTGAATGTTTATTTTCCTAGTTCTATCCTAAAATGTTTCTATCTTTATGATGACTCAAAAACTGAACATTGATTTATACAAACTAATAATAATAATAATAATAATAGTAGTAGTAGTAGCAGTAAAGGGAACAGTTCAGTAAATAGAAATTGTCGTGCTATGACCTACATTTTCTTCCTTTTTGTAAATCTTGTTTGTAAAGTTTTGAGGTCTGAGGTTTTCTGGAGGTTTAGGGTGCAAAGGGGAGTTTAACTGCCTGTTTATTTCATAGTGTAAATGATACGTCTGTGTGTTAGATGTGACTTTGGAATTCTCTTTTAACAGTATATCACTTGTGTTAGACCAGGTGTTGACTGGTCAAATTACAGGAACACGAAGTATAATTTGTACTTGTCATGCAGGCAGCCCTTTCTTAAAGACATTAAGTACTATCTTTTTCACCTGATTCACTGAAAAAAAGATCTAAATGTGTGGTGGGCAGTTACACCCACCCAATGTGCCTCCACCCCCATCACCCCGTGGATGGTGCTTTGTTATCTGAGCACTGGAATCATGATGGACCCAGCTGGAAAATAAAGCAATGTGGGAGGAGTAGAGCTCTTAGAAACCATTCCTGGTTTTGTAAATAGGAAAAAGCAATTTTAATTTGAGATGATGTAGTTTCCAAGTGATTAAGCCAGAGAGAAAGATGACTTATTCTTCCAGTGGAATTGGAAGAGGCATGTAGTGAGTCCCTAATCCAAATAATGGGCCAGCCAGCCAGCCAGCCAGAGGTGCCAAAATTATATTATTTAAGTCTTAGACTATGTTTATCATTAGCCAGTAATTTGATAGCTGCAGATCAGTTGATCAAAGTTGTTGGTAGTTAGGCCTCCTATATCTGCAATTCAGGCAGTCTGGGGGACTTGCTTCAGACTAGGCTTAGTCCTGTCCCTCGAGCAGAGTGTGCATCCCCCCCACAGCTGATTAAATGTTATTCAAAGAACCAGTCACAGGCTTGGCTGTCAAAGTGTTGCTGGTGTACAAGCAGAGCAAATCTGGTTTAGTTTCTCTGAGAGGAAGTAAAATTTAGTTAGCACATACCAAAAACACTTTACAAACTAAACAAGAGCATGGTAAGCAGAGACAACTGGGGAATTAACTTCAAAACCGCATCACTGCTCCAGCCTGGAACACTGTACACAGCCTCAGGCACCTAAAAAAAATCTTGATTTCCAAAGCAGCAAAGTACCAACAGTACCCATGGACTGTTTGTCTTAAGAAATAAATATGTAACATTAAACTACATAAAAAGGCCAATTAATTAATATATATATAGAGAGAGAAAAGCCTTGTACATTCTTTCTAATGTCTCATATGACAAATTACTGAATTAGAAAGTTCCGAAGAAGTGTTTAGAGCAAGGGACTGGAGGCCAAATATTTAGGCCAAAAGCTACAAAGGTCTAAGGGAGCCAGCAGCTGTCTAGATGGCGAGCTCACACGGAAATCACTCATTCTCAGTGAGATGCCTAAATAAATTTGTGCCTATTTCCTTTTCCACCAAACAAAGTAGGGCAAATAATTACAAATTTTCTGGGGTTAGATTAATGGTTCTCCACTTAGGCATTTGTATAATCATTTTGTACTTCATCACTTCAAATGCTAAAACAACTGAGAGACTTTCAGACTGTAGATAAATTAATACTACACATACTTTTTGTTTGTTATTCAGTGGATGCTGCATAATTTTTGCAACTATTGCACTTGCGCAACCCCTATTTCGGGCAATGTGTGCTTGTGTAGGAAGAAATGCTGTAGAAGCAGTCCCCATAATGCACTTATTGACAAGATTAATCCTCAGTTTTCCTTCAAACTCATTACAAGCTGCATCACCATTCCAGTGTTCTTAGATAGATTCTTTACATTTCTCAATATGGTGTTAACAAGAAGTTTTAAAACTTTATAAAACAAAAACTTGACTTTATTAAAAAATAAATAAATAAATCCCTTTCTCTCTCCCATATGTAGGACATTCCTCTTGGTGATATCTACTGTATTACAGAATGATTTCCCAATTTAAATCAAAATCAACAAAATTTATAAAATTAGATTGGAAAAACAGTAGAGAACATGTTAAAGTGTCAAGAATCATCAGGCATAAACAGTGCAGATACACTGCTGAATGACCTAACTTGTCATTTGCATCTTGAATGCCTAAGATATAATCTCCACTCCACATTGTAATTATTAGAGAAATAAATTAATTTATTGGCTTCAAGGATGTTGTGAGAGGAATAGAGGTGTGAAAAGAAGAAATCAAATTTTATAGAACCATTATTCCAAAAATAATTCAGAAAATAAAAATCCTATATGTGTAAGAAGAGGGTAAAGGGTTATGGAAGAGAACTGAATCACAGCAGTCAGTTAAAGAAAAAAAGTTTGTATTGCTAGAAGAGGGGCAATAAATTCCATTCCAGCTGGTTTGTTCTGTTTCACTGATCTTTGCCGTTTGTTTTTATATTTACTGTTCCATACAGCAATTAGGAATTCTTAGCAGGCCTTGTAAGCAGTAGAAATTTAAATCAGATTACAAAAAGAACCTCAAAAGCAAAGCAAGATTTTAAATATATCATTGAAACCAACTGCAAAATTCTTTTATCACAAGGGGGAAAACTAATGCTTTTTAAGAATGCCTTAAAATGAACCCAAAGGAGTATCACTTATTTTCAGCATGTCAGATTTGTCAGGTCTTGACTGAGGTTAACATGAAAGCAAATGTAAAAAGTTTTAAAAATTTTTGTTCACCAGACTAGAACACCATGAACCAAAAGCTTTGGGAAAACAAGTTGATACCAACAGTACCAGCCGCTGAGTATGTATATGCCCAAAGCATATACTATTGAGGGAACAGAATGAGGAAATGCTGCTTCTCTTCTTTATGCTACCTGGAATCAGGGTATCAGGATATGTTTTACTTGATGGGATCCGCATCCTATAATGCAGCTGCTCCACTTCATTTAAGCCAGCAAACTAAGTGATCCAACCTTCTCTCAAGCCACCAGACTTCCATTTCCCTCCTGCCCTTGGAGGCACAATGGTCACATTTTGACTAGAATCACAGCTGTGCTTGCATATTTAAACCTCTTATCTTCTGCTAGAAAAAGCCAACAAGTAGTAAACAAAGCAACCTTCAAAACTGCAATGTCTGCCAATTGGGGCACAGTGGCCTTGTCTATATAAGTTTTTTTTCTAGCATCTCTCAGGACTGACAAGGCCAGCCTAACCCCATCTGTATCAGCAGTGCTTGGGAGTACAGCTTTAGATGAAGTTCCCTAGCTGCCCGTATTTTAAACACTGCCATTGAGACTTCATGGCCTGACACTGAAGTGCTAAATTTGCTAAGGTCAAAAAAAAAAAAAAAAAAAAAAAAAAAAAGACACTAAAAAATCCAACACTACCACCAGTAAAAAGAAAGTAAAAATTTCTTAGGGAAGATTAAGCTTGTCGCCTAATTTTAGAGCACCTTTTCTTTCCAGTTGCTATTCTACTTCCAATGGATTGTCAGAGGTCTATACTACTTTCTGCCATTATTTTTTGCACTGGGTGATCATTTGAGCCCTCCTTCCTCTTTTTAAAGTAATTTTCCATTCTCTATACCTATGAAGAAGAGTTTGGGAAAAAAAAAAAAAAAGAGAAAAAAAAAAAAAAACATAAATCATGCCACTCCTCTTACATAAACCTGTCAGTTTGGTGATCCTGACTCCTGGCTTTGGGAGCAAAATAATGATCACTAGTGTGAAACAGAATCATAACAGCGAGGCCCCAAGAGGAGGTTTTGGCTTTGCATTACATTTTACCCTCACAGCCCTTGGTGGAACACCTGGCCTGATGGGGGTCTGCAATAACCCTGGGGCTGCAGACCCAGCCTGGCCCTACCTGGGGTCAGTCCAGCCCTTTTCCCTCTCCCCACAAGGCCCCTGCAGGCCCTAGACGTGCCTCCCCTGCCCTCCAGGCCACAGCAGCACAGTGAGGGGCAGAGGGAGGCGAGCAGGCAGGCAGTGGGCCACTGAGGGGACCAGGACAAAGGGCTGGAGGTGAATGTGCCCCACAGGGAGTGATAGCTGCTGAGTGGCCTGCATCAGAATTAGCTGTACAAGCATGGGACCCTTGAGTTAAAAGCGAACCCTCAGCCAGCTCCAAACTGGGATGTGAGTACTTGGATATGTCCTTGCTGAGAAAGCCTAATTTCTCAATTTTATTTTATTCCTGATACTCTCAAGTGGCTGAGAGAATTGCTTCTGAAAACATTTTTACTCACACAGAAGCAATCAGGCCTTTGGGTGAATTCAGTTTACAAAGCAGCCCCCCTTCGCAGCAGCACTGCAGTAAAATGTTCCTGAAGCTCACCTGCCTTGGCAGGACACTGGAATAACAACACCCTTGGCAATGAAAGCCTCTGGGTCAACCAAGAGTTTGTAAAACCAAAGAAGGTTTTGGTCAATGACCTTTGGATTTTGGAGCAACTTTGTGAAGTGATAGCAAAATGTGAGATAATGAGTAATCAAAGGAAGTTATTTAAACAGACAAAGGCTTTCAATAAAGACCTTTCACAGAGGACTACCAAAGAAAGCTAGTTTACAGGAGCAGAAGAGGTAACATCCTGCCAGTGGTGGATGCAAATCTAGCACACAGGAGCAGAGTAGGAATAATTGTTCAGTCCTCTTCAAAAACGTTAGTGGGGTACCCCATGGATCAATACTAACCATGGTGTTTTGCAACACACTTCATGAGGACCTACCAGAGAGGTTAGATATGTAGGCATGGCAGGCATGATGAGGCTGGCGGATGGCAAGGCACCTGAGAAAGTCTTGACAAAGCCAAATTATCAAGGAATGCCATGGCAGATGGGATGTAGTGTAGATAAGTGCAGAGTAACATGCCATGGAAGGCATGATTTAAACTACTTGTATACACAGATGGGTTCTGAATTAATTGTAACCTTTCAACAAAAAGATTGAGGCATCAGTGCGGACAGCTTAATGAAGATATCTGCTCAGTGTACTGCAATAGTCAAACCCAGAAAACAAGCTGTAATAAAAAGTAAATAAATAAATAAAAATAAAAGACAGAAAAAGACAGAAAATACTGTAATGTGATTATGTAAAGCAATGACAGAAAGTTTCTTTTAAGTACTCTTAGAAGGATGAAGAAGAGAAACATGCCTACAAAATAAACCAAATGACCTTGCAGAGGTCAGTCCTTACAAGTGTTACATTATCTCCCCTGTTACTGACTACTGGGCATCTTAGGCTCTCAGCATGTTTACACAGCAGAATCATAATTTTTGAAGAAAGACTACAAGAAAGTTTATACAGTGAAGGATGGAACAGACATAGCATATATCTTGTTCAATAGTAATAAAACATTCAAAAGGACATAGTTTATCAATGCAACATATAACTAATCTGTGGAAAACTAGTCATAAACTGTTATTATGGGAAAGAGTCTAGTTTACCACTGAAATATGGAGACACATACATTAAAAAAAAAAAAAAAAAAAAAAAAAAGCAGGAAATAGTCTTTCAGCTGATGTAAATTGAGTCAGTCCATCAACTGCTGTAATCAGCAGAACTGATTATACAAGCCAGGGAGGTACCATTTCATCTGTTGTTATAAAGAAAATAAAAATGACAAGAACCTTCATCTTACAACGTTCAAAACTCGACAAGGTTAAGACAGAAATCCCTCAGATTTACATCTCTATCAGTGGTGATATAACTAGCTAGTCACATTGTATTGTAGGTTTGTCTTCTCTGTTGTATGGCCATGAAAGAATCCTTCCCCAATTTATAGTATTGTTCAGTGCCTGATGCATTATGAGTTCTTTAGAAGACATTAGTGTTGGCACTGCTAGTAGGCAGATACTGAACTTACTGTACCAGCAGCTTTTTCTGTGCTGTGAGTACCTATCTTCAGGCAAAATATGTGTGACTGAATTTCAGATATCCTTTTAGCTATATGTTCTTTCTGAAATCAAGTTCCTTTGTGCTGTGCTAACAAAAACTGAGCCAGGGATAGCTAGCCATAATACATGAGCAGCAATGAACCTAATATTACAGTTAAAAATAGCATTAATCAGAGCTATACAATCAATTTAAGCCAGTATTAGTCACAGAGCTGTTTGTTTTATTCCACAAGCGACATAAATATTCTCAAGCAATCAAGTAGCCTTGAGATTTATACACTGAAGACAATGAATGAAACATTCATAAAACATTGTAAACTGGCAGGAGTTTTATCCTCAAATATGAGGACTTCCAGAAAATCTGTAAATGAAAATACAGAGTAGTGAATATTTCTCAGGCTCTTGGAGGAGTATAAGCTATATGTATACAGTTAGTAGTCTTCCTGCCCTGACATGGGACTGGTAAGTAGAGGTGTGAAGAGCAGGCAATATCAGGAGGTAGAAGGGTAGGTCAGCCTCATACTTTGAGGAAATATTTCACCAAAGATCTTGAGGAGAACTTCAGACATACATAAAACACATTCTGTCACTGCACACCTTCCATAATAGAGAAAACTACAGGATATTTGTTTTATTGTATGTGAAGTTATAGTCAGGGAAAGTGGATTTAACATTTGCTGCATGAATGGAAATTGGTTATTGGGGTGTCGGAGTCTGGAGGGAAGAAAGAGGTTGTGGACGCAGTTATGTAAAGTTATCAAAGGTTACAACTTCACAATCATGGATAATATGTTGTTGAACTTCTGCAACTTGCTGGGTGAGAAGGTTTTTGGGGAGAAGGTGTTGCATGTAGCTGCAGGAAAGGGGCTATTCTGAAGGAAAATTTCTGTGATCTTCCTGGGCAAGAGCTATGAGGATTGAAAGTCTGCAGAGATAATTCACCCTGGAGCAGAAAGGAAGCAAAAGCCTCCAAAGAGTCTTGCAGGGATAATCAGTAAGAGGCGCTAGGAACAGAGTACTTAGGACACAGGGAAGGCCAAGAAGGGTGGAGAGCATTTTGTCCTGCTGCTTGAACAGGAGTGAGTGCTGCAAGGAACTGTAGCCAAGAGGTTTTTGGAAAAGAACTTTAGTGTGATATTCAAAGCGGCCAGGTGAACCTTGCCTCCACCGAAGCTTATGATGATAATAACTTTCTACTGACATTAAGGTTGCCAGACTCATGATCCAAAATAAAAGCAGCAAAATAGGATAGCTTTACAATCTTTGACATCAAATATCCATGGCCACAGTAATAATATTCACATGTTCACACCAACAAGATCTCCACTAGGCATTTTCTAGGAGGGGAGTCTTATTTTTTTCCATTTTATAGAAAGACAAAATAGGGTGTGTTTGAGACTTTCACAAGGAGAAAGGAATTTAGGTGCTTAAGACTGAATTTCATTACACTGCTGTAATTGGGAAGGTGGAGGAGAGGGGAGGAGAACAAATACCCTGGCTCCTGGTCTGTTGGTGAAACCACTAAACAGGCTGCTAAAGGGCTTCTTTTCCTTTCTGATTACATATCAGCATTTGAATCCATCAGCTTCTCCTTTAAAAGGAAAAGACTGTGTGCTCAATTCTAGAGTAATTAGGTAGTTGGTATTATGCACTGGAGCTGTAAAGTGCTAATTTATGTAAAAGGCAACTAGTAGCATTATTAGTGCTTGAGTATGATATCATCAGGCTGACGCACAAAAACAGCAAAGTGTGAAAAATCCTGTACATCTGCTGTGCCTTCCTAAAAACATCCTAAAGCCAAATTAATCAGTATAAAATATCAGTGTATCATAAATTTGCAGAAGCCATGAAGATATGCCTGATAAGAAAAGAAGGTTAATCTCTGAGATTCTAAATAAGCAGCTAAGAAACTTGGATTTTGACTAATTTGGGGAAATACAGACTATTTTGAAATGTTTACATTTATTTTGTTGATATTTCATTGTTTTCCAGGCTTTCAGCTGACTTACACTGTACACATTTCAGAGCAAAACTTGAAAGGTACTGAAATTGGGTCTGTTGCTTCTGAATCCCACAGCCCACGAAACAGCCACTTGCACAAGTGGAAACAGCCCTGGCTGGTGCCAACCAAAATGAAAGGCTGAGGGAAAACAGGAAGTAATCCGCATAGAAAGCGTGTAACTAATCTTGAGAGGAATAGCAGCGAGCCTTGTCTGCAGCAAGCATTCAGGAAGGGAGAAGCCTAGATAGGCATCTTCTACACTGAGAATGGCCTGTCTGAGCAAGATTAACCCTTGCCACAGAGAACAGAGATAAGATATCACTGTTCCAGAGAAAGACGATGTGAAGTACTGGATTGAGATGAGACCCAAGTTGATATATAAAGACTAAAAATAGAGGTTTGGGTTACAGGTTTTCAACTAAAGTAATGCAGTGTAAATCCACTGAAAAGATGGGTCATACTGGAATGATTCATGGATCCCTCATGCTTGTAAAAGGAAACGAAACTAGAGAAGGTATACACGAATAAAGTTGCCTAAAATGCTGAATGAGATGAGGTTTACTGCTTATAAATTCTCCTGAACCACTGCATATTCTTAAAGGCCTGGAATGAATGCTGTTGCCATTACCACATAGTACACACATTACAATTATTTAATTTAGGAGAAAAACATAATCAAATCAAAGGAGAAAATGTAACTGAAACTGCAACTGTCTGCTGACTATGTGCTACACGTGACCAACACCACAGCTGCTTGTAACCCTTTATTGTCATGGGGAGGATTAAACTTCCCTATTTATTTAAATAAAATTAAAAATGGCAAGGATGCTGGAGAAGCCTTAGTGACCACTGTGATTATACTATAGAATTACTTGCTACATACTACAATGCAGATTTAACACATATTTGTTTGCTGTGTACTGAGCTCTTGTAGAGTCCCATGGGAGTCAGTATTTCTCCTGTGATTTAGAAAGATTCTCCTGCATATGATACCATGAGGTCCATTAAGCATTCCTAAAGTATGTGCTTACCCAAATCTAAATTGATGTTCAGTATAGTAACAGAACATTTGTCTTGTATAAACATTATGTTAATTCTACTAACATTTTCTTCATTTCAGAAATATTGAAAGTGTAAAGGGAAAATGTAGACTTAGAATAAAGGCAATAAAATAATACAATTAGATTTTAGATTGGATAGTATTAGATTCCAGGCCAGAGACTCACACAGATCAGTGCCTCATGCATACTGTTGTGCTGTAAAGATGCAACCACCTGGAAATCCAGCCCCAAGTATAAACCATCACTGTCTTTAAGTTGCATCAATTTGGTCAGTTGGTGGTATGAGAAGTTATATTTTGTCACCTTTACTCATACTGAGAAGTGTCTTACTTCCTGCATAGACTCACTGATTTTAAACACAGTATTTCTATGCAGATGCAAGAAAGTAAAGTAACTGTGAGAAATGTTCTGCCTAAAAAATGTTGTTGTTGATCTGCCTAAAAAATGTGTACAAATGTATCCTGGACTGGGACCTATATTTGTAATCATAAACATTTTTCTTTTTTTTTTTTTTTTTTTTTTTTTTTGTAAAATTCCAATTCATTCTAATAATAAACTTCAATTATTCAGTGGACTTCAAATAAATTACTTGTCAACTATGAGTTCAATTAATTACAGAATGTACGCAGTGAACACTTTAGGTGTAATCATCCAGGTCTAATACATACTTAAAAGTATGTACTCTGCTTTCTAATAATTTTTAATTAAATAAAATATTTAATTCTATCTAAACATTTTTAAAAGCCTTTGTTGACCCAAAACAGTATTATTATTAGTTGGCTCAGTCACCAATGGAACAAATGGAACAAGATTATGTGTCTACAGCCTTGCTGGTGACTGCTTTTAATCTCTGTGCTTAATTTGAACCTGGTATCATTTGGTTTACTACAGAAGTTACTGCCACATTTCCAAAGGTACATGAACATTTTCCTTTTGTTATTTCTGTTATTTGGTTATTTCTGGATTTTTTATTTTATTTTATTTTTTTTTTTGTACTTCCCACTGATACCCAAAAGTAAAGAGTAGCAAAAAAATCCATGTTGGGGTTCTGTGTGACAGAACAGAATGAAGTGATTCTTCATCAATGATAGATGTATTTATGTGTTTATTTTTTGTATTCTCTTGGACCTCTTCATGAAATAATGTTCTTAGTAAGTATTCCTATGTTTTCCAGAATTTTGTTTTCAAAGAAAATACCTTGCAAGAAAATTACACTTATGGACGAGCCTCAGCAGTGATTACACAGTCTTGAAGCACTGCACTGAGAGGGCGTAACAGTAAAACAACAGAGCCTATCACCAAGACTTTCTCACATGAATAAAACAACTTGGATGAAAGGTGCAAAGCCACATTCATTGTCACCAATATAAAATATACCAGCATATTACTATCTTGAGCCATCTAAACAAACAGGAAATGGTGAGTGGAGAGAGAGCAACACAATTTGCATAGCCCATATTCCTTTATTTAGAACACTGCTTTGATGACTGCATCTTCAGTTCCTCGCACACAAACATGGGATGCGAGCCCATGAAACCCTCTAATGTACTCCCAAATGGCTCAGCAAGTTCCTTGCTCCATGTAATTCTTTGCTTTTCATAAAGATTTGTTGCTAACAAACAGGATGGTAACCACTGTTCTCAGCAGAGTAACCTCTTCTAATCAGCACAGTGATCGATTACCTCGTGAAGCCTAGCAAAGAGAAAACGAGCCCTGTGCTGACTAATGGAGAGCACATGCTCTGCTCCTCCCTACCCTGCCACCCACCTTCCCACACTAGCCAGCTGTGGGGAGGATGACACAAATTTTCTGTTGCTTTGACATCATTCCAGTAATTCCTTCTAACATAAGTCACCATCAGTGCGGTCATTACAGGTACATCACCTCACCAAACTGCAGCCTTCCCAAGAAGAAAAGGCTGCTAGAATAGGAGGGTTTATGCTGAGCTATGTAGAACGACTGGCTGGTGCCTGGAATCAGCATTGGGAATTGTGATGGCTTTAGGAAGCTCGTATTGAATGAATTTAACTGCATTAATACTATGTCTTCTACCATAGTCTTGACTTTGGTGCTTGACAAACAGCAGAACTTGCCAAGGTCATTCCTTCCCACCTGGATACTTGGAGGATCTCATGCCCAGGCCCATAGCTAACCCCGTGTCTGCCCTTACCCCCAAAACCATTTAAGAAGAATAGGTCTCTCAGTAAAGCATGTCAGAAAAAGGAACCCGCCTCCTAGTTAAAAACCCTGTGTTTTCACCCCACAGACAATAAACCCACTGTTCTCCTGACAAAGGCAACTCCAGGGGAGAAAAAAAAATGCATTTTGAGAGACTGAAACAGATTTCTGTGCTTCCTGGGTGCCCATCTGGAAGAAACTTGTCAAGTTCATTGTTTTTCCTAGGGATGGGCAGTGAAACGCAGCAGGCACCCTTGGAGCTGGTAGGGCAAGGAGCTGGGACCCTGCTGTGCCACAGTTGCCCCAGGGAAGGGCGGGATTGAAGGAAGCAGTGACGAGGTCAGAAGTAAGAGCAGCCAGAAAATCATGGCTTGTCATCTCAATAGAATAGCTTAATCATTTCTACAGAAGGGGCATTTCTTCCAGGATATCATTCTAATATAAAATTTCCTATCAGATAACCCTAGCAGATGTCATGAACTTGGTTTTCCTGACTGCTTTGTGTCAGCGTGGGAGGGAACACACAGAAACTCACATCCAGGGGTGATGTGGGAGAAACAAGTCACAGAGAGTTACAGATTATATTTTCAGAGTTGCAAACAACAATTTAGAGATCCAAATCCTTCCAAAGCTCATTGCTCTGTATTCCCAGTTCCAGTGACAGATCCCTAGAACCACAAGTATTCAGTTGACTTGAACATTTCCAGTGAATACCTGGAAAAACACCATCTGGGATTCTCCTTTATAATTTTCCTTTCTGTTCCACCACGCGCTGCAGGCCTGGAAGGAGTGAACTGGGCCACATCCGGAATCCATCAATTCCTGTGTGACCTTCTCATCTAAAATGTTAACACCCAACTGAGGATCCATCTTTTCCTCATTTTTCCATTTCTGTGTTTGATAGTTCTCAGGGATTCTTCCTAAATGTGCATAGAAGCTGCATTTTGCTTTCAACTGCACTCTGTGTCTTCACTGAGGAGCATCAATGTGAACTGTCTGCTTTCATTCCCACCCCTGGCCACCTCCAGAGTTTTCCTGATACGCACTGCCCTGCTTTCTTGTTGTTTGCCTGAAGAACCAACTCAGTTGTGCAGATGACTCTGTGGACTATGGGTGACAATATTGCTTTAAATAACTGTGGCTCGGGTCGGGAGTGGCAAACAGAGGAGATTCAGAGCTTGCTACCAGCTCCGTGGTGATGGGCTCATGCTTTGTCCTGCATTCCCTTAGCCGCCTGTCACCAAGTGATTTCCTGAATGGCTGTCACCAGCCATTTCCTGGAAAGCAACCAATTGATTGTATTCCCATTTTGCTATGGCCATAAAGCCTGTAACAATGAAAAACTTGGCTCATCTTGCACCACTGTGCTGAGCCTTATCTGGACCACATTGCAACCCCCAATGAAGAAAGCTCCATCCTGCCTGCTTCTTTGCATACGGGCTGTAAATACCTGGAGATATGTTTTATATGAGTGAGGTGCCATGGAGGCTGTGACATGCATACTATTGCTTCTGGCAGTCTCTTGCCAATTCTCCATAACTCACTTTGGCATCTGATACCACCTTCCAACATCTGAAAGCTGAAAATAGGAAATGGCATTTGCAGGGCTGTGATATGATGTGTGCCTGGCTTTAAAAAGGATCTCAAACTCAAAGCATGGGAGAGCAAAAAGGCATACCAATATCACCATGGATATGTGACATTAAACAAACCACTTGTCATGATACACAGCTGACTACTTGCCAAATGGAACGGGATCTTCTTATTATTCATTGTTTTGCCCTGTAAAACCTACACAACATTGAGAAAGAAAAATCTCCAGAAAGGTAGTGTCACTCTTCCGACCACCCCTAGCCAGACTGCAGGCCCTGGTTCAGTAGGTGCCTTCCCAAAAGTGTACTTACTCACAGGCATCAGAAGACCAAAACATGAAATCATGGTGGGCATTGTACGTAATCCCTGCAGGAAACAGAGCTGCAGAATGAAGTCACTTCCTTGAGGTAACTCTGACACTTGCAAAGCTGCCTGTCCTCCAAAGGTTCTAATTCCATCCTTACCGTGCCTCACAGCTGGGGGCTCAGTGGGGTGTTTTTCTGGTATCTTGTATGCATGAGGATTGCAGCAGCCATGCAGGGGATTGTCCCTCTCCTCTCCTCCATCACACCTCTCTGCACTCAGGAACCCAGCTCTGCCTCCACCACAGTGGACATGAGCTGGAGTTACCCCTCCTTTTGGTTTCACCTCCGTAATTCACTGTGGCCAGGTAAGGGCCCAAAAGGGGGCAAGAGGGCTGCCGTGTGCCCAGCATCTCCAAGGATCCCCTTTGCCCTTACTGATGTCTCCCCCCAGAAACTCTGTGCATGTCCTCCACTGCTGTGTCCTTGCACAGCACGTGGAGGGGCAGAAACTCCAGCCCAGCCTTCATGATGGCTGCTTTGACCTCTAAAGACGAGCCTCGTGTCCGGGGATGGTGTCCTGCCTACCGCTTCCCCCTCCTTGTTCGTTTGGCAGAGGACAAATGAAAAAGGGGGAAAGCAGAGAGGGGGAAAGCCAGATGAAGATGCTATTGAAAATAGGACAACACCCAGCTCATCCCTGCAGCAGGCCTGCCCCCATCTTCTCGGCTACTTCAGCACGGCCACCCTTGAGAGGAGCTGGTGGCCTTGGGGCGAGAGGCGCACGGTGCAGGAGCGCTGATGGCGGGGGCATTTGGGACACGCGTGTCCCTGGTGGGGCAGCACAGGGCAAGTCTCGCCACAGCACTGCGGGGCACCACATAGGTGGCAGGGCCGTGCCCAGCCAGGACGAGCACGTTTACAAAGCCCTTCCCCACGGTCTGTATTATCTTATTTTTCCTGCCAACGCAAGGAAACAATTCACAATAAGAAGCCTCACAAAGCCGACCACAGCCCGCACACCTGGGGCGGCCGCTAAATTGCGGCCCAAAGCCGGGAGAGGAGGCAGGCAGGGCCGGAGGGGCTGCGTGTGCCCGCACCCCCTCGCCTCCGGCATGCGGCGCCCGCGGCTGTGGAAAAAGGTGGATCTCGGATCTCGCCGCCGGGAGAGGGGCCGGCCCCGGGGAGCACCCACGGGGGTCCGTGGGGTCCCACGGCGCTGGGGCCGGGCACCTGGAGGCCGGGATGCCGCCGGGAGCGGGGGCAGCGCCGGGCGCGGGGAGCCCCGCGGGGGCGCCCGGCCCCACGCGTGTCCGCGGCCGGGGGGTGGCCGTGAGCGGAGCGGGGCCGGCGGGCAGCGCCCTGCGCCGGGGCTGCGCTCCGGGCCGCGGAGCGCCGCTTTGTTCCCGGGGGGAGGCGCCGAGAGGGGCGAGGGCGACCCGCAGGCACACACGTGTGGCCCAGGCGAGGAGGAGCGGGGCCCTTTGGATGCCGTCCAGCCCCGCCTGGCCCCTTCCTGAGCCTCCCCGTGCGTGTGTGTGTGTGTGTGTGTGCCCTGCGAGTGTGTGTGTGCTGGGTGTTGTTTTTTTTTTTTTTTTTTTTTTTTTTTTTTTTTTTTTTCCCTCGCTTGCTCCAGGTTTTACTTCTGGTTGCCTGTAAGGGTTTTGCTCCTCCCTTCTGAAATCCTATATTAGCTGTGGCCAAAGCTGGGTAAGAAACACAGCTCATTGTTGGCAAGTGCCGATGAGCCTCGCCGAGGAGTGAAAAACAGCTTTGGGGCTGCGGCAGCGGCAGCGATAATATCACCATCACGTAAGCGCCGAGGAGAGAGCCAGGGAAGCCCTCTCTATGCTGGGTGACTTTTACTGACTGATTTCACCGCCACCTTTGAAGCAAAAGAAGAAAGAAGCCGGGAGGTGAGTGCGGAGGTTGTGTAGCTGGTGCTGTGTGTCCCTTTTGTGTGCAACAGGAAAACGGGGACCGGTTAAATACCCGAGGAAAGGTGTTTCTCGGCTGCCTGGCTCAATCTCCTTATCCGTGCATTCTGGTATTTTTTTTTTTTTTTTAATCGGGACTTAATTGCAAAAGTTGCTGCCAGCGGCTAGGTGGGACTTCCTAATTCCTTGCTCGTTGCCTGCAAGTTAGCAAGAGTGCCTTTTAAAAACGCTGCCTTCGCTGACAAATCCGGGGGGCTCGGCAGCGTTTTGGACGTGGCCGGGAGGAGGCGGCTGTTGCCGTATGCAACACTTCCCGCTGATAGGTATGCACAAGTTGAAGTGGGAAGGCGTGCTGCTGGCTGGATGAGCCGAGGGGACCGGGCTTTTCGTGCCGCGGGCTCCTCTTCCTTTTTCGTTTCTCCCTTTGTGCTCCACGGCGGAGTCGCGGTAGGAGGTTTTTTTTTTTTTTTTTTTTTGCTCTCCCTCCCGCCCCCCCTCCCCAAAGCGAGGACGGCGGCACCGGCGCGGTCGCTTCTGCCAGGGCCAAGCTAGCCGCAGCGGGTCCGAGAGCGGGCGGCTGGATGTCCGAGGGGGCGCTTTCCTTAACCCGCTCGCTCGCTAACTTTCCAGGTGGGCGATGGCAGAGCACATGATGGCCATGAACCACGGGCGATTCCCCGACGGCTCCGGCGGGCTCCACCACCACCCTGCGCACCGGCTGGGCATGGGGCAGTTTCCCACCCCCCATCACCACCAGCAGCAGCAGCACCAGCAGCAGCAGCAGCAACAGCAGCAGCCGCACGCCTTCAGCGCCCTGATGGGCGACCATATACATTACGGAGCGGGGAATATGAACGCGAGCGGCGGGGTCCGGCACGCCATGGGGCCGGGCGGCGTGGCCGGGGGGCACCCTGCCGGCAGCATGCCGCCCCCCGCCCGCTTCAGCGGCTCCCAGTTCCTGGCCCCCCCCGTGGGCAGCCCGGGAGGGCAGCTGAGCGCCAGCATGCAGCTCCAGAAGCTGAACAACCAGTACTTCAGCCACCACCCGTACCCCCACAGCCACTACATGCCGGACTTGCACCCCGGCAGCCACCAGCTGAACGGCAGCAGCCAGCATTTCAGGGACTGCAACCCCAAGCACGGCGGCAGCGGCAGCGGCTTGCCGCCCGCCGTCCCCCACGTCCCCGCGGCGATGCTGCCGCCCAATGTCATAGACACTGACTTCATCGACGAGGAGGTCCTCATGTCCTTAGTCATCGAGATGGGGCTGGATCGCATCAAGGAGCTCCCCGAGCTGTGGTTGGGACAGAACGAGTTTGACTTCATGACAGACTTCGTTTGCAAACAGCAGCCCAGCAGGGTGAGCTGCTGATTCATTTAAAACAAACAAAGGACTTTCTATCGGTGTGAATGAAAACATTCCCCTAGACGCGGTGTCTCACTTTTCAGTGCTTGAAAAGGTGAGAATCTGGAAAGCAAGAGTAAACTATGCGCTTGTATAAATTCTTTTTTTGTTTTGTTTTTCTTTTAATTGCTGCCACTTTTTTTTTTTTTTTTTGTAGCTTTGACATTCACGTCCCCCTCCCATAGTAATAATTTCTAGCGAACTCTGCCTTTTTACGTTGTTCGCCCCCTCCCCTCCTCTCTCTTTATTTCCTCGCAGTAACATGCCCATAATTCCCACAGTGCTGAACTGTTAGATATTAATCTTGGCAAATTGCTTAATCTTGTGGATTTTGCAAACGATGATTTCCACTGACTTGAACTGCATTCAAATTCTGAGTGAACAGGGAAAAAAATCACATTAGTTGGTTGCATGAACTTTGAAGGGCAGATTCTACTGCACAAATGCTGCCATCTTGCTTAATTTTTAACTATGCATTGCAGTGCAGACTAATAATTTTCTTTTTTTTTTTTCCAAATATGCTCAACTGGAAGCTTAACAGATGTGGGCCAAACCTTTCCAGATCAGGAAAAGTAATACTGTTACTTAAGTCTGCTACCCATTCCCCCTCCCCCATATGTACAGACAATAATATGGTGTGGATGGAATGCTGACTAGTGGCAAACATTTCACAGGTCTTTTTTTTTTTTTTTTTTAGTTAGATTTATTTTGTTTCTGTCTTCAGCATTTTGACACTGTGCTAATATAGTTTATTCAGTACATGAAAAGATACTACTGTGTTGAAAGCTTTTCAGGAAATTTTGACAGTATTTTTGTACAAAACATTTTTTTGAGAAAATATTGTTAATTTATTCTATTTTAATTTGCCAATGTCAATAAAAAGTTAAGAAATGCTTTAGTTTTTCTAGAAGTCATTTACCAGTATTTTTCTTCAAAATTCTCCCCACTGTCCCTGGTAAGTAGAGCATCTATCTGTGCTACCATGTCGGTGTTCAAAAAGACATTCCAACATATAAAGTATACTACGCCCATATATATGTCATGGTGAACTCAGTAGGTGAGCGGGATTTAAACATACTTACAGCATAAAGCCTCATACGTAACATTGTAATATGCCTGTCAGTGTGGTTTTATGAAATTTAAAGTTGCTGAGGTGCAACTTTTGTGACTTGCCAACATACTTGCTTTAAATGTAGTTGTCCAGAGTTATGATGCATAAAGTATTTATTATATTTATCTATTAAACTTGTAATTTTATAAATCTGCTTTCATTTATATAGTAGATTTTGTTCTTTTGTATATTTATTATCTCACCTGGAAGAACTATTTAAAGAAAATGAGTGTTTAATATACAGTAAGTATTTGTAACTTGGGAAAAGAGGGTGGTGGGCTTCCTCCTTTCTCTCTCCCCTGAGATAGTTAGCACAGAAGAGTGCAATCCAGATCTGCATCGCATCAGGACTACGTGTCATTTCTAGTGACTTAGGTGAAGGAGGCAGTAGCTAGCACATCTTCCTAAAAGTATTCCACCATTGGACATCTCTAAAACCTTTCTCTGAGAAATTGCTACCAACTAACACCACTGAGACAAATTTATAAATATCTACTTTGAATATTTGGGAGAAAAAAAAAAAAGGCCCGTTATTATAAGGCAATTGACATCTTGTTCCTTAAGTGCCAACTGTTGCAGCCTTCTGGCCCCACTCAGTCCTTGGCAAAACTCCCATAGAAGTTATTACTTTAGTGAGGACTGCAGGATCGGGACCCTGATAATACACGTAATCCCATTTAGCCTCACTTCCCAAGCTCAATATAGGACCAATACCACTGGGCTTTCTTTTTGCTTAATTTTTCAGTCTTGTGTTCTGAATTTATTAGGAAGAAAAACAGCATGGTGGATGTAGTTAAATTTTAAACCTGGACACGTAAACAGGGGAGGATATCACCACACAATGGGAGCGTAAATAGCAATGTTTTGAATCAAGCTGGGAAATTAAACTGATTACTATTGCTAAAATTGTCCCAGATGGTGAGAAAAGTGATACTTGGCCTTCTTCGCCTAACACAGACATGAAGGAGCTAATACATTTTATGTTAAAAAAAATAATATAATAATAATACTTGTACTAAAGTATTAACAAAATTAAAAATTGTGAAGTGTACACTTCTGGGAAAATCTGATGATAAAATGATCTCTGTAGTTGGTAACGGCCCATTCTTAGACAACTCTCAGTACCCAAGAATTTAAAAAACAACCATCTGGTTTCAGCCAGTGATTGCTAATGTTTTATGACAGTAAATTTAACATCAAATGGGAGTAAATATTAATTTATCAACTCACCAGTAACATAAAAGAGTGTTTAGAAGAATAAAGGTGTAGTTTTAAGAGCCATTGCCCATCTTGCCACTATATAAATCCTTTTTCCATTTTAAGCCTGTTTGATCTGCACACATCACATCGCTTTCTTCTGCTAGAGTTTGGGAGGGTGATTCTGATTCTAATCAACTTCTTGCAAAACAGACTATCAAATTCTGTGCATACCAAATTGTGTAGATGTTTAAATCCTACATGATCTCCTAAAACAAAAGGGAATATTCTAATTTTAATGATAAAGTGCTTTTGCTTCATAAAGTTGGTTAAGCAACAGATTCTTCACAGTTGAGACATCACTACTTAAGTCTGTCAACATTAAATCCTTCCATATAATCTTTTCCAAGAACAGGCAGTTTCACAGGCATGCTGGTAAAGTCTATTTTGTGTACAACTGCTTGTAAAACTCCTGAGAGCCGCTGCCTCTGAACAACAGCAGCTACTGAAAGCGCTGGCTTTGAGCAAGGCATTGTCAAGGATTTTTGCGATTTCTTAAAAGTAGACCCTGGGGAAATCTGTAAAACAATCATATTGGCTACATTGTCCCTTAATTTCTAATGAAGAGTCAGATCCCAGTGGATATCATGGTTCTGTATATTCTTATTCATAATACCATCTACCAAACAATATTGGGGGCCTGACCCTAATCTTCCCGAGCTGAACCCCTTGGCGATGCTCCCAATGGCTCTCACAGCTGAAGCAGTAACAGGCCTTTGAGTTGATCCTATCTAGCCTCTACGTTGTTTATAAATAAGTTAAAATAATTTATTATTTGAACCCGGTGGTTAGCGAAAAATGCATGATGACCCAGTTTTCCAGCTACCACCAGATACTCGCAAACGACATTGCTGCCTCGCGTCCCATTAAGTTGCTTTTAGTACAGGAAACTTGACCTCTGTACTTTGGCTGCTTTTCAAAAACTTCCACCATGGTACACGAGATCTGCTCCTCTTTAAGCCACCTCCATAAATAGACGTGCGGCTTTATTTGGAACGCACATCAGCCCTAAGCCTCCCCGCCACGCCAGGCAGAAAAATAGGTGCCGATGGACGCCGTCATCTGCCTTTTTCGCTGGGAATGCCGAATTTATGGCCGGCCCCTGCGGCGGGCGGCGGCGACAGCAACTCCCCCCTCAGCCCCGGGGCCCGCTGCAGCCGCCATTACGCGATGGGCCCGGGGGTGCCCGGCCCGGCCCGGCCCGGCTCCGCCGCAGCCACCTGCGCGGGGCTGCGCGGCGGCAACATGGCGCCCCCGTGTGGGCGGCCGCCGGCGCCGGGCTCCGCGCAGCCGCCGCCGGGCTCGGGGGCCAGGCCCTCGGCCTTGTGAGGAAGGAGAAGGGGCCCGGGGGCTTCGAGGGCTCGGTCCCCGGCACCACCTGCCCCGAGAGCCCGCAGGATGGACGAGGGGTGGCCGCAGGCTGCGGCGCTCCCCGGTACCCGGCGCGGTGCGGCGCGGCGCGGCGCGGCTGCCCGAGGCGGTGGGGGGCCTCCCGAAAATTCGCACTGTGGCTTTTAGAGAATAAGCAAACAAACCTTGTGAAAACATGCCTGTTGGTCTCAGGTTTTATTTAAAAAAAAAAAAAAAAAAAAGTTATATAAACGAGGATTATCCCCTGCTTATCTTGTCTTGCTAGGGGGATTGGAAAATTCCAACATCTGGATTTGCAGCGTTCCTTTTATTTGTTTCTTTCTTTTTTTTTTTTTTTTTTACTTATTTTTTTCTTTCATTTTTTTCCTTTTTTTTTTTTTTTTTTTTCCCAGGAGATGTTTTCCACACACCAGATCTGCTAGGGAAGTTGCATGCCAAAGTCACTGCGGATCACTGGTGTTTGGCCGAAGGCTACAGCATGTATCTGTGGTGCCACATGGTTACGCTTCTCCATGGCATGGATGGTTTCTGCATCATTGTCCTACTTTAGCAGCCGTCCTGCTCCCGTTTCTGCCTTCTGCCTCCGCTCCCTCCTGGCTGTGCTGCCCAGCAGGGCTTAACGTGGGAGCTGGTACTGAAAGGACCGATTCTGCCTTGAGCTCAAAACCTGTGCAGAAGTGGGGGTGGGCAGGGACACGGAGAGGAGGGAAATGATGTCAGAAAAAGCAGTTTTTGCCCATGACCTTACGGCTATCCTTTCTGAAGCCTTCATTTCCTCTGAAATACTTGCTGCAGTGCTACCGTGGACAGGAATAAGAAATGCCTGTGTTACAGATCTGGGCCACACATACTGACCTTAACCTGATCTATTTCTGTATCATCACTCTTAGGGATAGAAGGATAGAAGAAGTGTGAACAAGGACTAAGTAACATTGACAAGAGCTGTTTAAATGATGACGAAGGTTTTTTTTTTTTTTTTTTAATATTCAGGCAAATATATTTGTCAGATAACACTGCATATGCAATAAAACTAAGATGACAAATCAAAGGAATTGGGAACTCAAGGCAGTAGCATTTTCTCGGGGTTTTGTGTATTCTAAGTGCATCATTTTGTCAGTACAGAGGAGGTGTTTTACATAGTTTCTTAAAATATATTTACACATTTCAATATGGTGCCGCTATTGTGCTCATGCTACAAGATAAAGCAGAGTCTCTGCAACAATATTGTTGCAGTAGCTGCAACAATAACGAGATACATCAAATGACTGAACAGATGAGCTACTGTTATGGTAGGTTCTCTGTTATTTGCTCTGCCTCATTTTAGAAATAAATTTGCATCACCAGGTTTTTAATAGAGATAGATCAGGTATTTCAGTCCCAGTCCATCTGCTGTGCCCTTCCCCCAGTAAAAAACTACAGAGGGGCAATTTCATCACAAACGTGTAACTGATTTTGAAAGATATATATTTAGCATATTAAAAATAAGCAAAAGATTTTTCAGCTTATCAAGCTTCATAAAATAACTTTTCTCACCTTTTTCTTTTACCAGGACATTTTGTTATTTTTTCTATTAGAGTTTTCATCTGGCAATATATTCCCTACTTTATCAGTCATAAAGTAAAATAAAAGAAACTTTCAGAGTTGTCAATCTAAAACTCTGGCTGAAGATAACAGAGTGTGTACATAGCATTTCTTAACACAAAAGCTACATATTTAGGAGATACTCATCACAATTAGATTTTGGAGTTGCACCTACTTATCTGCAGTTTTGACACTGAGCCTCCTAACAATTGCTCCGTGAATTTTATGCTGCAGCCTACTTAGCTAACATGAACCCAGGAGAGGGTGGAGTTCTTGAAAGTCTATAAAATGTCTTATCTGCTGCTACTTAAACATAAGTAACACAGAGGTTTTCAGATTTTTTTCCCCTCTTCCTTTGTTGAGATAAGTATTTAAAGGCTAGTTACTCAAAATCTTTCTGTTTTCTTCAAACTACATTATTTAGCCCAATAATTGATATTATATCCATCTACAAACAGATATAATATATCTGTCCTCCATCAGCTTTGTATGCCATAAAGTATATATTATGAAGGCAGGAATGGATTCCTGGAATTGTCCAAAGATAGAAAATTACATCAAGCCTCTGCACGTCTGCTTTGTGCAGAAGCTAAATAGTTATATTTTGTGTTGCTTATAGGCAGGCTGCTGGGTTGGTTATCTGCAGGCTGCACTAAGGCTAGCATGTGATCCAACAAGGAGATGAAGGACAAGGTATGAACAAGGTGTGGAGATGAGTATAAAGCATTTCTAAGTGGTAGGCAGAAAGAAAAATAGTTACAATCACCACAGAGAAAATTTTTAGAAAGTTTTTAAAAAACAGTCAGACCTAACCAACAACAACAAGAAAAAAGGTGCCTATGACTGGAACAACCTAGTTTTGCTTTTAATGTTTGACAGTGCACAAAATTGTACCCCAGATAAGTGTAGAATTATTCAAAAAAAAATGATGTTAGCCTTCCTCACAGATCAGTATTTACAACATAAATCTGAATTTACTCTGATGGAGGTGTATGAGTGAAACTGCCATTGGATGAAGCCAATGAAGCCTGCAAACATGTCCTGGCTGCTCTGCTCTCAAGGATGGGCATCATTGCTGCTAGAAGATGACTGGGAAACAGTCCTGTTCCCAAGTCAGTCACCATGCTAAAAGCTGTTTTAGCCAAAACATGGACTTGAAGGGCTCAATCCTTCTAAAAAACACTTTCTCTATTTTTAAATCCCCTGTAACCCAGTATTTCAGTCTCATCTGGCAAGGTTGGTTTTTGGTGGCCCGAAGCATCACAGGGCCTATGTTTTCCCTTGTCCTCGCTTCAGTTTAATCAGGGCACAAACAAGCCATTGAGAGTGTTTTGAGGTGGTGGTGTTTGCATTTGGGATGCACGGTGAGCTTGTGTGGTGGTTCATCGCAGCTGTGCCCTAGGATTGCAGGGGAGGGTGACAGCTGATCTACCACAGGTCACCTTGTGTGTGACTTTGCCGAATAAGGCCAAGAGCAGACTGACGGGCATCTCGCCCTGTCCCCTGGTGCACAGATGGGGACCGGTTGTGCTTCCATGGAAGCAGCAGTGCCCATGTCAGGGTTGTTTTTCCCTTCCTTTGCTCTCACCTCCTGAGATGAGGTCCTCTTTGCCAGAACTTTTAATCAAGCACTTCACATTAAAGACAACGGTGTGCAGATAATCACACGGATTTTTCAAAGCAGCTATTTAAATTGTTGATACTTACCTGGAGGTGTTTAGGTTCAATTCACAGTTTAAATATTGAAACAAAGCAGGGGTAATTTAACATGACAGATGAGCTAATGGTTGCGGAAAGGCTGCAGTACTTGGCTTTTGTCCACTAGGTGTAGCTGAAACTCTGCATTTCTTATTGATTAAAGTCTAAAAAAGAAGCCTTTTAATTTGATTTATAGTATATATTTTAACTGAATGGAAGGTAGTCAGAATGAAAAGTGATAAATGCTTATAGAGTAGAGCCTTCACCTAATGCGAGAATTGCATCTCAAGCATGCAGCAATATCATCACAAAAATAGATTAATGTGCACAGGAACCCTGTCTCCTAACCTTCTAATCCAAAGATCCTTCTGGCATGTAGAAAAGACAATAGAAACCTTTTAGAAGGCTTGGTTTTGGTTGTGTCTTTTCCCCAGATGCTATTACCAGAGGCTCTATTTCAATGAGGAGAGTGGCTTCAGAGAAACCAGTAAAGTGAAGCACTTCTAAAACCCTAAACTAACGCTCAGTTTTTATTTTGACCTAAGGAAGAAAGGGATAACATTTTGCTTCCTTGCTTCTTTTTCAGGTCTCTCTACCTCTTGCTGTACATAACAGCTTTACCCTGAATGGTATCCTTCCTCATTCCTCATTGCTCTGATTGGAGAGAAGGCAAAGCAAGAAAAGACCTGGTGTGCAAGACAAATTCAGGAGGCTTGTTCCCCATATAATTGTTTTATTTTATTGTTTTGTTTTATGGTTAGCTTTCAAAAGACAGTGATCTTGATTTGTGAATTGTGAAGATTAACAGGAATTAAGATCATCATTCCTCTGTGATTTTCCCAGATAAACTTCATCACCAAAATCTAGATAGATGATTCTCTGGGTTCTGAGCTTGGCCAGTGGTGTCCAAGTCAAAGATCAAAGCTTGGCTGGCAGATTACCCAGTACAGCTATACCTTTATGGTCCCTTTTGGAGTACTTTATGACAAGACGGCATTGCATATTCTGAGTCTAACACAGTTGTTCAGTGTCCCCTTAAGCCACCCACCAGTGTCAGTGGGCCTGGAAGTGCTCTGCAACCATTGTTCATTTTAAGTGGACTATTCATGACTTGGCCAGGGCACACTGTATTGGTGAAAACTAGTCTCTTTTTTGCTCAAGCCAAAACATTGCATGAGCACAGCACACAGGTAGAGCTATTAACCATCCTCTATAACTCCAACACCTCATGTTATGATCAAAATTATGATCAAAATCCTGGATTAAGTCAGGATTCACAATTACTATGATGACCAGGAGCCAATCCAAGGTCCTTATTGACTGAATTCATGTATAATATCATATATTTGAGTATATTCTTAGTGTGGCATTTGCATCAGGAATAGAATGGAATATTTTTCAATCCATATTTTCCTCTGTCATTAGTTTATTGTTCTAAATTATTTTATAATCATACTATTATTGACTTAGTGGAACTTTTTTTCCTCTGCATAAAATGAAATTATCTGAAAATGTCTTTTTTACTAATTTTGTTGTTGCTGTTGTTTGCTTTGTTTGTTTGTTTGCATCACCCTAGTAGCAGGTTGCCTGTAGTTACTGAAAAGGAAAGGAAGGTAGATGGAAAGCTGTTAGATGTTTTCTACTAAATCTGACTGACTAACTTTTTCCTAAAATGTTTGTGTTTTTTGTTGGTGGTCATTTTGTTTTCCTACAAAAGTGGAGAGCTCCAAACTGCTTTTGGTCAGTGGCGTCTGCCATCCTCTTTCATTCTGAGGAAATTACATGTTACTTTTTAAGGAACCTTAAGTATATGCATGCTGAGGTCTTCACTTTCACATATGTCACAACTTAGGGGTATAGATACTTTCTTTTTCTGCTTGTTCTGCTAAATTAATGAAGAATAGAGTAGATGTATGTCTTACTTAGTATTCCAAACTATTCAGGTTGCCAATAAAGCATTCATTGTTATCAGAGGATTTTCATACTTTCCTTTGAAAAGGCAAGTTGCCAGCTTATACTTGCTTGTGCAGCAGTTACTGGGTTCATGATTCCTCAGCATTTGTTGCCTGAGATGGATGATCACTCTGAAATGCTGTATTCTGCTCTTCTTCCACGTTTTGATCAAGGTTACCTGGAAGACTGATGACCTGTGTGTATCCTCGACACCTGACAGTCTAGGAAGGAACAGGATGACAGACAGGACTTTGAAATTGATAAAGTGTTGTAAGGACACAGCTAGACAAACACTAGTTGGTGACATATAAGGAAAGAGAAGAGAGAGCAAGCCAGATATAAAGGATCTGTATGCTCTTGTTTGGTGTTGGCTAGCACATGGGTAGCTGGTATATTCTCAAGGGCTTCTTGCCCAACATGCCCTCTGATAGCTTTTTCTTTTTTATGTCTGTTTAACAAATAAGTTAGAAAGAAGAATAGGAGTAAGGACTTATTTTCTTTTCCATGCTCTGGCTGGTGAAACAGTCCACAAACTTACAAATGGTAACTATCCTTCCTGCCTACTCTATGGGATGATCTCACTGTGAGAAAGGATTATGCCATCAGTATTTTTCTCTGCTATATCTAGCCTGTGTAGACACAGGGAGAATTCACATATTCCATGTGAATTCTCTAATACCAGGAAAAAATGTCCACTTGGTACTGCTGGACACTGGCAGACTGCTTTATACAGGTTATATTGGACAAAATTAGTCCCAAGATCTGTGTGAAACATCAGGATAGAGGAATACTCACCACTGACCTCTTTCTGACAGAAAAACTGTACAAAATAACTCTGGGTGCATGTATTTTCTAGCTTTATAATGTTCTCAAATGCAATGCTTAAGGTGCCTGGCAGGTTTGTAGAAAAAGTTGCTGATCATGATGCATTTTTAAAGGAATAAACTTTGTCCAGCTAGCATGGAAGAGGTGCAGATAGAATGAATGCAAATCCAAGTGCAGTTTTTAATACAAGTGCACACTGGTTTTTTTGTTTTGTTTTGTTTGGGGGGGGGGTTGTTTTTGTTTTTTGTTTTTAAATAAATGCATGGTTTTGTTGTTATTTTTTGTAAGTGCAGTTTTTAATTCTACCCCCTCTTCTTCATAATTTAACTAACTTTATGATTTAAGAATTTTAAAGGACCATTTCACTGAGCAATAGACGATAACACTAAGGAGAACGAGTGGCTTGCTGCAGTTGCTGTTATTTTGTGCTGCTCCTGAGCCTAAAGGTCAAATCAGGGAGCTGGAGCCTATGGTGCTGGTACAGTACATGCTTGTGACAGAAGGGTGGCCCTGGCACTGGGGAACTTGCCCACTGGCTATCCTATAAGGCAGGAAAGACAGGTGGAAGAACAAATGTTAAGGGAAAAAATGAGAAAATGTATTTATCAGTTAATCAGTTTATCAGAATATATGACAGACCAGGCTAGGTTGTCATAGGTGTAACCCCAAAAAATGACTCAGAGATCTCTAGATGTTATATGAATTTAATGAAAATTAGAAGATTAATTTTCTGTGGTCATGTGAAGGACATTTCTTTTGTGTAGGTAATATTACTTTATACTGACTAACATTTAGGCCCACCAGTCACATCATTTACCTAGCTTAGCCCTCCTATTTCGTACAAAGCAATGTGGTTTTCAGACTGTCTTTATTCAAGCTGACCAGCCAGACCCTGTGAATTTGACAACCAATGTAAACCATTTGCAATTAGTAAAAGCACACAAAGACCATTTTTGTGAGGTGGAACACCCCTTCACTCCAAGTGAGCAACTCCAATCCTCATGTATAAAGCAAGCACACCACAATTTAAGTAGAAAAAAATCTGAACACATCTTGTTCCCATCTGCATGACCTTGGGCAAGTCTTTATTTATTGCGTATTAACATGTAACACTTTTTGTCACAGTTTAGCCTTTCAAATAATGAGTACAATGTGTTTTTTATTGTTCATTACTGCTTGAGGTTGAACTTGCTTAATAGATTATATTGGATGCTTGCATGCAAGATACTACACAACTATAAATCACTGCCACAGAATTTTGTTCCTATATCTTTAATTTAAAAAGGTTGTTTTAAATATTTTAACCATGGACAACCATGATCTGTAGTAAAATACATTTTGGACTCAGAAAACAATAAATAACATCAAAAAAAAAAATAATAGGATAAACAGTAACTAATGATGTCTGATGCTATAGGAACACAGACAATATTGCAGATGGCTGAAGGTGATTTCAGAGCACCAGAGTGAAATAGAATTGTTCTCTTTGATTCCAAGGAGGGTGATAAATAGTTGATTTTTCCCTTGTTCAGCAATTCTCCATACTCCAACTGGTTTGGGTGTGTCCAATTTACACACCCATTGTCCGAATAATTCTGAGGGTATTTAGAAGCACTGAAATCTAAAAACATGTCTTTCAAAATGTTTTAAGAGGGAAACAAAAATAAAATCCATGTATTAGTAGAGTTTTGGAAGTATATATGAAGGTATCCAAGGCATATCTGAAGGTATCTATCTGTATACTCCTATTCAAGCCTATGATCTAAGTTGGGGACCAAATTTATCTGTCATAATAAATATGATTTACATAGACTTTTTATCTACACAAAATGAAGATTTGCTCTATTCTAACAAAATTATTGACATTGTTGCTTTTGTCATATTTGTCTTTCAGCTCAGAAAAATATGAAAGTCATTCTATCTTTTCTTTGTTCACCCCTTCAGATGTTGGGTTTTATTTTCTTCCCCAGTTTTCTTATTTATGTTATTCCCAAGAGATGTTGGGATATTTTTTCTTCCTCTGTCTTTATTTATTTAGTTCCCCAAATGTGGCATGTTTAAGAAGATGGCTAGAAGACGGCTAGAAAAAACTTATCCACACATACAATTAAAACCATTTCATAGTTTTGAACTGTTAATACCAATATACCTTTTGTATCCCTTCACATTTTCCATGCAGTGATTCTCCTTCCGTGCATGTCTTAAAATAGGTCATTAGTATTTACATCTACAATGGTTATTTTAGACATTACACAGTAGTACTGCCAGCTCTGCAAGTCACTGCATGGTTCCTTCTGAAATAACAGTTCATCAGCCACTCTGTCATTATCCTATAAAATAAGGGTCTCATTATGACCTATTTCGCTATCTGCCTCTATTATTTTTCCTCTTCTTTCTACATGCCTTTATCTTTCAGCACAAATGTCCCTATCACTTCCAAGCTTCATTAAAGTATTATCTCAGTCTGTGTCATTCCTATTGTGTCAGTCTCCATTCTTCCCTCCTGTATTCTTAGCTAGCTGCTCAGCCCACCACACCCACAGCTTACTTAGGATTGTCAGCAGAATTCGGACCTTGTCCTTTCCAGAGAAAGATGTTTGGATCCAGTTATGAAATGCTTTACCACCCTTGTACAGCCTGTACAGCTGAGAGAGCTAGCCTTCAATTTCTAATTTGCTTTATTCTCTATTCTGCTCACCAGCAGGTGTTGCTTGTGAAATCAATGGGAGCTCCACATACGGAGCAGCTGCAGGACCGAGCCTTTAATAAGTCTTTTCCATTTCTAATTTTTACAAGCCAGTTAAAGCAGCAATCTAAAAAAGGAAAAAAAAAAATGTTGCATATTGATAGCAAAACTGGCGCAAGTGAACATTACCAGCAAATGGAAGGGGCTATGAAAAGAAAGAGAAAAAGCAACCTTATACGAGGCAAGTCAGTTTACCCTATCTTACTGGAATAGATAATTTTATTCTCTATAACTCATCTTTAACTGATGTACCATTGACATTTAAAAGACTTCCAAATTATATTTGATATGTGATTTACAGCATGATTGCATCTGAATTGGTCCCAGAGATTTCCCCTGGCAGGATCACAAAATGTTCAGGGTTGACAATTGATTGAGCCCAACTCTGCTCCCACTGTCTATTGATAGAAGGTCATTTCTAGCTGGAGGGGCATCATTTTTAAATTAGATTAAATTAAAAATAGATAGTTTCAGCATTCAGTACCTTTTTGAAGTTTCATAGTAGATTATGTATTAGCTTATAATGGTGTAAATCAGCAGTAAGTTCACTGCAGTACCAGGATAACTGGAAACAGATAATACTGTTCTTTTCCTTCCCAATAAATTATCTGTATATATTGGAGAAGAGCTATTTCCAAACTGCAGAGATGCATTCAGGTGTGACTGCATGCCTCACCTGAGGGATTCCTTTACCTCAAGTGTGATTTTTCAAGTGAAGCTATTCTCCACTTTGCCAAATTCTTCAAATAGTGCATAGCATAATATATTTATGGAGACTCTATCTCTTGGGCAAGCTGAAGCAGTGGAAATTGCCTGGAGAAAATTGAAACCCTGATAATTGATTTTGTTTGCTCTTAAGGTTTCAAAAGACTTGAATCTTTCCAAGAATAAATCAAAAACTGTTTAAAGGCAATCCATGGGGAATTCCTCCAGATTCTTAGACAGGTTTCCTTGCTAAAATTCAGAAATTATATTCTTTCTGATGTAGATCAAGAATTAAATTATTTGCTTAAAATAGTTATGTCTATTGCCTATTGGGATTTTCTGTGTCAGCTAATTTGCCTGTGTTATTAACTGCAATTTGTGGCCAGGATCTTTGAGGTGTAAAGAGAAAACCTGGCAAACCTTAGGTATATGACAAACCCTTCAGGACATAAAATCTTATTAGGAGGCAAATCATAACCTCTCAACCCTTTTGAGACTGATTTGGAGTGAGGGAATCTGTAGGAAATGGATGCAGTATGGAGTACCTGCTTTGTGTATGTAAATAAAGGAAAATAGGGTGGTTTTTTTTTGTTTGTTTGTTTGTTTTTAGTTGGTTGGTTAGTTTTGGTGTGTCTTTTTTTTTTTTTTTTTTTTTTTCGACAAAGGACTAATCAAGAGAGAAATGATTCTCAAGAGATCACCATGCAAAATGTCTGATTAGTCCAGATGCTTACAACATTTCTATAGAAATAAATTAAACCCAGCGGAGATCAGTCTTGACAGAGTTGGCATTGGGACCTTGTAGGACTCTTCTCACAACACTCCTTTTCCACAGCAGGGGAACACTGCCAGATTCAGCAAGATTCTGACTTTTAGACCACTGTGTACATATCAGTACGCTTCTTGTACATATCACTATGATCTCTCAAGACCTTTATGAGAGCTATTTCCAAACTACTTTATGTTATAGTTTCATTGTATATCTTACATACATGCTTGCTACTACATATTATGGTTTATTATCCTGGTATAAATATATTATGAAAGTATATAATAGCGTAAGTATATTATAGTACATGTTTAAACAGAATGGATCAATTTTATTTCCAATATAATTAGGTGAAGTGGTAGTATTACAGGAAATTACTCTGCCCAGGCACAATATAATTCAAAATACTTGTATCTCCCCAAAAATAAATAAAAAATTGTTCAGCAGGAAAGCAGTGAAGAACTCCTCCATATTGTTTCCTTGCTAAAATCCAGAAATGATACTCTCCCTGATACAGATTTGGCATTGAAGTGCCACGCCATGGCAGTCCTCTGCAGTCTGCAACAACCCATACAACTTGATAAGGAACAGTTGTCTCCAGATTTTCCTGTGCTGCTAGCAAGCAGCTATAATTTGCAAAGGGGTGCAAATGCTCTCTTCTGGCCAGTGCAGAAGGCAGGAGACCCTATGCAGCCTCTTCACCTTCTATAAAGAGACAGGCCTGCGGGCCAAATCAGTCCATATGGCTTCTAGGGGATATTAGGGCTTAAGTGGTAGATAAACTTTCATTCAGGAGGAAAAAGAAAAACCCTCAAAGGTTTTTAAGTGACTTTAACCAACACAGTATTGTCTGCAGACAGAGTCTACGTTTTTGTAAAGCCCTTGAACATTTGAGAGGGAGACTCTACATTTGAACTTAGGTCTTGAACCTGAAGATTCCCATGGCACACTAAATGAATAACCGTCCGTCCATCCATCCGTCCGTCCCCCACAGTAGGCATTTCAATACCAATGTCTTTAGTGTTGGTGGGAGAGGGGAGCATCAGCAGGTGAGAGCTGCATGTTGCAGGTAAGTAAAACAGCCTGTGGAAAGAAAGACAAAAAGTATATATATACATATATATACATATATGGAAAGAAAATCAAAAATCTTCAACAGCAGTGACTTACTTAATGGTGAACTTGGTAAGGCTGAATTCACTGAATGTCATATCAAGCAAATGATAAGTGTAGGTAAAAATTACTTATTAGATTTTTTTTTTTCCCCTGGGAAATCTGTTTCTTCAGTAGCTTTATACTGCTGATGATTATATTTAATCCAGACACAGGCTACAAGGTGAGCAGTTTCTGTGTAACATTACCAGTGACATCAGTAAAAATGCCACAGTGCTGGTTATGGATGTGTAAGCCATCTGGCAGAACACAATTAAAGAAAAAAATTCAGCCTCACTACAGGAAATTATCAAGAAGTGGTCTATCTTTAAAATGAGGAAGGTACATTTTTCTTCTTTCGCATGGATTAGAGAAAGCTTTTCTTTCTTTTACCCTAAACAGGGACATGAAAAGCCCTAGGCATTCCAAAAGCAGAAACCTCAAAAGCAGTGCAGGTTTTACAGAGAGTGTTTGCATCATGCTCTCTCCTCAGGTTTAGTCTCAGCTCATCAGATGTAACCGTCCCAGCATGCACATTCAGGATGCCTTCATTCTCAGCATGTACATTGACTGCATGACAGTTTCAACACGCTCTCTAAATTTCTCAGTGCCTGAATTCCCCTTTTCATTCTTAAGGTGGTTGTTTCAATTCACAGGCCAAAATCCAGCAGATCCCTTATAATCTTCAGGACCTGCACATACATGCTACCCACGTACTCAGGAACAAGGATTTTGTTTGCCCTGTTCCATTTCCTGACTACCAGAAGCTGTTTTCCTTATTGGATACTTAGGAACAATTCAGAACACATAGCTTTGGTTTTTTTGTGGCTAATTTTTATAATGATGGTCTCAACTAATTTCCTATTATCAATACTTTCTAATGGCTCAGATACATAACCAAGTTACCACTGCATACTGAATACTTGCATGTCATCTGAGCTGTGAAAACGGTCCGTGTACATGCTGTTAGTCGGTTGCAAACACAAGCTATCACATAATAGCCTTAACCACAGTGAAAGAGGGTGAAGCTGAACATGTCTTGCCTTATGTTTGCCAAGGAGTGAGAATATGCTTGAGTGACTTTCTGCAGCTCGGCTGTTGCTTAGCTCCTTGGTAAATCATTTGTGCATTTTGATCCCAGAAACCCTGGAGCTGATTTTATTTCAAAAGAAAAATGAACAAGGGCCTGCAACAGGAGAATTCTCCAGTCAAGACAGAAGCAAAACAAGGAGACTGCACACTCTTATCTTCACTTGTATTCTGTTCACTCACTCTGCCGTATAACAAACCAGAGTTTTATCTTCTCTCAAAACATTTCCAGCCAGTTTCCAAACCCGTCCAAAAGATCCTCAGCAGAAGTCCCTGACCTTGCAAGCTCCTTTTGATTGTCCTTAAATCTGTGACTTCTTCAAGAGCACTACTGAGCCACCACTAGTGTCTGAAGAAGGTTTGAAGAACTGCTTTTTCACTAAACCACAATACCCACACATCCCCAGATAATATGAGCTGCCTTTTCTAAGCAGATAACTATTTCTACAAATATAACTACACCTTTAGACCTCAGTAGTGAAAGACTGGGATGCTCCTAATGTACTGAACATTTCTGAGACAGCTCTTCTGGATAATGAGCTGCCCAGTGCAGTTTTCTCTTATATCCCTTATAAATCAAATATGGTTATGGAACATTTCTGGATCCTCTAGTGATGCACAACAGTCAGCATTGGGTCAGTTTAAGGAATTACTCCAAATCATTGTAGTATACACATATTTTTTGTCCTATCATTGTTCTTAGCTTTATTATTTTCAACTGAAACCAAAGTCACATTTCTTTTCTCATAGCACTGCCTGCCACTTCCAGCACCAGCCTATCACTTCCCAGTTGTTTGCATTTTTGTGCATTAAACTGACCTACATCTCTCCCTGGGGAGTGCACAGCAGACGGTCCTTAGGCCATCTGGCATCTCAAGATGCTGCCTGAGCAGCTTTGGGTCACAGAACTGGGAGATGCTGGTCACTGGACAAACAGTATGCAGCTGAACTCCCTGGGGAGTGCTCTGCTGTTTATATAAACAACTTCAGACCAATGTGAGCTGGCACGGTAACATGCATAAAGTAGGCCAGACAGGTTACCTTGGCAGCAATGAAAACATTTATTTGAGAACTGATGGATTCAGAGGGGTGACTACACCAGCCAGGTCCACCAGTGTTGCTGCCCCAGTGGCAGAAATGGGTACATCTATTGGAGGGAAACTGTGGTGGCCAGGTTGGGTTATTTGCCCATGAGGAGAGGCTGGGTAAGGTGGGACGTACAGCCTGGAAAAGAGAGAGCTCTGGGGACTCCAAACTGCAGCCCTACAGTACCTACCTGGGGATTACCAAGAGGACAGAAATGGACTCTTAATAAGGGTGTAAGGTGGGAGAACTAGAAGCTGAGACATGGGAAGTTCAGATATAAGGAGGAACTTTTTCACCATGAGGACAGTCAAGCTGGAGAACAGGTTGCCCAGAGAGCTCATGTAGTCTCCATCCTTGGAGATTTTAAAGACTGATATAAGGTCCTGAGAGACCTGGTCTGAACTCACAGTTAAGCTTGCTTTGAGCAAGAGGTTGGATGAGAGACCTCCAGTGGTCCCTTCCAGCCTGTGAGTCTATGATTCAGAATCAGTGAGGTTTATAATAAATTCAGTCCAAATCCCGGGTTACAAAGAGCAGTCATAGGTGTAAGCTCATATAGTAGAAAGGCAACCAAGTCTTTTTGGTGCAGATAGAAGAATTAAACAGAGTTTGACAAGTCCACAGCCAATACAGACAAATTTCACAGAGCACAACACATCAAATCTTTGAAGGACTTGGACTTAGCTTTCAAGGATAGCAGCTGTATATGAATCCTTCCTGTATTATCTCTTTCTAAGGGCTTGAGTCTCTGATCTCTTGTGCTATCTCTGTCAGAGAAGGGAATAACCAACATAACTGGGTTACACTGCCAACTAGCAGGCAGCCTCCCTGCTCGCCTATCAGAGCCAGTCCCCTGCAGAGCGTGCATTCAGTCTCTGCAGCGGTTGCTCCTGCTGTGTCATTCTGTCCTTCCCTCCTCGCTTGGTCCTCCTGTCCCTCTTCTCTTGGTGGTAGGATTATAGGACCAGTGTCCTGTGGCTGTTGTGCCCTTGTCTGAGCTTTCTGCCTGACTTTTTTCTCCATTCAGCTCTTCTCTTTGCTCTGGTAAGTCTGACAAACAGCTTCCTCGTTGTCACTTCTTGATGGCATGATGCAAGGACTTTAATCTAAGTACTTCCCTTCGAGACAGTCAGCCCACATTTTCTTGTAATAGTTTTAAAAACCTGGGCATTTTGTGGCATGTGAGGAAAATAGGTGAGTATGTGAGGATGTTTGTGAATGTGAAGTTAATAAATGCTTCTCTAATGAGTGATCAAAAAAAAAAAAAAAAAAAAAGAAAAAAGAAAAAAAGTAAGTAAGTCAACTTTGGTAGAACTTGCTTTTGAGTGAGAGTAAGGGCTGGTCTGATACAACACTAAGTGATCGAGACTTGGATGCCACATGAGATGTGAGGCAGGTGGCATCAGAAAGTCTCCAAATCTGGTCTCTTTCCATGCCTGTAAGAAAATGTGCCACCACACTACCAAAGTTTTGTGTGGTTTTGTACTAGAAAATTGTACATAAATTATAAATCTATCCAAGTGTAGCATGTAGTTGATAAAGCTGATTTTGTCACAGCTTTCAGAAGTAATATATATGAGAGTGTCTAGATTATAACAAGGCACTTCTATATTTCTGGAGGGTAATTGGAGCTACAGCAGTGAAGGCCATTCCAGGGTTTAATACTTGCTGTTTTGAGGTGTTACTGTACCTCAGTCTGGTGTTATACCGAGGTAAAGCTTTAGGCTTTATCAGCATATGCTGTCTGGTGTAATTATGTGGAACACTTTGTTTTTGGGGAATTTATGTGTGAGAGTATGTGAATTTTGAGCATAAAGTGCTAAATACCATTGCCCATTTTAGAAGTGCTTAAAATAACTTCTGGCTGCAGAGCAGGTGCCATGTGTCTTTCTGCTGGATACATGGGGAGGCAAAAGCTAAATATAGGCAATGTAGTAAACCCTCCAGAAGTTCAGGCTGCAAGAAGGGAAGGATAAAAAATTCCCAAGAGAAGGAAAGAGAAACGTTCTGTTTAAAAGCGATAAACAAAACTTTGCAACAGCATGCAAGCCCAAGCTCAGGATGTTTATTTTGTGCTCTGTTCGTGCTGGGGCAGTGCTTCCCGTCACGGTGGCAGCACCCACCCCAGCAGTGCAAGGTGGGCTGATGCGGTGTGCTGCCTGGGAGCTGTTTGTCCAGAAGTAGGGGTTGTTTGTCCATCAGCAGCAGCAGCAAGGCTACTGTGTCTCTGCTAAGTCATGTGTGGGCTCTTGCTGACTGGCCTTTTGCCTTGGAAAAACAGACTGATGTCGAAGCACAGGCTGATATGAAAGCATGGTGAACACAGATTGTGCCATAAACGTGAAATGCTAATGGATATGGTCAGATGCAAAGAAACTCAACATGACACTAGACTGAATATGCACACTTTTTTTCTGTTGCTTCTGGCTATGCTGTATGCTTACCCCATTTGTGTGTCTTTGTGGTCAGCCTGCTGACTGCTGCTGTGCCAGGCACCAGTCTCAGTACAAGCCAGGAGTCCTCCTACAGAAAGGCATCGGCCTGAGATTGGCAGCTGTCACCTCCCACCCAAGACAGGGGCAGTGTCCTGAGGAGGTCCACTGTTGTTTTGAGTTATGCCAAACATTTAACGCAGGAAGGAGGGGAATGGAGAAGAGGCTCTGCCATGGTCAGCTCTCAGTGTGCTTCCCAGTGGTGGAGAGGAGGACCATTTCTGGAGCCAGGCCCTGAGTCATGGTCAGGGCAGTCAAGGGCTGAGGTGCAGTTAACTGCAATGCCTAGACTTCCTCCCAGCAGTGACTTGCAATTTGCCCCCCCCCAGAGACTCGACCTTGACTTTCTCTAACTTTGTGAGTGACAGACTTAGGGTTTTAAATTTAGGCCAAGAATCAAGGTGAAACACCTACCTGGGATCTGGGTTTGAAATTCATTATGGCTATCTCAAGCTAAAAACTTCAAGGCTGATGTAGGGGAAACATATTGTATGGTTGTATTAACTGTACTTTCCCATCAAAATGAGTACCTGTAGGTAGAAACTACAGGTGTCTTGTGTCAAAATTAGGGCTTAGAAAGATACTGATCTCAGGGTCGTGGAATGAGTCCAGGATTTGGGAACACAGGAGGAAAAGAGTAAACAAGACCCAACACTCAGACTCAATCAGAGGTCAGTCCTCCCCCTCACCATAAAATAGCTTAAGGGCCAGTCAGAAATTCAGGTGTGTGGAGACAACAGTGATGGTAGTAGGAGTCACAAAAGTCAAGAGGAGGGTCATTTAAATCAGGCTGTGTTTCCCTTCCATCAGTCTGTTTGAAGCCAAGGAGCCAAGGAATTTCTCTGCTGGCTCAGTCACCTAATTTTTAGGCATTACTGTGTCTGAGACAGCACTTAATGTAAATACTTGTACTGAGAATGACATCGTAAGTTTTCAATGGCCTGATAAGAAAGGATTCCTGATGTATATCAAGGTTAAGCTGGCTGGAGCAAGAGGAGGACTGGGGCCAAATGCAGTAAAATTTCCCAGCAACAAAAGCTGTTCTCAGCAGATGAAAGCTGCCCTGTCTTCCTAAATATAAACTCTGACACTATGGAAGCCATTACACAAAACAAGGTGCAGAAGACTTAACAGACATTGTCTCTGTGCTGAAAGTAGTTATTAGATCTCTGATCTGCCTAAAAGGAGCATGAACAAAAACATTAAAATATTTACTTGTCTGTGTAAACATGATCCCCAGTATGATCCAGCAGGTGGGAACCCTTGAGTTAAAGGTTCGTCATTGTGGTTCGTCATATTTCTGTGGTTTCTGTCTGCTTAACATTCCAAGCTGGTGGCCTAAACCTCAGCAACTGTAAATTGCCGTGGCTTCAGAGACTGATTATAATGAATCCCCTTCTAGTCAGGAATGATATAGATTATATTAGGAAAGATTTCCTGTGAGGCCAACCTTTAAATAACTTGTGTCCTTGGTTTTAAACATCAAGTTTCTCTTCAACTCACCCACATTTCATTTATTACTGAGAAACACCGTTTATAACTTGATCACTGTTGTTGATTTAGAGCCTACTGTGTTTGTAGGCAGACTTAGTGGTTCTCTTAGGAGGAAAACTTAAGCCAGACGGCACTGCTTCATGAGTTAGGACTTGGAGGGGCTTGGAGCCAGAACAATGACATAGTCGATGGGAACTGGAACTTCACCCACAAGGAGCCAGGATGTGGGGCAGCAGGTCAGCGTCAGGATTGGGTCTGTGGGGTGGTCTGGGACAGATACACCCTGCAAATCCACCAACACATTCACAGTGACAAGGCATGTCCATTGGCCAGCTGGGAAGCTCTGGTGCTGGGTCCAGGCCAGGGCTGGAGCCAATGGAGGTTCAAAATGGGCATGGATGTCACTGGGACCTGACTGCGATGGAGAGGGCAGTGGTATGGCCACAGCTGAAAAGCAGGTCCCGAGGGAAAGCAGGGGCAGGTCCTGTCTTCTGGCTTTCTTTGCAAGATCTCCTAGTGAAGAAGAGCTGAGCTGGGACAAAGCCAACCTCCTTCACTTCACCAATAAGACCTCAGGGATGCACAGGGCCCTGACCACAGGAACATCAACCTGTGCCTTCTTACAAAGAGAGGGAGATAGGAATAAGAGAAATTCATATTTGGAAATTAAGCATTTAGTGGTCCAATTCTCCTTCCATGATGAACATGTTACAAAACTACTTAGTTTAGATTGGGAATGTACTTCATGAAACTTTTTTTCTGTCTAAGAAAGAGCTGATGATTCTAGTTTTTCTAGCTGCTTGATTGCCAATTGCCAATTAGCTCAAATTAATGAGAACAGATTGTAAATATTAGTGTAAACATGTCAGAAACAAACACATATTTTGTGGAAATTCTAGCTTAGCATTTACCATAATGTTACTGAACTGGAATTAATTGACAGTCAATTAACTCCAGTTAAAATAAGATCACAAACTCTAGTCTAACATTCTTGCTAACTGGAATTACTTACCTAAATTGCACATGTGGGGTCTAATCTTTCAGTGTAAATTAAAGTCAACAGGATATCAAATCAGACTGATACGATTTTACAAATACTTTGTGGTAGTATAACAACCATGACAAAAGTAGGAAGGAAGGTATCAGATGCGTCTGCCTGACAGGATTCACGAGATCGGGGCCATCTGCCTTCCCAAGCCATTGCTGCTGGTGTGTTTTACCTGTGTCAGGTCATGGTTCCTTATATACTGGCTTTCAGGCCCATCCAGAGCCCCACACAGAGCTTCAAATATACACACTTCAAAGCTTTCAAATATAGTCCCACAATTAATTGCTTTAGAGATGACAAAACATAATATTTGGATATCATATCCATTATCCTGATTAAATAGCTCACCAACTGAATCTTGAAAAATATTGCCTTAGTAACGGTCATCACTGCAATACCAAGCATCTCTTTGACTGGGGAGAGTTTAATAACAAACACCATGTCATATATTACAATAAATTACAACTCTCTTATCATCTTATTTTGCCTTTGGCCGACTGTTTATCATTCTGAAAGCTGCAGAAATTCAGACACCATAGAAAATATACATTACAGCCAACTGTAGAAGGAACAAAATGCTTCTCTGTCAGTTCCATGTTTTCTAAACAACTTGTCTTTTCAAAAACAAGAAAGTACCGTAGACAGTGGAACAGAACAAACAAAGCAATCTTCCTCTCGTTAGTCCCTACCAGGGACTGACACTACCTGACTTCTACTACCCACCTGACTGACACTATCATGTATCATATCATTACAAGGAGGAATAAAATCAGACTGTAAAAGAGAGAGAAAGGATTCATGGCAGTAATTAGCACAGTCTTTATTTGAGCAGAAGTAAGTACTAGTTGCAGTGCTCAAAGGGATAGGAAAATGTAAAGTTCCCGTTGCAAATTCAGAGCTAACTATGTGAAATTCACACCAGAATCCACCATAGATTATCAACCCATGTTACACCTGGTTGTTTTTACAATCCTGTTATTTAGTTCGTATTTTGTACCTTATCAGACAAGCTGTCAGCAGCACACCACAAGTACAAGAGAAAAGTGGTTTATAGTTGTTTATCTTATTATGAACTGTTCATTGCTGGTACTTTGGCAGTGCCAGACCAGGCTACTCATAGATCAAGCACCATGCTGGGCCCTCGAAGAGTACAGTACAATTTTCAGTTCTTTAGTTTCATTTAAACTCTTCCTTTTTTCCTGATTATTGATTTAAGATGTGCTGATGGGTAAGAAACAGGAAATGAAACTGATGCAAATATGATGTGAAGAGGCCCATGTGGGTAGGCAGCCTAGCAGGTAAAAAAAAATAAATAAATAAGAATCTAGAAAAACAAGGAAGTGGCAAACAGTATGTTCAGGGAGGGAAGTAGTATGAATGGCTCTGGTGCCATTTTGTGCTTTATCACTGGCAACAGGAACAAGAGGTTTTGATTTTTCAGTATTAGCTTTGGGCAGGCTTCTCTTCTTGGCAGGTGTAAAATTTGCTTTTGTCCCTGTAGGTAAATCACCTTGGTGGTTCGTTTCAATGTGATGTATTCATCAAGCCAGAGCCAGAGGATGATCTGCCTTCCCAAATTCCACACCAAATCACTCACATCCTGGCTGAGCTTTGTAATCAGCAGGAAGACTAATTCCTCTGTTTTTCAATTAACTCTGTGTTTGCTTTTTATCAGGTATTGCACCAAGCATGGAGAATGACCAGTCCACTGAGCAGCAGCCACAAGCTCCCACCTCACCCAGACTAGATGTCCAGGGGCAAAGCAAGGAGAAACCTGTCCCCAGCTCACAGCCCCAGGCCCCCATGGACCAGCCAAACACCTGTCCTGAGGTGGCCGTGTGTGATATCTCAGAGGAGTTGAGCCGGCAGCTGGAGGACATCATTAATACCTATGGATCTGCAGCAAGTCTGATGGAGAAGGAAAGCACTGCAACAGTAACTGACAAGCCTGAGAAGGGAGAATCAGGCAGCCTGGAGGATGCCGAGTATGAGGATGCAAATGAGGAAAGTGAGAAAGAAAAGCCAGCTCCTGGAGATGCTTCTAGAGCAAAGGAGCCCAGTACTAGCAAGGAGCAAAAACTGGAGAAGAAAATCCTGAAAGGTCTAGGCAAGTGCTTATATACATACATAGCCCTTCTGCAAACAGAAACAAAACCACCTACTGTGGCTGATAGTGACTTCTGGCTACTCCTGAAAATGACAGTAATTTTTATAACTTCTTTTCTATTTGATAATTACCCCCCCCCCCCCCCCAAAAAAAAAAAAAAAAATGCAGTAGGCTGTATGACATAAATCCTACAAAGAGGATCTTATCACATGACTCCTAGGCCACCCAAACTAGTAGCCAAAACTGTGAGTCTGATGACACGCTGCAGAAAACTGCTTCATGAAGAAAGAGAAATCTGATCTCTTGTTTATGCCCTTGTGCATTTATTTCTTCCCCTGCTTCCTCAGATATGACTTCTCACTGCTCATAACTGCCAATAGTGCTACTACATGGAGTGGTCAAGAGGGAATCTGCAGAACAAATTCACTTTCACACTCAGGTTATTTTTCTTCCATCAGTCTTCTCACTGCCACTGTGCTTCTCACAGTCATTGAGCCCCTTGGCCACTGCAGGATTCTCTTAGCTGAGCTAGAAAGAAGTCTTAATAAGTGTTTGTAAAATCTGTCCTTTCTGCTGGACAGCCACTAGAGAGCAATGTAGCTACATCCCAGTCTGGCAAATGTGTAATTTGTTTACCTTCCTACACTTAACTTCTGCCGATCTTCATACTTCTCTTACGCTTGAAAACTCAAACCCAACAGTAGACTAATCCTACTAATTCACTGCAGGAGGTGCTTACAGAAAAGGGACTAAACGCAGGACAGGAGGACAGGTTTTTGCTTTTGTTTTTGTTTTTGTTTTTCAAGTTCCTTGAATATCCAGCAGAAATAAAGTTCCTGTTTCTATGACCTTGGCTTTGGTGCATTTAGTGGTACCTCTCCAAGATGAGTGGAAACACTATCAAAGCACAGTTCTCCAGCTCCACTTGCAACAGTTTTCAATCCAGGATTGTTTTTAGCTTACATTTAGTTATACCAGAACTGTAGAGAGAACTTAGTCTGAAATTGTGGGTTTTCTCCACAGGCAGTACCTCTGGACTGCACCAGACTTCAAGTAGAACAGATCCAGCCTAAGACGGAAAGCAATTTGTCCTTACAGCCTTCAGGAAAGAGGTGCATTTGGAAAAGCTCAGCCAAACCCTTTGCACCACAGCCATCCTCATCTCCAAGGGATGCCAGGGACATTTTGTATTCTAAGACCAAGTGCTGTTCAAACTCCAGCTCACACTGAGGGCTGAAATGAATACCAATGGCATCAACATTGAAGCAATACCCAAGTGGCTACATGGTGATTTAACTATGTATGCCAATATAGTTATTGGACTGTGAATACATTGTCTCTGGTATCCATATTCTCTATACCAAGTGAAGGAACTAATTTACACCACACTCATACAGCCCACACCTGGTTAGCAATACCCACCACTATCTGTTTTTGTCCATGTGCACCATAGTCTCTGTACCTAACTTAATCTTCCTTGTATCTTTGATGGGTTGAGCAGCACAGGAGTACACCAGCTTTTATCTGTTTGTTCCTGCAAACAGATCTTTGGGGCCAGGCCCTTTGCATCCTATTTGAGTCAAGTGTACCATATGTGTGATCCAGTCACGTTACTAAAATATGAAATGAATAACAGATTACACAGGAAAAAGTCATTTTACTTGCCGATGATTTTGCTAGAAGACAGCACATTGCTGAGGTCTGAAATGGAAGAAAATTCCAGCATACTTTTTTGTACAGGGGAACAAACAATAAATTCATAGCAAAAACAGTTCCTTTCCTTCCAAAACACTGTGAGTTTTTACGGATTCATGTATTAAAAAAAAAATAATAATAATAATCATGACAGCACATCAGGTACAAACCACATCTACCATCAAATATTTTCTTTTTCTTTTTAAGGGAAGGAAGCTACCCTGCTGATGCAAAGCTTGAACAAGCTGAGTACCCCAGAGGAGAAGCTGGACCTGTTGTTTAAGAAGTATGCTGAGCTGGTTAGTACAGCACTGGTCCTCTCATAACTTTCTATACAGGAAAGTATAAACACACATGCCATGTAGCATGGTCAAACCTCACATTGTAGTAGCATCTCTCCTGTTAATTTTATCCAAAAATAATTGTCATAATGTTAAATAACCAATTATGAGTGAGAAGGAGGAAAAAAAAAAAAAAAAAAAGTAAAAAGTAAGGAAAACAAGCTGGACTTTGGGTTAAATTTGGAAGGGGCTAAAAAGTTGATGAGGCAGTATATTCGTACTTAAAGGGAAATTTGTGTAAACAATTCTGGTAGAATTAAGCTTAACTGAAGGCATAGGTTCATCACTTAAATGAGAGATTATAGCCATAACAACAACAACAAAAAACACCTCTTTGTTAAATCTGTTTATTCACCATTATTCTTAATATAGTTTTCATAAGTTGATATATATATATTTTAATACTGTAAGTATAATTCATTTTTCAAGGAGAAGATGATTTTATTCTAATCCTCTACACATCTCTTCCTTCTTCAAGGCCTGTATGATTCTTCTGTTGTAGAAACTGTTTTTGTTAAGAGATTATCCATGATTATTTTAGACTAAATATTCATTTTATGCATCCCTAGAGTATTCACTGGAATTCATATAATACCAAATCTTTATGTAACAGGTATTGGAATAGGCCAATGAATTTTGAAACCCTAGATATTTCAACATAGGAAAAAAAAAAAAAAAAAAAAGCCTTTTCTCTATCACCATCTTTTGAAAATAATACAATCCTCCTTTTCCTTGTACATACATCATACATCATATTAAAACTGCCTTTTTTTGGCAGGCAGTAGGGATGCAATAGGCTCAAGTCATATAGCACAGCTTTCAAGCTGGCACTCAAGCACTGCTAACATGTCCAGATAGCTAAGAAAGACAGGATAGATTTGCAAGGTTAAGAAAAATAGAGATGTGAAGCTGTTTCACAGCACCAAACCAACCCACGTGCTGCAGATGAGCACAAGCCCTGCTTTCAGGCTCTGGTTTGCCAGCCCACAGCAGCTCAGAATGGCTGGCGCTCCCACCTTCCCCTTCTGCAAGGTGCCTTGCATACCCCTGCATGCAGGTGTTGCTTTACATTACGTATCAGTGATTTGATCAACAAAAAAGCAGCATGAGGCTTAGTACAAAATGTTAGAGAGTAGAAAATAGGGAACTGAAGCTAATCATCAGAGAAACCAAAACAGTGAAATGAACAGTCAAATTCTCTGCCACCATAATAGAACCCCTGTAATAATGCCAGCTACTTAACTCCCCTTCTCTGTTTTTTTCCATGCTTGAGATGGGTTATTTTCAGATGAAGGATTTTCTTCTCAGTAGTTAAAGGGCTCTATGATCATAAGCAATGGAAATCTTACAAATGAAATGGCTGCAGCATTTTACATTTTGTTGAGCACTGAAAAATGTGCCAAACAGGCCATTGACTTTGTAATCAGTTTTATGCACAGATGTGTTCAAGTCTTATCATAATATGAAGTTCAGCTTTCCTTTTTTTTTTAATCTAAAATTCCCTGACTTCATAAATTGGGCTCTGGAAGTTCAGAGTTTAGCCCTTGCCTAAAGGGACTTCATGCTAACAGGTTAACTGAAATAAGACTTTCTGTGTGATATACTCTCCACTGCATTCAAACATTGATGGAATACTTTATAAAAGACAACCCATATTGCCAATAATCCATGCAGGAGGATAGTGCTAAAACAAAAATACTGTGTATTCAGTTTTGATATTCTGTGCAATATCACTAAAATGAATTGTTTAATTTATATAATTAAAAGCTTGTTGAAAAACAAACAAACAAACAAACAAACAAACAAAACCTTCCACTGCTTATTCAGCACAGCTAAGGAACAGTGCGGAACTAGTGTGGTTAACAGGTTGTTAGCAGTCAGCACTAGTAGCTGCCACTCTGTCCTTTTTCCCAATCCCATCACACACTGAAGGTCACTTTTTGCTTTTGCTGAGTTCTTTTCCAGATGAATCAGCTTCCAGGTCCAATGAACCATGTGGTGTCAGAAGCACTTGCTGCAGCACAGCTCTGGAGATAGTGCAGTGCCATGCCAGGCTGAGCCGGGTGCTGGCAATGGCTTCGGCTGCATTAGGTGGTGCTGCTGGTGGCTATGGCTGAAGATGCTGCTCATACATGGGGACCCAATGTAGTAGCAGCATGTCCCCACAGCCACCCAGCTATATGCTATTTAACTGTTAGGATAAGCCCTAGCATGGTGTATAGCAATAAGTACAAGAGAAAATGGGTAGCATCAGGGAATAGCTTGGGTGCTGGTGTGAATAAAGCCATACCTGCAGGGACAGGGAGGAAAGGCAGTTTAGTCACCTGGGCACAAGCTGAACCACACTACTCTCTGCCAGAGAAGGTTTTATTTACTGATACTGATGTAGTCAGAGTGGTTCGTGTTGGTAGAGCAGACTGTGCTTCATTTTAGCTTTTGCCTACAAACAGTTGTTATAGAATTCATGGAATCATTGAATGGCTTGGGTTGGAAGGGACCTTAAAGATTACCCAGTTCCCACCCACCTGCCATGGGCATGGACACCTCCCACCAGCCCAGGTTGCCCAAGGCCTCATCCAGCCTGGCCTTGAACACCTCCAGGGATGGGGCATCCACAGCTTCTCTGGGCAACCTGTGCCAGTGTTGCATGGGTTGAAGAACCAATGCCCAAGTCATCTCCACCACCGCTGCAGCACACACCTTTCTCAAGCACTGGCCCCACACACTGCAAGCGCTCACTCAGCACCATCTCTGGAGCAGAATCCTCATTCTTTCCTATTTTCAGAAGCCCTGAGTGTCTCTCAAGTTCTGTATGCAGCAATTATACACTAATACATAGACATAAGTATTGTCAGTCTGCGGCAGGATCAAGATAAAACTTTTTTTCCCCCTAAACTGAGAGTTCATCTAACCATGTCATCCTTCAAAAATCAGAATTTCTTCTATTTGAAGTTAATTTTAGCTAATATTTCATCAATTATTAAAAAAACAAAGCAACAACAACAAAAAAAACCTCTAGTGCTCTTGTGTCATTCCTATTTACTTGTGAGTATCCTTCTTCAGTGCAAAAGTAATGTCATATCCTAGATATTTCTGAGAACTTTCAAACATAATTTTCTACAGCAAGTCATTTTTATGGGGGGAAAAAAAAAAAAAAAAAAAAAAGGACAAAAAATGCTAGGAAGGCTTTTCCTATCATGATTAAGATCAGTTTCATTCTAAGCCCCCTACCTCAAGCACAGCTTGAGTGAATCATCTAAAATTTGGACAAAGCATTAACTGCTAAGCACAGACAGCACATGCAAAATGAAGCAAAAATAACATTTTGTGTGTGTTTTTATAAGGAAAGGGGAAGGGGCCAAAATCAAGCTTATAAAAAAAAAAAGCAAATCTCAGCCTTAATTACAGAGAGTTGTTTTTTTCCCGTACAATACTAGAAAAATTACTTCAGCTAGTGCAGCTTGATTAGATGTAGAGGCCCCTATTCTAATCTTCTGGGGTAAAAATACACAAAACACATGCTGAAAGTTGAGCGTAAACTGTAAATATACTTCAAGCTGGTGATTGCATTGGTTTGTGGTATGACTAGCTGTGATTTGATTGATAATACACAGAGCTCTGTACTGTAAGCATAAATTACAGAACATCTGCAGAAAACAGATCCTTGGGCAGAGAAAGTGCAACATATTATTTCTGTCGTCTGCCTTGTTTGAGCTGCACATTGCTCCTCTGCACTCACAAACTTTCCCAGTCATACTGGGATTAATAATTAATACCAGTGATACCATATTATTACATAATATATCCTAATAACTATTATTATTAAAGTTTGCATATTGCAGCTAGTGAATAACTGGAAAACATCTGGACTTTAGAAATGTCTCAATGCATTCATGCCTTTAATACAGAGAGGAGGGCTACTGTGGGTTGGAATGGAAGAAGAAATCTTTAGAAGCTTCAGAATTGAAACAGTTCTTTGACGTTTCTGTTACGGTTAACTTGTAGTGCAGCAAATTTCTCCAATAATAGGCATGAATCAGAAGAAATGACCAGTCCATTAGCAAGGCTGTTGCTCCCTCTCATCCTATCTTCAGTGTCACTCTCCCCACCAGCTCTTCCGGGAACACAGGAGCTATGCATCCACAGAAACAGTTCCTAAGTGAACTGCATGGACTGTCCATAGCTTCCTCAGCAATTACATGGAGCCAAAGAGCTGGAAAGAGGCTTGATTCACTGTAAGCCACCCCCATGAGGGGATAAATGGCAGATACTCCCACATGTCTGCAAGTGAGAAAAGCCTGGCAAAGAGGAAGTGTCCGCAGTTTGTTCTGGAAAACTCTTCCCTGAAGAGCTTTGTCCTGATTTCAGCTGGGATAGAGTTAATTGTCTTCCTAGTAACTGGTGTGGTGCCATGTTTTGGATTTAATGCTGATAACACACCAATGTTTTCAGTTGTTGCTGAGCAGCACTTACAAGTCAAGGACTTTTCATCTTCTCATACTGTTCTGCCAGGTAGGAGGCTGGGGTTCACAAGAAACTGTTCCTATCTCAACCCACAAGTTTGTGCATTTTTCAATTTTCTCCCCTATCCCACTGTGGGGAATGTGAGTGAACAGCTGTGTTGTGTTTAGCTGCCTGACGAATTAAACCACAAAAAGACTTCTGCCTCCAACAGCAGCAAAGCCCTCACACAGACTCTATCCTTGGTGTCCAGCACCTTTTCTGCTGTTTTGTTGTTGTTGTCATTGTTGTTTTGTTTTGTTTTCAACAGCTTTCTGGTTATCTAGGAAAACTGGGGACTTCTTTTTCATGAAGTTGCAAAACAGGACAAGCTACTAGTGAGTTATCTTGATGATCTGGAGAAATCTCATTGCATTAAGAGCTACCAACTGTTCTTGTTCTTAACACTAAAACAAAAATAAAATCTCACAGCTGCCCTTCAAATAAATTATTTTTCTTTTCTTTCCTCTTCATCTGTTTTAACCCCCATCCCCTGCCCAGCTTGAAGAACATCGTGCTGAGCAGAAGCAGCTCAAGTATCTGCAGAAGAGGCAGGCCCAGATCACCAAGGAGAAGGACCAGCTGCAGAGTGAGCACAGCCGAGCCATCCTTGCCCGCAGCAAACTCGAGAGCCTGTGCCGGGAGCTCCAGAGGCACAACAAAAACCTCAAGGTGAGTGCTGGCCTTACCAAGATGCCCAGCAGAGAGAGGAAAGATGCCCAGGACCATGTCTCCAGGTGGTCCTTCTTTACCAGGGTGATGTAACCAGGTAACCACCAGAGGTCCCTTCCAACCTCAACCAGTCTGATCTTGTGATTTTGAGTTCACCTACATTAGCTGTAACCTGTTCTGGTGTTACCAGGTAGTCCAGCACAGGAAAAATAAGTAGTGCCAACAGATCAGCTACGCCAAATTTGCTGTGACAGGTCACCCTCTCCCTCCCAACAGGGTCAGTCACCCAGCACCAGCCCTAGCTGCAAGAAGTGTCCATGTTGCCCCAGCTCTCAGCTCAGCTTCAACTTGCTGGCATGGAAGGGCCAACTGTGGAGCAGGCAGCTGGGGAAGGGTGTTTTTTAAGCTGTAGCAGCTGGGTCTTCCAGAAGGCACCTTCTTAAGTCACTGAGACTGCAAATGTGAATACAGGTGTGTGGCCAGAATTATATGAACACCAGATTTGCTGTACAGGACTCACAGAAGGCCAGCAGCTGTTTTCATATTATTTGAGTACCTGGGCATTTTCAAGTGATCTGTGATGTCTGTCAGTCAGGACATTTTCCTCAAGACATCAAGCCTAGAAACACCAAGGATGCTGACACTGTGGAAGTTGTCTGGATTACAAGCACCAGTTCAGAAAGGAAATCCTCAAGAGTGTCAAGAGGCTGGGATCCATATACCACATCTGCCTTGGTGCACCATGCCATTTAAATATGAAATTTATAATCTGATTATGGTTCTTGAAAAGTTCTAGGTTCAAGATATATGTTTCTGTTGTGATCTTTCTTTTTACTTTTGAAAATATGTTAGTGAAAGTAGTGTTATACAAAAAGCCTCTGCTTGCTCTATTCAAAATCCTTTATGGAGGTATAGTTACAAGTAGAATAAAACATATGAATTCTTAGCAAAAACCTCACCTGATATAACCTCTATTAACTGTAATAGTTTTTCATTCACTTCCACCAGCTCAGGAGTGGGCGTTCAGGGGCTAGCCTTAACTTTTACTATATGTTGATAAGAATATATCTGTTAGAGGAAAGAGCCTTGTCTAAACACAAGCTATGCATGAGTAGGTGTAAAGTAGTTTAACAGACAGGAAGCATACCTCCGTGTGCTCAGTTACAGTAGCTCAAAACTGTCAGTGTCAAATAAATTCTTGCCTATCATTTGTAGCAAACCTGGTGTATATTAAGCTGTATCTCAGTATCGATCCACACTGATGTACCAGACCATCTTTGGCAAAATCTCTCAGCAAAAATACAAACCAATTTCAAAGTGATTTAAGACTACAGCTCTCTGTATAGACTTAACTGAGTTTTCTAAAGCAATCAAATCATATGCCCATCAGTGGAAAAAGGTATAGGGAAAAACTAATTATATTCAGAAAACGTACCTGAAACAGGTTTTGTTGAATGACTTGCACTATCTCCCAGCTATCATATGCTTATTAATCCCACTAGTAGAGAATAACAGTTTTTCTTTCTCTTTGCATACAAATAGTTCGCCATGCATTTCATCTTTACATTTAGGAAAGTCTCTTTCCAACATCTTCCCACTTGTTGGGCTGCAGCTTTGCAACTAAGTCCCTTAAATAAAATCATCAATTATTCATTCAGTTCTGATTTTTTTCCCTTGTACTTAAGCCAGGGGAGCCAGGAAAGGTACCTAAGCTGATATTTCAGTTTAGGAAGAAGTGCTTGAATTTTGGGCATTTCTTTCTAAGAAGCTGGAGAACCTTTAAGAAACACTGAATACTGGCTTTCCTCTGTTTCTTGTGTCTTCAGCATTAAAAAAAAAAAAAAAAAAAAAAAAAAAAAAAAAAAAAAAAGTATAACAAACTTATTTGCAGAATGCATTAAGAATAAATTAATAAACAAAGACATTCAATATATTTATTTGGTTTTGTCTCTCTAACAATTTTACCACAATTCTTGGAATATCTGCCTTTAAGCTTTAGCTTCTGGAGATCTGTGAATATCCAGAATCTCATCTTCTGTTTATTTAAATGAGTGTAATTTTCTTTTGCTTATGACTGTATTGAGTGGGCTCAAAACAGGGCTATTGTGTGTTATTTTTAAAAACCCATGCTTAAGGAATTTTTATTTTGGCTTTATCAGGATGGAGAAGCTGATTCATATTTTTTTTTTAACATTTGGAATTAGCTTTTCTGATTATGTTCCAAAGGAATAGAAAATAAAAATTGTTGGAGATTGTGTCATTTTAAGAGCAAAGGAGAAGCCTGGCCTATCCAGATCACGAATATCCTCTGACTTGCCATGTGGTACATTATATGCACATCATGTCATGTAAATGTCGTCTTCACTCATCTGGTGTGTGGAACTCCCATTAATTGGAGATTGGTGCAGCCAAGTGGTGATGAATATGCAATGCGGAGCTGTGCTGAAAATCCACAGTGCAGATCAGAGAAGAGAATTTCTGGTTAGTATTAGATACTGGCCTCAAAATTTCACTTACTTACAGTCCAGCTATTCAGATTATTTCCTCGCAGTTACAGCTCACAGCAGAAAACAGATGTTTAATTCTCCCTCCAAGAAAAGCAAAATAAATGTTCGTGAAGTAACAACATATTCCCACTGCAGTGGAGAATAGCTCTGCTAAGAGCAATAGCATCTCATTTCTCTGCATTGTGTTAGTGTTCTGCCAATTAGCTGACAGTCTGGTGGCTACTTAGTGTCTTGTAGTCACATAACTCAGGTCCCTTGTCCTTCCTGCTACCAGCATTAAGCAGTGACTTTCATACAAATGTCACAACAATCAACAGTTTTGATTATGGGCTCGGCTCCAAACTGCAGACCTAAGGCTCAGACCATGCTGCCTGAGAGTGGGGAGAGCAGTTCACTGAAAATGAGGAGTCTGCACTCACATCATCTCTGCTGATATGGCTTCAGCAGGCTAACAGTTGTCTTGATTTGCCCTAGAGAGAGATGAGGACCAGAGATAACATTGCCCTTCTATTTGCAAATTATTTCACATTCCAGTGTTAAATCCCAAAATGCAAAAATATCCTTGCCTTAATTTTACAAGGTTTTGTTCAATGCATTTTTACATTGTTAGCAGTAAAACACATGAGAGTGATAGCAGTGCAGGAGCAGGGTGGATACAGAGTACAAAGATTAAGAAAGGGCAGAGGGAAAGAAACAATAGTTAGTGGCTGGAAATAGTCTTCTGCAACCAGAAATCTAAAAAGAATTTACAATGCTTTCCCCCTTTACCCCCCCCCCACCCCCCCCCCCTCACTAAAACCGAATGCTTAATTTAAAACTGTTAAAAGAAATAAACAGAGAGTTCAGGAGTGTGGTTCACACATTATGAATTCACTGTGGTGATGCTGAGAAGTCACCACCCCAAATGCTCTCATCTCTGCTCCATATAACCAAGCAGGGCAGGAGCTCCAGACTGTGTGCAGCTAATTCAGCTGTGGCAGAAATAACACTGGATGGAGGGCAGTCTTCTATCTTCCATCAGGGGACAACCTTACTTTTACAAGGATTTTACTTTGCAGTATGTATGGAGTCTTGAAATGGGAAGGACTAAGGAACCTACTGGAAAAAGAAAAATGAAAAAAGAAAAAAAAAGGGGGCCAGGTCTAAAGAAACAGCTGTGGCCTTGTGACAATAAAATCTTTGTGATGCTGATGACTCGGAGTCTGTCAGTGTGAGGTGTGTGAAGGGGACCTGGCAGGAGAGCAGGGCTGCATGGGCATCCAGACCCCTCCCTGGCTCCGGTGCAACCTCAGCCTTCAGCTTTCACAGCTAGTAAAGGCTCAGTGGTAAAGTAGACACCTCCACCACTCATCACTATTCCCATGGTATTTTCAGTACTGCTGACAAACCTCTGAAGCTGAACCTGTATTACTTCAGGCCCAGGCAACAGTCTAGCATCAGACGGGAGCAGCAGCATCACAGGCAGCTCCGTGGTATGGCATAGCATCAGGCACAGAGGGCTTTTGTTCCTTGGTACAGGGACTCTGAGGAACTCACCAGGGCACACCCCAGCCCCCATAGGCTTGTTCTGCAAAGGAGACGAGGTCAAGAGAAATTTGCTGCCCAGCAACAAAATGCACCTTCATTCTCAGCATTTATAACCATGAACATTTGTATTCTCTCTGTTCTCTGTATAATTATTCTACTCAGAAAAAAAAAAAAAAAAAAAAAAAAAAGATGAGCAGAAAATAAGATCTTCTGCGTAACACATGCACTTTTCTTTTTCTAAATATTTGCATGATTGCTACTCTTAGGATGTCTCATTTCACCTTGTAACAGAGCCGTTCAGTGTGACTTATGTGCAAGACACCATTTTTTTATTTTATATTCAGATGGATTTATTACTCCAGTGAGCTTTAAATCACAGCAGTGACACTGTTATAACACTGTTTGGTCCATTGAAACAATGAAGTATTTTGGGGGAAGGGAGTTTTGAAGCCACAGGAATAGGACTCCAAACACGTTCAGTTTTTCACTCTTGCATTTGACTACTTGAAGTGGAGGCACCTGGTCAGTCTTCTCCCTGCTCAGAGCTGTACCTATGCAATGGAGAAGAAAGAGCCATGAGCAGTTTTTTTAACAGTGTATTAAAGGTAAAACGGAGTTCTGACTAAACCCATCAAGGAATTCAAGTTCAATTTGGCAAAGTTTCAAACAAGAATAAAAGTTTCAAACAAGATTAAAAAGGATGACATATAGATATATATATAAATATATTTCTGGGAATGCTAAAACTGTTGTTTTAAAACACTTTCTAAGTAGCATTTTAAACTCTCTATTTTGGAACAGCATTTCTGTTCTAAAATCATCCTTGAAAGAGTTAAACAAAAAGAAACTACAAACAGAACACAGCTCAAATTCTCATCAAGCAAAATATTTCAGGATAACTAAAAATCATTCTTACCAATTTCTAAAAATAAAAATTAGAGAATTTCTCTTTCATCTTGCTCTGTATTTTTTGTGTGTTCAATTTCCACCCTAGGTATTAAACCAGGAAACCTCTCAGCCATTTTCCCAGCTCCCTCTGTCATTCTTTCCTCCCCTTAAGAGTTCTTTGCTCACACTATGTTTTACACTGTTAGTGAACACACATGCATGTTCTTTTGTAAAATTCAGAGTACAACTGGGTTTTATAGTGATTTCTGTCCACTACCGTACTATTATCACACATAGCTCCAACAGTTTCCTCCTGTCATCCAAAGCACTGTCATCTTTATTGCTTCCTGGCAGCAAAAGGACAAACGTCCTCTACCTTGAGCTGGAGTTTTTCAAGATCAGTCTTGTGATTTGCATGTTAAGCAGAAATTGGGTCACTTGGTATTCAACTTACTTTAAGAGCAGGACCTGAACCAACACCTTTTATGTCACATTTGTGATATAAATTATACTTCATTAGAGTTAGTGAAAGCCTTCTTCAGATCTATTTACAGAAAATATTCATATGTAGTGTTATCAGAGATTTTTATGTAAATGACTACACCAATTGAAACTTTATTAGAGTATACCATTTGCATGCTGTGGAGAGGTTTCTTAAAATGGTTCTGGCATGATTCGTAATGACAGTAGATATTGTACTTGCCACTGCATATGAGGATTACATTCCTCAGAAGGGCACACTGCCCTGGAAGCAAACGGGTAAAAGGAAATAAAACTTGTGCACAGTTCTTCATTGAAAGCAAAGAATCTAGATTCTTTCCACATTCTCTTTTATATATAAAGAGAAATTCAAAACAGAATTTCAACCGTTGGTTAAAACATAATCCATCAATCTTTCTCCAAGACAAATTCTGATTCTCTACTTTGACTCTCTAAGAACTAGCCCACAAGCTTTCCTTGATTCCACCACCTAGTAAGTTCATCCCAATATTAGTGACACTTAGAAAGCAAGGGTGGGAAATGTGAGGAATGGGGAGGGATTCTACAGAAAATGAGGAATTCCTCTTAATAAATGGAAATACCAAATTCCTTAAATTTGATATGAGGGTTTCTAGTTAAATGGAGGCATTTTAAAGGGTGAATTCATAATTCAATCAAAAAGCATTCTGATAAAAGAGCTTTTGACTACTTCCACAAAATATCTTCCAAAGCAAAAGCTGTGCTACAGTGTCATGAATTAAGACATGCATGAACGTCCCCTTTTCCAGGATCACTTTGATCTGAAACTCTGTTCTACATCCATCTTTATAAATGCAAATTCTTAGTTCTGTAATTTTTTCAAGACTGCTGTATAATTTGCTCTGTAAATTTAGAATCATGCCTAATGCTGGAGCACATGAAAGCAAGAAAATCTCCAAAGAGGAATGCAAAGATGTATAAACCCTTCAAAGAATAGCGTTATGCTACTCTGAAACAGTATCTTTTTGGAACTGCTTGTTATGCATCTTACATTACTGCCTTCTCTCCCATTTAACAGGAGGAAACGATTCAGAGGGCACGGGAGGAAGATGAGAAGAGGAAAGAAATTACTAATCATTTCCAGGGCACGCTGAGTGAAATCCAGGCTCAGATCGAGCAGCAAAGTGAGAGGAACATGAAGCTCTGCCAGGAGAACACAGAGCTGGCAGAGAAGCTGAAAAGCATCATTGACCAGTATGAGCTGCGGGAAGAGGTGAGCACAACACCCACGGAGACAGGCAGCAAACCCAGCTTCCCAGAGGAAAGCAGAACGCATTGCCAACCTGTCCCCCTGCATGATATCGCTTGGGTATCTCATGGGCGACTTCCACTGTGCTTTGCAGTCTGATTGGGACTATGCATGCAATGAGCCAGTGGGATCCCATATGGTGAACGTGGGTGAAGAGTTGTCCAGACCAGCACCCTGCCTGCAGCACCCACAGCATCTTTGCCTATGATGGGTGGGAAGAGGGATGAATGTGCCCAAGCAGCAGGGTACCTGCTAAGCTGCACCCCAGCCCACTCACAGCTTCCCCAAGACCCCCCAAGTCCCCACTGAGCACCATCTTTTTGCAGTCTGGTCCACTGGTATGCCAGATGCACTTCTGATCCCCCAAGACACAGGTTGATGAGAAGAGTCCTGGTTTGAATGCTTCCACTCTTCCTAGAAGCAGAAAATTAATAACAAAAGAGAGTGAGGGGCCCTTTGCTTTGGAATATATCCTTCTTTGCAGGAACAATGTTTACCATAAAAACTAGCAGATAACAGACAGATGAAAAATTGCATTAAATGTAAATATTAGAGTAGGTCAGATAATTTTGACACCAAAAAAAAAAACAAACCAAAACAAAAAAAAACTCTGGAAAAGTCCCAAGCTACTATTTTTGTTTTGATTTTATGAAAATGCTAACACATATCACAGTGGGTCTTTTTATTGTTTCTAAATGTGTTGATTGTGAGTCTCAGTGCAACCAGACAACATTATCATGCTGAATAAAACATAAGTAACCTGTCTTTACAGTCTGGAATGCCCGATAAAATACACTCATTTCTAAATCTGTTGCATCTTGTATGAAGCCTTATGTTGAACGAAGGGAATGTACATTCCTGTCTTGTGGTTTCTATAAAAGGAAAATGTAAAGCAGAGGGATGTGCTCAGAATATTTAGTCTTATTTAAATGCAGCACAAGTTAGGAGGGCTATCAGCAACACTTACCTCCTGAAGGTCACCATGGAGCCAGAAGTTTTACAGGCCACAGGAGACCTATGGTTCATCAGGTCTGATCTCTTCCACATCCCCACTCACCCACTTTATCCAAGCCCTCCGAACCCACATTATGCATGTGAGGACAGAGCAAATGAGATGTACAGGGCATGTGTTTACAGAGAGGGCAGTAGGAGATGTGCATACACTCCCAAGTACTGCAGGTGCAATGTGTCTACACATTTATCTGCACGGTGATTTAGATCGACTGGCCCCTTAGCAGCTCCAAAAAAGTCCATTCCTTGCATGTTAATTATTGATGGCCAATTATTTTATCTTTAATCATATTGGAATATATTGATGACTTTATATTTAGATCATAAAACTGGCAAAGATGCTGAGGCTTTTCTTTCTCTCTCTCTCTCTTCCCCTCCCCTTTTCTTTTTTTTGTTACAAATCAAAATAGATCATGTAAACACATTTCCCTTCCTATGCAAATTCTGGCACAGTTTTTTTCTTATCAGCACCACAGCTTTTTTGTAACTGCAGTGGGTTGGGAGTCTTCCTGTTTTGCAATATTTTTGTCTTGTCTTGTTCCGGTAGATAGCTGTACATGCATGAGCACGAAGGTCTGTGTACATAACTAAGCCCGCACATTCAGCAGAATTTATTTTCTTACAGCACCTTGATAAAATATTCAAGCACAGGGAACTTCAACAGAAATTGGTGGATGCCAAGTTGGAGCAGTCTCAGGAAATGATGAAGGAAGCAGAGGAGCGACACCAGAAAGAAAAGGAATATGTAACTATCTCACTAACTTGTCTTTTATCTAGCTTCAGGCCAAAAAGAGCCCTGCATGATATTCCACTAATGTATCAGTTCTTCAGGTCAAAGCTGTGACACAGTAGTAGAGAAACACAAGAGAAGTTTTTAATGCTATTGTTAGTGCTTGATGTAAAAGAACAGCCTCTGAAAGACTGCTTTCAGCAGTGTTTACAGCCTTTGAAACAAACTGTGAGCAGCAGGTTAGAGCACAGTCTGCTCCAGCTAACTCATCGCTACTGCACAGTTGATTCATCATGATGTTGTGTCAGATGATGCCATTAGTTTCCAAACGGCTCTGATATTGGATGCTCCAGCTCCTCACATGGTGAATGAGCACATTTAAACAAGAACAAGAAGAACAAGGACATGTGATTAAATCAGCAGAAGGCTGGTACCCACCCCAGACTCAGCCTCCCCAGACGCCCTCCTGTGGGTCTGGTTTTGCCAATGGAAGAGACCACGGGAGCATCAGGGCCCCCTTCTCTCCTGCAGAGGCTCCCTCCCCACATTGGTCTGTCCAGTAGAGCCCAGGTTCATTTCACAGACTCATTTGCTGCTCCTCCCTGCCTGGTGGAGGGACACCTCTGGTAGGGGGACAGCAAAGAGCAGCTCTAGGCAGGATGTCCCCACAGGCACAGCTGGAACAGGGGGAGGACACCCCTCCCTGGCCTCACATGTCTTGTGCCTGAGGCAGACCAAAACTCACTTCCTCAGGCTGCCTGGTATTTTCACAGTAATTCTAACATCTACCAGCATTCACCACTGGCACCCAGATCATTTTCTCTGTGGTGGCAGCAGCTGAGGCTACGTACAGGGGAGCATCAGGCTCTCAGCAGCTTGAGGAAACCTTTAGTCCTTACCAGTCCTGTAGCTAGCTCAGGAGCTGCATTAGAGAGCTCTGAAGGAATATTTATTCCTTTTTTTTTTTTGTCAGAAAAGAGATACATTAGTACAAGCATAGCCAAAATGCCGTAAAATGTGGATGAAACTGTGGGGCTCTAAGCCCTGTGGACAGCACACAAGGGAAACATAGCAAACACCTCTCACCAAAAGTTGTTCATAAGAGATTTTATCCTCTTTCTCTGCACGGATCTTGTGGCTGGGACACCCACTCCTGCTCAAACGCTACTGCCAGCTAAAAAACTGAGGGGGAAGAGGAGCTGGGACTTCTCCGGGTGCACATACACGTCTCTGCATGACAATGTATGGTCCAGCTGAGTGCCCTTTCACTGTGGGGTCTATTTAAAGCCAAAGTCCAAAATTTAATTCATGACAGTTCATCCTAAGCAGGTTCAAACCCCAGGGAACATTTCTAAGAAATCCTTCAAAATGACAAGGCAAAGTTGGGCTTACTTTACTACTGCCACTATGAGTTTTGCTACCAAGTCCCAGATTTCAAATATTGAAAAAATAAAATAAAATCCAAAAGACAGAGTGACCTTGTGGAAAGTTCACAAACACAGCCTTGTACCAATGACCATTCTTGCAGTGCCTCAGAGAATATGAGCTTTGCTGCTGTCTGCTACAGTGCCTGGCCCTGATTGTAGCCAAATCTTCCCTCTGCGTTTTATTCATCTACATTTGGGAGTGGGAGATTTCCTTTGTGGCTGTGCTGAATGTATGACTAGCACCTATGAAATAACAGGTTCGAAAACAAGATACAAAGACTTTAAGTAGTGGGTGTATAATTATATGCACTGTGTTCAAAGATTTTTTTTCATACTTTCCAAGCTAATGCTCAAAACTCTGCCTTTGAGGTAGCTTGGTGATATATTACTAACATCACCTCAGAGCAAGGTAGCTTTAGCTGGAAAACTTAAGTGACTGGCCAAAAGCCATGCCATGAGACAAGGCATGACCAGTATGTCAAAATTCATCACAGGTAGCCCAGCACTGAGAGCTAGCCTACACATTCACCCCCTCAGTCATACTGCTGAGCTCTTACTCCCACCCACCCAGCTATCATGTGGGGGTATGAATATATATATATACACATATATATATATATACATATATATATATATGAAATTAAGGTGTTTTTGACTGAGTCCTTTCATTAGCTTGCTCTCTCTTCAGCTCAAATGTGCAGTCAGAGCCTTGCTGCACTCCAGCATCCTGTACATAACAGTTCTCTGCATACCTTTTTTTTGACATCCTTCTGCATCAGTTTGCTGCAGGACTTTGCAAATATCTTTAAATGAGAATTTTTATACTGTTTTATCAATTTGATTTCTCCTTAGAGGCTCACTTTGATGTTTTTCTGTGCAGTTCTTCCATGTAGGAATCTTTGCTCTTATAAAAAATTCCTTTACCTCATTCAGGGAGAGATGTCCTCTCCTGCAGCCTCTGGATATCACAGCTCAACAGGCAGATTGACTCATTCTCACACAATTCATTCTTCACATGCAACAAGAATGTGATTCCCTGAGTAAGCAGCAATCATTTGTTTTGCTGTGTGGCCTTCACAAACGGTCAGCCTGACCTAAAGATGCAGTTTTAGTATCATCCCATTACTGGTCAGCACTACCTGGGACTTCCTTGACATACAAGACATTTTTAGCACTTGTAAAGCAAACTTTGTTTTGTAGCTAACTGCAGTTTAAAGCATCTGTGGCCTTCAAGCGTGTGACTGGAAGGCAATGATCAGATTTCTACATAATCGGAATAGTGCAAAATCTGGCACCAAAAAAAAGGGAAACCTAATTTTCACTAAACCAGCCCCTAGGTCCATGTCATTAAGTGAGAATGTGTGTTCCTGGGGACTGTCTCTTTCAGACCAGAGCATGATGTGACTGCCTGAGTCTCCAGCAGCTATTGTAGCTCTAATGATACAGTCTAACAACACCAGGCTTCACAGAAGTTCTGTTTTGTAAACACCACATGCAGTATTTAATCATTTCTTTATACTTCAGCCTCCTTGTTACCACTTCATAGCCAATTAATAAATGTGTCAGTTCTCCTGGTGCAGTTTCTCTCAGCTTGGTGTTTGTAGATGACCCCAAGCTGCATAAGAGTGCACATTAATTTGAGCAAACCTCTCTGTGGCTTGCTTCCCTTACAGAAGAGTTTATTAACTCTTGGATTTTAACTAGCTACAGAAGCTATGTGGGTCAATAGTGGAGAAGAAATATTTCATTAGTAGGCAAAAGAAGCAACTTTGCTTTCTCTGCCCATCTCACATCTATCATACTGTGGCAGAAGACATGGCAGGGGAGACAAGACCTCTTCATTATCCCAGGCACACAAGATAAGATTTAAGACAAGATTTAAGGAATACAAATAAAAGCCAAGTTCTTGGAAGCATTGACTGTCCTGGAGACTGGGTAGCTCTGAAGAGCTTCAAAGAACTTTCCAATAAACATTCGACCCAGACACCCTATAAATCCTCAAATGAAAATAAAATTAAAAAAAAAAAAAAATCACCAAGTAGGTATCACAGAAACCTGAAACTTAAAAATACAGATTTCATTCAAACTTTAAAAAATATTTTTATGTGCAAGGAACATCCTCCCACAAAAACAAATGCTGAGACCCACTTAACCTAGGCCTCTTCCTATCACATCATTTTAATAGCTAGGACATGCTGACATGACCTATTTGAAATCTTGAAATTTTAGCCCACAAGATCTAAACTCAGAATTTGACTTACCTCAATTGAAACAAACATTAAATTAAATTCTTAAAATAATAATTAAGAGGCAAATATAAAACTAACAGCACATGGTATTTCTTCATACAATGCATGGGTAAGCTGCAAATCATTCTTATTCTCAAAATTGTAGATGCTTATAATTCAGTGGTTCTGAATCAAAAGGCCAAATGGATGGAGAAAATGGATCTTTTACAGCTTACGTATTTATATGTATATATATGCAACAAGTGTAATTCAGTTTCTGTGCCACAAATAGCTGGAGAAGGAGAGAAGTCATTATATTGTTTAATCAGCATTTATAGCATACATCCTCAGCCCTTTTGCCAGGTGACATTCAAGTAGTTTACATGTGTTATTTCTAACTAAATATTTAGAATCAAGGTTCTTACTAGGATCAAATACATTTTCTGCATGTGGTTCTACTCACCTTTCCCTTCCAGTACGAGTGGGTTCTATTGACTTATAAAGTAATTTTCAATATATTTTCAAAGCCCAACTGTGCCATTTTAAATGGTACAATTTAGTCCAACAGAAGAAAATGCCGTGGCAAATGAAATTGTTTATATTTCATTTCTCAAGCTATCATTAGCATTTTTTTTTCCTGAAATACATTTAGCCTAACCAGTAAAAGTAACACTGTATACATGATTGTTAGGCACTAGAAGTTTCTTTAACACTTCAATAAATGTTCCCTGGGTTCAAATAAACCAATTGTTAGAATCGTTTGGAAGTGCTGATTCCAAACTGCAACCTGTAGAAGTGTCCATACACCTTTTCCTACAATTCATTCACCCTCAGCTGAACCTCCAATGTGCAGTCTACATGTCCCAATGTCATTTTGCTAATGCCTTGAAGATTTGCTAATGCCTGGGAAAATAACACCTTCCCAGGAGCTGCCAGGGATGAAACTGCAATCAAACTCTTCTTGGGCTGCCTCCTTGATCTAAGTGAGGCATTTATCACCCTCAGCTGGGAGTTTCTGCTGATGGCATGTCAATGCAAATGGAGCTGTAAGATAACAGACACCAGAGCTTGATTTTGCATGACATTTACTGTGCATTCCCTTTCTGGAAGCTAGCAGATTTTTTGAGACATGCCTGACTTTGACCACATCTGTATGCTAAGTCTTGATCATTATTGCAAAAAGGAGTCTACCATTCACAGGAGAGCTGAAATTTAGCCTGAGCCATGCTAAAATGACAATGCCAGAAGGTGTCATAACCACACTCTACAGGTCACATGAAGATATGCTTAAATACCATACTTCTTAGAGCATACTGTACTACACGCTTCATTCCAAGCAGTTTTTAAACTAATATTCAGACATGTCTTTTCTAACAAAATGCCCCGTTCCTCTCCTGAGGATAGCAATAAATATTCGATCTTGCCTGTCGCCTCTTCCTACATTCATCTGAGAGTTAAATTATTCCTTACCAAGGTAGCAGCAACAGAAGCATATGTAGCTGGAGGCTGAGGATTTTCAGCTGAAAAAACAGGGATCTAACAATTTTCTCTCTGTTGCCCAAAACACAGCTCCTGAACCAAGCTGCAGAATGGAAGCTCCAGGCCAAAATGTTAAAGGAACAAGAGACTGTCCTGCAGGCACAGGTGACGTAGGAGAGGTGATTGCATGGTGTGCCTTTGTTTGCCCACTTTTAGCCCATGAGACACATTTCAGGTAAAGTATACAAACTGTTTTCTGTGTATTCCTTCTAGTCTCATTTGACATCACGCAGGCTACAGTGAAGGCAACAGGTTATTTTCAAGCTGACTCTAAGGCAATGTCCCATGCTGCAGATCATGTTGTGGTACTTATGAGTGTTTACAGTGTTAAACCCCACAACAATGTGGGTGCCTTGGCTTGATTATTTACCAGAACTATCCTTCAGGCATGCTTCTAACCAGCAAAGCACTGAGGTACGAGCATATACTGGAACATATCTACCAAACGAGCTGATGTGCTATGCGCTTTTCTGGATGGGGGTGTGACAGCAGAGTTTTCATTAACTTTAGCTTGAACTTTGCATACAGAGGGTTTATACAAAGGAGCTTCTAGGCTTTCAGTACTTAGATTCTGAAACATTCAATAAAATAGCGTGACTTCCCCAAATTATATTAAAAGTCAGGCTGGAGCAAAAGACAGGCAATAGGTAGAAAAAAGTTCCCCCCCTTCACTTTAAAAGCAATGCAGTAATTCAACCTTGAATACAAATGAGAAAGCTAGGTGATATGACAGACTTTCACAACAAACCAAGACAGCACCAGTAGATTTTCCTGCACTTACAGGAACTGTCATGGATTCTTATCTTCATCTACATATCTGTGAGGATGGTCCCTCCCAGCAGAGTTTTGGGGCAGTCAGTCCTGCAGCCACTCAGCTCCTCACCCACCAGCAAGTACTTTCAAAGCCCTTGCTCGCAGTTCAGCATACTGCTAAATTGTTCAAGTTTAGCTCTTGTAGATAATCTAACTCCTACCTGTTGATCAGTCAAGATGGGCTACTGTTAAAATGACAACCCGGAAATATGTTGTCCTTTATGTAGTGTTCCAAAGGCTAAGATAAGCAGGTAGCACACCGAAGGATATCAGGTGAACTGCTGCTGACACCAATTGGACAGGTTCTGCAATCAAACCTCAAAGGCCTCTGGCTGCGTCAGTCCCAAACACAGTCCCGATTTTCTCAGAGTGGTTTTAATTAAACTTTTATGGTCAACTAAAAAGAGTTTTGCATGCAGGCAGACCTCTGTAGCCAGTTTAATGAAGGTGAACATATCGATAAAAAACAGTATATTAAGCATACATTTGAAATGGTAAAATCGTTTTTAGAAAAAATCCAGTCAAACAAGTGTGCAAAGGCGTTGATAATACATGTGCCCCTTGAAGACCTGTTTAGATGAAAATTAAGGGGTTCACTTGCTGAAATGAAACATGCAGTTAGGTGTTCTGTTCACGCATGCACACTCTGTCACTTACACAGCAGCCTCCATTTGGAATTACTGGGAATAATAACAATAATTAGCATTATTTACAGCCTGGCAGCACCAAAGGGCCTCCCACACGGACCAGACACCATTGTGCAAGGTGCTGTACAGGTGCAGAACAGAAAAAACACAAAGAGCTCCTTGATGCAAACAGCATGAAACAACCAATAGAGAAATGACTGCATGGACTTTATGAGAAGATCCTGGTCAATGAGGCAATTAGAAGCCCTAATATAGCTCTTGCTGCCTGCTGTGCTGAGTGAGATAACACTCCAGCGTAGAGGAGGTGATGGAACACCCTGTTCTTCCTTGAGCTGAAGGGAACCTGAGGACAACAGCTTCATGCAGTCCTGTCTCTGGTCAGCACAACATGTTTGAGACAGCCGAATCCAGCCCTCCAAATGGTTGCAGGGCATTGGCGCCAGCTCAAGGAATACACCCAAACTGTGGTGGCACCTCCCAGAAGATGCACACCCTCCCCAGGAACATTGCTTATGTGGACTTCTTTAGCATCATGTTTTGAAACAAGGCAAGACGATAAAAGTCAGCCAAGGCCTTCCAGTTTTGGTAGCCAGCATAACACAACTACAGCAGTATGTCAGCTGAGAGGAATGTGAAGGAGATGAAGGGGAGCCCTCACTGTAGCAACATACCAGGGTCAGCCTCAGAGCATGGAAACGTGCAAACACCACCATTTCCTGAAGCCATGTGCTCACCAGCTGCCCCTTGCAGCAGTGCTCCCTCTGCTCTGCCCACGAACCTCACAAAAGGGCTGGAGGGGTCCTCATCTGCTGCTTGGCCCTTGTCTTCCAGACCATGGAGCGTGAGTGCACGCTCCTGTAAGAGACAGCTCCCTTGGCCTGCTCCCAGCCACTGTAAAAACATTCATTCATTTATTATTCAAATTTAAAGTGCAGCAGCTATTCTTTGTGCCCTGGTACTGCCTAGGGCCCCAGCTGAGATCAGAGCTGGCCCTGTTCAAACCTGACAGGTTTTTTTATCTAATTAAACAATAGGTGAAAGTTGGGAGGGAAAAGCAGAGACAGAACTGAGGTGAGCTTTTTCAAGACAAGGGCTCTGGGCTGCCTCCCACCCCAGCTCCATCACCTCACACCAGGCATTACTCTATAGGGACAGCCAGTCTGCTGAAAATGGCCTGCTTGGTATCAGGTCCCACCCAGGCTGCTAAAGTAAATGTCTCCGAGTTTCTGTTAATGCACGTGTCCCAGCTCTGGCTACAGCCTCATATAAATACTCAGGGGTACGCTGTATGTCAGCGAGCTCCATTTTCTGCAGCGCAGAGCTCGGCAGTGATTAACCTCCCATGCATTTACACAACTTGGCAGGGAAGGGCTGCAGCCAGGGAGCGTTCACAGCCACCGAGACCCTAATTGCCCAGTTTAAGCTTAGCTCGGGCATATCCACGCAACACTGCAATTATGGCAATGACGTGTTCCCAGGGGCTCTGTAACAGCTAACCAGAATGAACATAAATCATAACATAACTATATCCAGTCTGAAAATCAGAACTAAGCCTACCCCATTATTAGCAGCACTTTCTACATCCTCTTTTCTTCAGTAACTGAACAGTAGTGCCAGGGGAGGTGTGTGTTGGCTGGCACCACAGGAAATAAAGCTCCCAGTTAATCTTTTCATCAGCTCCCCATGGGTGGCAGCTCCCTGGCTGCTTGGAGTCCCCGTCTCCTCTGCGTCCACCCTGTCCCAGGCAGTGTGTGCCATGCCAGTTTCACCATCTCTAATGAGAGTTGTCAGGCTGGACAGATGAACTGTCTGATCACCTCAGCATTGCTGGGCATGCCTGGGAACCAGGATGAAGTGTCTGAGCTGGGACTGGTCGTCTTCTTTTCAGAAAAGCCGACAGATGTACTTTATATAGCATCCTGCATGGTTTTGGAGCTTTGAGAGTACTTTGAAAAAATAGTCTCAGATCTTCAGAACAGATTATTCGAAAACATCCACAGATTTTAGATAGAAGAACATGGAAGTATGGTTTACTGACAAAATGCAGCCACAGATGAATTTTCACATGGCTACCAGAGGCAAACTGATAAGCAAAATACAGACCCCTACTAGTCTTAAATGCTGGCACATCGCAAACAAAAGACTTTTTTTTTTTTTCTTTTTTTTCTCCTGGTCTGCTTTATGAAGTGAATTGAAGCTGGCAGAAGAGGTTGCCAGGAAATTATTTTCTCCACCTTTGCTGGCCTTGCTTGCAGCTGGAGCACACACACAGGCTGCAAAGCAGAGCTGACAGGGTGCCCTCCCGGCTCTCCTGTGTCATGGTGCTGGGATGCAGGTCAGCAGCACCCAGAGCAGGATCATGGTGGCATGATGCCAAGGTGGGCTTCACTCAGCAGCAGGGCTGACCCCATGTCAGATAACACAGGAGGAGAGCAGAAATGCTTTCCTTCTGAGGTCTTGTCCAGTGAAGCATCAAGCGCTGCCTGATGCCACTGCTGTCCATGACTTGTTCCGCAAATGGGGACTGGAGAGAGGGGAAACCGTGGCTGCAACATGATGCAGGGATGCCTCACCCCTAGATTGTTCAGATGTCAGCAGCAGTGTAGCTAGGCTGGCACATAGCTCCCAGCCTGGTTTGTCAGGTAATCGAGATGCTGGGTGAACAGGTGGATAAGCAGGGCTTAATGTTAGCTCGGGCACAGCTCTGACTCTTACCTGGAGCTAACCCCACTGCCTGGTCCTGCACAGCATTAGTGGTCAGAACAGCTCAGGATAGTCCCTGCCCATGTTCCAGTAGTCCAGTGCACCCACAGAGATGGCTCAGTTATCACATTGTCTTTGATTCAGTACGTCATCCTAGGAGTCTTCTCCTGCAGATCTCAGCCACAATTGCATATAGGACTTGTGAGGAAAGCAAGGGAATGAAAATCCATTCAGATTTAATGCTGTCCTCCTGAAGTCTCCAAGGAGTTACTTAGGGAAATGTTTCCACTAGTCTCCACTTCTAGGGAAGTTTTTCATTTCTGGTCAACCTGCACAGAGGCACCACAGCTGCAAAATTCACATACAGCATGCATAATTACCAGGTCTTTTTAAAATCACTGGCCTGTGTCTTTCTATTCTTCCTCAGATTGTCTTTCTGCAACAGAGGCATCATAATAATTTGCCACCTTAAAAAGATACAGAGTTTTAGTTCACTTATGTTGTTGGTGCTTCGTGGTCTCCAAACATTTACATGGCAAAAAACAATACCCCTTTTATTATCTAACAAAGCGAAGTATCATCATTCAGTGCACTGTTCTGGTGTCTCTGGAATCACTCTGTGTTTTTATTTTTCCCATTGATGTAGATCACTCTCTACTCTGAAAGGTTTGAAGAATTTCAGAAAACATTGACCAAAAGCAATGAAGTGTTTGCCACTTTCAAACAGGAGATGGAGAAAGTGAGTAGCTGCTCATATCTGAGCTCTGTACTTGGCACTCTCCTTTTAAATTTTGGTCTTTCTCACTGCAATAATTTCATCTGGGATGAGGACATTTCTGCATATTTTGGAGAGCAGAGTTATGAGTACAGCCAAAGGGCTGCCCTAATTCCATTTGCAGTGTGGGATCCCTGTTGAGATTCAGCTTTTCTTCCTGATTCTATATAGATGACAAAGAAAATGAAGAAATTGGAAAAGGATACTGCTACATGGAAATCCAGGTTTGAGAACTGTAACAGAGCATTACTGGACATGATTGAAGAGGTGAGTGTTCTTTTTCTTCTCATGATGCACCCCTTCCACCATATAATGCTTTAACTGGGAAATGCAATGATCTGAAACTGCCAAAAGTCAATTTAAAACTGTTCTTGATTCTAAGAGTTGTTTTTTTTTGTTGTTGTTGTTTTTCCAAGCTACCTTGATAATAAGATCACTTTAAAGAGAAAGACAAAACTCACATCTGCTGAGACTTTTAGATTGTGCAGAAATATGCATTATGTCCATGAGAAACTGAATTATGTAACTGTGAATTTTAAGTGCTCTAAAAATGCATAACTGTGAACGCTGTAACAGAGAAGCAAATTGGCATTAGTTCACTTCATGCTACTTTCTTTCTGCATAAGAGCATCCACCCAGGGAATTAACGTGCCCTAATGAACTTTACATTCACACCTTTCGTTAACTTCTGGTGTAGACAAACTCTAAGAGCCAAAAGCAAGCACTGTGGCTCATTGTAATTTGAAACATGCTCTTACAGAGGCGGTGCAGAGGAAATTAGTAAGCATGCTGGAACTCATTCAAATAAGATAAGAAGCTGCCTGAAGTTTCACTCCAGACTTACACTAAACTTGGGCCAGGTCTTGCTGGTTAGCCTGAAGCTCTTTTCTATATTTATTTTTATGGATTTTTTTGTATCTCTTGGTTCCTCACTGGGTGTAAAAGCAAGAAAATACTCCTTTTCAGGCTACTCTCACAGAACCCAGAAGAAAAATATAATAAAAACGTAACACAACTTTTCCCCACCCCCCTTCCAAATTCATATCCAGCCCCACCAGAAACCCAGGTAGGCTTTTGGGTGCATATCTATATGAACATATAGTATGTTCTTCCATCTGTACAGGTTATCAAAGGGTATTCCTTCAAACATTTGGGGATGAAATTGATCTAAATCTGTATGGAGAATTTTGATATACTAACAGGGGTGAATTTCCTCTTGCAGCCTCAGATCATAGTTATTGTAGAGCAATTAGTGAAAGCCAGCTACCTCAAAGAGTCCTGTGAGGGCTGCCTAGATCTCAAATTATTTTCTAATTGCCAATTCCACCAATGATTTGCATGCACACAAACTTAGCCCATGCCTTTGTCTAATGTCTTTGACCACAGAAAGCCATGAGGACCAAGGAATATGAGTGCTTTGTGCTGAAAATCCAGAGACTAGAGAACCTTTGCCGAGCTCTGCAGGAAGAAAGGAATGAGTTGTACAAAAAAATAAAACAAGCACAGTTCCCTGAAGAGGTGAATGGAAATGACATCTTAGAAGAAGAAGAAGATGATGCTGATACAAACCCTTCCTCCTCTGAGCAGGCAAGCATTGAGTTGCGTGCCACTGATGATAGCATGCTAAAGGAGCTGGCTGAGGCTTTCAGGGTGTCCCACAAGGTGGATGAGTCCCTCCCAAGCAACAGCAGCAACCCAGAGCCTCATGATGCTCAAACATGTAATGACATCTCAGAGCCAGAGCTCCCCTCTCATCTCACCCCATGGTCAGAGGCTGGGAATCTCCATGAGCAGCCCAGCACAAGCACATCAACACCTCCTGAGCATGTGCCAGCACCCACTGAAAATACAACGCCCACCAAGAATGTGCCAAAGCCCACCAAAAACATGCCCACACTCCCAGAAAGGGTGCCAGCACCCACAGAAAGTGTGCCAATACCTCCCGAAACCATGCCAGTTCTCACTGGGAATGAGGCAAAACCCATTGAAAACATGCCAGCAACCCCTGAAAGCATGCCAACACCCACTCAAAACATACCTGCTCCCCTTGGGAATATGCCAGCAACCACAACAAGTCCACCAAAAGCTGCAGAACGTATGGAAGACCTAGCAGAGCAGTCTGCCCAAGGTCAGCCTGCAGAACAAACAGGGGATACAGACATGGAAGCGGTAGATTGAAGACACTGATGTGTTCAGGCCTGCCTTTCACAAACCACAGCTCTACTTTGTTCCCCAAGATTGGTATCTTTTTTTCTTTCTAAAGAAACAAAAAGTAGATGCTAAAGCACACTCATACATACCTGTGAGCGAACGTAAAGTGCTTCTCTTTGCTACCACTATCCTTTAATATTGAGTCTGCATATTTTGCTGTCCTTCATCTGCTTGAAGCATAATATTTTCTTAATGACAGGAAAATACAACAAAATTACAGTATCTTTTTTCTCAGGCACAATGAGTCATCTCATTCAGCAAAATAATTTTGAATTGTTGAAGTTTCATGTTTGAAAAGTCATTGCAATTCTCATACATATATTTAAAGTCTCAGAATTAATTGTATCTGTTCGGTTTGATGTTGCATAAAAGATGCCCTACTTGGAAATGTAGAGATCTCAATAAATGAGGGGAAAGAAATCTGTGATTATAAAGTAAAATAGTGAAACCATCGATGTGGTCAGCCAGCTCCAAGGTGATGTGTAAAAACAAAAGGGGAATTTTTGTAAGTGTAAACTACCACTCGGTGCTATGTGGACTCTACAACCACAAACCCTTAGCCTTACTCTGGATTTGTTTTTTCTGATTAGTGCTCAAAAAGAGGTTTTGTTACCAACAGAACAATGGGGGAAGGAAAAATATATTTTCTATATTCTTCATAAAATGTCTGAAAACAACAGCAACTTCTGAACTGATGGCAATTCCAAAGATAGGGATAACAACCCTTCTCCTGCATTCAACAGAAACTAGTTTTCTGGTTTGTTTTACCATTTGAGATCACAGCTGCCACAGAGGGGTGCATGCCTTCTTCCAGCCAGCAAACAAGTTTGGAAGTTCAGAAGTAGCATGCAGATCCTGGAACTTAGGCCAGGGGCAGAAAAGGGAACCAAACTACACAAGAAGGTACCAGGAGGTACTCCAGAAGAACCCCCTGTGGGCGTGCTTCAGGAGAGTGCGATCCCTCCCGGTCACAGCCACATGAACAGTGAATCTTCCTCACAGCCACATGTTCAGTGAAACTTTCTTCTGTCCCTGCTGCATGTACTGATGCACCCAGGAGAAAGGCCTGTCACCCTGTCCAAGTAAATAAGAGAATAGGTACCATGAAAGCAGGAATCCCTCTTACCTTCGGGAAACCAGCTGCATTCCCATCCCCTCTCTCGTCTAACCAGACCTTCCTATCTGCCTGCCAGCACACCATTAGCAAACAGTTTTGCCACCTTGTCAGAACTGCCAAGCCAGAAATGCTGATTCTGGCATCTAGAACAAGGGTGAGGAAGGAATCAGGTAAGAGAGTGCACGTACCAAGACAGCTGTACAGTCTCAAGCAAGAAGAGTAAGAAGGCTTTAGAGAAAAAGGTTAAAAAATCCTGCTGGCACATTTCTTGTTTCTCATCCCCTTCTTCCGAATTCAGTCTAGGTGTTTTGGATCCTGATCTGAACAGCTTAAGAACCTGAAAAGGGCAATTACATGGGATGTCCGTATGCTGGAAAGAGAAATGTTACAATCAAACAAACACATGTTTAGAGATAAATCCCAAAGTTGAACCAAGAGAAAAGATGCCACTTTGGCAAAGCATGGGAGACAATTCACAGAGTCCTTCCTGCACACCACCAAAAGCAAGGTTTGAATCTTTGCTTCCTGCCAACATGTGCCTGCACTGCTAGTCCAACCTTTTCAAGAGCTAACCCTTCAAGGATACAGACCATGATTTGCAACTGTAGGTTGTTTTGATATGGCCTTACAAAGTAGCTATTTGGGCTACAGTTTAAAAATGTAGATGCCTTATGTTCGATACCAAGACTGGCAGGATTTATTTCATGTCTTTAATCACCTGAAAGTGGATTATTCAAGTCTTAGTTATCTTAAGCTCCTTTTATAAGTAATTGAGATGAATAGGCATCTTTTAAGGACAAGTCATCTTACAGTAAGACTGGCATCCAAGACAGAGCAAAGTGGCTTTCTCTCTGAAGGTGCCATTTCTCTTCAATGATTCTAGGGCTAGCCTAAGACAACTAGCTTAAATTAAAAATGATGATTATTAGGTGTCTAAAAAAGGCAAGAGGAATCTCACCAGACATTCAGCTTCAAGGCCCTAAGCAAATCATCCTCTGAAATGAAAGCCTGTGTGCCTGTGAAAACATTAACTTGTAACAAGTCTTTATCCTAAAACAGAAAACTATACTCACTTGATTTATTTACTTTAGTTTCTATTAACATAATTTAAACTAGATTTCTAAAAAATTAAAAGTTTTGTTTGGTTTTAGGGTGGCATTTAAAATTAATTCAATTTAAATGACTTTTTTTTTTCCTTTCTTGGTCTTGTTTGATTCTGTTGCCATTGTGGTATTAGCCAGCATGTAACCAACTTCTTTTTCTTTAAGTAGGCCCTTGGAATACCTTTAATTGTTGGAGTTTTCTCATACAGTCAAATATTCAATTACATAATAATAATGATCAACATGTCCTCATAACTTTAACTCGGTTCCATTTTACATTAATCATTACAGCCACGTCTTTAATTATATAATAGTTATCTCATACCTTCCAACTTCAGCAAGCAGGGAGGTGAGGATCCTACAGATAAAACCTTCCTACATAGTCATGATCGATTCTTACAGCTTCATCCCTCATGAAGAATTACACAACCTTCTGGGAAAATCACTCCCACTCAATCCCTCCTTCTTCATTTGGGCCTTTTTTAATATTTGCATCTAAAATTGCACTCACATACCTGCAATTCTTATTACTCCATGATTTTCTACCCACATACCTGTTGCTTCTGCACTTTATCCCAGCAGTTTCCTCTTCGTACTCAATACTTACAACACTGAAAGCACAGGAGATGCCATCTCCCTGCTTTCAGAACTTGGCCTCGTGTTCACAAGAGATGGCAGAAAGAGTTGCAGGGGAGATTCTGACTGACCCCAGGCTGGACGGAGCATTTACAGTCACACCAGGGGGGTGTTTTGTCTGTAATCTTGTGGTCTGTGGGAGGGAACCTCCTCAGCAGGGAAAGTCTAGAAAATCTGGCCATGTACCTGTTCATTATCTGTTGCATCAGACTGAAGTTTAAGCCAATATCACCATCACAGATTCCCGTGCATGAATCCATTTTCTCAAATTCTTCTTCAATGCTGACTGCCGGCCTCCTCTTGCTCTCTTCCTGTACTGGTGCCCTATACAAAAGCTGCCTCTGCATGGTAGCAGTGTCATCTTGAAAAACCTCTGGGATTGCAGTCAGTACAGCAGTTCTGCTGCACATCCCTTGGTTACCTCTGGACTCAAGACACAGAAACCCCAGCACCCTTCTGTGGTCACTTGAAGGCAGTAAGTAGCAGTGACACGTGTAACTTCCCCATGGTTCATTCCTATCATCATTCTCCTACTGACATTGCCAGTCTCATCAATGCTGTTGCGGGCTGTGGTTCCCTCTTTTAGTCTTCCTTTTATTTCACATAATTTTTCCCATACCGTCCAGCACAGATTTTTGGGGAGGAAAGGGTTATGGTAGCTGTATCCTTCTGTATCCTTGCTAAAACCACCCATTGCTGCAGTGCTTCCAAACCACCCACGGCCTTTGATTTGCAAAAGCTGCAAATGAAGAAGCATAATATTTCTCTATTCTGCATGCCTGACCTTTGTCACCTCAAAAATTTAACAGCTCCACTGCTGAACATGTAAAACAACATTTTTCAACAACCCATAATTTATCCAAATGTGAGGGGATTTTCATGACGACAGCTAAAATCACATCCATGATGCTAACACAGCCCTCTCACCTAATTTCTGATCACTGTGGCAGACCGCAGCAATGGTAAATCTTGTTGGCCAGAGATTAGTAAGAAACATTACAGCTCAGGAAAAATAGTTTTTAACTGTGGTCTCAGAAACAGCTTAACTTTTCCAACAAAAACTGAACAGAAGTAGACACAGGCATGGAAATATATAATCCAGATGACTGAACTTCAGCAACAATATAGGCAGCGCAGAACAGGGATATATAATATAATATAATATGGGGCAATGTTTTCATAAGCTTCACTGTTAACAACATCTTTAAATTCACAGTCAATCAGACTGCAGCCAGGCACAGATGATGTTCATGCCACCTCTCTCTCTTTGCAATGAGCAGCGTTGCACTCATCAGTATGGCATTTAGGCTTTTTGCTCTGTTAGAGAATTACAACAGGACTCGTTTCTCTCCTGGGCCCACGGATTAACACTGCATTGCCATTCACACTAACCTTCAACCATTACCTCTGCTTAGCAAAGGGGCAAACAGAGGGAATGGAGGAGGCTGGACAAGGAAGTATGGAGGGCAGATGGAGAAAAGGTGTTTGCCACTCCTCTTGCCCTCAACAGCTTGCACTAACAGTTCACTGTGCAATGCTGTCTTGTCTACTGAGAAAAGACTTAGTGCATCACTTTCAAAGATGGAGGAGGAGAAAACAGCTATGTCAAACCTCTAGGAAGACCCAGAAATGTCACCAGCCGGCCCTGGGAGAAAGGCCAGAAAGATGCCAGGAAGCACACCATTCATGTACAATTCTACACCAGCAAAGTAGCTTACTTTCTTAGTATATCTGATTGAAAATATTTTTATGCTTAAAAAGATAAATAAATCAGGAAGAGGCTTAAGTGCAAGTCTGTCTCTGACAAAGTTATTAGGATTCAGCTTTGAGATGCAGATGAAACACTTGCAATCCAGCTTGAAATAAGGACAGCCTTAGAAAAACACGATATGCTCAGCATAAAAAAAGATTGTGGAGTTGGACTAAAATGTCACACCTTGCAGCCATGAGTCATGAGAAAAGGAAAAGATGAGGAAAACATCTCACATTTGCTGAAAAAAAATAAAAAACAAGTGTAAGTACAAGAAAAAAAAAAGTTCTGAAATAGTAAAATATTCCTTCTTATGAAAGAAGGGAAAAAAAAAAAAAAAAAAAAAAAAAAGGTGTTCAGAAAGCCCTCTTATTTGCATGAATCATTTCATACATTGATTCCCAAAATATGTCATGGAGTGCCTTTCATCTCAGAGAAGCCTAAAATGCTTTTCAAGCTGTAAGCATTGAGGAATGACTTCACTCCAGGCTGGAGAGCCACCTGCTTTGGGCTGTAATACAGCAGCAGTGCACAGCAGAAATAGAGTTGGGCAGAAGCTCTTATTAGATATAAACCTTCAGAGCAGAACCCAACCAGTACCTGCCTGGTATCAGAAAGAAACATTTGCAATGATCAGTTTATTCCCTAATTGCCTTTGTTTTTTGTTTGTTTTTTTTTTTTGCATTTTGCTCTGATAATTCTGGCACTGCTATCAGCAGAAAACAAAGGTCCAACTCTTTGCAGGTGTAAGTCAGAGCAGCTCCTTTGGAGCCAGTTGAGCAACACATATTAACATCAAATGAGAATATACTCCAATTACTGAATTACTGAGCCATTAGCAAGTTCTCTGTTCCTGTGAGTGAACATTTTACCCAGTTGATATTTCAGGGGCCCTGAGAGAGTCAGAATGGATTTACTCAATTAGAATTTGGCCAACATGTCACACTTAATGAACCTATTTTAGTAAAAGTGCCAAGATGCAATCTTTATTGACCACAGGTGGCCATGGCCTCAGCCTTGCAGCTCATCCAAACATCAAGCGCTTCTGTGTTCCAGCTAACATCCTTTCCTCAAAGACGATCAAGGACAGAGCACAATTTCGTGAACCACTATAACCACTTCCTGCAGCGCTTCATTCTTTCTCACGCTTCTCCCACCCAATGACTAGTCTAAACCCATTCTGCTTACTGAAGCTTGCTGGATATACCTTGTTAATATTAGACCAAAATACGATTAGTTTTAGATTTCATTTCACACCAGATCTAGGTCAAGTCTGACGAGATGGTTTGAGCTTACAGATGCAACAACTCACTGACACCATGAAGGGGGAAGTCCTGCTCCTCTCACTAGGTTATGGCATTACTTTGTAAATAAATAAACAAATTCTTAATGTAGCTCCCTAAACTGGATTACTATGTTGTTAGAGTGCCAGTGCCTCGCTCAGCAAAGAAGCTGAAAGGAGCCAAGGGCTTTTGAGCATTCTTGTGACCCTGCATATCAACAACAGGTCACGAAAGGTCATGAATTGCTCCCCCAGCAGATCATTCTTATTGCACATCACTTCCAGATTGTGAACCAGGGCAGCCTACAAACTGCCAGGTAGTTCAGTTTCTGGTGGGAGGAGGAAGGAGAAAGAAAAAAATGTTAAAAGCTGAACACCTCCAGTGTCACAGCACTTCTACAAAGGAAAACCCTAAGTAAGTTCCAAGGGGAAAGCCAAGTTGTACTAGCCATCGTGTTATGCAGCTACCATCTCTTCCCTGGTGTTTCCACCCCGTTCCCCAGAACTAAGAATGAAACACTGGCATTAACAGTAATGTGACTTGCAGCTTCCTGCCCCACTCAAGGCATTGCTCCTGCCTGTGCACTACACCCCCTGCCCTCCCCAGTGTGCTGATGTGTGGCTGCACTCCAACTAGGTCACTCAGAAAATCTGGGTTAAAAATTCCCCCCACATATCAAGAAGAGCTATTTTTTAACTCAGATCATAGCAGGTTCTTTTTTTTTTTTTTTTTTTTTTTTCTCCTTTTAAATGAAAATATCTCGTGAAGCTATGACCTAAATTCTGGTCAAAGTAACTGCTAATTGAACTTCATCAGTCTTTCCATCAAAGAAGTGGAGGCAAATGTATGCAGCTGTGCATTATTTGGATGTCAACTCTGGAGCATAGTGCTGTTCTCAGAGTTAATACTAGCATTTCCATTGATTGTTTTGCAGAAACCTCCACTACTTGTAGACTGAAAACTGAATTTGAAGAGGGAAATTTGTATTTTAAAAATGAATCTTATGCTATACAAAAGACAGGGAAAATGCAATATACATTTTGCTTTGATAGTGAGCAACTACACAGTTTGGGGCTGTTCTTTGCATCTTTTGATGGTACAGGAAATAAAAACTATCATGCTTTGATGCAGACACCCTGGGCTGAGTTTCTTTCTTTCTTTGCTTATCATACTGCTAAATGTCATTAAATCGACGTCTATAGACCACAGAACACCAAAGACTTGTCTTTTTATTACATCAGAGACTGAATGTAATGGAAAGAAGATGAGGCATTTGTTCCCAGGAAAGGGAAAAAAATGGTGTGGTCAATGATATTTGTCTTAGAAGCAACCTTTTTTGTGTGTTACCTCCTGAAATCAGGGTCACAGATGAATGACCTCAACTGGAGACCATGTTGGTTTTAAATTTGAGCTGCTAGACCATTGCTAGACTGCCAGACTCTTGCACCAAACCGCACTTGATTGGTGCTATTCCATACAGCTAAAGCCTGTACAGCAGTCTTGCTGACAGAAATAGCTGCATGATGTAGGGTCAGGAAGAGAGGTACCTGCCACCACAAAGATGTCTTAGTCAGCGGCACTTCTCTCCAAGTGCCTAGGTCAACCCATTCCTCTTCACCTATTGTTTTCAGTATCATTCAATACACCCACATCACTTTAAAATACAGATCAAAATAACCTCAACTTACAAACAGTTGGCTTCACCAGAAGGGAGACTGAACTTCTCCTTCTAAAGTAGGACCCTATTTACTTTGTGTGAGCACAACAGCGGCTCTCATTTACCCGCTCAGGCCCTCGACATTTTTGGTTTATTTTGTCTGCCATTATCTATCTTTACATCTATATTAAACACATGCTAGTTTAGATTCTTGATGGAACATAGCTTCCATCTGCAGCTACCAGTGAATTAACGTATACTAACATCTTAACTATATATTAATGTAACACACCACATGTAATTCATGTAGCATGTTCTGTCACAGCTATAAAGCATATAGACCTGCAGAGCTGTAACATGTGCCTCCAGCCTTGTAACACCTCAGCTGCAGGGGTACACTGCAACCTCCTGGGCAGCAGCAGTAGCAGAAGCTGCAGCATTGCTGCTCCACTTAGGGATGCCCTGGGATCCTGGTGGCACCCTACACAGCCTCATCAGCGCTGGCAGATGGCAGGCACAGAGACATTCTAGGCTGCATACCTGGAACCCCTGCAATCTTTGTATTATATACAAAATCCCTGCTCTTAGGGCCTCCCTGTCTCAGCCAAATGATCTTTCTGCCTCAGCTTCCTGCATGTAAAACTGGGACAACACACCTGGTCGCTAGTTATTTGGAGTGCAAGTTTGCTTATCAACATTTACTTCTCAGTAAGATTAATTGCTTTCACCCAACATAAAGAGCCATAAAAAATCTACAATAATAGAATACTTCATGTTGATAGGGACCTCTAGAGGTCACCTCCCCTTCCTAACCCCTGATTTTGCTATTGTAACAGCTCACATGATCATTTCCTAACCCAGCTTGGTAAAATTGTGTCAGGTGGCTTTAGATTTAGTATGAAAATGCTGAAGCAAATCAGATCATCTTCACCTGGCTTTGCTTGGTGGGATGACTTATGGGGCAGCTGTGCTGGCAGATTAGAGGAGCAACCTTTGGCAAGTGGATGTGTTTATCCAAATCTACCAGGAACGCAAACTCCTCACCCCCTGCACCTGCAGCTCCAAAAGGACATGTGGCACAGCATCCGTTACTTGGATTCCACCTCCCACCAGCTCAGGTTCCTACACTTCATGAAGTTCTCCTGAGGCTTTGACAAAACATCCCAAATCCTCAGCAGAGTAGTAACTGTTAACAGTATTTACACAGGTGTATGAACTTCCCACATGTTCTGTTCTTACTTGCCATGCAAAATGTCACAAAGATTAATACAAAGCAAACTGTAGCATCACTGAGAACTTGAGGAAAGCCTACACATACACGTTACATTCAACTAGATAAAGCAAGCAAAAGCCTTTTATAAACCTCGGAGGTTAAGAAGCTTAAGTCAGTCCCATAAAGACAAAAGCCAGTCTCGTTATACCTGCCTATCACAGAGAAGCCATTCTAGAAAGCATGCCAGGCTGTACATCTCCCAGGGCTACTCCAGCCAGCAGAGTCTAAACAGTAAGCATATGATGACCATTGGATACATTTTCGTTTTAAATTTTTGCTGAAATAACTTAGCTAAAAGTCTCATTCACAGACGATGATTAGCAAGTGACAATTAATTAATATTTAGCTAGTAAGACTTGTGAGGTGTCTGCTACTTGGTCCCAAAAGCCAGGAGAAATGTTAAGACACTATGAGTAAGTTCATATGCATTGTGCCCTTGCACTACTGACCCCAGGAGTCAAAACCTGGCAAGGTACCTTCCACTGTGCCAGTGCAGTGTTCAGCTATGGCAGTCGGAGGGGGTTATGGGGCTAGGGAAGAAAGTCAGGCTCCCTTTGACACCACAGGTTTTCAGAAGTGCAACACAGGAGTTTCTGGGTCTTGTTCATGCCCATCCATTTTCAAACTGATGCAGCTAAACCAGTTCAAGTTCTTACATGCTTGTTTGTTGTGCCCTGACCTTTTTCAAAGCAATCAGAAGAAAATGAGAGTTTACAGTTATACCTTTTTTTTTTTTTTTCCTGGAGATTAAACACATCCACTTCAGAGTTTGGCCCAGTCTCTCTGGCTTGGCTCCCAGAGCTATGTTTCCACTAGCAAGCATCTGAGTGCAGGAGGAAAAGAGGAGAGTCCAGCTGCTTTAAGGATAGGTGTGTGTTTGCACAGACTTGGCCCCTGTGTGGTGAATGGCAGAGCTTTCAGCCCAGGAGCAGAGAAGGGCTGGGCTATGCAACACTCCTCTCTTGCCAGTACATTTTCATCAGAGAAGGTCAGACTCAGAGCGTGCCAAAATCCACACAAATAACAAACTTCCAGCAAGGCTTTGACAACACCGCCATCCCAGAGGAGGAGAGAGACAGAAAGCAGCCACCTTCCTATGCAAAATCAGAGTGAAACCCAGAGGCTCTCCTCCCTTCTCAAGGCACTCTTCAATGGCCTCTGCCAAATACTACAGTGTTAACCCATGCCAGCTCTAATGACGGTAATGACAGCAAGAAGAGATCAAAGCAAGCCTCTTGGATTTGAAAAGGGTTTCTCCAAAGCTAAATTTTTCATTGCAGGTAAATTAATCTAGGCAACAAATGCCTTGTTTGAACATCTCCCAGTCTTCACCAAAATGCTAATTCCACCTTTTTTTCCCCATCTGTTGCATTCCCTCTCACCATGCTCTGTTGTACACTGCCCAGAAGGGGAACTGGAACGTCATTTCTCCCATCACCTCTTTTGGTCTGCATGCCCTCAGCCAAACGTCCTCACCTTGCCCTGTGAATCAGACTTCTGAGACTTTTCTTCCCATGAAAGGGATTTACAAGTGTAATTCCTCATTAGTAACAGCATTATGATTCTTATTAAGAATTCTATGTTAATAAGAAATCTCCCAATTTATACATCACTTACTCTCTGCAATGTTAGTACTGTGAATTTCTGATGTCCAGCAGTTAACAAACTGAAGCACTAGCAGGAACTCTCTTCTGCCTTAAACAGGCACACCACCATCTCCACAGACTTGAGAAGAGAGCGGGCAGCTACTTTGCCAAAATCCTGGCTTAGCTTCCTGGCTCTGCTGCAGACTACACCTTTTTTATTTGTTTTAGCCACAAATGAGCAAAACTACATCTATAAAGACCTCCACAGGTGGAAAGGTGGCTTGGGCTCCTGTTGCACCTACCATGTAGCTGCTCAGCCTCCAGGCACCTCAGCTGAAGCAGTCAAACCACAGACACAGGAGTGCGTCCCCACTGATCCTCTTCCAGCACATGACTACGGAAGAAACCTCACCAGAAAGCTTTGTGATGTGGGGAACTTGAGCAAGCTCACAATGCTTTTCATTCCCATGGGCAACAGGTATTACGTTGTCAACATGTGTCAGGAAGGCAGTTAAATGTTCTTTTTTTTTCCCTTTCATTTTCCACGTAAACTTTAAGATAACTTTAAGATAAGAAGTCCTCGGAAGCATGTCACAAGCACATTACAGGTGAGGGAGGGAGAACACAGAGGCAGAATAATTCACACCCACCCTGGCTCTCTCCTGCGCCTGCTTCAGCGCCTTGGAGGTGCAGAGCCAGCGCAGTGGGTCTGGAAGGAGCCAGGCCCTTCTTCCCAGCTGTAACCATTGCCTTGGCCCTACCACAGCTGGCCCTAAGCCAGGCCAGGTGCGAGGAAAGAGGAGCAGAAGGGGAACAGGGACCCTTCCAGATGCACCCAGAGGTACTGATGGGGAAGTTAAATTCAACAAACACTACCACATTTTAAGTGAGGACTGCTTACAGAAACATTAGGAACAACGCTTGACTTGCACTCTCAACAGAACTGGCTGCCACACTGACTTCAGCAGTGAGTTACAGCTCAGGCAATGTGTTGCTACTGCCCATTAGCTGCTGATGTCCTTCATTACCACGCGCCAAGGTCTTCGGCCTGCTCCTGTTCCACCGCCAGCCAGCCTAGCACGGGCTGCGCTGAATGGAAAGGCTGCCCGATGATGAGGAAAGACTCCCACACGGTTCAATATATTCTTTGGCAGAAAACTGAGATTAAAAGCAGGCTAAACTCAATTACTATTTGTGTAACTAGAGTATCCTGGTTACCGGGCCTGTAACCATAGCAATCATTTAAACAAAGCTTTAAGGAAAAAAAAAAATTCCCTTGTTATTAAAATGTTGATCCTTGATTCTGATTCAGCTTCTTGATCTTCCTATTGTCTCAGGTCTCAGAGGTGCTGTCTGCCTGCAGGTTTTGTAGGAGACACAGAAAAGGAAGAGCTCAGCTCAGAGCCACAGAATATCCTCAGCTAGTATGTGTCTTGTGCTAACAGCATTATTAATAGAATTATGCTTCCAAAACATACGAATACCAAAGGATCAGATTGTCATGCAGGGATTCAGACGTTTGTGAACATAATACAAGTAATCGGCTAGCAGGGATGTTTCTTACAAGTCTCAGGCAATTAAACCGAGCCTACTATTCTTCACATTCCAAACAAGGTAATACTTAGTTTGGAGCCAAACTCATTTAAAACTTTAGGCACTGAAAATGAAAAAAAAAAAAAAAGATGGACGCATTTGGCAATTCTATATCATTATTATTTAAGTCTCCTCAATTTTACGGCCGGATTACCTTCCATCTCCAAAGACTCCATTCCACAGTCATGACTCTTGTATTAGTAAGAGTCATGCAGGCATTACACAAAGGGCAGCATTGATTTGTTATTCTGTAACTCTATCTGGATAACCAGGGAGATTTTTATTTTGAAAAGATCCTGCTGGAGCTTTTTTTTTCCCCCTCCTTCAAATGCTTGTTAAATGAGTATGTAGCCAGGAAAATGGGACACAGAAAGCAGTAAGATGGATGTGATCTGCACACGTGTTTTTCTCACAAGAAAACAAGTGCAATGCATGTTTAACAAAAGGGAGTAGCTTCAGGGTTATGTTATATAACGGACCCAGATGTAAACTCTTCAATGTATAGCACTCCAGGCAGGTCCATTAGAAAAACTAAACCTTTCTGTTCATAGGAGGCAGGAACAAATTTCTTCTTGAACCATAGCTTAAGAGCTGCTCCTGAATGCCACCACAGCTAGTTTAGACCCAGAAGCTTTGCTCACATGAGCACAGCATCAGGCTGTCTCTGGGTTAATGAGCTATACTAGCAGCCATAATTTCTCTGCGTATCCCATTGATGTTGGTTGGACATCACTGAATGAAAAGAAAATATGCAGCAAACAGAGTGACTAATACATGCATTTAACGCCAAAAAATACTAATGTATCAAGTCAGTGACACAACACAGCAGCTGCAGCCTTAACAGGAGACCAGGTTTTGTTTTATATGGCCAGGTTTTACTAGCATCAGAATGAACAGAAGTTGTTTCACAGAATACCGTCAGGATAGAAATCAAATGTGAATATAGCTGTGTGAAACCTGGACATTTATTTTTAGGTACACACACCCACACACATATGCAGCCTGAATAGTTTGTTCTCCTCCTCTGATACAATTACGGATGCCTCCAGCCAGAACATGAGCCCAGGCTTGCTTTTAACCCAATTTGCCAGTGCCACCCCTATTTAACTACATACTATATCATGTAACAGCTTGAAAAGGGCTTTTTTTTTTTTTCTTTGACTTTTTCTTTCCTCCACATTCTCCCAATGCTATTCAGTTTCTTTTAGCAACACAGTAATTACCATTCCAGATCAAACCCGAAGTTCTGCAATTTAAAGCTCAATACCATATGCCTCCCAAAAAGTGGCAGAGACTGCAGTAATTAAGCCAGGGGAAGAACAGTCTCCCTTTCGCATTACTTCCCATTTTGTTTTCCCACTCAGGCTGAAGGCTTAAACCATTACCTAAGATCCCTTTAGCAAAATACCAATATGGAATCACTGCATGTACTTGCAATTACCTGTCTGTGGCTTATTTACATTTCCACCTCATAAATAGATCTTCGTATGTGAAGAGGCAGGTATCCAAAGTGCTTTCTACAATTAACACAACACGCAGTTATTCAACTTGAATGTTATTCAAGTCAGTCACAGCATTTGCTTCCAAAATTAAATCTGAACAGCTACAGCCAGCTCTTCAGAGAGTGTTTCCAACCTCCTAATCACACCTCATCTCTTTTGAGCTGTGGCCCTCCTTCACCCGTAGCAGTATTTGCTTTACCTTTTGTAAGTTTGGATTGCTTCCATCACTTATATCCTTCCTGAATTCTGTGGTAATATGCAAAGGCTGAAAAATCTTGCTGTAAGCATATGGAGAAAGGGTTGCTAGATTAGATGATTAGTCAGACTGCCGAGAACCTTAGACATGAGATGAAGTGTTCAGTCAGAACATGGGAAGCCCTTCTGCCTAGGACTACTGTGCTGCACTGCCATCCACAGAATCCCTTCTGAGGTTTCTCCGGCACCAGAGGGCACATTCCCATTAACAGATGCAACAAAAAGCAAAGGATTCAGCACTCTGTTCCCTGTTCATCCCTCCTGGCAGCACACAAGCACTCCTGAAACAACTCCCACGGATCACACTAGGCTGCAGGAAGGGCATTTCAAATGTCAACACGCCAAACAGTACTTCTGTTGTGCAAAGGGACTCGTCGCACTCCCATTTGGTGCAGCAGTCTTCAAAATGACTGCATCTAAGCTTCTTGTTAAATGACACCCAAGAACTGTTTAGCTTTTAAATTTAAGGTGAACAGATTAAGTCTCTCAAAAAACAGTAGGTGTGAGAAGCCAGTTGACAGAAGAGCGGGGAAAGAAAAACCCACACTATTAGGTGTCTGGTATTTATTACTTTTTTTAATACAGAGAAGTCACAACAAAATATTCTCTAACAACACACGCAAATGATATCATAACCAATTATTTTAATTTCATCAACATTCATTTTCTATGTACATATTCTTCCATTTGCAAAAGTGCAATCCAAAAATGTCTCAACAAGAAACCTTTACGGACAAGTATATTTTTGAGGGGTTTTCTCACCGGTGGCCTTACAACAGCATGTTTGTTCTCAGTTACCTGGTACAGCAAAATGAAGAGTACATGGGGGGGAAAAAAAAGAAAAGAAAAAAAAAAGAAATTGTGTTAGATGCCTCCCTCGTAGGAATATTCCCTATTTTCCCAACTAAATTCATTATGAATACACTGCTCACTACTGGACACATGAATGCAAATAGACTGGAATAGTCAATGGACTATAGAGCACTGTAATTTTAATGTTTCTGCAGCATTAGACAGAACATGAGTTTCAGCCTGCTCACGTTGGTAGATGTCAAATTATGTATCAGCATGTAAAAGATGTCTACTGTGTTAGTTATGGTTATCAAAACTTACTTTTAAACGTCCTATCAATGGATGAATTCATTTACACATCCAAAATATTAAGTCTATCTAAATGCAAGCCTCTCCTATGGAAAACATCATTAACTACTGGAAAGAAAAGCATTTGCACATGCAACTCCTATTACTATCACAAGGAGTATCGTGCATTTAAGAGTAGAATGAACCTCCAAATCCAGAGGACTGCATTCTCGTTTACAAAACATACTTCAGGCACAGTTTAATCCGACCACAGGCCAGACTAAAAAGAACACACAGCATCAGAAAAATGAAAGGTAGTGAAGAGTAAACTTTAGCCAACAAGCAAAGCAAGCAGCTCCCTACATTGACAAATCATTTCCCTTTTGACACATTTAAAAGCTCAATGACTACTACCAATGCTTGTCATGACAGACATCAAACCAACTGTTGTCTAGTTCAACCTCTTAAGCAGCCATTAAGTCCCAAAGTTCACTCTGACTTCGTACTTATGCAACGCCTAGCCAAAACTCTCATGGCCAAAGGGTGGGCCTGTCTGCTTGACTGGAGTCTGATGCATCTTATTAAAAAAAATAAATCTTACTTGCATTGTGCAGTAACACAAGACCAGTTTTCAGCATCAGCAAGAAGCAGAGAAAGTATTCCCTACAAATTAGGGACAATTTACTTTAGAGGAAAAGTTCAGAGGAATCTTTCTATAGCTCAGCTGGTTTCCATTGAGAATCATTTTACAGTACTACATGTGCTGCTAGCCTGCAGTTGAGAGATGTGCTTTGCAAGAAAAAAGGTATTTCCTCAAGTGGTAGCTAAGACTCACTTAAAATCAGAATTAAAAGGAAAAGGTGATTGAGAACTAAATTGTTGCCTGGGATAGATTTGTAAACAACTTCTTGTTGCTATTAAGACTTTAAACATGCTTTCCCCTCCCCACTTTCTCGGTCTGCTGCATTCTTAATTTTGACTTGAATATATTGTATAACCTTTAACATGTTTGTGTTTTTAAGAAGTGGTCAAATTGCTTTTCTCCACTTCTACTCATTCTCGATTGTCATACATACATATCTTGAGAGGCATCTAAGAAGATAAAGAATTATAAATTAAGCTACTTTAAGGAAAGTAAGTGAACAAGTACTTAGAAGAACTCCACATCCCATTTCTGCCCTACCATGTGCATTGCAGTGACACCTCCCCTCACCAAATGTGTGAAAAAAATGGGTACAGAATGCTACTATTTTGTTACCCTTTCAGTGCATGTGGGGCCTTAGGCTCAAGGCGTGAGTGACTAGCACTCAAGATCAAATACTATATGTATTCTTTATTTTTTATCATGACAGGAGCTTTGTCTTTGCTGTGTGATTTCAGACTGCTACAAGAGTCCAGTATTTATGTATGTGATCTGGTACCCATGGTATTGCCAGACAATGCAGCTCCAAACTACCCTAACTCCAACAGCTTGTGGAAATATACCACTGAAGGTGAAGGGCTCATCCTCCCCAAGGAATTAATTTGAATTATAACTTGATTGCTCTCCATAAGGGAAATCTACACTGCACAGCTAACCAGGTTATCCATCTGCTAGCTAACTTCTTCCAGCCCACGTACACCTGGGCCAGATCCTGTTTCTATGGCCAATGGTTACAGTGCTGGTGCCACTGTAACTGGAGTGGGCATAACTTGGTTTGTGATAGCCACACCAGAACAGTGTTAGAAGTGCCCCAAAGTTCTTCCCACAATTTGTCTTAAAAAGGAAGCAGTTTTCCCCAAACTGTCACAAATAGACCCCCAAGGAACAACTACACATAACCCCAAGAATGTGCTCCAGACACAAACACACAGACAGAAGAGAAGACAGAGCAAGGGGGGAGCCAGTGATGTAGACTATCACAGCCTGTTAATGTTGCTGTTCAGACCAGCGGTGGTGGACCACCAACATAACCGTTACGAGACAGTCCGGTCCTATCCGGATGTGAAAATCATTAACTTGACTTGGCTAGCTTCTAAGGACATTACCACTCAAGTTAGCAGTAAGTGATGTGTGCCAACATAAGCCCTCTATGCAGAGTATTACTTGAAGAGTGGCTAACGCTTAAAGGAGCTAATTTTGCAGTGAAGACAGCCAGGAAATAAAACTGTGAACTTGGCATTTTTTACGCACAGAGAAACATGGATATTCAGTTTGAATTTTATGTGCATGTTAATTTCTTAACTTAGCAGAAAGTGTAACTCTGTCCAGTATACCCAACACTTTCTTAGCTTCTGACTTTTCTGTTTTCCTTCCCAGGGTGTGCAGATTATCAGGGACATTTTTAAGATCATGATTTCAACGGATACACTCTTTGAGATTCTAATTTGGGAAAACCAAGAAACTTCAGAAGAAACAAAAAATAATCCCATCTCATGAAAAGAAACAAAACCCATACCTTGAGTGACCAATCACTCCATAAACAACAAAAAAAAAAATACAAAAATCTCAGCTGGCTTTAGAAGCCAAGTAAAAGATTAACAACCTATTTTAAAACTTTTATTTATGTAAGGGAAAAGTTGGGAGCAAGAAACAAAAATTGCAGATTCTACAGGGCCAACCCCTATGACACAAATTCACTGCCTAACGCATTGACTACTATATACAGCACAGAGGCATGTAGAAAGTAAATACACTAAGTTTGCTTTCTTAAAAAGTCTCCAAGGTTTTTAGATCCTGGACTTACATAATTTTGAAAGACAAAGGTGCAGCAATTAATTGACTTAAAAACTGAGGCCATATGTCATACTAAGTACCTCTCAGATCTTACTGGTCTGATGGCCCAGATCCCACTTCATGGTCCTCTTTCCAAGCCAGTCACACCAGTCTGCAGTAGGCAGCAAAGCCTCAGTCCCAGCAGACACACACAAACATCCCCGTTCAGTTCAGCCTGTTCCTTCCATTTATCACAAGGTCCTAAAATATCTGTGAAGAAATACCTTTAAATAAAGCATTTTAAGATCTCCAGCTTGTTTTGGTATAAACAAATGACCTGACCGCTAACATTACAACACTGGTGGAAGCAGTACGATTGCCGTACAATCCGTCAGAGAAACACACATCAAACATATACGGCAGGAAGACGCTATGCCAAAAAATAACTCAAGGTTGCCTTTTCTGGCATAGATTTACATTCACTTGTCACACTATCTTTGTTTATCCCATCTTGGGAAACCTGAAAGAAAGCCCACTAAGATGACAGTCTGGGGCAAGCTCCTGTGCCCACTGGGACTCGATGATTTCAACAACTACAGGATGATTTCTTTCCAAGGATTCCCCATTTCCACCAAGCTAGAGGGACAACAAGCCTACACAGTTACACCCACTTTCCAACTGGACGTATTTCTCTGTCCCATATATGTCTCCCCATGTCCTTCTTATAAACTGTATTACAATAATACGAAAAATAAAGCCAAATCATTTTAGCTGAACTCTACCCCACACTTGGGATATATTCAAAGGCCATTAAATTGGCTTGCCTCCAACCTTCAGAGATCTCGTCAGGAGGATTCTGGTTTAACAACATGTATATATACATATTCATATGTATACAGACAAAGAAGCTGCTCTTTCGTTAGAAAAGAAAGTAATTTCATCACAGAATGAATCCTATAAAAAGATATGTAATAAAGTTGAAATACCCATAAAATAGCTATTACTAAAGCAAAGCTTTCGTCAATAAGCCTCCAAAACTTTAAATGAAGAAAATGGCTTCACGAAGTGGTAGTCTAGATTTCCACAGTGAGGACACTGCTGGACGTTGCTGTATTCAGAGAAATACTGCATGCCAATCCGTACATCTATTACTGGCTTTCCACAGTGCTTACAGTTCAGTCGAGCCTGTGAAAAAAAATAAAAACACTTTTGAAATAACCAGATTCACCTCCATTCCTTGCCTTTGCTAAACAGACACTCAGCCCTAGCCTCTGGCAAGGCCACAGCTTCAGTCAGGAAAATGACAACCATGGGGCCTTGCTGGTAAGGACGTTTTTCACCCAGACCAGTAACTTACAGGCATACAGAATGGTTGTCACATGAGGTAGCACCTACTGCCCAGCAAAGTCTGGAGAGCGAGTTATTTCCCACTCTGACAGGAGGTACAGAATTTCAGAGCTTACATATATACATATATATATATATGTATGTATAGGTTGTTTTGTGCAATTTCACCTCTGAATAAATTCATGTGCTCACCGTAAGAAGTGCTGTCTCAATAAGCCACAAACGAAGCCCTGAATTGAGGAGATAAACTTCACCTTTGTGAAACTTTACGTTCTTACCATGCAATCCTTACCTTAGTGTTCCCACTGCGTACCTGTTTAGGTCTACATTCGAACATGATCTCTCCATGAGACGTATCAGCATTTTAATCTTTTGGTTTAACAAATGTATAACTTGATCTACTTTATCAGCATGGCGTTGTATCACTTTAAATATCTATTTAAACATTTATAATACGTATCAGGTTATATAAACTTAACACAAACTATTCTCCAGCTGAGACGGGACCAACATTAACTGAATAGGTAGGAGAACTGATTAAAGGTGAAGGGTGAGGAGAGGCAGAGCTATTCATGGTCAACAGAAACAACAGCAACAGAGCCTTCAGGAGACATCTAGCTGAGATATCCAGCCCATTTTCTGTGCAGAAAGCAACAGGCAGTGTGAAAGCTCAGCAGGGAGCATGAAACACTCAGGAGAAGCAGGAGGTTTAAGACCACAAAGGAGGTTAAGAAGTAAAGGTGGCAAATGAGCAGTGTGGGCTTGATCTGTACCGCAGTTTAACCTCTCAGCCTCACGTGCTAACAAAAGCTTCAGCTCTTCATTGAAAAGAACACCAAATGATTTTCTATAGCAACCTTGACTTAAGGGATTTTCTTGGGAGGAGGACAGGAAGCAATTATTAAAGTACTACTGCTGTTGAGACAAGACTCAAAAAGAAGCAAAGCATGAAGTCCACAGATAGCTGCTTTGCTTGACAAGCAGAAATTCTGAGAAATGCAGTCTAATGGGGCATAGATTTATGGTGATTTTCTTAAAATGTGGGTTTTCCCCTTGCTGGTGTCCAGCCCACCACCTAGCTGCCATCAACCTGACAGTGGATGTAGTTCATTATCCTATACACATATTCTTGAAGTATAATGAAATATTTTGAAATAAGGTATAAAATTATTCAAAACAAGAAATTAGCAAGGCAATTCAGAGTTAAATTATATACCATATTTAAATGTCATTCCTCTATATGCAGAATCATCTGTAACAATACCAGTGAAACAATGACACACATTACCCAGCAATCAGTAGCTGAAGCTAGTGGTTTTATATTCAGATCTATTATTTACCCTGTACTGTCATACTGTCCATTAATCATACAATTAAGACTCTTTTAGAATGAGACCTTAATTCCTGTCTTGTACATTCAAAAGAAGCAATTCAGATTTAAATTTCCTGAATTTTACAGAGCTAGTAAGTTAGCATCTGTGTTTTATCTTTAAAAGTCCCTATTTAAAAAAAGCTGCAATCTCAAGAGGCACAAAAAGGGAGGCATCTCTGCCTTTTGTTGCAGTCATTAACAATGTAATTTTATCCAGTACCAGCAACTCCACTTGTCTTGTGATCAACACATCTTGGTAAATATGTTAAATTTAAAATTAAACAGTGTGTCACATATTGGTAAAGCTCTATTAGAGATTGCTCTCATATTGCCACATCTTCAAGGGCAGCAACTGTCTTCCTTTTAAGCCTCACTCAGAACTAACACTGCTAGAGCTTAGAAATTTTTAATCTTAAGAAATTAAGAGACTGCAAATCTTTATGGAAAGCATTCACAAAACCATGAAGTGACCATTCTTGGAACACCTGCTCTAACCCCGTTACAAACCCTGCGTGTCAGGAGCCAGCCACTGCCTTCTGACACGCCAGAAGGAACCACTGAGCTGCACCTACAAAAACAACACCTGGTGCTATTCACACGACTGCCTACAATGGGTCACCCCTACCTCCGCAACACAACTTTGCTGAGCTTTGAGACCTCAAACAGAAAAACGTCTTGAATACTGCTGATGGTCCTGCTGCATCAGGCATGTACCTACTTTGGAGTAAACTGAGGCTCTTTCCCACGCAAGATATAAATGAGGTGAGCACTTAATGAAAGCTAGGTTTCTTCAGGCTGTAGCAGAGTACCATCAGCACAGTCAATTGCAGCAAAGATTAAGGAGAGATGGGTAATCTCCAAACACAAAGACTCTTAGACTTTTAGATTTCCTCATCTTTTTTGCAATGATCATCTTATGACAGAACTCAACTCAAGCAACTAGAAGAACCTTGAATGCACATATCATCTGCTAAAAAAATGTGCAAATATTATTAAAATACTACTAGAATTTTACCTGATGCCAAAGGTAATGCCTAATGATCATCCCAAGCACCAGCTTTAATTGTGAATGCATTTAAAGGGGCTTTAATTAAAAAAAAAAAAACGTAATCACCGACTGTTACATTAGCTTTTGTCTAGCTATAGGCCTTCATGCTATGTAAATTAAGATAAAGGGACATGAGCTCTGCTTTCTTATACTACACGCATAGGCTGAAAAAGAAGGATGGAGGAAGGGAAGGGAGGAGAGAAACACAAACCTTTGCTTTATTTATCATCAATTGGAATCTCACCTTAGGAATCTTACTTATCGAGGATACTGACCTGACAACAGGGAGATGCTGCCAGAATATCGTAGGTATACATAGTTCCCAGCTGATGCCAGCTTCCATCCCATCGGGACTTGCACTTAATGCAGATAATTTTGTGAACCCCTTCTAAGCAGTCTACACAAACAGCATAGAGATGCATAAGCCTTCCTGTGGACAGGAAACACACTTCTTAAGGAGACTGTAACAGAAGATTAAAACAGACATTTCCTGCAATGTGTTATTTGCCCTTTAGTGTTACAAATCACACCTTATTAAGATCTTTTTGAAAAGGGTGAACAATAAGTAAAAAATATTTCTCAATCACAAACACATAGGACTTAACTGAAGCTATTTTCCATTAATGCAAAATTCAGGAATCAGTCATCATCCTGCCCACTCTAAACCCCATTCCTTTAGTTGCTGGTAGACCTTAGCAAAGTATTTTGTAAAAGAAGTTGCTTAAGCTACATGAGCAGATGCCAAATTAAGCTATGTGATCAGCTGCCATTTTTACATGAAGACGACTACCCTAGCTTCATCCCCACCTGACAGAAGAAGTGGAGAAGTGTTGAAGCTTTTTAATAAGACTCATCTAACAACTTGCCAAAATCTTCCAGCAAACAGGTAACTAAGAACCTAATACTCTTCACGGAAAAAAAGTAACAGCCAGAAGAACTTTCTTTCCTGTACTTTTTCCTCTTGATTCATTTGCAGTAACTATATTTGAAAACATATGTTACACATACAATTTTATCATGCCACACAGAACGATGAATCTATCGAGCTCTCCCATGAACTTAGGTTCTGCACAAACAATGATTTCAAAAGCTGAGTTATACTGCCTTCTGTAAAAATCAAGTGGTTCAGACTTCAACATGAAATACTTTCTGCACAAAAAGGTCACTGAACTCAACAATTTGAAATCCAACATGCAAATTTCCCACAAAACAAAAAGCCCTGCACAAACTACAAAGATCTGCTATCCAGATTAAGCCTGATTTGTAGTGGCTAGTTGTTTAGTGGGCTTTAGGCGGACTGATGCAGAGTATAATTCTGTAGTATACCAGGTTTTGCACTGCTATACAAGAAAAAGTTAGGAAGTAATGTAGTTACAAACAAGACTGTGCTTATCTTGGATTACGATTTGTGCCCTTCAGCACCAAAGGCCTGCACACATCACAATTCGTAATTTAAGGAGCACACACATGGTGTACCTTTTTTCTAGATATATGGAATAAAATATTAAAAATTGCTGACTAGTAACTAGGTACTTTAAAGATAACAGATTGTTTATTAACTTTTCTTTTTTAAGCCGATTGTTTTAGAAAAATGAGAAAGAAAATCAGATTCTACCTAAAATATATATAAACCATATAGTTGCCAGTATGAGCTGATAAATTCAGTAACTCCACATCAGGCTGTTCAGCTCTAGAGAATGTGATGTGACGAGACTGAAGAGCAAATATAATAAGCTCTGTTTCTAAAGTGAACAACAAGAGATGGGAGCCTTTCAAATAACTCCATGTGCTAAAGCTTTGTGTTGAGTAGGAAGACAAATAATTTTCCTGAACTGAAGTTCTCTGCTTCTGCATATTAAGATGCTACATTTCCCCACCACTTGATTTTCACAATCCTTGCTATATAGGAAATGAGACTCCTTTTACCAGGCATGTTTAAGATATCAGAAGTGATTTTCATTACTGAAGAGAAAATAACACCCTGAAACAGCACCCTTTCAAGCGTAATTTCATTTCAAAGCATACTCCTGATAATAAACCCTTTTACCCAGGACAAGGAGGTAAAAATTTTAACAATTAATTATTCACAGCACGTTGTCTGAGCAAGTTTTTCAGGTGTATCATCCAATGGGTAAGAAGCAATTAACTAAAATATAAAAAATAAAATAAAAAATAGTTCAGCAGTTTCATTCTTAGTGGCAAACAATAAGAAGTGGCAAGTTTCACTATTACTAAACCATCTATTAGCGCTGATAAGATCACAAGCATGTTGTGTATGCCTCCTCACAGAAGCAAACAAGCACGGTTATCTCACACAGGTATATTCTGTTTATCCTGGAGAATTTTCAGCTTGTATGTTTGTCTGTCACTTTTTCCCCTCGAAAATACATTAGGTAAGACAGAAACAAGAATGTTAGCATGAATACAGTTCAGTGACTTAGCACGCCATGATTTAAATAAAGGAAAAAAATACAAAGCTTGTTGAGCAAAGGAATGTTACATAATAGATGTTATAACCATGCATGAAACATAACAAATTTATGGAACGGAGAGAAACTTAAATGCTAAAATACCTCCTGCTAATGCATTCCCATAACACTTTTCAACATATAAGTTTATGTTTTTGAAAAACAACCTAGGAATAGTTTCTATGGCTTATGTTAGCCATGCTGGCTGCCAGCAGACTGCAGAACAGATGTGTTTTGCCATGTACCACCTTGATCACTTAGTTTCAGACATACCTCTCAGGAAGAGCTGAAGCTCATCCCAGCTCATGTTTTGTTGTTGCTTTGTTTTGTTTTTTTTGCTCTAGGAGAAGAAAAATGATACATGCCTTGCTCCCAGCTCAGCAGGGAGCTGGGACATGGTCAGGATGCTGCTCAAACTGGCAGCAATTTGGGACCAAATCTAAAGCCCCCACTACCTCAACGCCACTTCATCCCAGCATAATAAAAGCTTACTTTCACTGTCTAATTTCTCCAGGCCACAGAAATAGTCTTTGCCAGGACTGCACTAACACATGCCAAACTACAGTCCTTGCCATGTTAAAAAAAACACAACAACAAACAAAAACAAACAACACAAAACACTATGTGCAATAAAATGAAACTGATATTCTCTAGGCTGAAAGCAGATGAGAGCCACAAGTGGTGATACAAATATGACTTTCATTGATGCTGCAGTACAGCATGCTTAACATAAAAAGTTGTTTAAAAGGCTGATGTATGTCTTGGAGCAAAACTCACAACACATAAATCAGTACGTACACACTGCAGAACAGGGTGGCTATAGTCTACTTAGAAATTAGATGAAATGTCTGCTGGTTATTAAAACCAAAAGCAAGGCATGGATCTTTCTACACATTTGCTTTTTGTAATTCATTCCTAACCATTTCAGCCTGACCCACACCATAATCTAGATGTGACTCCAGCCTTTACAAAACTGCTCAGAAATGCAGAATCATGATGAAAATCTAAAATGGGGGGAGGGTGAGGAAAGATGGAAGAGGAAGCAGTCCCATCACAGAATGAAACCTAGCATGACTGACAGACAACCTGTACCTTGAAGGTGACAGGGAACATCATATTCAATTTCATCGTGTCTTGATGGGCTAAGGAACAGGGTTCCATCCACCAGCGGAAACTGTTCAAACACTGGCAGTGCCCTGTGGCACAGCGCACAGTTTACAACGTTCCTGTGGCTGGCGCTAAGAGCAGCAAGAATAAACTTCCGCAGGTCCTCCCCTTGGCCCACTTGGGCGTCATCTTCCATTCGCACATGGAAAGTATTCAATTTATGCCTGGGGATGTGAGTGAGAAGCTCAGACAGGTCGAGCCTTCTCAGAAACTGCACGGGGGCGTCGAAGTGTCCCGATCGATGTGCTTGCAAACCGGCTGCCCCGTAATCGAAGTGCGCGTTCCTGAACATGCCCCCACCGGCCATGTTCTTCTTGTGCGGCTCCAGGTGAATGGCGTTCTTCAGGAATTCTCCCAAGTACCGCGAGGAACGGGGGCCGCTGAAGTGGGTGGGGGCAAGAATCGAGTAGCCGGTGGGTGGGGACTGGCCGGGAGAGACGCACGGGGAGCGAACCGCGTAGCTCCCGCCTATGACACCCTTCTCCTGGGAGTTCTGCCTGTCCATCGAGTGCCTTCGCTGGATGTCGTGACTTAAGCCTTTCTGCGGCTTGTTGGCTGGCCTGCCCTTTTTGGCTTCCTCTGCTGACTCCGCCATAGACCTTCCCGTGCTCTTCTCCAACACAGACTTCTTCTTCTTGTCATCCTGCATTCGTTTCACCTGGTACCAGTCAGTGTCTTTCTTCAAATGACCCTGCCCGCACCGACAGGAGCAGAAGCGGAACGCGAGGTCGTATCCCTTCTTTGTCCACATGTTTTGGCGACACTGCTTTTCGTTCCAGCTCCTCGCTCTGCCGATGCAATTGAACTGGACCAGAATGCTGCTCTCCCACTCGTAGAAGCACTGAAGGTGCATCCAGGTGCTGTAAGGGCAGTGCTCGTTGTTGCATATGACCTTCTGGTAGTCATCCTTCTCGAGGTCCACTGGCCTTCCAAAGCTGCAGATCAGTGGAGTAGCACAAGGGGCTTCTGTGGAACATAAAGCAGACAGATTAATAACAGGCTGCTCCTGGCCTGCACATCACACCACTCGTTTAAATGTCGTGCCAAATACAAACAAGAGTTCTTATGCATGATCCGTACTATCAAAGAGCCCACAAGCACTAGGTCTGGGTCAGAATAACAAATAATCTTTGCTATAGCTCTTTTTTTTTTTTTTTTTTTTTTTTTAAGCAATGAAGGAAGAAGAAAACAAAAAGACAACACAGCTTGTTCAGCACTCAAAGCCAAAGCACCTCAGAAGTCTTAACCTTCCTCGAGGCTCTGTGGACACTGCTGCAAACCAAGCATTAAGAAGTAAGGAGAAAGCTTTGTGGACATTTCTGGAGGGTTGCTTTGAAGCCTGAGAGGCAACATGGGAAGAACACATAGAAGTGCTTGTTTGAAAAACAAGCAGGATATACAACTGGGCTTTGTGATCATAAGGAGAGGCAGGAATTGATCTTGTCTTTGGGACTGAGCAAGGGACGATGGATAGGGAGAGAAGCGGGAAGCAGAGGACTTTGAACAGCGAGACAAACAGATCATGTTTCTTGTACAAAAAGGAGGCCCTTCGTTATGTTTTCAGGCAAACACAGGATATGCCACCATTACTGACCTACCTGATAGATAAATTTCACAAACCAAATAGTTCTGTAACACAGATAAAGACCAAACGCCACGTGGTCTTTTATCAGCAAAACAGCAGCCTTTGCTATATCCTTGAGCAAAGAACAGAGTATTTCAGTTCTCTCCCTGTAACAGTATCACCTACACAAAGATGTTCTGTATTTACGACCAAGGACATTTTCCCCTCCCTCACCTAAGTGCCACAGATCACAAACTACTCCAATTTCTGACTGCATTGGTGTAGCTGCAAGGCACAAAAAAAAAGAAAAAAAAAGGAAATTCTCATCGGAACTTTCCACTGGATCTTAAGTGAGTCTAATTCCCACTCCAAAACAAGGTTCTCAGATGCTTAGTCAAATATTACCAAGATTTCTTCTGTGTATTTCTAACGTCTTACTTCCTCAAAAGACACCGCTCCAATAGGACTGGCAGGCTGCCTTTTTACCTCTGCATTACTGCATTCAAACAATCACACACTTCTTTAGGGTTTTCCCCGGTCAAGTGCTGCCTCACCCAGCGCAAAAAGCTGCCAGGAGCTCCCGAATCCTGCTCAGAGCTCCAGGACTTGCAAGGGAGACACACCGAGCCTCATCACAAGAGTCTGCTGCCAACTGTGTCTTTTTCCTTAGGATTTCAAGCTTCTACCTGATGAACAGGGAAAAGAAAACTCAATTGTGTTCTTCTTAATCCAGCTCATCACTGCTTGAATGAATAATACAACATAATTTGCACCAAGCTAACAGGTTTTATGCTGTTTCCTTTCCTGGTATTCAAGACATTAAATAACAGGCACACAGCAGCAACACAAAGTAGGTTTTGCAGCAACAGGTCATTGGCATGCTACTGTTTTTGCCCCTTTCCAAAAATTCTGCAAGCAAGCAAACAAAACACCTTCAGTAAATTCAAGACCACTGAAGTTCTTCAAACTTATTTACCCAGAACACGCGGGCACAAGGAGTACAAGAAAATTCTCCCAAGCCATCCCCTGGAACGTGCTACATCCTCAACTCATTTTTCTGCCTCTGTTTCACACACCAGAAACAGCACAGTTGCAAGGAGAACTCGCCGCAATACCCTTCCTTCAGGGACTGACTATAAACTGCAACAAAGGTGCATTCCCAAGAACATTCTCCTGAAGCAAAAAAAAAGCCTGTTTCAGTTCAAAATACTGACTCGTTCAGTCATTCAAAAGGAAAAGAAGACAGGTTACCAAACTGGAGAGAACATGCTAGGTAAGAGAAGCATTGCCTCGGGACTTTTGGGAAGTTCCTTCTATAGAGGCAACGTGATATTCCTGCTGCTTGTCTCAGGTCTCCAAAAGGCATGCTGAGAACACACAGGCTTTGGGATGTCATCTGAGAGGTATGAATTGTATTGGCAACCAATGACTAATTTTTCCTCCGTGTTTTTACTCTGTATTATTGAGTGTAATGTCACTGTCTAAATGCAAAAGTGAGTAATTTATCTACTTGGAGTCAAAATCTGTCATTTTACCAATTCACAGAGTTCTCCATCCATTCTCCCAGGCCGTTACCTTTGATTCAAGTCACACCACGCCACACCAAGCATCTCTGCAAAGTTTTTCGCTATTTGCCGTTCTTTTATCATACTTAGGATCTGAAAGCATAGTTTGCAATAGTAGCATCTGATGCAGTTTATCTCCGAAAAGTCAGTTAAATTGAAACCTTTCAAAGCTCCTCATCGAAAGTCAGATGTGCTGCAAGATATGAGAGGTACCACTACGAACAGCTCTCACTATGCATTTCCCACATTTATCTATTCCGGCCCATATTCATTGCCACCACTGACAGAAGGCAGGAAGAAAGGACATGCCAACAATCCACTTATGCTCCCCCTGTGTTTCAGAGTGTAAATGTTCTAACAGTCGTGCATATAATTATAGCTGACAGCCCAGGGAGTTACTACACAGCCACGTCTAGAGAACCTCCAGTTAAGAATAAAGACTTTGCACTTGTTCATCCATACCAGCATAGTTAACCGACTAGAAAACAAAAGCATTTCATTAATGAGACTTTGAACACGGTCCTGATTTTGGATGGAAAAAAATACTTGATCTCTAACCCTCTAAGAAGTTTACTGCCTCTTTGTCATGTGGACAAGAAATTAGATTAATAAAGTGGCTGAAATGCAGGGAAACAAACAAACCAGTCTGTGTATTCCCCTCAATGTACTCACAACTATTTGATTACTATAATGTTCTGTATGTCTAGAGGCTCTTTTAAAGTGTGACTTTCAACAGATTCCTCCCCTTTGTACTGGTCCATCACCAGGACTGTGAAATGTGATCTTCTCCAGCTCTTCCTTGAGAACTTAAAGCTGTCAGATTACCTAAGAATTTGCTACCTATGATAACTATGAGGAAGAAAAACATTCTGTTTTTGGACAGCAATGCCTTTTTTTCCATATTTAAGTTAATTAGATAACAACTTTATCAGACATTTCCTCACCTCATCTTCTACCCACTCCATGTAAATTAGCTGGTCACACAACCGTCATAGCAGAAGCAAGCGTAGGATAGCCAGAAGACAGCAACAGAGCAAACAAAGAGTCTTATCCCACACAGAAGACCCCACCAAATTGCTAATCAGTGGCACCAAAATTACAGATAATTCGTAGAAGCAGAAACACCAGCATTCAGATTACTTAGTATGGGATCCACACTAGCAAATGTGAAGAGCTCTTCCCATCAATTCACACCCTTCAAAGTGCTCTGCGTTATTTCATCAACATTTTATAAATGAGACTAAGCACTTATTACAGAATTACAGAACTTTAAACATTCTCGTTATCAAGCCCTTCTAGTTCCTATCAATTAGAAATGATTTTTAAGATTATTCCTCAGAAAGACAGAGGTAAGATCACTGCACTCATGTTTTATGGTAACTGTACTTCAGTTACTGCCAAGAGCGACCCACAATAAGCCTCTTCTGTGTAAAGAGAATTTCACGTGAGCCAAACTGCCCATCCACACATGGCAGCCCCAAGCTGATTTGTCACCTAAATATAACCGGACTCCAAGTACCTAACACTTCATCAGATTTCTGGTTTCCAAAGTTACAAAAAATAAACTTCAGGAAAAATTAAAGGCTAACATGTATCAGAGAAGCATCCATTCTCCTAGCAGACCCTTTTGAAAGAAAGCCTCACTGACCATAAAAGTACCTCTATTTTACCTTTCAGTTTCAAGATGTCTTTCAGAGCCTGAGAGAACAACACAAGGCAGCAGGTAGCTTTGTGCAGCAGAACAGCTCTGGTGTTTAGACACAAGTGTCCTGCTGTAGCAGAAAGGCTGCTGATTTGGAACCACAGCTGCACAATGACTTGTCCAAGAAGTTACGGTTCCACAATAGATGTTTTCTCATATTCCTCTGTAGTGATTTTGATCAGTAATTCTGAAACTCGGTGTATGGAGCAGCACATACATGCCCTCTAAAATAGAAATGAGAAATAATATTCCAAACAAACATACATCTAAGCAAAGATATCTGACTACTTAAACAAGGTTGTATTTTTGACAGAACTGCCATAAAATTAACTTTTCTTTCAAAAACAAGAGCATGAAAGAAGACTGCAAGGAGCTGGCCTGGGTGTTTGGCTTTTTCTCAGATTTTCTGTTCAGGTTTAAACATCAGCAGAAGTCAGAAACACAAACAGAGGATTGAGATAAATGTCCTTCAAAATGGAAGGCATCAACCTGTTTCTACATTTAACAAAAAGCCTTTAATACAGTATATGAAGGCCACCCTTGCCATGCAATGACACTAACGAAAGCAGCAGAATAACAACTGTCTGAGGAACGTCTCTCTGGTGAAGTAAATGGAGGAGAATGTTGTTTACTTCTGTTTACACACCCATCAGAAAACCAAAGGCGCAACCAGCAAGCCAAACGCAATGACTCTACGGCCTCAGTTTCATGACTGCTCTCATTTGTTCTGAATCCTAAATGCAGATGCCTGAAGCAAAATTTGCTCTTCCCCCCATGTTCCCACATTACCCATTGTGCAAGCACCAGAGATTTTCAGTCAGTGAACAGAAACAGATAATTATTTCCTGTACTCGCCAGCGTAGGTTTCAGCTCCCCCCCCCCCCCCCCCCACACACTTAGGAGTGCCAGTGAAGCTCAGGGGTGGTATTAACAGTGTAAGGCTGGGGCAGAGGAAGAAAAAGTGTGGTGCTGCTGGAAGAGGCAGTCCTATTATCATTGTAAAGCAACTGAGAGCAAACAGGTTTTTACGGATCTGGGAAAAAGTAGTTTAAAAAAAAAAAAAAAAAGCTAAGGTCTTGGCACTGAGTCAGCTGCAAGACACCTACTACAGCCTGGTTTTGGTCTACCGTCACTCTAGCACCTCACCATCTATGCCAAGGACACTTTGCCAGCACATTCCCTCAGCTAGAAAGGGTACCTGTGGGGCACATACATTACACTTTAACCTACATTACCACCTTCACATGAACAGGGCTCTCTTCACAACCCTACACATCCAAAAATTGTTCACCCTGCCAGCCCGAACCGGAGTTGAGCCCTGTCTGTGGACGGCTACTCCCCACCAACCACCTGCATGAATCTTGAGAGCTTCTCCTACCATCAGGATAGCTTTATTTTAATTGAAGTCAGGCAATACTATTGTGCTAGTGCAACTATAAAAAGAAAAAAAAAAAAAAAGTAAAGACAACAGCAATGAAACAGGCTGAAAACTTGTATTAATTGCCCAATGTGTTTGCTCTGGTAAACCCTGAAATATAATCTGACATGCAAAAAATTACCAAGAAGTAACAAAAGGGTATTGCCATATGCATAACGAGCTAAACAGCACAAATCATACAGCACTACAGAAATGATCACTCATCTTCCTAGAAGCCTGAACGCAGCAGGAAGAATACACTGGGAAAAAATGTTTCACAAGTGGATCCAAAAGGCAGGCTTGGATGTTCAGTGCAGCAGCAGCAACAACATATAGCAGCAGAAAAACAGTACAAGAAGTCTTTCAAAACAGCTTGGCTCACTGCTTGCATTGAAAACGCTCACTGACGATGACTGATACCTATCCAAAACTTCTTAGGCAATCTACGCAGACTGATTAACATTAAAGTTTCCAGACTTTCTCTTGAAGGGCGGGGAAGAAACAGGACAACAGTACCTGCTAAGCCACCCAAAACACAGGCTTTTTCTCTCATGAGACTCCCTGTAACATTCTTGGACAGAAAAGCCAACACTACAAGTCCATCTTCAGCCATCAGCAGAGCAGGACAGCGCAGGCTGACATTTCACCTGGCACAGTGTAGTAGCAGTGGTCAATATTTACACTTGGAAGGGTCTTAAAGAGAAAAAAAAGGGTCTAAAAGAGAACACAAGCCATAAGCAGCCTGGCTCTACCTGGCAGCTCACCCAACGGGCAGGATGTCACAAGCGAGTAGTCACATGAAGTGACCACCTTCCCTTTCTCGAGGGAGGATTTCAGGTAAGCTGGGGTTACTAAACCCTGGTTCAGCTGGAAACTCAGATGATGAGAGTCCTGGGCTGTACAGCAAATGCTAGAACCACCTCCACGCACTTCACTTACACTGACTTCACGCCCAGCCTCCAAAGGAGTTTCTTCCCCCGGAAAATCTGAGGAAGGCCTAACCACAAAGCAGAGGCAATGGAAATCATGAAGGCTGAAGTCGTACCTGTCACATTAACACCTGCTAACTTGAAGCACAGCCAGAACAAATGCCTGTTTATGAAATCTGCGATTAGCACATGATACACAGTTGCTGTTATCTACGGCTCTCACTCAACCACCCACTCCCAGTTCAGCCATCACCTCACCAAAGTCAGGAAAATCAAGAGCAGAACCATACAAACTAAGGACGGGAGGCACCCACATCAGCACAGTAGCTCTGCAGTTTGCTTGCACAGCCATCTGTGCTCCAAGCTGGACCAACTCTGCCTACACAGCTGAAACCCATCATAAGAATTCATATGGTCTTAAAGAAATCACCAGAATCTGCAAGGTTATCATCATCCAGCTAACCTAGCCAATTCTTTCCATTTAGTCATCAAAACACAGAACAACTCAATCGCCAGCTTTGGCTTTGGTTCAGGATGTAGAGAGTCTTGCTGCATAGGAAAAATCCTGCCCTGACTTGATGTATACCCTCAGTCCAACTGAAAGCATCACCAGTCCACCATACCAAGGAGAACAGACCCACCAGGACAACTAACGCCAACACACTCCTGATCCTACCACACAAATCCTGGGTTGGCATCGCCAGGCCAGGTAAGGAGCAGTCCCCTCTGTGCCACAAGCAATTGTGCTGAGGTCAAGAAGACTCCTTGCACTGCTCCATGTAAAGTGGATGTTTACGGTGTCCTCTATCATGGTGAATGCAGAGATTGGTGATTATCCCAAGAGTGGTGGGCTTTAATGTCTTCTGAACCTTGGCTGTCGCTTTGTCCACACCTGGATCATACAATCATCCTCACAGCGAAGCATTTCCACCAATAAATTCTTTTACTGTAGCCTTCCAACAGCCTTCAATACCTTGAAACGTTACAGTAAACTCACCCTCATGTCTGATGAAACAGATATCCTAATAACTAAAGCAGACTAGAATGCACCTGCCCTAGCAAGTTTTCAGTGGCAAATTCCACCTTAAGCTGGGAATAAAGGGATAAATGTGGCAAGAGAGAAAGTAGATGCCTTAATACCAAGCACAGACGTGGACTGGATTTGCCCAGAATCAGCCAGCTAGCCACGAGGCCCTGCCCAAAAGCACAACAGTAAAGGGACAAAACGCTGAATCAAATGGTATCTTTTCCAGCTTTAAGTCTAGGGGTGTTTGTACCACTGGTCTATACTTTCCCAGTTTGAACAGGACAGTATTTTTACTCTCATGTGAAAGGCTGAGCAACCGGTAGAAGCTCAGTGGGAAGCGGGGGACGCAGCCTCCCTAGCTGCTGCATCCAGCGTCTCAGCGCGATGACGGCTCCAGAGGCTGGAGCTGTCACTTCCAATCGACGTCCCTCTCACAACGCTGTGCTGGCTCCCAGCCCGGCCTGCGTGCCACCTCTGGCACCCGCGCAGCACGCAGAGGCCTCAGCTGCACGCCGCTCCCAAAATGGTATCCTGCAGCACAGCAGCGGAGCCAGGGAATGCCAGGCACACTCAGCAGCCAGGCTCTGACTGGAGCTATCTCCTCTCCCAGCGAGCATTCGAGACGGGAACAGCAGCAATATCCCACTCAAGCCCTGGCAGGAAGACTGAAAGGCTCTGCCATCGTGAGAGAGAGAGAGAAAGATAAAGGTTAGAGTGAATGCTCTCCAGATAAATGTCACTGAAGTCTACTGGGAAATGCGAGCGCTCCACTCAAAATCCTGCCAGCTTTCAAAATGGAATTATCCACTCCAGTGACTAGATTACTACTTCAAGAGGCCTGTTTGAAATTATTTGAATTTCTATGAAAACTGTTTAAAGAAAGCCCATGCCCTACTAATGCTGTTGTAATTCAGATACCTCGAAGATTAGCTGGATTATCTTTCCCTGAGCTATATGCAAGGTTTACCTCTATTTTTCCTCGCATGTGCTGTAGGAAGAAAAGCAGAGAAGGAAGGATGCCTGCCAGTCTTTATGCTACTTTCATATCAAAGGATGTGTCAATATGCAAGGCTGTAAGCAAGGCTGAAGAAAACTTACAGACGTCTCCCAGGACTAGAAGCTGTTTTGTCACTGCTTGTTGGATCACTACGAGGAAGAAACAGGATGAGTACACACAAAGTGAAGCAATCAGTTCAAAAACTGTGTTTCCTCACATGGAACCTAACAAACATCGAGCGTAACCCTTACTCATGTAAGCTTTACGCTTCAACCAGTGATTGACTGATCACACGAACACAGAGCACAGTTGGGCCCTGATACCCATTTTGAGAGCAAGTAACTTAAAAAAAAAATATATTAAATGCATACTTGCTCATATGAAAGGATATTTATTTTATTCAGCAACACCATAGACACGATCCCATTTGCAAATGCCTGGCATTTGCCATAAAAGGATGTAACTGCACAGCTTTAAAAATTCCCAAACTAAGATAAAGTGCTCTCGAAACCAATTTGCATTGATCGAGACAGTGGAATTTGCATTCAGCTGATTTCTGCAGTTAGAAGAACTCAACAGAATTAGGAAGAAAAATGGTTCTCCTTTACAAAGTGTGCACGAATTAGATTCTGACACTCACTGCAACCAAACAGAAACCTAATTTTCCAGGTGGCTTCACCGGTATCAATGGGACTCCCTCCCTCAAGCTAAATAGTAAGGAGGTTCCAACACCCAACATCACTAGACTGCCAAACTGGAATTAGATGTTATATGCAGCAGGGAATATTCATCAGCAAATACTAATCCACACATATATTAGAGTGATTCATGCTCTAAAAATACATTTTTTAATTGAATATTGCACTGACAAATCTTCTGGCCCTCTAACTACCCCTCCTCCAGGATATAAGTTTTTTTTTGGAAATCTTACTGGTTGGCTAGTCACAGCTTTCTATATATTAGTCACCACAGTACTGAATGATTTGCTGTCTCCATACACTTGTATTATGTTAACATTTTTATTTGAAAGTAAATCAAAGCCTTACAAACTTGTACAACACAGGCGAAGAGTATGCAGAAGCCCACCTGGCCATTTGAAAACCAGGTACCTAGGAAAAAGTTCCATAAAGATCTCATATGAGCACAAGGATACTAAAATACAGTTTTTAAGCTTCTTGGAGAATTTCTTCTTTGAGAAGTTATAAATATTCAACTCACTCTGGTACAGAGTACATTGTACAGAGCAGATGTATACTCCAATCCGCCCACTGCGTGAAGTGTACCTGCTGCACAGCTCTCAGGGACAAGTCATTTACGAGGAAGGCACATTATAATTTTAGCTGTGTCCTTCTGGGGTCTGGTCCTCAGCAAGATGATCCACAGGGGGTTCCTGACGGTAAAGGCAGAAGCACAACCGGGAGGTGCGGCAGGGACCCAAGCAGCCCAGCCCCATCGACATGGGCACCGCTCACACAACCCTTCAGCTAGCACAGCACAACGACATCCCAACGGGACCTAAAACACCCACCTCCATCAGCTCCCCCACTGCCTATCCTCCCCTGAAGGACTTTCATGACGAGGATCCTACATAAATTTGCACCCTGACAATGCCACTAGACAGCCTACCAATTCGCCAGCTAGGCCAGTTTTGCAGTTTAAGGTCTCATCTTTGCCAGTGGGAAAAAGTATGACACCAAATACACTGTGAGGTGGCAATTTAGAGACAGCTACACCACTTTATTTTTTCCTTTAATTGAGCTAGCTCTAATGAACCCCCTGTTAAAGGGGAAAACTATAGACACGGAGGGTGGACAGACAGATTATTCTTTTCTCTCATCTTCTCATGGCACCAATGCTGGACAGAACAAATGTTGGAGTGACAAGGACATGGGAACAAACCTGGAAGATGTTATGGTAGGGACCAGCAAGAGGAGGAACAGGATTTGGGTCTACTGGATAATGAGACCAAAACTGAATGCAAGGCAAATAAAATGGATGGAAGAAAGAATTTCAGGGACAGAAACAACTGTATGAGGGGTCTGGATCAAGGAGTTTATGGGATAAGAGGGATAAACGGTAAACTGGCAGGAGCCAATGAAGTAAAAGTTCCCAAGCTCATCAGGGCAGAAATGGGGAAGGAATTTGCTATTCAGAAACATCACATCTGACATAAGCCCTGTGGAAGGTCCTTCCTCTGATGCTGCTCAGAGCAAATGATCCACAAAATACCTTGCCTCCCCACGTTCATTTATGTCTGCAGATGAAGATTACCAACTATTGCTATTGGGATTCCTGTAAGCCACAGGACTGAAGTCATTGAGGCATAAACCAAGGTAGCTACCGATGTAATTTTATATAATAGCTAAGATTTTCCAATTTGACTAAGAAAACTAACCTAGAAAATTATCTAGAAAAAATACAACTTTATTTGGAATTCAACCCCTCTGAAGACAAAATTCTACTTCTGAAGACAGGAATCTAACTAATGAGACTTCCCATTACACCAAACTTCAGTTTCCTTGTGCATTTTGACACTGGTAAATTAGTCCATTAGCCCACCATGACCTGCACCTTGCTCAGCACAGAATATAGATGTCACTTTGGTCATGAAAGATTGGGCTGTCATATGGAGAATTTCTCCTTGCTCTGAGGGAAGCATGGGAATTCTCCAGGAAAAGAGGTGGAAAGGCACAGGAAAAGAAGCAAGAGGAACAGAGGAATGGAAGGCACAGCTACAGACTGCAAATGCTCCTTGGGGACTTCATCAGAATAGCTGCCAAAAAGTTTCAGTGCAACACGGAGAAGAGTCATCACATCCCGTCAGTATTTATGCCCCATCCTCTCAATCCCCACCATCCAAAATCAGACTCATAAGCCTGAACCCTTCTGCTGACTTCCACCACGGTCTGAGCTGTGAACATGCACTAATTAAAACACCACCAAAACCAAATGAGTGCCCTCCTGGGCAGAAGAAGATCAATCTGTGTTTCTCAATCACCATGCCAAAAATTGGCTGACAAACTGTAAGAGGGAGCAACACCTTGCTGCTGTAAAGGGCTGCTGTAAGAGGAGATCTGCATAACACAGCACTGCTAGTCCTGGCTACAGAGAGAAGCACAGGGGAAGTTAAAATTTCTGTTTCATTCTGGCGTTTGGATGGGAGGTAGAAACAATATACGGACCACATAGAGAACAACGAGGACTTACACAAATAAATAAATAAATCTGCATCACTGTCCCTTCCTCGGATGAAGCAGGGTCCTGATGTGACCACGTCATTAGACTGTCACACTGACATCATGATGCAAAGCCAAGGCTCACTTGGCCCACAAGGAGCAGCACAGGGAAGAGCCTCCCTGCACCCAGCACACTTAATCCTCAACACAGATAATCTCCCATGAATAATCGAGAGTTGACTGTGTACAGCAGAACTCTATTAACCTCACAACTCGCTGCAGTAGGCTGTGTCCTCGGTAAACTGCTTAGTGATCAATTAACTGTAAGCACACAGCTTCTTACAAACATCTCCAGTCTGGTAACGGGATACTTGCCTCCAAGGCCCAGCTATTCCACGCAGCTTCATTTCGGATTCATGAGTTTTACAGACACGAGGGAACCTATTATCATCATCTAGTCTTCTCCCTGCACATGAGAACTGGATTCCCAGCCTCGCTGCATGACAGGAGCCACTTTTTCTTTCATTTCCCAAACCAAATCTGTTGAAAGCTTTGGACGTCTCAGTAAAAACACAATTTGTGAAGCTTCCAGCTGAGGATTATCTGACGGGCGGTAACCTAGGTAAAAATAAAGCTAGCAGCCACACCTACTCCTCCTGGCTTTAGGAGTTCCTGAAACGAAAGATACAGCTAGACACAGTGACAAGTCACAGATCAGGTGCGCTCACCAGGTGCTTCACGTAAATACCAAAACGTACTTCATACCTCTGTTGTGAGGACAACAAAACAAAGGAGCACAGGGGTAACAAAAGAAACAAAGATGTTTCTGACCACTGAAGTCATGAGGAAGCAGGAAGGGAGAGAATAAAAAAGCATCTGAACTGCATGAGGTTCAACCAGTCCAAGTGCAAGGTGCTGCACCTGGGCCGGGGCAATCCCAGACATGAGTACAGCCCAAGAGAAGAACTCACTGAGAGCAGCCCTGCAGAGGAAGACATGGGGGTTCTGGTGGACAAAAAAGCTCAACATGAGCCAGCAGTGAGTGCTTGCAGCCCAGAAGACCAACTGCATCCTGGGCTGCATCAACAGAGGGAGGTTGGTGAGAGCTGGTGGAAGGAGGTGATTGTGCCCCTCTATTCTGCCCCTCTGAGGCCCCACCTGGAGTGCTGTGTCCAGGTCTGGAGCTCCCAGCACAAGATGGGTGTGGGGCTCTAATCTGCTCTAACAGCGGGTCCAGAGAACAGCCAGAAAGATGGTCAGAGGGCTGGAGCACCTCTCCTACAGAGAACAACTGAGATAGCTGGGGACATGCAGCCTGGAGAAAGGGAAGGCTCCAGGGGGACCTCATCACAGCCTTTCTGTACCTAAGGGGAGCTTATAGAAAAGATGGAGAGAGACTTTTTACAGATAGACATAAGGCAAGGGGAAATGGTTTTAAACTGAAAGAGGGGAGATTTAGATTAGATCTTAGGAGGAAATTCTTTACTCAGAGGGTGGTGAGGCCCTGGCACAGGCTGCCCAGAGAAGCTGTGGATGCCCTGTCCCTGGAGGTGTTCAAGGCCAGGCTGGATGGGGCTTTGGGCAACCTGGGCTGGTGGGAGGTGTCCCTGCCCATGGCAGGGGGGTGGAACTGGGTGGTCATTAAGGTCCTTTCCAGCCCATTCTACAATCTCAGGCTACCTCTCAGAAATGCAACTTTGACTCCATAGGAGTCTGGCTAGTGTAGAGTAAGGATGTGCAAGGCACCTGGGACAAACTGCCTTACAGATGAAGACAGAAAACCTGTCCCACCAGCAAGCCATAGAGATACGTGTGTTCACTGGCAGCACCTTCCATGGAAACTGCACATGCAACACAGCTTTGTGCTCCCCCCACAAAGCATCCGCACCTGTACGCACCATTTGCTGCTGTGCTTTAGAGATAAAAATTGGGAACACCGTTTCTCCCCACCTCAAAAGACAAGCCAACACACCAACTAATGCTGTCTCGTGCAAGACGCTACCTGTGAAGTACATGGCACCGGACTGCAGTCACGATAAAAATGCTCTAGAAATCCTCCAACTCTTGCTGATTTCTATGTGTTTTTTTTCTTTTTTTTCACTTGCTCACTCAGGACAAATGGACAAAAAGAAATTCTCAGCATCTCCCATGGCTCCCTGGAGTAAGCAGTATTCCCATAGAAGCAGCCTGGCCAAGCCCTTACGGGCCGAAGCGGCGCACGATTAATCGCTAATATTCCTAGGGAGAAGTTTCCATTAAACGACACGCGGGAACCGGGCGCCTCGACACCCGCAGTAGGATTCCTGGAACCCCCAGCACCGCCCAGCAGCAGCCAGGCAAAACTCCTGCCAGGAAACACCGAGCCAGGCGCACCGACCCCTCAAAAAGCGTTAGATTTGGGAGATGGGGGGGAGAAGTGGAGACGAGGGGGCTCCGCAGAGCTAATGTCGGAGTTGGGAATCTTCTTTTATGGCTTTACAGGGAACCTCAGCCTACCCCCAGCTCTGGCCTTAAATTCCGTTGTGCAGCAGGGCTGTCCCCGGCAGCACACAGCGGGGATGGCCGCTCCGGGCGCTGCCCCCCAGCACCGCCCGGCGCCCCCCTTCCTCCTCCTCCTCCTCCTCCTCCTCCTCCTCCAGCCCGGGCCCTGCGCCACGGCGGGAGGAGGCCGCGGGGCCGTGCCGGCCGCTCACCGCTCTTGGCGTCGCCGCCCGCCGCCGCTCCTCCTCCTCCTCCTCCTCCTCCTCCTCCGCCACCGCCGCCGCCGCCGCCCGCAGCCGCCGCCGCTCCTCCGGCCCCGCCGCCCGCCGCGGCGCCGCCACCGCCGCCCCCGCCGCCGCCGCCTCCCGCTGCCGCCGCGGCGCCGCCGCCGCCCGCCGCCGCCCCGTTCTCCTGCTCGTCGCCGCTGCTGTTGGCCCGCTTGTTCTTCTTGCCCTTGCCGCCCTTCTGGTTCGGCATGGCGGGCAGGCAGGCGGGCGAGGCGAGGCGGCGGCTGCGGAAGGCTCCGCCGCTACCTCCGGCTCATGGCGGGGCCGCCGCGGCCGCCCTGCGCTGCGCCGCGCCCGCGGTGGGCGGTGGGGCCCGGGGGAGGGAGGAGGGCGGAAGGCGGGGCCCGCTCGGCCGCCGCCGCTGCTCAGCGCTGCCTCACGGCGGCAGGGGCGGCGCTGCGGAGGGAGCGGGGGGGGCCTGGATCCTCTCCTCGGTGGAGCCCTGAGCCACCGCCGGCAGGCCTCGGGGTGGGAGTCGGGAGGGGAAACGTCCGCCGAAGGTGGAGGAGTGATAAAAATAATAAAAATATTTGTCAAAATAATGCTGTCGTGTGTGTAGGGGGGTGGAGGGGGAAGCCTCGCAGCGTCGCAGCGCTGAGGATCTGAAATGAATTTCACTGCTGGTGAGGGGTGGCAGAGGGGAGCCTTCAGGAGCAAGTTGGGGGGAGGCTGTCAAAGTGCTGCGCTCGCCTCATGCAGAGCTGGAAGGGGGCTTGGTGGAGGGGCGGCAGCCTCGGCGGGTGCTGGAGTCCAGGCTCGGTGGGAGGCACTGTATAAAATTGATAACAAATATTCCCGAGATTCCTGCGCTGAGAGGCGAGATCTGCCAGTCAGCCGCAAAGCACAGCACTCGCAGCACGCCTTTGACAAGCAGAGGCTCCCCACTCCCAAACATCGCCTGCCCGTGGGTGTGCTCACATAGGTAGCTACCAGTTTAACCAACCTAAAAATAAAAAATACAGCTTGCCATAAGATCAGCATACCAACCTCCATCCTGCACAGTTATTCTGAGCCTGGCAGGCTTTTCCTTGCACGTGAATTAACCTTTTTTCCTTCTGACCCAAATCCTAGAGATTAGGTTTCCATGATTTCCTTGAGGAAGAAGTATCCAGACGTGCAAGAATGTGCCCTCATGGAGGCGTGCACAGCTAGCAGCCTGTGGCTGGCCCCGTCTGCAGAGAAAAGAGCTTACCTGGGCTGTCTGGGCTGCAGAGGTTAAGTCAGAGTGGGTAGGACAAAAACTGTAGTAAGTGAGGTCTGTCCATTGCGAAGTTGCCACATTTTGTAAGTCACGATTTATCTACAGTCAAAGAGTTCCCAAACATGCTCCTGCCAGAAGCTGGACGAACCTCCTGCACCACCTTGTACCTGCAGCTGGTGCCTTAGTTCACCACAAAAATTAGCCACTGTGTTTTCAAATACCCTTTGAAGCAGCTATCAAATAGAGTTTGTAGTCACAGGGCCCGGTTTCTTTGCCTGCAGACATCAACATTTTAGAGAGACTTTAAAGCAGTTTCTTGTGTTGGTGGAAACCTTCTGAAGTAATTTGCTTTGCAGTATCTTGTATTCCCGTAGCTAAAGGTCCTGCCTACCTTAGCACACAGCTTTGAAGCTTCTAAATTGCATTTTTGTCTAGAAATGAGAGGAACAGAGAAAGTGTGGCCAATTTCTGAGGCTACAAGTTTGGGCAAATCCTAATACCAGTCATCTCAATAGCAGAATTTCCATTTATTTTGGCAAGAGCAGGTCTCACCCCTAGTTCTGCAGGTTTCCAAGACAAAGAAATGGATCTGTTCCACTGCTGTGCTCACAGTCTCGTAAATGTGCCTGCCTGCCTGCCATGACAGGGATCAGGAAATCTTTCCAAGTCTTCATGTTCCTATAAAACCAAAATATAAAAACTAACCATGGGAGTGAAATTGGGGCCTTATTCTCATACCCAGAGTGCATGTGGAGTTTCAGACTAAATGTTCCAGTTTGAGCCAAGGGAGCAGCCACTCACCGTGCCTCAGAGTCACTGGAGGAGTAACTGCTGCAACGCTGTGCCTGGGTACCCACATAATGTCTCTAACATCAGCTGTGCAAATTTCGGCTTCCTGGTTTGCCAGGTGAGATCCAGTCAGCCCTTGTACCTGCACGAGTCATGCCACGTGTAGGTGAGATCTCCTCAGGGTGAAATCATGGGCGAAAGGCCTCTTGGTAAAATTTCTGAAGAGACATTTGTAGCTAAATGGCAAAACTTACTGAACCCAAGCAGTATGTGGGTTAACAAGGAGCAGAAGGGTTGTGAGCAATGGGAGGAAGGCCAAAGGGGGTTCCTAGGTAGTATCAGCAGGTGAAATTTCTCTGCAGTGGTCTGTTGTCTCCAAGCTGACTGTGTAAAGTGGGCATTGCTAAGCGTAGGTGTAAGGCCAGCCACAAGAGCAAACCTGTGCCATGGGAATGGGAGTAGGGTCCCTTTTCCCCCAGGGTCAAGATGCAGTCCAGCCCTGTTTAACTTCTTCATTAAGGGTCTGGATGATGGGGTAGAGTAAATGTGCAGGCAACATGAAACTGGGGGGAGTGGCTGGTTGACCAAAGGGTCACGCAGCCATCCAGAGAGACCTCAGAGAGGTGGGCTGACAAGAATCTCATGCAGTTCAACGAGAAGTTGGTGGATGAGGGAAAGGCTGTGGATGTGGTCTACCTTGACTTCAGCAAGGCTTTTGACACCGTCTCCCACAGCATTCTCCTCAAGAAACTGGCTGCTCTTGGCTTGGACTGGCGCACGCTTCGTTGGGTTAGAAACTGGCTGGATAGCCGGGCCCAAAGAGTCGTGGTGAATGGAGCCAAGTCCAGTTGGAGGCCAGTCACTAGTGGCGTCCCCCAGGGCTCGGTGCTGGGGCCGGTCCTCTTTAATATCTTCATCGATGATCTGGACGAGGGCATCGAGTGCACCCTCAGTAAGTTCGCAGATGACACCAAGTTAGGTGCGTGTGTCGATCTGCTTGAGGGTAGGAAAGCTCTGCAGGAGGATCTGGATAGGCTGGACCGATGGGCTGAGGTCAACTGCATGAAGTTTAACAAGGCCAAGTGCCGGGTCCTGCACCTGGGGCGCAATAACCCCAAGCAGAGCTACAGGCTGGGAGAGGAATGGTTGGAAAGCTGCCAGGCAGAGAAGGACCTGGGAGTGATGGTGGACAGTCGGCTGAATATGAGCCAGCAGTGTGCTCAGGTGGCCAAGAAGGCCAACGGCATCCTGGCTTGTATTAGGAACAGCATGACCAGCAGGGCTAGGGAGGTGATCGTCCCCCTGTACTCAGCTCTGGTGAGGCCGCACCTCGAGTACTGTGTTCAGTTTTGGGCCCCTCGCTACAAGAAGGACATGGAGGTGCTTGAGCGGGTGCAGAAAAGGGCGACGAAGCTGGTGAGGGGCCTGGAGAACAAGTCCTACGAGGAGCGGCTGAGGGAGCTGGGCTTGTTCAGCCTGGAGAAGAGGAGGCTCAGGGGTGACCTTATCGCTCTTTTTAGGTACCTCAAGGGAGGCTGTAGCGAGGTGGGGGTTGGCCTGTTCTCCCACGTGCCTGGTGACAGGACGAGGGGGAATGGGCTTAAGTTGAGCCAGGGGAGTTTTAGGTTAGATGTTAGGAAGAACTTCTTTACAGAAAGGGTTGTGAGGCATTGGAACAGGCTGCCCAGGGAAGTGGTGGAGTCACCATCCCTGGAAGTCTTCAAAAGACGTTTAGATGTAGAGCTTAGGGATATGGTTTAGTGGAGGGCTGTTAGCGTTAGGTTGGAGGTTGGACTCGATGACCTTGAGGTCTCTTCCAACCTAGAAATTCTGTGATTCTGTGATTCTGTGATTCTGTGAAGTGCAGAGTCCTGCACCTGGGGACGAACAGCTCCAAGCACCAATACATGCTGGGGCACCCAGCTGGAAAGCAGCTCTGCAGAAAAGGACCTAGAAGTGCTGGTGGACACCAGGTTGAACATGAGTCAGCAATGGGCCCTTGCTGCTAAGAAGGCTAACAGTATTCTTGTCTACATTAGGCTAAGTATCACCTCCAGGTCAAGCCCAGGTCCACTCTGCGATTTCGTTCTGTGATTTGAGTAGATTTCATTCTGTGATTTTCATTCTGTGATTTAAGTAGATACACCTGTCTAGGGAATTCAGCAATTCCTGTGGCTCTGAGGCACTTGTCAGCTAGAATTGTGACCTAGGACAAGTTTGTGGCAGACCAGTGAGTAGGAGCAGGAGTGTCAGGCAGGAGAAGGTTCAAAGTTTTAATTAGTAAACTCATCTCAACTCTCCTGATGCTACCACTTAGCTGCCTAATTTCTAGGGTGCCCCAGTCCCCTGGCACATGCACTTTCCTACTTAGACCAGGTCATGGAAGTCCCTCCACATGGGGGCAAGTGGTCCCTATGTGGGGGTCAGTGGTCTGCACCATCCTCTCCACAAGGACCCATGCTCTCCATCCAGTGAAACCAAGTTGGCTCTGCTCAGCTCCACAGGTCTTTACTGTGCATCCTCAGCTGGGGTTTGTCCTGGAGATGTGGCTTTCTGACATTTGTCCATACCACTCAGTAGTAGGAATTCCCCCTCCACGATCCAGTCCTTTGTAGACATTTTGTTTTCCATAATTAGGAAGTAAGCACCCTTTTTTCTTAAAGGTGATAGAAGTTGTGCACAGAGTAGTTCCGACCATTTCACTCTGAAACGTGTTATTTAAAAGCCAGATAACTAGTTACAGTATTTGCACAAATTTTGAAAAACTTAACCTTACAGCTGTTCATACATGAAAAAACAAAAAAAAAACAACAAAAAAAAACAAACAACAACAACAAACAAACAAAAAAAAACTTTACAGCCTTTTATTCTTATATGGTTTTAATTTTTGATATTTTATTCTTTTCCCTATACAAAAGGCTAGCTGACCTAGGCTTAACTGATTTGCAGGTGTTCATAAATTGTTTGGTCACACTGACTTTTTATTTGGAACATAAAAAACACCTTCACACCCAGCTGCAGTAGCCAGAACTATCACATTTTTGTACTTCAAAAAAGATGTACATAGAAAGGATCAAGAGACTTTGGGAAAATGTATGAAGACTGCATCTGTGGAGAAGAAAAATTCCCATAAGTAGTATATTTTGTTTTTACTGGTATTGGCCGGTATTTCATTCTTGATGTAATCTCTTTTGAGGTTAAAAATGAGCTGAAAGTATCCATAACAGAAATAAATGACTGTGCCTAATCAGCGCGATGGTATAGGAGGAAGCAAAACTTTCTCAATGGATACAGAGTACATGCTTGAAATCAGGGTCATACTCTGAGAAGAGACTCAAATGACAGGAAATGGGAGTAGATAAAATAGTGCCATTTTACTTAAATTGCTGACATAGGGAGAAAGCCATATTCTACTCTATGGCTGTCAGAAAGAGTAAGGAAGCTAATAGGAAGAGGTTGTGAATCATTTTGTGATCTTCCTGCCTGAAATACTCAAAACAAATATACTGCATTATAAAATTTTTATTTAGGCACTTGTGTGGAAGCATAGGATAGCAAAGAAAAAATTAGATTAAGGTTAAAACAGTGAAAAGTCAAACCCAGACCTCTGCAGTTCTCCTGCACAACTTTAAAATGCTCACTCAAGTCCAATTTCAAGCTGATCAAATAAAACCACTCATAACCAAGAAAAAAAAATAATAAAAGGTTCTTTGCAGGAGACAAAATAGTCTAATTTGAACTGTTTGTTTTACTGCTAGTTTTCATTTTCCCCTATCCAGATACCAGGATGCCACTCACCCAGGTGGCTGAAAAGTCACTGCTAGGCTCCAGGAAATTTTTTTCTTTCAAAAAAAACCTCCCGCAGAAGACAAACAGATCCCTCATCCTCTGCCTCTGCAGTCCCCATGTGTGGTTCCACTGGCACTGCAGTGCTCGGCATCGCCTCCCATCCTTGGTTATTGAAGCACCCGGTGCCTGCCCAGGAACGCCTGCGCAGCAGCTCCCCTGTCCTCCACGGCCTTGGCTGAGACTCAGAAATGCAACGGCAGATGTGAGAGATGAAATGACATTGGTTTTTCAACCTGCTCTCTCTTTTCTGCTCTTATAATTTCTCCCAAGTAGTGTTATACGAGTCCTTCCAATGTTAAAGACAATGAGAGCTGTGTTTCCCAAAGCATCTTTCTCCTTAATGTGGAATAATGGTGAGCAGGCTGTTCTAGTCGCAGTTGGTCAGTGAAGTTTGCCAGGGAAAAGTGGCTTAATCAGAAAATATGAGCGCCTCAGCTCAGAAATGATTTGTGGCAGCTGACTGAATGGAGCCTCTTGCGAAGCCCTGAGTATTTTTTTAAGTCCCAGGAGCTCCAGTTCCAGAGAAGCACATTCAAGCCTTTTGCAACTACTGAGGGAAAATTGGTGGCATTTGTAACCTTCACCGCTGCTATTCAGAAGAGGGTAGGTGATGAAGTTAGAGGAAATTATATCAATTTCACATAGTTATTGCTGAGATGACAGGCAGTTCACAGATTTTCCAAGGGAATATTGTGTGTCTGTGAAAAATATCCTTATTGTAGGAAATTGCAACACACAAAATTATCCACAACCTGGAAGGTTTTCCATGTCTCTGTTAGCATTTCTTCTGGTCATTTCTTAACAAAACAAAAACAAGACAGCCTGCCCCCCTTCCCTTCCTTCCCCCCCCCCCCCCCCGAAAAAGAAAAAAAGAAAAAAAAGAAAAAAAAAAGCACAATATGTAATCTGTAAGCTGTTACTTGTTACTCATTCCTTGAATAATGGATTCTATTTTTCACAAAGGCCCCAAGCAATGCACAGTCAAGTCTTCTTGGCATCTGCAGGATGGTGCCACACCAACAACCATTGCAAAGGAATCAGCAAAGATTACTCTTGTGGTGTTTGCTTCTTAAAAACAGGGATGTATTTCAAAACATGCAGTGGGGAAGCATTTGCCACCCCTGCTGTCTGGCTCTGGCTCCGAGGGTAGGGACACAGGGTCAGCCTCCTGCCATAACTAACTACGTGTAAACATCTGGGTTTGGGGGTTTGTGCTGAGCTCTCAGGAGATGGGTTCTGCTGTTGCTAATTGCTGTTACTCGTTTGAACAGGAAGATTGTTTTAGAAATCTGCGGAAGGCAAACTACAGAGGACTGTGGAGCTTTACATGAAATTAAGAGAAGTGCTGTTGTGTGTAATCCCTTGTGCTCAAGTGAGCTTGAGCACTGACAATCAGAACTGAAGGACCTGACTCCAGCAAAGCAGGAGCATGAGGTTCAGCCTGTACCGAGCCTGGTACCTGCTGCATTTCCCAGCTTTGTGACCAGGTGGCTGCAGCTGCATCCTGGACACAGGGTTTTCCCGAGCGCAGCCACTGCAGCAGGCTTACCTTCTTCCCAGCACAAAGGGAAAGCCCTGTTGGTAACAGCCACCAGCTATGGCATGCTGCATTTCTGGAGACACCGCCGAGTTTTGCAGTAAGTAAGGGCACCTTGCTCTTCAAGTAGCAGGGCAGCACTCGCTATGCTCCCAGCACCCTCGCTCCTGCAAACAGATGGGCCGTATGCACAAGTTAGGTTTCGGGTGCATTCAGCTATCAAAAGCAATGACCGAAATCACCACCATGTCTACAAAGAATAATGAGGATTAGAGTCCAGCCCAGCGTGCCGGGAGGCTCATTTGCATTCCCTGGTCTGGCTGCTCCCCTTTTCCCCTTGTATGAAAGCAGCACCCCACTCGCACACGTACGGCTGTCTGTCCCTCAGACAAGAGCGCTAAAAAGCTTTCATTCATGGGAGGGCAAAAGATCGTGTTCATCACAGCTCTTTGATGCATAATTCTTACACATCTCATATTTCTGCCACAATTATCATTTAATTTATGTCTCTCCAGAAAAATGCACCAGTCATCTCAGTGGTCACCCTGTTTATCGTCTCCGGCTGCGAGAACTGGTACCAGCCAGGTGCAAGGACAATGCCTGGCTATTAATTTCTCTGCACCAGCTGTTCCCCTCAGCATGCACCAAGTCTGGGTCCTGCTGATGAGAACCCTGTTACGGCTGCTGCTGCGAGTTTAATTTTATTTTAAGAGCTCATCCAGACTGCTTGTTCTGGAAGCATGTGTATGTATAGCAAGGGGTAAGTATATTTTGTAGAAATGTGTATTCCAGGCTTTAAATCTCTCATAGAATAGCTTGTAAATCTGTGAGCTTTTCTTTTCTTTTTCCCTCCAGGCCCATGGGAGATGTGGGTTGGTAGGATGCAATAATTAGCAGTAGTGGATTGTTAACCTACCGTAGCTGCCCATCACGTTCTGTGCTCCAGCATATGGCTCAAACCGTGACTTAAATCCCAAGTGACAGCAGTCACAAGTCCAGTACCTGACAAAAACAGGTGGATGCCAAAAAAAGAGCCTGCACTACATCCCAGCTCTACAAAGACCCCCTAGCCAGCAGGAACCCCCTGCCTTGGACCTGCTTACGAGCCCAAATACCAGTCTGCAGGGGGCAGCTTCAAGGTCCAAGGACAATGCCCATTTGGGCATCTTCTTACATGGACACGGACCAAAAAGAGGAGATAGTGCTATTGTTAAGGAGTTCCTAGTGAATGGGTGGCAAAGGAAAGAAAATAAAATTGGTGTCATGAGGACTTTGAAGCCCATATTGGAGATCCAGTCTCTAGTCACTTGCTTTAAGGAGAATCAAATCCGTAGTTTCCCATTTAAAAATCAAATAAGACTGTGTTTTCAGAGAGTTTCTGGTTCTGGTTTCAAGTTCTGCTGTTCACCAAAACATTATGTGTGAGATTTTAGAAAATTGCTTTGAACAAGACATTTTGTAACAAAAGTGGAGATATAATTTGCAGCTGTAGGAAAACAATGAAAAAAAGGGGGGGGCCAGAAATTAAACTGGGAAAATCTTAGGCAATGATGTCATTGACAGATGTCTTCCAACTAATTGCTTTTAATTTAATTTTTCAAGTAGTTTTCCTTCCAAACCTTTTGCACGAATATTAAATGGAAACAAAACCTACTGCCTTATAGCTATGCCAGTTAAATTTAACTTACACCAGTGGAGATTTTCCTTCCCCTCTTCCTTCTCCCAACTCAGTCTATTCTATTCTAAGTCAAATTTCCCCACCAAGGGATGTAATTCTGCTCCTAAGATTTCTGCTTGCTTCCCCCAGCTAAGAGAAGGAACTTGCCAGTACTTCGACCTTTCTGTCCCTGCTAATCTAACTTGACCAGTAGATGCCAAAGCTAGCTTAGTTATTTTGTATTTTTCCAGTTTTATCTGCCTATAGTCTGTTGTTCTTTGTGTAGACTCAGGTGTCTGCAGAGTAGCACGTTACCTCCTTCTACAGGCTAAACAAACAAAAAAAAGAGACTAAAAGTATGCTCCTAAAGACAGTAATAAACCCCCTGAATAAATTAAGCCACCAGCTTCGAGAGCCCACTCAGAAACAGCTTCAGTTTTAATAGACCTTGTGTTCGTGACTCAGATGTGCGCACACAGCCCATTAAACTGTTGGTTCACGCAGAGACACAGCAATCAGGACCGCTGGCTATTTTCTGTGAGTATTGGCTCTCGGCACGGGAGGTCAGCGTTCTCATCTCAGCAGTTCCACAAGTTTGCAGTGTGGTGTAGAGCAAGCCAACCTCTCTCTCTAGCTTAAGATTCCCCCTTCCTTAAAATAAGGACTGTTGTGTGGCTGTCCCTTGTAAAATGCCTTGAAATCCGTGTATGAAGTCAAACCTAACACTGAAAAATCACCAACAGTATGCATTTACACAGAGATTTCTAACAACCTCCAAAAGCTATCCTAAAATTAAACAAAAACACACACATTCACTCATGAATATTCTAATTAGATAAAGCTGTCTGAAAAGAACACATTTCCAGTACGTCTTTTTTATAATTTGCCTTTTTATTTTTATTTTCAGTTTTGGACCAAATCAGAGCAAACTGGGAAGTGATTAATATTTCCTGCAACTGGGATGTTCCAAGGAAAGGAAAACAAAAACGAAACAAAATAAAAAACACACAGAAATAGAAGAAGGACAGTTTCAAAAAAAATAATTACATTCCCAAGTGAATCATGCACTGTAGACAATGGGTGCCTCAGGTAGGAGGTAAGGAGGAAAAGAAAATTAATCTTGCAGGATGCCTGCAGAGAACCAGATGCACCTCATGCATTTAAATTACTATTCCTCTTCTTTTTTTTATTTTTTTTTTCTATTTTTTTAACCCTAACCCTTAGCCAAAATTCCAGATTCTGTAGTTATTTTATGTCAGGAAGAGCAATTAATGATAAGAGAGGTGGACATCATTGTAGTGAGCTGGAGGTGGCCACTCAGAAGGGGCAGCTCCAACCCCGGGAGGTTTTCCCAGGCCAAAACGTGTCCTTGGCCATCCCTCCTGGCAGGGCTCTCAGGCAGGGCTCATGGGAACACCATGCAGGCAGTGGGTCGGGATGACGCATGTAGGGTTGTGCTGGGTAAAGGTGGTCAATAACTTCCCACAGGCATCAGCAGCATCTCGGCCTCACACAGCAGCCACTGCTGGGTCTCAACACATCTCCACGCAACCTGAACCTTCTGTGTTGCTGCAAGAAAAAGCCTGTTGTTTAACTCCAGAGGAAAAGTGGATCATGTGTCACAGATGATCTCACCAGGAAGCATGCACAAACTCAGTACAAATGAAAATAGGGAAAACACAGTATAGATATAAATTCTAGAACCCAAAATAATCTGGTACCAGGCAAAAAGGAGAAACTAGAAGAAAATTGAGAGGTCTTTTTCATTCTCTAATGCCATCACTCCTTGATTTCTCCAAGTGACCCTGGGGTGGATCATTAAGACTCCTTTCTTTGCTGTCATATAGGCGGAGGCACCACAGGAAAGTGAGCTCAGCATTGGGAACCATGGGGATGCTGCGGTCTCCGTCATTGTGGTAAGACTCCACAGAGCTTTACGGAGGATAACCCCAGGTACATGATCAGAAGGGCAGAGAGAGTGAGAGTTACCTTCAGTCTTTGGAAAAACTGAGGATGGCTGAAGTTTCTTGGAAAAAATGAGCTTTTTTTCTCTCCAAGTTTTCTCATTTCTAATAAGCAAGAGTACTTGTGTCAGGTATTGAGTTTAGTTTTAGGTTGCAGTGTTGTTCAGTGCTCCGGTACAAAAGTCAAATATATTTAACATCCAGGCCTGTAAATCCTCTGCAGTGAAACAGAAAAAAAAAAAAAAAAAAAAAAAAAAAAAAAAAAAAAAAGGAAGTTACAGAACAAAGACCAGCTAATGGGAGTATATGCATGAACGGCCTGTAGCGTTTTCTCATTAACTGCTGTGCTGATTTATATTGTTGTCATCACAATCTTTTGGTATTGTTTCATTATATTCACTGAATATTGTTACAATTAGATTGAAATTTGTCTTCATGAGAGACATTGCCCTTGCTGGAAGCATGATATTCCTGGGCAACCTGTGATACAATTTGGCACTCAAAGCTGCCAGCTCACACCCGCTCTATCTTAATCGCTCTGCATAGGGTGAGTTTAACCCGGTGGTTTCAAAATACCCCTGTCTGCACTAATCCCTCGGATAAAAGGCAGACACAGACCTTTGCACAGGACTGAGGAAGGGAAGATGCAGACACCCCCTGCCCGCAGCTCCCTGGTGCAGGAAGGAGGATGAAGGATGAAGGAGGATGAGGATGAAGGATGGAGGCTGGCCACTGTTGCTGGCTTTCATGCTCACACTGCCAGCAGCAGCCCAGGGGATGTATGCATGTGTTGTGACTCTCACACTCTGCACATCAGACAGTTAAAAAAGACCAAATAATCACTTTGCCACCTTAGTAAATACTGTTACCCTCACCTTACCTACAGGAAAAACGAGTCATCAAGCTATTGCCAAAAGAGCTGGGGCCAGTGCCAGGACTGAGAAACAGGTATCCAGAGTCTCAAGTTTGCTGGCGCTTGCCCAGCTTCTCTCAGACAACAAAACTGATTTCCCATGGAGTCAGACTCCATTTGGCTCCTCTACAGCAGAGGAAGGTTGCAGCCAACCTGTCCTGATATCCCATGGATTGCCCTGGGCAGCAGGACCCTGCAGAATCCCCCTCTTTGCCAGGAGCACATTGTGCTTCCTAGCATTTGGCTTCTCCTCAATCATTCATCACTTGTTGGGAGGAGCTGAGGGCTTGAGGAGCCACATCAGTCCATGCTCTGTGAGGGATTCTGGATAAAAGTGCAGGTCCCTGCCTCTCTCCATGGGAGTCTACATTTGATGACTCAAGTCCCGCCTTTTAGCCCTGCAGCCCCATGCAGTAGCAACAGAGGCTTCCAGTTGCATCTATAAAACCAAAGCAGCAGGCACAAAAAATAACACTGACAAGCTGTGAAGACAAGCTAATGTTTCATTTCTATTTAATTTGCAGAATTTTGCATACATGCATGCAAACTTAGGTGCAGATTAATGCTTCTCATTAAAAATAAATAAATAAATAAAAAATAACAGTAGCCTGGACTTTTCTTCAACTCAAGTGTCACAGAAGATGCTTCACAGGTCCCATATCCACCCCTGTCCTTTTCAAAGGCAGACCAACGCAAACGTCTTGCCCCTGTAAGTTGTAAGTCAGCTCGCCCTGCAGACTTGCTGCCTGTAAGCCCACGAGACTGCCTGTCTTGAAAAAAGCCAGCAGGTGTTCACCTTGAAGTGCTTCCCTCTTGCAACAGAACAAGGAAAGAAAATATTATAAATAAATAAACAGACAAACAAACATCAAACTTAGCAGAGAAAACAAATGCTTGGCCAAGCCTGGAACTCTGAGGGAGACACCAGCTGATTTATCCTACTAACACATCAATAATTCTCCATGCTACAAAAAAAAGTCTGGTTCAGCTTGTTTGCTGTCCTGGCTTTGGGGCTGAAATCCCCCAGCCACATCCTCAGGAAGGAATCTCTTTATCAAAAAAACTGTGCTCTTTGCATTGCAAGTACTGCACGTAGCTGATATTGCCCTTCCACGATACCCTTTAGGTGACTGGCTGTAGCAATGAGCCAGCAATGTGGCAACAGCAGAATTTAGCCCCGGTTTGATGGGATAAGGCAAGTACAGATAATCTGTCACATTTGGGAGCGCTAACAACAATGAGGAGGTCTCTGTGGATATTAGTAGCTCAGTGGGAAAACTCTGTGGATCTATGAGAAAACAAATGTGATACAACAAAGGGAATATGAGGTAGAGACAGGGATTTGAACCTGGCCTGAGGAGTCCACCTCCAGACAGAACCAGCACAAGTGACAGTGGCGTTTGTGTACACAAGGACAATGAGGACACATCTTGTGCTTGCAGCTGGCTGGGGAAGGCTATCAGCTCTGCCTATTTCCTTCTGGAAAGTAAAAAAGGCACCCTGTTCTGCATTAAAAATTAAAATAATAAAAAAGCAAAACTGGAGAATTTCCACACTGGACACTTCTTAGGCCACCTGTGCAAATACCTTTGTATCCATTGGCAACAAATCCCCAAGGTCCATCTGCTTCCAGCCAACACACCGACACCCCCTGATCCAGCTCTGCGTGCTCTTACTTTATGCCCCTTCATTTTACCAGATCATAGAAAGGGAGGAGGAGGGAGAAATCCATGAGATTTACTTTAATCCCTGAATGCAGCTTTGGATCTGCTTTGTATGGTGTCTGACCCACCTTGCCTGTAGGAGCAATGCCCCATGCTGAACGGGTGACTCGATCCTGCCCATGAGAGGAACGAGGAGAGAAGGAAGGGCAGCGAGAAACAGAGGCACTGTGTGGTTTAGGTAAGCATAATACAGCAGAGGCAGTGTTTGTGATTTATGCCAAAAGATTTCCACCAGTTTTCTTGGCTTTTTTTTTTTTTTTTTTTTTTTTTTTTTTTTTAACTAAAACTTGCTGAAGTAAGGAGGCAGAGTGCGATTTTACAGACTCAGACACATTTAGCTGAATGATAGAGCAAAAAGCTTGGGAAATACCTTTCACATTCAAATGCACAAAATAATATGTCTTGTAGTTTGTATCAGCCTGGCTTTCTGCATGCCTAGGATTTAAATGTAAATCTTTGCCAAACGTAGGAGTTTTTAAGAGTGTTAATCACATAGCCCTTTTTACAGCGTGCGAAGTGATTTGAACTCATTGGGGAGCATTAATACCTCGTGGGGAGAGTTCCAGGTTGGAAGACTGCAGTTGCAGCACTGCTGAAGGATATAAATCACTTCAGCTACAGCAGAATGTGATGATTCGAAACCATCAGCTTTGGAAATGGAAAAAAGGCGTGATCTTGAAAGATTCAAACCACTTTGAATATGCTGAGCCCAGTCCTCCAGCTCTGATTGAGACATATGCAACAAACATCAAAGCACAAGCTGTGAGATCAAATACTTTCTGCTGGAAAACTTTCAGTAAAACTTAGCCTTTCTAGCTCTGCATGTATTTAGAAACACTGGGCCTAATTGTACAGCAGTTTGCGCTTGGTGTAATCACCACTGTTGTGCAAACTGAGCATAAAACACCTCTTTTGATCCAGTAATAATTGTACATCATTTTGCCATCTTTGTGAGGTGCAAAGCCATGGTGAACGAGTGCTTTTATTCTGTAAGGAGAAAGAAGTTAGAGTGACACTTTTCTCACTTCCACAAGATTGCCAGGCTATAATAAGCAGGAAAAGATGGCAAAACGAAGGATGCCTGCAAAATTGTGGAAGTTACATAAAATGGAAGTAGAAAAAATGGAAGCACAGCAGCTTCACTCCCACTAGTAACATCAGATGGAGAACAGGTAAACATCATCATCTTTACTGTTTTGTCCTTTAACCTTGCTCACAGTCAGTCTTGAGAACTGCAGGGAAAGCACAGCTTGCAACTGTTTTATGTGTTATTTATGCTAGACCTGCCCTGCCTGAGAGCTCTAGTGTGCTAATGGGAAATTTTAAGAAAGGAAAGCTCTAAACAGGATTCAAGAACAAATAGTTGTCAATTATTGATGCTCAGTATGATGTAATTAGTGACAGTGGATCAGACAGGATGCTTTAAACATTACACTCACTTCTTAAAACCATCGTTTATCCTCAGAGAAGACTAAGTTTACCAAATTTCTAAGCATACCAAAATCATTCTTCTCCTGAACAAGTTTCCCTGCGTTTTGCCATGACTTAGTTCAGCAGTAAAGCTGGTAGGAGAACAAACTGGACTTGTATGTGCAGGTTGTGAGGAGCTGTGTATTCAGCTCAGTTAGTATTTGCTATTGCAAAAGATGTCTGACCTTTTTGGAGGAGCTCAGTCGCTACTGCTGCCTTGTAGCAAGCCTCTGCAAGTTTGGAGGGGAATGGTGACAAATGCTCTGCCTGCCTTCCACGGAGCTCCATTCAAGCTGGGATGACAAGCAGCATTTTCTAGGTTGCCACAGACCTTCTGCCATCAGCATTTGCACACACAAGATCCTGCTGAAATAACTGAGCAGAAGCCCTATCAAAGACAAGAAATTGCATATTTTATATCCTTGGGAAATGCATATGCATTAAATATACCTGTGTGTGAGTGTGTGCACGCGTAAGCACATGTGTATATATGCTTATCGATATGTAACTGTTGATACTGATATGTATATATGCTCTTACTAAACACACTACTTACATAATGTGCTCTAAACTGAGGTTAAACATGTCAGAATTATCAATGATACCTTCCACACAGCCTTAGTTCAGTTTCTTGTATACGTGCAATGGGAGATAACCTTTAATTATTATTATTAATATTTTCCACAGGGATCTTGTCATAGGGTGAGAACTGTGAAAAGGAATAGAAGCAAGACTGGGAAGTAATGATGCTCCTTGCTTCATTTGCTCCATCGTGTAGGAAATGAAACTTCTGCAAAGACCAAAAGCAGGAGATTGCAATAGAGAGCATGGCTTTTGGAATAAAGCAAGTGAATATTTCAAAATAAAATTCAGTTGTATGCCTGCAACTACTACAGACTTCCTCCCCAACCATAACCACAGCTCCCTCACTCTCTTTCACTGGCAGTGAATCTACAGTTTAGACAGGGCAAAGAAGTATGAGAGTCAGTATAATATGGGCCAGTATTGCAGCATCTGTCAGATGCAAGACTGAATCTAAGAAAAGGAAGGTACAAAAACAGGACACAGCACCAAGTGGGATTATGTAGCTATTAATATCCTAACTCCATGTGATATGGTACAGTTCTTCCATAATAGAAAATTTGCAGTTGGCAAAATTCCCCTGGGACATCTTCTAAGCTCCACGGTAATGTATGAAACACGCAAGTTTTCTGAAAGACCAGTCACTTTGTTTGAAAACAACTACAGAAAGTGCTTCCCCAGTTCTCCTTGCTATAACCACCTGTAAGATAGAAGACTGTATCAGATGTGAGTCAAGTAGCTGTTCATAGCACTCGGTAAGAGATAAAGACTTGAAAGCATCTCTGCAGTGCTCCTGACCAGGGGACCACTCTACGTGGAGAACTCAGTGACCCACATCAGTGAACCTGAGCAGTCCAACAGCACATATGCTGCTTGTGCTGCTCGTACAGAGTGATTTTGGGGGCTGCGCTGCCCACATCCTAGGCCACAGGACAAACCTGGCTGCCTCGCCGCAGCAGAGGAACCTGCAGGCATCTCTCACTCACTGCTGGCAATTAGGCCACCTGCGTGGTCTTGCCTTTGACTGGGAATGCAGCAACAAGTTCTCATAAGAACATGGTTTAGGAATAGGGTTGTTTTCTTGTAAAGAAAATATTTCAGAGGGCCAAAGAGGAGGAACCTCTCCATGGAGGGGATCTGCACAGCATGTTGTGGAAAAATCCATCTGGGGCCTGCCAGATGCTGCATAAATACCTGGTGTCTATCATCTCAATTACTCACTATTTATATTCCTCTCTTTATTGTGCATCATTAAAATGACTGTTTTATGAAGCCACTTGTCCCCTTCTACTCATGAGGTCCCACCTGGGGTACTGCATCCAGGTCTGCATGCATAGACTTATCAAAGAAACAATATTTATTTCAAAGAATTTCCAGCAAAAATCCCTGGTGCTACCCAGAAAGGCAGATGGCTGTCTCTTTGATCAGCTACCTTTAACTTTTTCCAGTGAGGGAAGAGACAGCCACCTTTTTGGGCAGTCACCCCATGAGCCACATCTCAGAGCTGTGGTGGAGAAGCAGCACACTGCATGCCACCAAGCAAGGAGGAGCAGAGTGAGTGTCCCCACACCATGTCCCCCACTCCACTTCCCCACCTCATCACTGCGGGCAGGACTGGGCTGCTCACGTGGCACGGGTTCAAATCACAATAAAAGACTGCATCTAGAACATTATTTAATGTCTGAGCTGTGGCCTTGGTACCACCCATGGTATGGTGTCACTAATCCATAGTACGGTGCCACTAACTGTGGTTGGCCATGAAGCCATAAGGTCATGACATTATGCCTGGATGTCTCACAAACTACTTGTGCAGAGGATGTGGACATGCATAAACAATGAATGCAGTTATTATATCTGTGATTTTCATTCTGACTGTCCCCTTGCTTCTGTAGCCATGGTCATACTCTTGTAACATAGGAATGGCCCCATTGACTGCTAAACACTGGCAAAAATAAATGTCCTGTGAAATCCAGAAATATTCTTAGAAATTTGATGCAAAAAATGTATTTTTCTTGTGACCTCACCTTAACCATAGAATACTCTCAGGTTTTAGATTTTAAAAACCTTGCCCTCATCCTGTAGACAGTAGCTTGAAGACATGACCCATTTGCAGTCAGAAAAAAAAGGATAGCTGAGAAGAGACTCAGCCACTCTTTACAAAAGAACTTTCTAAAACCTCATCTTTACATCAGCCTCTCCATATTTTCACAGCCTGACTCATAAAATGCTGAGTGTGTGTGGGAGAGGTAGAGTGGGAGTGAAGGGATGGCACTGCCATTTTAAAAATGATTATAAATAGATAAAACACCAACTGTCTGCATTTTACCCTCAAGACATCATTAACTGGCCAAGATTGTTGCTATCATCTATAGCCTGTAATAACATAGATGGGCAAAGATGATTAGTTTTCCTTCTTAAATTTAAAGGAGACTGTCATAAAGCTTGACAGCAACATACACATACACACATTGCAAGGTATGGCACAAATCAGGATTTTTGTAGACAGTTTCAGCTATGTTTCTTTTTTCACTTAAAATTGAGATTAACATAGCAACTTTAAAAAGGCGCTTGCCTGATTGCTAGCAGTATGTATTAAGGAAGAATTCACAGTATCATTTACTTTGCATTGTTTATACCATTTATTTCCTCTTGCTTCTGTAGAAATAAGCTGGTTTCGATTTCGTTTCTGCAGAACTGCAGAGTGCCTCATGTCTCACCCCAGCTTTCCTGCAGCAGTGCATCTTGACTGTGCTCGGGCTGCAGACCTCAGGGGAATGCGTAACTTCTAAACTCAAAAGCAGAGCCAGCTGTGTTTGGCTGTTTTAAAAATGTAACAGAAGTATGTTGGCTATAGGCCTAAACAAAGTGATGATAATGCGACTTGTGGCTTTGTCATTTTTTTTTTAACCTTTCATTTTCTAGCCTGCATATTGTTAGTCTTGTATTCAATAATGTCAGCAAAACTGTCGAGATCCTTATTAGGGCATGCATTTATGCATGGGGTCCCGAGGACAATTGGGAGCTCTTTTCCTCACTGTGCAAGGTATTTGACAGGGAACCAGGCTTATGCAGGCTGCAGGCTGCCAAATGTGTTTATAGAGAAGAAAACAATTCTGAGAAGCCACACCATGGCCGTTCCCCTCTATCTAGCCAGCTGCCTGGGCTTGTTTAAACGTAATACAATACAAATGTAAATACACAAAGCGTGCATTGTTTTCTGCAAGGCAAAGTAAGACGGGGGTTCGGGAATCTCACCCTGGTGCATTTGCTTGAGCAAGTTGTTTCCTTCAGTGCGGTTAGCAGAGAAGCCCTGACCAACTCCCCGAGGAGCCTGAGGCACAAGCTTTTATAAAGTGCTCTCTCTCCATCTGCTGACATGTTTTCCAGCACACTCCGTGCCATGCAGGAGGTAAGCACGTAGGGCCAGCAGCTACCTGAGCTCACCTGCTCCAAGCATGCTCCTGCCCCCTCCAAACCAGAATGATTTGCCCAGGTAATGAAAAGTCTCTTAGTGGATCCTCATGAAGAAAATTACAGATGTTTCTGTATGGGGATGAGTGTCCATGTTTCCCAGCACAGATCCTGGGGGAATTCAGGCATGAGTGTGTGCTGATCCCTCACAGACGTAGATCTGAAACAAGCACTTTGATATTCTAACACAAATAAGGTGGCAATATCTCTGGCTATATGGAGTCTCATGCGACTTTGGGTTCCCATGAAAGTTTTCCAGTCAGAATTTAGATGCCTATGGACTTGTAGCTGCCTGAGTACCATGTAGATGCTATGAATCACATTCTTGAATTTAAGTACTCAAATACAACCAAATGTACCGATAACGCAGTTATTTCCATAATTGACTTCTGTTCTGCTGTGGCAAAGTGCTGAACTCCTATGAGATGGTGTTGATTGTCTTCAGCTTCAGTTGTTTCTCTTTTTTTTTCTCTTTTTTTTTTTTTCTCTTATTTTTTTTCTTTTTTCTCTCTCTCTTTTTTTTTTTTTTCTAAGAAAACTGAAAGCAGACATCCACTAAAATCATACTATGTTTCAAATTACCATTTTTTAAATAAAGTTTTTTAGAACATTACCTACAGAGACAGACAAGAGCCTCTTAACTAGTACAAAGACCTGGCAATCGTATGTCACCTTTCACCAAAGCTTCACAGAAAACCTGCAAGGTATAAACTCTCAATTCACAGAATCATAAAATATTCTGAGTTAGAGGGTTCCTGGCCACAGGGCCACCCAGATATCAGACCCTCTGAGTGTTGTCCAAACGCTTCTTGAACTCTGGCAGCTTGGTGCCAAGACCACTGCCCTGGGCAGCCTGTCCTAGTGCCTGACCACCCTCTGGGTGCAGAACCTTTCCCTAACCCCCAGCCTGACCCTCCCCTGTCCCAGCTCCATGCCGTTCCCTCGGGTCCTGTCACTGTCCCCAGAGAGCAGAGCTCAGCACCTGCCCCTCTGCTCCCCTCGTGAGGGAGCTGCAGGCCGCCATGAGGCCTCCCCTCAGCGTGCACTGCTCTGGGCTGAACAAACCAAGGGACCTCAGCTTCTCTTCATATATCTTGCCCTCAACATCTTTGTAGCCCTCCTTTGGATGCTCTCTAATAGTTTTATGTCCTTCTATTTTAGTGCCCAAACCTGCACACACTGCTTGAGGTGAGGCTACATCATTTCAGAGCAGAGCTGGACAACCCTTTCCCTTGACCAGCTCTCAGTGCCATGCCTGATGCACCACAGGACATGGTTGATCCTTTGGTTACCATATTGAATCGTGTTAAACTTGATGTCAACCAGAATCCCTAAATCCCTTTCTGTGGGGCTGCTCTCCAGCCTCTAGTTGCCTGGTTTGTATGTATATCCAGGGTTGCCCCATGTCAGGTGCAAAATCTGGCACCTGCCCTTGTTAAACTTCATGCAGATGGTGATTGCCCAGCCCTATCATTTGTCAAGGTCTCTTTGCAAGGCCTCTCTACCCTTGAGGGAGTCAACAGCTCCTCCCAATTGGGTGTCATCTGAAGACTTACTTAGTTTACCTTCGAGTCCTGCATCCAGATTATTTAAATTCCTCCAGAGTGATCTTCTGCAACATTTAGAAGACTTAGAAAAGACCAGTAAATGCTGCTCACTATACATATATATTTTTTTTCCTATAATTGTCATTTACTGTGCAGTTCCCCATCAGGAAAAAACAGTCCATTCTCGAGTACGTGCCAATACGTTTACATAACATGCATATACAAATACATGGTAGATGCTATTATCCTGTCTGGAGAAACAACTTTAAAGATGGCAAGGTGGCTGTAAGACTTTCAGTGTCATGCAGTGTTGTATGTGAGTGACTTCCAAAAAGGAACAAGGTCATGAAAATGAATCCGCAGCATTTGTGAAAACATCCGTACCTGTCTTTAAGCATTTCTCCAAAAGGATGTTGGGTCTGGACCTGATGGGACAAGAGTCCGGAGGTGCTTCTGTAAGTGGTACCACTCCCTTCTTGGGTACCAGCCTGGTACTTGACCTTCTGGAGTCATGCAGGTGCTCTGCCTGAAATAAGCATCATCTGCATGATATCTACGCTGCATCACAAGATAGGACTTCAGGTGTTTTATTCAAAATACCTGCCAGAAGCCTAGCTTCAGTTACTGAAATATGCATCTGTATTGTATCTGAGGCTAAAGCTGTACTTAGAGTACTACACTGAACTGCCACCCTCTGGAAAACTTTATTAGAACAACTTCATATTGAGTAGTTTATGTAACTAGATCTTAAACGTACTGGCTTTTTAGAAACACTGTTAAGCACTTACCCTTGCCTAACCCATACCATTCTTTTTTAAAAAAGGAGTACCTGGAAATATTGACCATACAAATTCTCTGAAATCATTGTACTGGAGCTACTCCAGCCTGCTATTGATTTTATTTGAGAATGCTGAAGGTTTAAAAATGCAGAAGATACCTTTCCTTGAAAATCAAGCCTCAGAAGATCTAAGTTGGTACAAGGGTTGCATCTTTGAGCAAGGAAGAGATTTGTTTTTTAGTGTCAACTGTGACATCAACAGTTTTAACTTCAATCCTGTCTGCACATATTTGAGAGCACTATAAGTATTTCCTTTGTCCTCGTGTTCTCATGTTTTTGTCTTTTTTTTTTTTTTTTTTTTTTTTTTTTTTTTTTTTTTGCGATACTCATTAAATGCATCAAAGGGGTAAATTTGGGTCTTCATTATTAGCTTAGAGGATGGTTTCCAAAGTAAAAAAAAAAAAAAAAAAAAAAAAAAAGACTTGTCTGTAGGCCAGCACAAACAGAGTATTTTGGCATATATCATCATCTTCTGGGTTGCGAAACAAACTATACCATACCGACTTTTGTACTGAGAAGTATTTAGACTTAAATAAGTCATCAGGTCACCAAACTAATTTTTAATCAAGGCAGATCATACGTTGTTCCAGACAGCTGTCAGACATTGAAACATATTTTTGGTCTAGGGGCTCATTTTCCTTCAAATTGTTTGTATTTAAGTCTACCCTTCACAGCTGACATTAGGATTAATTGCTTTCTTATACTCCATAAGAAAAAAATCCATTTATTACAGAGCAAACACGTGCTGTATTTGCTTGAGAAGGACATGAACACTTTCATAACATTTTGCCAGCTTCCGAAAGAAAAGCATATTCATTTTTTGTTGTTGTTGTTTAGTTGGCTGGTCTGCTTTAAATCCTTGAAACCGTGATTCCCACCATACACCAGACATCATATATCAGATGGAGGATTTTCAGGCAGTGGTGAACATGACTCATTACTGATTAATCTTTTGATATCGAGTCATAAGGCCAGGCCTGTGACATTCACTGGTTCATGCTACAGTGGCCTAACAAAGGCTCTGCAACTGTTGAAACTTGCTTACTAACTACTCGGTGCTGCTGGAGGAGAAGAGAATCTCAGCCTGTTTCTGAAACATCCAGCTATGTGTAAATAAAGCTGCTAAGTGTGACTGGCAATATAATCATTTTTTAGCACAGACGAACTTCCTGCTCCTCCTACTCTTCTTCTTTCATTCAAGTGTTTTTTGTGACAAACCAAGTGAAGACAACCAGCTTTACGCGGATATGAATGGCAAAAGTGGCATGGCTGTCACTGAGAGGAATCCCCTGAAGTGGAAAGAACACCTCCAGAAAAGCTTTGGAGGGGAGATGAGAATTAAGCAAAAACAACACGCATTTTCAAAATTTGTTCCAGCTTGAAAATTGCATAGGAAAGATATTACGGCATATATTTTGACCCTTTGTTTGCTCAAGTTCTCAGCAAAAAAAAACACGCTCACATGAGAAATAGCTGTGACAGTTGAAGTTGCTACCACCCATTGCCAGAGGTTATACAACCCGTGCCTCAGCGAATTTACAGCTTAGCCAAAACTGCTTTGAAAGGCACGTTTATGTTCAGTCACTGGATTTTGCATGGAAACAGCTGAGGTGATTGCACACGCTCCACTCCACAATTACTCCAACAGTCCCTGCTGAAGACATACAGTAGTAACATCTTAAATTGCAACAGCTAGATTTGTTTGTCTAACCTTGCTCACAGATTCCACCATGCACTCATGTCTTACACAGATAGGAAACCAAATTAGTTAAGCCACTCTTTAATTTCCTAACATCATCGTATGCAGGCAACCACTCTACTGGTCACTCTTTCATGCTGCTGTCAAAGACTTCCTGCTCAGGACAGTCAGGAGATGACACTTGCTGTTCTGGAATCACTGGTGCTCCTGGCCAACCTACAAAACCTCCCTCAGACCCACAGCTGGTAAGGTCACGAACCCCTCACAGGGGACTGCTGATCATCCTGTTGCTCGCAAAAATAGGTAATGGCTTTCCCATACTTAGCTTCTCTATTATTGTGTCAAGTACTCCAGGAACCACATCTTGTATCCAGGCAGTCAGCTGTGGTAATTATTTCCTTCACAGAGGTGTGGTCCCACACGTGAAAAAATAAATAAAAAATTAGAAATGAAGCCATGAGTACTTGCATAGAGCCTAAAGAAGCCTGCACGCTTCTGTGGCCACTGGACACATTGCACAATGCAGTTAGTTCTTGGAGATGCACTCTTGTTCACGTTGTTCCTTGTCTGCTTTGAGAAGCAGAGGGACAATGAGTCTCAGCTCCCCTGAGACATAGTCACAGTCTGCTCTGGTTGTCCCGGGTTTGTTTTAGTGTCAAGTTTCTCTGTCTCTTGCTACCAAGTGTTCCCAGATGCACTGAATACATTTATCAGCACAGTTAAGAGGATAAATCTAAAATGAGGCATAAAAGTCTCTTCATAATCCTGTCTCAGCTCCAGCCCAGCACTGAGCCCTGAATCTACAGTTGCCTCAGTTTTTAAGACGGAGGGAGGCCCATTCTGTGCTTAAGGAGGTGCTATGAACAGAGAACTATAGCCTGGCTGGGGCGAGCTGCTGCTCTCCATGCCAAAACTCACTTCTCAGAACACCGCAAAGCACTCAGTTTGTCAGCATACTCAGGCTATCCTGGGAAGCCAGACAATGACTCAGGCTTTTGACAAAACACAGAGAGAAAAACAATTGTGGTTATCCAGTAACACAGAGTTGCCAGACCTCCTCCCAAATGCAGGGGTCCTGGCCTCTGCCCCGCTTCTTCCCAGCAGCAGGGCACAGCAGTGCGTGCACTCATGCACTCAGGTCTGCAAACAGAATCGCTGACACCAGCGAGCCATGCCAGCAGCCCACGCTGCTTCTGACCACAGCCGGCTTGTACCCAGCCCAGCTCAAGTTTCCCCACGTTCTCCAGATGCTGAGGCCAGCACAGGCAGAGGCAGCCCAGATCTGTTTGCACACAGGATCTCAGCTGTTTTCCTGTTGCACCAAGCAGAGCAAACAGAGATGAAAGGGACAGCAGCTGAGCTTACACAGCTTTGTGGAGAATCCATAATCACGCATGCACTCTCTGCATCTGAAAGTAAAGACTTTTCAAAGTATTTTGCACTTGTAAAAGACAAGTAAAAGACTGCACAAAACACAAACCAACTAAAGGGTGCATACAGGAAAGCTGGAGAGGGACTCTCCATCAGGGAGTGTCATGATACGACAAGGAGTAATGGCTTCAAAGTTAAAAAAAAAAAAAAAGTAGATTTAGATTAGATACGAGGAAGTTGTTTACTGAGAGGGCGGTGAGGCACTGGAACAGGTTGCCCAGAAAAGTGGATGTCCCATCCTTGGAGGTGTTCAGGTTGGGCAAGGCCCTGGGCAACCTGGTCTAGTGGGTGAAACCCCTGTACAGGACAGGGCAGCTGGAATTAGTTGGTTTTCCAGGTCCTTTCCAGCCCAAACCATTCTGTGATTCTATGAAACTCACCCACTCAATAACTGCAAGAGCTGTGGGGATGGGCAGCACAGAGCAGCATACTGCTTGCTTACCCACTGCTGCTTTCCCCATGCAGCAACTTTCTCCCCACACAACAGAGTATTTTTGTCTGCCAAGGATTAGCAGTAAGCTACAAAACCTTCAAAATGGCTTTTTTTCCCCTCTCCTCTCTTGGAGGGATCTAAAGAACCTAAGATTTCTGTGAGGGGAAATAATCACAACCTAGAGTTGCTGCATCCCTCTTGGTGAAGACTGCATGAAAGCATTCAGGGAGCTCCACACCCACCTCTTCCAGAAGTCTAGGGAAAAAATAAAAAGCCTATTACATTGCCACGTTGCTAGAGTTGAACAAGGTGGAATATTATTCATGGCTTTCTGTGCACAATCTGGTCCTTGAACAAAATCTGATGCAAGCAAGTGAGCATTTGTCTCTTAAGGATCCGTGAGAAAAATTCAAGACAATACCAAAAATTGCAATTAAAAGGCAATGAGTTTGGAAACTCTAGCTGGAAAACCAACCCGTGCTTACTGTGCGTTTATGTGCTCTTTCCCTTGTCAAACTGAAGAAGCTTTACATCTGCCTTAAACTGCATTCCTCACTGCCATCGCTTTGACGGAGCTGGGAGTGATGAGGAATTGCTGCAGCACTGGTTTGCTTTAGCCACTCCTCCTTACACTAAGGGGAGGAACATCAGGGGGCAGGAAGGGTTGGAGGTTACAGCAAACTCTGTTGAGGAAATTCAGCAGTGTGGGAAGTAAACTGTGATTGCCACACAGAAGCAAATTATTACTAGTTTGTGCTTCATTGAATATGTCGTGCTCAGTTTGCTTACAAACCTGTTATGAAGCCAGACTACTTACACATCCAACTCTTGGAAATAATTTTGCCACGTGATTCAGTCAAAGAATGCCCATTCTTTGGAGTGAGGAGCAGTAACAAAGAAAGAACATTCTATCTTGCTGGCATGCTGCCTGTGAAGTCATTTAACTATGATGCTTATAGAAATTCAGTTTGCCTTCATTTCCGATCGCAAATAAAGAGAGAATCAACCACTGCAATAATTATATAAATCGAAGTATGTGCTTTTATTTTATACTTTCATGGCACGTTTAGATTTGTAAACATTAAGACACCAGTTCTATTTCTTCATATATTGAAAATAACCATCAAGTACATTTAGGAGTATTACCTGAGATTTAAAAAAAAAAAAAAAAAAAAAAAAGAACTGGCATTTTTTACCTTAATCGTGTACAGTACTGTTTTAGGAAGAATTACAAAAGGGAATGTTTTTCCAAAATAGGATCATTTCCTTTCAACTATAAAGACATAGAAAATACATCAAAAACACTATAGAATGATCAGCCTGATTCAGAGGATGTTGCAAGTCATTGTCTCAAACAATCCAATTAGCACACAACTGAAATGCAGATTGCATCAGTCCTGCAGTAGTACGATATCAACATTGTCATGAACACCTTGTAAAAGCAGTTCCCCTTGATAAGTGACAATCTTTCGTCGTTTTGCAGCCTTAAGAGTTCCCACTAGGGCTTCAAAGAGGTTGGCACATTTTTCATCAGCGAAGAGCACACCAAATTTCACGCTCACTTGTCCATCAGCATCTAAATCAAAGACACAACATGAAAGCACATGCAGATACTCTTTCAGTTAGGAGATGACTGGGGGAACAGAATTGATAGGCAGTCAGAGTGCTGAATGTAAGCCCCATAGTATTTCCCAGCTGCGAGTAACCTAACTTCACTTCCACGAGGTTTGACTTCATAATGGGAAACATACTATGAATGCTGATGATTAATGGTAGACAAAGGTCCGGCCTGTCAAGACTTTCCTTTCCCCCCCGCCCCAGAAATTTGTATCAAGGAACATATCTGCTATGTTTATGTTATGAAAGACTGATGTCTTTCTGGAGCCTATGAACAATGCAGGCTATCAAACTTCCTTGAAGCATAAGAAGGAAAATTGTCTTGAATACCTAAAATGTTTAAATACTTTTTTTTTCCCCTACCTATTAATATTTAAGGTTCCTTATGAAGAAGGTATAATGGGAAGTCATTTATCACACAAAGAAAGAATTTTAAAAGGTTAGCTAGGTTTTTCTTAAGCAGCAAACTCTTAAACAGTCATATCAAGTACAAGATTTATGTATCAGGTTTTGAAAAAGAAATGTAATTAAATGAAACTGCATCAGAATTTAAATATGTGAGCAGGTCCTACATCCACAAATTGCACAAATACTTGTAAAGAAAGTGGAGCTTTAACAATGAAAAGCAATCTTAAGATAAAAATCTATATTTTATATAAGTTTAAGCAAAGTTAGGGACTGTAACTCCTGGATTAGAGTTTCAGGCATACAGATCAATTCCCTCTAAATAACACTGTGATGAATATAACTGAAGAACACAACTTTCGAAAAACAGAAGTTACAAAGAAAGGAGGTGAAATATAAAGGTGCCATTTCTTTGAAGACTGCAGCAAGTATCTTTGTCTAAAAAAGGTAATTTTAGATTTGTCTAAAAATGTAGTGGGGGCAGGATTTCAGGTCTGCTTCTTCTCTGCTGCAAAGGCTTAAATGTTTAACTTCACAACAGGACTGCTTTAAGGGATAAGACACAGGGAGCACCGCACAATCTAGCAATACATATATATGGAATATATATTTTCAAGTTACCTGAACCTGCTTAACTAAATTTGCCAGGTTCACAACAGGTTGGTATAACATGATTACATTTGCGTGTTCAGAGGTATACAATACTTACTTCTGGTTCCCAGTCGCCGAATCTCCTCAACTAAGAGGGTAATTTCATGTTCCACGTTCATTGTGGTCTAGAACATAAAATAAATTTGTAGCAAAGTTATTAGTAGACCTGTAAATCCGTTGCACGTGTTCATCTTGGCCTGTTCTCTGTTCATCAGGAGTATCACAATATTTTGTAAATCCCAGTTAGCCCAGAGGCACATAATTAGAGGATCTTCTGACATTTTAGCCTTGAAAGGATAAAGAGCCTTCACATCCCCACGTCTGTGGAGAAATGGATAGAAGCTCCCACCTTGGTACCTTCTATACACAAACCCAAGGAACTCATCTCAAAAAAAGGGGAGGGGGGGGGCAGGGAAGAGAAGAAGGAGAAGGTGTTTTTATGTGTTCTTGCTTGGTTTGGCTTTTAAAGCGCTTAGGCCAATCATTATCACAAAAACAAAGCATCCTGCTAACATCACAGGTCTTCAGGGTCCTTGCAACTTTCTGTCAACACCCACAATAAAAAGGGAGCCTCTTCCTTTATGTTTTCCTCTGGGATATAGGATGAATGGTAGGTGAGTGGCCTTGGTTTGCATGTGCATTTAAACCCCACCACAGCTTTCCACTCATGAGACAGCCCAGACATCCAGCTGGTTACAGCAGGTCTGTGCATGCCATGCCTGAAAGGACAGCATCTGCCACACGTCTGCTACCGAGAGCAAAACCCAACCAGAAACAAGCCATGGAAGTGTCCTAAGGCAGCCAGCACTCATCTCCTTTCATATAGATCCCAAGAAGCAAAACTTATCTCATGCACCTCTGCTCTGAAAGTTCCCCCAGTGTGCATCAATGCCTTCCGTCACTTCAGCCACATGCAGCTTGGTAGATAGCAGCACTACAGTCACGGGAAGTACTATTTGGCTACAACACATCCCAGATTAACAACCACAGGCACCTAAAAAGCCGTTCTGTGATGCAGTATAAAAAGCAGCACCAACACGATGCGAAACTCCTTCAGCAAATGTGGGCATTGAAGGAAGGACACGAAACCATGCCCCACGGGGAAAGCAAAGCATCAAACGCAGCTTCTGCTGGTGCTGGCACACAGGCTGGAACAAAAGCTACAGAGAGCTACCCTGGAGCTCAGCGCTGTCCAAAAGAGTCTCAGAGTTGTGAGCAGAGCGACCACAGCAGTTGTTCAAGAAATAGCACTTCTGCACAGATCTGGTTAAGTAAACGGTGTTAAAAATTAGCATCCGGGTGCACCACAAACCTATCCTGACAGGAGGGCTCCCCTGCTTTCCCTTTTTATTGAGCTAAAGTAGGCAGCGGGGGCACAGTTCCACCTCCTGACCCTTCACCCATTGGTCTGAGACAAAGAGGTTGACAGAGGCTGAGCTTCAGATCCCAAACTCACTTTAAAAACAAATAAATAAATAATCTTTTTACATGCAAAATTAAGCAGGCTTACTACCAGCAGGGGTTTCAGACCCAGCCTCACCCCCTAACCCACCCTCAGCACAAACACCCAAGTGGATGTGAACAAACTAACGCCCAGCACCGCGACCAGCACCGCGCTGCCCCTGCCACCACCTCCTCCCCGAAGCCTGCCTTCAACCCTCCCGGCTACACAAATTCCGCAGCTTATCTGCGTGAGGTGAAGGCGAGGCGCCGCTACTCACCCGCCCGCCGCCGCTGTCTCCCCCCGGAAGGCGCAGGCCGCGGCGCCGGGGGCCGGCTGAGGGCGGTGGCTGCGGTGCCTCGCTCCGCCCGGCCGGAGGGGACGGGGCCGCTCCGCCTCGCCGCCCCCGGCCGAGCGCCTCAGCGCCCTCCTGCGAGGAGCCGGCGCTAGGGCGGTGTGGATCGGCCCCGCTGCCGCCTCGGCACGGCGGTGATCCCCGGCTTGGTGTCAGGGCACCCGCCTGTGGCAAAGGCGTGGATGGAGGTGTCTCGTAGAATCAGTTCCCAACACGTCTGTAACTCCTCCTGCTCCTGCTCCCAACGTAGAATAGTTTAAGTTGGAAAAAGATCAGCAAGTCCGACCGTCACCACAAAACCCACCACTAAACTATGTCCCTTAGTGCCACATCCACACATCTCTTAAATACCTCCACAGACAGGGACTCCACCACTTCCCTGGGCAGCCTGCTCCAATGTTGGACCACCCTCTCTATGAATAAATTCTTCCTAATGTCCAACCTAAACGTCCCCTGGTGTAACTTGAAGCCATGTCTTCATATCCTCTCACTTGTCACCTGTGAAAACTGACTGACAGCCTCCTCACTGCAACCTCCTTTCAGGTAGCTGTAGAGAGTGATGAGGTCTCCCCTCAACCTTCTCCAAGCTAAACAACCCTGGTTCCTTCAGTCACCCCTCACAAGCCTTGTTCTCTAGCCCCGTCACCAGCTTTGGTGCTCTTCTCTACATGCACTCAAGCACCTCAATGTCCTTCTTGTAGTGAGGAGCCCAAAACTGAACACAGTACTTGAGGTGGTGCCTCAGCAGAACTGAGAACAGGGGGACAATCACTTCCCTAGTCCTACTTGCCACACCATTTCTGATACAGGCCAAGGTACCATTGGCCTTCTTGCCCACCTGCACACACTGCTGGCTTATGTTCAAGCAGCTGTCAACCAGCACCCTCAGGTCATTTTCTGCTGGGCAACTTTCCAGCCACCCATCCACAAGCCCATACCACTGCACTGGGTTGTTATGACCCAAGTGCAGGACTCGGCATATAGCCTTGTTGAGCCGCATACACTTGGCCTTGGCCCATCAATCCAGTCTATTCCAGTCCCTCTGTGGAGCCCTTCTACTGCCAAGCAGATGACCTCTCCCACCCAATTTGGTATCGTCTGCAAATTACTGAGGGTGCACTCAACCCCTCATCAAGATCGTTGATAAAAATATTAGGCAAAACTGGCCCCAATACTGAGCCGTGGGGAATACCACTTGTGACTGGCCTCCAACTGGCTTTAACTCCATTTACAGCTCTTTGGGCCTGGTATGATGCATTGTGTCCCTTCAGTCACTTTCTGTTATTGCACCATACTCTCCATTGCACCCCAGGTGACACCATGCCAAACAATTCTCTTTTCCAAGAAAACCAATGAACAAGGTTAACATAATTTACCTTTCATTAAGTCATGTTGCGTTTTCATTTGATTGTTCATTCAGCTCTACATCCTTGAGCTCTACCCTGTAGACAGAATGTATTTTGATTTGCTACTGCTGTTGTCATTCTTTGCATCCTTTTCAGCTCCTAGAAATATGTAAATCTTCTCCCAGGGACACAGACATTAAAACTGAGAGCAGCACAAAATCCTCCAGAGCACCGAGACCACCACTACCAGCCTCCTGGCCAGCAGCCTGACTCACAGCAAATCTCTTCTGAAAATGCCCAGGCACTACCATCCCAGCTCTTCATCTTACTACCATCTCACCTCTTCAACAGGCACGGCTGCCCCCAGAGCAGAGCAGGTGTAAGAGGCTACTTCCAGTCCCCACAGTTCACATCATCATGCACCATCTTCTAAAGGCAAAACTGAGACCCTCTCTCAGGCTGTGAGCTGTGCAGCTAGGTCTGGTCCATCACTATGCTGTACAAGGATGAATGAAGATGCTAAAGGCATCTTAAACCACTACAGAAGCTCAGCTAGGGTTCATTTGGCAGAACCTGCAGCTAGATTAATTGATTTATACAGTGGAAATGATACCATGAAGATCCATTTTCATCACTCCAGGGATGTATAAGAGACCACACCCCTTCCTTTTTCATTTTTTTAAATGTCAGTGTTTTTATTAAAATATTAACCTTTCATAATAAAAATAGTAATTTATACGTACCAGAATTTCTGATTATTAAAAAAGTGCTGCTTTCTGCACAAGGAGCTATAATATTCATCAGGTGATAGCTGCAGAATATATAATCACAAACAGATTAGCCATATTTAACACCTGTAAGTGGTGCTCTTTCCAAAAAAAAAACAAACCCTGATAGTTGGGGAAAAAAAAAAAAAAAAAAGTTAAAGGCTACATTCCCAGGTCTATAATGAAATTAATTAGATTCAAGCCTGTCTGAAAAAAAAGGAGAGAATCCTCTGAAAAGTGTAGCATCTAAAGAGCACTGTAACTATGCATATCCTGGCATATGTACTTAGCATATGCACACACTCCTTTTCTTATGATCGTCATTTTGTTGGCCAACACAATATTAAATACTATAGTAAAATGGACAGAACTTTAAGGAAAATATAAGATAAATCTATTAAAATAGAATTTAATTAGCACTTCAGCAAGTATGGGAAATGCTCCAGTTATGTAGTAGTATAGAATAAGTGTTAATTTTATGTTTTTACTTTTAACAACATGTTTTCAGTTGTATCACATAAGTACTCTAGATTCCTTAGTCATCAGAACAGCATTACATTTGCACAAATAATGTAGGACTTTGTTCTGAGGAAGGTAATTATTAGTATGGATGACTTATGTTTGATTGAGCAATAGTTTGGGACATTTCTTGCCAAAGTTGTTATTATTTTTATGAAATCTGTGTTAGAAAATCTTCTCTAATTCTGTTTTGTCACAGACCTTGATTTATAAGAAGTATACGAACTGCACATCTGAAAAAGACCAAAAAAAAAAAAAAAAAAAAAAAAAGTATTTTCTTACCTTAGTTTCTTCTAACCCCAACCTTTTTTTTTTTTTTTTTTCTTTTTCTTTTTTTAAAAATCTGAATTCTGTCTTTTGTAAAGAAACAACGTCATGTATCCAAGTATTGGCCCCAAGGAAGATAACAGGAGACTATCAAAGCATAGTCTGCTTTCACTACTATTTTTTTTTTGGGGGGGGCCCTTTGTGATGTTAGAAAAATTCTAGGTAAATCAAAAATCAAAACTAACTGTTATCATGACAATGAAGGCAACAGTGATCTGTCAAAGTATGAAAATGAGCTGGGCAGCATAAGGACTAAAGGGCTGAGTATGTCCTTATAGGAGCAGCAGCAGAGAGCAGGAAATGTGAAAATTGTGAAGATGGTGAATTTCTGTTTTTCCGTTCCCATGAAATGATACTTAAAACAAACAAACAAAAAAACAAATATATGTAAAATAGTCCTTCACAAGCACACAGGGCAGGCATGGAGATAGTGCTCATACATATTTCATATCACTGGTTAAGGTCATCATCATATTCATGATTCAAATTCTTCTTCCTATACTTACCATGAGTGGCCCCCAAAAGTCATGAGATTCCACCTTAACACAGACTACTCTAATTTGACCTTTATTAGCATCTCATTGCACTGTTTCTGTCCTCCCAGATTTACAATTCTACATCAAGGCAGCCCAAACCAGGAATTATGCAACACAAGATTTAAAGCACAGCTTGAGAAAACCAAAGCAGACACACTGATCTGATCAAGCAATCAGTTTAACCCAGTGTTTTGCCTCCAGCAGCGACCAAGTGCAGGCATTTGGCAAAAGAATATAGTAAATGAAAACTATCGGTTGATCCCCTGGTTTCCCTCCAGGCTGCTGGCACTTACTGGATTAGGTTAGGGATTTCCTGAGCTAAAGGTTATAACCTAATCATCTCGTTTCAAAGCCAGAGGTGGATATTTGTCTGTGAATTTGTCTAATTCCTTAAACTTAAACTTTCATTTCATGTCATCCTGTGACAGTCATTGCTTAATTAATTTATGGAACTATGTGAAAAAGCAGTTCTAGCATATTTTTACGTTCCTTCCTGAGAACTCAGTAAGTGGTTCCAATTTCCTATGTTGTAAGCAAGGAATTATTTCATCTCCACCTTTTTCCATCAGGTTCATGACTATAGCTCACCCACTGCACATCTTATTTTCAAGCTGAAGAATCTTAGTTTTAATTTCTTGAAAGCTGAATGCCTTCCCATGTTGGTGATCCTTGTTGTTGTTCTTTATAATTCTACACATCATTCCTTGTTCTTACTTGAGATTGAATTACTAGAATTGTTAGCATTATTCAGTGTGTGGGTAAAGCATACGCAATGGCATAATGATGCTTTCTATTTTGTCCTCAGTCCTAACAATTTCCAACATCTTACTTGCCTTTCTGAAAACTGCTAAGCACTGTGCATGGTGATTTCACAAACTATTTGCAAAGTGGTAGTAATTAATTGTTCTGTTACAGATAATTAGGATTGTTCCCTTCACCCCCGCATATTACTTTGTGTTTTTCAATAAAACAACCATTGGCTGTTTTACTGTGTGATCTGAAATAGGATCGCACACGCATTGTCATGTTTTTAACTGTCATCAATAACAACTTTGAACAACACAGATTCAAGCAGAGATCCTGCTAAAAGTACTTTCTCCCGCAGGAAAGTTGGCCACCAGCTCTATGTTTGTCTCCTCCTACCTTTGAGGTAGTTACTGATCCTGAATGCAGCCTGTCTTCTTATCCCATGAGAAATTAGTTTTGCAAAAGTGTTTAGTGTTTGCAGTAAACATGTTGTAAACGTGCTGTTTAACAGGTTTCTCCCGAGACAGGCAGCACAGGCTCAGCTTGAAAAAGGCGTGTAAAAGAGTTACAAGGTCATTTGCTAGGTAATGGCCATATTGTCAGATTTCCAGCATATTTTAAATAAATAACTACCTTTATGATAGATAAACTATGCAATTCTTGCTTTGTACAATACTGTTCTCTTGAGTTTTTGTTGCATTATATAATGTGCTTGTGAATAGGCAGACACATGCACCACAAGCACACATGGAGGTCTCTGCTGAGAGAGAAACATGTTCTCTAGAAGACGTTCTAAGATCTGACCCTGTGATTAGCAGATTTTACCACTAGAAGAGATCATCTTATCTGCCCTCTTACATAACCCAGGTCTCACTTTGTTCTTTCAATGGGGTTTTGTTTGACTTGTTGATTCAGTAGACACGTGAATTCCTGTCGCACATACCTGCACAATCCCTTTGCTGTCACACCAGCAACTCACACCAGTGCAAGATGCCAGAAATTCTTTTTACTGTCTCCAAATCTGGACAAAATTACAGTGCTGTGATTCCACCAGGAGTGTGCGTCTTAGCCCAGTCCCGTCACGTATCTCTGCAGCTGGCCTGCCATGAGTCACTTCTCAACATGGGTGTGCCATGCTCTGCAACCCAGTGTAGGGTTGTGACTCAACCTAAAGTAGTAAAGCTACTTCAGCCCCGGCTAAAATAGGTCTTTAAAAATATGTCTTTGCATGACTTAAAGATTTCAAGTGGCAGAGGACTGACTACATTCCTAATTCCCATGGACTTTGTAACACCACAGAAAAAAATAAAATATCTTTTCCTTGAACAAGACAGGGTCACTGGCTGCATTAAGAAACATAAAATCACAGCAGCTCAGTGCTGGCATAGAAATCTGAGGTGAGTAAACAATAATCAGAGAGTATGGTTGTTTTTAGAGACAGTCAGAACAACTATATTGTTTGAGACAAGCCATTCAACCAGGAAAATAGCGCTGTATTCTCTTATCAACTCTGTACCCAAAGCATCTCCATCATTCTTGGTCCAGTCATTAGTCTTACTTGGCCATTCTCTCTGTCTTAAGTCAGCAGTTGTTTCAAGGGAGAAAATATTTTTTCCAAAACAAATAACTTAGTTTTGTAAAACCTTACATAAATTTTCCTGTAAAGCCATGTTTTAAAAGATTAATTGTATGGATTCTTGTCTTTGCTTTTCCTGTGAGGACAAAAACCAAAGCAAAACAAAACAAAAATGTTCTCTTTTTTTCTTTTGATGAGCTGAAAAAGTAACCTAGCAAAACATAAGCATTTCTTTCAGTGTAAAAGTAAATGTGACGGGCCAGCCTCAGAACAAGACAGACTATAAATACAGACACAGTTACTGCTGACAGTCTTGGCACCTGAATGAGCACTTCCATGGAATTAAATGGAGTGATTCACTTACACTGTTATTCACCTGTGTCTGCCTGTGATGTGATGGAGGCCTTACTTCAGAAATGGCCTCAGGGCATCATCCCCTCCTTGTTATCCACTAGATGCATCAAACAATGCAATGCCTCTTCTCCCTAGATTAAGCATGCTAATCTTTACTACAGCTGAGCAGAAAAGGGGAGGAGTACTTAAAATTCTTGATGTAAATGACTGAAATGACTTGCCCTACAGCTAACCCGAGAGTAAACCTCTGCGTAATGACAGAAATATGCTACATCAGTACAGCCTAAAAGACTGCACTCATAACGTTGACTGTCAAAAGAAGTATGGGATGACCTTAATCATATGTCTGATAGTAGTTACTTGAGAACCTTAGGACCAAACTCAAAACCTGTCTAAACACACACAAGGTCAGAATTAGTGCAGGATTCATGTTAAGCTTGGGTAATGCTTTTCCATATAGGAGGCTGTGAAGCAAAGAGGATGTGCAGTGATGTGTTTTTTGGAGAGTATCAAAAAGTGTTTGGGGACAGTTTACACAGAGAAAAAATAAATAAAAAGCTGATTGTATTTCATGTTTTATGGTGTTCTTTGCTATAACAATGAATATTTGTGAAAGAGAGAAACATGAAGACTAATTACTTTCTCAGATTCCTTTCATCAAAGTATCTCTTGTAGCAAGGAAACAGCACTACATCTCTTAATTTCCACATAGAATGGTAGCAGATGAGTCATCTAGTCCCTCTGTACTCCTGTTTAGTATGCATCACATAAAAACAAAAAGCAACAACAAAAGCCCCCTCTCCTTCCCTCTACACATATACATACACATACTGACATTTTGGGGACTTTTTCAGAAAACCAACAAAACTGTCTTTACATAAGGTTGTCAACTAATGGTAGCAGAGATGACAGCTACATTAATATAGAATTACTATTCACACCCCTTTCAAATACAGCTTTAGGTATAATATCTCTATTTATTAGTTTCATATAAATTTCCTTCCTAAAGCTCAAGTGTTTATAATGACTCATGACAGAAGGACATCAAATCTTCTCCTGAAGGAAATCTTACTGCAATAGTGCTGTGAATTGACATTTGTCAGAAAACATTAATTTAACATATGAAATGTTGTCAATGCAAAGCTTGCTACATTAATTTTTTTTTTCAGTGGAATGTCAAGACCTCCTACTGGCCATGGAAGCATGTCAGTGGACTAATGACAGTTAATAATCATTTAATGCAATGATCCTGTTTTATACGCGTTATTTTTACGAATAAAACCTGTAACTTTGCTACTCCACATTCAAGTTTCTCACCTCAAAAACTTGATTAAGGTGCAAGATACTGGATCATTTGACTCCAATAATCTTTGCAATTAGACTGTATTTACCCTATATTTTGAACTCAAGTACACTTGACTTAAAGTCAAAGTCAAGGAGCACTTTATTGGTTCCTGCTTATGGAGAAGTGTGTTCTTAAAATGCAGTTTTCTGGTTTTAAGATTCAATACCAGCTCTGAAATTCGAATTAGGTTCAAATTCTTAACTGTTCAAACTTTATTAATTTCATTGTCACTGCAGCTGCAAGCCTTTTCATCCTCCATCATCTGATGCTGTTTGAAACTACAACACAAAGCTCTAGTCAGACTCCAAATGCTGACGGTCTCACCTATGGAGTTGATGTTCTAGGAGGAATTTCTGTCAAGGTGCAGGACGTCAAACTGTCTCTGATTTCAAATGGTAGACAACTATCTACTAGGGAAGTACTATGACAACACCAAATTAATTTACACTGTTGAACATACCATAGAGGTTGATTACAAACTGATGCGTCAGTTTTCTCCTGCACCTACAATTTATAATCTTGCATGAATTTTCCATCTGCTGCATTATTTGTAATTGTGAATCCAAAACTTCTGGGATAAATCTTACCATTTTTTTTTCTCTAGAGGAGTGTTTTTTGTTGTTTTTTTTTTTTTTTTGTTGTTGTTGTTGTTTTGTTTTTTTTTCAAGCATCTCCAATGCATTGGAGAAGATTAGATTTAAAAACATAGTTAAGAAAATTAAGTGTAACTACCTTCTTGTTTGGCTCATAGATACCCTACATAATTGTTACATGTATATAAGTGCTTCTCAATAAATGCTTCTCAGGGTGTTGTGATGTAATATTTTGAAGCAAATATCTGTTCTTTGTCACACAAATGTACAATGGACACAAATGAATAGGACAAATGCATTTCACTTTCCCTATTTTTAGTCAAGAAAAACAGACAAGCTGTGTTGCACACAGAAAAGCATTTTCTCTGTATTTCTCTTGTATTCCCCAGCATATTACTCCATTTAAAAAGTTCGTCTCCATTTTGAATTTAAGGGAGCCTTATGAAATAAAACAAGGTGTCATGAAAGTGTACTTCTGATGGCCTCCAATTTTGGCAGAAACAGTATGGGGTTGGAGGGCTGTTGATGATTCTGGAAACTACATACGTGAGTATCTGTGCACCAAAAAAAAGGCACATAAATAACTGTAATTAAGGTTATATCATGAAACAGAAATGGGAAGGTGCTTTTGTTTTTTCTTTAGACAATGAGATGCATCATGGACTAAGCAGAGTAAGTCAGCGCAGGATGAGGAACTTGCCAGCTACATATACAAGGTATGCATGTCCACCAGAGAGAAAAGGTACGTGTAGGCACATGTACAGCATTTGGGAAGAGGTACAAAGGAAATACCAGCTGTCTTCTTTAGGAGTATATTCAGGAGAGGTGAGCACTTAAAAAAGAAGTAAAAAACAGAACAGGGTCTTATTTTCAGTTATTTTGCACAGTTACATAGCTGGAGCTTTAAGAAGACAGTTCACAGACATCCTACAGGTGGAGGAAAAATGGAGAAAGAATGTCTAAAACAGAGTAAACTGATAGTTATGCCAATCAGTGGATCAATTCTATGTAGAAATAGGGAGGTTTGTAAAGCCAAAGAGTACAACATTCCCTCTTTCACTTCCATACTGATTATTTTATTTGCCAATGGAAGCAAAGGAGAAAAGACAGTGAATGGAAAAGAAGTTAGCGAGATCCTCACCTCTTGTTTTTCCTTAAAAGGGTGGGTTGTGACCCTGCATGCTCTAATCTTTTAGAAGATTTCCATGGATCTCAGCTGGCATTTCTTCAGTGCACCTTTCAGAAGAAATTGCACTGGGATGTACATCAGCCATTGAGAACTTTTTATCTGTAGATGCTAGCAAAGTGGGGTAATATGAACTGCACAGAGAACACAGTGCATACAACTAACATCCTCCCTGAAAAGTCAAACAGTGTTTAAGAAATCATTGGGTAAAGTGCAGTGTCTAAGAATTGGGGTAGGAATAGAAACATCCCTAGTATTAGATCAGGTTTTCAGATTGTATTACTTGTGCATAGACCTACATTAGTAGCCATAGCATAAAGTAAAATGTCTGCTTTGTTAGTTACCTGACTCTGTGAGTATATGGTTATGTCATATAGTAAAGAAGAAAGATGAGGGTCTCACCTATTGAAGAGCACTACTGTGGAGAGAGTTTCAGTAAACAGCTTGGAGCTGTTTTCTTACTTTTTGATAGATAAAGGCACAAGGATGAAAAAACAGTTCTTTGTTCAGAGTTGTAGGTTAAGAGACATATAACTCATAATGCAATAACTGAAGTACCAAGGCTGCATTGTTGACTCCATTCTCTTGTTTACCCAAAGATTCCTAAAGCAAATGCACAAATTATCCTCAGCATTAACAGCTTCTCAAAATAGCGAATAGTCATCAATAAAGACTTGGTATGCCTGTTAATTAGTTACTATAACAGAGAGTGTTTCCATCACAGAGGAAGGCGAACAGAAGGTGGTAAGCCTAGTACCTCACCAGAAGTAGACTCTTTTTCATTCACTCACTTTCTGAGGAATGCACATCCTTTATTTCATTACTGGGAAATACAGTTTGTACACGTTCCCAAGCTAAAAACTAACCGCAAAAGCTATTTTTCTCACAGGTCAGATGTGAGGAAACAGAACCATTTCACTTCCTTCAACATCCCTATATAAAGAGAAGAGGAAAGTGGGACCAGACCTATTGTTCTTACAGCTTCCTGTCTCCTTTTTGATTCTGCCTCATTTGAAAAAGCAGGGCGCTGCTGCTTAGAGTGCATCATCTCCACTTAGGGTATTCGGATATTTAATAATATATAAATGGCTCTTGTACAACACAGACAATATCAGTAGAGTCTTCGTTTGATAAAAAGGCTGTTTGTCAAAGGTAGCTGCTGCCTCTGTTTTGCTTTCATATAAAATATTGTAGCTTTTCAATCACAACTCATTCAAAATGAGTTTTATCTCTTCCAAGAGAGTAAGATGAAAATGTACAAATATATAATCTGCCCCTCAAGAAACTTTGCTTTTTTTTTTTTTTTCCCCAGTATTTTTTTCTGATTCTTCAGTTGTTTGAGTGGCTGGAGTACAATGATCAAATATAAAGAGGGGAAAGGTCTGAGTTATGAAGTACATTTGGCCCACTGTTGGCTGCCCTCAGCCTGGGCTGTTTGGCCAGGGTCACACCAATTCTCATTGGAATGAGCTGGGAAATGGTAGAAGAGCTTTCTGCTCTTGCCCAGCTAGGAGCTGTAGCTGGAGATCTGTGGAAGCAAGCATGAGCTCACAGCTCCCCACAGGCCCTGCATGCTGTCCAGTGCTAGTTCTTCTGTCTGTACAAGATCCTCCTCAAAATAACTACAGTGATCATGCCCTCAGCTTCTACTCTTTTGATATCTGAGGCATTTTTAAGAGGTCTATAAAAACAAGCAGTATCCAGACATTTTCCAGAGCAGGCTATGGCTAGGAAGAGCTAGTATATCTCCCTGTGTGTTGGGAGCTGATATGCTGATACGTTCTAGATTACCATCTCAGCCAGACAACAGCAGTGGTTGGATTCCTATAAAGAATCAGCCTCGCCTTGTAGCACCGCAGTTGTCTGATCTGCTGTGGAGCACAGAAGAGACACCAGCCTTTCAATCAGAGAGGCGACAACACGTTCTAATCCCTTCCAAATGAGAATTGTTTCCTCTGTAAAAGAGCCAAACCACCCTTAGCATGAAAGAAAAGGCACATTGGAAGAGGAATGATGCAAAGAGCTGCTTTTCTTCACCTCTTAATTCACCTTCCAGAAGAGGGAGATGCATTCATGTGCTCAGGGCAGACTCCCTCCTCTGTCACAGACAAATCCTGTCAATGGACCTTGGTGGGAAGCACAAATGTGGACATGCACAACTTGGTAGTTATATGAAATAAATGTGAGGATAGCAAAAGATGCAATTTTTCTTTCTTTCTTTATACATCTATATCCATTCCTTCCTGTCGGTTCCTAATATGCTCCTTCCATGATTAATTGCAAGAACTGTACGATTTGGACCTTTTCCTAGGAGGCACAGGCAGAAACGAAGTACTTGGCAATAATTCCTCTTCGATTCAGACAGCCTTAGCACTGTGTAGATTTAGCACCCATTCTACCAAATATAGTCCTCCGAAAATGACTGGAACAGAACATGATGTTTCAAAAATAAAGAAATGCAATTTCTTTAAAAACATTCAAATGTGTGGTAATCAAGTGTATATCCACTCTGATCAAATAATAGGTTCAGTTCAAAGAACATTTCTTGATTTCACATTACATACAGGATTGTCATTAGCATTTGCTAACTGAGTCAGGTTTAGCAGGAAGTTATGATGGTAAGAGCATTGCTTTAGGAATTATTTATAAAGGAAAACTTCATCCTTCTTCCCTGACGTCTTGAGAAATTCAATGCAAAGGGAAGTTTCAGTTCTGTGTATGTTCTATATACTTTGCTGTGCAAAGAAATGAGTCTGTAAAATATATGAAAGAGAGAGACCTTCAATTATTAGGCTCTTTCTTACAGTCACCACAGATGAAGCACACAGAATACTTAATATTCCTCCTATATGCAACCCAAAGATCAGGCAAAAATCATTAATATCTGTGTTGTTTTTAACAAAAGAAGCAGATTTAAAAGCAAGTTGAGGCATTTTTCATCTAGAGGGCTTTAGTAATAAGACACAGACTAGCTTATTGCTATCATAAGCAAATGTAAGACTTAGCAGGAGGTTCATTTTTTATTTATCTTAACATATCAAGAGCAACCCACATCACTATGGAGAAAAAGGAAGGGCTTAAAATCATTGGAAAACTGGTATTAATGGAAAACAGCTCAAAGAACAGGCCGAGTCAAGTTTTGGCCAAGAGGCAGAATCCCACTGTGAAATAACAAGCTGGTGAACCCAGAAGACAGAAGGTACAAGGAGAAGATGAGTTGGAGTACAAATCCCAAGACTATAACACTATTAGCATATTGGAAGATTGTGTTGCTAGTGGCAGGAAATAAAATGCAGAAGGAAAGGAGAACGGGGGAAACTATCACCACTGAGTAACTGATTTTAACTGAAAATGGTTAAGGAAGAAAAACAGTAAGATGGAAACTGAAACATAAGTGAAATGGAAAAGGAGCATTACAATTATGCATACAGTGAAAGCAGAGAGTAGGAAAAGGAAAGAGGGGTAATAAACAAATAAAGAGGTGGAATTTAGCTTTCAGCACTTCTTCCCACCTAGTAACCAATTTCTGAGAAATTCAGCAATGTGCCAGAAGCTTCCTGAAATAGCCATTAACAATCCTCCCCAATGGAGGTAATTACTTAAGGTAGGGAGGAATAACATCCTCTTCCATCAGCAAGCTGGAGTGCACTTCCACATTCGGGGGGAAGAGGAAAGAGAAAAAAGTAGGAGAACAATGGGAACTGCTTAAGAACCCAGACAGAGCTAAGACCAAGAAAAAAAAGATAGTGAAGGGGGTGTAAGAATGCATTCAGACCAGCTGGGGCTTCAGTAACATAAGCTCCAGCTAAGGAGACTTCAATATAAAGAAAGACATTGAAGGACAACAGAAATAACCCCAATGTATGAAAGAAAAAGTAATTCGATTAAAACCTTATCAAACGTCATTTTATCAATATACAATTTTATACAGAATTATGTACGCTAGATAATACCATAAAGTACAAAGAAAAATTGAAGTATCTTGCTCCTCCTGATGCTACTGAATTATAAATAGAGGCTGTATTTATAAAAGAGGATGTAGACACTGGCATGAATAATCTGTAAATAAATATGGCAACAAGACCAGATGGATTTTGAGTTAAATGCTGAAAGGCTTTCAGAGGAGTTTTAACTTCTCTAACAAGAAACTTATTTGATAGTTTAATGCGAGCAGAAGACATCCTCTCCTTTGGAAGAAACAATGATAGTTTTAAAATCTAAAGAGAGGTGGGATTTGACCAGCTGCTCAAGCTTTTGAGGTCGAGGTAAATATGAAGGGACATTCTCCCTTCACTCATTCTCTGTCAGAGTTCCTCTCTGGAAGTGACCACACAGCTGTCCTGGGGTGAGGAAAAGTGCCCCCCAGCTTTTGAGGTGCAGGTACGAAATCTCAGGTACGAAATCTCAGGTAGAAATCTGCCCAAATCATAAAGGAGTAAAGGCTTTGCTTTTCCAGTATCTTCCACTTCAAAGTGTTTGTTTTTCTCCTTATTTGGATGAAGGAGAAAAGGGGTTAATTTCTGAAATAAGTGAAACTTTTATAGGGGCTATTATAGATTTATACAAATTAAAAGCTTACTGGAGACAGCAGGGAAAACTGAGAAAATGCAATGGCAAATGATACAGAAAAGGTATTACTCATCCTCCGTTGTGGAAATTTACACAAAGAAATACTACGAAATACTCCACAGATAGTAGATGTCTCCAGCCAGGATCCTGTACATATTTCAATGGTGACACAACACGCTGGAGAGGTTGCTGAGAAAAAGCTATTATTTGCCCTTACGGGATGTGCCTGCACGGAGCTGCAGGAGGGACCAGAATGACCACTTTGTGGTGAGTAACAAAATTGCTCCAGATCCTCTTTGCTTGCTGAACACTCCTTGCAAAGGCACTCGCCTTGCACAGAGGGAAAAAATAACACCCCCGTGTTGGGACTGGCTGCTACATAGCTCTCTGTATGGAAAGAATTTTTTCATCCACCGATGAAAATTTCATAGTCTCAAATGTGAAACACCCTTTTGATGGAGAAACAACCGCAGCAGGACTGGTAGAAGAGAGGGTAGGCTTTTTGGAATATGGATGCTGTTTCATAGAAAGTAAAATAAGGGGCAGGTGTAACCTTACCATAAAGCAATGGTTTTTGCAATTGTCCGAATGGAAGGATTCAATTTCCATCAAGGATGGAAAGCGGTTACAAACTGTAACATACCTCCAGAAATGTACAAAAGTGTAGGTACAGATACCTGTAAAGTGACAAATTTTGCATTAAAATGTAGCTTCTAGCCAAAGGAAAAAAGAAGGCTTTTAGAAAAGCAGAACGGGGCTTCCTCCATTTATAAATGTTAACGCCATTCTGAAAACATTCTTCTGTCTGGAAATAAAATATGCCACCTCCAAAAGCACCTTCTTTTTCAAAAGAGCAGACAGTAACAACAAAAACAACTCTGAAGTCAGAGGTGGCAAGTTTTTTTTAAACACCTCACATTCATTTCTAGCCTTAATCTACTCATCTTTTCACGGAAGGATCAGGATAGAACAAGTTTCTGTAGCTCCTGATGAGCTGTAAGTAAAGGAGTATATTGACAGAGATTGTAAAACCTGCTCCACAGCATTATGTATGTGAAAGAATTTAGAATGACAAATAACCTCAGGGTCATTTTAATAAACTTGGGGAACCAGGTGCGAGATGGAAAGTGAACCCCAATACATATTTTAAAAGGCTGGAAGTTATTTAAAGTTGTTTTCATTTAAAAACATAGTATCTGGGTATATAATATGCTTTCCTGCAAGCAAAGGTAGTGCAGGAGTGCAGTTCTGACTCACTGTCATCAGAACTCAGAGATCAGAGGCCCTCATCAAAACCAGGTAGATCCTAGACATTGCATTCCCACTGTACCTGGCAAAGACTAGACCCTGTATGTTTGAGTTATGCTTATTTTTAGACATGAGTCTCAACATGTGTAGCAACTAGTTTCTAGAAACCAGTACTAATTTCACAGCTGATAAAATATACGGAGACCTGAACAGTGTTTTAACTGGCACACTTCCCTTAAATGAGTAAAATATTACTTTTACATTTTTTCTTTTACATTCTTTTTAGTAGCAATGAACACATATATTTCTGGTCACATATCAAGATGTAAAGTATTCTTTTTCTAAAAGAAAACATTTTATTGATGTATATAATTTGGCTCTGATTATAAGAGTTTTGATGGGCAGCAAAATAACTTTGCACTTCATTCCATTAATTGGATCACTAGACTTGACCTTCCTATGATGATGATGATTTTCTCTGACTTTGATCCCTTAAAAGGATGATTGCTTCAGTACCAATATGTCATTTAATAGTTGATTCACACAGAAAACAAAATACAGTAAAATTAGGCGCCAGGTGGGGAATGACTTAACTCTTACCTGGTCAGGACTCTGAATTCTAAGATACTTTAAAAAGAGAGAATGAAAGGTACAACACTTTAAAAGCCAAGAGAGTTCCTCCTCTTGCTATCTTTAAATCAAGGCAGTTAATCAAGTTTTTCATGTATAATAGACTGATTTTTTCTATATCAAAAATGAAAGTATTACTGATTATATATTTTGGTGGGGATTTTTCCATAAACCCCCTTCTTTGCATATCTAATATGAACACTGGGAAATGCTGTGATACAGATCTTCCCAAACCAAGAGAACTAATAATATACATATGGTCATGTTGTGTAGGTTGGTTGCACTGAAAAGTGCAAATATGGAGAAATTACTCTAACTTACAAACATGCTTTAATAGTATTTTCCTCAGCTCATCCTGTAGCAAACTGCATACCGTCCAGCCAAACAAAGCAGGACAGAAATCCCCAGTGAGAATTCACTGAAATTATTATTATTTTTTTTTAATATCCGTAGTGCTGACTGTGACCTGATGGGAACAGGTAATGTTCTGAACAGCAAAACTCCCCTTGGACTGGAGATTAGCAAGCATCCAGTCTGGGGGAAAGGAGATCCTCCAGCCAAACACTGAAACACTGGACTGGGACTCTCAGGCAACAGTGATTCCTTGGGAATTAGAAATTAATTTGCTACATATCATTTAATTCTTATTCTTTCTGCTAAGTCTGTGAACTAGCACAAAGGTTATGGTATGAGAACTGGAAGTGAGATCCAGCAACCTGTTCTCCAAATAGCTAAACAGCTTTAGAGTGGTGCTATACACAGTGAAAAGCACAGTATGTTCCACACACACACACCTTGATGTGACATATCATGGTTTTAGTGAAATATACATTTATTAAACTTATTTTGGCATTGTCTGGATTTAGAGCTGTAGTAATAATACATTCTAGGGAATCTCCTCCCTCTGTTATTCTTTGTGGCTTGCACGTACTGTTGCAGCCAAGTTACCACCATTAATGTCAAAAGAGTGTTCCCAGTGCAAAAAATACAAACAGTAAAATAGGAACTCGATTAAAATAAGGTGTTCAGATTATTTTTAGACATAAAACTCGTGCAAAATTATTTTGGCAAATACAACTATTTCAGTGTCCTTACTCTAGTTTACGATGAAGTTTATGGCCATATATACACATATACTAATATTTCAACGTCAGTGCCCATACTAGCACACAATCATTGAACTTGTAAGAAGCAAAGGCACTTGGAACCCAATCGTCTACTAATAAGTACTTTAAAAATCTCTTCTACAAACGTCTCTGTAAAACAAATAGGATTGCCGTGCTCAATTAGGCAGTGGAAGAAAGGTTATGTCTGTTGTACTACAGAGGTTCTGATGTCAGAGAAGCTCCAATTAAGTGACCTACGCTGCTAAGTTGGCCTTATCTCAGCCTATACAATCATAATAACCAGATATAATATCAAAAAGGTAATTATGTTTTCAGAGTAGCCTTTATGGAGGAATTTTAAGTAATTGGGAAATGTGAGGAATCTGAAATGTTAAGGATCAGTGTAGTTTCAACATTACTGTTGCTTGGGGTTGCAAGAACTCGATTATGATGCATTTTGGGGAAGATCTTTTATTATTTTAATGAAGGCAATTTATCGGAAGTTTTAGTTTGCAGCAGGAGGATGATGTAGTAAGTATTTGAAACAGAGCGGAAGATGAGTCTGTGGCTTACGCTGAGAACAAAACCATGTTGGGTTGACAGGGAGGAAGAACGAGGTGCTGAAGGGCAGGGCGAGAGCCACCAACACCACTCTGAAACGACAAAAATGGCGGCGCCCCCTCCCCTCCCTTTCCCTCCCCTCCTCTCCCCTTCCCCTCCCCGCCCGCCTCCCGCCTCCCGCCCGCCGGGGGGCGCTGCGGCGCCGGGCCCGGCCCATCCGGGCCTGGGGGAAGCGGGGCGGTGCCTCTAAGCCCCGCCCACACCCCCACAGCCCCGCCCCTCCGGCCGGGCGCAGGCGCGGGGCGGGGGTGCGCGCAGGCGCGCCGCCGCGTGGGCGGGCCGGGGGGCGGTTGGCGGGGGCACGGTGCGGGCGGCCGCTCGCGCGCGGCGGCGGTTGGCGGGGGGCGCGCGGCGGCCGCGGGCGCTGAGGGAGGGGCAGGGCCCGGCCGGGCAGGGCCGAGCCGAGCCGAGCCCAGCGGCCCCCTGCGCGCTCTCCGGTGCCCCCCCTCCGCCCGCCCGCCCCTCTCGCCGCCAGCCGGTGGATGCGGGGAGGCGGCGGCGGTGCGCGGAGCCGGTGGGTAAGATGGAGGGCCTGACGCTGAGCGAGGCGGAGCAGCGCTACTACTGCGACCTGTTCGCGTACTGCGACACCGAGAGCACCAAGAAGGTGGCGTCCAACGGCCGCGTCCTCGAGCTCTTCCGCGCCGCGCAGCTGCCCAACGACGTGGTGATGCAGGTAGACCTGGCGGCCCCGCGCCGGGCGGCGGAGCCCGGCACCGCCCCGACGCTGCTGCCCGCGGGGGGACGGCCCCGGCCACTCCCTTCCCTTCCCTTCCCTACGCCGGGCTCGGGCCGGGGGGCGCGGAGCCATTGTCCGGGGCCAGCCGGGAGGGGAGGGGACGGCGCAGCCCTCGCAGCAGGCCCCGGGGTGAGGGAGGGCCCGGCGGTGGGGTCAGGCAGCTGCTGGGGGCGCTGGGCCTGCTGGTTTGGCCCCCAAAAGGGTCTGGGGGGTGTGGGGGAGGCCGGGCCCGCAGCCCGCCGGTGAGGAGCGAGGGGGGAGAGCAGCTGGGTTGTGGAGCAGCGCCTGTGCCCAGCAGGTATTAGCTGTGGTTATCAAAATGCTTCCAACAGTGAAAAACGGAGTGTTAATAGTGACGTAAGTCTGTGCTTACGGTATGTACACACAGACCTGTAACGCTATTTCCTTGGCCAGGTAACATCTAAAAGGTGGTAGTAGTAGTACAGACCTACCAGCATAGAGAAGTCTGCTCTGGTGTACCTCTTGTAATCACTTGAGGAAAGTATCCCTGGTAAACCGTTCATACCAATACCTCCTTGCAATAGTTTGCGGCTTTTGGAGTACCCTGTATTCAATACTTTGTAATTAACGTGTTATTTTGAGCCACCCTAAAAACTTCTTTTGGATATAGCTTTATCCACAGTCCATTCTGTCTTCCATGCAGAAGAGTGTCTTCCTCTTACCAGTGAGATAAGCTGGCCTTTTAACAAAACACTAAAGTTACTGTAGCCAGAAATACAGCACACAAGTTTCAGCCTTCAGCAGTTCAGTACCAGATTTCAGGAGAAAACTTGCCCCTAACAAGGATTACTGATCTCTTTTGGGCCCATAAAAGTGACTTGTTTAGTTGAAAGGAATGTAAGGTGCCCTGAATCATGTACTCCACCTCAGTATGAAAGATGATAGTTGTCAGCAGTTGTGTTTTTAAATGAAGTAGCAGTAGTGGGGTGAATAAGAAATGCTTCTTACTGGTAAAACTAGTAGTCTTTTATTTGATGACTTGTTAGACTGGACTTTATGGTTAGAGAGTCTGCACGTTCAGTATTAGGAATGAGGTTTCTCAGGGGCCACCCACTGCGCCTTTTTGTGTGTGGCCAACACGTTACAGAAGAATCATCCTGAGAAAGGGAATGTTTACCTGTTTGTTGTATTTAAAATCTCTTTTTCCATAAAACTTGCCTACTTTTTCTACACTGTGATCCAGGTTAGTGCTGGAGATTTTTACGCAGAGATCTAGAGCAAGATCTTGGAGACACTTTGAATTTTGAATGGAAGTGGCCAGAGATTATATCCTTATCTGTCACAAAGGAGGTGAAATATTTTCTTGCCAAGTGGAGTGCATCTGAAGGAAAGAGAAGCTACTCAGGCATCGTTCCATGGGCTCTAAATAAGTGAATTTAAGAAGCAGACCTGGCTTATCTCTGTGGTGATCTCAAGGAAAACCTTGCCATTAAAACAGCAAACAAGATGTTAGATTGCATGAGGAATGAAACTGTAAATAATACAAAGAAAGTCAAAATGCCCTTAGCAGTTTGACCCATTTAAAATGTCTTGTGCAATTGCTATTGGTCACCTGTGAAGTACTTTAAATTTGAGGGAGAGAATATGGTTGCCTAGCTTTTCTTTGTACTCACTGAAATATGGCTGTACCTCTACTTGATGCAGGCACAAAGACATTGGTGAGTGTTCTTCTGAGGGAAATTGTATTTGTTCCTTCAGAGGCTGTGAATGTGCAACTAAAACACAGGATGATACGAGTTTAAGAGGTAACGAAACCCCATGATGAAGGTGGAATTTTACTTTACACTGTACCGGGTTCTTACCTGTTTGTTTGAAGCACCCGGTGTTTGTGAGGGAAAGGAACTTGATTCAGGTACCCAGTTCTTACATAATCCTGGAATGCAAGTGGAGTACTAGTCAAGTGAAATGCTAAGTACGTTGTAGGTATACAGAAGAGTGCAAAATTGCTGCTCTTCAAACTTGCAGGCGCCAGGTAGTCTTGAGGAACTACAGGAGTTTTTTTTTCCTCTTCAGTACTATAGGTCTGTAGGTACCTTTTGAATAATCCAGTGTTAATCCTATTGAAAATGAGCATGTGTGATTTAGCTGCATTTTTAGACCCGTAACTTTTGTTCCCAAGTCTGTTTGGGGGCTGTTGGCACATGCAACCTGTCCTGCAAGAAGCTGTGTTTGAGACTTCTGTCTTGCAAAAGGAAAACTCAGTATGTGATCTTATAATAATTGTTCTTAATCATTCTCATTTCTGGCTCCAAGGGATACTACCAGCTACCTATTAGATGGGAATAAATGAACGTGCAGAAGGCTGAAGCAGTTACGATCGGTGCATATAAATCATATGCTCACAAAGCAACAAAAATCTGGAGTGAAGAGCGGTGCCTGCCACATAGTATGCATCTGTGAAAGGACAGCCTTATTGCTACTGCAGCGTAAATACCACACACAGCCTTACAACCTTAACTGCTCATGTGAGGACATCTCATTAACCTGTATTTCTGCCTTCTTGTGCACATCCTTGAAATGAGCATTCAGGTAGAAGATCTGCATAAAATGGTGGATAAAAGTATGTGTGTTGAGATAACAAGTTGGGCTACTTCACAACAGTTAGGAGTTTTAAATTGCTCTCAGGGCACGGTTCCACACTGCAGTTACTCCAGTCCTGTGGTGAGCTGCCACCGAAGGAGGTGGTTCAGTGTTCCCCTGGCCACGTGCTCCTGCTGCTTCTTCCCCTTGTACAGACACCAATGGCCATCCAATGTTGTTCTACTACATTGATTCCAGGGGCTACGCAGGCAGAAAATCACAGTTTTTGTTGCTTTTATTTAATCTCTGTATCACCTAACACTGAAGTTGAACGGATGTTAGCGCTGGCACAAAGAAAGAGGCAGGAAAACTGTTCGCTGACAAAGGAAAAGAGGGGAGCCTTCCTCATTTATAGTTGCTGGGTATTTCAGTTCTGACTTACCACGAGTTTCACAGTAGCTTAAACCACCAGAAGTTGGAACTACCTTATTCTTTTGAACAGACAGTGAGCTGGTTCAGGGGGCTTGTTTAGCCAGAAGTTTTGTTGCTTTTTTTTCTTGATTTTTTGCTTGTGTCAGCTGCCTGATTGATGGCTCAGTTGCCTGTGCATTGGTGTTTATGTTAGCAAGTAATACAGCACAATACAAGAGATGCTGAGGACCTGACACTGTATATGCATTTCACAAGCTTCACTTTGACAAAGTTCTGGCATGGTGTCTCAGAGTGAGTGTTAGCAGGAATTCATTAGGTGCGTTCCTCGAGTGCGCCTTCTAGGTTAGCTTCACACAAAAGAAATCCAGTTGCCTGTTCTGAGGTGGTTCCGGAGCGTGAACCAGAGCAGTGGGGGTGATCAGAAGATTTGCTTCAAAAGTACTCCTCGCATCTGACCTAAAATGCTAATGTAGGTATGCTGTTCAAGTCTGTTCCTGGTTCCTCTGTGCTGGCAGTGAAGTTGCTTGTAAAAATCTATCATCAGACAAAAGGGGAAAAAAGAGAAGTTCATTACTTGTGTGTGGGATTAATATGGCAGCTGTCCCGTTTGTTTGAACTTTCACTCTTTGATTATGAATTACAGAACCTTCACAGGACAAGAATACGATCTGTTGTGCATATAGTACTCATCTGAAATAGGCGAGTCAAAGCATCTCACTTGAAAATTACAGCATTATCATTAAACAACAGATGTTTAATGCACGTACTTCCTCTAAATCTAGTGAACTGTAATCTTCAGTGTTGGTGTTGTATACAGTAGTTACCCAACTTCTAATTTTGTGTTACAAAGTGTTTGAATGACAGGTGAATTAATTACACAGTTACGCTATTTTTTTCAATTACAACTATGGTTGCTCTAACTCATTAAAAACCTAATATAAAGCCTATTTTTGGCTTGTTTGCCAATCTGTAATTTCAGGCATGTTTCTAAGGAGTCTTTACAGACAGATTAGTTCTGATCATTCCTGTGTCATTGTAAAGAAATTACTGCCACTGCTTGCCTATCTCTACCCTTTGTCACAGTTTTCCGCCTTCACATGGAAAATTGTAAGAAAGCGCATACCTGGGATGCAGCTGCTTCACTGTAAGGTCCATAACCTGAGTGTAAAGCCTAATTCATCAGCTACAGTTTCTGGGTTGTGCAGAAAAACCACTAAGATGCAAGCATATGCTGTCTGTTGTTCTTGGGCTGATAGCAGTTAGCAAACGTGGAGAGCACGGAATGGCAGTTTCCGAAGGTGCCAGAGCTCACCTGTTGGCATGGGGTGCAGTTACAGTTGGGATTACAGTCCAGAGGCAGAACGTGGCAAAATGAAATGGCAGGGTCTTGGTTTGAAAATGTTGACTACTTTGTTAGATGCTGGGTTTTAAAGAGAAAAGTGATCTAAGAAAATAAAACTTCGTTCAGGGTGATTTTATTGTTGCAATTAACGTTTCAGTGAACTTCTCTACACAAAGACTACCTGTTTATCAAATTAGTAGAATTTACTAAATGCCAACTGCAACTGGAAGCTGAACCAGGGCATGTATAGGTTTACCTGTACTTAAATTCAGCAAATTCATCAGAATTATGATATTTTCAGAGCTGGTGGGGTAAGAAGTTAGATAAGAAGTTAGAATTTCTTGTGCATTGCAAATCTGTACCTTCAGTGTGGATTTGGAATATATTTAAAAATGTATAGTACTTTCAGATCTTCTCAAAAATGCATGCTGTGTAAAAACCTTTCTCCTCCTAATAATGATCTTTGCATAAACTGCAAACAAGCCTTATTTTAAAAAAAGGATCACTTAATTGCATCCAGCTGATACATTACGTATTTTTTACTTTAAAGCTCACAGGTTTTCTACATTTTAAAACAAAATTGGATTTCTTCTGGGGCATATTTGTAAGAGCTGATTATTAAAGCATTCTTCTGATGTAGAAATATATGACTATATTAAGCATGAACAAGAAAACTACTATTTTTTGTTAGCCTGAGCAAGTAAAACTGTTGCATCTGTAGCCCTTTATAGTTATAATATGTATCTAAGTAAATAATCTATATCATATTTATTTAAGGGATGTTTATATGTGCTTTGTATCCCGGTTCTCATTTAGGAAATGAATTGTTAGAAATGTTGTAAATAGAAGCAGTGCCTGGATGTACAGCTAAGAACATTCAGGATGTGAATTACATATTTTTTTTCCTAAAATGCTGTTGTGGTGGAGTATTTTTCTTTCAGCTGAGCAGTAAGTTAGATTTCTTTCTCTGTAAAGATGAGGTATTTAAGCAATCTACTTTTTGCTAGTGCCAGAAGCGATGCCTAGATTTGTATCCTGTGCATTGTGCTTAGAATTTTTGGTAGATTTCTGGTAAAAATGTTTTATGCGAATGCTGTTACCTTCATAGAAACTGTACTGGGCTGCAAATCAGTTTCTCTTTGCAGTTAATTAGTTTGAGTAGTCTCATATCTCACTTAGCATTTAGTCAGAGAATAATTGCTGTTTTTCAAACCAAAGGCAGGAAGTTGATGGCAAAACTTCAGTACTGTAGATAAGCTCTATTAGACTTGCATTTGTTTTCAGCTGCTTTCTCAGTGTGATTGTTCTTAAGCTTTTGAAATTGACTGGAATTCATAATGTATAGTCACTTCTGTTGTAAATAATCCCTTCATAATTGTGTGTGCCAGCACAGCATTCAGCTAATTTGGAGTGTCACAGCTCAGCTTTATTTGTAGACAGGTTTTTTTAAAATTTGTCATCAGAGCACAGCAGGGATGATTAATACCCATTAAGAATCAGGAAATAGGTGATCTTTAAGGTCCCTTCCAATCCAAACCGTTCTATGATTCAAATATCAGAGCCTTTTGTGACAAATGCATCTGTCTTAGAATCAAGTTATCAAGTTGACAAGTTTTGTACTTGTTTTTCCTGTAAAGATGATTCTTTAGTATTAAAGTTTTGAACGTTTTCCACATGTAATGTAATGCAACACAGTAATGGTTAGCAGGAAGATGTATTTCCCACTTGTTCTCTTACCTTTACCTTTTTTTTTTTTTTTTTTTTTTTTTTTTTTTTTTTTTGTTAGACCACAGGGATATTATTAAGGCAGCAGTGTATTTCTTTCAGTCAGGCACTAAGGGAGCTGGTTCTTGTGTTTGTGACCTGTGTGTTTTTCCAGCTGGGGTTGGTGTCCAAAGAGTTAGATTATCCCTTGCACTTGTTATACAAAAAGTACATTAAAGCTTAGACGTGCCTGTCTGAGTATAGAAACAGTGTTTTGATAGGTTAAAGGACTTGGGGGAAAAAAAAAAAAAAAAGACAGTCTGACCTGAATTGCTGGAATGATTAATTTAGGAGATCTAAAATGCTCTTGGAGTGTATTATCAGAGCAGCTAGAAGGCTCCGCTTCAAATGTGTCTCTTTCAACTTCAGTAACCCCAGAAGAGAGTGACCAGCACAGGGCTGTACAAAGTCTAGCATTTGGTGCTGACTTACTGCTGCTTCAGAAAATTAGGCATGACTGTGGAGAAAAATCTGTTCTTACAGCAGTGACGTATGCCACTTGTTTTTCAGAAACAAAATGTCTTAAGTCATTTAAGAACAGTGTGTGTTAGTAGCTCTAAGCCTCAAATAGAGCCCTATAAATGTGCAGTTCTTAGAATTTTAATTACGTTTTGTTTCAACTTTGGTAGACATTAAGGCTTGTAGACTTTTTGAGAAGGCAAGCAGTGCAAAGCTAAGAAACTGATCAGTACTGCCTGGTCAGGTTAATACTCTGAGGAAAACAGATTTAGGTGGGAGAGCAGCACGATGTAGTGGGCACAGTAGCTTCACGTGAACTTGTAGAAGTGCTCAGGTATAACGAGACTGATCTGAGCAGTCCTGTTTGGCCAGGCCACAGTGTCACCACTAATTCTGGGATGGAGAATGTCTTAATTTTCACTTTACATTAGTGAAAAGCCAGTAGGTTGTGTTCACTATTTGAGGCTTTTCTGTTTCATGTTTATTATGGTGGAGTGATTAAAAATGACTTCTGATGAAAATACTAAAAAGTAAGGAAATAACTAACAAGGAATATCAATCAGTGGAATGTATCAACCGCATATGAGGTCTGAAAGGAATCAAAATCAAATGCATGCTGTTCTGTTCAGCATTTAGTGATTTAGAAGAAATTTTGCAGTTGCATGGCAGGATCATCTGCAGTTAGAACATCCATGTGACCTCCCATGAAGAAACTTGCAAGATTTATTATTGTAGTAATACTTTGAAATGCTAAATATATTGCTGTAAAATACAAGACTTCTTCATTACCTGCTGAAGTTGGCTGCTTTCTCAGGGTTTGTATTGATGCTTTGGCTGTTACCATTTGTTCTTGAAAATACAATCAGTTGAGTATGATGGAGTCATCCTGGGTGTCTCAAATTGTCACAAACTGACTCAGGCATTGCGAGTTGGTGCTGAAGTGTGTGTTTCCTCCTCTCCCGTTGCTCGAATTCTTCATGGCACCACCAGGAGAAAGGAGGGGAATTCTTTGTAACCTGGTGTGTAAATATATTTTTGATATCTATAGGTGGTTTATTTGGGCGAGGCATATAGTACTTTGTGGATTTTGCAGTGATGTTCTGTTCAGTTGCCTCATTTCTACCTTTTCTGTACCTCTTAACTGCAAAGCACACAGCTTTCTTAAAGCTGCAGCCTTGCAAGAAGTTTAAAGGCAAATGAACAAATCATTGCTGCCAACCACACGCTCCCATGTGTCTTGTAGCTGCTGAAGTGTTTATTGGCTGTAAACTAAACGGATTCAGTTTAATAAAACAACAGATAACTGTCACTTTTTGCAGGCTTACTGAGTAATCACACTGCGATCAGATATGAGAATCATCTAGCGCTCAGGAAGGGGGAATTGTGCAACTGAGAGCAGAGAAGGAGCCACACAACAGTGGTGTGACTGAGGAAAGAGCTATTTAGGTTAAGCAGTGATGTAAAATTGCATAGGAAGAGACACGTATGTGGCATATCTCCTTTTAAAAGAACCTCTCATTTTGTGTCAAGAATTGAAAGTGGCTTTTCTGGACTGTGTTTTGCTGCTTCATTATTTTTTTATTCTGAATTCTCCTTGCTGCTTTATTATTGTTACTGGTCATAGGTACCTTTTTCACATGAGCACCTGCTCTACCAGAACAGCGGTAGAGAACATCTTGGGGCAAGCAGAGAGCAACTCTGCCTTCAGTTCTTCCAGCTATGGCTTTGTACTCCTTTGCTTGGGAGGACAGGAGTTGCTTTCTAAGTTCATCTGTCTATCTGGATTTTCCATTGATCCTATTAAGCATGGCAGGAAGGATATGCTTCTTTTTGTCCTATTTTTGACGATACTTGGCAATAATTTGTTAAAGAGTTAGCCTTCTGGCTCTAGATGAGTAGTCTTTGGAGGGAGGGCCCCTCCAAATCACCATTTTGAACTTGTGTAGTTCAAATATTTGTGCTCCAGGCAGGCAGCAACAGTTCCCCTGCAGCCTGTGGAGAGGCCCCTGGTGGAGCAGGCTGTTTCCCTGCAGCCTATGAGTCCCACATGGAGCAGATCTCCACGCTGTAGCCTGTGGAGGAGCCCCCGGTGGGGCTGGAGATCTGGCTGGAGTTGCTGCCCATGGGGAATCTGTGCTGGAGCAGTCTGTGCCTAAGGGATGGACCCCATGGTGTGGACCCGTATTGGAGCAGTTCTTGAGCTGCAGCGTCTGGGAAGCTTGGTTCAGAAAGGATGGCATCCCATGGGAGGGACCCTAGCTGGAGCAGGGGAAGAGCTTGAGGATGAAGGAGCAGCAAAGACAAAGTGTTAGGGACTGACTGCAACCACTATTCCCCTGCACTGCTTAGGGGAGGAGGTTGAAGGGGGTGGATGGGGAGTTGTAGTTTGCTTTTAATTCTTGCTGGTCTAGCCTGTTATCAGTAGGCAATAGATCTCAGTATCTCCCTACGCTGAGTCAGTTTTGCCTTTGATGGTCATTGGTGAGTGATCCCCCTGTTCTTACCTCAATCTGTGACCCTTATCATATTTTCTCCCCTCCATTTGAGAAGGGGGAGTGAGAGAACTGTGGTGGTGAAGAGCTTACCCATCAGCGTGAAACAATGATAAATAATAAAGAGATGTGAAAAAATACTGATTTAGAAATGAAGAATCTAAAATATGAATGGTTCAAAAATTCGTACAGTATGTGAAAACACTGAATTAATTTTTAATTGTAGTGTTCAATGCATTTACTTCTTAAAAAAATAGATGTATTTCATGTGTATGTCATAGCAGAATTTCAGAGGATCAGTGCTTTTTGTCTGCTGCTTTTCTATTAACGGAGCGTAAGCATGACTACAACTCTGTCAACCCTTATTCAGGGAGTCAACACCCTTGTAAAACAAATTCCCAAATACTGGGGCAGAATCATTCCTTAGAGTTAAAATGTTGGCTCATATTTTTAAAAGCCAATTAAATTCTTTATTTCTGAAGTGATTAATTCTGAAACTTGTGAATCGCATGTATGTTCGAACCTGAAATGACCTATGGAATGGGAAAGTTTAGCTTTATCCATAGAGAACTGATTCTCAGAGCTAATGAGTAGGTTTTTCATATTGCTATTTGTTGCAGAATATATTCCCTGACAATATTCTAATAGTCTGCTTGCACCGCGGCTACATGCAGTGCATGAAAATCAAGGACAGGTAAGTATATGTCTCCATATATAGAGACAATAGGAAACAAAATAGTTCATTGCCAGAGTGTGCATCTTCTTGGAAGTACTCCAGTGCTGTTGGTTCTGTTTCTTTAAAGGCCTGTGTTCTGAAGCCAGATTTGTGGCTTTGACCGAGATCCGTCTTGAAATGGTCAGTAGGACCTGAAAGGAAGACCTTACTATTCCTTGTGCAACAAAGTGCATCACTGTCCCAAATATACCCCACAGGTGGGAATTCTTAGTATCAGCCGAGTGTATTTACTGCTATATGAAAGTACCTAGTAAGACAACTGTACGTATTAGATCTAGGTAATATTATACTTGCTGTCCAGCACACGAATGTTTTCTACTTCACAGTTACTGAATTAAATACAGCAATGATCTTTGCAGTGATCTTCAGGTAGGTTTAAGTCTGTTTAAATATGCCAGATACTGCATACTGCAGTGGTGAAGCGTAGAATCCTGAGCAATACTAGGGCTGTTTCCCTTAGTGGCAGTTTGTTTGTCCTGTCTCCATTTTTTTCTTCCTGTGTGCCAAGGTTTGTGGAGCCCTGCAGGGAACTGGGTCAGAGACTCAACTTGGTTAAAAATAACCCATCGGAAGGAGGATCTCTTGTCAGTTCTGTCTTGTTCTTACTACACGGTGTTGTAAACAAGTCTTGCATCTGGGAAGCTGCCTGTTGTCAAGTGAGATTTTTCTGAAGGAAATTCCAAAATTCTTGATTAATAACTAACCAATATTGTTTTGTCTAGCTGATGGTAGGTGAGAGAGACTAGTTGGAGAGCTGTCAGGCTGGAAGACAGTGGTCTGCAGTTAGTGAAGTAGATCCGGTAAAATGAAGTCACAGAAATTGATGTGTTGAAGATGGCTGTAGAACAACAAGATTAGAAGGTAACAAATGTCAGGACACAGTTATTCAATTCAAAAAAAAAACACAGGAAATAGGTGGTCTTAGGTCTTTCTGTACACAGTAATGATCACTGATTACAATGTAAGTTACTAAAATGTTTTTTCAAGTTCCCTTATACCAAGTTACATTACACTGTCAAGTTATGGTTAATTTTTGTTGTAGCTGAGTTGAGTGGGTTATGTGGCTTCAGAAGAGCACTTTTGTATGACAGCATATCCTAGTACCCAGTATGAGGCTGTAGTGTAATACTTTTAATTTGAACAGTATCATGTAATTTTCTGTTTAATGTTTGTCTGCAGAAAGCAAAGCTCTTCTTGTCATTGGAGACATCAAAGTATTCTCATCAGAGAATGACTGCATATGGGAGACAGAAATAACATTATTGACACAATGATTTTTTATTTTAAACTATGAATCAAAATCATTCTGTAATCATATATTTTTTTTTTTTATTAAATTACTTAAAAACAGCATACAGGTTATTCTGTTTTTTATTTTTTTGTCTGAAGTGTAGACCCTTAGCTTGTTTTAAATGTATTGCTTGTTTTTCAATTAAAAATTTATGGTCAATATGTGTAGCAAAACTGGAATATCACGTACTGAGTAATGATGCACTTGTGTGCTCATATGGTCTGGTTTAACTTTAATTTTTACAATATCTGATACAAACTTACAAGGAAACTTGTTTTGCACTTCTGGTGCCTAGCTTATAGGAAGTAATTCCTGGTAATTGTTTCATTTAAACCTAAGAGAAGACTTTCTTCCTCTAAGGTTGACAGAACAGTAGCAGAGGTTGCTCAGAGAGGCTGTAGGGTCTCCCTCCTTGGAGATACTCGAAACACAACTGGACATGGTCCCAAGCAACCTGCAGTAGCTGAGCCTGCTTTGAGCCAGGGTGGTTGGACTGGATTATCTGCAGAGATCCTTTCCACCTTCAACTGTTCTGTCGTAATGTACATTCTTTCTTTGTGTGTATGAATTATAAAACAAACACAGGTTTATACCAATAAGAAAATGCAGTCACAGCAGGACTACTAGAATACCTCAAATTAAGAATCTGTTTATAAAATTGGGACCAAAATGTTTATTCTGAATCCCAGTTCTGCTTCTTTCTTAATATCTGTATGTGATTTGTATATACCTATCTATAAAATAAAAATAACTTTGTGTCTATATGCTTTTACTGGGTATCAGACTTGTGTTACCGTCCTAGTTAGGTTGACATGTTACAGAAGGTCCACCGGTGATTTTGTTCACTCCCTCCTCTTGCCATCCACCATGTGTGTTGTCACTGCCAGCCTTGAAAAGTGCCTCAGTCTTGCCTCTTACAGCCCTTTTTTATGGATTGGTTAGTTCTTTAGTAACTTTCTCCAAGCAGATGAAAGATTTTTATCTTTACTATGTAGGTGGCATGCATCTTATTTCCTTTATTGCCTTACCATTGAAGAAGTTAAAAACTGTTGTACTTTTGTATAAATAATGTTTACAGATTGTGGGCTTGATTTGCCTTGTAAAAGAGCCTGGGGGCAGGGGACTGTGATAATCTGGAAAAGTTTCCCAGAGAGGTTTTCTGAGGTCTGAGAAGTACGTTTTAACACATCTGATAGATGTTAGTTAGAAATCCACGTCACCTGGATTTCTAAAACAGTTCTTAACCTTTCATTTCTTTCAGTTCACAAAAATTCCCCTACAGTTCTGTGATTCTGGTTTCCAAGTCCAAGGACCCCTTATTTGAAACCAGTGAGAGTTCTAGAAAGTATGTGCTCAGAGAGGTGTCCTTTGTCAACATACTGCTTCCTATAAATGTCTGATCTGTGCCAGCTCCTAATATTGTTAATGCTACTGTTAACTCTTTGCAGTATGCAAACGCACTGTGTGCAACTTCCTAATTGACAGCTGCTGCACTGATTTTTGTATCAACAGTTTCAAGCTAGTCCAGAGCTTCACAGAGCTGTTGGCATGAACTTCGTTAATCGCAGTGCTGTAATGTCAGGATCCTCATATCTAAGGAGGTGAAAACAGCAGTAGAGCATTTTGTCTTGAAGATGGCTCTGCATTCCTCAAAGAGTTTAAGGAATTTATTCCTTATCCTCAATAGTCCTAAGAAGATGAAAGTCCTAAACATAAAACAAATCTCACAGAAGCAATCCCTTGATTTTATTTTTATTTTTTTTGGTCCTGTCAGTTTAGCTTACTGCCTTGCCTGTTGAGTGTTTAAATCTTCCTTCAAGGAGATTATAGGTAGGCTGTTTTGGGTATGTTCAAGCATGCTGTCAGTCAGCTGAGGGGCTCCACTAAGTCTTTGCGTTTAGTGATTTTGCTCAACCGTCAATCACGTGTCTGGGTTAGAGTCTGTTTGAACTGGAGGACTCCTTTATCCGCCTGGGTGGATTTGACAGCTCCTTGTTCAGCAGTGTACAGGAATTTTTTTCTGTATCCTTTGCTTTTTCATTCTCATGATACTTAAATGGCTTTTTTTTTTTTTTTTTTTTTTTTTTTTAACTTTTCTCCACTTTCTGAATCCATGCTTGTATTTCCGCTCTCATACTTGCCTGCCATTGTAGCTTAATTATTAATCTAGTCTTCAACTAAAGTTTTTTTCAACCTGGCGGTATTGACTAGCTCCAAAAAAGACAACTTCTAGTCTGGCACTGATTTTGAAATTGCCAGAAGCCATTGCTGCCTGATGATTGCATAGGCTTCAAATAACTATGTCACTGCTTCCTTTCATAAAAAGCTTTTCCAGTCTGCTTACTTATTTATCTGTTCATGCTAGATCACTGGATCCACAAGTTTTTTTCTTTAATTATTGTCAAGTACATGGATACTCAGCAGTTTCCCAGCATATGATGGTTATTTTAAAAGCAAAATAGCTCTTGTACTGATTTTGTTTGTTCTAGCTGAGTCTTGTTGAGTCTCCACTGCTTTAATTCTGCCAATTATTTAAACTTAATGTTATTATTTTGTCCTTAGGCTGGGTATGGACAATTTATTTCAGATGTTGATGCCTCAAAGTTTTTGAGTTTTCACCCGACAGTTTACTGTCACTTGTTTCCTTATGGCAGTCCTTGCAGTCCAACTAGTGTATTGATACTAATGTACTGTATTCAGAATTATTGAACTCTTTAGTTAATGAACATTAAAGAAATCCATTGACATCTGTCCAGATACTATGCTGCATAAATAGTATATTGAGGAAATCCAATTAACACAGATGCTGTAGGACAACATAGGAAGTGTAATGCAGACATATGCAAGTGAATTATTGCAGCTAGCTTCTGTACAGCAGGATTTATGAGCACTATGCACAGCTGTAGACCTGTTGATCCTCCTGGGAGTGCTTTGGGACTAAGTCTTTGTCAGCTTCCCACTCCTTCCTGTGACAGGTTTCACAACAGCTTATTTTCATGAGGTCCGATAATCCCGGTACATGGTAAGGAAATACCTAAGGAGCTTGCGTTGGGCTATATCTAGCTCAGCTTTAGTTAATAAAGCCATGTGTTTGATAGCAGTTACCAAAGTCTCTCTCCTGTTTTAACAATTCTACAGCATACAGACTAACTCCTTTGGGCCTTGTGGTTCAGTCGCTATGTGAAATCAAAGCTGCCTGTTTCTCAGTTGTAACTTGCCTGCAACCAGTAACTGTGAACTTCTCTGTCCTTCAGGACTGCTTCTCATGAGAACTGGGAAATCTGTCAGGACAGCTTTCTCTTAGTCCAATAAATGTTTATCCTAGTAGTTAGGAGACTAAGAAGATATATCAAGACTAGATTTGCTAAACTGGAAGCTTATGACTGAGCTCTGATGTGAAGGGTGAGGAGGGGATTTTGTGACTAGTGGATGTAGATGAGGCTGAAATTTGGGTACCTTCTCTGCATGTATCTTCATAGACAAGGTTTCACAGGCCTTTGAGCCTAGAGAGGGGTTTGAAGGAGATGTACTAGTAGTATTGTGAAACAATTGGGCTTCTTGAGAAATACCAAGTTCATGGGATCAGATGGGTGCTTCTGAGTGTGTTGTGAGAGCTAGCTAACATCATTGTAAGCATTCTTTCTTATTTTTGGATCATGAAGACCAGGGATCTTGGTGACTGGGGAAGGACGTGTAGCCGCCTTCAGTAAGGAACTGCATGTTGGTCAGGCACTCTTCAGTCTAAGAGAAAATCATGGAGCGTGTCCACCTGGAAGCCATTTCTTGGCATATGATGGCAAAAGTAGTGACTAGGGTTAGCAAGCATGAATTTGCAAGGGAACTTGTCAAACAGATTGCTGTGATGGAAAGACAAGAGCTGTGTAAGAGGAGAAGAGCAGCGATGTTGTCTACCTTGACTTCAGCAAGGCTTTCACCATGGTGTCTAACAGCATTGCTATGTGTCATTTGGAATATTACAGTCTAAATGAGACTGCTGGGTGCGTTAAAAGAAAAAGTGGATTGTTGAATTCAGTCTGACTTGGGGCATGTCATGTTTAATGTCTTGCCGGTGACCTTACCAAAGCAGGAATGTATCCCTACCAGGTTTGCAGACTCCCAAAGTGTGTGTGTGTGTGGGGGGGGGGGGGTGGAAGCAAGCAGTGTGTTTGAATGTGACAGTTTAAAGGGACCAAAATTTCTCTAAATTCATAACAAAAAGATACAAAATCACTTTGATATAGCACATCAGGGAAGAAAGGGGCATAAGATAACATGACTTCTGTGCTGTATTTCTTAAATGAAACAGAGCATCTCTGTCATCGTTTAGAGAATGTAAAGATCTGCCTTCTTTAGTCCTGAAGTGATTTTATATATATATATATATATATATATATATATGCGTGCATACTTTTCTTGTGCTGTGAATGCTTTACAGGTTTATTTTACAAGTTGGAAGTTGAGCTGTAGCAAACCTGTATCAGAATAGGCTGGAAGACACCATTTACAACTGTCTTCAAATTTTTCCTTTTTATAAATCCTACCATCTTCATGGAAATTCTTCAGGCAGAAATCAGGGAGAAATAAGGGGCAGGACCATTTCTCTAATTTTATTAGTAACATCCTGTTCAATTTTGAGAATTGAACTTGAAAACCTTCATGTCATGTTTCTGGATTACATCTGGCAATCAGTATAATACTAATACCCCTAAAAGCAGACTTTTCTTTTCTGTAATAGTTAAGAACCAAAGACAGTATAGCTGCTGATAGAATAGCTAGTAGTGAAGTAGGATGTTTATGAGCTTTCTAGTCTAATTTAAAAAAAAAAAAAAAAGACCCCAGTAGTGTCTTTTATTCTCATATCATCTCTGAGAGCCTAGATGAAAAAAAAAGTTAGATAATTGGGAAAAACATAAGATTTAGACTTGCAACTTCTGGTTGTGAAGAATATGATTCTCTTTAAGTCTTGCCACCTACTATTTAGGGATTCCATGTGAAGTTGTTACTGAAATGTTGTATATAGAAAGTTATGAGCATTTAATGCAAGGGAGGCTGCTTTGAAACGTATGAAATTGCTTCTGTAGAGCAGCTTGTATTTTAAGTTTCCTTATAGAAGTAACTGTGTGTTTTGTTGCAGATTATGGAGCTCTGCGGTGCAACAAGACTTGGCTATTTTGGAAGAAGTCAGTTTTATATTGCTTTGAAACTTGTTGCTGTGGCCCAGTCTGGTCTCCCTCTAAGAGTGGAAAGCTTGAATACAGGTAAAATAAAGGATGGGGAGGGTGGGTTGGAACTCAGATGCTAAGCAGAATTACTGTACTTGTCTCACAGAGTTTCTTAGAGTAATCTTGTAAATTATTATGGTATGTCTTTTTATATGTGTTGCTAACTTAATACCAGCTGTGGAGAGACTATGAGGAAGTGTGTTCTTACTATGCAATAAATGAGATACCTCACTCGGTAGGAGTAAGATACCACTCATTAGGAGTAAGGTAAGTGCTGGGCTATCATGGACCAAGCGGGCAAATACTACTGACTACAGTGTTGAGGACAATTTCATTCTGTGTATTACTATGTGATAACTTTTGTGCTGCATCCGCTGAATAAAGTACTAATAGGACTAATGTGTGAAGGAAAAGAGGAATGCACCATTTGCAGGCTTTTGTAGGTGATGAGTTTATGGAGCCTTGATTGCAGCAAATGCACTTACCTTTTCCAGTGACACATTCCTTTACACTTGGCTTGACAGTTTTCTCCCTTGTGTAGCCCAAATACAGAGATTAATGGCTTAAGATCTTTCTATTGAAAAACCTGAGCTGTACAAGATCTTTATCAGCCAAAACACGTTATCTTGTTTTTTCAAAGGTCAGCTGTGATGTGGGTAACTAATTAGAAATAGGAGATGCTCATTTTAGGATGAGGGTTCAGAACACCACAGAGAGCTTTGATATGAGGCTCTACTGTAGCCTTCCGTAAGTGGATCCATGTCTGAGATAACAAGAGATTTAGGAAGATGATGTACTGAACTGTAAGCCACTGCAGCCTTTTGCAGCAAGGACACAACTCTCCGCTTACAGATATTTTTAGAGTGCGACTTTGTATAAGGGTGACTTCTGTGGCAAGTTTTGTTTGTAGAATACATGTTATGACAATTTTTATATGCTGATAATATAAAAACTCTTAAGCTTTCTTTCATTCTGAAAAATATAGGTTAAGCAGAGTAGGTAAGGAAACTACATTAAAAGCCACTTGATAGGTTTATCAAATACCTCAGTCCTATAAAAGCAAGGAATCATCAAGTATACTTTCCAATTATGTTTATTCTAGGTTGTACAAATGGTTTATACTGCTTTTATGTTTTTTGTAGCTTTTTGGAAAAGCATATAGTCTTATGCAACACTTTGCTAATATTCAAGTTCCTTTCTGCTCAGAAGCCACCCTCTGTGTGTAAACTTTTACCATTGCTTTTGTGCTGCGTGGTCTACAGCTTCAGAAAATTGTAGCAGAATGCCGTAGAATCAGCAAGTTGGAAAAGGAACCTTCAGCTCCTAATACTTCATAGAATTGGGACTTAATGAATAATCCCACCATTGTTTATCAAATGCCCATTGAAGCAAGTCTATAATCTCTATATGTAATTATTGCAGAGTTTTCATATGCTTGATTTTAATATTAGATACCTTAACTGGACTTTCTAATATGAAAAAGGTTAGCTGTGATATCAGAAGGAATTTGAAGAATTGAAGGTACAGAATTAATTCAAAAATATGAAAACTGTTACAAAAAAAGCAACAGTTGGAACTTCCATGATGGTGTACCTTTCATTGGTTTATAGCTATACTAGAAATACTAGTAATGTTTTTTTCTAGGAATAATTTTCTGTAACCGGTTCCAAACCTGCTAAATAGAAAAAGTATAATTAACAGACCATTTTATTTTTACCCTGTTTTTAGCTTTGGTTGTCTGTTGCCTTGGTTGCAGTGGTTCCAGTCCTGTCTATGAAGTCCCTGCTTCTAGGATAATTTGGGGGATGTTGTTGCAGATACTAAGCAGCTAAAATACAAAAGGCTAAAGACTCTTAAAATGATTCTGAGCTTGGATTATCTTCCTTTGAGCATTAGGGTTCAGCAGCCTGACCAGCTGGGTTTTGTCTGTTGTCCATCTCCTGGAGGGTTTGAAGAGGAATTTTTAGAGCTGTCCCAAACTAAACTGCCCATTCTCTCTTCAAAGCTTAGATATTTAAAGTTAGTTAAGGCTTTTATTTTAGGACATTTACTTTATATCTCTGTATTCTGTGCATGTTTTTTATTCTGTGACTTAAATATTTTTCACCGTTTTACATTTTCTCTCCCCTTGTCTCCTTGTTTGTTTTGCTGTTTGGTTCCCTGTGTTTCTCTTCAGTGGGCAGGAAGCTTTTTTTATGCAAGTTGCTGAGAACAAACTATGGTCAAATTTTGGGTGCGAAGTCCATTCAATGCAATTTTTATCCAGTTGATTTTCAGTTAACCAAATACTTTTATGATTAGACTAATGTTGTTTACTAAAAATACTGGCTTTAATTATACTACAGGCCTCTACATTTATTTTTGCCATCCCAGAAAATTTTCCTTCCAGGAGGCTAAAAATTGAGACATTAATGAGCAGTCTCTCTAACGTAATATTTGCTTTCTAAGTATGGAATACCACTTTTGGTGGAAGATGATGTTAACAAGGATGTGGGCATGAAAAGTATGGAAAACTTTATAATTTGTTTGAATTCAAGATCATAATTCCATTCATAACAGCTGTTGCAGTTATAATTCAGGAATTTCTGAATTATAGCAAATGTCATAGTGTTAAAATGAATTTTTCTGCTGTTACAGGGAAATGACAGAAATAAAAATGTCTTATATTTCAATTCCCATGTAAAAACTTAATAGTACAATAAGAACAAATCATTATCTAGTCTTGTCTTTAAACGGTATTTCGTGCTCCCTACAAGCCCTGGCTGTTATTTTGTGAGATGGTGCTAGCTAGGTACCTCATGCCAAAACCTCATGTTGGAAGAATCAGTTGTGTAGACTCAAACTTCGTATCGTAGAACAGCTTGGGTTGGAAATGACATGAAAGACCGTCTAGTTCCCATTCTCCTGCCATGGGCAGGGATGCTACCCACTAGATCAGGTCACCCAGGGCCTCATCCAACCTGGCCTTGAACACCTTCAGGGATGGGGCATCCACTCTGGGCAACCCATGCCAGTGCCTCATTGCCCTGTGAGTGAAGAATTTCCTCTGATCTGTTTCCCCTCTTTAAGCTAAAAGCCATTCCCCCTTGTCCTGTCATTATCTGCCCGAGCAAAAATTTGTTCTCCATCTTTTTTGTTTAAACTTTCTTTAGGTATTGAAAAGTTTCTTCAGGCTGTACGTCCTCATCTCTCTCAACCTCTCTTCATAGGAGAGCTCTCTTGACTCCCCCAGTGTCAGACATTGTAGTGTTCTATGCAATGACTTTTTCACTTTTTTTTTTTTTTGTGGGATGGTTTTAGTTCACTTTTCAGCGGTGGAAATGACTTTCCCAGTGCAACACAGAGTACAGTGAAGATGTGGAAATGGGCGTCCAAGGATGAGGAAGAAATTAGAAATTGAAATTGAAGAAATTAGAAATAACGTTTATCTGATGAGTGACCAGAAATTTAGCAGAGGTTGTGTTGCCTGCTCCTTTCTTGTGTTGAAAACCATTTAGCATGTTGAATTGTGCCCGGTGACTGAGGCTTAAATCAACAACTTGTTCTTACTGGAACAATTTTTCTTCAATACTGGATACAAAAAGTTGTCTCTAATTCGTGAATGCTGTTGATTCAAATGACAGTCAAGTACAAATCAGTTTAATGTTTAAGGTTTTTGTAATAAATTATATGCTATTTTGTTAATTTTAGTATAACTGATAGTACCACTAATGATTTCCAATGTCAAAATCAATGTACAGTAATCAATGGGAGAAATTAAATTTGGCCCATGCTTGTAAATTGTTTTTCAAACACACCAAATACATGAGTGAGCGGTGTGGCAAATTTATGGTTTATTTTGATTCACAGTAGACCAATGAGAAAACTGCCTGGGATTCAGAAAAATGACAGAAATCTTGCAGTGAGAAGTAGATGATTCTTAACTATGATACATAAAGCTAAGGACCTTCTATTTTTTGTAGAAACAATTTTATAGATGTTCATAATAAAGTAAGGTGATATTGGATATTGTTCCCAGTTGTATCTCATTAAAACAACTAATTTAGTTTCTCATGTAGAAAGGTATACACAGATGTGTTCAGTCATTATTTGCAGTTTTTGCAATAAGGCTAGATTATAGTGTCTGCTATAAATAGAAATTACAGCAGCTCACTAAAAGATAATGGGGAACAAATTGTAGTATTTCAGCATCTGTTTTGCTGATGAACCATTTTAATGAACATGTTCTGATGTTATATATGTGCTAGAAATGATAATATCTGGATAGTTACCGCAAATCACACTTCAGTAGTTAAAATCTTTGTTAATCTTTTAGCTAATTTTAAAAAATTAGCTAAATCTGGACTGTCTGGTTGCCACTCCATTAAATGCAGATTTGTAGGGCAAAAATGTTAACTTAAGGGAGCTACGTGAGGTCTTGTACTAGGATGTGGGTAGAAGAACTGTGAAGCATGATGCAGAAAAGGCATTTGCTGTTTTTCCAACCTGAAGGTGTTGGCTTGACTGTAGCAGTGGCCTCAGTGTTTAAATAGAGGCACACAAAATTGTAACTACAAAATCAAGTGCGTGCTTTTGTGTTTTTTTTTTTCAAGATTCATACTTCTGTACAGTAAATGGCCTGCTCTGTTTTTTTAAACAGTAAAGGACCTCCCTCTTCCCAGATTTGTAGTGTCAAAGAATGAACAAGAATCAAGACATACAGCCTTGTATTCTTCGGATGCTGATAACCCAGCTTCATATTCAGGTGTGATTCCTCCTCCACCTGGCAGGATACAAGTCAAAAAAGGCTCCGTGAGCCATGATGCTGTTCAGCAACGTACATCAACTGATCAACAGGTAAATTAACTTTAAGAGATTAAATAGAACTCATAACTGCTACTTTGCCACATAGGTATCAACCTGATAGCATTTCTAAACTTTGTTGCTTTCAATGTTGTTTATTTTAAAAAACAAATGTTATAAGGTGTTATATACTACATACACCGCTAAAATCCTTGTAGCGGGTATTTTTTTTTAATGCAGTCTTAGAACATGTTTGAAATATTGGTGATAATTAATAAAGAATTGAGACAGAAGGCAAAATAAATGTGTAAGATATGATAGCAACTATGAAGTGGTAATTATTATATTAGTATCTAGTTATCAGCTAGTTCACATCAGTTTCCTGATCTTTACAACAGCATTACTGAATGCCATTGAGGACTGGATGTCTAGTCCTTCAATATGCTGTTATAACTTTAAAGCTGAAATACTTTATTTAGAAAAATCTCACAGTGACTGCTTTCTTTCTTATATCTTATTGTTCAGGATTTTGATTAAGTAGAGAAGATAAGAACCAGAAATAAGACACGTTTTCATACTGTTTTTCGTTGTGTTGTAGTAATGAGGACACTGATTTCCTTGTGCTCACTGGTTCCCATTTTTAAGCCACTGAATACGTGAATGAATGAAAACCGTATGGGCTTACAACTTTGTGCTTCCTCATAATTCTTTATTTATAGTGTTTACATTCTCTTTCCATGGGGAAATCTAACAAAAGCAAGAATACTAAGTTAAATATTGTGTTTTCCAGGATGTATGTGTCTGTGCATAGGTGTTGACTCTCCTGTTTTCTTCCACCATGGCATGCTCTTTCCTGAGCTTGGTTAGTAGAGAATCAAGTAACTTGGAAATTATTCCTAATCTTGCTGTGAGTCAAAGAACTCGCTGACCAACAAATGTTTATTAATCTCTCTGGAAGTAGCTGAGGTTGATCCATTTTTTTTTTTAGTGGTCTGAGGTAAATTGGCAGAGGCCACCTATAATCATTATTCACTTGCTACTTCCTTCCGAATTGCAGATGGAGTCTAATGAAATGAGGTCTTACAGTAGGTCTGAAGATAGCTTGTTGTTGTCCAGCTTTGGGTAGGTATGTTTGAAATACAGTTCCAGAGAGGCCAATGGAGAAGTCAGCATTCACAGATCCACTTGATCTGATGATGGGAGTTTGGTTTGGTTGAAATGCTTCCAATTGGGTGTTGAGTTTTTGGTGAATGGCTGTAATTTGATACAGAAATATGACCTGTTGTAACTTTAAAATAACAAAGTCTGGTGTTTGAAGTCTACAAATTCTGTCAAAAGAAACCACATACTCAAAGGTGTATAAGCATCCAAATTTCATTTTTCTGTCTTGGCTAACGTAAACAGCATGGTATCTCTCTCTTAAACACATCTTTATGGGAGTATCAGGATAAAGAAAGTCTGTGTGCAAGTGCTTTGGGAGATCTGGCACAGGAACCAGTCTTGGAGCAGATGTAGCAGACAACACTGCATTGAGTCCAGCAGTTTTGAGCTGTATTCTTGGTTCAGAACATCAGGGAAGTATTGTCTGATTTTGCACCCAGTTGTAAAACTACATTTTCTGTGGCTGATACTTAGATTTCTGACTGTACAATGAATCTATTCAAGCAGCCTTGTCCCAATCTAATATTTATTGATTGGGATACCATATTAAAAATGAGCAGAAAATTTGAGTGCCCTTCAACTGAGAAAGTGATGGGATCCCAAGTTCCCAGAGAGGCTGTTTGTTTCCTAGAAATTTCCAATCCAGTTGTCTTTACTTGGAGATATTGCTCAGATTTCTTAATTCAGTCTAAACTTCTTTCTTTGCCATTATATGCTACCTCTTTCGGTGATGAAGATGGAAGGGGCTGGAGTTTGGGAAGTAAATTATTTTTCTAGAGGTCACTTTTCTTTTGGGAAGATTTTGTCTTAAGCTTATATAGTTCATTTACAGAGCTTGTAATTTAGCTGTTAGATACTCTATTAGTGACTTTGGATTTCGATTTTTTTTTCTTAAACTGCTTGCTGGCTTTGACAATGTCAGCTACTTCAAAATACATGGATTTCATAAAAATATTTCAGACAGAATATTTCAGGTGAAATCTGATGATACCTTGGCCCTGGTTACTTTCATGTGCCATTTTCTGTATTGGTGAAACTTGTCACACACAGGTTAATGTTTCATAATTACAAATTACATATGTAGAAGAATTTCGCTTTAGGTATTGTATACTGGAATGTGATAGCTAGAACTATTTCTTCATCAATGTATTGTTCTCGCAGTTCCCCTCAATGAGCTCCATTCAGAGGCAGTAGAGTGTCAGGAAATTGCAATCAGGTTGTGTTTGAAAACAGTTGTAAAAATGAGGTTTCTTTTAAAGTAAGCAGAAGGCAAATTGGTGAAATTTTTAATTTATAGTGATATTATGTAAATGAAGCACTAGCCAGAAATTTGTGGGTTTTTAACGTTACTGAATGAATATGAATAGTAGATGACTGAATTCATGCTCAGCTCTCATGGAAGCTACAAAACTGATTGTATGAGTAAAGACAAATAATGAATCAAACCTTTACTAACTGTATCTTGACTGCAGACTCTAATGGAGATAAAACACAGGGAGAAAATAGGTTTTTCTGCTAGAGTAATTTCTTCTTGCCAAATAATGCAGTAGGCAGATCAAAACACTTTTGCTGACATTATAGACCATTATATATATGCCACAATCTCAATTTTTGTTTTTTTTTTTTTTTTTGACAAAATATTTCACAGTAATCCTTGTAATCCTTCTTTGCCCTTGATCCAAATTTGTTCTCATACAAAATACCTGACTAGATTTGTATTTCTCGTTTCAGATGAGATCTCTCTAGTATTAATAATTATTTTCAAGGCACTTTCCTTGAAAAGGAAAGTTTCTGATGTATCTGTCTCACATCATATCTTGACAGATCTGCTTTTTCCATGGCTGTAATATTTGACAAGTTGTTATGCATCAGTCTTTTCTTCAACTTGTTGATGTTGATTATGCATTTTGATATTTCTGTTCTGCAAGAAATTATTTTTCACTTTAAAATCTGATAGTGTAGTGCTATCTATGTCTCTGAAGTAATTCTGATGCCCACTTTACATTTGTTGTCAGAATTCATCAGTACGCTGTTTAGTGCGTATAAACAATTACCTACAGCATCAAGTTAGGTCATTCCCCAACTCAGTCTTTTAGGAGTGTTGTTAGAGCTTTCACTTCATAGTTCTCATGCTAATGCAGTTCATTCCGTAGCAGGTTCTTTTGCCACTTAGATTCCTGTATTAATCTACAGGCTATTGGAATTGTCTTGCATGGCACCACACTGAAGTATTCTGAACTTCAGGCTAAGTGTAATGTGGTTCCTTTGTCTAGAAAATCACAAAAATACCAACCAACCTGAGTAAAAGTGCGATTTATCCTCTTTCTCTAGGGTTTTAGTTATTTTCTTCAAAACTTAGTCTAAAACCTTTCAGATTGTTGAGGTCAAACAAGTTTGTGTTTGGCTGAGCCACACTCCCGTCTGAAAATGTGTAGTGCTTCATGTAGAGAAGGTCCCGTTGAACCTTGGACTATTTTGTTCTTCAATATGAATGCTAGTTAATTACCAAATCATGGGTTCTGCAATGCAATTACCACCTCTAGCATAATCTTTCTTCATAATGGATCTGTTCCCTGACTCTTATGCAGGCTGTGTGGTATCAGGACCTAGATCACAACACCTTTAGAGCTACCCTTTGGATAGCATGTCTGGCTTCATTGTCTCTGGAATTCTTCTTAGGAGGCTTTCTTCTGGCCTGAGGTGTGAGATCCAGGAAAAGGTTTATAATCCCATTTGACTCATGTATGCTTGCAATTTCCTTCTGAGGTTGAGATCACTCCAGAGATGCTTTAGCACAGTATTGTTTTGCTTTACACCAGTTTGTTTGACTTACATTCACTATGGTTCTCTTCTTAGAGCCATATATTATAACGCCTTTTCTTAATTAGCATGTTTAGTTACTGCTTATCAGCCCCCAAAAGTGCAAGTTCCTTCATAGTGTCGTAGTTTAGTAGTTCCAGTTTAAGAAAAATCATGCTTTCTTAACAATTTAGGTTAGGTTGATTTTTAATGTGACTTTTTTTTTTTAATTAAGATGTATCACATGATTTTTGCCTGTTAACTATAAGTTTATTTTTGTAATTGGGAAGTGTTCTCAGTGGTTTGACGTGACATGAAAATGTTAATTATTTCAACATGCTTTAATTTATATCTGTTTTCTGCAATAAAATAGAGGGAAAATAAATGTATTAATATAGTAGAAGCCAGAATGTTGCAATTACTATCACTTCTATTGAGTTTTGTTTAGATAGAAATTAAAATCTTTAATTGAATTTTTATTAAAGATTTAATTGAATTGCTTTGAAAGTGCTTAAACAATTTTGTAAAATTTTAATAGTAGCTGATTTATTAAATGATACATTAACATAATGATGCATATGCAGATGAGTAAATCTGCTCAAGTTCCCAAAGAGATTAGGTGGGTAACTTCTGTTAAAATTGATAAAATTGAAAACCAGGAAGTTGTCAGTGACCTGAGTTGCACAGACTATTGTAGCTGTTACATGTTAGGATTTTGAAGAGCATTCCAGTTAGGTTCTGTACTGTAATACTCTCAGAAAATCTGGTCTTAGATATTTTAGGCTTTCAAAAACAAATTCTTTAACTAATAGATTGGACAGAGGAAAATGAACATCCCTTCTCAACTGCATCATATTCTCCCATAAGCTGAGAGCATTCTGAGAGTGAATGTATGTGGCTGTTGAGGAACAGAGGTGTTCCTCAGGAATATATTACGTCTGTTTAATAAAATTAGAAGTCTGGTGTAAAGTCCATGTGGTCTGTTGTAGGAAGTTTTCACTTTCTCTTAGGCATGAGTATATTAAAATGTGAACTGCTTGTCCACTGTAAAGGCAGGCACCTTGTTGTTTTTCTATTTATAAAGGGTGAGTTAACCTGTATGTAGTTAGTTTCACTAAGCCCTTACTCATTGTGCTTTTCCATGACTGTTTTTGCATCTGAGTCAATGTTCCTATGGTCCTGCCTCTCAGTCTTTTCTGGCCTGCGTCTTCCTTCTTTATGCTTGCATCAAGCTATTAGTACTTCGGCTGAGCCATTTTTTATATAGATATTATAAAATATATATAAAAGGTGTTTATCTGTTTTAAGCTTCTAGTAAGTTAGCTCAATGAATGTGAGGAGAGGCTTGAGAGGGACAGAGATTGCACAGGGGAGAGCACATTCGTGCCTTGCTAAATTGATTTAAAATGTTTTGCGAATGTCTCATAGTGAAGAAGCTGAAGATGTGTCAAATCCTTCTTCCAGAAGCATTTTGACATCAGAATTAGTTGTGTGTTTTTTCTATTTAATAATTTTGGAGTCTGTAAGCTGAAGCTCCAAATTTGTAGGAAATCTGTAAATGTTTAGGATTTCAATAGTCTGCATCAGCAAGTCAGAAACTAATTTTGTCATCATGGCCCTTTAAAACTTTTTTGTTAGGATACGTGTAGTTGTAGTATGCATGACTGAAGAATGCTGGTTTATGGCACTTCCTGATTGACTTAGATTTTTACAGAGGTAATATTGTTAAAAAGCACAATGGCCTTTGCATTTTTTTTGGCAAAGTAGATGATGTTCTGGGAATAATTGCGTGGAAACCTACAGTTTTGGTATGTTAGCTGATAGGAAGCTCCTTTCTGGATATATTCTTGTGGCTTTCAGTTTATTTAGATAGCTGTCTCTGAAACTAACACAAGTTATGGGATAGCACACATTCAAGTGTGCTAGTAAATGCTTGAAAACTTATTTACAGAGGGTGTGTTAGTCTCTGCTGTGTGGGTGAACTGGAAAGGTAAATAAAGACTATACCTTATAATATATTCAGGTGAGAGAGTACCAAACAGATATTTTTGTCTAGTGCTGAAAAAACTTCTGAGATGTCTTAGCTTTGTTCTTACTTTTTAGGGAATTTTGAGCTTAAGCTTTGCCTTCTTGTAGTTGTTTGCACTAATATAGTTTAGCTAGAGCTGGAAGGTATAGCAAACTAATTTAAAAATTAGCAAGGAAATTATGATATAAATATTTTTTACAATTTAAACAATTTTTCCATCGTATCTTACTTCAAAATTGAATTATATGGTAATGTGGTTGTCTTGTGAGAACTTTTCTAAGTTAGAAATTACACTGATTCTATTTTCGTGTCTGTTCGGGGGGGGGAAGTAGTACAATATGGTATTAAAGAAAAGCGTGAACCTTAAAATTAAGACAACTGCCTTAGTGTGTATAGCAGAGAAGTATATCATAAACTGCATTACTTTTTTTGGAGAAAAAAATACAATACATTTTTGTATATTTAAAAAGGAAATTGTTGACTATATTTTTTTCAGCGTTTAATTCTAATTCATTTCTTTAGAAGAAATTTGGATTGTGAATTGTGATAAAATTTAGGTATGATGATAGGTTGTATAGTAACTGTTTTGAGACCTGGGTTCAAATGTAACTTCTATCACAAGTGAAAGTGAGTCTTGTGAGACTTTCCTTTGAAACGAAGTCATTTAACTTGGCATTGCTATTGTCTTAATAGCAGATTAAAAATACGGTAGATTTTTGAAATGAACACGTCCAATGCAAGTTGTACAGTACCTGACATCTATTTCCTCATTTTGATAAGTACTAAAACTTTCACTGAGTGTATCTTAACTGTAGTGATGATTGTTTCTAGAAGTAACAGTTTTAGATAGGCTTTTATGTATTTAGTTATGTAGTACAAAACTTAAAAGATTCCTTTGTTTTATTAGGAGTCCACATCTCCAGTTGTTTCACCACAGCAGTCCCCACCAACCTCTCCACATACATGGAGGAAGCACAGCCGCCATCCCAGCGGAGGGAATAATGAACGACCTCTTGCTGGACCTGGGCCTTTTTGGGCTCCATTTAGTGAAGCACAACCAGGTATAAATGTCTTCTGTTATGCTTCAGCTGTAGCACGAAGTTGTGGAATTCTGAAATGAGTAACTGAGTTTAGAGCAATTTATCTTTGTGTTTTCCAATTCTGGAAACTTTGTTGTAGATTCAAACCTTCATGTTGCTGTCAACATTGTGGAATCTGTGACCTTGTATACTGCAGATCCATTTCTCAGCATGATATGGGAAATGCTGAGAGTTTGGAGGGAGGGAGAAGATGAAAGTGGAAAGTTATAATATGAAGCTGACACCTTGTTAATAGGAACCATCAGTATACCCAGAAATGTGGGGAGCTCAAGGAAATAAGCAGATAATGTATTTTGTTTGAATTATGTTTCTGGTAGATGAGATGACTTGTTGGAACAACTAATTATTTTTGCTTCCTTTAAAGTTCACATAAGCATGACTGAAGCTACTGTATCTCAGATGCATCAAAGTAGAATCACTTGTTTTTATGAAGTTTTCATCTTTTTGTGTTTTTCATTTAACGTGAAGACCCTCACTGTTGTATTTCTGTGCTCTGATTTAAAGTGTTATCCCTTAGTATCTCAAATTTGAAAAAGCTCTTTTATTTTCTGATATCTGTTAGAGTTGCATTTGGGAACGGTGCAGTAATTCTAATTCAGATTTCATTTTTGATACTCATAAATAATAGTTGCATTTTGTAGGTTGTGATTTCAGGTTGAACTGTCGTTGGTTGTTTATTTCAGCCTTGATATTCTAATTGATCTTTCAGTTTATCCTTACTCTGTAGTTATAAGCATCCATAGAGGACCAGGTATTATGTTGTTAGAATTAGTTGAATAAAGAAATAAAACTTATTTTCATGGACATTTAGAAGTGAAATGGGTTTTATGCACATGTTGATGTCAGTGTTTGGCTGGCACTTAATAGTAAATAATACTCAATTTAGAATCAAAAATAAACATTATTAGTATGTTCGCGCTTTAGTCCAGCCATTTAAGCATACTGTTTGTGATTCTTTTTTTCAGCATTCAGTTCCTTGATACCTCTTCCTTTGCAAAGTTTAGTTGCTTTTATTGCAAGCTTGAAATAGAAGTTTGTTAGCTTCTTTGCTTTCCTTAAAAACAGTGCTGCAAGCTCATCTTGATTCTGATGTAAAATGTTGCTGAGAAATCGGGTAATTTGTAGCTGCATTATTTCACTAGGACTTGAAGCAGGACTATGCCATTTCACTTGTGATCCAAGAACAGTAAGAACCCAGGTCTCTCTGCTTGTATTTCATAGTATGTGAAATACTGTTTGAGAGTAGTGGTGGGGTTGTCAACTTAAAGCATGTACCCTCAAGTATGAAAATATTTCTAATGGGTCTAATAATAGCGTGTTGCACTTAATCAAACAAAAACTGAAGTGTAATTTCTGTTTGAAGAAAGAGGAGGTCAAAGAAATAGTGACCTGTGCGTAGGAAAGACATTCCAGTGCATCATCATATTCCCACAGTGAAGAAAATGAAATAGTACTTTTCTGTATCAAATCAGGTGTACAATAAATTCATAGATAATGACTCAATTGTCATTAATTGACCTTACACGTAGTCTTGTATCAGAAGTATCAAGCAGCACTTAGAGCTGCAGTTCTTAATTTCTTGGGGAAGAAAACTGGTTCCTGTCTCAACAGAACAAAAGAATTTGGATTTTACAGTTTTTGCCACCTACTTTCCCACAAGTTCAGTTACAATAGTGATTCTTCATAAGAAGCTGGAATCTGAGACACTGTCATGACTAGCTCAGTGAGTTTACACAGGTGATCTGAAATCATAAGCTAAGGTTTGTTACCATCTTTGTTCAAGACTTCTTGTTAAGGTGGGCCCCAGAAGACATAGTTTACTTTAACATCAGGAACAGTTTGGTGACAGACACTGGTCACCTGTGGGAAGTGAAGTTTATGGTTAGTTTAGGTCTCATCCTTAAATGTTAGTCAGTTCCATTAAAACCTGAGCCTACCAAGTCTTCTAGGTGTTTGATTTACATGTGTTAAGGTAGAACTGTTAAAAGTTGTGTTAATGTTCCCAAGCAAAAATGTCTGATTGCTAAACTCCCCCAGCCTTTTCAAGTTTTATTGCTGAGCATGGTGCTATGTGGTGTGGAATCTCTTAGGTTCTTCTGGGTCATCTGCCTGGTTGTATCACCTCCCAGCCTCCTGCACATTCCCCAGTCTATTCACTGAAGGGGGCAGAGAGAAACAGGTTTTGATGCTCTGCAAACGCTGTTCAGTCATAGCTGAAACGCTGATGCACTATTGTTCTGGTCACAAATTTAAAACATAAAACCATATTAGCTGCTATAATTGCATCCTAGCCAAACCTGCTACATACAGAAGCAGAATTGAATGTGAGGTAGGACCCTCCTGCTTCTAGAACTACAGAAGAGGAAAAAATTCTGTTGCCTTCAGCTCATTTTGCATTCAAGCTTCAGCATCTAGAAGGATGCTGACTCTGAGAAACCTGGGAGAAAACATCCCTTCTGCATGCCCAAATTCAAATGATTGAGTGGCATGCCATGGGACTAGAACTTATTTCTAAGTTTGATCATCTTGTAGTTTGGACTGGAAACAGAGCATTTATGTTGGTAATATCCAAATAATGATTTTAAACTAGTCAGAAAATGTCTTCTGTTCAGTCATAGGGTCTCTGCTAGCTTTCTTTGGCATTACATGAAAGTTTTATTTCAATGCTTGAATATGTATGAGAATTTGCAGCCACAAGCTGTCCTCATTTGTTTTCCTTGTTGGGACTGATTTTGCTACAGCTAGTGAAATCAGCAATCAGGAAACTTTGTGGACAGAAGTGGAGGATGTCTATTGCTTGAATTTACTGAGCTTGTAGGGCACTATATGATCCTTTGTCTCCTACTTAATACTTGAGTAATTACTGATACTTGGCCTTGTTACATGTGTGGTTATTCAGGGAGGGAGGAGCTCTACAGCATTTCATTGTTTTACTCACCTGGTTTTGTTTCTTCACAAATTAGTGGTAAGGAGAGCTAGTTTGCAGAACTACTTGAAATATTAGATCTGAAAAGAAAATCCACATTGACACGTCTTATTGAAAAGTATAAGCTACGTCTTATCTAGATAAACTACAAACATAAGAAACAGTCTAAAGTGAAGGGGTAACTTTTCTCCCATGGGAAATTAGATCACTTTCCAGAAGTTAGCTTGAATACCAACACATAGTTATAGGAGAAGAATATAGAGCAGCCATGGGAATTCAAGCTTTGTCTTCATAGTAAACATTGCATTAAGACTTCTCTAGCTTGTCCTAATCTGATATCTGATAATCAGTGTTAGGCATACACTTGATTCACAGTGCTTTTGATTGCATTCTGTGATAGAAGCACACAGTTTTGAAGTTTTATTTCTTCATTTGCTTTTCAGATCATAAGTACTGACTGTTCTGAGTCTTCCCTATGACTCAGTTTTTGTCAACATTCTCTTCTACCTCTGGGTTCCCAGTCTGGTTTTGTAGTTTGAGAAGAAACTGGAGAGTGATTTTTTTTTTTTTTCCTAATTAAAGTGCAAAATAAGCGTAGTTTTTGGTGATTGAGAGCTACTGGCTGGTGGTATTTCATGAATGTGTGTATAGTTGTCCACAGTCTAGGTGTCCACATAGGCAGTCTTTTTTTTTTTTCAGTGTTCTAAAAGACAAGGGATGTCTGTCCCCTAAAAAATCAGCATAGCCAGAACAGCAGAACAAGAGTGTCCCTGGAAGATTTGAACAGGGGTGAAAGGACTAATGTGTGTGAAGTACTTGGAAGTTAATACAATTCGGTGCTACTGGTGTCCCCATTTCTATGACAGTACTGCTCTGGAAAAGGTGCAATTCAAAGAGGGGTACAGATTGAACAGTACTAAAACTGTTGGAAGAAATAAAGGTAGGAAGAAACATCCAAGCTTAGTGGTACTAATGTAAGTTGCTGCAGGACAGAGAAAGGGAAAGCAGTTTCATCAAAAGTAAACTTGGAACATGGCATTTTCATAGTAGAGATGGAAAAGGTTTGCCTGAGTCTAGTTTGTTAGCCCTATGCTGAGAGAGAGAGAGCTGGTGGATTTAAACTGAGCTTTCCTGCATGCTTCTTTCTGAAGCTTTAGAGTTAGGCTAGCTACTGAAGAACACTGGAGGCAAAAAGAATGCTCAAACACATTGCCTTTAGTCTCAGGAATTTGGGCTAGTCACTGGAAACTCCAGGTCAAATGGGGAGCATTCAGAAGTGGAGGCACATTAGGGGACAAGTCAGTTAATAGTGGCTCTTTATCCTGGTAAAGCCAATTAAAAAAAAAAAAAAAAAAAGTGGAGGGGATTCTATTTCATTATCTTGTTGAAAATCAGAAATAATGAAACCTTTTGATTTTGTATATTCGATTTATTTCTTCCAAAAATCATTTTATATCCTCCTCCTAAAAGTCTCTATTTTTCTTCTTTGTAATGTGAGTTTAAATGTGTCATGTACAATTATGGTTGTTGTACATTGGAGAACAACAAACAAACTGGTTTTAACCTTTTTTCTCATTACTTTCTTAGAAAAAGGTTGTTTATGGAACTAAAAAGTAATTGCATACCATCAAATATTATTTAGCAACTTTGTATACTGGCAACATTACTGTTACTCTAGGTGTTAGCCCTAAGTGTGTCTCACTGATTTTCAGATTTCCTTTGTGCTTACTGCAGATTGTGTACCTGTAGTGTTTTCAGTCTCCAAGAACCTGAAACTGTTTATTAATTTCATAGAATAAATTACCAATATGAAAATGGATCTCTTCTAGCTTCTTCTGGTTTCTCAGTTTCTTGAGAATAAATTTTGGGGTTTTATTGCTTCAATTTGGATCTTAGTGGCAGTTGTGTCATTAACATACTTCTCATTTGTGGGTCGTGTGGTGTATTTATAAAAAGTCACAAAAAGTTGGCCTGCCTTTTAAAAGGGAATCTGCTTCTACAGAGGAGACATTCTATTCTCAAATTCTATTTACGTTCTTCTTGAAATAAAGTATTTCAAGAGAAAGCATTTTCTTGTTCAAGAAGAGTAAAGTATTCAGTTCCACAACTGCTGTTTAGATCTAAGGAGTTCAGCATTTCTATTAAGAATTGAGTTGAAGGGAGTCCTGGAATTCTTCTGGCCTTTCAGATGGTTCATTTTCCCTCTTCTCTGAGTTCTTGCATGCTGAACAGTGGATGGCCAAATCTTTTAAGGTTTGCTTCATCATTGTTTTAATAATAATTGTTTTAATCATTGTTTTAATGGCAGTATTTCAGAAGTAGCTTATAACAAGGCACTGGGTGAATGACAATTACTGTGTTCCAGTTATTTAATACGCTGTGGATGTCATCAGTATGCCTTTTATAAACTGGACTGTTTTTAAGTAGCTGAGTTAATTTTTTTAAAAAATCTAAATTTTATGTGCCAAAAAGCGTGAGATTAAGAGGAATTTCAAAGGCTGTGTATTTGAAAGACAAGCTAAAACCTAAAAAATAAAAGTTTAAAGTAAGTGGCATGCTGAGATCACTTGCCACTTCCAAATAACCGTCCATACAGGAGCTCATTTCAATTAACTTAAAACTATGAGTATTATTCAAGAATTATTAAACGTATAAAACCCAATTTAAAGTTTACACATGTGCAATAAACTTCTTCCTTGCTTCTGTATTTTTAGTACAAATTTAAGTTTATCTAATGTAGAAATCTACGGGAGTTGTCAGGAAAGACTCTTATAACCTTGGTGTAATTTGGATTTTTTTTTTTTCACCATTCTTGAAGTGGGTGTCTTCCTGGCAGGAGCCTGTGTTTCAGGCTTTTTTCACTGTTTTCCATACCTGTAGTTCTAAGACAGTTTTTCAGGGTTGTGTTCTGAAATAAATGTTTCTTCTACTTTCAGGCTCATCTACTTCTAGTGATCCCATATGGTCTGGCCATTCACCACCACCTCACCAAGAAAATTGGGTCAGTTTTGCAGATACCACACCAACCAGTGCTCTTTTAGCCATGCATCCTGCTTCTGTCCAGGTGTGACACTTTATTGGTATTTAATTTGCTTCATTCAGATTGTTGCAGTCCTTTTTTCATATTTTTCACTGCAAATGTTTACCATGTAGCTGTGCTGTAGTCTGTTCAGTGCTGTATACCCAGCAGATACTTGTTTAAATTGAGTTGACCTCATTTGGAGTGATTCAACTGGAAGTTACTAATCTTAGAAATGTCAGCAGTTATGACTTTGAATTATTTGTGCTTAGCTTCTTTGCAAATGTGCCGTGCTTTTTTTTTTTGCTTACATACCTGCAATCATTCCTACCCATGCGTATCCATGTGCAAAAATACCCTGTCACTATCCTGTAGATGCAATCTGTTGATAGTTTCTTGTAGTTTCTAAAGAACTGTGAGATTTAACTATGCTTTACTTTTTGAAGGCAAGAAGTTCAGAATTCATAGGAACACTTTAGGTAGATAATACTGAGGAAAAATATTTCATTTCAGGACCAGACAACAGTACGAACTGTAGCATCAGCTACAACAACCAATGAAATTCGTAGGCAATCAAGTAGTTATGATGACCCCTGGAAAATTACTGATGAACAAAGGCAGTATTATGTTAATCAGTTTAAAACCATTCAACCTGATCTAAACGGATTTATACCAGGTAAGTTACTCTTTAAAAAAATATAATTGTGGGTGCAGTAGTTCTGTTACAAAGACTTTGTTGGGTACTCCAGGTTTGCATACCATTTCAAAGAAAGTTCTGCATTTTACTGATAGCTTCCTGGTAAACTGCAGTGTAATTCAAGAAAGGACTTGAAACCCGTTTGCCTTTTTTGCTTCAGTTCTAGAAATAAGTTCTGCTTTTTCCCCAAACCTTTGCCAAGTAGCTTATCTCCTTGATCATAAATCTGCAAATCTTCTAATTATTTAACTTGGTTCAAATATTAAAAATTGTTATTGTAATTTTTCAGGATCTGCAGCTAAAGAATTTTTCACTAAATCAAAACTACCTATTCTTGAACTTTCTCATATTTGGTAAGTGTAATGCGTATTGAGATTGTTTTGAAAGATCACAGCTACCTGGCAATCAGTTACCTAATTTTCTGTTTCCTAGAATGTGTTAAGTAACATTTCACTATTACTCTAGCAAGTTTAGTCTTACATTTATGCAAATATTACTTCACTGGGCTTCAATGGGTCTAGCCTGACACTACTAAAAAAGCATTTTTTTAGCTTGTGAAGAAAGTTCAAGCCCTTCAGAGTAAGAAGTACTCTGAGATTTTATATTGTTAAAGTTGTATTTAAATACAAATAATAAATTTCTTAATCCTGTATTTTTTGAGTCTCAGTATGTTTTATTTAAACATACAGATGCAAATATTTTTAAATGCAATTAGTGGTACTTTGTAATCAATTCATCTTTGACTCGATGCAGATCTTGTCTTTTATTGTATTCTAGAATTTATACTGCATCATTGCATTCTATCATTAAATGGCTTACCTTGACAGATTTAGTCTTTCAAACAGTGTAATGATTTCTAACTCATTTTTTCCTATTGAAAAACAAATCATGTTACCTCAGCAGTATCATTTCTAGGCACTTGAAGAAAGTGCTTTAGTATACCAGAAATCTGAGACCAATAACGTTGTGTAATACTGTCTCAAATGCAGGGAAAGGAGTAAAAATTAAACCAAATGGAGAGAAATAAATGGGTTTAAATATATTCTAAGAAATGTCACTTGATAAAAGCTCACCTTTGAAGAATAAAGCACATAGCACTAATATGGAGTGCTTAATAGGGTAAATAAACTACAGGCTGCATTCTTTGATCTTCTAAGTAGCACAACAAAAGTTTGTCATTTGGAAATAAACTTAAGAAATTCTGTTATGTTTATACTAAGTTTTCCTTTTTTAGGGAACTCTCAGATTTTGATAAAGACGGTGCACTGACGTTGGATGAGTTCTGTGCTGCATTTCATCTGGTAGTTGCTAGGAAGAATGGATATGATTTGCCAGAAAAGCTACCTGAAAGTTTAATGCCCAAACTGATTGATTTGGAAGACTCAACAGGTAAGACATGTTTCAGCACAAATTTTGGTATTTGCAATTGATGTCATAGTTAAGGTTATATTATATCAGCAGACACTTGTAGGTTTGTGAGTGATCATTTTGCTATACTTGGTGAAAAGTGAATCATTGTGCAATTTTTAGAAATCTTAATCAGTGCTCAGAAGTAATCCAAGCACATATATATTTCTCTACATGGAGATGCTATTTAAACATAGTACACATATGGTCTCATTTGGAAATGCAGCCTGTGTTCTTTATAGGTGACTTAAGGAAAACAAGATTATCACAATATAGATTTACTCATGGTTACCATTGTATTCCAAATTCCCAATCCAAATGTACTTCAAACTTGGTTTCAAATAAATATGCTTTGTTTGCTAAAATTTGTGAAAATAGGGCATGAGTTTCTAAGTCTTAAAGGTACTTTAAAAAATATTCTGAGATTAAGTGCTAGGGGTAGGACAGTTAGGTAGTTTAAAAGCACAGGATTAAATAGCACAGATATTTTAATTCTACACTTGACTAAACAGCAGAATTTATCCTCTGTTGCCCTCACAACTAATTTTTCTGTGCATAGTCCTTTAAATTTGGTTGCTCCCAGGTAAACCGTTGAATGTATGAGTTCAGCTTGTTAATATTTGTCTAAAACACTTAGAAAGCAAAGTGGAAGCATCACTGAAAAGCAAACTACTATCCCATGTAAATGTGCTATTTAAAAACAGGCTGGTTTTGGCAATCTTTTTTTATTATTTTAAAACAGATAAATAAAGCTGAATATTTATAACCTACTTCATAAATACTATACTTGCACTGAATACTGAATCTTTGTAGAACTTGAAATAATTGGTAATAATGGAATTCTGAGGAATTATCTGAAGTTAATTTTAACACATTCTTGATGGTGAGGCTTTGAATATAGGTAATAGGTAATAAAACTTGTAGCCTTTTTACTTTATTGTTGCTTACAATCTTGTGTTCAGAGGAAAGATGTTTTTAGGTACCATTCACTACTGATGACTTCTATATTTGTGTTGCTTTTTTAAAAAGTGAAATCTATTGGCTAATAAAAACAACATTAAGCAGTCTTTACTTTGGAATGTCAGGTTATACTGTAGGTGTTGTATGGGCATCGTGGTTTTCTAGAGCTTTTCTTTTTACTAAATATTTCAAAAGGGGGGTCCCTTCCTACTGTGTTTGTCAGATTTCAGAGATTTTTAACTTGGCAATTATTGATGAGTTCTTAAACTAGATAGAGTGGCTCTTGCTACCTATGCTTTAATAATTAAACCATGTTCTGTGGGAGTAGCTCAGTTCCTCAGCCTCTCAGCTGCAGTCAGCAGCAACTACAGTGTTCTCAGTATGAGTAAGCACGTTACTATGGAGAAGACTTCCGTAAGAAAAATCTACAATTAATTGGGTGAAGGTCTAGCAAATGCCTAAAAACTATCCACTCTATTTTTGCGTCAAGGTGATTGCCAAGCAACATCTTCATAGGATATGGAATAACAAAAAATATTGTTATATATGTAGAAATATCTACATACATACCTGGTCGGTCTACTACTTTCATTGGCATAGCCAATTTTGAGATTTTTGCCATATATCTGAAGTTGTCTGGAAACTTTATATATTGGACATAAACCAAGAAGTTGTATATGTTATTTTACAGGCAGCTTTGTTAAAACTTGTACTTATTTTTATGAAGTACAAAGTAGTCTTTAAATTTGAGGAAAAACTTCTTGTAGAAGGAGTAAAAATGTTTTTCCTCTCTCATATTAAAGGGAAGTTATCTTATTCTGGTGAATATTGAAAGGTTACTATGCTGTATGCTAAAAATAAATAAAATCCAACCGATACTTGATTCTGCTGATGTTTTTAATGGCAACAATGAAAAGAGACTTGCAAACTTCTTAAGTTTTATACAGTTAAGTGTATTTCTTCTATATTTGGGCCACTGGTGTTGGAAATAGCTGATTTTTTCTAGCACTTGACATGGATTTATCACCAGATAAATATTATGGTTAAATATTTTAGGAGAAGTTACTGACTTAGCTGTAACTTCACCTGTAGTTGCAGCAGTTCAAATCCGTATTTCTATAACCCATTAATTTATAATTAAAATTTACTAATATATCTAAGTGCAGGTTACTGTGTATATTAAGATGTGTTCACCCTGAGGACTATAAATGAAGCGTAGAAAGATCAACCAGTTAAATTTCTTAATATTTTTTCCCATAAAAAGCTGTATTTCAATAAAAGCTCACTACACAGCCACCTTAGAAATGGGAACTGTAAAGTATGACACTGAAATAGTTTTTTGACTGAATTTTTCATGGGATAACTTTCTCAAGGAAAAAAATTGTGTTAGTGATCCTGTTCTGCTGACTGAAGCAACAATACCATACTTTCAGGCAGTTCAAGAAAGTGAATTACTTGATTTTTCCCTTTACTTTCTTTGATACCAGTTTTAAACTTTTTCAGTGCGTTAACAGTACTATTATTTACTTTTTTTTTGTTAGAAACTTTTCACCTTCCACACTGGAAGCATGGAAGCTTCAGCTCTGCACTTGAAATTTGTTGTATCTTTCCATTTTAATTTTGTGTGGTATAGCACTGCTGCCCTACAGAATTTTGAAAACAATTTTTAAAGGAGGTGGCGATACCCCACACAATATCCTTGTCTCTAAATTGGAGAGACATTCATTTAATGGATGGACTGCTCAGTGGGTAAGGAGTTGGCTGTGTGGTCACACTCAAAGAGTTGTGATCGATGGCACAGTGTCCAAATGGAGATCAGTAACGAGGGGTGTTCCTTGTTCCTCAGAGGTTGGTGCTAGGACTGGCATTGTTTAACATCTTTGTCAGCAACATGGACAGCAGGATTAAGTGCACCGCAGCAGGTTTGCCAGTGACACCAAGCTGTGTGGTGTGGTCGACACACTGGAGGGATGGGATGCCAGCTGCAGGGCCCTGGATGTGCTTGAGAGGTGGGCCTGTGTGAACCTCATGAGTTTCAACAAAGCCAAGTGCAACGTCCTGCACCTGGGTTAGGGCAATCCCAGGCACAAATACAGGCTGGGCAGAGAATGAATTGAGAGCAGCCCTGAGGAGAAGGACTTGGGGGTGTTGATTGAGGAGAAGCTCAACATAGGTTGGCAATGTGCAGTTGCAGCCCAGATAGCCAGCCATACCCCAGGCTGGCTCAAAAGGAGCATGGCGAGCAGGGCGAGGGAGGTGATTCTCCCCCTCTTCTGCTCTTGTGAGGCACCAGCTGGAGTGTGCGTTCAGCTCTGGGGCCCCCAGCACAAGAAGGGCATGGAAGTATTAGAACAAGTCCAGAGGGACTGGAGCACCTCTCCCATGAAGACAGGCTGAGGGAGTTGGGGTTGTTCAGCCTGGAGAAGAGAAGGCTCTGGAGAGACCTTAAAGCAGCCTTTCAGTACCTAAAGGGGGCTACAGAAAAGCTGGGGAGGGACTCTTTGTCAGGGAGTGTAGTTATAGGACAAGGAGAAATAGCTTTAAGCTAAAAAGAGGGTACGTTTAGTTCAGATATTTGAAAGAAATTCTTTACTCAGAGGGTGGTGAAGCACTAGAACAGGTTGCCCAGAGAAGTTGTGGATGCCCCATCCTTCATAGGTCATAGAATGGCTTGGGTTGGAAGTGTTGAAGGCCAGGCTGGATGGGGCTTTGAGCGACCTGGTCTAGTGGGTGGCATCCCTGCCCATGGCGGGGGGGTGGAATTCGATGGTCTTTAAATTCCTTACCAACACAAAGCATTCTATGATCTATGATCTGTGATCTTTATGCTGATCAGGGAGAGAAATGAGGTGTGTTAAGTTCATAGAATAATGTGGCAATTCTGCAATGCGTTTGAATGGTTTTAGTATTTTGAATTGGATCATAAACTTAAAAGAACCATCTGGATTGCAGTGGCTTCACTTAAGATACAACATTTTGTTGTGGTATTTGTAAATCGATAATGTCAGCCCTTCAGAATGAGTCAGATGTGTCAACGTAAAAACTAGCTGTAGAAGAAAACTGCAGTGAGGAGAGTATGAAATCAGAAAATTGTGCAGATACTTCTCTCCAAGTCATTAAACATTTATTTCAAGAATTGAGTACTGTTCATAGCATCTGTCTTCGGAATTTATGATCTGCAGCTGTGAAATGAACACTAGTCTAACATCTATTGTGAAAATTAACATCAATATTTTCCTTTAAACTCAATTTTATCTCTGTTTATAAAAGCTAACAATCCTTTATGAAACTCAGAGAAGATTTTGCTTTTCCATAAATTTGTTTTTTGTTTAGGCTGTTGCAGCAATGGCACTTCTTTTTAAGGAAAATAAAGTTAGATCTTCTGTCGCTGGTATTTTGTCTCTCTGAGATGCCTTCCTCAATAACAGAAAACAGATTGAATTTTTGCAATAATACTTAATTTCTACAGGATGCTTTTAAGGCTAAAAGTGTATTTCATAATTATGTCATTCCTAACTAAAAACATTTGTATTAAAAAGTACAGTTTATAACAAAATACAGCATAGTTACGAATTAATTTTGTGCTTCTGGACAATTTTTAATGGAGAATCTGTCATGCTTTGTGTCTCATTAGCTGTACTCAAACTTTTTCAGAAATGTCTTAATTTTTCATGTGGGTATCTGTAAATTCCTTGAATTACAGGTAGCCATGTAGCCTGTCCACAGCAGTTTTCAGCTTTTATTTTTTAACCTTGCATTTAAGATTAGTAGTAGAAATATGTATTTCTAAAATATTACTACTGGTATATGTTGAATTTAGTATATTAATGTTGTGTACAGTGGCCACAATGTCATACTGGCTACTTGCAGACATCATGCTGCCTCTGCAGGTCTTGATAACTTGATATAATGTTTATTGTCAGTTTTTTCCTAAAGCAGATATTAGATGCAGCTTGTATCTTTAATATTTTAAGGCATTTTATTCAGAAGGACAGTCATACAGGTACTGGGCATAATTTTGAAAACAAGTCTCAACTTCGCACCTGGCTGTTTACTCAAAGTGTATAAGACCTTTGAAGTTTTGACAAGTTACTGGTTTTTCTCTGTTTTCTTTTTGTTTAAAGACTGAGGTGTTACTGACATTACGGGCTTAAGATGGGACAATTTTTATTTCTTTCTGGAAGAGTTTTGGATATTATTAGGCTGTGCCTCCTGCTGTCTCCAGCAGTACTTCAGAAATATTGGCTGCTGTTGGTTTTTCAAGGTGTGGTTGGCCACCATTCATTCAAGCATTCCCAGTTTGAATTTTTCTCTGAGCAGCAATTTTACATATTCCCCACCCCCTCCAAACCATGCAACACCATCTGGTGTTGGATTTGTCATGAGCTTCTTCACAATGAAAGACAGCAGACACAATACAGAGTTACAGCAGAAGAGCAGGCTGTAGAGTTTAGTTGCTGAGAAGCCTGAAACCAATCCTTTTAAAATTTTTTATAGATTATAATTTCTGCATTATTTTCTTTCAAGCAGTCCTTTTAAGTGGTAATTTAAATAGTCTTCTACAGTATTTTACCTCGTTCAGAGTTTTAATTCTCTGGTCAATAGACACTGTTAGTTTGTATAGCTACTTATCAGTCACTTTTTCCACCTATTCTTGCTACATTATACATTTGTAAACTGAACTTCAGTTGTTGGAAGCTTTCAAGGCATTACTTGTAGTCTGTGTAGCAAATTAGCTGACACTAAGCAGGATTTCATTGTGTCATGCAGGATGTCTAATCTGCTGTTTACATTTAGGTTACCCAATTCCTTTATAGTTAGAACAGAACAAAAGAGTGCTGCATCATGAAAACTGGTACAACGCTGGAGGACGATGCTTTCTGCAAGGGATTCTACCTGCTGAAAGCCCAGGGAAAATTGTAATTACAGTAACAATGTACAGTTGCAATGTGACAGCTGCTAGACTGGTTCAGTTTGCAAGATGTAATGAATGGAAACATCATTCTTTTCGTTAAGAAGCTTAAAACTTAAATCCTCTTTGCAGAATGGTCTTTTAAGGGAGTGGTTTACTTCGTCTGTTTTCATATTTTTTGTTTGCATTGATACACTGTTTTTACTTTATCTTATATAAGGGCGTATTTTATTCTGTAAGATAACTTGCTAGTGCTGGGTTTTAGCTAATAAACACAAGTGTAAAGTTATCATCCTGTAAGTAATTATATTTACCTGTACATATAATCAAGATTTGAAAGTGCTATTTAAAACCTGAAGTACAGGGAAGCCAGTAAGATTTGGAATAATGTTCAAAGTCTGATTTTTCAGGAAGATCCTCTAAAGAAGGGTAGCACCTGATGGTACATGTGATTTGACTGTTTTGTCTGTTGCTAGGTATTTACTTGGAATAATCTGATCAGGAGGTGTAGGGATAGGAAAAGAATAATGGCTTTACACTAAAAGAAGGTAGATTTATATTAGATATTCAGAAAAAAAAAATCTTTACTCAGCGGGTGGTGGGGCACTGGCACAGGCTGCCCAGAGAAGCTGTGGATGCCCCATCTCTGGAAGCGTTCAAGGCCAGGCTGGATGGGGCTTGGAGCAACCTGGTCTAGCAGACCATGGCAGGGGGGTTGGAGCTATATGATATTTAAGGTCCCTTCCAATCCAAACAGTTCTCTTAAAAGTTTAAATAAGGGATACTTAGCACTTGAGATGTGAACAGCTTTTTTTGAAAACAAACTGAATGCCATACATGATTTTGGTTTATAGTCATTTCTTTCATTTCAGAAGTTGGGGAACAGACCGGTGAGGTAGGTTATTCCAGCTCTCCAGCAGAAGCACCTCCAAGCAAGTCTCCATCAATGCCATCCCTAAACCAGACCTGGCCAGAATTGAATCAGAGCAGTGAGGTTAGCATTTCTATCTAAGAGTTGTTTCATTGCCACCCACCATCAATAGCTAAACTGTATGCATACATAATTCATAAGTGTATCATTGATTGCAAGTTGTGAATGTATTGAAAGAAACTTCAGCAGAACAATAGATACAAAATCAGTGAAAGATTCCACACATTGAATTGTAAAAATGTTTAATTTTTGTCTTATTGTGACATGAGCTAGTGTTTAAAATGCTGTCAATAATATTAATTAAGCTTTATTTTCATCACTAAATGATCTCATGTCATACCTATTGGAGAGATTTAATTCATTTTTTATTTCTCAGTGTTTCAGTATTTTATGACTGAAGGCTTTTACAGCCAAAGCTTTTGCAAAACTTCAAAATAAATCTCAAAATAAATTTCTGGTGTATCTGGACATTGAGATTATCTCTGGAGGTAATTTTACCACAGAATATAAAATGCTTCACAAGTAATATAGAGAAATTATAGCTCTGGGATTACATCAAAAACAAAGTTGGATCTCAAGACAGTCACTGGTAAATTTCTTTAAATTTTTGCTGTTTTGTGCTGCAGGTATTCACTTGGTCATTGTTTGCTGTCTGTATTTACTGTATAGGATTGCTTATGTAGTAGGTTGTATTTTGTCAGCATTTGGAGCTGAGGTTACCAAAAGGGATTTATTTACAAATTGTCCATTGTTTATAAAGTCCGTAAGAGTTTAACTCCTAGAGCTTCTTACTGCTTTGTTTTAACCTATTTAGTCTGTGTGATTTAATCAGAACAAGCCATTTTTTTTATTCTGAGAGATTTCAGAGACTCAGTTGATTTCCTGACTGCAACCATACTACAAAGATGGTGTAGGCTTATTTTTCATTATAAGAGAAAAAAGTATTGAAGTTACTTTAACAATGAGACTCTCAAGAGGATTCTAAAACTTTTAAACATCTAAGATAGTTCTATCAGTAGCTGAGTATCTTGCCTCTTACTAAAAGAGCTTTTTGTAGCTCCTTTCTTACTTAAAATTCAAGTGACTAGAAGATTCTTGGTAAAAGTTTTAGAGGAACCAAAGCAATCAGTATGAAATGGAAAATACATTATTTTTTTAGGATTAAAGGTTAAGAGCAGAGGAAATTTCATCTCTAGGGGGAAGAGATCTGGTAAGAGTCCGCCCTTCTTTTCAAGGGCAATGCAAACCTCATAGTAGTACCCTTAAATAAAAAATGTGTGAAGTAGTGAATCTGAGTTCTGTTTGACAGAGTAGCTCTTAGATTGCTGGTAGAAAGTAAGTTTTAAGAGGTAGGCAAGCAGATACTCGGTTATTGCTAAAATATTGTAAATGCTTTGCAAATGTATTAAAATTTGCATTGGTATGTTCCCACATGCTTATGATAAAGATTAATTAAGTTATATTGGTAAGCTGCATTGTATTTGAACAAATTCTTTCAGGACCCAATGCAACTCAAATCAACTGAATATAGGATAATTACACTGGTGGAGCAAAGTTAATTTTAACTTGCGATCAGCCAAGACCTTCTTTTACAAAACTGACTTTATATATCCAGCTAGAGACTGATACTTTCTCCTGAAAATCAAATCAGACTTTAAGAGCTTTGGAAAAGTTCTCTGACTAAATATACTACCAAACATTAACTATACTAAAATAAGAGTTAAACATTAAGTGCTGAGTTCTTGATCTAACATAATGGAACTTCTGATTCTTCAGCTGTACGCTGTGCATGCTTGCTCCTCAGCATTTTCTCTCCAGCTTGAGTTAGGTCAAAGTCCTCAAGGTTTTAGTGCTGTGAAAAAATTTCTGGTATTACTGCAGGCACCAGTCTAACTGTTGACTCTTGTAGTTGTCATCAACAAATGAGTTGTTTGAAAAAGCTATGCAGCTTTGGATCAACTGCCATTCCAGGCAGTATGCATCCCAGTTACTTTAAAAAAACATTGGTTACTCTTTTATTTTTTTCTAGCTTGCAGTTGAATTTTAGACTCCAGTTGCCAGGTTCAGTTAGTGTAAGCTCACAGAGTATATGGAACAAGTTGTCACCTTCAAACTACAAAATAAAGGAACACCGTAAAAATCTACCTGGATACTCCGTGCTTCACATTTTCATCTCTATTCACATTCTCATCTCTACAATCCACTGATCGCTTCTTTCTCGTTTCAGACATCTTTTCCATCCAATTTCAATGTTGAGCATTTAGTTCTGAGAGCTTAAAAAATTGAAAAGCCTATTAAATTTTTGTTGAAAGCAGTCTAGTGTCATATTAGCTTTGACACAGATATGGAGAGTTGCTTTTGAGTTCATGACTGTTTCAGATATTTAGATAGCTCTAGTAATAGTTCAGGTTGTTGAACTGTAGCTTTTAGTAAATATTTTGGAAGTATTTGTAAGACTTATACAAGTCTTAAAGACAGGTATTTTAGATTCAGCTAGTGGGAGATTTATCCTAGATAGTTATTTGTATTGTGGGCACTCTTAAATCTCTCACAGTTAGGTACAGTCCAGTAGACGTGAAATATATGTAACTTGTTATTAACCAGGGAGTTAACAGTAACTAGCTTCTGGCTCCATCTCAAGATGAAGCATGAATAGCATGTTCCCTGGTTTAGTCAGGTGTTGATATTCATTTATCTGTGCCCAGCTATGGGCCCTGAGGACAAGTAATAAATGCCCTGCAGTGTGTTTTTGGACGACTGGAATAAGAGGAATAAGATGCAAATTCAGCATTCATCTCTTAAATATATAAAAATATATATATATATTCATGTGTTTATTTTAGTTGTAATGTATATTCTGTATGCCTTTACGAAAGTGTTGAAAAATTGAGAAACGAGATTTCTGTAATTAAACAGTCTGTTTGCCAGTGTAGCCAGTAATGTTGAAGCCACTAGCCAAGTAAAGTTTAAAGGGTAGTGGTAGTTTTAAAATAAAAATAAACTGTGTATTTCGTGAAAATGAGCAGCCGTGTAAAGGCAAGAGGCCAAATCAGGGAAAAGGCTGGCAGAATTTGGCTGTTAAATTTTTCACCTAGTAAAATTTGACTAAACACATCTGTGTAGCTCCATACTACTTGCAGTGGTGCTTCTTCACGGAGGGGTGGAGTGCCACTGAGTAAGTTGACTCCTACAATAAGCAAGATGGAACATTTAGGAAGGGAAAGCTCTACATCTTCCCTAAAAAGGTGTAGTTTTGGATTTAAAAAAAAAAAAAAAAGCTGAATGATATCCCATGGGTCTTTGCCTTTGTTGGCAAGTCTGGAATGAAAAGTAAGGCCCTGTCTCTGCAAGGTATCACACATGAAGGCTCTTATAAATACAGTGGGTCTTTTCCAGATTTCATTTAATTAATTTCAGCTGACTGAAAACAGCTCTTTAGGAATTTCCATAAAGAGCTATTTCTGAAATACTGTTTTGGACTAGTTTTATATACAGGCTATTAATTTAATATCTCTTCATGTAGAAGAGTGCATGAGATAGGGTTGACTAACACCATATACCATGTCCTGTATCATCTGGAAACATTCGCATTGATTTGTCTCTAGAGCTGGGACAAGAGTATTAATTTATTTTCATGACTATACTAACATTTTTGTCATTCTGAGTGCTAAAAATCTTGTTTGAAAATAGGCTAATATGTTATTTTACCAAGATATAACAAGTTCAGCATTCCTGTTGTGATTTGACATCTAGTTTTCTGGATCACATTAACTTTATGTACTTTGGTACTTCATTGATCCAGTTGTATTTTGATTTACTAAGCATGAGGACTCTTGACAACTGTGTATTGATAAAGCATGCCTATATCTTGTAAAACTGTTCAGAGATTGACTTATTTGCTTTTAACAATCAACAGTATGTTTGAATTTAATTCTTTGCCTTGACAGTGATCTAGATTTGTAAAAATACTCTTACAGAATAGAATCACTTCTCAGGGGTTGCACTGGCAAGCCGAACTGGTGTGATTGGAGTACTCTGCTCAGCATTCATTTATCTGAGACTTTGTAAGAAAATCAGTGCTTACTAAATACATTTGACACTGGGCAACTACAAAGCTGAGGAACCTTTCTGTATATTTTATAATCACAAACAGGTGGCACTGATGGAATCTCTACAGTATTTGGCTAACCAGTTTTTTAACTTGTATGACTTTCACTGGCAAACTCCAACGTAATTTCCGAGTTGACTGTGCACCTGTATCTTCATTACGAAATGTAAAAAGATTAATAATCTGACAATAAACTTGGTTGCACAACAATATCAGACTGAAATAGAAAGATTTTTTTTTTATGTATTAGTGTGGTTTCTAAGTCAAGTACTGCCCAGTGCAAATACAGTACTTCCCAGTGCAACATCCGAACTACTATGCTAAGTCCTCCTCAGTGATCTTTTACTCCCATCTTTCTCATCATGCTGACTTCTCTCCTCTGTCTGTTCAGCAGTGGGAGACATTTAGCGAACGCTCTTCAAGCTCACAAACTCTGACCCAATTTGATTCTAACATTGCACCAGCTGATCCTGTAAGTCAATCACTTAGCTTGCTTGTTTGAAATTAATTTTATTAACACTGAATTTCCATTCATTGTATATAGCTGTTATGCATGATTCCATGAACTGCTTTTTTGGGAATGGTGGCAGGCTTATTAATTATTTTTGCTGATTTTTGGGAAAGAAGTTTTCTGGTACTGCTTAAGATTAATATCTGAGTGCAGTGAATGTTAATTTTCTTTGTATAGATGGAATACAACACTGCTATCAAAACCTGTAGTAGACAAAGCATTTAATATATTTTGAAAATGAGTTAACTCAAGGGCCACTCTCAGTGATAAATTAGTCCCCGTTTCAGATTCTGTCTTCAGTACCTCTTTGAAGCTGCAGATCTTTATTTGCACAAAATCTTAGGAGCTAATAATGCCAACTTAACTGAAAACGCTATCAGGCTTTAATGGAAGTAATATTTCATACTCCTAATGTTTTCAGTGACTTGGTTATTAATTGGGCTTTTAGTATTTCTCCAGCAAAAGCTGTGCTGTTTTAATTTTACTTAGCGAGGAGTGCCCTGAATGATGATGTACTTACATATCTTGTCCAGCTTTGGAGCCAGAAATCTACTACGTTGTTTCATGTTCTGCTGGTTTTAAACTTCAGGACATATAACACGGAAGTGATTCTGAAGTGCATTAAAATTACTTTAGAATTTAGCTGCTACTTTTCCTACTGCTTTTCTTACATATTCAATTACCCCTATGTCACTGTCCACTGTCATTTATTATATAGCAAAATCTAATAGGTGCACATAATAGGCATTTAACTGCTTTTAATATTAAACACACCCCTTCTGAAAAGATAATATTTACAAAAATTGCATATATATGCAAGTATAGTACATACACACAAATATATACTTCTTATTAGTACTCCAGTCTGAGACATCACTGATATTTATGTGCAAATAGCATTTCTAGATGCTGGAAGCTAGAACTCAAACTGCACTGTCTCCAGTGTGCAGAACTGCATGGAATACTTAAATTAAAATGTCACTTAGTTAAAAAAGCAGCCTTTTTTCATCTCCAAGATAGACCTTTTAGGGTTAAATGTGCTATATTTTTTAAATTGTTTTTGAAATCAGTTAGTGGTTGTTTCTCTTTGTATATAGGTACTTAACAATGTAGAGCAATTGCTGTCTTGTTTCCACAACAAGGTAGTAATATATTCCTGCACATAATTATTAAATGACAGAAATTTGAATTTCAAAATTTTCCCATGTGCAGTTAACTTTAAAAGTGGAATTGTGATGTGTGGAAACCTCATATCTAGCCATATACTTGTGTGTGTGCGTATACATGTGTACATAAATATAAATTCAATGGAAATTTATACTGGTTAATGCCTTTGTTTGTACTCAATTCTTGTAGTTGAGAACATTTTTAAAGAACAGCAAGCATCTTTGATGCTTGGTAACTGTGTCTTCTTACAGTAAGCAGAAATGACAGCAAATTTTCACTAACAGCATTCAGGCTTCTTATTTTAACGGCTTCAGCAGTGGTGCAGTGATTTTTTTTCAACTACTGATGCTCTCCCAAGGGAGAGAAGTAGCTTTCTTGAGTATTTATTAATAATGATCTGAAGAGTAAGTTCATAGACCAATTATTTTTTCTTACAATTGGAAAAGCAGCTTCACTGGAGAAAAAAGATGAATAGAAAACGTTTTTAAAAACACATTCATCTCCTGGTATATTAACATAATGGCCCTATTATAAGGGAAAGTTGGTAGCATGTTAAGTTGCTTTCTATAAAATTAGATTATTGATCTTTATTAGTACTTTACGTATAAATCCATTTAATCAAGACAAATTATTTTTGTAGTAGCTGCACATTAAAGCAGAGGGCTGAAGTAACTGCAGCAAGTGATTTTTGCATGATAATCGCGCTACAGGGGAGAAAAATGCAATATATCTTAATGTATTCCTAGAAGCCTCATGTGACAAGTGTTTGAGCTATATCTAAAAATGTGGTCTTAAAAGTTTATATTTGTGTCGAGTAGCGCAAATCAGTTTAAACAGTTCTACAAATGAATAATGTAAATGTACTATTCTTGGTGAAAGTAATCTACTTGACCAGTCAAAACCAGATTAAGCACCTGATACCACAGCAATTTTGAAACTTGATGTCTTTTCTAGGGACAGAATATAATCTATTTTTTTATGCTGTCATTGTTCCCTCCATTCATGTATTCTGAATAGAGATGACAGGAAAAATCTCACATGAGTATGACTATCTTAAGTTGTGGACAAAACAAAATTTCTGAGATATTTAAAGCTATCTGCACTTAGTTTAGTATCCTATCCAAGTGAAAAAGGCTGTCTATAAATTACACTAAAATGGAGTCACTAGTCTGAATAGCAAAGAAGATGCTGAAGTGTGAAGTCAACATCTATCTAAAGATACATTCTGTTGGGCTTAGTATACTAAAATTTCAAAGATTTTTACCACTTTAAAGAAGACTGAAACTATTTGTCTTAAAATACTACAAAGTACCTATTTTACTGGGAATTAGTCATACCATATTAAAGGGAAGTAATTTTCTGAGGCATCATAAATAAAGCTTAGGAGTAGGGTTTTCAAGGTTTTGTTTTTTGTTTTTTGTTTTTTTTTTGAAGATGCACTTGATGAACAGACTTCAGTATGCCAAAAATTACGGAAAGCTGTCAAAATTGGGGTCCTATTTACAATAGTCATGGTTATCTAGCAAAACATTTTGAATGTGCTTTAAGTAGAATGTTAGGTTACAGTTTATAAATGGTTAAAGGAACTTCGGCTCATACAGCTTTGGTTTTATAGGTATGTTAAATTCCCTAGAACTGTGTAAAATTAGACTTCAGGATTTTTGTTTAGAAATGACTTCTCACATGGTGTCGGACTCTTAAGGGAACAATGTAAAACTAGGTTAACACCACTTACTCCATCTACTCCACAGGATACTGCAATTGTGCACCCAGTTCCCATAAGAATGACTCCAAGCAAAATCCACATGCAGGAAATGGAGCTCAAAAGAACTGGAAGTGGTATGATGTTTTCCCTTGCTAATCAGGAAAGTGTTGTACACTTAGAGTTGAGTTTGCTTCCTTAAATATCCTGACTTATTTTTTTCTACTTGAAAATATCTAGAGTTGTAACCAGCATAACAATTCATGAAAATTTCTGAGTTAGGAATTTGAGTATTGTTCAGATAGATGCAGAGTTTGAATTAGCCATTTGCTACAGTGAGGATTTCACCATCTGTAGAAGACTATTGCTTGGAGTAATAAAGAAGCATTATGGTATATGTTTGATTTGGGCCTCAAGAATGTATAGGTTTCCTTATTAAACTCTGGAGGTGGCTGTGAAGATGGGGAACATAGCCTGCTTTGGTAAATCCTGTATTTAACAGGAAATTGAGCTTTGAAGAGACAACTTACACTGCTGTGGTCAAAAATACTGTTTATTCTTTTGAAACCTAATAGCATTTGAAAGTTATCTGTAAACCTACTTTATACTCTGGTCAAGAATAAACAAGGTTGTCTGATAATTTTCCCTGAACAATGGAGTCCACAGTCTCAATTTGTAGACACATACTAATGTCAGTATTTCCTAAAGTAATGTACAGCATTCAGCATATGAGAATAGAGAACTATTCTCAACATGCTTCTTTTAATATTTCCTTAGCCTTGTAAATAGATCAAGATTCACAACTCTCAATCCTGAGAAATGCACACAAAGTGTAAATTTCAAAGTTAACGCTTCTGATGTCTCAATTATTTTAAAGTACAACAGTTTTAGTCTTCAGTATAGCACATCAGATAAGGGCACAGAAAGCTACTGTGAAGCTTTAACCTCACAAGTAAAAGCTAGTTTGATTATATCTGTTTATTTAGACTGATTTTTTTTTTCTGTCCAGATCATACTAACCCTACTAGCCCACTACTTGTGAAACCACCTGATCTCCCGGAAGAAAACAAAATGAGTTCATCTGTAAAATACACACCTGGAAATACAGTTAGTAAGTATCAAATACCTTCTGATCTTGTTTTTATGTTAAGCAAAATGTAGATATATTCAGTGGATGAAATGCTCTAAAATGAGATAAACATACCCTGAGAATAGAGATGTTTCTGATATGATGTATTAGAAATAGTGTTAAGAAGGTTCTGCTAATGTCACTGTAGATATTTTCCTGCATTTGTGTTCAAAAATGTTCATTTTTTATCAATTCTTTCTTTGTTTTCTATTTTAATTTTAGGATGAGAAATTGAAATGTATGGAAAGTGGAATTGACTAAGTATCATTTAATTGATTTCCTCAGAACTGTATAACTTTTTTTGATGAGTGAAAACCTCTTGACAATAAAATTTTCAGACAGTTACCTGTTTTAGGTACTAAACAAAATTTTAGATACTGCTTTTTAGGTATAGCTTTTCAAGTGTTTATTTGCTTATAACAGCCTCCTTGATTTTCAGCATCTCCTGTGTCCAAAAAGTTTGGCATAATTTTGGTTTCATTAGTCATAGAGGTCCCAGATTACAAGTAGCCTGAATGAGTTCTTGAGCTCCAAAACAGAATTGTTTTGGAGATTGTTTTCCTGTTCTCTTCTGGCTGGGAACATGCTTCAGTAAAAATAAAGTTTGAAGAACTCATTACTTTAAATCCTTCACTGTGCCACATTAAGGCAGAAGAATTTCAGTTGTAATATAAATGACAAAAATGCACCTTCTGAATTGCTCTTTTTTTCATGAACTGGTCCAATGACACCCTTTTCTTCCATGGTAATTTCTTGGGCCTGCGTTGTTCTTTCAAAGCACAGTTCCATTTTCAGTAGGAAGCCCTCTGATGCAAAAGAAAAAATAAGCAAATACAGTCTTGCAGTAGAAAAGTTACTATGATATGCAGGATCTAAGTTCTGAGACTCCTTTCATACTCCATTACCTGAGTATAGTTTAACATTTGTAATTGTACAATTACTTCTGTAATTTTTGTTATACCAGGAAGGATTCTTCCCTGAGAGGAAGACTGAAATACACCTGGTTTTGGCATAACAAAGGCCACTCTGTAGTTTCTCAAACTGAGTTAAGGGATGCCCATTCTTTTACTGAAAGAAATGGCTATTGTCAGTTTTGTAAGCGTGGTTGTGGTTAACACCATTTGGGTGAAACCTGAAGAAATTGTTTAACGTAAGCTACCCCCTAGAAACTGAATTTCTGATACTTCTTTGTATTGAAAATCTGATACTTTTTTGTCAATCCCAAGATTTTCTTTTGCAGATTTACTGTCCTGATAGTTATTTTTTTCAAGGTTCTCTGGAGTCATGCATTAATACTATCTCACTAACTTCTGTGCTAAGTCAGTGACAAAGTCTGTAATGTATTTCCTTCAGTTACTGGGCTGATCTCATTTTTCAGTGTTTGCTTTATTTGCTTATTGGTGTTTATCTGTGCCAGAATCCATTTAAAAATAAGTTTCAATTATATTTTGAAGAAGTATTTCTCTGTTGTTTTTTTTAAATATTACTGTTTTGGAAATGTTTTCTTATAAATGGATATTCTTAAATAAGAATATTCTGTTGCTAGGTTCACATTCGTTTTCTAGCATTGTACAGAAGAGTACAGATTTTTCAGTGGTTTATTGATCAAAATTTAAATGAACATTAGTTGTTTTACTTCACTTATTCTGCTGTTCAAGGATCAAGATATTAAAATAGTATTTGAAGTTGAGAAATCGATGGAGATTTATGAGCATCAGCTTGGTATTGAGAGAGTTCTATTTTGTCTCAATTTTTCAGTTATTGCATCAAGAGTAATTTAGCGTAGAAGTGATTAGTTTGTAAAGAGCACCTCAAACTTAATCCAGGAAGCAAGGAAAAGCTTCTCTATTGCATGATATAAGAAAAGTCATTAGGCATAGACACTGCGCTGTTATTTTTCTTTGCAAGTGAAGTGTTTTGGAACAAAGGAGAAGAGAATAAAAAAGCTTAGTGATAACTGGAGAAACTAATTCATCTGATTGCCTGGCACCCACAGTGTTGAAACTGTTGCTATGCAAGTAAAAATAAAAGCAGCAAAAATAATTACTGTTTTCACAGTTTGTTTTAACTTTAAAGCAACATACTACTTCAGTATGTCATAAAGGACAAGTTTGTGAATGTTATTTTAAAATCCTGTTAAATTACGTAAACAAGATAATGGAATACTGCAGTCAGAAGGGAAAGATAGTCTAAATTAACTCCCTTCATAATGAAATACCAGCAAAGCTGGAGACTAACTTGCACTACTAGCATGGAAGAGCAGAAACCACTCTTGAGAAAAATAACACTGCAGAAGTCCCTGTATCATTCCTGATAGGAACTTTACCTCATTATCATACTTAAGTAACTGGTAATGCTCACAAAGGATTCCCTTCTATTTAAGATTGTGTTCAGGTACATGAGTTAGGACTAGCCAATATGTGAAGATTACATTTGCTGAGTGACTAATCCTTTGCATTATGTAATCATTAAAATTGTTTACTCCAAATAGCTTTGAAATCACTTCAAAAATACTCCTTATACTGGAAGTGGAAACCCAGTAGTTTCATATTGAAATAATGTAAAAGTTCTTGATCCAGAAGGTCTTGCTCTTCCCTCCTTAGAAGTGGGATTGATTATACATATTTTACTAGGTTATATTACATGAATGGCTCCAAAAATATATACGCTAGTAGAGATGTCTGGAGAAAGATCACTTCATTAACTGCATAGCTGACTTCTGCTTTAAGCTTAATTTTCTCAGTTGATCCTTGGAAACTTAAATACCATCACATAGCCACAAATTCTGTTTTTTTTTTTTTAAGACTGTGTATCTAGGTATTTTTTTTAATTTTCTTTAGATCTCATTTAGATCTCAAAATAACTTCTAATCTGAAATTAAGGTGAAATAAGGTATTATTCAATTTGCTGTGCATGGTGAAGGTGTCAAGCCAATTTCACTAGATCAGTGTACCTCCAATTTCAAGAAAAAAAAGGAACAGGTAAGAAGGTGCCTTAATGAATAGGAAAGTTAGCTGTGCAGGATTCTCATGTCTGGGTTCGTTCCATGCATCTTGACACTTTTGAAAACTTCATTGTCCTCAGACGTTAAAGTAATCGTTTGAGACTAAGTAATCCAGAAAAATTATTATAGTTTTATGTAGAATTTTCTCTTTACTGGTAGCTGATTGTGTGAGTCACATTTTTTCCTGTTTACCCACCCTACGTTGTGCTTCACCAGGTGTTCTGGAATCATCCCAAATTAATCCTTGACAGCCATTTTTTTGTCAACATTTGTTCCATGCCAATTTTGTGATTTTGGTGAGACTAATTTCTGATGAGAATAGTTGGCGTTTGACAGCTTTTAAGGCTAAGGGTGAGCTTAAGAAAACTGTCTGAACAATGCTGTAATAGAATCTTTCATTTTTATAGGTAGGCTTAACCAAAAGATGAACAGTTAAAAATAAATAAATAAATATATATATATATTTATATTTATATATATATAATATATATATATTTAGTCCAAAACAGAGCTGACTACTAGCCTTGAAGGTACAGAAGTTACAGTAGTAACAAAACTATATAGTTTTTCTGTGTACTGTACATATCTTTTGCTTTGCCTGACTTCTAAGGTTAGTGACAGACTTTCGGTGCTTTTACAATCACATGTTCTACTTGTTCATTTTTCTGGGTGTCCTTTACTTCTGTTGACTAAATTGTTACAGTGTTGGAATGTCAAGTTGTTTTAGAGCTATGCTCGGGAAATTTACATTTAATATTTTAAATACAATATATTATCTGTATCTGTTGGAATATATTGATTGTGCAAAATGAATATGAAACTTTGTACTTCCTTTTACCAGCAGATGGTTACAGCAGTTCGGACTCCTATACTTCAGATCCAGAGCAAATTGGAAGCAGTGTAACGCGGCAACGGTCAGTAGAGTAATGACTGAAAAAATAAGAATTGATTAAAGAAGCCTGTTCTGAGCTTCTGTTTTTTGTTTTTTGTTTGTTTTTTTTTTTTTTTTGTCAGCTTGCTTATGAAATGGCAGCCAGATAAACTATTACTTCAGTAGTCGGAAATGTGGAAGCAGTCTGTATTTTAACATATTAAAATGTATGCTGTTCATGTTAATGTGGAAAACAAATTTAAAAAAAAAAAAAAAAAGTGCAATCTAAAGAGTTGTTTGGGATTAGCCAGGTGCAGTCTGAAATCTTGAAAATACTTTCTCCTTAAATACAAGGGAATGTAAACACAGGTGATCATAATGTTGCTTGAAACCAATTTTTGGTATCTTTAAAAACATCCATTAGGCATTAATGGAGAAGAACCTTGTGATTACGTACTGCAAGAGGGTTTTTTTTGTTGTTGTTTAAAAAAATCCTGGCAGTAACTTGATCTGTTTTGATAATAGGCTTCTATAAAATGAAAGCCAGGTACAGGCCCAACACAAATTAAGGGGCTGGGTGAAGTTATGCAATCATATAACCAGCAACTGCATTGTATGACATAAGAGAATGTGCTGTACCAGCTGGTGCTAATTGTCCCCATTAAATCTGTACCTGAATAGGATAAAAACCAGCTATGCCATTAAACACCTTACAATTCATTTCAGAGGTGAGTTTCAAAACAAAAATAATTGGAGTGACTTCAGTACCAAAGAAAGATTTGCAGTTACCTCTCAGTACAGCAGCTTGAAAACTTTTCTGCCCCATTGTTACTTAATGGGGAAAATGGGGAAAATAAAAAAGCAGACTCTGTCCTGATTTTGTATATTTTTACACTATCAAGATGATGGCTTATTGTTTGTTTTCCATGTTCTTTTCATCTCTGATTTTGGGTAGGGTTCTCTTGCTGATTTGTGTAGATGAGTGGAGCTTTCTGATGAGCTGCCACTTTCTGGCATGGGTAGTTTTGATCTAGAACTGACAAATCTGGCCATGTCCACGCCCAGTTCTACTTCCTTCCATTTATACCAATTGCAACTTTATCTATAAAGATGACATTGTCCTTAACGCTACCCTAAGTCCAGAGTACTTTTTGTATTTTCAAAAAGTAAAATCAAGGCTGTGTCAGATAATGATACTTACGTGACACTGTGTGTCAGGAGTGTTTGAAAACCTCTCTCCCTTCTTTTTATCCTACTTGTGCCCTTAATTCTTCATTGTCTTCAGACTTGAAGTTTACACAATTTACAGAAGTATCCTTCTGGAGAGTATATTAAGAAAGCATTTTTTTCTATTGAGATAGTTTGATTTTCTGCCTGACTTAATATGATCAGGAATTTCAAGTTTTGTATGAAACCTATGGGAACCTCCAGTACCTGTTTCCTCTCCTAGTTCTATTTCGCTTATAGAAAAATGTTACAGAAGTCAGTCATTCAGAAAAGATTTTATCGCTTACATATGAGTTGAATAAAATTGTAGCTGTATCATATGAGTGATTTAATAAATCTGTCTTGCTCAAGATGGAGCAAGGAAGTTTAAGCAAACTGTTTTTAAATGGAAGCTGCACAAAAATATTGTATGCAATAAATCCCAGTATCCCCCTCAAGTTCCTCATGCCTTTCTAAACTGCGTGTTTGATGAACTTGCAACATACATCCACTAGATGGTGATCATACCTAAGAATAAGTTAAAATTTCTGAAGATGCTACCAAGTGTAGAGATTGGGAAAATCTCTAGCAAAGAACTAGAATCTTGTATGCTGTGATGCTCCTTAAACCTTATATATCTGCAGGCAGATCCAACAGAAACATACTCTTCTTCAAGGACATTAAACTTAAGTTTAATTAGGATGTTGAGTACATTTTACATACTTTGACAATCGAAGTGACTACCACCTGGATGAAATTACCATATTTAAGATTCTGTATTCCTGAACTATCATCGTTTGGGTTGTTTATGAGAAACTATTGGTTTCCTAAAGATAAATTACTAGTAGTAATATAAGAATAATCTAGAAAATGGAGATTTAAGTATAAATAGAAAAACAATCTTGAAATCAAAGGATACTAGAATTTTAAAACTGATTTTGCACTCTTCAAAATCAATGGTAATCATCAGGCTCTTTTTCATCTGTCAACCTTTACTTGTTAATTAAATATTTAGAATAAATTTTGAATTTTAGTTTTGTTGTGGCTCTAAAGTGATTTTAGGCAGCTTTATGTTTTGCAGATCACATTCAGGAACGTCTCCAGATAACACCGCGCCACCACCACCCCCACCAAGGCCTCATCCTTCTCATTCTCGATCGTCATCTTTAGATATGAACAGATCCTTTTCAGTTACCCCAGGTCAATACCTAGTATATTTTATTTTTTAGCACGTACTTCTGATGCAGACCATTTCTTCTTTTTTCCTCTGAAGAGGGATTTAGAATAAGTTTTTAAAACACTGCTTCTGAATGAAAAAGCTGAAAATATTGCTACTCTTAGCTTGTATTGAAATCTGTACAACGCTTTGCTTAAACAAGTAACTTAAGACTAAATTTGAATCATAGAAGTGATGCCATTGTAGCCCTTTGGACAAATGTGAGAAGTGAAGTCTGGAAATAACATTTTGGTAGTGTATCCATGTGCAGTGGATAGCTTCTGCGAGTAAATTTTCAAGAGGAGTTATTTTGGTATTGGATATGTTAAAGATGAGTGTTAAGCGTCTCAATGAAATGATTAAAGGTCATTTTTGGTACTGTTGTTAAGAGTTCTTATTGTACTTATGATTTGTCAGTACATTTCAGCTTGGGATCACAAAAAAGGGGGAAATGTTAACAGTATATAATGGGAGTAAAAGAAAAAGCAGATCAGGAAAGTATGACTGAATACTTTGAACGGGAGCAGAGGACAAGACACATGCTCCGATTCCTTGTGTTTTTTTTTTATTTGCAAATTTGAAAGTTGGCATTACAGTAGTGGTTCTAAATGACTGATTTATATGTAGGCAAAGTTTGTATTTCTTCATTTTTTGACCAGTCAAAAAATTAGATACCGTGTAATTTGAAAAGTAACAACCTTAGCTATATGTGATTCCTCTTACAGGACAGCAACAGGCTGGAGTTGTTGCCTATCCTCCCGCAGTGCCTCCAAGACCACAGCCTTCGCAGGTGATGTCCCTTTTGAAAAGTCATACTCTAACCTGATGCACTGGACAGTACTATTTAGTACTATTTTTATCTAACTCCGAATTTTAACTTCCCTCTAAAATGAGCAGTAATAACTGATCTTTTTTGAAACCACTGCAGTGTGAATGATGTGAAAGGTCAAACTTACAGCCAAATATTAGCCTTTCCTGGATAAAGAATTGCTTCTGGTGGAACTATGTGAAAGAATTCAAGTAGAGGAAGAAGAACTGAACAGCTTTGGAGCTCTGAGTTGTAATAAAGAGAGAAATGTTACACTTTCACGCTTCTTTACCTGTGCCTGTATAGCCACTGGGAGATCTTCTACAGTTCTTCAAAATAAATGCTTTTGTTTACATCCATGACTTTAACCCAGTAATAGTTTTTAACAGAACATGTCTGCTCCAAAAGGCATGTTTCCACTACTTCCCTTGTCATAAACTTGGTCATTTTTACAGTCTCAATCTGAGTCAGTTCAGTTAGCTGATTTGGTAGAAAATCCTGCAAAAACTCTTTTTGTCTCAAACAGCTGAATCCTTCAACTGTTCTGCAGATCTGACATGGACAGGTAGAATCTCTTTTGAGTTGTTTTTCAACAGCAATTATTTTTGAGCCATATGTAGAAGACCACAAACAACAGAAATAAGGCCTTGTAGTTACCCTGTTTTTCTATTTTGTTTGAAACTGATTTTGCAGTGGAAATATTTAATAGTGCTCTCCCGTATGCTTTCTCTGATAGGCAGCAATGTCTGAATTGGTGGTACAGTGTTTTCCTTTCTTGAAATATGTGTAACATCCATTTCCTGCTTGGCTTTCTGTTTTCATCAAACTTCTTGAAGTGAGACAATTGATTCTCAAATTATTAGGAAGGAAAGAGGGTACGATGACAGACATTCCATAGAGTTTGATCACATCATCATGTTTTTTTCCCCTATAGGAACTAGATTAAGATGTCTAACTGAAACGTATGTGCTGTCCAGTGAGTCTAGATAGTCCTACCATGCGTCTTTGGTCTCATCCACAGGACTGAGCTTCCTTTTCCATTAACTGTTTCTGTTTTCCTAACCACACAGAGTGGTCTGTTCGTGTTTTAGACAAGATGCACTTTGTTCTACTGACAGGACATAAATCTTTGATTGAAAACGCAAGTAATATTTAATGTTCTGTCACAAACTGTTGTTTTGCAAGAGTCTGTATCGAGTAACTGTTGAGCATTGGGTAACTGTTAAGAGCATTGTTACTAAGTATTTTTGTTCCTTTATTGCAGGGTGCAGGTCCTCATGTGCATCGCCCAGTAGATGCTGAAGGCCTAATAGCTCATACCAGTACCTCACCTCAACAAATACCAGAGCAGCCAAATTTTGCAGACTTCAGTCAATTTGAGGTGTTTGCTGCATCAGCTGTAAACAAGGAGGAAGAAGATGAAATTGAAACACACTCAGAAGTCTTGCAGGTGAGTGGGAATGAAAATGTCAATTGTTTAATGCCACCAACAGTTTAGGAGATTTTGTTAAAACCTACTTTTGCTGTTTGAACCAGTGGTTTGTTTGTTTGTTTTTTTGTGGTTGTGTGATGCCTGTCCCTTGCTAGAAAGCGCTTATATTATGGATGGCTGTGCTTCTTTAAACACCAAACACCTAGGCAGAAGAACTTGCTTTCCTCTCAATTCTTCGTTGTAATTCAAAAGATTTGGTAATTATTAGCATATATGGGCACAAACATAATTATTTGTACATTTAAGACATAGCACAGGCAAAACCTCTCTTCTGCTTATTCTTGCCAGCCTTCCAAATGACTTACCAAATAGTAAGTTTTAAAGTAGACAGTAGGTCCTAGTAAATGAAACAACTATCAAGTATTTTAAACATCTTCTAAAACCCCAGTAATTTGGTTTTGTTCAATATCATTGGACAAACAGCTGAAGTGAATAGAGCTTTAACATATTTCTACAATAGATTGAGATGTTTACAGAGCCTCATTTCCTACTACATGACATAGGACAGCTGAAAAGCTGAGGTTTCCTGACTGTGTGCCTTTTTTGTGAGCTGCTTCCAGGTCAGAACAATGTGACCAAGATAGTTTTAGATGGTTTTGCTCCAAAGCACATATTTTTACTGTATTCCAGCCTATGTCTCTAAAGACGACTTCAATTATTAATTGAAACGTTAACTGTGTTCTTATACAAGAAACACAGCATACTTCTGTTTATTCCAGTTGTTGCTGAATCAAGTGCTTGTTAAGCATTAATTTTCTAAATGTAGTTTAATATCCCTTTAGGTCGAAAAGCCCTCTGATTCTGCAAGTTCTCTTAGAGTTGCCAAAGCAGATGGAAGAGTCGAAGAGAAATCATCTGCTAATGTCCCCTCTAGTGCGGTATGCAATATAAAATTGGAAGGAGAGCACAGTTGTCTGCTGTATATGAAATTTCACGCTTGTTTTGATTTATTACACCAACTTTATGCACTTAACCCAATTTTATTAGACCCATTATTTGTTTGAAATAGGCACATGTATGATGAATTACTGCATCATAAGGTGTTCATGATTAGCATCACTCTCAAGACAGCAGAAAATTAAGATATTTGCAAGTGTTCAAATGCTTGAAATAGAACAAAGCTTTTCATGCAAATCTTTGTAACAGTAGCTCTTTTATGGTATAAAAACATAATTGTTAGAGGGAAAGGAAAGGGTGCACTCGTGTATTTGTCAGCTATACAAATCTAGTTGTCAGCTAGAGTTCTTATTTTTTTTTTTATCTATACAATAGGAAGATGCAGTTACATGTCCATCAGAAAACGTGATTGTTAATTCAGTTAGCCAAGTAACTGGTTCTAGAAGTATGTAACACAAATTAGCATGTCATAAATCGAAGTTAAAAAGCAGTTTCTGAGAATTAATAGGCTGTGTTTTCCCCTTCAGGGTAAAGGCACTACCCCACTTGCTCCACCACCAAAGCCTATTCGTAGAAGATTAAAATCAGAAGATGAGCTAAGACCTGAAGCTGAGGAACATACACAGAAAACAGGTGTCATAGCTGCTGTTCTTGCTTCACAGCCATCTATTCCTAGGTAACCCAAGAAGTGTATAAATACATCTATTATTGGGAAGTTTACATTTAAACAGCAATACACACTTTCTGTTCTAGGAACTGCAAGCAACTTCAATGTGTTTGAATTAAATTTATGTAACAGCTTAAGGAGTTTTGATTTTATGAGATCATCCCAAAGCCCCTGCTTACTGGGAGACCTTGTAGAGATCTTGAGTTTTGGAGTGTGAACCCCTAACTTCTGCGAGTATGTTGGAAACAAGTGGTGGAAGTATTAAGATGCATTACTTCATTTTAAGTAATAGTTACTATTAACAGTCCAAAATCTAGTCTTTCTGTCCCTAGCACAAAAGTAGGCTATTACATTAGTCTCTTTGAGGTAAATGAATGTGATGCTACTGTATGTTGGGACTTCGGAAAAGTAGTTACGAGAAGTTTCTAAAATGTGCTTCTTGCTGTTTCCTTGAAACCAAGTATATGTGACTTCTGCACAGACAAACAAGATTAATTGAACCAGGCAAAAGAGGGGAAATTAACACTACAACAAGTTCAAAATTCTGAAAAGAGTATTCTGTTCATTTTTTAGAAGTGTAAATGAAGTATTCAGTTAAGTAATGAAATAAAATACTTCTAATATATTTTCAGATCTGTTGGGAAGGACAAGAAGGCAATTCAGGCATCAATCAGACGTAACAAGGAAACCAACACTGTTTTGGCCAGATTGAATAGTGAACTTCAGCAGCAACTAAAGGTAATATAGTAATCTTTATTATTTAAAAAAATCACAAGAAGGCAAGATGTCAGTGATGCACAGTAGTTGGCATTTCTGCAAACCAATGACTAATAGAGGGGAAAGGAGTAGAAGATATCAGCATAAAATATTTAGTTGTTTTTATAGATCACAGAATATACCTAGTTTTGATAGAATTTTTGAAATTACAGAGGACACTTGTTACTACTAAATATGTTTTTCAATGCATTTATTTGCTTTTGACTTCACAAAAATTGCAGAAACCTTAAGTTAATATAATCTAGGGTAGCTGTTGTGGTCATCAGATACTTTGAAAACAGTATTGAGAAAAGCAGATGAAGTGGCTTGCTTTCTTCTGAAGGAAAAAGAAAACCTTAGTCTTATTAAAATAATATTTTCTAAGCAAATATATGCGTACATATATGGGATACAAAGCTTGCAGCTCAATAAGAAGAGCTGCAGCCATCCATTTATCTAGGTCAGCTGTTATCTTTTTGAATTTGTCTGTAGGCACCATGGCACCATTTTTCTTAACATCTTTTGCCATCCTTCTTACCTTACGTCTAATTTTAATTACCAAGTTAATCAAACTTAATGTAAACATGAAGCGGTACTGTCTAGACTGGAAGATAGGCAGTTCAAAAAAAAAAAACAAACGATCAAGTGTCGTTTGTTACTGTCTTAAAGAAAGTAAAGCTGCCTAAGTCAGGTAAGAGGGAAAATTGTCTGTTTCTCATCTTTTTTTAAAAAAAAAAAAAAAAAAAAAACATTTTATACTTTATTTGAAAATGTTAGATTTGCAGCTAGTTTCAACTTCATAGTTTGGGGTGACTTGAAAGAAGTGGAGAAATACTAAGTAGCCACACTTTTGAGCAAAGTACTGATTCTTTGCTTGTGTACTAACTACCTAGTCGTCTATTCAGATTATGGGAAAAGGTCTCCACGTTCTTAGAGGAGATCTGAATATTAGTTCTTTAAAACTGAAGCTGACATTTAGCAGCTTTGGTCACATGAGGGAACTTTTAATGTTAATTCTCTGTGGACAGTCGGTAGAAAATATTTCTTTTGTAGGATGTTCTTGAAGAGAGAATCTCTCTGGAAGTCCAACTGGAACAACTTCGACCTTTCTCTCACCTCTAAGCCTACTGCCGTTAACTGTGAATTTACTAATTTTGAAAGGGGTATTGGTTTAAAGATCCTATTTAAAGATCCATGCATCTAGCTCAGTGCACTCTATTCTACATTAAATGTTGTGGTTCTCTTTTGTCAATATGTCCACTTTTGTATTTAAGTATTTTAATTTCAGTACAGAAAAAAAAAAACTTTTTCCTTGAATGTGACACTGCCTCTTACATCGTTTTCTGTGGGCATCCGTGATTTTTGTTGAACTTGAGTTTGCAAAGTTTGTCGCCAAAATTTCCAACTGGAACTTCTTAGTGGTTTCCTTTTTTCCCTGTTGAAACATCTGTGCAGAAGAGGATTGCTTATCAGTTGACTTTAAGCATGTAAACTCTTCTTTTGCTGTGGCATTTATTTTATTGTGCCAGAAAAGAGAAAATCTAATAATGTGTCATCAGCCAATAGTACCTCCCAAACTGCCTTTCACAATTTGTAAGTTGTTCACAATCCTAGAAAGCCTGCCCCTTTGCAATAAAACCGACTTACACAGGTTGACAGAGTTCTTGCAGGCTGTTCACCATATCAAACGGATTTGGGTTTGTGTTTGTTGCATACATTGCAGAGTATGTAACCACAGATTGCCAGCTGTTACATTTATCCATCCATGACCCTGATTCAGCCGCATGCACATAAAGACTTATGGTACAATTGGTAGTCTCTCCAACAGACCTTTTTCAGTCCTCTTTTTTTGTGAAGAGTTGGGTGTAAATCCCCAACATAATTGCACATTTCCTAAGCACCACCTGTAATTGCATGTTTCACACATTACCTTTTAATAACAGATCACATCCACCAGTCTTCACTATAACAAAATGTATTGTCAAGTAATGTGTCAATACCTCTGTGAACTTCTAATTCCCAGCAAAAAATAAATAAATCTAAAAAAAAAAAAAAAAAAAGAACAGTTTGCTTCTTAGGAATTCTGGGGTACCTTCTGTCATCTTGTTTCCAGGCCTTATTTCTCTGGCATATAGACAGGCTTCACTATTAACAGAGTTCCCCGAGTGTATCCTGCTATTCAGGTTGATGTACTGTATTAGGATTTGTTGTATATTGTATGATACACACCTTTTGATCTCATATGTAAATTTGCATTAATTGCTGACTAACAGCAGATATTCTATTTAATGGCTTCTTCTGGCTGTGGGATCATAGATGTTTAACTGCATGGATGTATCTCTGCAGAATCAGAACTAGCAATTGTGTGATTTTTACACCAATAAAACAGCACAATATTTTAATTTTGTTGATTCATCTTTACCTGGGAATTGAAACTCATTCAAATAGGGGGAGGGGATTATTACAGGTGTGCAGGAAACTTTTTGTAATTTTGTGGCATGTACAAGAAATAGTTGGTACTCCCTTGACCATTTTCTTTCTTCAATTTTTTTTAGCTGTTGGTCAGAAGTGATTAAATTCTCTTGGTAATCTATGGCTATACTCCTTTTGTATCCTCCTGTGAGCAAATTAAATGTAGCTGTAACTTTTAAAAAGTAAATGCTGGTACTGACTTGGGTGGAAGAATTGTACAGTTCTTTAGTCTGCATTTCCAGTTAATTTCTTTGAGAGTACTTTTCAGAATTAAAACTAAATGGATTGCCTGTTAGCAATACTTATCTTCACTGTCTCACTTTTATGCTTAAATGAAATTCTCTTAATATTTGATTCTGTTACAAGAGAACAGCTCAAGTCAGATTTTTCTGCTGGATATGCTGTTACAGTAAAAATGAAGTGTTTCTGGGTTTGGTTACAGAGTGGTTAATTTTTATTACTATAATTATTCCAACATCTTTTCAAATGTCATGGAAGTGTTACAGATGACATACATGTTAATCCAAAGCAAGATTCCCTGGTATGAAAAACAAGTCACAGTTGCATGAAAAGATATTTTCTACTTGAATGTAAAAATGGGTAGTTAAATGAGCACGAAGTTTACATTTTAAGTATATTGTGTCAGTTAGTAGATTAGGTGTAAGCCTTGAAGAAGAAGAAGAAAAAAAAGATATAACCAGTGATATGCAAAACAAGAAAAAGCCTAAAGTAGGTCACTTCACTGTAGTCAAAGGATGTTGATTTTAAACCAACTGTATCTTGTCTGTACGGTTTATTTTAAAGTTAAATACACCTTAAAAGTAGCATGTTTTTCATACTGATATTTAAGTGTTAATCCTATGTTTACAGCAGCAGGATTCCTAAATCAGAATTTTGCTGTTTAAGCTTAAGGGTAAAAAGCCTTTAGTATTCAAATGTTACATGTACGTATGAATTTTTGACATCCATATCTGTCAGAATAAGTCATATAATGTTTTAAGTGAAGAATTTAAGCAAACTGAACACTTCTGAATGTTGCCAACAAATCTATTTTAAGGGTTTCTATGGTTTATTTTTAATGCATCACTTAGTACGTTTAACATTTTTTTCCTGATCAGAAGAGCTTCTAACTGAAAAATCACTTATGTTTTAAGAACATCACTGCCAGTGATATTCAAAAAAATACCTCAATTAGTAATGTAACCAAACTTTAATACCTTATAATATTTACTTCCACTTCCCTGTCTGCTCTATTTGTTTTATCTTGGTCCAACTACTTGATGTGTTATTTTTTATGATCTTAGACTGTAAGCTCTTCTGGGCAAGGAATTATGTTCAGTTCAAGAGAGATGCTCTCTGTATTGCATGTGTGAATACAGGCCATGAGTTCATGAATTCATGTACCCAGTTAGGATGATGGATAGGGGCATGCATTTCTTAAACACCTGCAAAAGTTCTCCCTAGGATTTTGAGATTGGATGAGCATCCGTTTTCACATTTGATTTGCTTCTGCTACTGATGTGCCTATTTCTTCATTCCACCTGCTTTAGAGTTGCTTTTCAATTGCTTTTTCTCTCCACTGCCTATTTTTGGTCTTCAGAGATCATTTCCAAAGTGCAACGGTGAAAAGCAGAAGCTACTGCTATTAAAGCAGTACTTTAAGTCTACCCAATGTAAGTTAGGTATTCTTAATACTTTCGTACCTCATGCCCCTCAGTTTACTCACAGTTGTTTACTTCTAGAACTAGAGGATCTCTTAATGGTAAAAATGCCTTATGTAGGATAAACTATGTTGAAGTTAAGAAAGAAAAACTAAAAATAAATTTGCAGCATTGTGTAAGATGTCTGTCCCATGTGGATGGGGTGTGCTGTTTGTCTTCCGTGCTCTCTTGGGCTCAGCTATACTCAGTTTCTCTGAATTCAACCTTATGTTTTCTGAATCACCTTTTCCTAAATGGAAAATAACAATGTATCCCCAATGTATTGGGCCCCTCGCTACAAGAAGGACATCGAGGTGCTTGAGCGGGTGCAGAGAAGGGCGACGAAGCTGGTGAGGGGCCTGGAGAACAAGTCCTACGAGGAGCGGCTGAGGGAGCTGGGCTTGTTCAGCCTGGAGAAGAGGAGGCTCAGGGGCGACCTTATCGCTCTTTTTAGGTACCTCAAGGGAGGCTGTAGCGAGGTGGGGGTTGGCCTGTTCTCCCACGTGCCTGGTGACAGGACGAGGGGGAATGGGCTTAAGTTGAGCCAGGGGAGTTTTAGGTTAGATGTTAGGAAGAACTTCTTTACTGAAAGGGTTGTGAGGCATTGGAACAGGCTGCCCAGGGAAGTGGTGGAGTCACCATCCCTGGAAGTCTTCAAAAGACGCTTAGATGTAGAGCTTAGGGATATGGTTTAGTGGAGGGCTGTTAGCGTTAGGTTGGAGGTTGGACTCGATGACCTTGAGGTCTCTTCCAACCTAGAAAATTCTGTGATTCTGTGATTCTGTGATCCCTGTTGATGAGAGATAAAAAGTAATTTCCCCAATACTGTCTAGAGAGGGAGCTGTTTTGAAGCTTGCATCTCTTTAATTCTATGTGAAGTGCTTGCTGAATCATAAAAAGAAATGAATAATAATAAGGAAAAAAACTTATTTCCGTTCCTTTCCCTTCTTAAGTATGTCCAGTTATTACCTTTAAAGCCTTCCACCATCACACCCTGCCACTATTTGCTGGGCTTCTTTCATTTAGGAGAGGCAATGAAGAGTGAATAGTGTTTTAATGTGCGAGGCTGTACTCCTGCCAGGATGTTGGTGGCTTTTTGTTTGTTTGTTTTTCCAGCACAAGCACTTTTGGAGAATGTTTCTGAAACCCTACCCAAAGAGAGCCTTTATGGTTGTTCTTGTACTCATGTACTCCAGCTCACCAACACTTACTTGGCTAAATAATTTTACAGAAGTAATACCATGTTCTATTATAAGATGTTTTTCATTTGCTATTGAGGACTCAACTTTTCTGGCAGAAGATCTGTTACCTAGTAACATGGGGCTGTAGATTTATTAAGCTTACACAGTTGAGCCACTGTTTACTATGTTTTAGAGGGTTTCTAAGGGACAGTCTTTCAGTGCTATGATCATATGAGGAGCAGGGAGTTATAAAACATGCTTTTGATGTTCATAAAGTGCAAATTATTAGCAATCAATTTCCTTGTAAAGCAATACTTAGCACACTTTCATCTTCTCCCAAGGTACAACTTAGAAATGCATGTGACAAAAAGTAAGGAATAAATATCAAATTTTCCATTTCAGACTAGCAACTTCACAAGTGTCAGGCAACTTCAAGGGGACTGCTGGTGTTTGTGTGTGTACCTTTCTGAATCCATAACTCTGTTTAAACTAGATCTGCTCGGGTAGTTTCATGTGCTTCTGACAGCAGTTGCTGCGGGCCAACCTCATACTAAGAAGCCTGGTACTTCCAGCCACTGCCTTGCCTTCAAAACCAAGTCTCCAGCCATCTTCAAATTTCAGCCATGCTCTTTGGATAAAATCCTCATGTTTTCCACTGAATTTAAGACGTCATATTTTACAATGCATTTCCTGCAAGGACTTCTGGCACAGAAAATGATGATCACTACTGCATCAGAAGGCAAAGGTGTGCTAAGTAATTATGATGAAGAGAGAAGCTGAGCTCCTCCATCAAGGTGCTTGTGCACCAAAAGCTGAATCAGGTGAGCACAGCCATCTGTGTTTTTGATACTGTTTCTTATGAACAGAATAGTGTTACCCTTCTGAATCATTGCATTCTGAGAGTCTATTTATATTTTGTTGAAATTTACCTCCGGTATTTTGAACATCTAGAGCATTGCTTTTTAAAGAGACTGATACAATAGGTTTCTGTGCCAGATTAAAACAGAAACATCCTTTATTTCTTCAGAAAGCAATGCTGCAGTGATATGATTTGGAGCAGTATTTTTTCTCCTGTAAGCTTTTAACAATTGCAAAGAAATTATATAATATGCTGTAACAATATGTGTAATAGAGAACAGTCTTTTTGGTAATGAGAAATTTCAAATTCATTTATAGCAGTACTTCCACGTTCTCAGAAGCAAAGAAGCAAAGGTGTGACTAGGCTTGGTTATCCATGATTTACATGTAAAGTCTTCTAGATTGGCAATTACAAATTACAACATACCAACTGAGCTGCAGCCCATTTGCGTTTACTCTAACAACCAAAAGCCTGTGGCAGTTCCTTGCACTGAGCCAGCAAAAGCCTATAACTGTATTTAGATTGTTCTGCATTATTGATGCAGATCTAACAAACATCTTCCTTCCATTTACAGTGCAGTTGTTATGTAGGGCCTGCTCTGATGTCTTGTTCCCACTGTCAAGAGTTTTATACTGGCTGCTGTTTGGTACTTTTGCAGTCAACAGAGTGGTAAGGATTTGTTCATATTAAATATTGTTATTATCTCACAGGGAGTAAGGAGGGCTGTGATAAAGTCCATGTTCTGTGAAGACAACAGTGAGATTGCATTAGCCATAAATCACTGACAGTGAATTTAATTGCTTGTAATTAAAAGGGAATGAACTTCCAGTGTTGCTGGCTAAAATGTTCTGTTAGTAATGGTAACTCAGAGCTTATGTGTTTGCATCTGGAAAGAACTGATCAATGCATGTGACATCAAACATGTAATCTCATTTGATAGCATGAGGAGTGATGAAACTCAAGTACATTTAGAAGAAACAATGTGAACAAACAGTAATCCTGCTGGCTTCCTTTGGGGGGGGGGGGGCAGGAATTGAGATGGTCTAGGCCTGGTTTGGTGTCACCTTCATTTTCCAGAAGTGAGCTCCCCTGTCCAGTGTGCCTGAGGTAAATAGGTAGGTGCTCAGCAGCTCTCTCCTGGAAAAAGGACCCTCATAGCACCGTTTGTATTTGGTGCTTCTCTTGATTGTAGGCCTGGACACAAGGGAATATGTGGGGAAATGATCCCTGTGAAGACAGGTTGAGTTCCCATAAGAAGCTGGAGACTTTATAGACAAAGCATTCCCCCAGGGCTGCTCCTGGGCAAGAGCTGTGTTTTATTGCCTTTATAGGAAATATGTAGTAATTTCCTTTATTTTTTGTGTGTGAAAGACTATAACACCTATGTGCAAAAATAATGAACCTGTGTTTCAAGAAATACAAAGAATAGAGATTCTCTATTCACTTTTGGAAGGTGAGGAGTTTGAGGGAACATTTTTACATTTCTTTAGCAAGTAGAAGTAAAAAAATACATAGTTTATGATGTTTTGAGAGTTGAAGCTTATGAGAACGCTAAGTATCACACACTGATACTTCAGAATCTCTGTGTATGCTGTGTTAAGGGTGAAATCCTTTGAATTGCTATATAACAAATTGGGACTAATGTGTATACCCCAATAAATATTAACAGTATCCACTGTAAATAGGGAGAAGTCTCAGTATTTTATATGTGGCTTGTAAGAATCTGACATGTCCCCAAACTCCCCAGTAAATCTCTGATTTGTTATGGATTTAATGAAATCCGTAATAAGATCACGCTCTAAATTCTTAACCAAGCTTTTTAATTTTCAGGTGACCTTGTTCTTGTACCTCTGTGTTACATAGTTGTGAACTACAACCTGCAGAATGCTGATGGAATCAGGCCAGTAGGCCTGATAAATTTGTTGCTGTTATTTCCCACAGCTGAGCACTTCAAAACACAGCTGACATGAGTATGTTAGCATTTGTATACATTTATCATTTCAACAAATATAATGGGGAAAAAAACACAACAGCGCTTACGTATTTAGATCAAAGCTTATTTTTAGAGTTCGGTTTTACCTGCTAAATGAAAGATCTGTCTGAAGACTATCCCTTCATTTTTGAACAAAGAGGCAGTTAATTCAGCTCTCCTCTTAGGAAAGAGGATTTGGAGGAGACACTGTTTTCTTTTAGCCTTTCTTCCTTGTTTTTATTTTCCTTTTCTGGCTCATTATGGTTCTAAAGCTGTCTCAGAGTGAGACAGCACTACACTGGTGATGCAGGAAATAGCGTCTCCTTTCAAACACTTTTTGTTGTCAGTGTAAGTTTAAGGCAGGAAATATTCAAGGTTAACACATTTTTATCTTCATAAACAACTCTTCAAGAAACAAGATAACAAAAGGAGTTTTTCTGCAGCCACTTATGGCTTGTGTAATTATATAATTGCAAAAGACTGCACAGATCCGTTACAGTAAGTATCTTCCTTTCCTTCAAAAGCTTGGAAGTGATTAGTTTATTACCATATAAGAACATGCTCAGCCCTTCAAAGACCTAGCTGTAAGATTTTCTTGTATGAATCCAAAAAAAGATAAGGAGCATATACCATTAATGGATTGTGCAAAAGACAATTTGTTTTGAAGAGACAATTCTAATTTCTCCATTATTTGCAGTTACTGTATTCTTTAAGATTTGCTGTTGCCTTCAAGCTTAAGATGCTTGAAGAAGTATTACTTTTTGTATTGTTCTAAGGAGCTGTTTAACTTGGACCAGTTCTATGTCTATATCTTGAATTACACCTATGCATTATGTACTTAAATGGTACAGCAATTGAGATCAAGACAGCAACAGACCACACATCTGTAAATTACCTGGTTGAAGACATAAGCCAAAGCAGAATTAAATGACAGCCCAAAAAGGAATTAAAGTTTTCTTTAGTGTAAAATAGCTTTAGCTGTGAAAAATACTTCTTAAACGTGTATTTTGGAGACCTGTATCTATTACAATAATGCTACACTGCTGTTAGTGACTGTCTGGCTTTCCTCCTGAACCAAAACTTGCTGAAAACATTTTGCTTTGTATAAATGCAGCTATGACACTTGCCCCCATAGCTAGCACCACACCTTTACATACCTTAAGGTATGAGACTAAAATATAAACATGTGAGTTCTGCATAGGCAAGGCAATAGTGCTGACAGTGAAAAGTTAGTGTGAAAAAGGGTTAATCACCTAATTCATTGTTTTTTCCACTCTTTAACCAATAAGCTCATTTTGTGAGGAGTGTGTTATATTCTTGTTCTACTAAGCTGTCTTCAGGTTTCACAACATCACAGGTATATATTCATCATCACAGTGCAGACTTGGTGCTATGTGCAACTAGAAAGGAGCTGCAGCTGATGGAATCCACAACTGCATCTTGCAGCTAAAACATTCTCCAATTTGGCATCCTTTACTCATTGGACACATGCCTCCTTTGGACAGATGAAAGCTTCACTCTCACATAGAAGGTTAATGATTACACTTTAGTGGTTGGCAACCCTGTCCAGAGCAGGGGGGTTGAAACTACATGATCTTTGAGGTCCTTTTTAACCGCAGCCATTCTATGATACTCCTTGTATTATAAGTATATACAACACAGAATTTGAATGTATCATCTAACAAAATCTAGAACCGAAGGTATGGTTTCATGGACCAGGATAGAAATTCTGGATCTAAAAGCAGCCTTACTTCATACTAATACTGATTTTCTTTCTGTGAATACAGAGGTGTTGTTTCTGCCAGATTATTATAACAAACAACTGCAGAGTCACTTATACTGGATTTATTGAACACTAACTTCATCAAATTTTTGAATTTCACAGAACTTAATCAAGTTACATGGACAGCTGTCATGCATGCTAATTCTGTTTAGTGACATTTCATAATTATTCAGTAATGAAAAAAGTCAGTTGCAACCATTCATACCATGTAAGAACTCAATTCTTAACACAGCTGAACAGAAAGCACCATCTCTAAATAAGATTTTATATTTAAAATGTCTTTTGACAATAAATTAAAATTTCAGTGGCAGTACTGGTAAACAAAACACACTAAGGATAGTGTGCAGATTTTCTGTGTACTGATCACAAAGACAACAACACTACTACTGTCTCCAGAAAATTTGGAGAAATGCAAATGAACTTATATACATATCATTTTCAACAATATGAACAACACCAAGCAGAATAAATTTACTTTCCCGTTTTTCCCCATTAAATAAGGCAATAATATAAATCATACCACCATCACACCCTACTTCAGTCCCTAGAAACTGAGTCCTGACCAAATGCAGTACTCAAAGAGGAATGCGCAAGAGTAAACACTTAGATTTGTACTTTGATTCTTCATTGTGTAAGATGATTAAAACACCACCAACAACTCTAGATTCCAGTGGCAGGAACAAAAAAAAAACTTCAAGAACTCAACTTGAAAAAGCTGTTCTTTCAGCCTGTGGCACTATTTGGAATATCTTGAGCATCTGCTAGATGTAGTTTTTGGCTGAAGTAAGACATTAAGGAATAACATTTTCACAAATAGATGAGGTATAAACAAGATAACAATGTTATATGAAACTATGTGACACTTAGTCCTGTGACAGGTCAGGTATGCACCAGTCCAGATACAGTTCTACTGAGACCTAGATTAGTTTTCAACCAACAGATTAATCCTTTCAGTGAGAATGAAGCATTACTTAACTCCAGAGCTAGCTTGCAGATTAAGGGAGAATGGCAGAGGAATGTTAGCACTATTACATTCTATTTACATTGTTCATGAGACTTGGGCTTAGAGAGCTTTTCACAGATAGTGCACTGATGTATGTGTTCTCTGTATCTTAATTCTCAAACTAGAGTACCACCTTCCTCAGTGAACACACATTTTTAAAAAGGAAATATTTAGACAACAGTAAAAACTGAATGCAACACTCCTCACCTGTATTCTTAGCTCACTGAGAGCACAATGAGCAAGACAAGCCATTTAGCTTCATCTTCTTGATGGGTTAAGAGCATGCATTTGTTCAGTTATCTAAGGTCAGCAGAAGTAATCAATGCACCAGTAGCCTGACTCGAGAAATAATAAAAAAAAAGGCTAGCCCCATATCTGAAGTAAAAATCAGTGCTAAAGAGCTGCACCTATTTCTAGATAAAAAAAATAAAGGAATTAGGATTCACTTATCAATGAGACAATACTTCTGAATACTACAGAAGGCATAGATGTTTGTTTGAGTTTCTTGGCAAAATGCATGTGAAGAGACCTTGCTTCTGATGGGCTTTGTCATCTACAGCCAACAAACTGTCAAGTGTTGAATTCTAGCTAAATAAATCACTATATGAAAAACATCCTGTAATTAGATCTAGTAGTTTATGAAGTAGAAGAACCTAAAATCCGTGCTATATTACAGTACTAATTTCAAAGGGACGTTATTGATCAGATTTGACTCCTAGGAAGATACCAGTTACAGAGAAATAGACAGTAACGTGCTTACAGTTAGTAATTACAATGCACAATAAACAGTTAAAGAAAAGGATACATAGATGAATTCAGTTCTTCCAACTGCAAAATAAACACAGAAAGTATCAGAAATAGCATTTCAGTTAAAGGCAGCGATTATGCTGATATAATGCAAGAAATACATTAAAACAACAAAGCAAATCATTAATGGTTTGAGCTGACATGTAATTTGATTACAAAAAGCAAGGCAAACCTGCATTGAATTTTCTAACAACAAATTTAAATCTGTATATCAAGAAGTTTTAACAACTTGAATTTTAACAATTAAATCTTGAATTTTGTTGTTCAATTGAAAATAAATGGTAGCAGTTTAGCTATTTGTTTGTATGGAAACACTAGAGAAAGGAGAAACTGAAAGTGTTGAATACATAGATCAAAAATCCTTATGTCACCTTCCACAGATGAAAGAGGAAGTGCCACAGGAAAATGGTCTTAGCTGATACATAGGCTGTCTAAAAATGCCTACACCCTCAGACAGTTTACAGCTAGACCGTGCCACTCACCAAAACAAGCAGCAGTCTACAAAAAGAGAGAACAAGATACTGTATTTCTCAAAACCAAGATGAAGCAGGTAAGACGTGTCTTATTGTCTGTACTTATTATATAACTGTTTTCCTCTGCTCTAAGTTTCATCATGGACTGCAGTCTGTGCAGAATCAGTACCCCTCCAGCAGTGTTTTAATCACAAGCCTACGTTCATGGACCGTGTCTCCTGCCTTCCCTGTACTTACATCTGATAGCAGCCTATCCAGATTGGAATCACTGGCTAGTTTTCTTTTATCTTCGGGAAGTTCTTCCAGCTCCCCATAGAGCTCCAGATTGAGGCGAGCAAGTTTCTCCTGCATACTCCGCACGTGCTCCATTTGCTCTATGGAACACTCGTTTCCTAAAAACGACAAACAGCAGCTTTAGAGAAAGAAACCAGAGGAAACTGAAAGCATGAAGATACAGTATTTTACATCAGAGAATATGAATTTAAGCATCAAATTTACAAATTAACTTGTTTTCTAAAGGATTTCTTCCCTTTTCCACCATTGAAATTTCAGTCATTCTGTCTGGTGTTAGTGTTGTGCTGATTTTTTGATAACCACTGGATGTACTTTAAGATTATACATTTACTGACTATATTTTGACTTTCAATCCCTGTATTTTTTTTTTTTAAATCTGATCATAATAAACCTTCCTAAATTTGATTAATCTTGGGATTTTTTGCAGTGTAACTGATTCTTTATATATTATAGGTTTTCTGTATTCTCACATAAAATCAATGTGGAGGCAATGTAACATGCTGACATAATGCTGAATTTGCAAAAGCATATCTGCATCTTTCTACGCAATACAGGAAAAAAATGAAGTAGAAGAGTTTCTTGTGGCTTTTTGAAAGCTCCATCAACTGTGAAGTAGTAATAATAGGAAGATATGTTGTTAACATAAGAATATGATGAGTATAATGCAGTTTGCATTGAATTATGGTTCACTCCATAAGAGTCATTACCAACAGCACGTGAAGTGTTAGTACACTGTAAAATCAGGTACCAAAAAGTGATTTCTTAGTAGAAGGTATCAAAAGTGGCTTTAAGTTTGGTACCTTCCGTCTTCAAGCTGAGGTACTGCCTTAGGCATGTCGTGTTGGTTGGAAGCCACAATCAAATGGATTTTTAATCATCTTAAAGTCAAACATACAACAGCATTACCATTTTGAAATATTGTATGATCTGTTCAGTCATATTGACCTTGACTTCATACAGCAGAGACATAAGACAAACCAGCAGTCTGTCAATATAGCACACTTGTTTGCAAATGTTACTCTCAGGTAGTTTAAAAAGCAACCATTCTGTACAGATAATTCACACATTTACCAAACGCTTGAAGTTTGCCAGAGTGGAAGTCATTCAGGAGGCTGAGAAGTCCCCTTTCCATTTCCTGGACATCTGATACATCTGTGAGAAACGAGTGCTGGATCGGTGCTGCCTGTGCCCCTTTTGCTTCGCCTCCTGGAGGTTTGGCTTTCTCTTTAATTACTCTGGAGAAATTAAACAGTTAGACAAAATGATAACATTACTTCCTTTGCAAATCTGAGATGTAGAATCATTTAACAACCGGGCTGCGAAAGTGGAATGAAAAGTATTTCCAATACTCCTTTCAAGATAAGAGATCACAAGGTTGTCTTAAGAATACAGAACACAGTTTGTCAATTTAATGCTGCAAAAGAAGGATTCCAACAATCTACTTTCCTATTAGGAGTGAGAAGCACAGTATGTATGTAATGGCCATGTTGATAATCTAAGCATTGTTGGAGCTGATGCTGCTCAAGCACAGCTCCTCCTGCCCCCCATCCCCCCCCGTACCTCTTGAGCTTGGGTTTCTGCGCGGCGGGCTGCGGGGCGGGGTTGCCGAAGGCCGTGCTCTTGCTGGCGGGCACGGCGCTCTTCTTGGAGCCGGCGGCCGGCGCGGGGTGGGCGGTGGCCGCCTTGGGGCTCCGCCTTTTGATTTTCCTCTCCTCCATCTCCTCGCCGCCCGCGGGCCACCTCCTCCGCCTCCACAGGGGAAAAGCGCGCTCAGAGACCCCCGCCCGCAGCGGCACCGGCCATAACGGCACGCGCCGGGCCGCAGCAGCGCCGCCTCAGCCCCCCCCCAACCCGGCGGCAGAGCCCAGCCCCCGGGCAGCCCCTGCCCCCTCCCGCCGCCACGGCCCCATCCCCGCTAACAGCCGCACCCCCCCCGCCGCCGCCCCTTATATAGGGCCTCAGGCCCCGCCCCCCCGGCGCTGGCCCCGCCCCCTGCCCCGCGCGCGCGGACCCCCGGCCCCGCCGGCCCTCACCCCGCCCCCGCGGAAGCGGCCGGCTCGGGCCCGGCGCGCGGGTCACGTGGCTGCGGAGGCGGGGCCGGCCCGCCCTGCGCATGCGCGCGAGCTTCCCCCCTTCCCCCGCCCGCCTCCCGCGCGCAGCCGTTAACGGCTGATGGAGGGGCGGGGCGGCCGTTGGGGCTGGGCCGTCGGGCCGAGGGGCCGTTGGCGCGCGGGTGCCCGCCTGTGGGGGCGCACCGATGGGCGGCTGCAGCGCTGGGGGGGTGCCCGTGGGGAGCTCGGGGTGCCCGTCCCGCAGCCCCCGGGGTGCCCTTGGCGGTGTTCTGCCCGCAGGGCTTCTGGAGCGCTGTCAGGTACCCAGGTACGGGACTGCACGCCCGGTTGTCTCGGCACGCCTGGAGCTCTGCAGGCTGCACAGATCCTTGTCGGTGGCAGGCTCTGTGCTCCAGAGGGCAGCAGCACTTCGCACTCGCCATCTCCTGAGCCCTCGGATACTTTCTTACCTTTCCGACTGCATTTTTCCCTTAAGTATCAGGAGTAAATAAAGAGAACTAAAGAAAGTAAATAAAGATCCATGCTTTGTCATACAACTTTTTAAGATTTTTAAGAACATGTTGTTCATAACTGTATGTTTTCAGATGAAGCCTCACACGTTGCTTACACACCAGGAGTGAAGGGTGATACGAGCTGCAACACCCGGAGTGCAAGCACTGGCCAGCAGCTCTACGTAGTCTGTATGTTTCCGTGCCTGTTTGCATGGCATGTCTCAATATAAAGCTATTGCACAAAAGGCGCTATTACCCTGAATGGTGCGCAGTTAGGATGTATCCCTGCCTCTGCCTGGACCTTCTTTAATACCAAAAAAATGATTCTCTGTTTATACACTGATAGCCTTCTTCCGGATCTTAAATTAGATTCAAGGGGCCATAACAGAGCTTCATCAGGACTTTCATGAGGTATTGCAGTTGCGAGACTCAGTGGCCACTCTGAGCCTGTAACGTGGTACTGCCGGAGGGAGATTGCATTTGCAATTACACTCAGATGAAGGACAGTGTTTAAATGCTCTCTGGAATTAAGCTGCAGTGGAAGTAATTTCTGGGTAGGAAAATACAGCTGGGGTCTGAGGTGCTCAATTGGTTCTGGTACATTTTGAACAATTTCCTTGCAGGAGAACTGTGCCAGAGACCATCACCAATAGACTAAAAGTTCACATATGGGAATATAGTCTCTGGAGTTTGACACTAAATCTATATGTCTTGTAGGAAGAAAAAAAAAAAAAAAAAAAAAAAAGCACAAGTGAGAAGAAAGGAAGAAATAGAAAGGAAAGGGGAAAGAAAATGAGAAAAAAAAAAAGAGAGAGAGAGAGAGAAGAGAAAAAAATGAAAGAAAGAAAAAAAGGAAAATAAAAATGTGAAAGAAAAAATTAAAAGAAAAAAGAGAAAAGAAAAGTAAAAGAAAGAAAAAGGAAAAGTAAAATGTGAAAGAGAAAAGAAAAAAGGAAAGGTGAAAGGAAAAGTAAAAAATAAAAGAGAAAGGAAAAAAAGTGAAAGAAAAAGTAAAGAAAAAGAGAAAGGAAAAGTAAAATGTGAAAGAGAAAAGAAAAAAGGAAAAGTGAAAGAAAAAAGAGAAAGGAAAAGTAAAAAATAAAAGAGAAAGGAAAAAAGTGAAAGAAAAAGTAAAACATGAAAGAGAAAGGAAAAAGTGAAAGAAAAATAAAAAGAAAAGTAAAACGTGAAAGAGAAAGGAAAAAAGTGAAAGAAAAAGGAAGGAGAAGTAAAAAGTGAAAGAGAGGAAAAAAGTGAAAGAAAAAAGAGAAAAGAGAAAGGAAAAGTAAAATGTGAAAGAGAAATGAAAAATGTTAAAGAGAGAAAAAAAAAGAAAGAAAAAAAATAAAGAAAGAAGAAAAGAAAAGGAAAGGAAAGAGGAAAAGAAAAGGGAAAGAAAAAAAGACTGCAACACTGGAGATAGATTAAACAAAAATGTGGTGGTGAAAGACTTATGGGAAAGGTAGAAGAACAGAAAGAGTCATTTATTATCATTTTGATTCCTTAATACAAAAGTTTTCTGATATCCAGGTAAATAAGAGCTGGCAACATTCATGTAAGCTCTCAGCCAGTCACAAACTCTCATGCCCAGAGCTGCATGAGTAGAATCCTCATCCACCCATATGCATATATATACGTATATATGAGGCCTACAAAAGAAAGCAAGATTTGCAGAGACATTTTGCAGGACATTTTTGCAGGTATTTGGGAGATTTCTATGCAATAAATATTGTTTCTTTTAAGTTTCTATTAAGTAACTTCTGAAAAGCTGGTGTTCATCTATCTCATTTCTCACACACTGTATAAGCAAGTAAATGCACCCTCCTTGCAGTTTGTATAGAGAGGGCTTTTTTTCCCGTGATTATTGGTGTTTTGTGTGTGCAGAATGAAGCAGAGAGGCTTGACCATTAGGATGCAAGGTGACTAGGAATTCTTCCTTCCTTCCAAAGCAGTTGAAATAGAGCATTTTGTTTGTCGGTTTGTTTCAAATAAAGGGAAATTCTTTCCGTGACAAATTGAAACATTTTTTAAAATAAAATTACTTTTATATTTGGAAAGCATTTAGATTCCACTATCAATCCTGCTTCAATTTCGTCTCTCAGTATGAGGGATCAACTACATACGTAGTTATTCTTATAAAACCAGAATATGCCCAGTGTGTGATTTCCCTAGGACACCCCAGGAAAAACCTACAATAAATTTTAGCATGCAGGTATTGTTTTGCTCCAAGTACATTTGTTATCACTGCACACTACCTGATATTAAAACATGATTATTAAAATGTCTGTTACTCACTTCTATATTTGATTTATTGGAGCCTACAGGGGCGGGTAATCAGGAAAGCATCAGACCTTTATTTATTATTGTATGTTTTCATAGTGAAAGTAATTTTATAACAACTAATTAATTTCTTATGAAAGATAATAGTAAGTTAAGAGCAAAGAATCAAAGGTAGTGTGGTCATGATTTGATACTACAAATCCTATTGCAGATAACACTGTTTTCTGGAATCAAATAATGAGATCATACACTCACCAGGAGGGGAAATTATATATATATATATATATATATATGTTTTGGATTGTCTCCATTTAGCTGAGCTTTTGCATAATTTTGTATTGTGGTAATGAGTCGCAGTTTGGAAAATGTTTTTTCTTCCTTTATAAGGCTTTTTTTTTCTTTTTTTTTTTTTTTTTCTGACAACACCAGCAAACGTTTCAATGGTAGCATATGCATATACTTGTTGACTTAAGCAATCCAAGGGTAAATGTTTTAATAGGAACAATTCTAATGTTAAAGAAGCAAATTAAAAAGTTAATCGAATCTGATTTTATTTACATATATATCTCCTTGCAAACTAGAGGCCCACCTTTGAAGATGCTTTGAAGAAGAACTTCAAAGAAATATGTATTTTGTATTGAGATATGCATGCAAATAAAGACAGATTCTTCTTTTTGAAAGCCCCGTTCAGTTAACATGAGGTGGCAATTGGTTCTAGAGGCTTCCAAGAAAGTGACGAAAGCCTCTTGTTCTTTGGCTGATATAATTAATCTCAGGTGTATTTCACAGGGTTCTACCTTGTACTCTTGGAAATATGACATTTCTGTAGTGTTACCTTCCAAAACAAACAAACAAACAAACAAAACACCATAGTATGGGACATACCTGTTCATATGAAGTAAAGTATTTATTCCTTTTTTTTAGGATGAGCAGCATAAACAAAATGTGTCTGTATTTATCAGCCAGCTAAGCTGTTGATAGTGCAGCAAAGCTGAAATGATATATAAAGAAAATGAACTAACAATGGAAATAATACAGATGTAGAATCGTGGGTTAGGCATGCATTTTTGCTGCTTTACAGAATGATGACAGATATGCCCTCAAGAAATGTCACTTAAAAAGTGTCAACGTGTATTTATATTCTCTCTTTCTCTCTCTCTCTCTCCACACTATGATTTGGCTATCTAAATTAATGAATGTTAGCGTAGATAAATATTTAGACTTCTGTATTATTACTGATAAGTTCCTGCATCTCAGACATGAATGGTCCCTCTGAAGTCAAAACTGTTACACCAGAGAACAAGTAGTGTAAAACCTCCACGAGTATGACACGTGTAAGCCAATGTTAGTTTACTGAAAATAAATAAATAAATAAAAATCAATACACCGTTAGTTACCAAAACATTAAATATGTGACCTGCTTTTAAGATAAATAAATAAATAAATAAAGCTTTTGCCAGAATGTATGTGTTGAATATACAACCTCCTCAGGCCAGCATCAAGGTAATTCAGACAACCACAGTGGAGTAAGAAGGAGAGGAAAGAGGGATAACAGAAGACACTAGCAGAACCACTCGGAAAGCAGAGTCTTTTAGGTTACAGGTAAGCCTGCCTGTGAGGCTCAAAGCTTTTCCTTTCCTTTCAGTTTGACGCAGCGTCCTACAGCATACCAACCTCTTTAGTTCCCCAGTAATGTTCTCCAGGGGCTTCCTTTTCCAGTTTTGTTCCAGCCTGCCTCACTTCTGGAGATGCCTGTGATAGTTGTGCCCCTCTTTGTTCCTTCTCTCTGTCTATGTATATCCTCAGTTCTCTCCAGCCCTGCTTTGACCCCTTGTTTTTATAGTCCCTCCCTGACTGAGGTGATCTCCCCAGGACATAGGAGCTCCCTGGCAATTAAAGTTGATTCCACACATCCTAGTGGCTTTGCTGAATGCCACCAGCTATGACGGCAGCTGTGCCACTCAGAGCAAAGGTTCCTACAACCCAGTGTCCTAACTCCAAAGAAGCAAGTTGCAAAAACCTGCAAAAATTATGAGAAGCTGGCAAACACGTATGGTGTTGCTTCTTTGTACTTTACAGTCTTCAACAGATTTATGATTCAGATGCAGTTTCTGAGCACATCGCAATGTTACACTGCCAGGAACTAGGCTAGGGAGGAACTTGGGCTAGGGAGGTGATCGTCCCCCTGTACTCAGCTCTGGTGAGGCCGCACCTCGAGTACTGTGTTCAGTTTTGGGCCCCTCGCTACAAGAAGGACATGGAGGTGCTTGAGCGGGTCCAGAGAAGGGCGACGAAGCTGGTGAGGGGTCTGGAGAACAAGTCCTGTGAGGAGCGGCTGAGGGAGCTGGGCTTGTTCAGCCTGGAGAAGAGGAGGCTCAGGGGCGACCTTATCGCTCTCTATAGGTACCTCAAAGGAGGCTGTAGCGAGGTGGGGGTTGGTCTGTTCTCCCACATGCCTGGTGACAGGACGAGGGGGAATGGGCTTAAGTTGAGCCAGGGGAGTTTTAGGTTGGATGTTAGGAAGAACTTCTTCACTGAAAGGGTTGTGAGGCACTGGAACAGGCTGCCCAGGGAAGTGGTGGAGTCACCATCCCTGGAGGTCTTTAAAAGACGTTTAGATGTAGAGCTTAGGGATATGGTTTAGTGGGGACTGCTAGCGTTAGGTCAGAGGTTGGACTCGATGATCTTGAGGTGTCTTCCAACCTAGAAATTCTGTGATTCTGTGAACTCCAGGACACCAGCAGGCCCGAATGGCCCTGACCAGCCCTACCCTGGACCTCCCACCCCACTGCCCATGGGCCCAGGAGCCCCATTCCAGCTCAGCTGGGGCCTTCAGTCCCTGTCTGAGCTATGCCCTAAGGGTGCCAGCCTCCAGCTCCTGGATGGACCCCTTGGGAGTGTGGTAGGGCCTTGTCTCCAGCCCTGACCCTGCTGCTCCTCACTGGGTTCCCTGGTCCTGGTCTGGGGCTTGCTGTGCCTGGGGCTGTCGATGGACCCTGTGACATGCTCAGACCCCACAGGATGGTGCCCCATCACTGAGGGCACAACCTACACAGGGCCCTTCTCCTGGGGAGCAGCCAGGCCTCACTGCTCCCTGACACCAGTTGCCTTTTCAAATTGCTAACAAATGCTAATGCTTGATTACTCGTTATCTTTATAGACATAGGCTTGGTCATAAAATGTAATCTTTCTACCCAGATTTGGATTTTATTCTGAAAGATGTACAAGAGATAGGAAGGTCTTTAGTTATAATAACATTGATCATTTGGGAGGCAGTTCTAGCAGTGATACATGGCAACCTCGTAATTCAATGCTTCTGTTTTCACGCTCCTGTTTTCCAGTTATTTGGGGAATTTTGCTTGCATAACTCCTAGAATGTTGGGGAAAAAGGATTCATAATGTTCAGTTCCAAGGTTGCACATACAGAGGTCATTAACCAAGCATTGTCAGATTCCAGTTGCATTTATCTTCTGCTTTAACCTACCCATCTCAGGAGACTCCCAAAACTTCACACCTATGTCTCCTGGGCAAAGGAAGTCTATCTTCTTTTCTAAACACCAGAAGTTTCCCCCCATTATTTTTAGTTGTGGAAACTTTCTTTTCCCTCATACTCTCCAGACTTTGTCTCCCAAAGACTTATGGGCCTCAGTATTTTTCTGAAGAGTTTTCTGAGCCTCTGGGAACTCCCAGCTTTCTTTCCCAAGACACCCCTCTAGATTGAATAGGAACAAGTGCCTGTTGCCAAATTCAAATAGTGGGTATTCTTCCTTGAATTTAGGAGTTATTTTGTTATTGCTGAAGTTAACCAAAAGTGGCTCTAAAATACACCAAAATGTGATCGCTGATGAAGTTTGCTTACTTGTGGCAGCTGCAAAGGGAAGCAGCAGCAGCAAATAACTCTAAAGTCTGTGTTTTAAACAGATAACGATAAAAAAAAAGAAGGTGATATCTTATATTTGGTGCAAATGAAGTTACTGCTGGAATCTTCAGAGCAGAGGTGGGGGGATGAAGTGAAGAAAAAGAGACCATTAACATTCTTTCCAGGTTGCAACTGTTAGAACATCTTTAGAACATCTCTAAAAAAAAAAAAAAAAAAACAAAAAAAAAAAAACAACTGGAAACTAATCCTGGGCTCTCAAATCCTGAAATCCAAGTCCTATCACTACCAGTGATAGTCACTGGTAGTATCTCATTCCTGTTCAGTGGTTTCCCGCTGATGATGCTAGTGTAGATACCAGAGGAGTTTCTTCATTAGTTCAAATGGCAGAGGTCTGTAGAAGAGCTAACAGTTTTATGCTAGCTGACAATGCAGGTAGGTGGCAATGTAGTGTATCTGTTTGGAGGAGGAGGAGTTTCCTTCTTTTATATGTCAGGAAATTTATGTTGAAAAAATATAATTAATACGTTCCCTAGTTAGTCTGGATTAAATATTCACAGAATCATGGAAATAGCATCATAGGATACTTCAGGTTGGAAAGAACTTCATGAGGTCTCCAAGCCAAAGTAGGGGCTGTGAGCTCAGACCAGGCTACCCAGGGTTTTTTTTCAGTCTATCCTGAAATCTTCCAAGAACAGAGACTGCACAAAAGGCCTGTGGCACAGCCTATTGTTCAGACCAGGGTTATTGTCACATCAGGTCAGTTGTGGCTTTGTCTCAAACCTTCAGAAGGTCATCTGTGTTCCAGTACTGCTCTACAGTTCTAGTTAAGATGTTTTACCTTACACAACTTTGATCTGATCACCCTCTAGGTACATATCATGACAGAATTTTTAGTTATGTAAAAACATGCTACTTTTCTACATATTGTGTGTTTGTTCAATAGATACCAAAGCCACTGTACAGCTGCATTTGCCCTCATTTAAGTATTTGGTTTAAATATGTGTAATGTGCAGTAAGATCCTCTGAAGTAAAAGCACTTTGGGACTGTAAGTTAGTTGCTTCAATAATAGTGCTCCCCAGTACTCCAGCTGAAAAAGGAGAGTCTCTCATTGGATCTACCAGCACAAACAATACTTCAGATATAATCCCAAATTTAATACTTTTTTTTTTTTTTTTTTTTTTTTTTTGATTCTGTAAGGGATGTAAAACTAGGATTAGTGAGAAATACATTGGCAGTTCACTAGTGTGTAATACATTCTCATTCTGAATCGTTTTTAAACATATTCTGTGTGTCTGAAGACTGGCATGTGGTAAGAAGAGTAGGTTTTTTTTTTTGAAGGATAAGGCTGTGAGACACCTAAAGGAAATGTTATGGAAGGATTCAGGTTGGGAAAAGACTTTTTGCACAGGAGGATTGCTAATCCCTTTCTATGATTTCCTGTCCCTGTCTTGCTTGCTCACTTTTTAATCTCCTTCTCTCTCCCTGTCAGTGCTTGCTCACTTTTTAAAATACTTTATAATCGACTGATCTCATCCACCAAAGTGTATAAACACACATTTGCTAATTTTATCGTAAATAATCTTTCTCACAAGACACAAACGACTCATTGATAGACTTGAGAAAAAGCTTGGAAATGCTTGCATGTTGAATATTAGACAAGGATGCATTTTACTATATGCTTTTAAAACAAATCAGAATAAACCTTGGGCAAGTCCGTCATCCTTAGGCAACTTGCTGAATTTTTTTTGCAAGCGCTTATTTTGCCCCTCATTGTAACTGTAACAATGTTTACAAACAATCCAAGATCAGCAACATGATATTTACAGAATTCCATTAAGGTCAGCAACACTGAACTCTCCAAGAACAGATCAGAAAACACTTGACTGAAGGTTTTCCTCACGTACAACTGGGGAAATAGTGCAGGCTGTGTTTTGGAAATGATAAATGGAAAGGATTGTTGCATTTTATTTAACCTTAAATTCATAACACTTGTACTTGGCAGGCACCTGCTCTTTCCCCATTTTAAATATTGAAATATTGTTTAAATATTGAATGTTGCTTATGATTAATTCAGTACAACAAGATAGAATGTGCAGCTCATATCACAAAGAACCAAAGTGCATCTTTTGTTTTCTGTAGCCTGCTTTTTGTACTGTTCAGTAATTTATCATAAGATGATCGTAATGGAGCAAGACAGAAAAAAAAAGTCTTAAGGTAACAATTGAAATAAAATACTTGCTCCATTGTTTTCATAGCTTGGCTAAGTGCCTACAAAAAAAAAAATGTTTTATGTATTTTCCATTGTTTACACCTAATGACAGTAGGATAAACTACTATTCGCGTTCCCTCTATGAAATGCCACTGAGCATAATTGCTAGTACAGTGTAACCAGGGGTGTCAGGGAAGGTCCAGTAAATAAAGATTAACTTTTCAAAGCGATTTCAGCCTCACCTCTAGTGTGAACAAAAAAAGGCTTATGGACATAAGCCATTGTTTGTCATATGTGTTGTCATCTGCACACACCTCTGAATCTTCAGTCATAGCCAATAATCCCAAGGTACAAACTCAGGAGCACATAAAGGCAATTCCTATTACAAAGGTTATACAGCAGATGGATACAAGACAAAAGAGAAAAAAGAAGATGGGAAAAGGGGAAACAGACAACCTGGATCTATATGATCCACCAAGGTTTTAGCATAGCAGTAAATTTTTGTCTAAGGTTCTGTGGGCACCATGATGTAGGATGACTTTGAAGGTTACTGGAAAGAATTTGTAGGTTAATTTGTTGCCAGATCTTTTGACATAAATGAAAAACAAGCAAAGTTATAAGTTTCTTCTTGAGACACACTTTTTTAAATGGAAAATTTGATATGCAAAATCATAGGCCTCATTTAGAAAATTTGATTCAACTCAATAAAGTCCAATTTTTAAGTGAGATTTGTGATTCTGCCTGCAAAGAACTGTGAAGGCAGGACAGCAGAATTCCTTCACTGAATGTGCTGAGAGCATGAAAGATCATTCCAAACTCGTTATCTTAATATCAAAGTTGGACAATGAGTTGTTTGCGGTCTGCGATTGTTTCAGATGTTTGGTCAGATGTGTAGTTGGCCTCTAGTCACTTCTTTGTGTTGTGTCTTAAAATGAATTCCCTTCCCCTTCTAGAGCTTGGTGGCTCAGTATAAATACAATCACTATAATGTCTTAGAAGTGTCAAATGACCTTTTTTTTTTTTCCAGGCTAGAAGATATATTGCTGAAAAGTTCCACTGACTACATGAAGTCTTCCAGAGTACCAGACAGACATCAGAAGTCATGTTTGTAATTTCAGACTTTGTTTTCTTAGACATATACAAATGCAGAACTCAAAATAAGTGAAAATCTCTTTTCTAAGAGAATACATGCACACAAATATTTGCATAGAGAACTGTTTCTAAGCAATGCATACACTAAGCAGTATACTGGAGTTTTATTTTTAAAATGATTTTGCTCCAATAACTGTAATTAGGACAGGAGAAGTTAAATATTTAAAGCATTTCCCTTTGCATTGGAAATACTAAATGAAAATAGCATTCAGTCCAAACTGAATACCTGTGACTGTGTGCACCATATTCCTTTATAATAAGGACAGTCTTGGTCACAAAGCATTTAAGATGACTTAAATACATATTGGAATACAATGGACATGATGAGAGTAGGACTATTCCAGTGAAGGGAGTTTTTTTCTCTGAATGTACAACCAGGGATTAAATCCGCAAACATTTCTGAAAGAGACCATAAGGGAGACTCCTGGAAGGAGACTCAAATACAATCAGCTTTTTTTTTTTTTTTTTTTCTTCTAAACAAACTATTCCTTGGGCTGAAGTTCTTTATACTTTCTTTCACCCCACAAGAAGAAAAGCCAAACAGAACTTCTTAAGGTACATTTCACTGCATTTAAAACTTGTTTCCAACATTATTAAGCAAAGTGTTTATATGTTTTTCTCTTGAACTAACTAAAAAATTATTTTGCCAGAAATGCTTAAAAGTTGGCGTATTCATAGTCCTCCAAGGAATGCGTACTCTGCCAAGTTTGAAACACTTGGAATAGAAAGAAGGTCTAAGTAAGTCTTGCATACTGTGCTACATTTCGTACTGATTTATGAACAACATGCTCATGCTTAGCTTGTACAGTTTGTCTGATCTATGCAATAAAATAAACACAGCTGCATTACAGTGATTGCATAATCACATATTTGGTACCCACAAACTTGGGAAATATTCAGATAGCAGTATATGCTAAAAATTCTGATTTCATTTACGTTTTCTAATACCACTTTCATTTTATTTTAAATTTAATATAAGTTTTTGTTTGTACAAGTTAAAATTTTAATAATAATGTTTCTGCAACACTCGTAATTCAGATAATTTATACTTGTTATAAAGCAGTGGAGCAACGACCACACAGGTAGAAAAAAATACAAATGTGCCAGCAATCATAGGTATCACTTTGTTACCTAATTTGGAGGCATGTAGCTCCTCAAATGCTATTCTAGTAACTCCAGTACTTTGCTACTCATGGTAATATCTAGATAGTCTTAAAAGAGCTTTTCCCTTGCTGTCAGTCCTCCAAGTTATTATTCTGTAACTGAAAAATATTTTACTAGTCTTTATTTATTGGCAATATGCCAGTCTCTGACACTGACTGAGTATATAAACAGAAACATTGAGCTTTGTAGCATGAACACACTGAATATCATCCCAACCAATCATCAGGTAGGTGAAATTATGCAAAGGAACTTAATCAAGGCATCCAGAAATCTTTTAATGATCTACCATAGTGGTAGTTTCTTCCCAAATGCATATTCTTAAAAGTCAGCTCAAAGCCAAACAAATTTTTATTTCCTGGCATATAATAAAGAAAACATACTGTAAATACCCAAAACACAGATAATATGCTAACTTTGTTCAGGATTTTTTTTTTTAATAGGAAAGGTTCAAGATGTACCCTGAGCTTTTTAAAAACAGAGGTGTGAGTTTAGGCAGTTGGAGAGTCTGCTGCAGATTGCTGCCTGCAGCAATTTCCCCAGTGACCAGTTCATCCATGTTGCAGACCACAGTGACAAACTGTGCTCAGTTGCAAAGAAGAGAGTGGGAAAATCTGCATCGGTTGGTAGGCGGTTCATCACGTTCTGCATTTTTCCAGTGTTAATGAGGCAGGAACCACTGCAATGTATCAAAAATCATTTGTGACTGACTGGCACACACTGATCTGTGTTTGTCAGTTGAAGTGAAGCAAGGCTGCATATTTTTAAAGAAATATTATAAATATAGTCAAAAGTACTTTGCTGTAGATGCAGTGACTGATTGCGGGAAGCTAGTACCAAAGGAAAAGCTGAGTTCTGCTTTAGTGAACAGCACAGTCTGCACATTCACGGAGCAACTGAAGAGGCTCCCATCCATCAGAGGTATTGTTTGCTCTGAGTCCTGAGGAATTCATCTGAGAACATAATCAGCCTTGTTAAAATAATACGCTTTCAAGACTTACTTGATTGAATTGTTTTGAAACTGTTTTAGTTGTTTTTTATTATTATTATTATTTTATTTTTATTTTTTGTTCCAATATTTAGTTAATGAATCAAAATGTAAACTATGCAATTACTTCAAAGGAGACCATATGTAACACAATTAGCGAAGACACAAATGTGGTCAGTGTCTAAGATAAATAAAAATTTCATATGGAATTTACAAAAGCTTTCAACACAAATTGTTCTCATTAAGCTAGGGATGGCAGCAAAAGACTTTGCTCAGCATTTATGATATCTCCATATGTTGAGTCTGATTTTCAGCTGATAATTCCTCCAGCCTTTGCTTTTCCAGATGAAGTTTTTCTTTCACAAATAATGATACCCATATTCCTGTCCTACAGTCAGTTGCTGTACACATGCTTGCAGCTATGTAACTAACTTGGTAATAATTTGTAATTATACACGGTATGTGGATGACTGAAGTCCTTGTGAAGCAGAAACCTAAACACTTTATTGGTTAAAAAAGAAGTTGCTTTAGAACAGAAGGTTTTTTTCTGCCACAGAGGAAGTGGAAGTGAGGAATGCACTTTGGTAAAAGACACAGAAATGCCTTAACCAAATGAAGAAAACTGGTATGGCAGCTCTAGGAGTACTACCAATCTGTGGAGATAATCACTCAGCAACTTGCTTTCTCTAGAAGATTCAGCTTGGGCCAGTTTTCATTTTCCAAGAACTGGGGTCCTAGAGGCAAGCTGTTTCTGAATGCCACCTGATCAGAGTGGCTGGGAGTCTTGTCCTTGCACTGTAGTCCCTTGAACATAGGGACCAGAAGTTTCTGATGATCACTATGTGCTCTGAGACCTGAGGTAGCTGTAACACTATGCTTACATTCTCTTAGACTCTACAATTTCTTGCATGTTTTTTTTGATTCACAGCCCAGATTTTTCCCCACCATTCTGCTCCCCTAAGAATGATGCTACATACTGTTGTGGCTTGAAGAGCAGATAGTGAGAGCAGATTTTCCTGCAAGTTCTTCACAGCACATCAAGAGCCTCATTTCATGCAGCTGAACTACAGCAGTTTTACACTGAGGTCTTCAGATGTTTGCAGAGCTTGCATCTGGCTGGTGCTGAATCATATCCTTACACCATCACAACTGCTGCTTCCTCCATGGTATCATTCCTGCTGCAGTTAGCTTTGATTTTTCCACTGCACCACTGCTTGCATGGCTTTCTTTTATCCAAAGACAGCTGTATAAAGGTAGAAAAATGAGAAAGGGTTTGAGAGCTCTTCAGCTGGCAGAACGGAGCGTGCTGACTCTTGCACTTGTGTAGATATGCAGAGCACTGTAGGTCTGAAAAGCTCAGGGACCAGCTGGCAGAACAACTAAGCCACAGGCTGGACAGACTTGGAGAATTAGTCTTAGCTTAATGTTAGGGTTGAGAAAAGAGAGCAGGGACAGGTGCACGAAACTACTACCCTTTAAGATAGCACTCAAGAAATTATTAAATTCTTCTACAATGAAAGTGTGGATACATCTGCTAAGTAGTGAGAATAGCAGGGATGAAGGTGTTGAAGTTACACTGCTGCCTTTGTTTACTGGTGAAGATAATATGGTGAAAGAAATGAGCAAAAATATTGCAGAAATACATAGAAAAGGGAGCTCAGCTCCAGGTGTCAGGCAGGGAGTTGCCCCGGGGGATACGATAAAAAAGGAGCTTGGGGTGGACAGAAGGTTGTTGATGAACAAGGATACAGTCACTGGAAACCCTGCTCAGGGAAACAGGACCTTGTAAGCAACCTGTGTCAGAGAAATGCCTGTTGTCACCAGAGAAATTATTAGTTAAAGATTCTCCTTTGTGACAAGGAGGGAATTTTGGGGGATCTGCTGGGTAAGGATTGCAGTAAGCCAAAATACCTGTTCTGGCTCCTTGTAAGCTGGAAAAAAAGCTGTGCTTGGAAATTCTGCTGCATTGTCCGCCAAAGATGGCCTTCAGCCAGACATAGTGGCATGTGAATTTACAGGAACCCCGCAAAACAGCTCTCATTCTTCTGTGGTGATTGATTTGATTATTGGTTAGTATTTATATACAGCACAAAATGTAGCAGTCATGAGAGACAGATCACAAAGAAACAGGAGTAAAATTCTGATACCATTTGACTTTGTCAGGAGTCAGATTTACTCCCATTTTCTGCTATCTCATGCGGGGTTCTTTGAAAGAGGTTTTGTACTGGAGACAGCAATGAAATGTATGGTGATTGAACGAGTCCAGTGCCCCAGCACGGCTGGGAACATCCACATACTTTTGGTTAACCAGGAGAGAATAAAATGTCAGAAAACATCCTTCTCTTGCAGAATTGCTTCTATTTTAAGCCTTCACCAAACCTCTACAGGTCAACAGCCAAAGTAACTCAAAAATACAGAAGCTGACTATGTGCCCAGACCATTGAGCTTGCTTTTGAAGTTTCAAAGCAGAACTCATTAGCACTGCTCTGGAAGCAACCAAGAGCATCCCACCTCCTCCCAAGTAACACAGTTGTGTGCTTCTTCATATTGACTTGGTTGGGTTTTGTTGGCGTACGTACGCAGGCAGCTTGAATCTGTGGGCTAAGCTACAATAGATGAGCCTGGTGATCCCAGATGACCACATCTAAACTACCATGTAACTACAATTTCAGGAAGAGCTGCCCGATGTTTAATGGTTGGCCACATGGTTCTTGCACTGCTGCTCTTCCGAGAGCCCAGAGGGATTGCAGAAGCGAGCCGAGGGCAGGGCGGTGTTCCCCCACAGTAGGCGATGAGTAACTTCCACAAGGCTTGCCTTCTGTTTCTTGAAATAGCACATGCAAGTTACTAATACTTAATTTGGTAATTTAACTTTAGGCTTATAGTCCTGTAGGTAGACAGCTTTAATTCAGATGTAATGAACTTTGCAGTGCTAGCACTGAAAAATAAAACCAATCTTGAATTGAAAAAGATTTAGTGCAAGTTTCTGCTGTCCCTCCCCCTTTGTACCTCCTGCTTTCCAGGCTCTGTTCCCATTTCCAGAACATCTCCCGCTCCTCACTGCAGGCACCTGCCTGTGTAAGAGCTGGGGGAGCAGCTCGCAGCTCAAAGCCCCTGCTCTAGCAGCAAGGGGAAGCGCTGCAGCGGCAGCATGGGAAGGGGCACAAGCATCCTCTCCGTGCTGCCGGGAAGGTGAATGCTTCCCAGCCACAACCGTGTGGGGCAGACAGTCCTCGTGGGTATCTGGGGGAGTCTCGAAGAAGGTCTGTATTTCTGCTGGACTTAGAAATTGAAAAAGCTTCCTTCCTAGCACTATGAATACTTTAAATCTCCACCTGCTTAAGCACCTAAGCTCCTTTTCCCTTCTTATATCCCTTCCTTTGCACGTGGAGAATCAAAGCCTGAGAGCATCATCTACTGGTTTCAGATAATTGGTATTCCTATCCCTGTCACTCAGTATTTACTGTTTTTTCATACTTTTTTTTTATTTTTCCTGGTTTTTTTTGGTACAGTAACATCATATCCCAGGAAAAGAGAACAAGGCAAATTAATGAAAAAAATAAAAAAGTATCATTCTGGAATACACATATAGCCTTTTTTTTTTTTTTTCCCCCCCCAAGAAATGCTAGTGCATTTTTAATTCAGTTTTATTTCTTAACATTGTTTAACTGACAGTCCTAACCAGGCCTCTTTTTCTGAGACATTATCCCACCATCAGCACTCAGGATGTCACGGTGGTTCATTTTATAGTCCGCAGACATAGGCATCGTTGACGTCAGTAAAGCAGGCTTCCCTGACAGTGAAATTGTGCTCATTCACAGCAGCTGAGGATCACAGAGGATCTTTACTGCATTTAGGTGTTGCTCAAAGTTTTGGCTTGTTGATATTATTCACTATTGGGTTAAAATCTGATCTATTTTTCCTGCTTAGAGATAGAACATGCAAAAGTATTTGCCGAATCAGGATCTTGATAATCAGTTTTCTTTTGTAGGAAAGGATATGAGAGTCATAAATTTACCTTTTAGAACTACCTATTACCAAAACTTCACAATAAAGTTGAGTAATTTCCAACCAAGCAAACATAGCCTTCTGCTAAGCCCCGGCAGGTGTGTTGCTGTGGGTTTTCTCCAGCTGACACCTGAACTGAGTTCTCTGCTCGTTTTCTTCCTACTGTGTTTTCTATTTAAGCCCACCTGATAGTTGGCTTCCCTTGATCCTTGTATAGTTTAAGCACAACAGATATGAGGATGTGCTCCTCTCAGTTCAAACAGCTTGGTGAACAGGTTTTTATCAAGTGACTATTCCAAACAAATATGTCTAAGAACTAATGAAGACATTATGTCCCAAAATAAAACCAGAAGAATTTAATATGAGAGAATGACTGCTTTCTATCTTTTGCTAATCGATACCGACAGCTTTGCGGTCATAAGATTATTGCTTGGGATTCCCTTTGTGTTTAGCCCTTGATTAAACACCATTCGGCCTGTTTGCACCATGTTCTCATCAGTTCCTACAAATACGGCACATGGGCACCCAGCTGTACTGCCTGTGTCAGATAAGCAGCAGAAGTCTTACAAAGCTGCCCATTGGCAGCTTGTCTGGGCTGAGGTCTGAAGAAAGGTGTTTTTGTTCTTTAAAACACCGGATTGTGTTGCTTTTGTTGTTGTTCTTTCAAGGAAAACTTGAAGACGAAAGCCTTTTTATGCTTTGTAGATGAGAAGAATTAGCGACTTGCAGTTTTTGCATATGAGTATCACCCCTAAAAGCATATCCTGTAGACTTTAATTCTTGCGTATGCCACAAGTCTTTGCTTTGTGCTCAGCTCTCTGCGGCCTTGCCCCCAAACTTCTCCATGCACCAAGGAGCTTCTGAAAAATTACCCGTGGAATTGTTTTCTTCTGATTTCCCTCAAGCAACAAAAGCTAAAACTGTGTGTGAGATTTACTATGATTCAGAGTATTTTGTTCTGAGTTACGCAGCCCCAAGATGCGAACAAAGGGTGCACTGGATCCCTCTCAGGATCCTTTCTCCATCTGGTTCTGTGTCTTGCATCGCACTGATGCTTCAGCTGCAGAGTGAACAGAGTTGTCCATGGGGCCGAAAGGGCACATACATCCGCTTTTCCCTGGAGCCCTTTTCACAAGCAGCGTGAGCCCACGTTCTTCTCTTTCTCATACACCAGGAGCGGAGCCAGCAGCCCAGTGCCCGATTAAAATGACATCGCAGCTGTCAACAGTTGCTCGTAGGCTCAATCAGTTCTGGGGGAGCAGCCCGTGGGAGCGACCACCCCACACAGCGACCATCGCCCCATCCCTGGAGGTGTTCAGGGCCAGGCTGGACGGGGCTTTGGGCAACCTGGTCTGGTGGGAGCTGTCCCTGCCCATGGCACTGGGTGGGCTTTGAGGCCCCTTCCAACCCAGCCATCCTGTGATCGCCTCTTGCAGGGGCAGGGCGCGGGGGGCTTCCCAGGCCCGGGTTTGGCTGCAGCCCCCTCCAGGCCGCCCCGCGGCGGGGCAGGGCCCGGCCCCCGCTCCCCCGGGTCTCGCACCGGGCCCGGGGCAGGGGGCGGCGGCCGCGACCCCCCCGGGGAGCCCCGCGGGGCCGGGGGCAGCGGGGCCGGGCCGCACGCACGGCGCCGGCCGGGCAGGGTGAGGCTGCGGCGGAGGCTCCAGTTCGGGGAGCCGCAGGTAGGCGGCGGCCTCTGGTGCTTTTCCCAGGTTGGCGGAGGCTGCGCCCCCCCCTCTCCCCTCCTCTCTCCCCAGCTCTCGCTTTCCGGGTCGGGAGTTTGGTGCGCTCAGAAAAGTGCCTGCAACGGCGCCGGGGTTCCCCAGGTGGGGTTGCTCCGGGCTTTTCTCTGCCCTCCTCCTCCTCCTCTTCCTCCTCCCCTCCCTCTCTTTCTCTCCGGCCGCTTTCCCTCCTTTGTGGCCGCATCCAGGGCTCCTCTGCCCCCCCTCCCACGCTTCCTCCTCCCGCCCCGATCTCCACTTTCGGGGGGGGACAGCCCCGGGCCCTTTCCTGTCTCCCTGCCGCCGGGCAGCGCCGCAGCGGAGCGGGAGCGGTGCCGGCACCCCCCGCACATGGGCTCCGTGCGGGGCTCCCCCTGCGCCGGGGCGGCTCCGGCTCCCCGCCGGCCCCGGCTGGCGTAGCGCGCCCGCCCTGATTCATTTGTTGTTGTTGTCGTCCTCCCTCCCTGCCTCCTTCCCTCCCTCCCTCCCTCCCTCTCCTCTTTTTCGGAACTTTTTCGGCAGGCTCTCAGCGCCGGGGACGCTTCTCTCTCCTTCCCCCCCCCCCCCCCCCGCTGCTTTGCCCGCCGCCCCCCGGCCGCGATGCCGTTCCCCCTGCGGACCCTGGAGCCGCTGAAGCTGTGCAGGTTGGAGGAGGCCGGCGGCGACGGCTCGGAGCGGGGCGGCCCGGGGCCGGGGGACCCCCCCGGGGCTGCCGAGGGGGGCGGCCGGGGCCGCCGGGGCGCGGTGCCGCTCTTCGGGGCGCTGGAGCAGGTCAGCTCCTACGCGCTGGTGTCGCTGCTCATGCAGCTCTCCGACCTCTCCCGCTGCGCCGGGGACATCTTCGGAGGGATCCTGAGCGAGGCGGACTCGCTGTGCCACCGCAACGCCCGGCTCCAGCGCCGCCTGGGCGCCCTGGAGGCGCTGCTCGCCCGCCTCGACCACCGCAAAGTCAAGATCCGTGAGTGAGCCTCGGGGAGAGGGGGGCTTGGGGGGTGAGGAGGACGGGGGCTGAGGGCGCTGCGGGCTGCCAGTGCCTGTGCCCGGCTGAAATCTCAGCCCTGAATCCTCAGCTCTGAAATCTCAGCCCCCAAATCTCAGCCCCGGGACATCCGGGGGGCTGTCAGCGCTCCCCGCACCGCAAGATGCTTAACCCCACCGTGCTGATAGGGGTTTGTGCTAGATTCGGGGCAGCCGGGCTCCTGACAGCTCAGCCCTGCTGCCCCATTAGCTCTTGTGTGTGTGCACGGGGAGAGCCAGGTGAAGGCAAGGCTGGACGTGGTTTCCAGCTGCCTGTGCTTCTCCGCTCTCATGAGCTCCTGCTCCGCTGCGTGCAGGCTGGTCCCGAGTTTGTAGCTGCAACTTTGTGCGGAGCACAGACAGCAAGGTCCAGGCGTGGCCTTGCATCCTGACATAGCGACACTTTGGGGAGGTTTTTCTGAAGTTCCCTCATCGGCCTGAAAATTGTCCCTCAGAAGTGACTGATTGTGCAGCTGCAGGTGGCTACAGAAAGTTTTTTTCCTCAGCTTGGTCAGACTAGGGAGAAAGGATCATGCAAAAGTTGGATCTGCTACACATAGTTTTGTTGGTGCATGTCCCAGCTCTCCACAGAGTAAATGAAAGATGGGTTTCAGCATCAGCGTAGCTGTCTCAGTGTGCAGGAAACGGTCACAGATCACAGAAGGTGCGTAAGGTGTAAGCCTAGCCTACACAGGCGTGATGCCCTGAGACCACTGATGGGCTTCATCGCAATGGAAGTAGAAAGCCTGCTTTGTGCATGGCAAACTTGCCAACAAATTTGGTAATGAAGGCCTTTCTTAGATGAGGTTCAAATAATATGGACCCGGTATGGGTAACTTACCTGTTTCATTGCAGAATTATTCCTTACGCTATTCCTTGTGGTGTACTTCAGTCGATTCCCCTCTGCTTCCAAAGGAGGAAACTGTCATCACTGTTACCAAAAGGCTGTTTCTGTGGTTAGTAAGCATTTGGCTAAAGTTTTGTGATAGCATGTTTGACTTCTTGGTGCTTCGTGAGTGCTTGCCAAACTCAAGGAGCTTTTCCTCCTCACCAAGACAGGTATATTCTTTTCTGCTAGTGTTATGTTAGCATGGCATGGCATAGCATGGTGCATTCAGACTTAAAATATGAGTGTTTTCCTGCTGGAGATACCTGCAGTAATGTGCACTATTACATCGACGCCCAGATGTAAAGCAGAATTTATTTATCTCTGTGTTTAAATAGGGAGCTTATTGCAATGAAGTGATGCAACACATCTAAAGGGAAGAGTGAAATGAGGCTCGTGCTGTACTGTACAAACCCTGACATTTTGCATGTGTCAGACATTTGGTTATTGTATTCTCTCTTGGTCATCATTTGGCACAAGTTACATGTTTGTTACTTATTTTTTATTATTATTTTTATAACTCAGTTCTTTGAGCTAAGCTTGTTATTGTTTTTAATTTGATGATCTTTCCTCTTGTCATGGCAGTTCCCCAAACTGGGTGCAGTTCTTATGTTTGGCTTTCCCTGCTTGGTTTTAAATTCTTTCGTAGTCTCTGCTGTCAAACTTCATTTCACTACTTAACAGTTGCGTTGCTGCTGCTAATATTTACTTTTCAAATAAATTGTCGTTAATTTTCAATTACTTTGATAAATGAGATGTTTCTAACCTTTTTAAAATTGCTTGAAATACAGCCTTCTTGCAAAGCAAGATTATTTGTGTGTCAGTCCCAAGGAATTGATACGTAGACTACCCATGTTGACATGAAGTTGCATGTAAGGATATGTCAGTCCTCTTGTTGCACGCTTTCTTCATATTGTAATCGGGCCAAGGGGACAGGGCAGGATGAGTTGTAGTTACCAGCGTGAAGTTTTCTGTAATGGCAGCCATCAAGGCTTCTCTGCAGGTTTAACCCCATTGCTGGCTTTAAAGGGAAATATCTCCAAAATAACAAGAATGGTTTAATTATGCTGGCTTTGTTTGGGAACAATGGCAAGGGTGGTATTTATTTTTTTCTTTTTTTTTTTTAATTCCATTTCTGAAGGTACAGAAGGTTCATGGAGGAAACTGCTGGAGTAGGACTGTAAGAGGAACAAGGGTTATAAATGAATTAAGCTACTTTCCCATTTAACAGATGCTTGCTCGTGAATGTTTTCTTGTGGAGGGAAAATATTATTAACTGTTGGACCTCTGGTGGCACACAGGCAGGCGAAACACAACATTGTATCAGATGATTTAAATATCCTGGTCTGGCTTTCAGGATGAAGGGGTAGGATGTTGTACACCTGCTTTTCAAATCATGGGTAATTTCCACTTGCAGAAATGTTTTCTGCTCTCTTTGTGTGGCCCAGACAATAATTTCCTCTTGGAAACAAAGCTTCTTGGGTGATCGCAGCACGATCTTTTATGGAAAGGACCAGAGAACAGGCAAACTTCAAATATGGGTCAAGAAAACTTTGCCTATGGTGGGTTGTTCTGTGCAGTCGGGAGCACTACTTCTGTTGGGCTGTATCATGTCCTGGCATACCTGTAGGATCCATATCCTCCTAGATGCTGTTGTCAGATGTATGTTACTACATATGAGGCTCTTAGGAGTCAATTATGTCGTGAACGATCCCTGCTGTTTCTCTTCTGTTATGAGCTCTTTGACATGCTTTAGTGAAAGCGTTGAAGTACATCCCCTCGTTCCACCACACGCAGGAGAACCTTCTGGTTTCATAGTCTGGCTGATAATGTCCTCTGGTGCAGTGGGCGCTGCATGCTTGCGACCTTTACAAGGGGGAAACTTCCTCATCTGTCAGTACTGGCTGGATTTCTGTAATGCCCGTCAACTGGGAGGCCTGTTTTCTAGGTGTTTTATACTGGCGTTCTGCATGCTATCAGATAGTTTAGTTTCACATATGCTGTAGGATATTGAAGGTACCTTTTGGTTGTATGGGATCTCAGCGATGGTTGCTTTTTCCAGGGTCCACCATTGGTGATGGGGTTCGCTGGAAAGGTTCAGCTCTCTGTTGTTTCATTTGGCTGTGTTAACCTTTACATCTGCGGTAGCAGAGAAGCCTCTGTTTATGACCCACAACTTAGAGACTTGTGCCTGACTCCCTCTTGCAATTAGGGGATATTTGTAAGGCCATTTGGTGAAATGCTTTCCTGACACTTATTTGAGCTTTGCATGAAATTGAAGTGCTGCATGCAGTGCTTGTGAGCTGACTTCAAGTGCAGTAGCCTCATCTAGAGAATTAATCAGATTCAGTAGATTTTCGACACTCTTTCATCAGGTTTTCATTAAGTTTGTGTGCATTGCGTGGCGCTTTGTTGTAGGTTTCCAGCACACAGTCACCACAGGATGGTTTGCGCCATGGAGCTTGCCTAACAGCTTTTCATTTTCTAGGCACTGTGCATCTGTATTTGTGACCTAGCATTAAATGATGTAGTTTTCATCACTTTCCATTCTTAAATGTCAGGGTGGGTGAGGACAAGTGCTGCTTTGAAGTGATCAGAGCTCATCAAAAGGTGTATGATGGCAGCAGAGAAACCTGGCGTGAATTACAGGGTCTGCTCTTGGGAAATGCTGTGAGGCTTTAGACAGTCATTGTTTCTACAGTGAACACTGAAGGATGTTTTTTCCATTAACGTGTGTCTTTCACCATCAGCAAATATTTATGCAAAAATTAATACTGCTGCTCTTTTCTCTGAGTCCTAATGGTCTGACAGACTGGAAGGCTGTCCCTTCCCTCTTCTATGCCATTTATTTTTAGTCGTTCTGAAGAGATGTTTTGAGAGAAATGCTGGGAGGTTAACCTAATGACAACTTCTGGTTCAGTTTCGCCAGTAGTAGGATAGGGTTTGGCCAGTTGTACCTCCTTTCCTAACAAGAAGAAACTGATCCTGTGGGAGGGAGGAAATGCTACCTCCTAATTAGTGTTGTTGTTTAAAATCCTTCGGTGTTTGCTTTTAAAGGCACAGAGCATACTCATTTGATGTTCATGCGGAAAGTGTATGCATATGTATATGTTTTTTCATGTCTAAGCACATTAATGAAAGAGAGTGAGGGGGATGGGGAGCATGGCTTTCCATTTGTCTGCATGATGTAAGGACAATCCAGTTTACACTTCATCTCCTGCTATTTTGTTTAGTAAGTATTTTCCACTCTTTGTGTGTAAGGCAGTCCTGGAGCACATTTCCTGCTTTAGCTGAACAGGAAGCTTTATTCAGCTTATTCCTAGGGAAACCCCTCCTCCATCCCTAGCCACCAAAAGTGAACGTTATTCAGGACAGTACCGGCAGCAGGCAGGAGATGAACCGTCTGGCTGACTTTCTGGGCTTTCCGTAGCTTCTACTGTAAGGAAAGTGGGTACAAGATGTCCATCATCTTGGAAGAGCAAGAAGAAACCTTCTTTAGAAAACCCAACCAGAAAGAAAGAAAAAAAAAAAGAAAGAGTGAAAGGAGGAGAGAAAAAAAATTACAAACCATGTCGTGCTGAAGCTTTAGCAAAAAAAGGACTGACTTTCATCTGAAAAGTTCTGTTCTAACATATGACTATTTGGGTATTTGGGAGCTGCTGTTCAGCTATGATACTCTACAGATGCTTCAGGTGACCATGCACTGTGGTGCTTTTCTCCTCTCTGTAGCTGTGAAATACAAAGATTCAGCAGCAACTTGAAGCCATGTTAAACAGTTAAATGCTAAATTCGCCTAAGAAAAGGAATTTTCTCTTTTACCCTGTTGTAATTATTCAGATTGCTTCTGAGCAGCAGTATAACTCTTCTTTTATTTAGCTAGTGCAAGACTAATTATCTGTGGAAATTCAACCTGATCCAAAAGTAGATTTCATTTGAAATAAGCAGGAAGAAAGCCTGAGTTAGAAAAAGATTTCCCATGGGGACAGTGGGCCAAGTCGCTGTCCTGCTGAGTGGCAAAGCTCCAGTTGAATTCAGTTTGATGAGGATTTGGCTTGCTGTTTTGAAAACAGTTGACACTCTTTGGCTGAAATTTAGAGCTGCTTTGTGTGTTGCTCAGAACCTATTATGCAACACCTATGAAGATTTATTTCTGTAGATCTTACGATTGGCTTGATCATTCAGGAAAATGGTGTTTGGGAGAGGTAGTTAATGAATTAAACATACTTGTATTTGGTTGTTTTTAATTAGGATCTATTTTGAACGTTCCTAAATATTTAAGGAAACAATAAAATGTCCTCAGAAGTTTCTCTTCCTATCCACATTGGCACAATCTCAGCTTGGTTCAGTGAGAGCTAGTAATCTTGGTCTTGTGGGCTTCTCTCCTAAGCTGCTAATATGAAGTTCCTGCAGAAGAGGCATTTTTTTGGGTGAACCTATTAAAAAACATAAAACAACACATGGAAGCCACTGAAATTCCTCAAAACCTCTGCCTTGGAGTTGAAACCAGCCTTTTACGAGTGGAGATTTAAGCGAGTTTTCCAAGGGGGGTGTGGAGCAGATGATGCCACACGTGCAGAGTGATTCTGAAGCACTTGGTGCCATGGCAGCCATGGGATGCTGCAATTAACCTTTCTAAGGCCAGGTCCACCTTGGTAATTCGTACTCAGGGAGAGGATTACTTGCCTTGGGGAGAAAAAGAGGAAGGGAGAGGTAGCAGCATGGTTATGCTTGGCGTTTTGAAATCCTATTTTTCCGATACTGCTTTGACTGCCACCCCTGAGGAGCTGGTGTTCACGCACTACAAGCAGAAAGGGAGATTGAGAAATAGGAGGAATTTAAAAATGCACATCGAAGGCTTGGCAATTATGCAAAGTCACAGTTTCTTCTGTAGTCGTAAACTAGTTATCAGAAGAGAAGATCAAAGCTGTCCATCCTAACAGTTAACGAGATCAATTAAACATGGTAATTAAATGTTGTTCTTGGCTGCAGGTTTGATATGAAATCTGCTGATTGGATGGCGGTACCAGAGAGCCTGGGTGACATGCCACTTAAGAGACTGGAAAAAAAAATATCTCAGTACCTGTGGGTTAAGCCCTGCTTAATGTGGGTGGACTTGGCAAGTTGTTTGTATTTATATCGGACCGTGTTTTAGTTGGGCAGGGCTTCTTCTAGCTGCAGGCTGTCGTGTTTTTTTTCTTTGTCATTTGGGAGTTACAGTGCTTTATGTTAAGTCGTTTTTATTTATTTATTTATTGGTCTCTTGTCCTTTAATCAGCAGGGTACGTATGAGATTTCCTTGCCCTTTGACAATTAAGAGTAGTTAGAATATGAGCGTTTAAGGCCCTGCTTAATGTGGTTTAGCTTGCGTCACCTTGCAATCTCGAGGCAGAGTAGTTATGCCTGCAGAGAGTCAGCGCAGAGTAATTACTTTGCCATAACTCCTCTGGGCAATTTCCCCATCAGAGACACTGTCTACGTGGTTTTTTTTTTTTTTTTTTTAGGTTAAGGCCTGTTCTATTTTTCTTCATCCTTCTCTGTAGCAGTCCAGGCTTCTGACCCCACACGTACTCTGTGGAGCTGCCCATCCTGCTCCTGGAGTGGATGCTCTGTGATGGCCGTCCTGCCCCTCGCAGGCCATACCATGCCTGATAAAACAGGCTGCGGGCATCTCCTCATCCTGACATACAGCACTCTGCATGTCCAGTAGTTGGGAGGGTTTGGGCGGAAGAGACAGAGACAAATGGGGTGAGATTTGGTGGAGCTTCTGGCTTTCTCGCGACAACCCTGCCTCAGCCCTCCATTTTGTACCCCTGGCTGTTTGCCCCAGCATAAGGCCTTCCCAGCTGGGGCAGTCTTAATCTTGTCTGAATTTGTCCCTTCAGTGATCGAACCATTTCATTGTGCTGGGTTTCAAGCGTTTAAAAAATAAAATATCTGGAAGCAATAGCCCCATGAAGATCTGTCTCTTCTAAAGCCTGTGCCTGCATTCCTAGCAGCAAGCTTCAGGCCTCAGCACATTGCTGTGGTGCAAAGGTCTTGAGATCTTGATAATAATAACTGGAATTTTGTTGTTTTTTACTTCTTTTTCCTTTTTTTTCTCTTTCAGCCGCCTGAAGAGTTGGTAATCAGTTCCTACTTACTCATAAAAATTCATCTGAAGGCTTCCTATGAACTAAATTTTTAATGCTTCCCTCCCAAACACAGAGACACCTGCTGCTCTCCTATCATAGTATAAATCAAGAGCAAACCATTTACACCATTACAGCAGTAGAAGTAGGGATATCCAGGTATTACTTGAAATAAAAAGCTCAAAGGAATTCACTTTAATTTAGCTCTGTGGCTGAGTTCTTGTAACTTTTGAGCTTAAATGACATTTTCATGTTTCAGTGTGTTTAATTTCCCTAATCTGCATGTGAGCAGCAGGCCTGTTTTAATCTGGAATTTAATATCTTGACGAGTGGACCTGTTAAGTTAGTTGATTGGATGTTCTTTTTACTGTAATCAGGCTTTAGTCTAAGTAAATTTTGATTAAGATTGTAATTTTTTAAGTGACTTAGCTCCCGCATTTCAGACATTAGGACTATGGCAGATGCCTCCTGAAGTAAATTGGAACTATGGATGCTTACCATATTTGAAAATTTGAGCCACTTAATTTTTCTACTAGCAATAAATACTAATGTGAGTTATAATGGAAAAACTATAAAGTAGGGATTCCAAGCATACTGAGTAATAGTGACCGTGTTTCTTTTTTTTTTTTTTCCCTTTTTTTTTTTTTTTCTTTAACCCCCTTTTTTTTCCTGGCTGAATTGCCAAGTGGAAAATGAATACAAGAGGCTTCTACACGTGAACATTTTCTCTTCATTCCTCCCAAGTTTTTTTTTTTTTTTTTTTTTTTTTTTCCTTTCCTAATCAAAATGCTGGCTACAGAAGAGCTCTCATCAACTTCTAAGTGGTGAGATAAATATTGCCATGCATTGGCTTACTACATATATTATTCTAGGTCAGTTGTCACATTGATAAGCTTTCCCAACAGTTTGGGGTTGAGTAAGAAAGCAAGCTTAGCCATTCTTCTAGCAAAGGGACATCTGTCTTCTGTTTTCTACTTTGGCGAGTTTTGGCTTTTGGCAACAGATGGAGTTCTCTTATGGGAAGCTCAGCAGGACCTGAGAGGGGTGCTTTGTAGGTTATCTCTAGTGGCACCTTTTGTTCCTATTGTATGGGAGGAGAGAGCTCCGAAGTGAAGGGTGTTGGCTTTCGCTGCCTATTAAATATATAGTTGGTGCTAAATAACTGAATCTGTTTGAATGGCTTGAAAATGGCCTGAAAAACCAAGTGAAGTTTGACTAATGCAGAATCTTTAAGTGTTAAAAATCAAACTGCAAAATATTAGCCACGTGCTTCTCAGAGGTGTTTGAAAATGTTGAATTAGAAAGAAGGAAGCAAACTACCAGCAAACGGGAACAAGCTCTTACAAAGTTTAAGTCAAGCATTTATTTTTATTAGGTGCAGCATGTGATTTTCAATTTAGAAGAAATGTAGGACATACAAAGTTTGCTTGATTACACAGCAAGATCTGCCTACCTTCCCCTCGCTCCCTCCTTCTCTCCCCCTTCTGGACCTGTTACAAATAAAATAAATTTTCCTGATTTTTTTTTTTTTTTTTTTTAATTATTATTCCAGTATATGCGGTACCCAGTGAAAATGTCCAAGGATCTAAATTTCAGGAAATAGTCACTCTGTAAGATTGAAATGTATGTTAATGAATACACGAAAAATAGTGCAACGAAGTATATAGTTATAGCCTGTCTTACACTATTTTGATTTGTAGTGTAGGAAAGATAGAGGCCATGTATTGTGCAGCAGAGGAACAAGCTCTGCAATCTGGGAACTTAAATATTTTATATATGAGAAAGAACTTACTAAGCTGTGCTTGTCCTGGGTGTGCAAGGTGTGCTGCTGCAGCCCTGCCTCCACGCTCCCAAAAATCCCCTGCAGCATCATGTAGGGTTGACCTCGTCCTGGGGAGGCAAGCGCTGATCCTAACAATGGTGGTTTGAGTAAACAGATTATTGCAGCTGATTTTGAAATTATAGTGACAGTTATAATTATATCATAATTATAATAGATGGTATGCAGGGTTGTAATCGATAATCATCCTCTTTCCTCAGGAAAGGGAGGAAAGCTGGAGAAATGAGGTGAACGTGAGGCAAGTCTCCCGCCCTGCTCTGTCTCGGTGGCCATCAGTGGTCCAGGGCCATTCAGCAGAATGTCCCCTGCGTGGAGCAGAGGGACGCTGTGCTTGTCCTGAGGGACAGTGAAGCTGCAGTGTCAGCCTTCTTACCAATTTCCTTAAAACATGAGAAAGTATTTGTGTAGTGCAGCCACAACACAGATTTAGCTGTGAGCATAAGGCTCTCTGCCCTGAAAGAGCATAGTCTTAACAAAGCAAGCTAGAAGATGTCAATTCAGTGAAGTGTGGTTTGAAAAGACTTGGGTTGAAGAAACCAACATTTCAAAATAGTTATGGGCCTTCTTGAGGTCTAGAGGAAGAGCAGGTAATTAGAAATCCACTGAGTGTTTGCCTGAGGCAAGGAATGCCACGAAAATGCAGAGCTCTTGGTGTTTCTTTAGTTTGTCAAGTTACAAAAGCCTCTGTTTGTTCTGTATCTGCTACAGAGACACCATGTCTATTTGACCGTAAGGAAGACCAAAGCTGTCTGCAGTGCTCGTTATCTGGCCTGTTCCCACTCATTGCTGAGGCTAGCTCGAATTCTGTAACTCGTGATGACCCCTCTGAAAAGCGTGGTATATGGGATGGGAGGGCGTGCGCTATGAGACGTGTTGTTCTGGCCCTGTTGCTCTCTGAGAGCATGTTCTCCTCCTCTCCCTTCCCTTTTCCCAGCACACACCAATACTGTAGATTTTTCCTTGCTGACCATTTTGTTGCTGTTAGTAACCTTGCTGGCAAGTTTTGAAACTTGCTGCAGTCTGGAAATTGCTACAGTTTGTCAACAGTAGGATGGGGAGTACATAGTTTAGCTTTCTACATAACGTACTGCAAGTTAATGCATCAAATACTTGAATGATTTAAATACATTATGTAGTACAACTGGTAGAAAAATTAATTAGGTCACAATGGACAAAAGCATGTCTTCATTTGAACTCATGTCAGCTTGGCATGTTCATGCCTGGTTGGTTTTGTCACTAGTTATGTCTATACATATAAAATATTTTTCATTTATATTATTATTAGTGGCTTATAAAACTAAATGTGAATACTTTGCCAGAAGTGGGAAGGCACCTCCAGAGATCATCTAGTCCAACCCTCTACTCACAGTAGGCTCAGCTTGAGCTGGATGCTAAAGGCTGTGTCCTGCTGGATTTTGATTATCCCCAAGGGTGGAGTGTCCACAACCTATCTGTGCAACCTCTGTCAGTGTTTGATCACCCTCTCAGTGACAAAGTTTTTCTTCTGTTTGAGTGGAATTTCTTGTATTTCAGTCTGTGCCAATTGCCTCTTGCCAAAGTAGTATAAACAGGAGTGCTCATAGACTCTTCCTTCCTATAAGGTTGGCCAAGAGGGGTGGTAATTTGTCCACCCAGGATAGGCAACCCGAACAAGAGAGATGGAGTACTCTGTGGCCTTAGGTAAATGTCTTAACACATTTGTTGAGTAAGGGAAAGTATTAGTTAATCAAGTAGCAAAGCTGGCAGCCAAAAATCACATAATTATTTACAGAAGGACTTATGACCTTGCAGTGCTTCTGTGGAATAACTTTAATAGTCTCAGCAAAAATGCCTACTGGTTTTGTTGAAGGACAAGATAATAAACTTGTTAATCAGAAGGATGGAAACTACCTCCAGTGGAGATAGTGGAAGCTATTTCCGCTGCCTCACCTTACAGTTGGCAATGTCTCTTTCAGAGTGGAAAGCATTTGGTGCTTGCAGGAGGTGTCCTGAACAACCCTTATGCATGCCCAAGAATTTCAGTACCAGCTTCCTTTTTGAAATTGTCACAAAGATTCTTGGCTAGGTTTTTGGAAACTGTCTAGGATCTAGGTTACATTAAAACAATAGCCTTTTTTTGCTTGTCACCAGCAGCTTTGTTAAGCAGGTTAGAAAGGATACCGTATAGTTCTCTTCATTTTTCTGGGGACAAGCAAGAGAATTCCATTGAGAATTACAGAAAACACCTTTTTCATCTTCCACAGCAGAAGTAGGTTGAATAAAGTAGCCCCTCAGTAGCCTCAGTTGCAGTTAATGAATGTATTTTCCTACCCTTCCCCTAACCAAGCACCCTTTCAGGGTGAGTTAATTGGCAGGACTTTGTACACATGATGGTGCTTTAAGTGAAACCTGTGATTTAAGGGCTAAATAAAAGCTGTTGGAGAAAAAATTACTTATTTTAAAATGTTTCTTTTTTTTTTTTTTTTTTTTTTAACTTAGACTCCAGGATTATCTGGTACTTTACATAAAATATTACTTACACACAATGGTAAACTATTATTATACTTTTTTTTTTTTTTCCCCGAGGAAAGTTCATAAACTCTAGTTAAAGTATCCCAATTCACATGGAGGAAGCCAAACTGGCATTTGATAAAGCTATATTTAAAACTCTTGGCAGGACTTTTGCCATATGAAAGATATTATGTGTAAGTTCTTGGAATAAAACTTCAAATTTGAGATGTCAATTCAAAAGACTTTCAGATCATCCTAAAATTAAGAGATTTAGATACTGCATCACCATTTTGCATCAGAATTCTCTTGTCCTACACTCTCTTTGAATTGTACGTGTACACTGACTTTTGTTACAGCACCTCTGGGAAATATGCAGTGGATAAGCTTGCCATTTCAGGTATTTGGCACCTCTGTTGCTTTTTACTGTGAAACCTTGCAGAAATGGGGTTCATTGAGAAGTCTGGCTGTAAATACTTGAGCATAATGAATGTTTTTTTTTTTTTTTTTTTTTTCCCCCTATTGTGTATCTAAGGAGAATAGTCATAGCCTCTGGAATACATCCTGTTTTCTCTGCTGCTGTGAAACCACTGATTTTTGTAATGTCTTCTACGTTTCTTTCTTTTGCTAAGGCCACCAGCACCCTGGACTTCTCAAAGCCAAAGTCTTGAGTTTTTAACCAAGCTTTGTTAAGATTTGTAATGAGTATGTTATAAGAGCTGGACAGCAGAGGTGAGGTGAGCGGTGGCGTGTTGGGCCTGGTGCTGTGGACTTCTGCCAGGGGTCTGGGGTGTCCTGGGATCAGAAAGTGGGTATTATGGGTGTCTGTGCTGCCATAATTATTTGATGTTTCCTTTGCTTTTTTATTTTTCTTCTGCAGATGGAGAGGGTAAAGTGGGTAGACCAGAAGGCACAAATTGAGAAGGATGGATTTAAAAGAAAAAAGATTAACATGGGAGGCAGACGACAGTCCCATTGAATTAACGAGGTTCTGTCCTCTGCAGCCACCTTGCAGCCAAGTTAGATTATTGTGTATGTTTTGCTGTTGCCAGGTTTTTTGACAGGCTTTTGTTTATAAAACCCAGATGAATGGGAGGGGCAAAAGTCCACTTGTTTTGTTTTGCTGGAGGGAATTTTAGAAAAAAAAAAAAAGTCGAAAATCTGCAATAGATAAAATGCCATGGGTGAGATCCTATGAAGAGTGTTGATGCTTAGGGTGCTCAGGGTTGCCAGCATCCCTATGAGACCTCTAATAATGACCAGCTCTCTTGTACTGTAAACTTTTAGGGTCTTCTATAATATAATGATTTTGGAAATAGTCTCCACAGCCTCTCTGAATGCCTGGTGTTTTGCTGATTTGGGCTGATTTTGAAAACTAAGACAACTTGAATGAACAATGAAAATAATTGCATTATTCCCTGTAATATTCCATAGATTTTGAAATACAAGGCATTGTTCATCATCCCAGTGTTACGTGAAATTAATACTTTATTATCATCATAACGTTTCATTTAGGTCCACTGAAGAAATTCACCACATCAATAACTTTGATAATGATCAATATTAGGATGGCCCAAAGCTGCCTTGGGTTACCTGTTCACCTGTTCATATGCCCAAAGACACTCTCTGTGACACTGTGATTAATGCTCGCTCCTTCAAATCCAGCATGTGCTGGCAGCCTGTTGATTAATTTCTAGCTGAAATCTTTCCTTCTGCTTCAACAGTCCTCAAAAGCCTTTCTCAAAAATCCCCGCTTTGATTAATTCTAGAAACCCTTTGCAAACAAAATGATGTTTTTACTACAGAAACTGATTAAGGATTATAATGTACACATGCCTTATGAAGTAATTTCGGTATGTCTGAGAATTTCTGTGGAAAGGGTCAAAAGCTTTTTGACTTCAGTTAAGTAAATTTCACAAAAAGATGTATATGTGATATCCCCAGTGATTAATAGCTCTCAAATACTTACTCCAGCTGAGTTATGCAATATGAATCTCTGAAGAATTCACAGTAAAAAGTTTGTGAATGGTAGACGTGAATGTCTGCAGTGGCTTTTGAAATTTTATATGTGGAAAGTGCTAATGGGAAAAATATTTTGCATAGCACCTAAGCTAAGGACAGAGTCCAGGATTTTTTGAGGCCTTGAGTTTAACTCTCACTGATTTAATACTTTGAGGCTTTGCTATAAATTGTTCCTCATGCTTCTGGCAGAATAAAAGTTGAAAGAATTCAAGGAAATTAGATTAAGGTTGAGAAGTAAAAAATAACAAATGTAGAGGTGCGTAGCTCATTCTAACTGCTGCATGTAAAAATATGTTATAATATACTTCAGATTGTATGATAGGGTACTATTTCTGAGTACCTCAATATGGATTTTTTTTTTGGCAGCATGATGATTAACACTTACATCAGTCCTGAATCTTTCAGTGCTTTTTGCTTGCAACCCAGAAATTGGAAATGAACAGACAGGTACGGAAAAAATCTTTCCAATAGTTTCTCTGGTCTGACCATGAGGAAGTTTTCAGCATGATCAGAAAGCTCAAGTGAAATTTGAAGGTTTATGGCATCTCTACTAATAACAAGGCCCTGAAGATCATAGAAGAAGTTAGGAATTTTGGGGGGTTTGGCCTAAAATGGAAGTTGTGGCTGTGTGTGCTTCCCTAGGTGGTTGAAGGTAGAGCAGGTTCCTTCTTGTCCTGGAGCACTGGGGCTGGAGTTCACTTGGGATACCCGGCGTCATTTGGCTGCGGGGTGCAGGAGAGGAGCAAAATCAACAGTTTCAGTAGTTAGGCGGAAAGGAAATATAGTAAAACGCTTGTTGTGGTAAAGGAAAACATAGCTGAACACATGCTAGAGTGAGATCTCCAATCCAGATAGGCATCCAGCCTGTGCTTATCTTGCCTGTGTTGTTCCCCCTCACTGCTACCTCAGAAAAAGCTTTGAATGATGAGGCTGGTGGGGCTCTCACTTTGCTCCAGGCTGCCTGCATTGCCATGGTCGTGTCTCCTTCTGTTTGTCCATCACTCACAGGTCAATGTCTTGTCTGGTACCACACAACCATGATTTCTGCCCCGTTTATATGGTGGCTTTCAGGTCTCAACATCCCATGTCCAGCAGCTGTACCCCTGCTTTCAGTTACCTGCCGAAAAGCTGCAACCCAGACAGACTTGTCCCGTACTGAGTGCGGCTGCCTATTTTGCTGGAGCTGTGCTCTGCCTTGTGGTACAGGCCGCTTCATGCAGTAGTGTGAGATTTTGTTCAGAGACAGGAATTGTTTCCAGTCAGAACTACAGCACAGACCTCCAGACACTGTGCTAATGGGGCTTGGATGATTATTAGAAATAAAAAGAAGAGAACTTTTGCTAATGTAGGAATGCGGTGCGGTGTCTTTGTTTCGCTGAGGACAGCCACACCTGCAGACAGTCATGCATGGCAGCGCTGTCCTTTCTGTTGCAGGGGAAGATGGATCTTTTGCAGTGGTGCAGCTGGTGACCAGCAGCTTCTTGCTGTGGTGTTTTACTTGGTCCGTATCAGAACCTGCTGATTAGATGTGCAGAAAAGTAATGAGAAACAAGGAAGAAATTTCACTGTAGTTGAAGCCGTGCAGTAGTGGTGGTTACAGTGGTCTCAAACATCAGGTCAACACTTTGAAAGAGGTGTGGATTTCAGACTGTCTCTCAATATCAAAAAGAGGAAGCAAATGTTGTACAGAACTGGATTTGATAAAGCCCTATTTTTTTTTTTTTTTGTTATGCTGAGGAAAGACACTTTACCCCACACTTGCATTCATTTAAAAGGCTATTTCCTTTTTGCTGTTCTGTCTTAGTGTGTGTGCATACCAAAACATGAGGAAATGACAAAACAGAGTGCTAAGGTGACTCCGCAGGACAGGCACAATCACTGGCTGGCACAGAGGCGGTGAAGCACATGTGTAGGGCATCTGGCAGCTCCTGGCAAGCAAATGTGCAGAACAACTTGAGGAAGCATGGCCAAGTGCTGCCATGTGCGGCTGCTGCCAGTTAATGTGAGTTAATGTAAGTTCGAGCAGCCCCAGGTTACAGTGGCACTTGAGAGAAAACCATCAAATGGGAGCCAGTTCTGGTACTGTCTTGGCCAGCTCTCCATCACTTTATGACCGCATGGTGTTGGCACTACCTTTCTCCACCTCTTCAAAGCCAGTGGCAACATTTTAAAAAAGGTATCCTATTCCAAAATAAATGTGCACATGCAGATTTGCTGAGAATTAGCACAAAGTGTGAAATGAAAAGAGGTTACTTGTTTTGGTGTACGTTGGTGTGTAGTTTAACTTTCTGTAACCATTCCCAAAGGATATAATAAATAATGAAATATTTAAACATAAGGCTTCATTTTCTTTAATAAATGGCTTTGAATAAAATGTTCTGAACTATTCTGTAAACTCTGTAGAGTGACTAGTGGCATGAACATGTTTTCAGTATTTTTGTTCAGCTTACAGGTTGATAGACCACTGTTTAAAATGATTCCCTGTTTGTAAGTGCATTAAGCTAAAATACATTTTTTCAAATACCATTTGAAAGTCAATATTGTCTTAAGATCAGCTCTATAGCAGTGATGCTTTTGGGGTTTCTTTAAACAAACAAACAAAGAAATAATAACAAAATAAAAAAGTTCTCCTGCTCAACTCATTGCTTAAAATACAGCAATTCCCCCAACAGAAAATATTTTAAAACATTATTAGTTACTTTTGAGCTAAAAATAATAATAATAAAAAAAATAATTGAGATTCACTAGCCTTCTTCTCACCTGCCTGTTACCCATAAGTTTGTGTGGCCTGGTCTCCTGTATGGAGTCATTCCTATTATTGCTAGCCGAGATCTGTTCTTGGTAATGTAATTCCCCACAGTAATGCTTTTTTATTTATTAAACCCTGAATGTCAACTCTGCACCATGTGCTTATGACGAGAGTGAGGTTTTTCAACCATAGGCATTACTCTAATTTACATGCCTGGAACTTCACTCTTCATAATCTTCTGCGGTACTTGTTCTTATTCTTGTAATAATGGAAGTTCAGCTGAATAGTTATGAAGTAGTGTGAGTATTTTGAAATTCTTCCATTTTGTGGACAGCACCTGGATGGTCGCAGTTTGCTCCACCTTGGTGCCTCCCAGCCTGACCAGCTCCCTGCCGAGGGGTGTCCAGCTCATCCAGCTGGCACTGGGGCTGCCCACCCAACTCACCCCTATTTATTAATTACTCGTTCACTGAGGATCGTGCTGCTGTGGCATCTGTTCATCATTATACCTTATTGAAAAATAAGCCACTAGGAAGAATATATGAGGGAGAAAGAGAGTGTGGTATCAGTTTAGAGCAGAGAGTTGATAACAAATGCTGTAGTTCAGGTTTCTTTGCTGACATGGAAGCCTTGTACTTTCATACAAACAATGTACATTGCTTTCATCACTTGTTAAATGAAGTCTGTGCCTGCTGCTTGCGGGTGCTTTGATTGCTTTTAGTTTATGCATTTATCAGTGCAAAGCTTTGACAATTCTTGGGTTTTCTTTTTTTTATCCCTTAGCCCATGATATCTCCCCCCACCAAGACATGGTTGTTATCTGGCTGTTCTGTGGACGGCTTTTCTCTTTGTTTTCTGAGGCAAAGTGACACAGAGAACACTGAGAGGCTCTGACAATGCAGAGGCTGGAGCCTGCATTGAATCAAGGCTGTGGGAGGTGGCACCAGCTGCTCCCTGGGACAAGGTTGGGAGCTGTCACTGTGCTGGTGTCAGTAGCTTCCCTTCAACAAGGTGATGGGGTCGAGTTGGGATTTTTAGAACAGTAACAAACAGAATCTGTGTCATGATTGTGAGATAGCTTCATACTTCAACTCTCGCTGTTTTGACCTAAAATAGGTTGGATATGATTGCTGCCTGTTCCCAAACAGAATAATTTTTTTCACACAGTAATATATGAATAGGCCTCCCTTGCCTGATGCGATGCAAAAGTGACAGAGCCAAGTACAGTGTGTGTGCCTAGCTGTTGGAGTGGTGCTCTGCATAAAACTGCAATATAATTCAATCTATGATGACTTACCTTTCAGGACAGCTTCTGTGCCTTTTCAGCAAGTTTCAGCCACCGGAGCATGTAGTTGATCAGAGAAATAAGCAAAGCTGAGATAACTGTGGAAAGAACCTGGCAGGAACTTTGGCATTGCTTACTATAAAAGCATACATGCATAACTATGTCCTTGGGAGGATGTTAAGACACGCAGTTTCAACTTGATGTCCAGCAACTTACCTTGCAAGCTAAACCTGAAGGCCTAAGCTCAGCTGATACCTCCCTCCTTGACTTTTTAATTCTTTAAGGACAACTATAGGTAGCTTTCATTTAGTGGTCTCTTCAGGCTGAAGCCTGTTAGCATGCACAAGCTTCAGACACTGGGCTGGTGTGAAATAGCAGCACTTTCTATTCCTCCTGTTGAAGCTAAGGTCATGATGGCACCAGAAAACATGAAATTAGGGAAGAAGCCTCCTAGGCTTTGTAGCTTAGGAGTTAGGGCACTTTGTTGGTTTTGCTTAATGTGGGGTTTGGTCAGTGCTCCAGGATTTTTTTCTACTTCAGTCCAGTGATGTTTTTCGTGTCTTTAATAATAATACCAACTGTTATTAATAAAAGGTTCTGTGTATCCAATTCTGGGTTCTCAGTTCCATGTAGTTTATAAATCTAATTCCTTTACCTAGATAGCCAAGTATTTTTGGCATGCCAAAATGGAAAACTTTGCTTCCCATGTTTCTCTATACATCCCCTCTCTCTTGCTGTCTCTTTTTTTTTTTTTTTTTGTCTGTATGGACTGGAATTTTCTATTAGCTGAAATTCCTGTTTCTTTCACACACCTTGGGTATTCATTAGTTTTACCTATTGAAATTGATGCCAGACCTGTGTAGCTTGATCTACTGCTGCAATTAAATGCAAATTAAACCAGTTTTGCTCAACGTTAGTCTGCATTACAACTCAGTGATTAAAAATGCCCAGTGTCTTGAAAAACCTGAGTCACTGAACTTCTCAGCCTGGTACAGCAGTCTGTGACTTCCATGGCAGGGGCAGAAAGCAGCTGATGTTGAGTTCAGAGCACAGCCTGCCAGATCCTAAATATGTAGGAGACACAATATTAGCCTTTCCTCTTTGTAGCATATTTCATAGATATGGAAAAGGGCTTTTTAGAAGGCCGTTCATAAATGGTGTTTCATGCAACCAGAAACTAGTGCTAATGTCCAAGCAGACAGGTCTGCACTTGTCTTTTTTTTTTTTTTTTTTTTTTTTTCTCTCTGTTGTTCTCTATTGTTTTGCTGGAAACTCAGAGCTTTTAGGACTCCCCATAACCCTGCTTTCCCAGCAGCTGGGGCGGGAGGGCTGCTTCCCCGTGTTCAGCCCTGCCTAGCTCTTCTTACATTCATTGGTTTCTCGTCTCCTTTTGCATTAAGATGAAGTTTCCTCTTCCTGCTTGATGGTTGTTTTTTTAATTTCCTTTTTTCTTCCCTTGCACATCTCTATCCTGTTTTCCCTTGTTCTATACATTTCTCTTTATTATTGATGCTTCCTAAAAAGCTCTTGTGTTCTGGAAATGTTCTGGTTTTAACAGTCATGCCCTTTAAAATGAGCTTTTTTTTGGTGATGTGCACATGGTGCCTGATTTTGAATTTCTCCTTGGGGTGGGGACTTTGTTACTGTTCCGCGCACTTGCCCTGTACCGTGTTTCTAAGCACAGCTACAGGTACAATTTAGTTCTCAGCACTGTGTGATACCTAGTAGATGTGCTGGAATGAGCAGGCGTATTGCTACTGATGGTGGGTAGCTATTTACCACCCAGTGTACAGTTATTGCCTAGTTGCTTCTCATCAGTGTTGTGTTTCATATGATTCCACCTCTATGCATGTGTTCATTTCTAATGCTAGTCTTAAAAAGTTTGGGAAACTGCTTTAAGATTGTCAAGCTGGTGACACTCGCGGGTTGTCTATCTGGGATGCTTGATTTATGATCACATTCTGGAACTTTGTCTACCCACATGAAGTAGGCATTTCTCAAAATCAGCCACAACACAGAATCCAAACGCAGTGTTAAGTTTTTACTTTGTTTTCAATGTTTCCAGTAGAAAACTGTTCATTCAAAGGGAATGTTTAAAATTCATGGTGTTTGTATTCCCTGTCCCTGATGCCTTGGTCATATGTAACATGGATCCTGCGTGCCTAGATTGTAGTTTGTCAGCAATCAAGTTAGAGTCAGCATTTCTGGGATTTTAGCATTGTGTGGACTTTTTTGGTACCAGCGTCATCAATGCACAGTAAATCTTTTGACTTTTCTTGGGTAAGTGTGAATTTACCATAACCAGCTGGTCTGTAATTATTAGTCACAGTACCAGCGAGCAAACTGATCAAATGTTGCCTCCATGAAAGCTGAGATGAGTGGCTAGCTAGCATTTTCACCTTTAACGATTTGTGTTGGATATGAACCAGTGTTCCAATATTTGGACCTTGGTCAAACTGTGTCAAAACCCTTGGCTTTTGTGAGGTGCATTTGTTGCCTGCCCACGGCCACTGCTATGGAAGGAAGAGTGATACAGTTTTCACAGAGACAGCAGTATTTTTGGCCTTTCACCTGTAAGTGGAGTCTTGTGTTGCAGTGCAGAACCAAAATGCAAAGAGCTCTGGATTGGGGGCTCAGGCTTTTGACCTTCTCTGTAGCCTTCTGGGTAGATCAAAAGTACAAGTGGTGGCATTTTGTAAGAAGAAAATATACTCTCTCTTGTGAACTTGTGTATGCAGACAGTGTTGTCTAGTTGTTTGAGCACTGGAGTATGATTGACAAGTCTTGAACTTTAATTAGAGCTCTACCAATGATCCTCCACAGAAACAGGGATAAACTCTGCCTGCATCCCTACATTCACTGAGAGATCTGATTCAAGTGAGCTAATAGGAAGCATCGAACAATTCAGTGAAGAGTGCATTCCTTCGGCGCTTCCTGTTGAAACCAAGGCCTCTCTCCATTTCCTATTTTAGCCTTGCTACCGTTAGTAATCCCATCTAAGCCTGTGCTGTGACTCTGAGTTTTGTGATCCAGCTGAAAGCTAAGCTAGGAGGAGGAGGAGAAGGAGGCTGGTGCATCCTTTGCAGGGGCAGTTTCCTGCCTTGCGCTTCCCTTTGGCTGCTCGAGATTTAAGTCATGGGGGAGTTAAGTCATGGCAGTGGGGGAGGATCGAGGCCACACTTTTTTATCAGTAATGCTGAATTCAGCTGAGTGTGGGGCTTTGGCTGCTTCCCTTGACACTGCATACCTCACCATGCCCCATATCAGGGGCTTAAATATGGGAAGCAAGGGGAGTAAAGCAGGAGCCTCTGTCCTGCTCGGGTCCTTGCATCCTGGACTCCTCTTTGGTGGTAACCTGTGAAGGCAGCAAGCAGGGGGGTTGTGGCAGAGGCATGGGCAGAGGCCCTGGTGGAGCAGCAGGAAGCCTGAAGGGAAGGAGGCATCCAGGTGGGAGCAGAGATAGCCATAAGTAACAGTGGGGTCAGTCCGGCACTGGGGCGCCAGCCTGGGAGTGCTGGAAGGGGACAGCAGTGGGAAGCCTAAAAGGGAGTAGATATAAGTGGCAAAAGGGGGAGGAGGAAGGAGAGAGAGCGTGTGTGTGTTTGTTCTCAAAAAAGCAGAAAAAATGCCTGGAGATGGAATTAGAGGGACTGGCAGAGGCTTAGAGCCTGGTTGAGATGGTGCCGGGGTGTCAGCTGCCGTGCTTGTGTGAGTGGGAATTGGTGTCCTTGGTGCCAGACCTGGTACTCGCAGAGTATGTCAGAGGTCTTTGGTTTAGGCTTCGGAATGTGGCATTTAAGTAAAAGCAAATGTTCTGCTCTGCCTGAGGATGTCTCCTTCTAGCAGAGGATTTCTGTGCTACCCTCTCAGTTCATGATCGTGCCTGAGGTTGTATAAATTCCAGCAGCAGAGTGTAAAACCAGAATATAATCTGTTCACACTGAAACATTTGCTTCCTGATCCTTCTGAAGGACCAGCTTCCCAAGACTGAAATATAATAATGATTATTTCAGCACGCCCAACCTTGCTTATTGCCCTTTCCCAGTAATAGTTGCTGTGTGTTTCGAGAGGAATACCCATTCATGTTTTTCTGAATTTGCATCTTCTTACCAAAGTACAGGTTGAATCTGTTGTACAAAATAATGAACGGGAAGGGAAGGGAAGGGAAGGGAAGGCCCTCTCTAGTGCATTGTCTGTGGAAGTCTCATGCAGCTTGTCTTTGGTGGAGGATGTTTTCTCCACTTTCAATTGCTATGTGAAATGCACTGACTCCAGAATACTGTAATTGGCGATCTCAGGGGAGGTCAAATATAGAAATTATACTTAACCAGATGACATGAGTCCACTTAAAAGCCAACAGAAATAGAATTCAGCCACAAATAATATAATGCTGCAGTAGTAATAAGAGACTGTATTTTTTTTTTCCTTTTATGTTCGTCCCTGCATACAATCCTGGTAGATTGGTTTTGGGAATCAACCTTGTACAACTTCAGATGAAGCGTTCTCTGAGGGAGAGCAGTGGTTTTTACCACAACAGTTCTCTGCAGGGTGTGCTTAGAAGACCACAGGGTTCCTCTTCTGCCCCGCCAGGGCTTCTGACTTAAGAAAACTGATTTGCAATCCCTTTGTAGAATTCAGATTCATTGTGTACAATCAACTGAAACTTTTCCAATGAAAAGGAAGCTTGCTTCTGGATATTTTTGCAGTAATTGGACTAATACTGCATATATACAAAATAAAGCAAACTCATGAATAAAGATCTAATCATTGAAATTACCTGCTTCAAGTGGCAATGCTTCAATACAACCTGCTTCAATAAATGCTTCAAGGGTCTCAAGTTTGGGTTCACGTGAGCAGTGTCTGTATGGTACAGATGAGCAGTGTTATGGGCAGGACATTCAGGTTGGGAGATCTTAGTGAATGGCTGAGAAAACTACAGAAACCAGTGCCATGAGTCCTGTTTTTGTACTCAATTCGTACATCTCCGAACTTTCTGCCATGGATTTTTTTTTTTTTAAACACCAGTTAAATAAATTTGACTATTCATTTGTAGAGTGGTAGGTCCTCCTGTGTAGATGGGAGAAAATTTTGGAAAATGTAACATATTGGATAAGAGAGAAAATGTATTTTCTTTTTTCATATTATATGAACAGTTTTTTCAGTCAAGATTGTTTCAGGTTTTTCAGTGAATGTTGCACTTTGCCATGCTTCAGAAATAAGGATCACAAAAATCCGTAGTCATGGTGTGGTCAACAGTCTCGGTGCCTATTTTGAACAGGAGCTTTGCATAGTCTGGTTCCCTTGGAAAAGGACTTGACGTGCTCCTTCAGGGCTGTCTTCTGTCTTGGGGGATGGACTTACAAACTGTGAAGATTTACAAGCACGTGTTGAAGAGCTGCAGAATATCTGGTTTCACAGGCTTTCCTTCTATACCGAAAATAACGTTTCTGTGTGCTGTGTAAGCAACGAGTGGTGGTGGAGATGTGTTGTGTCTGTGGCGGGGAGGTGGATTGAAAGCTGAGAAGCTGCTGCTTGACAGCGAGGGTTTCCCTGCTTTCTGTCAAGTTGTCTGCAGTTATTTGCCTACCTGTTTATTATTTTTTTTCTGCTCGTAGCCCGACAGTCATGAATTTCAGTCATTTTGCAGTAGGAAATTTGACTGCCCAAGGGGCTGGGGTTTGTGCATTATGGGCTTTGGGCCCTGTGCACAACGTTAAGTTGAACAAGACACATCTGCACGTCTGCCTGTCTGCTGCTCTGTCAGCCTGCAGAGCACGGGGCTAGGGAGCACAAGGCATGCCCGCAGCAGGGGAAGAGCAGGGGGAGGCAGAAGTGCAAAAACTGGTAAGTCCTTGCCTGAGCGTAGAGGCAGCTTTCTGCTGTGAACTTTTGTACCCGCAGAGCTCTTGGATTCAGCGTGGCCAGTGGGAGCAGTCAGGTCAAGAGCCGTGTTCGTGACAGCCAGGCACAGGCAGCTGGGGGAAGAGCTGCAAGAGCAAGGGAAACCAACTCACATTGGAAACACATCAGTTTCTCGAGTCCTTGCGAACTGCAGAATCACAGAATAATTTTAGCTTCAAAAAGGCATTTGGAGTTGAGCTGGTGCTTTTTGCCAGCTGGGATGACCTTTGACGTTCTTAAACTGCTGCTCACTGTGAGAACAGAGGGGAGGCAGGAGATGAAAACTGAGCAGAGTTCTTGTGCCTGCCAGTGAATCATCTACCACTTCCCACCTCTGGTGGGAAAACAGTAACTAAGAGAGCAAAGTTGGGAAGACCCTGAAAAAAATTAAACATGGATGAGGCAAAGAAACAACAAAATCTTGAATGTAGAATGGTGGCAGTATGGGCATGGCATGTGAAGTTCCTTTTTTTTTTTTTTTTTTTTTTTTTTTTTCCCAAGTTCAATTGAAGCTTTAGTTTGTGGTGAGATGGTTTTTAAAATGCTGACATTATCAAGGATTGACAGTACAAGACAGTCAGATGCATCATGTGGATTGGAAAGTGTTAAACAAAGCACACAATAACTTTATTATTATTGTTTCTAAATTCATCTTCTTGGTGAAATTCTCTTTTTCTTTCAGTTCTCATTTTGGGTTTACTGTATGAAAAACTCTGGCTTGATGGGTTACAAATGTTTTCATGCAAGCATATTAGCTTTTAGGTTGATACGTAAGCTGCTTTTTTGAAAAATAAGAAAGTAAATAAGCTTGTAAAATAGTGTATTGAAAACAAAAAAAAGTCTTTTTTGCATATAGACAGATCTGATTCATCAGAAAGCATCAAGATAATTGTCACGATTTTCATTTTAAAAGGAAACCAAGAAATCTTGGCACAAGTGTAAAACTTTCTGTTGCTATACTGGCCTGTTGCCTGGAGCTAAATATTTGCCTCATGAATTTTCCTTTCCCTATCAGGAACAGGAAGCAATGTTACAAATGAAATGCATTAAGGTTTGTAAGTGATGCCTGTTATTCAAAAAAAGGAAAGATGCTGTACATGTTATACCATTATAAATGAGATGCAACGAGGGATAGGTTTTTCTGGCTGAATTTTGTATGGTCATTTATTTTTCATCATTTAAGTACTTCCTGGTGTGGAGGTATTGTACCTTCCTGCTGGAAATCTCCTTCATCTAGATAACTACATATTAGAGTCAATTTTAGTTGCACAATTTCAGGCACTGTCAAGACATGTAGATGTATTTTCCTTTTCTACTGGGGATGTAGTAGAGGATGAGCAATTGATTCCTGTTCTTTTCTCTCAGTGGTAGGCCAGCGGGCTACATGGATACAGTTGATGATATGCTGAATGGTTCTCTAAACTTACAGCATCACATTTCTTTCTCCAACTTGGTGGGCTGTTTTTTGTTTGTTTGTGACAAAGGTGATACTGCCAGTATTGATTGTCTGTATAGCCTACTCAATCTACTCCGTGCATGGAAAATAATAGTGATATTTAACAGTAGCAAATCATTCAAGCATCCTTGATGAATCTTCAAGGCAGATTGCTTTTTGTCCATGTTCTGCTTTCTAAGTAGCAGTAGCCTTATTTATAGTATTAAAGGGCAAAATTAAATGTTAAAATAAATTAGCCAAGCTTAATTATTAAAATTTAATTTATTTAATTAAAAGCCAAGGCTTTTATTTTATTATGCAGAGGTGTTTTGGTTGTTGTTGTTGTTTTGTTTTGTTTTTGCTACCGTCTGCGTCCCTGATGTGAGGGAAGTTGCTTTTCCCCCAGTCTCTTTCCAGGGACATCATATTGTCTGACGTTCAATTGTTTCCCTTCCATAACATACAGTAAAGTAAGATTTCTGATCTCCAGTACACTTACATATTTTGTTCTTTTTTATAATTAATTCTCATTAGTTTTCCTTTAATTTTGGCCCTGACATGCAGCTGTGAAAAGGCTTCCCTTCTTAGCAAAGATACCTGGCATTAACTGTTCACTGCATGTATCAATACCACATATTTATAGTTCTTGAGTTATGCTAGTTTGAACAAGAGCTAGACACAGAGTGGAGTTTTTCCATCTGTTCTGGAAAAGCTTTGCCTGGTAATAAGCACTGCAGTTAGCTGACGTACTCTGCTTTTTCCTAGTGCTCTCTGCTTTCTCCAGACACTCAAGGAACAGCGGGAAGGCACTGAGGTAGCTGTGCTTTGACTCTGCCTGTGCATGACCATACACCCTTGTCAAGTCAGACACAGTAATTTTGGAAAACTGCTGTACTGTCTTTTTTATGTTTACATTTTTTAATCTATATAGGCAGTCGTAAGAACTGCAGTCCTACAAGGGACCTATGCATTGCTGTTGCAATCTCTTGACTTCACTGGGCAGGCATTTATTTTTGTAAAATGTGTTGGGATACATATTCATAACAGAAACAATTTATTATGTTAAAGGCTTTCTATTCAACTTCTTTGTTTAGTTTTGCTTTGCATTAAAGCAGTGAAGTTAGTGCAAAATAAATTGTTGTCACTGAGCTGTAATGTTTCTATGTTCAAAATTAGTCATAATCATTGCTTATTAGAGAGTAGGAACTGCACTTCAATTAGAAGTGCATTCTAAATATATATATATATAAATATTTATATTTTTAGAATTCATCTCATTGAAGAGAGAAATGGGGTCGAAACCAATACAGCTCAAACCCAAACCTGTGTCCATGCAAGAACTTGAGTGACCTGAGTTAGAGGCTTCAAATGGGGAGGGGGAAGAATGGCTGCATGTTTAGGCAAGAGAAAGAATATAAAAAAGTAAATCTGAAGAAAGATGAGGAAGGAAGCTTTGGACTGAGCCTGGACAAAGCTCAAGGTGTGTGGCATTGGGACTGTGCCCTGTGACAGTGTTTTGGGGCTGTGAGGGATGGAAGTGCCTCCTTTTTAATCTCTCATGCACACAAGGACGCTGTGTGTTGCTATGAAAACTTCCAAGCCCTCATTGCAAATTCTCTTTAGCTACAGCAAATTGTCACACACAGAGATTTTGTCTGGCTGTTCTAATGTAAATGGACAACATTGATTCTTCTGTTTGGAGAAAAAGTGATATTGAATAAATCATCTGCATGGGTTTTTTGCCTAGTGCAAATGCTGGGAATATAGCTGTTTCATTCTGCTAAAGGTTTATTTGATGATTCCAACTGTTTCTATTTCTGCAAAATCTTTTGCAGCAACAATTCCTTTGACTTACCAGTTAGTTTTAAAGTAGGTTTTAAACTTTGAGACCTTTGACTCCTGTTTTGTCTCAAAAGGCTTTAATATCAGGTTGGTGTAAGTTGTTTCAGAGGCTCTCTGGATCTTTTAAACACCAAATGGTGTCATATAAATTGAGATTAAAATCTCTGATAAACGTGGATCAGGTTAATGATTCTGAGTGAGTCACCAACATCATATTTATTGTTTCTAGGTTGTTTTAACTTGTGGTCACCCATTGAGGAACCAGTAGAATAGCCTATTGTGATGTGCAGCAGCATGTGCCACAGAATGCACTTGCTAGCGCTTTCCACCCGCTATTCAGCTCGCTGTTGGCTGTTTGTTTTCGTTTTTTAAAACGTATTTTCGTTATAAAACTGCATTCAAACTGTTTGGTTGGAGCGACGCATTTGCTGGAGCTCCGAGATGCTTCGTATTGTCATAGCTGGCTCCTGATGATGAACACAGACTGTTCTGAACCGAGTGGTAAACGTGAGTGCTCTACTTATGTCACTGCTTTTAGATATATTGATTTTATTTTAACCCAGCACATGTTTTATGACCGTGATCAAATGTGGAAGAGGTCACGGTATTGTTTGGAGCTCTGAATACCAGCAAAAATCCCATGGATGTAAATATGTAAAAAAAAAAAAAAACAAAACAAGCAAATCATGGTCATAAACAACTGTGTGTAGAACATTGCTGTGATAAGGAAGAATGATTTTTGTCTTCTGCTATTTCTGAAATAATAAAAATTAGATAAATATGTAGGATTATAACAGTGGTTGGTAGTCAATAAAGGTCTTTGGTTAAATCTGACTTTATTGCCCCTTCAAGGCTAAACAGCAAGAACTGAGAAGGAGCTAGAAAAATGAGTTTGGAATATCTTTCTTGGCAAAATAGGAAAAAAATGTAGAAAAGCCTGAAACAATGGGTGTACATAGAGTACAAAGTTTAGGGAGAAGATTGCGCAAAAATCTGAAGGCAAAGATGAACCAGATACAAAGCCCATGTACTGCGTCACGTATTCTTTGCACTTATAGTTTAATAAAGGACTTTTCTGCTCAGGTAGTGTCATATCAAGTAATATCAAGTAATGAAAAGAAGCCTAACTGATGTGTTATTAGAATTCTTGTTTGTATTTAAGGAATTAATGCAATTTTTAGGGCATGATTCTACAAATCTGTATAATTTTTCTTATTTTGCATCACTTAACTGCGTAAATGGTCTGTCAAATATGAAAGTCTTTGCAGGATTAAGACTTAATTGGTGTAAAAAAATAAGACCCTTAAAAGATTTTTATGCTTTTTGTGCATAGTTTTTAAGGCGTATACGTACCTAGTATTTTATCTCAGATATGTGTATCTGCGTAAATTCTGCAGTGGAAAGCCCACACTTATTCTTTTCTTTCTGTTTTTTTCTCTCTTTTGTGTGCTCTCTCTTTACATTTTCTAACTCAACAACAACAAAAAAAAAGTTAAAAAGTTTTTCATTTTGATGTTGGAGAGTTTTTGTTCCTCTTACTACTGTGCACATGTTTATATTTTACATTTTAAAGGAAATTAATTTTGAATGGTTTCTGATTAGTGGCTTGGCTCTGCTTCATTGTCGTGCTGATTTTTTGTACGGCTCTCTTAAAAATAAAACAGCAGAGAGGCAGATATGGCAGCAGGGGAGAAAGAGCAGTCCTAGATGTTGCTGGCCACCTGAGTGTGGGGAAAGCTTTTGAGGCCACAGCAGAAATGCGGAGCCAGATCCTGACATACGTATCAGGGCAGGAAGTCAGGAAGGACAAGGTGGGGAGAGGCATCAGCAGCGAGGGCAGGGGATAGCTGGGCATGTCGAGATGGAAATGGGCTCTCCTTTGTTCCCAGATCAGGGAAATTAAACATCTGATTACTGGTGTCGATTTTTCTCCTCCCAGGTTTTATATAAACTATTTCATTATTACCTAGTAATTGTATGTGCTATGTCCCATCTCATATGTTCACTAAAATTACTTCGTGTCACTGTTAACTTTTTAATCTTCTCGGAATAAATGGGGCTTTGGAAAACCACCATGTCCTTGCAGCACAGTCTCTAACTTTAAGCTAATTAAGCAAGGAGCACATGGGCACAGGTGGCTGTCACAGGAGAGGGCTTGGCACTTCACAGGCAGCCAGTGCAGAAATCACATTTGCTCCTCATTTTCGCCTTCATCCTCCCCCTAATTATTTTGGTTCTGGCAGAGTGACTGTACCTGCTTCTTATCTGGCAGAAGTGTATCAGCCTGGCACTTTGAGCTGAAACAGAAGAAAACTACGATTAAATCGTGATGCTGGCTTTTCCACTTGCTGAAGCTGGTGGGAGCTGGTCAAGGGGAATACAATGCCCTGCTAAGTCTGCTGTGTCAGTATCGGTTTAATAACGACATCAAAAACATCTTTTGTTCACTGCTAGTTTATAAAGCTTTTCCTGATTGTTTTTAAATTGGTGTTACCCACTGGGAGAAGTTCTAGATTTGTATTTATTTTGGAAGAGCATGAATGCATGAATGTGCCCCTCCTCATTGTGTGTAGGCTGAAGATAGATCACTATTTTTTGATGTTAATAGGTACGCAAGTAAGACTGATTTTTTTTAATTATTATTTATTTATTTATTTTTGTTAGGGAAGGCCAGGACTTTGTGTATTGCCTGGAGGTGCTAAATTCAAGGGCAGTAGGTGACAGAGGAACTGAAGTAACTGAAAAATTGAATAAATTTGAGATGCTGCTTGTGTGATTGAAGGGCTCAAGTGAACTACAGTCAAGTTGCTTATGTATTTGTCTGTAGACTTTCTTATTAAATTAAATATCTAATAGTCTTATGCTTGGGAATACAATAATGCAGATTTTTATATAGAATTTGAATTCTTTTTCCATGGGTTTGTCCCTTATTTCAAAATGGACAGGCAAAGGAAAAGCAGGATCAAGTTAAGGTAGTGCAAAGGTAAACTGAACTGTGGAGATGTAACAGAAGTTTTTATCGATTCTTTCTTTCCATCTGAACATTTACAACAAGAAAGAAAATATCCGTGTTTGGGATCAGGCAGGCCAGAGCTGAAATTTAAGACTTTTATTGCGGTTTGCAGGTTCTGCTAATTTGCCTGTGGGCAACTTGGAAGCAGTATCCCTTGAGGGCCTCATGTCTTCTGTGCCATGCAGATAGGCCCAATCCTTTCTGTGATTAATATGCGAAACAACCTTGCTTGCCTGTTGACAAAAATGAATGAAGCTCTGTTTTCTGTCAACTGGCAAATTAGTTCTGTTGCGTTATTTCTTTAAAATGATGTAAAAACTTGTGAGAAGCTCGAATGAAATAGATCTAGGTGTCGTCAAGTGCATATTGTTTGGAATTTAAGGTTATTGAAGTGTGATGTTTCTGATAATAAATGAAATCTTTGCTCTCAGTTGTATTGCAGATGGCCACGTCATTCATATTTCCAAGGCACCTCTGCAGTTAGCATAAATTTACACACTCTTGACAAGACAAACAAATGTGAAGACTTTTAAAAATAGGCATTAAAGTTTTAAACATGTTTTCCTGCTAACATAAGCAGCTTGACGTCTTTCCCTCCCTCCTCAGAAGTGAGGAAAGGAGAACTGTGTATATAATAACTGGTCCAACCAAGTGAAACTCTTCACTGTATAGTAGCACAGTACTGTACAGACAGTGGTGTTGTCTGTATCTAGTGCAGTGCCATATAGATACAGCTGATGCATCTGCTTCATTATCTGTGAAGGAATAATAGTTTTTCATTTATTTATTTTTTAATAATCTTATGTTGTGGAATGAAAAGGTAGAGTTGGAAAGGCATTGTTGTTTTCCTTCTTCTACTTACCTCTGTCTATACATTTAAAAATGTCAACTCTGATATTTCTTCCTTTTTGTGAATGATATATGGTAAGACTTTAGAGTTTTAATGGTGAAAGATGCACAGTTTTTCTTCACCCAGTGTATTAGTATAGCCCTTATGAAACTCAGAAATTTGTAGGAGAACTTTCTGGTAACCATTGTGTTGGCTTCTGTAGTTTTGAGTTTGTTACTCTTGCAGTGTCATGATTTTGAAAACTCTTGATCTTCCAGCGTAGACAGGATCTGAATTTCTAATAGAAAAATTCAGACGTTTTTACAGATCAAAATGGAGCAAAAGTAGACAAGTTTCTCCACAGCTATTAACCTGGCGCCTTCTCACGAATGCTAATTAATTTACTCAAAACTAACAATGACACTTCAATTTCAGTGATTTTCCTTGAAAGCTGCAGTATAAAAAAATTTTCAGGATTTTTTTTAAAAAAGTACCTCTGATGATGGTTTAATTCTCTGATGAGGAATAAATTTCGTAGCTTTAATGTAAAATCTGCCTTTTCTAGAGGAGATACTATCCATATAGAAAATATACTTACAAAATACAAAGGTTGTTCAGGAACTTGCACAGGTTCATAAGGTTAGAGAGTGATGAAGAAGTAATGAAATAGGATATTCTATAACAATAAAGTGCATTGACAATATTTTAAGAGTTATATTTGCAGGAATGTTTTTTTTCTGATACCTCACAGTATGAAAAAAATCCAGGCAGGCTAATACGTTGCCAGTATTTTCTCTTCCACAGTCTCCAGTTAAATTGGAGCCCAGCTCCATCACGATTTTCTTTTCCCAACCTATCCCTCTTTATCCCTACTGTGAGAGTATAATTTCAAAAACACACCTATCCCCTGGGCAAGAACCAACAAAGTGTGACTTGTTCTACTAGATGAGCTCTTCAACCAAACTAATGCTTTCAAATTAGGCCTGGAACTGGGTTGATGAAAACAATAAATTGAAGATTGAGAGCTTGCTGATATTCAGATTTCCAATACAGAACTTCATACAGTTTCATATTTGTGTTTGTCGGGTATGCCATTATGTGTCTTGAAATCACTCACTTAACTATGTGCCACTGAAATCAACGCAAGTTTGCCATAAATCTTGGTATCACATCTCGCCTACAAGTAATGCTGAATATAGGAAAATTGTACCGGTGTTTTGGTAAATTCTCAATTTTAGTGTGGTGTTGAACTTGTGGTAATAATGCAAGACCACAATCAAGACTGATGTTTTTGTGTGCTTAGTCTATACAAATAGATGGCCTCAGAAGAACACTGGAAGTTGCTTTGGGGTTAACAAATACTTTGGAAGTTGGTTTTGGTTATAGTCTTGCGTTTATAACTTGCTGTTGTATTTACTTGTGTTGTTCAAAGTTCTAGTCTTGTTAGAGGTTTTCTTTTATTTCTTTTTCTCTTGGGTGAATTTCAGTGTTCATAGGTAAGGTTGAAATCAAACAAATGTTAACGCAACACGTTGTTTGAATGTTACTCAAACAGACATTGAGTGGGTATGAGAGCAGATTCAAAGTGAATATTACCAAAATAGAAGGAAGTGCAAGTACGTTTTAGCACACGGGGTACCGCTGAAAACAGTGCAAGAGAAAGTTGGTGACAGAATCAAGTAGCCTTCAAGATTCTGGCTCCGATTTTACCAAGTAGCTCTTCAGGTCTCAAGATGCAAATTTAGTGTATCTGGCATTTAGTTAGGGATTTTGTTGTGTTGAGCTGCAGGGCACAGCGACAAGGAGGATTTGGCCAAGGTCCGTGCTGCCAGAGTGGAGCTGGAGGAACTTATTCCCACACAGTTCAGCAGCGGGGCTGGTGCAGCTGTTTCCTCGTGCTGGTGGCTGGCTCTCGTGATGGGAAATGATAGGAAAGCTGAAAACAGTGGTTCACGGGGAGGCTACAATTGGCAAGTTCTCCCACTCGCTCGCGTGCAGGAATCTACATGGGGCATATAGTAAGGTAAACAGACTCTGGTTTCTGGAAGGAAAATTGCATTTGTGCCAGAGCCAATTCATGTGCAGATTAGCTACCTTTGCCTTGGGACAGGGCGGGCTGTTTGAGATAGCAACAACTTCACTTGTCTGATTTTTACCAACTGCTACAAATCTGTCAGAAACCTGAGGTGAGTTTTGGTGTCTCTGAGAAAGGAACAACCACAGAGCTGAGCAAGGTCCTGCCTCGAGCCCTCTGCTGCAGGTTAGTGCCCTGGCAGCCAGTTTTTCCAAAGCTTATCTGTCTAGTGCTTTATCATTAAACTTTTAAATTTTAACGTTTAAAAAATTCACCCTCCATCTACTTTGAGGTTTTATGCAATAGAGATGTAAATAAGGCAGAATATTTTCATGCTCTTTTTGGAAATTGAGAAATAGTTCACTTCTCTGTAACCTGTTTCCATTTTTACACAAATTCTTCTAAACCACAATGAATTATAATAAACTGCAAGACAGTAAAAATTTAAAACAGATATCATTGTGACTCTTGGAAACTTGCCCTCTCCAGAAGGCTTCTGACTTCCTTAAAAGCATTAAGTCTGTCCGTATTTATTATTTTGCTATTTTGCAATTAGCATGTGCCTAACCTTTTACATCTTTGACCACTTTACTACGGTGTGCAGGTGCTTAATGTATTATGCAGTGGGATTTACAGATGAATGGACAGGAACCTTTTGGTTATATTAGACTGTCAAGGATTTTAAAAAGAATAAGCTTTGGCTGGATAGCCATGTTTCTGGTTCTCTGTCTTCTGTGCCTTATATTCCCTCTGTCTGGCCTAAGGGAAAGCAGAGCTGCTGATCGGGGACTCTTGCCGAGCAACGCTCTCACCACTGCTTGCCCTTCTGCAGGAGGCAGTGGGCCCAGCAGACTTCCCAAATATTTGCTCTTAGCCTGTTCACCGAGGCTTTGCTACCTCCTGATGCACAAGCTCTTTGACCCATGTTCTTGGTAGTGTATGCTGCTTGTCCATGAAGTTACTGCTTAGTTGCTACTGTCCTTGCCAATTGAAATGCTGTCATTACTCATCTTCCCCTGACTTGCTTGGCATTGTATTTTTCCTTTATTTCATACTGCATGCATGAGCTTTTGCTGAGTGATACATGCAGAATTACTCCTCATTTAAATATATAGAGGCTTAATGCATACCTGAGTCTAGTGAGTAAGGAAATAGTTGTTTAAGCTGCAGTATTTTATTTGTATCTTGTAACTCAAATAAACAATATGAATCCATAGGTTCCATTCCAACTAATGTTGCTTTTAATAGCACTATGAAGCTGCATGTGTATGTTTCTCTATTTCCATTTCTTTTGTTATCCCCAGTTGTTTTATTTGCTCTTAAGGTTGTAAATGGCTGGAGAAAATGTTGTTTCTTCCTGTGTGTTTGTACAGCTCAGACTGGAGTCCCTTACTGTAAACAAAGGGAGGGAGGCTTTAATGGGAGTGGTGCAGGTGGAAGGCAGGAGTTCTGGCACCAGCATTAAAGGGAAGAGGTGGGGCTAGTTTCAAAATGAACATAAGCTCCGAATTAAGATCAGGATGCAAAATTCAGGTAACCTGTTTTTCTCTTTTGCCTGAGTCTGTTTCATACCATGCTTGTACAGAGCAAAGTCTCTGGGAGCGCTGGGTCAGACCTCCCATACAGCTCCTGCCACTTCAGCCACAGCTCTCAGTAACGCGTGTCACAGCCCCTCAGCTCTCTTAGAAAGCTCTTGGACAGTCGAAAATTATAAAACACAAAAATGTTTTTCACTCTAAAAGATACACTTTCCCAAAGTACACCTCAAATATTCTTCCTCTTACCTAAGGGTTTGCACTCTGCAACATATGTATGAGATACAAATTTTCATGACTTTCTGAAGGCAACATTTAAGTTTGAGGAATATTTTTTTCTAGTAAGTCTGCATTCCCCTGACATTATTTGTGTAATTCTTCATCTATAGAAATGTCCTGTCAAGTTTCCAATTTGTTTGCAACATTTCAAGATAAGACACCAAAAGGCCACATATCCAGCAAAAATAGTGCAGAAAAAGTCTAAATGCCAGCAGCTCTGAAGTTGGAAATGGTGGCTTTATCTGCATGTGTTTGTTATATATGTCACTTTTGATTGAGCATATGAAGTCTGCATCCTCACAGTAGGGTATTTTCTAATGATGACAGGATAGACAGATAGGCAGGGCACTGTGTCAGTCATGATGTTCTGAGAAGGCAAAAAAAAAGGCAAAAAGGCAAAAAATCTCACCGTTACATTCCTTTTGTTTTCCAACTACTATAAACAGTTTTGTTAGATTTAGGTAAAATGCATCCTCCTGCAGAAGTACAGCAACTGTACAGAAAATAATACTCTCCATGCACTTAGAAGTTTTTACAAGCAGCACGAGTTTATTGCAGCACCCACAGTGTATTTATGTGCTGGTGTAATGCCAAAGAGCCACGGCTCTTCTCACTACTGTCAGAGCCCAAGGAAACACAGTATTAGAAGCATGTAATCAGCTAGTTTTGCAGCTTTCCATGAAATACTTAAATAAGAAAATAGTAGTGAAATGGAAATAAATGTAAACCTTGGGAAGGTAACTGGGAGGGTTGATAAAATATATTTGTGCAAGTTTGACTACTTGTACCAGTTTTCACACTTAAGCACCCTTAAGCATTTAAACATGCTTAGGATGTGCTTCCAATTCTTAATGATTTTTTTTTTGGATCTGTGTGCTATGGTGTAGTGCCAGGAGTTGGCTTTGAGAGACCCAAGGAGCTAAAAATCAAGCTTTGCAACTTAAGCTTTGAGTGAGCTAAAAGCTTCTACATGTTAATGGTAGGTTTGGTTAAGCCACTTCTTGGAGTTGCTGTTTGGTTAAACTTCCAGGTGTGCATATACTGATTTTCCAAATTACTGATTTATAAAAGTAACTAGAATATGGATTATGAAGATGCATAGATACATCTATGAATTTTAGCTTTTGTTTCTGTGCTAATAAAAGACACGAGTTAGCTTTCCTTCTCTAAAATAATTGTGAAGTTTGATCGAGGGTGAGGAATAAAATAAACTCTGTTACATATTACAAAGTATTTTTTCTGTGCTCATTAGTTTTATATATGGTTACTTTATTCTCCAAAATCTCCCTTTACAACAGTTAATCAAACCTATGACTCTTGCTGCTTTTCTCTGCATACTTGTTGCACACGTGATGCTTCTTTCACATTCCACATTCCACAGAAGTCTGTTTCAGAGCAAGAGTTAACATCTGAATGTTTTGTCACTCTAGTGGTGGAAAAGATCTGTTCAAGTCTGCTGTGGTAACTCTGAAGAACAGCGAGAGCCCAGGAGAACAGAAATCCAGCAGTTGAAAAGATGGAGAGGAATTTATGTTTTAATAAAAGTGATGCTTTTTTTTTTTTTTTTTTTTTTCCTGTGGGCAAGGATATTGTTTGCCTTCCAAGTGAGAATTCAATTAATAGCTTTCTCAAATCCATTCTCATTTAAACAGCTGTGGATGTATGAATGAAACAAAATGTAGAGAATGTGAATAATGCAAACAAATGAGAACCTATCTATTTAAAAGTTGAAGTAAATAGAGTCCAAGGTATTTGGAACTGACATGGAATAAAGGAAATCAACAGGCATTTTTCTGCAGTCAGAACCCTGGTTATAACACCAAAAAGTGTTATAGTAACTTATTTTTCTCCTTGAATTCAGAGCTTTATTTGAATACAGATGTTCACTAGAAAACTACACCTGATTTTGCAAGTGAAGCTTTCCTACGTGCGTTTTCCTGCGTGCTGATGTTCACTGAGTGCAGGTGACAGGCAGTCACCTCTCCTGGGATGCGATTTCACAATTTGTCCCTTCGTGACCTAAAATCTGGATTACAGCTCGGGAGTGCCAGCCACGGGCGGTGACTTCAGCAGGCAGGTTGTGTTTTACACTCACGCTATAGGGGACTCTTCTGCAGTCTTGTGACAGCATACGTTGTCAGTGACAGGGAGTCAGCATCTTCTAAACATGCTGTTATTTATTCATCTCTCGAAAATGTGTGTCAGATACATGATGCCGTACTGCACAAGATGTAGCTTTGTCTCCAAAAAGGCTTATGTGGCTGGGCTTTACTTGGTCATTTATAAATTCCTCTAAGCCTAGATAAATCTCTCTCTGGCAGGGAGAACTGGCTTAAACTGTGTTTTTACAAGATGAATTCATATCCCTTGTTCCCACCCCACGTTCGCAGTTGTTCCAGCACAACCTTGCAGTTCTTCTGTGACCCTGATCAGGGAACTGATCTCACTTAAAAATGTAGAGACAGGGGGAGAAAGGGGGGGAAAAAAAAAGAAAAAGAAAAACACCACAACAAGCATGCTTTGTGGTTTTTGTTTCGTTTGGTGAAGCCAGATCTGATCCTCAGTGTGGCTGTGTAAACAGTCATACTGGCATCGCTGTAGGGCAGGCAGCAGCATCCTAAACAAACATGGCCATGGAAGGCTCCGGTGCATGAAATCATGTCCTGGGCTTACCGCGCATCTGTGCAGCAGTCAGGCTGTTCTCCTGGCACACTCATGCTGATTTTCTTTTTCCTGCTTCATTCAGACCTCTTCCCTTTCCTTGAGGTATGAAATATCCTTTGATTCATTTGTAGGCTACAGGAAAAGTAACATATTCAAATACGGATGGGTTTACACAGGATGTCTCTCTGGTTATTGGTGCTGGCATTGTCAATTCCTTTTGAAGCTGTATCTTTGAGACACTTACCTGCTTTTTTGCTTTCCTTTTTTCTGCTTGGAAACTTAGCAACCACTCTATAGCTTCCTTTGCTTTTTCTATCTTCATCTGGGAAACGCTGGTACAAATTGAAGAGAGCATCTGACAACACTGATGGAAATAAGCATTTTTCTACTTCATTGCATGTCTCTACCTTTTACCCCTCCACAGTAGTCCTTAAAATCTGCTGTGCAGTAGCTGACCAAAATAATGCAATTTAAATACTTTGGGAGCCTGTATCCTCCCTCTGCTTGGCTTCCCCGTTCTGTGGGCTGGCTGCGCTGTTTTGTTCTTTATCTCAGTTAGCTGCTGGGGTAGGCAGCAGATACATTTCTAATGTGAGAAGGTGGCAGGAGCTGACGTTGTTATTACTGCGTTTTGAATACATTGCCGTCTGGTATTTTCCTGTGTCTGGAGCGCTTTGAAGAGCTTGAGAACCAGTTGTGTGCGCTTTTTGAAGTCCTTCCTCTTGAGTGAGGAAGGAATTCAAACTGGTTGTCCCTGCTGATGTATGAACCTGAGAGCTTTTCCTTAGGACTGCATCCTAAAAAATGGATATGAAGGGATACAGTGACACAACGGCCACCCTGCTGTGTTTCTTCTTTTCCTTTTCTCCTTCTCCGTGCAACTCACTGAGGAGCAGCAAGGCCATACCTGCAGCATTGCTGGGATTGCCACATAAAAGAGGTGGCCTTAACCCTAAGAGTTGCTGGTGGTGAGACTCCTCCTGCGTTTTTGATGCTTGAAACAGCTAAATTGTGTAAAGTCATGCATAGTAACTTGAATGAAGCAAGATAAAATCAAGAGGAAAGGAAACAGGACCCAAGGGCCTTTAGCATGCCCTTCCTAAGCCTGCATACAAAAGATATGTAGAAATTCTTATTAAAGATCAGCCCAAGTCTGCTTTTACACCTCTGATCTGAATATCACAGTTTCAAAGCGGCGGGATTGGTTTGACTTTTCAGCTGGTAGAAGAGAGAGAGGGAGGTGAAAAATGTCTGATTCACCAGTTCGTACATATCCAATATTGTCTTGTCATGTTAGGCTTCGTTGCCTTTTGAATATGCATGATTGCAACTTCCCCTTGGCTTAATGCTTGGAACGAGCCAGCATTGCAGAACTGCCAAAAGGGCTTTAAAGCTGTTTCAAAAGCTGTCTCAGAAGCGTTTTTCTGGTAGATCAAATGGGCATCATTTAGTTTGTTTGAAGTTTTGACCAGAGAGACGTAAGCTGTAATCTGTCGGTGGAGGTGCATGTCAGGCTCTGCTCTCACCTTTCCCCCACCCACAAAGTATTTTTTGGTTATTTTTCAAAAATACAGATATTTGACCTCCCTGTCTATTTTAAGACCACTGATGCTGCCGTGCAGGGCCAGCAGCAGGGAGCCCACCAGGCCGGGGCTCTCCCTCCTCACAGTGGTGGCGAGAAGCAGCCGTGCTCGTTGGGAGCTTCATTTGTGGCTCTAGGGCAGGTGGAAATGGGGAAAATGAAAGAGGGAGGGATGGAAATGACGCGTGAAATGTGAACGTGCTGGCTCCATCACAAGGTTACAGTCCAGATATAAATATTTAAAGTCTTTCATTCAGTGTAACCAAATCCATGTTCCGTCACAACGTGAATTTCACTTCATATAAATAAATAACCCCAAAGTTATGTAGGAATAATCCACATTTAGTCATTTTGGCACCACTTTCCCATGATGTTTTACCACTCTTAGACCCCACACTACTGGCAGCATAGCTTCTCAGCCAGCTCCTCACCAGCCGAGCCGGTAGCTTGCAGCGATCTCGGCGGTGACATTCAGCAACAGGCTGCTCCCAGCCGCTCCGTTGTTTGGCCTGGCTTAATCACGGTGCTTTGAGCAGGTTTGGGGTTGTGGTCAGGCGATGCAGAGTGTATTTTGAGGAGCTGAGCGGAGTGCCCTGTGCGCTATGTCCTGGGGTGACACCACTATCTAGGCTGATGGTGGTGGCTGTGACTACTCGGTCTTTTGAAGCAGAGATATCAGCTGGATGGATATCTTTGGTGTGCGTGGTAGTATGCCAAGCAGATACACGAAACTGATTTGCCACGTGATGGGAGGTGGAACTTGAAAACAACAGCCACATTTCCAGCCCTGAGCTGTTTAGTTGGTTTTCCTTTGTTGTCTTCCTGCATTTTATTACAGCTGCAAAAATATATGTTCCTCCAGTAGAAGACAGGCACCTATACATTAGTCAAGTCCCCGTGCAATTACCAGTATAATAAACCCAGGAAACTTCAGGAACTTTTTCTCAAAACCATAAAAAAAAGCAACAAAACTAAAGATCTCCTGAAGGTGGTAGTTGGCCAGGTGGAGATCTGATGGCCTCGTGTACATACATGGAAGCCACGAAGCTCCCAAGATCTCTTCCCTCCCAGCTGTGACAGCGACTGCAGCATTGGTGAGCAAGTTGCATCACTTCTGCTCAGTTTCCGTGTTAAATGGTTTCCTCTATTAACTAGCCAAGTGGTTTGTTTCCTCTGGAGAACTTCATCAGGAAGCTGCCAAACCTGACTTACAGTGGAGTCTGCCTCGTTTCTGACTAGTCTTCTTGAAGTTCGTGGGTGTGCTTGTTAGGCTGTAATTAGACTTTGTTATGTGTAAGCAGCATCAGGCTATAAACATAGTATCCTTCTAAGATGAGTGCTGCTTAAATAACGCGTAACACGCTGTTTTGTCTATCCAGTCCAGTTTAAATCCTGTAAGCCTTCAAAATGAAACACTGTATTGTATGGCTGTAATAATTTCCTGCAAGTAGCAGCTATTTCATAACGTCATTTATACCTGCGCTATACTTGGTAAAAACACATGTATTATGTTCTGATGTTTCCTTTACTTAATAATACACTTCTTAATTCAAAATACTTTTTTATTCAAATATCTTTCTTTTGCAAATTAGCTCTTCCTGTTTGCTGCTGGCCTCCAGTCCTTACTCTCATCTTGCCTATCAGTGTTCTCTCCAAAGCAATTAGTTCTTACATTCCCTGCTATACGTCCTACAAACATTTTCATATGTGACCTAAAATCAGACTAGATATTTCCAACTTTGCATCAGCCAGACCTGCTGAGGGAATCAATCCTGTTTTGTTTCTTCCTCAGTTCTGCCTTCCTTCTGCTTCCCAGGTTTCTCTCCGAAAGCTGGGGTGTGTGCAGTGCCTTTTTCTATCTCTGTGCCCTTTCACAGTGCTTGGAAAAACGCAGAAGGGTCAGGCGGTGTCAGCTGCCCTTCCCTTGCTGCCTCACCTGCTGTGGGCTGGCTCTGCTGCCGCCTGTAGCAGTGACGGCTTGTCCTGAGCTGGCTCCGGGAACTGATCTGGCTAAAAAAAAAAAAAGGAAAAGGGGCAGGCTTTCTTCATCGTTTTCAGATCCTTTCTGCATACCTGTGAGCCGCTGAGCTGATATAGACATTACTTAAGCCAGCATACTGCTGATGCTTCGCAAAGTGAGGCGGTGAGCTGAGGTTATGTGTAATGAACTTGCTGCAGGTTTCAACATTTCTGTGCATAGTTTCAGACCCTACCACTATTTACATGTGCTTTTAAGAAAGTAAATATGGTTAGCGTAACCTATTCCTTATGTGCACTTGGGGTTGCTCAGGACAATGTACCCTTGGCTGCCAGCTCCCTGCGAACAGGCTGAATGTCTTCAAGAAGCACAACCCCAAACACACTTTTGTTCCTGAGCATGTTCCCAGAGGAGCAGCTGTTCCCTCTCCTTTTGGAGAGGCCCAGATTGGCTTCTTCAGGGATGAAAATGGGAAGAAGTGTGCCAGGGCAGATCTCTGCACATGGGTGTGCAAGAAGGGGGAGCAAGGCCCCTATGGTGCTTGCTGTGTGCTTGTGGGCCTGATCCTTGCTCTATGCCAGCCTCTAAAGGAGGGAAGGCTGTGAACTGAGTGGGTTTCCACATTCCCCTCAGGCCCTGAACACAAGAGGAACAAAACCTGCCCCAAGATGACTATTATCATTTTTTTGTTAAAGGTGTAAAAATTGCCACAAAGTTTTTAGTGTTACCCAGAGGGTTTAGAGGGCACCTTGAACACAAAATTCAGCTGTTTGAAGTTGGTTTTCATTGAAGTTGTATGTGCGTCTCCAAAATTTCCAGGTGTTTAGATATTTGCTTAACAAAGAAGCTTGTTTTGTGTGAGCTAAGCCCAATACCCCAGATTTGCTTTCAGGAGAATGAGCTACCTCCTCATCCTGAGGACTAATTATGGGGCCTTTCTGTTTTCTCAGGAGTCTCATCCCCATAGAATAAATATTGCATTTTCAGAGCACATTTCCTGGCTCAGAACATCAGCTGTTGGGATCAGCTATTGTGGTGCTGTTGTCTGCCCCTCGGGGCTGCTCCTGCCTGACTGCACGGGGGAGAAAAGGGAGAAATCGCTGCGGCTTGCAGAGATGCTTTGCCCTAATTATTATTCTTCGGGGAGAAGCCATGGTCCACCTTAGCACACAAAAACCATGTGTTTGTGTAGTGTACGCTCATGGGGGTCCAGGTGGAGAAACAGCCCCTGTTCAGGTATAAGCACCACTTCTAGTGTAACTACTCAAGGTGCAAATGTTATCAAATTGTTTCTGGTTTTGCCCTTGCAAGTCTTTATCGTTTGTGCAGCAGTGGGGTAGTTTGAAGTTTGTTTTTACTATGTTAAGTAAAAATAGGACATGTACACTTTGATAGGCAGTTAAGGGAACAGAAGCACTGTGTTTTTTATTTTCCGCAATTTAAGCACAGTAAAATGCTGTCAAATAAGGTCTATCAGGATCCCTTGACTCTGATGAGGCCCTTTGCTTGCATTTTTCTTCCCTGCTAAGCTGCTTGCTATTCCAGCGAGCTCCCAATTTTTGCATGCTGTGAAGTAACGAAGCAGAACATTAAATCTTTTAAATCCTGAGAGTGGCGGCAATCTACTGAGCACTGCACAGCGCTCTTGTCAGTGAAGAATGCGTGCATATTCTCTACATTGTAATCCCCCAAGTGTGAAATTAGATCTGCTACCAATTTCTTTCTATTTTTTTCTTTAATTCTATTTCATATCAAATATAATATGTAGTTTAATCTCCCTATCTGTTTCTGGGTATACAAAGCAAGGGATTACCCTTTTGGTAAGTAGATTTCTGCTCTTTTTTTCCAGTGATACAGCTTAATAGTACAATTTACATAGAAGGAATGGTAGTGTGAAGAATTAGAGGCTTTTTTTCCTCCCTTTATTCTTACATTGGTAGATATTCAAAAGGAGCTCTGGTGTCAGTCCTTCACAGCCTTATTTGTATATATAAAATCTGCTTTAGTAGCATGTGTGATGAAAGTTGGTCTTAACGAGTGCTTTCAAAACACTACTTTACTAAACATAAACATAATTTTATATACATTTAAAATTTCAGTAGTACAGTCATACCAGTGTGTCTTAAATAGTTCTTCTCATTTACCATGTTTTTGTTCAGTTAACTCATGGTTGATTTGAGTCTTTCTTTGCCCCAAGTTTGAACAAGTCAGTAAGTTTTTTTTCTGTCTGTGTCTTCAGCTGTGACTTGAGACGAGTGCTTACCTGGCATGTTGTGGTGCAATGCGAGCCTGGTGAGTGAGTGAGTGTGCAGTAAAATCACTAGAATAGTAATGCTTGAGGCTCAGAGCGGGGCCAGGAGGAGCAGGGAGAGTCGGTGAGTAACTGACATGAGTCACAGAGGTACCCTTATCTGCAAGGATAAAAGTATACAGCAGGAGGGGAAAGACACGAATGAGATTGAGTTGGATTAATTTGAATAAACGGATCCAGTGGGGTAGATAGCTTAAGCAACAGAACTTGCTCACACCATGAAGCCCTTATGTTAGGAAAGATGGAGAAGGTTCAGGTTCCTGTATGGAAAGCTGAGCTACTTGGAGATGTTCAGCAGAGGATACAGCAGGTAGTGTTTGTTGTGAATGTGTAATGAGTTAGCAAATTTGACGTACGTCTGCTGGGATTCCCATTTGTTGGAGCAGAGGAGGACTCAGGGAAAAGGTGCTGATTTCCATGTCTCTTAGCACGGGTGTCAGTAGTGCCATTGCTGGCTGCAGTTGTTTGTTGGGAAAGAACTAATTTTGCATCTGTGTACATTAGGTTTCATGTTTGGAAATAATAGGAGTGTATTGCTGGTCCATGCTTATTACAGGTAGATTTAAATAAAGGGATATATTTTTGACATTTAGCTGACTAAACAGAAGTTGAGCATGCGTTCATGCTTTAAAAGAACAAGTTGTCCTTGCTGTTCTGACTAAGCTAGCTTTTTCATCTGAAAGTGAAGTCAGTTAAAAAAGAATTGTCAAAGCCTACACAATACACAAGGTCTGCTGCCATAGAGAAACCTGAGTATTCTTGGTTTTAAATTAATGTGTTTACTCACTGATTTATCTTCAGTAAAAATGTAGGAAGTAGAAAGTGATGAAGATGCAAGGGACTTTGATGTAATGAATCTTGGAAGTACAGGTGAGAATATGAAAAACTTAAACTTCCTTATGCCAGTAAACTCATGGAGACTGCAGACTAAGACTAGCAAAAACAACCAACCAACCAAAACCAAAAACCACCACCACACAACAATGAACACTTCTGCTTCAGGCTGATTTGCAAGAATATTTTTCATGTCTTTTAAAATAATAATTAAAAGCTTTAAGTGTTTGTAGATACCCTTGTTGGAGGGCCATCTAAGCTGTTATATTTGGAGTCTTCTGTGACCCTCTAATACCAGTTCTGTGCTACATCTAGGGTAGAATGAAGGTGAATGCTTTGCCTTGCTATGGCCTGGCATGTTCTTTTGTGAAAATTGCAAACATGTGAAATGTTGGAATTTCTGTTAAGAAGCTGCACTCTGGGCTCTCACCTCCATTATCTTTAATCTGGGTGAAAATGTCTAAACAACTACTCCGACATGGCAGTCGTCACCCAAATGTTTACATTGTGCTGCAAAGTAGAGGGAAGCACATGAAAAAAATCCCATAACTTGAGATTTATTTGACATACAGGTGTGTGTGGTTTTAGGATGTTGCTGCATCCCTTGTTTCCTGGAGAGTCCTCTGTGTTGATACAATAATTGTGGCATTTGTCTCCTCTGTGAATCCTGTTGCTGTTAGCAATGCTTTTTTGGCTTCCAGAGGCAGAAAAAAAGAAGAACCCTTCTCTTTAAAATTCCTTGAGACAGCAAGATCAGAGTGGAGCAGAGCTGCCTGTTTATCACTTTCCGTGCAGAGAGATGCTGCGCTGACTGCTTCCTCGCTTCCTGCTGTGGCCCACTGCAGTGACTTGCCTGTGCTCATGTTCGTTAGTGGAGTTCTTGCTCATGCTTAATAAAGTTAAGGCTTTTGATGCTGTTGGAAAGACCGTGTGGTTGAGGGCCCTCAGCTGCACAGATTTGGCCATAGCTGGAGTACAATGAAGCTGTACTTGTTTGCTTACTTTTTGCCCCAAAGGTTTGGAGCATCGCAATAACGTAGGTATGCCTTCGCGTTAGGCATATCTTATACTTGGGATGTTTTAAAACAGCAAGGAAATGTGGTGAATCTCATTGTTTATATTATTTTATTATGGACACAGTCTATCTAGAGACATTCACACCAAGAAAAAGAAAGAGAGGTCAGCCAGGTGCAAGAAACTCTGTATGTTTGGTATGCTTTGTAATCTAAACAATTTCATTTTAAGAACTTGATTTAAAGACTTTCAAAGCTTTCCTTCCTCCATTTTGAGGCATTTCATTATTTTTCACAGTGAATAGAATCATAGAATCATAGAATCATAGAATATCCTGAGTTGGAAGGGACCCTTAAGGATCATCAAGTCCAACTCTCGACACCGCACAGGTCTACCCAAAAGTTCAGACCATGTGCCTAAGTTCACAGTCCAATCTCTTCTTAAATTCAGACAGGCTCGGTGCAGTGACCACTTCCCTGGGGAGCCTGTTCCAGTGTGCAACCACCCTCTCTGTGAAGAACCCCCTCCTGACGTCCAGCCTAAATTTCCCCTGCCTCAGCTTAACCCCGTTCCCGCGGGTCCTGTCACTAGTGTTAATGGAGAAAAGGTCTCCTGCCTCTTGACAACCCCTTACGAGGAAGTTGTAGACTGCGATGAGGTCTCCCCTCAGCCTCCTCTTCTCCAGGCTGAACAGGCCCAGTGACCTCAGCCGTTCCTCGTACGTCTTCCCCTCAAGGCCTTTCACCATCTTCGTAGCCCTCCTCTGGACACTTTCCAACAGCTTCATGTCCTTTTTATACTGTGGTGCCCAGAACTGCACACAGTACTCGAGGTGAGGCCGCACCAGCGCAGAGTAGAGCGGGACAATCACCTCCCTTGACCTACTAGCGATGCCGTTCTTGATGCACCCCAGGATACGATTGGCCCTCCTGGCTGCCAGGGCACACTGCTGGCTCATATTCAACTTGCTGTCTACCATGACCCCCAGATCCCTCTCTTCTAGGCTGCTCTCGAGCGTCTCATCGCCCAGTCTGTACATGCAGCCAGGGTTTCCCCGTCCCAGGTGCAGGACCCGGCACTTGCTCTTATTGAACTTCATGCGGTTGGTGATCGCCCAGCTCTCCAACCTGTCCAGATCCCTCTGCAAGGCCTTTACGCCCTCATTTGAGTCCACAACTCCTCCAAGTTTGGTGTCATCAGCAAACTTGCTCAAAATACCCTCTATTCCTACATCCAGATCATTTATAAAAATATTGAAAAGTACCGGCCCTAAAATGGAGCCTTGAGGGACCCCACTGGTGACCGCCCGCCAGCCTGACGCAGCTCCATTTACCATAACCCTTTGGGCCCTGCCCGTTAGCCAATTGCTCACCCATCGTATGATGTTTTTATTTAGCTGTATGGTGGACATTTTGTCCAGTAGGATCCTATGGGAAACCGTGTCAAAAGCCTTGCTGAAGTCCAAAAAAATCACATCAGCTGGTTTCCCTTGGTCCACCATACGGGTGATCTTATCATAAAAGGAAATCAGGTTAGTTAGGCAGGACCTACCCTTCACAAACCCATGCTGGCTGGGACCAATGACTGCTTTGTCCCCCAGGTGCACCTCAATAAGTCCGAGAACCAACTTCTCCATGATTTTACCAGGCACTGACGTGAGACTGACAGGCCTGTAATTGCTAGGGTCTTCTTTCTGACCCTTCTTGAAAATTGGCACAACATTTGCCAGCTTCCAGTCTACCGGGACCTCTCCAAATTCCCAGGATCGTTGAAAAATAATTGAAAGAGGTTCCGCGATGACGTCCGCCAGCTCTTTCAGCACCCGGGGATGAATCCCATCCGGACCCATGGACTTGTAGGGATCCAGGTGGAGTAGCAAATCCCGCACACGTTCAGGGTCAGTTGGGAGTTTGTCATCCCCACCATCCCGGTCCTCCAGCTCAGGGCACCCTGGGTCCCGAAGCCCATCATCGGCATTGAAGACAGAGGCAAAGAAGGCGTTAAGCGTCTCTGCTTTGCCTACGTCATCGTCTGTGAGGAGACCTTCCCTATCAAGGAGCGGCCCTATGTTTTCTTTAGTTCTCCTTTTTCCATTTACATATCTAAAAAAACCCTTTTTATTTTCTCTCACAGACACAGCCAGCTTCAACTCTAGCTGTGCTTTGGCCACTCGAACTTTCTCCCTACAAACACGAACAGCATCCCTGTATTCTTTCCATGACGCCTGGCCCTCCTTCCAGTAGCGAAACACTCTCTGTTTCCGCCTAATCTCCATTAGAATGTTCCTGGTCAGCCACGCCGGCCTCCTGCCCCGCCTGCCTGACTTGCGATATTTTGGAATTGCCTTATCTTGTGCTTCTAGGAGGCATCGCTTAAAGAGTGACCAGCACTGGTGGACATCGAGGCCTTCAAGAGCAGTTTCCCAGGGGACCTTGCTGACTAGTTCCCTGAGCAGCCTGAAGTCCGCTTTCCCCATATCTAGGGATGAGGTTTTGGTGGCACTTTTCCTTCTGTCACCATAAATTTTGAACTCAACCACTTCATGGTCGCTATGACCGAGGCGGCCACCAATCACCACATCTCCCACCAGACCCTCTCTGTTTTCTAGCAACAGGTCTAGGAGGGCACCTTTCCTAGTTGGCTCCGTTAGCACCTGTACCAAGAAGTTATCATCTAGGTGCTTCATGAACCTCCTGGACTTGCTCGTGTCAGCCGTGTGGCACTCCCAGTTAACGTCCGGCAAGTTGAAGTCCCCCATAAGGACAAGGGGAGTTAATCTCGAGGCCTCTCTTAGTTCTGTAAAGAATAATTTATCGGTGCTATCATCCTGGCCAGGCGGTCTGTAATAGACTCCCACAACTACATCCCCTTTATTCGTTCGTCCCTTGATCCTTACCCAGAGGCTCTCAACTTTGCCATCGCCGACCTGAAGTTCCACACAGTCCAGCCCCTGCTTCACATACATCGCCACCCCACCACCTCGCCTACCCTGCCTGTCCCTCCTGAAGAGCCTGTAACCATCTATCGCAACACCCCAGTCACAGGACTCATCCCACCAGGTTTCGCTTATGCCGATGATGTCGTAGTTGCGGGACTGGGCCAGGACTTCTAGCTCATCTATTTTATTCCTCATACTGCGTGCGTTTGTGTAAAAGCACTTCAGGTGCGTCTCCTTACACTCAGCACCTTGTGGATCTGACCAAAGGACCCCACTGGCACACAGCCCCTCTGATTCCAGCGTACCATCCCTTAGGTCTTCACCGGCGCGCCTGGTTTTAGCCCCTTCCCCCTTCGACTCTAGTTTAAAGCCCTATCTATCAGCCCTGCCAACTCCTGACCTAAGATCCTTACCCCTCTCCGAGAGAGGCGCATCCCATCCGGTGCCGTCAGGCCCGGTGTAGCATAGACCTTCCCATGATCAAAGAAACCAAAATTCTGCCGGTCACACCAGTCTCGAAGCCACGAGTTTATGTGAACAGCACGCCTTTCAGCTTCGATCCCCCCTATCGGAATACATCAATAAACTTGTTGGATGAATCTTCCAAATCTTAATACATTACCATTTTAATTGGAAAATGAATAAAAAGCTGACGGTCATAACCAGGGGCAAAAACAGATATGAAAGAAGTGAGAATCCTCAGAGGGGCTCTGGCCCTTCCTGAAGTAGCCTTTGCTTTGCACTTTAGCAACACGTTCAAATTATTCATATAGAAAGTTCAGTATGGATAATAACCATTCGGTGCTCCTTCAGTGATGGACTTTTGAAGAAAAAAAAAAAAAAGAACTTTGCAAAAGCTGGTAGCTTTTGAAAACAGTTTTTGAATGTTTGTAGATACCCTACACAAAAAACACAAAGTTGCCCTTAGATGGACATAGTCTTGTCGCTAATAATGTTGAGAACCTGGGAGTGCCTCCAGTGATCCTACTGCTTTATGAATGGTCTAGTCTTAGTTGTGCCAAAATTAATCAGAGTTTTGCCACTGGCCTCAGTGGAAGTAGGGTACGCCTCTAATTATTTGAGCTTTACTTCAATTAAGTTTGGTAGTAATTGCAAAGCTGAAGCGCAGGCATAGAGTTGGAAAAACAGACATGAAGCTCTGGCCCTTTAGAAATTAACTGACTTGTATTGTGGGTTTCCTCACAGAGTTTTTTAATAATCTACTTAATGGAGATAACTACTGTTCTTTAGTTTTTGGTTTGTAATGTGGAGGAAATGATACCATAAATCAGAAGGTGCTCAAGGGGCTTCAGTTACTAATACTCTCTAATGGAGTGTTAGATTGTTTTGATTGAAGCATGGTGTGGACATGTAGATAGATTATTGAGTCTGTTGTACTCTAATAATAAAGTTATCTCTTCCCTAAATACTAATCCAGTAATGGAAACACAGCAGAAAGAAATCTTCTTTGTTAGCAGACGGCATATTTAAGCAGGTACCAATTAATTCTGCTCTCCTATTTGTGGCTGGGTGGTGGTTTCAGACAGTGGCATCTTCTTCCTTGATGATCCATATGGTGATTTGCTTTGTATTTTTTTCCATGTACTGTAGGAAATTAAAGAGCTATGGTTCCACCTTCATAGTATTGATGTACAGTATATGATACGTTTCTTTGTAGAAAATGACATGCTGTTGCATGTTGTCAATGCCACGCCGTGCTGACCTGATTGTACTGTATCTCTTCTATAAGAAAAGAAGAACAGAGGTCCAGCAGGCGTTGCAGTGGTGATCTGGTGCACTCATGCAAATCTGGGGCTTAGAGACGTGTCTGTGACCTGCTCCTTGCCCATAGCCTGCACAGGGAGCAGGGCCCAGCTCGAAGACCAGTCATTAGGGTAAAAGAGCGTCTTCAGTGGCTAGGCTCTGAAGACTTTCTCTGTGGCTTTAGAAAAAGGACCATATTGAGGGAAGCTGTGGTGGGTTTTGCTCTACATGTCTGTGAATTAATGTGAAAGTTATGAGACTCACAGAGACCACCAGCAAAATGTTGCATCCCTTTGACTACTTGCTCTGGCCATGCTGTGGTGACACCTGCATATTCTACAGTCCTGACACCCACAAAAACTGTCTCTTTAAAAAGAAATAAGAAGTTTAAAAATAGCACATGAATGTTTGGTTTGGTCTACTTGGTTTTGCTGGGTTGTGTCCAGCAAGGGTCCTTGTGCAGCTTGGTGGAGGGCACCAGTAGGAGCGGCTGTGGTGGTGGCTGTTGAAGCCATGTGGCCGCCAAACATCGAGTCACGGCTTAAATATAGCTCACGCTGCACTAATACTTAGTTTAATTTATTTTGGCTTCCCCAGAGAAAGTCATTTGTTATGAAAACCTAAATGTAATAACATTGCTTGACTAATTCCTCCCTCATTAACCACGTGGTGTGCAGTAGGGAATGGAGGAGCCGCTCGAGCTGGGTGAGCCCATTTTTCCCGAAGCACGCTTGATCTCAGGAATCTGTGAGGCTGAGCTAGTGATACCTCTGCTTTTCGGTAGCCTGCATTGAGGTATACATTGAAGTTATAAAGGAATGCTCATTTCCAGTTAATTTTAATAGGAATGCTTCAATAATTTAAAATGCTTGAAAAAGATCTTTTCAGAAGACAGCTTTATTGCTGCATTAAAGCTCAGTGCCACCATCCACATTCTTGGGACACCAGGTAGCAACAAGGTTTTGCCACAGATGTCACAAAATTGGATGTGCTTTGAGTCTCTTAGTGACCTTCAGCATGGCAGTGAGTTTTGGCAGCGCAGAACGTCTCACAGCATACAAGTAGCTTTAGAAAAGTTCTTTTAAAACAAATGTCTTCATTTTCAGGTGTAGATAAACGCTGTTTTTTTTTTTTTTTTTTTTTTTTTTTTTCTCTATGGAGTGGAAAAGAGGGAAGAAATGCATTTCTTTACATAAGAAGTGTTCTGGGTTTAAAAATCTTCTACAAATGCGTTTATGCCTTCAACACCAGGAATGGAGATGCCCTCCATTTGCAAATGTGCCTGTTGTTAACTGTTAATTTTAAGAAGGATGAACCAAATTAGAGGTCGGCGGTAACTGTATGAAGTGGAAAAATTGAACAGAACCGGTCTTAATGCTTCCCCTTATAGCTGTGGGAAATACATGATCTTATCTGTGGCAGTGGTTGGCTACCAATATATCCAGTAACTACGGTGGTTACAAACAGATACAACAGAAACACGTTTTCCTGACTAAATGTGAATTTCGTTGGGAATCCGTAAGGATTGCAATGAACATGCATTTTTGAAGAAGATTAAGTAAACAAACAGAAAGATAAAAAGGTTGCTTGGCAGTCTGACAGCCTGCTGGAGTTTCTGCTGACTCTCCCGAGTTTCCACTGTGATCTCTTTCCTTTGAAAACAGGATGGACGGGTTCAAAATGATCTGGCTGTCTAAGTGAGCCTCTTCTCACTGTCCCAGTAAATGAATTTTGATTAAAGGGATGCTTTGAGCAAAGGCAGTGACAGATTTATGCTCGGCAAAGCCTTACCTGATGACCTGAGTCTCTAGGCCTGGAATTATTCTATATTTAGAAGGGGACAATTAAACGTAGCAGGAGCAACCGAGGGCTTTTTATTACAGCAGCGTGGCATTTCTGATGCTGCAGATAAAAGCAGCACTTTGGCTTACGGATGAAAACTTGACACTTTTTTTTTTTGTGTGTGTATAAAAGCCAGGTGAGAGAGTCCAGGCACACAGATTCTAACCAAAGTGTGCGTCCTTTTGATTTTGTAATAGGTTTTAAACCAAGCGTAAAGAACAACAGACAATGCCGCTGAGTAAACTTAATTCAATAAATGGTTGGAAGAACTGCTGTAAGAAAGTGAATAATAAAACGAGGCAGGGACTATAACTCTATAACGCCTTATTTTTTAAATGCTAGTGTTTAGATACAAGCCTTCAAAATGCACATTTAAAATAGAGTCAAACTAGTTCCAGTGTTCTCACACTTCCTTGCTCCAGATGAGGGAGATTTGTCAACTGAAGCGTATGTAGGAGTGTTTGTAAGGATGGGATCGAATGTTTCCTGCGTTCCAGGGGCAGCATCTCCTTTTGGATGGCTTCTTTGTTTAGCATCTTTGTGCATTGGATTTCACCTCCTGGGTAGATTTAAATAGCATGCAGTAAATAAGAGGAATGGAAAGTGTATCTATCTGTGTATATGGATAAATAGACCTAGCAGATATCTGATGGAAGCAATCTCCTGCAGAGAGAAGATGCTGACTGAATACACTCCAATCTTGCATATTGATTTTTGCATGTGTGTGTTCTATAGCACAGTAAAAACCTTTGATAAAATCATCTGCCCATTGATTACTTTCATGTTCAGTAAGGCATTTTGTGGAACTGTGTATCAATCACAAGGATGGTGAGCTATTAGTAGTATTTTCTTATTTAGTGGCAGTTAAAACACTTTCATTAATATTTGTAAAAATGTGCAGTTGTAGGTTCATTATCTGTTGCTATCAATTCTTCCACTGGATATTATGGTTTGGAGTCAATATGAATTGATGGTTTTGATTTTAGGGTCTGAAATGAAATATTTGTCCCCTCTGCCTCAGTTCTTCCCCAAGAGATTTTCAGGTATGTAACTGTGTGTTTTAGCTGGCTTAGAACACTATCCACAAAGGCTGTTGTAAATCTGGAAATTACTACATTTGGATATTTTTAAAATTTGGATTCATTTCAGAACTAGTACAGTGCTCGTGGAAGTTTTGACTACTGTGGGTGTATGTAAGTGGGATGTTGTATGGCTGTGTAGTTGTCCAGATACTTGATGTATTTGCTACGTTGGTGCTGCCCGGCCCGGAGCAGATACCAGTGAGAGGAGGTGGCAGAGATGGAGGGTGAGCACCACGTCTGCAGCGATGCCCATGGGGAAGGTGATTTCTTCTCCTGTGCTGCTCAGAGCTCTGATGCAGCAGGAGGGGAGGCCAGGCCGGCCTCCTTGCAGGGAGACTGGCCTCTGCGGTGCCAGGAGAGGTTCTTGCTTCCCACCTGGAGGCCATCAGCGGATCCCCTGTTTCTGCTGCAGTGCGTCCAAGTTTAAAAAGCCTGGAGTTCCTTGAGCCCATCGTTTGGTAAGAGGACAAGCTATTTTTACATGCAGTATGTAAGGCCAGAACTGCACAGTCCAAGAGTATTACAAGAAAGTGTTGGTATGCGTAAAAAAATATATGTATGACCGAGTTTATATTAATGCATTTATGTGAAAAGTCGTTCTTAGGAAAGAGCTCATATTGCATCGAGGCCAGGTTTAAATAATGAACTCCAAGAATCTCCCGTTACTGATGAGTTTCTTATATAGTGCTATTGTAATTTTTGGAAGAGAAGCAGGAGTGACTTCATTCGAATCAAGGGGTATGGCTTTTTTCCACCGTCTCCTGTAACTAGTCTGAGAGAGAGAAGCACATGTTCTCAGTGCACCTTCCCAAATTTCTGAGCGTCCACGGTCACAAAGCCCTCATTGAAATGTGGCAGTCCTTTTCAAATTACTACAAATGTAAAATGAATTACCAAGTTTTAGTAAAGTGTATGTTCTGCTCGGCAACACTTTCTTTCTCGTCAGCATGGCAAAAAAATAATGCAGCAGTCAGGCTGGTGTGCAGTTTGCAGGAATACGCCAGGCCTTCATAACCAGAACTGTGTTCGTTTTAGTTCCATGAGTGTCCCCAAAAGGGAAGAAGTAAGCAGGGTAGTGCAGTGTGAGCATAGCCATGTTTTCCAGAATTTCTGCAGTGTGCAATAGTAACACTCCTGCTTACTTGTCCTGTAGAAAATGTGTTGATAATGTGAGTGATCGTCTCTGAGAGGAGCAACAGATGAGGGGGAACACTGAAGGGAAGGGAGGGAGAAATGGTAGCAGGGATGCTACTTTGAGCAAAGAGTAAGAAGATCCTTGTATTTAACGAGCAGGAGATGGGAGCCGTGTAAGGAGATGGGTAGGTGGTAAAATGAAGACTTGTTTTCAGGGATTTTCTGCATCAGAGGTGAGGAGGTTGGCACAAAGGAAGCTTCACAGGGGTGGGAAGACTAAGTGTGAAGGTTGACGGACATGATGTGAGAGGTCTAGGGAAGCTGTGCAGAGTCTGACCTGGGTTATTTTGTCACAAGTGCCCAGTTCTTTCCCGGCTGCATCGAGTGGGCTGGGGTGTGCAAGAGCTTCAGCTCTGGTTGCTACAGCTCTGTTGGAGAGTAGGATTTGTCTCCACAAGAAACCCCATTTCAGCGTTCAGCCCCTTTGCATGAAGTTGCATGCTTTCTGTGAAGCCAGTGGAAAATCAAGGCATTTAAATTGGGGGTGGGGTGTGTGTGGGGGTATAGCAGATTTCCAGGTATGGAAAGGATGGGATGAGAGTTTTCTGTGCAGTGCTGTATTACCACGTCACCAGCTGCTCTTCGGATATGGGAGGCACATTGTCTTTAAAAGAAAAAAAAAATATTTTTACAGGATCGTTTGGGGAGCCGGCTGCCGGCTTCTTAGGGGCAGAGGTAGGGCCGTACTGCCGAGAACTAGAAAAGGGAATATAATAAAAACCAGGCTGAAATGACATCATTCTTTGCTGTTTCATAAGCATGTGCTGCATGTGTGGACAGTGCACAGATGTTTTGCTTTGATAACTTGCTGTGTAGGTTTATGGCCACAGAACGTCAGTAATTAACGAGGCTGGATGTATTTTGAACTGCAGGAGATCCTGTGTAAGCAGGTAGCAGATTTTAGGTTACATCTCTGCAACGTTTAGGGTATTCTGGTCAGAAAACCTAACTACTGTAATACCCACTCTTTTAAGTATTATTTTCTTTTTGATTACTTTTCTTTCTCCTTTTTGAGTTGCACGTTGTTTCCAGACATTATTTTCACTGTGATGAAGACCATTTTCATTTTCTTTCTACATTCTTTTTTCTTTTTAGCTGCAGTATGTCTGGAGGTGTTTTGATCCCGTCCTCTTGCTAGAAAGTCAGAGCAGTAAACTTTGAATCCGTTTCTTTCCATCAGGATTTCCTGCCGACAACGTCTGATACAAAAACAAAATAAAAATTTAAAAAAGATGAAGTCTCTGGAGAGCTTTCTAATGTTTTGTCGTAGTTTACTCCTGTGTTCCAGACTAGACTTCTATTGTGTCTAAGAGCAGGATTGATGCACGCTGCATGGATCTGCTGATTGCTAGAGAACAGCTTTGCTAAATTACCATAACACATGCCGTAGGTTTCTCCCTTTTATGGTCTCGGTTACAAATAGTTTTCTAACTCTAGTGTGGTTTGGTGACTGTATTCTGCTTTTAAATAGACATTCAACATATGTGTTTCTGCTTTAACAAAGAGCCAACAAGCCAGAGATCAAATCAAAAAATCATTTTTCAGTTTGACCATATAATCCTGCTAAATGGAGTTTATTTTTCCTTGTGTGTCTTTTCTCATTTGCCAAAGTTTCTGTTCTTTAATATTATCCCCAAGTTTTCTAAGAACCTCCCAGTCAAATGACCAGGACTCTATTTTAATCTTTTGTGTTGATGATTCAAAAATGCCATAAATCAAGAAGAAACAGGAACTAAAAGGTAACGTAAATATAGTGGAGATGGTAGTTGTAGCAGGCTGCTTCAGTGATGAACCAACTGTGGTTTAGAGTAGAGCAGAGCTTGTGTTTCTTCACAGATTTGTCTTTCAGACCAGTGAAAGAGATCAGTAGAACGGATGAAATTATTTGTTTAATATCATGAAAAGAAGGCTGCACAGAGTTCTCAAAAAAAAAAAAGAAAAAAGAAAAAAGAAACCACCCCAAAATAAAAACAAAGCCAACAAAACCAAAAATCCCAACAAAGTCAAACAAATTATCATGTCCAAATACCCCAGACCTGTAAAATCCTGTGCCTTCAAAGATGCCTTAAGTCAGAGAGCTTACATAGGTGAGGACTGGCTTGCAGTCCTCTTTCACCCCCAAATTCTAAGTAGATTGTAGCATCTGGCCTTGGGCAAAGGGTCATCTCCATCTTTGTGATGGAAACATCAGCTCTGGTTCTGCAGATTATTTTATTTCTTTCAAACCAGCAGTAAGCTCCTGTGTTGTTCAGCACCCTCATCATTGTCTTCCTTTGCATGCCAGAAGCATGCAATGTTCGTAGTAAATGTTCTGAAATATTATTTTTTTTCTAGTAATAAAATGTTATTTAGTTCCAAAGTCTTCTGATTAGTTTTCAGTAACCGACTCTTCTGCTTTACCTACCATATCTTGTATCAGCTGCCTATTCATTTGATCATAAGAACAGAAAAAGCAATCTGGGTTGAAAACTCCTGTTTTCAAGGCAGATTTAACAATTGATATCTTAGTTTATTAAATTTCAATTAAAGATATTTTCAGTGTAGTCTGATTTATGTAATCAGTCATTTATGGCTCTTCTTTCTCAGCTCCCAATACACTGGTTTAATTTTCTCTGACAAGGGATGAAGGAAGAAAACGTCAGTCAATAACAGATACAGGGCACGTGGCTAAAAATTGGCAGGCATATTTAAGCTTTAGATCCAAAGTGTTCAGTGTTGGTTTGCTCCATTCAAGTTTGTGGTTTAATATTTAACACAGTGCAATATAAAAATTGGTAAGTGAATTTGTTGGTGAACTGGCTTCAATTCATGGACTGAATTTTTAGTCTCTTGTCTTTGGCCTAAATTCATTACTGATGCAGGGAAAATAACAGAGGAGAGAAGGAGGAGGATAGCTGAGGTATAAATCTTGTGACAATAATGGATTGTAAGGTGGACGCACCCATCCAGAGCTATGTTCTTGCCTTCGCACACACCCAGCTTCTTGTGATTCAGAAAAGACTTCTTTTACACATGGCTAGTCAAAGGAGGGGAGGGAGATGGGCGTGCTAGTGGTCATCTCAAGCAGGGTTTACTTTTTGCTGGAAAAATAAAAATAAAAACCAAAATCACCCTTTTAAGTTTTATAGCTTTTAAAGTGTTTTTTTTTTTTTTTTTTTTTTTTTTCCTATAAGCTTGTTTAAAATGTCTGTAATCGATGAGAGTTTTTTAAGTATCAAGACCAGATTTTCACTACCTGCTTTTTAAAGAAAAAATGCATCGTAGGACAAGAATTTGAAGTTTCAGTTTTTGAAAGATTTGAAGATTCAGTTTTTGAGCAAAATGACTTTAATCATTTGTGCATGTTAGGTTGTATGTTTCCTGAGAGGAGAGTGTGTGTCACTGGTTTGTACTGGCTTTACCATAAAGGAAGCTTTCTTATTTATTTTCGTACAGGAAAACTGTTGCTGCTTCTCTTCTGATGCTTTGGATCTTACAGTACTTTTGCTAGTGCTCTTGTTGTAGCTACTTGGTAGCCAGTAATTACTTAGGAAACTGCTTTCCCTACCAGGGGTGTGCACTCCATTATCCAATAACGAAAAACCTGTATTTTTTTTGTTTGCACCCTGATGGGGCATCAGACTGACAGGAGTGACACTGAAATGACTGCAGATTGAAATGACTGTATGCAAATACTCGGCATCCTCCCCAGGAAAGCATCCCGTGCCTTGCTGCAGCTGCATTCCTGCCATGTAACTGCCTCCACCACAGACGATTTGGCCAAGGTCTTCCCACCTGTGGAAGTGTGCTTAACCAAAGCATTCAGGATCAGGAGCTTACCTGAAAAAAACACGAGCTATGAAAACAGAAAGGATTATTTTTTATTTTTTTTTTTTATAGCTCTTGAGGTTGGAACTTCTGTGATGTTTGGGTTGTGTGAATTTCCCCCATCCCTCAAATTAAGCTTAGAGACTTTCTCTTTCCTTTGAAGTTAAAAGATGAGAATCTCGCCTAGATCTGTGACTCCCAGGACTGGGATGTGGGAAGCAGCAGCAAAACTATGATTCACCCTGGGCTTTGCTGAAATTGGCAGCGCTGCGGAAGGCAGGAGGGAGTCGATGCACATGCACGGTGCTTCCCCCACACACACAGAGCAGCAGCCTCCTTGCTGCATGCTACCTTGCCTCGCCTCCCCATAGTTTCCCACTTGCACTACCCTGGGAAGCTGTGCTTGGAGCTGCTGCAAGGCTGTGGAAAATGTTCGATGAGGTTAGAGATATTTCCTCATGGGCGAGCATGTGGCTCTGACTAACAGTGTCCATCACCTGAGAAGACAGCAGTCATGGAGAGGCTGTGGGATGAGGAGAGAAGGTAGGAAGGAGGCCAACCTCCCCGCCAGGAGACGGCAGGCCCAGCTCGACAGGCAGAACCTGTAGGACAGCCACAGAGGAACCTCTGCTGAAGACATGCAAAGGCAACAGCCCTCTGAGCTCAAAGCTGGCTGGCGGTGCCTGAAGGATGAGCGTCTGGCCAGCAGACCTGCTGCTGGCGGCGAGGAGAGCATTTCGGGCCACATCCAGAGCAGGGGGGGTGTGTTGGTGAAGGAGCGAGCGTATCTCCTCACCTCAGCTGCGAGGCACTGATGGCGCTTTTCCATCAGGATGCTTCGTTTTCTCTCTGTCCTTGCTGCTCTATCACCGAAACATTTTCTTTTTGCCCTGGCTTGGAGTAGCTTTCTGCAGTAAGCTGTGAAGGTGAAGGTTTCCAATGGAAGAGGAGGGAGAAAAAAAAAAAAAAAAAAAAAAGGAAGCGTTGAAAGCCAAGCAGCAGGCAACAGCATTGCCAAGAGGGCCTAGCATTAAAAATTTGTAAAGGAAATCAGGTTCCCTGGAATTAGGGTGGAAATACATCTCCATTTAATTTCAACAGGCTGCCCTAACAAATTGTAATGTCTAGTTGGCTGGCAATGTAGAAACAACCCATGAACTAAAAGAAAAGTTTACTTCGGAAGACAGCTCTTTTAAATTATTTACCTTGGCTTGGTCCTCTCCTGAATTGGGGAGAACATAACAGTGTTTTCCTCTCTTGATCCCTGTCTTGGCTGGTTGCTGAAATGCTTTTGGATATAATGAAACTTTCTTAGTACAGTAGAGAACTTCCGTCATAGCAAAAGTGATTGCCAAACTTAAATATATATATGTATTTAATATATAATATATATTTATTTTCACTGCATGAATAGAGAAAAATTTGTCTGAATATAGTAATGAACTTCCTGTGATCTTGGATGCCACATCCCTTCTGCACTGGGGCAATGACTTTTCCACATGTTATGAAGTGTTTTGAGTTTTTTTTGGTGACATAATTCAGACAAATATTCCAACTGCTCTGTTCTCCTCACCCTGCTGTGGAGCTTTTTTTTTTTTTTTTTTTTCCCTGTGTTGAAAACTACCAAAGTCTTCAGGCATCTTTTTCCCACACACAGTGAAAATAAAGCACCACTTACAAAGAGAGAGAGAGTGGGGAAAATAAGACAGCACCTCGCCCCCGCAAACAGATTTCCCCCTGAAGAAGAGTTTGTTTGAAAACCAAAGCTTTTTTTTTGAAGTACAACTTGAATAGGGATCCAGGAAAAGACTCTGCTCCCACCACTTTCTCCTCATCAATGCCCTGGATTGTTGAGAAGGAAACTTTATTTTCTGGCTTTTCTTGAGAACAGAAAGAAAAGGTGCCTTGTAACAGCCACACCTGAGGGCAGCTCCCATTGAACACCCGGGAGGGGGGCTGCAGGCAGTCCCAGGGGCTCCAGATACTCGCAATGATCCCTAAAGCAGCCAGAATCTGGGAGCCATAAAGGAGCTGCTCAGTCTGTTTGCTTAGTTGTTTTACATAGATCTAGAAAGCAGCACTTTTTTTTTTTTAAAAAAAAAAAAAAAAAAAAAGCATGCACAATTCTAGCTGAACAACTAAACTGCATTTTAATTTTAAGATTACCCATTCACTACTGAATGTAGCTGAGATGTGATTTCATTTGCTCTTTTGATTATTTTTCAGTGATCTTCAGAGCTGTCAGTCTGTTACCTTTTGCTGGCCCTAAACCAAACAGAGTAACTCGGGACCCTGTAACAGAGCAGCCCCTTATAAAAGAAGGTCAGCAGAGTGCCGTGCTGGAACAACAGCCTTGCACCAAGGCGTCTTTTGTTCAGCAGAGAAATATTAACTACACTGAGAGTTCCTGAAAGTGGGTGGTTTCTCCTACCAAGCTCAGTAACGCTTTGTCGTAATGAAAAAACAATACTGTCTGCAAGTGAAGATTTAAAGCGTCTCCTAGCATGTGTTTGTCTAGGCCTGGGAAAAGGTGCCATTGGATGAGAGGAGCAAATCCTGCTGCGGCCGTGCTCATGCTTGAAGGAAATGCTTTAAGTGCCAGCAACTGCCAAGATGTCTTTCATGAAGCTACTTTTAATTTATTTTTAGAGTTGATTAATAGTTGCTGCAATATTTGCCTTGCACATTTTTAATGGAATGCTTTAAAATATTGTTTAATATGTGATCCCTTCTGTGTAATTGTGCTCTCATATAATGTCTTTGGTGAGAATGAACTAGCACAGTTTTACCCAGAATTGTTTGGAAGACACCAGTGTGAAAAGTAGAGATGACTCACAATGCCTCGGAGGAAGAAGAGCTAGCAATTAACCACAGAGCATGGTATTATCTTTGTGCCAAAGCTGGCTGAGAAAGCTGGTGTGTTTTCCACTTCGGTATTTCATGAAACAAAGTGCTGCAGAGAAGTATTGGCTCTTTAAGCAATCTTGATAATCTTGTCAACCTGATGGGTTTAGAACAGGTAGTACGGGAGGCATGTGAATCAAAAGAAGGTGGTGGTTCCCATCTAGAAACCATTGTTATTTTTATTTGATGAATAAATGCATATGAAACATGCTCCTTATTTGTCAGTGGACTCCTCCAGATGAGTAAAATTGGTTGCATAACAAGAATGTGGTATGTGATAGAGCGCGTGATTAGATAATATTTCTGCATACATTTCTTTTGTATGTAATCTCATGTGTCTGTACTCGTATTTCTTTAGGAATATCTATATGGGCATCTGTTTCTACTACTGGTAGCTTGCCAGATGACTGTAAATAAGGAATCCTTACTGCAAGTTAATGATAAGTATCTGTTACTTCTCAGTGTCCTTTGTTTTCTGTGCGAGTTTAGTTCAGTCGGGTTCATGTTGATGAAGGTGGCTCAACTTTACAGTCACAACTAGGTGAAAAATACACCAATTAAATCCTCATTTTGATTTCTTTACAATAAAAATCCATCCTTTATGACATACATTGAATCTTTTCCTTTGTGATGTGCTTTATTTAAATTAGCTTGATGTTTCCTTTTAAGTTTAATGGTCTTTACTTTTGCTCCCACAGAGAGGACAGTACGAAAGGAGTTGGCTTCCTTGTTGGATCCTTCTCCTCTTCTTCACCTCCTGATAAAGACATACAAATACATTGCTGTTGTAGTGCACTGCTCTGGCCTGGGCTGGTTCTCATGCGTGCTCATGGGATGCAGCATGCTCTGCTGCAGCACCTCTTCCTGTGTAAGCATGCATTCCTTGTTCCTGACGAGCAAAAGGTGAAATACCTCATGAAATACTGGAATTGGCACGTGGGCTGCCAGCTGTGCTAATTGCTTTACCTCATTTACTAGAAAAGAATGCAGAGGTAGGAACAGTATTTTGTCATTGGCCATATGAGAAGTCATGCCAAAGGAGGTGTCTGGGGGTGAACGATGCATCAGGATTTCCAAGGCACCTAAAGAGGAAGGTTTTGAAGAAGTTGTGTGATGAGGAGCCTGCCGTGGCTTTCAGGTTAGTGGGATATTGCAAGCAGATTGTACTGTGGGCAGGAAAAAGCCCTCAGTGAACCCTAAGCCTGTAATTCAGTCTGCTGGTTAATACTGACATGTCAGGGAGACTTCATTTGAAAATGAGTATCAAGGTGTGCATCTTTGCCTTGATGAAACTGCCTGAAATTGAGCAGTGGTTGGAATTAGCTTCTGGAAGTCAGGAAGTCTGCTTTCTGCATGGTTTCTTTCCTCCCCGGGAGAAGCCGATTTGGAGTGTTAGTATTGTGGGAGACATCTACTGTGCTCTCAACAGATTAGTATCTGATGAACAAACATTTTGTACACCTGTAATTTCAATAATATATGATTGCTCTTTCACTTTCTACCCCTCCCACCCCATATTTCACTAAGTAAGTGCTGTGCCAGAAGATGTGCTTTCTTCAGATATGTAAATAAGATGCTATGGTACAAACTACATTGCAAATCCATGATTTGGTTGTCTCTGTGCCGAGCAACAGGCAACAATTTCAAAATTGACACTCACAGCTTTTTAACCCCAACTAAACAGCTGTTCTCTTGAGGCTGATTATTTCACATGCCAGTGGTTGAGCGGCAGCTTAACATTGTTCCTGCTGCTAGCATGAATGTCCTGATTTATCCTGTGTGCTCTTCTACTCAGGATAATTTGGGGTTTTCGTTTTCCCTTCTGTCCTCACCTTGTTTTGGCAGCTGGTGAATAGGAACTCTCTCTGGCTGTGTGTTTTCCGTACTGCCCACTTGGAGCCACCTCTGTGAGTGGCTTTGCCAACCGTTATTTTATGTTCTTGGGCCTTGTTCCCCCTGGAAACTGTCACTGGTAGGGAAAAATATTAAAGTGTTTCAGGTTTGCAAAGGAGAATCCAAGTTGGTTTCAGGCCTGGATACAGCAGAAGGGGAAATAGCAGGGGGGAATTTTTCTCATTTGTCACAGTTGGTGCTCCTGCTGAATATATGGACGTGTACATACGGAGTGAGCACACACAGAATACATACTCCACATAGAGAGAGCGTGTACACATACATAGGCCATATGTTATTTTAGAAGTTTTATTTTCTCGTGCATTTTTATCAGGCTTTTAACAGGACTGTTTTAATTGGGATTAAATGGAACGATGTAGGGCAGTAACTGAGACACAAACTCCATGTTTTCCTCCTCGCTCTCTGCATGTCAGCAACATTCCTTGCGCTCATCCTCCGCCTAGAATTGAGTCTCTTTTAACCTAGAGCCTGTTGTGGGGAAGAGAGGGGATTGCAGCATTCCTCCGGGCGTGGCAGGGCTGGGTTGCATTTACAAATTCTCTCCAGAGTTGCAACACTTCCTCAGCGCTTACCAGACTAAGCAGGCATGCAAACGTACAGCTGCACTGAAACAGCACAGCAGTCATCCTGTACCTGGGCGCACACATGCAAAAGTGACCCCTCTGTCTGCCTTCTGAAGTCTGATATTATTTATGCATTGTTTACAGAAATAATTAATTCCTAGCTTGCTTCCTAGAAAAGAAATAAGTACAATGCCAGTAAGATCAAGTAATTTCACTGTTTTGGCTGTGAATTAATTTTGAAATATGTTTTAAAGAGACAGGACATGAGACAAAAAGATATGTGCAAACAGCACACATATTATAGGAAGGAATTGTTTCCTTTGTTTTGCATGGCAAACATGAGACCTGGTTATAATGTGTATATACATGTAAACTGCTTTTTCAGTGTTGGAGTGCTCAAATCTGCCCATGCATCTCACTGGGTTCTGAAGTTCCTTTTTTTGCACTTGATTATTGCAAATAACTAATAACATTTATTAAAGCGTGTATTTTGTAAGCCAAAGAGTGTTTAAAGTTACAAACAGGAGGAAAAAAAAAAAAAAAATCCACTCTTTGCATTTATGGGTCTAGTAAATAAGCTGAAGAATGACAATTTCTGAGATCACCAATGATTTTTCTCTGCCTCTTCCTTAACCACTCTCTCCTTTTTGTGTGTGTGTGTGGTTCTGTTATCTATAAAAACATTCAGATTAGTGTGTTAATTAGTTTATGTTAACCAGCAGAGGGCTTTCCTACCTCAAAGCAAACAGGCGTATCTTCACTCCAGTTTCCCTGGTATCCCTTTAACAGAGAAGTGGGAAATAAAGACATTTATTTAGTCGTCTAGGGTACTGTCCTGCTAGCAGAAAGGTCCTCAATTGTATGTGAATAAATGTTTCTTATACAGTTTGTTTTTTACTGGCTTTTAGTTGCTTTTAACAAGGCTGTCAGCATATCCACAAGAAGCTTGGATGACCTAGTAAAAGTTTCTTGTGCTTCACCAAAATCTCTTATTTCTAAATTCCTCATGTAACTGGTGTGCTGCAAGGCTTCATGTACATATTGAGGTCTTAAGTGTTTTGAGCCCCTTTTTAGTTTGAAAACAGCATCTGCTGAGTAAACCAGCATTCACAGCAGTGTTCAGGAGGGCTAAGAGGACAAGAGGAGAGGAATACAGGTGAAGCAGTAAAGGGTTTTACGAAAGGTAAGAGGAGCCTGCCAAGAAGCAGAGGGTGGTTTTGTTCAGAGCATTCTTGGTGTCAGTGGGGTCAGCAGCCTTGGGATTGGGTCAGGGTCAGTGTGGTCCTGCAGCACCCACACGCCCCAGTGCTGGCTGGCTGCTGTAGCACCTCTGAGGCTCCTTCTCTGGCCCATGCAGGTGGCTTTTTGTGCTGAACTGTTGCTGATAACCTCTTGTGATTAAATGAGTGGTAGGGTAAAAATAAAAGCTCTTCTTCAGGGAGAACACTTATTCCCTCCTCTAAAATTCCATATTTAAGATAATTAATCTTCATGGACCATCAACACCTGGGATTTATTGGCTAACAGCTGCAAGCAGAGGATTTACCTGGCCAGACCTTGGCTTCAGAGAAGAAGTGGTGGAGAGATTTTTTGCTGTTTTATTTTTTAAAGAGATTTCACATTATAAAATCACAGCTCAGAACTACTAGGCTGGCATCGAGGCAGCGGCTGCAGGCAGAGCGGGAGCTTTCGGTTGAGCAGTCTTAACGAGGAGTCACACCTGAGTCAAAAAAAAAAACAAACAAAATACGCCACTAAAATAGTTCATTACATTTTAAGCTGAGAGATCGTAACAGCTTTGTGTGAGCGAATTGCTGAAAGCTAAGTCACCAGTGTCTCACCTTCCCCGCGTGGCTCCTGCCGCCCCTCGCTAATCCAGGCTAATAACGCTGCGCCAGCGCCTCCTGCTTTGTTCCTTGGCGTCCTGTTTGTTCGCAGGGCTTCCCAGGGCGCTTCTTCGGGAGGATTAAAAGCGCATTTTTTATTTTTCAGGAGGAAGAGCCTTTTTTCTGCCGGGCTCCGTCCTCCTCCTCCCTGGGAGGGCGCAGGGCGGCAGCAAAACCGTGCCTTGCTGCACGCTGCCGCCTGGCGGCTCCCCGGCCTCGGGGCCGGGGGATGTGGTGGTTTCTAGCCCTGACCCGCGTAGTGCTGCGGGGTTTTGGGGTGTGTGGGTGTGGGTTTGGGGCGTGGGTGTGGGTTTTGGGGGGGTTGGCTGTGCCCCCAGCTCATCAGCATCCTGTTAGTGGTTTCCTTAGGTGAAACCTTGGTGTTCTGGGAGGAAAAGTGTTTTGTTATTTTGCTAATAGCTGCAACCTGCTTTATTTCAAAAATTGTTGCTGGCTGCCGTGACATAAACCTGCCTGAAACATAAAGCTGCCCGAGCCCTTTCCCTCGGTGCTGCTGGGAATGCCAGCATCCTTCCCCTGAGGGAGCCCAGCGTGGGCCAGGGGTGGTCTCCTGCAGTCAGTGGTTGCCTGACTCCCTCCAAATTCACAGGGGGTTTCCTCTGAAATTTTGGTTGCACATCCATCCTGGAACTATGCTGATGGACAAAACCCAAATATCATGACTGTGTTTGTGTCTGGTGGGCAATTTGGTCAGCCGAGCAGGTCCTGGTGTAGGAGAGCTTGGTGAAGGCTGATTTCTAGAAACCGCCCCCTGCTTTGAGGGAACTTCCTTACTGAGGCAGGTACACCTCTTGTCAGAGGGAAAAGAACTGCCTGCCGTGACTCAGTGACCCCTTCCAGGGGTACAGAAGTGGAAAGGAGGGAGGCTGGTGACAGGTCCTTTGTGAGGAGCTGCCCGAAGCCTGTTGCAGTGTCTGTGGCCATCCATGAAGGCTGAGCTGAGGCTGGGAGCCTTGGGATCCCAGCCCGACCACCTTCTCTTTTAGGTGCTCGTTTGTGGTGCATTGTGTATTTTTAAGCTTAAAACACTTTTTAAAAAGGATAAAATTGGCACCAAAATAATTGAAATTTTAATGTGTAATTTGGGCCTCCCAAGGCTCTGTAATGGCTGTGATACAATTAACAGGCAGTGCTTTCTGTGCAGGGCAGGGCCTACTGAAGTAGGTTACGAGGCTGGTCGCCAGGAGACTTAGTTACTTTTCTTAGCTTTGGTGCTTATCCTTTCTGCAATCTGGGGCAAATGATCTCATTTTTGTTCTTTTTTTTTTTTTTCCCTTCATTATTATTTTTTTTCTTCTCTGTGGTCCATTCAGCTTGGAAGGGAAAGAGTTTCTGGCTATCTGCTTCGTACAAAAAGGGATACCATATTACCCGTATTATTTCAGGCCCTGTTGTAATGCCAAAATGTGCTTTGTCTCAGCCTTGCCATAAATAATCACTTAGGAATATGGATTACTGTGTGGTTTTGCTATCTGAGCGTGTTACAGGGTCCCTGTAAGAACAGACGTGCTTTAGATGAAGACCTCAGATGAAGGCCAGGTCCACAAGCTTCCTGTAGCTACTGAATTTCCCCGTGTCTCTGCCTGGAGATGGTCAGCAGTGCTGGGGAGGTGACCATGCGTGGATGATCTGATGGTGCTGGGGGCTCTTTCGGGTACAGAGAGTCCCTCAAGGCACCCTACGCCCTGCACCCGCCCCAGTGAGAGCTGTGGGGTGAGCGGTTGAGTCTACAGGCGGGATGCTTTCAATGGGCTTTTGACTGTGCTTAATCCAAAAGGCTTCATCACGGGCTGGTGATGAGTTGTTATCACCTGAAGGAAAATACCTGGGAAGCCTCAGTGGGAGGTGTCCTCTCGGTTGCTGGAGCAGTCTCTACCCTAGGAAGCTGTGCTGGTGAATCACTGCTGTTGCTGTCTGGTTGAGTCATCAAAAATGATAGACTAGGAAATGTACAAATTAAATTAACACATGAATTGTGCCAAAAACCACAGCCCAGCCGAAAACAGAGCATGTCTGTAGGGTTGTTTTTTTTTTTTCTTTCTGTTTTGATGTTTTTTTACACTGAACCGAAACCTTTTCCTTGCAACACTTTTTGTTTGCCTGGCCTGAGGGAAACACGGTGTCTGTGAGCTACGTATATGTGTTTGCTTAACTTGTAGAGAATTCTTTGAAGAACAAGTTTTTGATAGATGGTGAAAGTCCTGACAGTGTGTGAGGCTATGCATATTTACTCGTTTGTAATAATAATTAAAAAAAAAATAAAAAAACAACAACAACAAACAGCTGGGAGGAGGAGCAATTTAGATTTCTACATCCAGCTCTAGTTTTCCTCTTCTGTGATTACTCCATGGTCTTTACTGAGATTACTGAGATGGGTTTGTATTAAGTGAAGCAAACATAATGCCTTAATCTTGATACGCGTAACCTGGAAAATATGAAGCCTATTTACATGCATGACAACTTCATAAGGGAGAAAATAGGAGGGTAATGATCTAAATTTATTAGATGTGTATCTTGTTTCTGTTAAGGGGCTTTGCAAAGTGTGTTGCAAAATTAAATTGAATCCCCTACAGTGTGTAAGATGCTGAAATTTTCGACTCATTGGCCTTGCATTTGGCTACCGATTAAAGCACGGATTAACCTGTAATTCCATTTGTGTTAACGCCTCTGTGTGTATTGTTTTGCAAATAGTAAATCACAAATTTACTTTGATTCAACTGTGCAACAATGTACACCAATACTTAGCTTCTCATCACCTATGAATAAAAAGCATTTTGTGGTAATGACAGTATCGCAAATAATTTTTCCCTGCAACAAAATATAATAATACCAAACTCTGAACCAAGTGTTGCACCACTTTGTATTTACAGTAACAGTGGAAATGTTATGGTCAATCACCTAAAGCAATGTTTTCTCCCTTGCATCATCGGGTAGTGACTCAGCACCGTGATAAAAAGCCAGAGCTCCAGACAGGTCAGGAAAATTCTTAAAATTAAATGGCTGCCAAGACTCTGGGCAGGTCTGTGGGATTTACTCTGGCATTTTGGGTTAGCCTGACATGGTATCCTTCTTGTTGCTTTCTCTAATCTGCTTCTAAGAAGCACAGTGGAGAGGAGATGCCTGTGATCCTGCAGTTCCTGCCAGGGTTTTTATATGTCTGGGTCTGTATAATTTAGGCAGTAATAGCTGTGGTAGTTTACTGGCAATTCCAAATGATGGCTTTTTCTCAAAAGAAACAGTAAGTTGACTTAAAACATGACCTTCAATTTTTACACAAAATCCTGCCTATTTGAATACGGACTGTGATGAAGTGTATATTCCAGTTGTTGAAAGTCTGTCTGGGGGGTTGTCAGCCCACATTCTCAAAATCTTCTTTTAAACAACAAAAGGTCTAAAGTATACAAACAAAACAATCCCCTCCCCAAAACCCTGCCCAAGTCTCTTGTCTCTCTCTCAGCAGGAAAACAAAACAAAAAAGCCATAAGAGAGATGTCTTTTTAGGAAGAAAACCTCAAAAAATGAAGTAATCAGCGATGACACGGTGAGAAGAGCAGTTGTTAGCGGTGTGTGTTCCCATTTCCCCACCCGCACAGTCCCACTGCACTGCCACTTCGGGGAGTGCTGGAAGGCCACTGTACGTACATATACATTACCTCGCCAGGCGAGCTCAATTTAAATGCAGCCTATTAAATTATTTACAGAAGACAGTTGGCCAACCCATTGTATTGTGCTGGAGGAGCCAAAGGTCACTTTGGTGTGTGTGGTTGATTCATAGGGAAATCTGATATAGTACTTAGCTCTTTGCCTCCCAGTCAGTGGCTTAAACCTTACGCTCATTATGAGTCAGAAACCAGAACTCTCAGAAAAAGCCCAAGTCTGTGTTTTTGAGGGTTTTTGAAGAGGCCATGCAGCAGGATCCAGAGGGCCACCAGAGCATCTGCCAGGGGATCGGGGCGTGTTCGGCCATAGCAAAAACCTGGCTGACAGTGTGATAGCTGAAACTCTCTACCCTTGTTTTCTTAAGGTTCCAGTTCTTGTGCTAACATCTTCATCAGCCATTAGGAAATTAAGGCATTAATGTTTATTCTTCAGATAGGTAACACCTTTTATTTTTTTTTCCTGGTTCCTGGATGCCAGCTTCTCCTGCAAGATTCACTGAACTGGTTTTATTGGGTGCCCGATACATTCAGGTCTATTGCCACAAGATACAAACTTGTGGGTTTCTTGGTGAAAAATCCTGTCAAAGCACATGGTATCGGGGTGCCCATGTGCTGTGTATTGCCAGCTTCTGTCAGCTTTAAAACACTGCCTGTCCCCTGCCAGGCTTGCTCCCTCCTGGAAGCAGTGGTGGTGCTGGGCAGGGCGAGGCATCGCGGCAGCTGCTGGTGGGGTCTGGCTTTAAAGCCAGATGCTGCTTTAAAGAGGAGGTGGGAGACCAGAGCACAGCTGGGAAACCTGTATTGTGAGCAGCAATCACACCAGTGGGAGTCTGGGCTCTGACAGCGTCTCCTCATGCATGGTTTTTGTTTGTGTCTATGCACTTGTCTTTTGTTTCTTTTTCCTAGTGTTACCGCTAGGAACAGGGGCACAAATGTTTTCAGCGCACTCCATTCAGGATGCTTGTGGAGTTTACAAGCCCAGAGTGTTATTTTTCCTCTCCCCGAGTCCACAGAGGCGCACAAGTGCTTTTCTATTTCTGCGTGCCGGGTTCAGAAGTTTGCACTGCTGGCTGAGGAAAGGAGGAGTTTTGCTCCTGCGGTCGTGCTTTTAGGAGAGCGAGCCGATCGTATTTCACTCTAATCCTAAGCGATAGCCACGCAGCCTCGTCTGCTGTTTGGAGAGCCTCCCCGGAGCTCCCCGGCCGGGCTTGTCCTCCAGGGAGATCAGGGCAGCCGGAATTAGGAGTCGGAAGCGTGGTGGGTCTGCGAGCCCCCCCGAGCTGAGCCGTGCTCCGGTGGGATCCCTGCCCGCCCGTGGGCTGTTTCCAACACACCAGGGCCGGGGGCTGGATTGTGCCTGGTCCTCTGAGCGATGCCAGGGAGAAGAGTGGAGCTGCAGTTTGTGCTGTTGAGTGGAGAATGGGGGAAACACGTGCCTTGGTGCTGTCTTCTGCTCCGCCGTTACACGCTTGCCTGAGCCGCTGCAAGGTGCCACTTTCTGCTGCTTTTCTCCCCTTTGTTTTCTTTGGCAGCTTACGAAGCGCCGTATCAAAGCAGCTTCAGGGGAGCTGTGCTGGCAGGGCGACCTGCCTCCGTACTGCTGCTGATCTCAGCGCGGCGAGGAGAAACCTGGACGGAAGCCGCTTTGAAATTGTTTAGCCTCCCACGAAAAGCACGGGGAGAGGGGACGGGAACAGCTTCAGAAAGATCAGTTTGGAGCTGAGGCCAGTAGCGGGCTTGAAAGAAAATGAAAAAGGAGTGTGTTTCCAGATCCTTCAAACTCAAACAAAACACAGGCTCCCTCTCGCGTGCCGTAAGCTGGATAAATTTCTCCTCCTTGTCAAGGCAGACAAAGAGATTGTTTCGCAGCGATGGTGAGCTCTCCTCCATGTGCGTGCAGCAGGTAGACGAGGATGACGAGAACTGGACCTACAGAAGCCAGCACAGAAAAGGTGACTCGCTTTTTCTTTCCCCCCCGTGGGCACTGCTGCCTGCCAGCCGGTGCCGGGTCAGTGCCCGTGTCCAGGTCCTGCCGGGATCCCAGAGCTGCTTGCTTGGGAGCTGCAAGAGGGGTGGGAGGAGGAGGATGAGGAGGGCAGCACGAAACCAAGACATAGCACTGCCTTGCCAAGTTTTTCTCGGGTTAAAACTCTGGAAGCTTATGGTATTCAGCTGGAAAAACCTTTAATTTCCTACATGGGAGACATAAGGGTACTGGCTGTGGGGGTAAGGTGGGGTTGTGCTTCTTGGAGCTGGTAGTGGCTAGTGGCAGATCTTTTGGGCAGGTGCTGCAGGAAGCCCTCCTCTCCCTCTGTGGTACCAAGAGCTGTTTAAGACTCCTCTTCTAATACACTGGGTGGCTTTTTGGATGATTGCTTTGTGGTCCTGCTGGAAAATTTGAAGCGTGTTTTGTTTCATGAGAGCTGATTGAGCAGAGGTCCCGCATGCAAAGTCAAAGTGATGATGGGCCGGTAACGGGAGCTGCTTCGCAGAGAGGAGGAGAGACGGTGGGCAGCTCCCAAGGAACTCCCGCAAGGTTCAGCATGGAGTGTAGCTTACAGGGAACGTCAAACAGCCGCTGCTGTGTTTATTTGGATTTTTTGGAGTAGGGTTTGTCAAGCACGCCTCACATTTGCCATAAATCACAATAAATTTCTGAACTTTGCTCCTCTGCGATGGTGAGTTATTGCTACCAGGGCGCTTACTGGCTGGCAGAGAGCAGCGTGCGTGTGTGGGTGTTTAAAAATACTTCATTATAAGCAACTTGTTCACAATTTCTCTAGTGCTGCCACAGCACTGGGTTGCTAATGGGAAGTGTGAGGCAGGCTCGATTCTGCCATAGGGTCACTTTTGTGAGGGCAGGCAGGCTCTCCAAGGACATTTGAACTTCAAAGCGGTTTTTATTTCTTTTCACTTCTGGGAGCAGTTAGGAGCTTTGTGACCAGAATTTCAGTTCTGAGTCAGAATAAATTGTGGCTTCAGTAAACGGTTTGGAGCAGGAACACTAACACAGGATGTATACACTTGTGCTTTGCTCTCAGTACACTAGGAGATGATTTTAAGCTGTGCTTTGAAGATCGCTTTTTAACCCTTTTCACTGCTGGAAAAAAACAAAAACAAAAACAAACAACACCTGCAGTAGGAGCTTTTATTTGCAACTGGTGGCTGATTTTTTACTTTTAATTGTTGGCATGTTTGTGTTGTACAGCACCATCAGCTCTGCACCCAGTGTGTTTGGGAGCTGACAAGCTGCGGATCAGTCCTGCTGCATAACTCCCAGAAAGTTTCTCATTCCTTAGCTAGCACTCACACCGCAAGGCAGAGATGGGAAGGGAAGCTTTACTGGTGGATTAATGGTGTATTAATTTTTCTGAGAGCGTTATTGTATGTGTGATTTGCATAAAGAAGCCATTGTGCAGGCTGGAGGGGGAGGGCAGAATTCCTTCCGTAATTGGGCAGCCAGCTACGAGAGCCTCCCTGCCTGCTCCTGGTGGGATGACAGTGTGTCGTGTTTGAAAGGAAGGTGGAGGGAGGTATAGATCAGGTGGAGTTCGTTTCCCCCGCACAGGGATATAGCATGCAATGTGGCTTGGCTTGTAAAGTCTGTCCAGATCGTAAATCCAACTGCGTGCTTCTGTCTGACCGGGGTTCTCTGCATGGAAGGAGCTGATAAACTGGCAGGGGATGCCAGGGCTGAGGGGAGCTTGGGTTATATTCTGGCAGGAAAAACTTATTAAAACTACAAGCGTTTCGCCCAGTGTGCTGCAAGTCAGGCTTGTGCAATGTCAGAATGGTTTGGGTACCAGTACCTGGCTGAGTCGTCATCTTGGTTCTGTGTTCAAGGGCAAACAATGTGTGATAAATGAATACTTGTGTTCGCAAATTAGCTTGCTCCATTGGACCGTTGCATCACTGCTTGCCAGCCTTTGTAAAAATGAGGGCTCAAAACAGCATTGTCTTTAGCGCTTGAGTTAATCTACATGGTTTAAGATTAAAGCAGACTGGAAAGAAGCAAAAAGCAAAAAGCTGTGAGGATGAATAGTGCTGTATAGAAAATCTGATTGTTTATGTTAAGTTAGCTGAAAAACTATTAACATTTCATTTATCAGATTAAATTTACTTCCAGTTCTTCCTCGGGTAAGTTGATGAAGCCTGACAAATCACAGGTTCACCTTTTACCTTTTCCTTTAGCTAACTGTACGTGTAAAGGAAGGAGCGTTAATAGGAATTGGAATTAAATGAATTGTTGTTCTTTCTGAGCTGTTTCTCTTCCTGTCTTTTTAAACCTCTTATTCTTCTGCCGCTTCATTGCTCTTCCCGTCTCATGTTGCATTCCCACGAGGCTGCTAGGTGACAAGCACAAGGCAGCATGTGTTGCTTGGTATTTCACCAGCAAAATGGCTAATCTGCATTGGCTGCAAACTGGGACTTGCAAACAGTAGCCAGCAGCGAGATTGGTTGGATCTGTCAGTTTAAAACGAGTGAGAGAAACAAAAAGTAAATGCTAACTACCGACACAGGGCACATCCTGACCTCCTACTCAGGCCGAACTCTGTTTGTGTGGCAGAAAAGCCAGGTTCTGATGCCTCACTCTTCGCTTTTGAAACCCACACAACAGCGCAGTGGAACCGGTAGCAGCAATTAGACCGCATCTGATAACGCAGTTACTGAAAGGGACGGTGAAAGGTGATAGTAAAATAAAGGTTTGTTGTTTGAACAGTTTATCGCCGATCCCTCTTTCTCTCCAGTGGACTTCTGAAATGAGAGCAAACTGCTACTCCTGTGTTTCTCTTCTTTAGCCTCATTTTTTAGGTCCAACCTCTTACCTTTTGGAGTAGTAGAATATTTAGTTATGCTGGGGTGTGTGTGCGCGGATGGGGTGAAATGTCACGCCTCACATTTCTTAGTTTTTAGTTGAAAAAACAAAGGACCTTGAGAAATGTAAGTTGCTTACAACAGTCAAGTGTGATTTTTCCTGCTGAGGACAATACATTCAGCGTGGCCGGGGCCGGTTTGCACTCAGCCAGCTGGTTACAGACCCACACGCTGCTCTGACAGCCAGGAGAGAGATGTCGGTGAGGCGAGGTGCGGAGGTGCCTGAGCCTGGGGGCGTTGTGGCTGTGACCCTCCTCTGGTGGGAGTCTCTGGGGTGGCAGACACCGACCCTCTCAGTGATGTAGCTGCTCGCTGCCACTTCTGCGAGCACTCGGTAACTTCTCTCTGTGAGGGATAAAGACCTGTTTTCCCTCACAGAAGATACCTGTGCTGTTACTTCTTCTGCTAGCACTTCGGAGAGGTAGGTGTAGGAAGAGGCCCAGCGGTAAAGATGGGCCCAGCAGTGTGTTGCTCCTGCCCCCAAGTACCTCAGACTAGCTCACAGCATTTTTTTTTCCTGTAAAAAGTACATTATCGAAAAACACTGATGGAATTGTTCTTTGAAACTGGAGAGAAGGTACTCGAGTACATGAAGAAGTGTTTCTGATGTAAGGAAGTATACAAAAGTCATTCATGTGGAGTTTTTTTTTTTTCCCCAGACCCATTTGCTGTATGACATAGCAAGTTAACTTCAAACAGAGATAACACCTGAGTCACGTATTTACCTCCACTTGGCAGAAAATGAGTCACATTTCAGCATCAGAGCGCCTTCCCCAGTTTGGCAGAGTTTGGATGTCTTTCCCTCCTCCCTTTGGCTGGGGCAGGAGATCTGTGAATGGCACTGCCCTTGCCCCAGTCCCATGGGGATATGTTTCTCTGGAGCCCAAAATACCCTCAGACCTTGTTTCTCATGTGATTTCCTTCGGATTGCGATCTCTGGTCAAGTGTTTTTGAAGTCCAGTAGCTGTTAGGGCTGCCACAGGCGGCAGTGGGTGGAAAGGAGACTTTCACCCATGTGTGCCTATTCCAGCCCTCTCCCCCACCTCCCGTCTCTCCTCATTTCTCTGTTTTTTCACCCACTGCTTCACTTGGTCGCTTTCCAGCCTTTCTGCACCACGAGAAAGTCAAAAGACTTGGCTGCTTTTTACAGCAGGCTGTTCTACCTGAAAAACCTCTTTGGACTCATTAGTCAGAGAAATCTCATTTCTCCTGTAACTGGGCTTTTTAAAGAAAATCCAAACAGAGTTCAAAAGGTGGCAGCCACTGGCAGTTTGCTGTCTGCTGGCCAAGTCTTAACATCAAAGTGTTCGGAGTGCCCTTTTTTTTTTTTTTCCAAAACCAGTCTAAACTTCAAACTTTCTTTTAATGCTAACATTTCTTTAAATTCATGAGTAACTCCTTGTGCGTTCAGCCCTTGGTGCCACTGTGGCGTGTCTGATAAGAGGGAATTCTGACATCCTGATGACAGCTCTTACCTTAGAAATACCCAAACTGTAAGTTAGCTTCCTAACCATCCCCTGCGTTGTGTTGCCTGGGAATGTCACAGTTATCGGGGAATTAAATTTCCATAAATGTAACAATGACTTTCTTCTATCCCAGCAGCAATATTGGTGCTGCCTTGTTATGCCAGTAAGAATTATGTTCTTTAGCTGCGTCTGTGTCATCTGTGGTTGGTTTAGACACATGGTACTATCAAATAAGTTTGATAATATTGCATACATTTTCCTTAGAATTCCAGAGGCACAATCAAGACTCTAGGCTCTGAATTTTTATAACACTGACGAGTTTACATTTTCAGTGCTTCCCGTAGTTTCAGGATTTACAGCTCTGACATCGACTAACTTCAGCACAGAGCTTGCTTTTGAGAGCATCAGGATGGTCTTTTTCTAAAGTCCACATGAATTTTAAAATGTTGTTTTTAAATCGTGAACACAGTTCTTATGTATTCCAGTTTGGCTGAGGTGATTTTGTGGGAAATCACGTTTTCCTTAGTGATGAGATGCAAGAGTAACAAGAACTGGTAAGTCTCTGCAAGCAGGACTACTGAATCCATACTTCTCTAATATAAATTTATTTAACAGAGCTTTTTTTCTGCATGCTTTTTGCACAAGATTTGTGTTCAAGGGGGAGAAAATGTGTCAGTTAATGCATAGATAAAGGTCTGTAAGCCTAAGGGAGCTGCTGGCGTTTGTAGGTGCAGGAATATGTGGTGGCTTATAGCGGGGGGGGGGGGGGGGGGGGCATGTGTCTGTGAAAATAGTTCTTCAAGCTTTGGGCAAGTTCATAAATAATCATTTATGGAAGTCTCAAAAAGCATTTGTGTCAGCGACTGGACTAGCTCCAAAATACATACTGCATGTTTTATATACATTTTTGTGGAAGGCTTTTTTTTTTTTTCTAAAGAAACGGATGTTTTATAGACACACATTTTTTTTGTATGTGTGAGGAAGTGTATAGAAATCTAAAGGTTTAAGTGGACAAAATTAGCAATTTGATATGAAGGCCCCTTTTTGTCTTGTCATACCCGTTCCTTTCCAAAGTAAGCTCCGTTTGCAAAGGTAAAATTGGATGTATTTATGTGTTTGCAGCAGTTCTAAGAATTTGACCACGTGGTCAGGTTTGCATCTTAGTATTACCGTGTGGTTGACACCACTGGATGCCATGCGTTTATGGAAGCAGCTCTCAGCTGGGAGCAGAGACACGGCTGCAGTCACTGCAGCTTGTGCTATTTGTCCTCATGTGACTGTATGGTTGAGCAGCAGAGGGTTGTTTAAAGCTTCAGTGCTGTACAGTGGCAATCAAAACTTTTCGTGCTGGTGGAACAGCTGGAGCTATTTGAAAATACTGCACTTAACTGCAGCTCCAAGTAGCGACTTCTGGATGTTTGCACTTAATTGCAAATTTAATCCAAACTTGTCCTTCTTTCCCGCGTCTTCTGGTAAACATGGCCAAACGTGGGACTCTGAAAGTGGGTTTGCTGAACAAAAATTTGTAAGCTACAGAAACATTAAGTTCAGGTAAGTAAAGTTGATATGTGTCACGGAATCATTGGTTCAGATGTACTTCTCTACTTTTGTTTTATGAAAAAAAATGTAGATTTGTCTGTCATTGCTATTTGTTTCATAAAATCTTCCCAAATTTCAGTCCCTTGCTAGTTTTATTCCACAAATATCTTTTATCCAATAAAATAATTATAATTGCTCTTTGTCATCCAATCAAAACCTTTCAGGTGAAAATTGAAATGAGAAAAAATAGGTGGCTGTGACCTTTATCAGGTACTGCCATCCTTCCCTCTGTGGGCTGGGGTGCCGTGGACCTGTTCCTCTCCAGGACACGGTGAGTGGTGAGCTGCAGCCTCTGTTGAAGCAGGTTTCAGAGCAGACTCTGCAAATACCTGTGGCTGCTTTCGCTGTCTGCGTGCTGTCTGCTCCAAGAGCCGTAACCTCTTACTAACGTAAGTTTATGTTGCTGAAGGGTCTTAATCTCCTAGGAGACTGTGGAATTTTTTTGTTATGATGAAAGATCTGGGAAGAACACGCTTGCACTGAGTTATTGTAGGGAATCAGCATTTTGGAGCTGTTGTCTCAGTGTGCTTTTGGTAGGTGAAGGGTAGGTAAGGGCTGAAGCTCTGCTGGCTGCGGCTCCCAGGGCAGATCCTAGCTCCTTCTGGGCAGCTCTGTGCTGCTCATTCAGGTGTTTGCTTGCTGACACCTGTTATTATGGAGCCGTATCTTCACCTTTGAAGTGACACTGCCTGCGTTTATCTCCTGAATTTCACTTGCAGAGTAGCTCCACTAAGAGTTTTCTTGGTTGGTCCCTGGAGAAGACCACAATCTTGGGAAATGCAAATCGGGCAAGTTAAGTAACACCTGACTTAAGGCATTTCCGAAGTTAAAAGGACATCACAGCCCAATTTATCCTGCAGTTCAGCTTTACGTGACGTTCAGATTAGCACAGTAGGCAGAGCAGTGCACCTCTCAGAAGAGCGTATCATTTGCTAGCTTCTTTGCAGGGATGAAGAAATGAACAGGGTGCCAAGGTTTTCCTTCTAATTGTATGGGTTTTGAGCTTTAGGAATGGTTTCAAGTTGTGTTTCATGATTCACATACAGCTTTTGTTTTGTTCCCAGGACACCTCTAGTTCTCTCTTAAATCCAGCTAATCCTTAGGCTGAAAAATTTGGGCAAATGCTTCCCTCTCAGGAGAGGGGCAAAACTGATGTCTCCCAACATTCACATTTTTCTCTGAGCTCTCTGTATCGTATAAAGCAGGCTGGATGTTTCCAGGTGTTGTATGCCGTGTTTGAGCTGAGACAATGCACTGTACGCGCTTTCCTACTCCCTGCTAATAAAGTAATAGCATATACAAAAATTGCTGTTTCCATGCAGTTGTTAGCCAGCTGCTCATGGATTGTCCCCTAAAACAGAGGGCGTCTGTCTTTGGAGTGGTCATAGCTCACCATTCTGGCAGGACTTTGTAAATATTATAGCTCCTTTTGTTTTTTTCTTTCCCAGTTTGTATTACAAATGAAAAAAAAGCGAGTTTGAAAGTTAAGAATGTTTTTAATGACTGAAGCTAATGAAATTTGCAAGAGTGTATTTAGTTTCTCGTACAGTATTTGGAACTTCTGAAAAAGGGATTTGACAGCTTGTAATTTAAACTGTGAAATATGTTTATTTCTTGTCTTTTGTCTGCAGAATTTCAATAAAAATAAAGCTAATTAAGCTCTAGATTTTCCATCCAGTCATCCATTCATCTGCTTTTTTTTTTTTTGCTGACATTTAATTAATTTAATTTATTTACAAGCCTTTTTTTTCCCACTTGTAGCTTGAAAACTCTTGTCTCTTTCTGGTGAATTGAAATGGAAACTGCACTATAACCTCACGTGTAGCTTGCTGCTCCAAAGCCAGAGCTCAAGACAGCTGTTAAAATGCAAGGCTGAGGTGCTTGTGATGTCTACGCAAGGTGTATTTCCAGTGTGAGCATGTACATTGGACACCTAAGAGCGTGGCATATTTTCCATCCCAAAGGGAGGTAATTAATACGTACACCCTCTGCTCCTTCTGGAGCTTCCCTTACATATGATGAGGCAGCTTCTACTTGGCACTGCACCTTCCTGAAGCAGATGGTTTCCCTGGACATTGAGTCTCCAGGAACTTGCAGCGCACCAAGGGGAGCGGTGAGCTGCGAATTAAATGCATTTCAGCCAGTGTGTCGTTTGCGGGTGCATCACCCAAAATGAAAAGATGTGAGAACTGAGTAGAAGGCTTCTGACAAAGTTAGGAAAGTGTGTGTGCACTGCTGTGCCTGCGTATTGGGAGGGAGAGGGGGAGGCAGAGATGTGGCTGAATCCCTGAACTCTGAATACTCCAAATCGCTCTCTCGTAGGCAGCTCCCAAGTTGACTGTATTAGTTAAAGAGGGAGCTATAGAAAAAACAGGCTTGTGGATTCAGTCAGTCATGCCTAATTTCAGTGCTTGAAACAGGTACAGAAGCCAATGAATAGTAGAGGCTGTTGCCTTGTAGAAAGTGAGATCTGTTTGTACTTGCTTGCAATTTCCATTGATTCTTTTAAATCTGCTTTCCTCTGTTGTCATCAACAGTGCCAAACAGCTGAGGAGTGAGGGTGCCTGAGTACAGCGTAGTGTATGCTACATGGAAACTTCCATCCAGGGGTTGTTAGCTCAATTTTGTTAACCTGGAATGAGGCATGTGACGCCCTATATGATCAATACAGTGTATTCGTTTCAGAATGGAAGTGAGGTAACTGTGATGTGTGGTGGCAGAACCACGTATGAAATTACACGTTCGACTTGTGGCAAAATCAGCCCGCTTTTGCCAAGGGAGAGGCTCACTGTGCTCGGCAGGAACCAGTGCACACATGGCACTGCTCCGTTGCAAGGGCTGTGGCTGGCTGACACGGTGAGCTGAGCCTACACCGAGCGGACTGCAGCTCCTCCACCACCGCTGGTAGGCTGTAATTCAGCTGGGACTGAGTGGAAGGCAGCAAACCCATTAAATTAATCAGGTCAAACGAGAAGTAGCTCATTTCGTTCTCCCTGCCCTGTGCTGACACTTCACACACATGTGCTGGTGCCTCCACAAAGAAGCAGGAGCTTTTCTACCCTGGGGGTAGCCACAGCAAATGCCTGGGAGAAAGCTTGGAAAGAGCTGGAACGGGCAGATGCAGGAGTATTTCCCACTTCAGAGCTGTAATAACCTACAAACTGCTGCTGCATCCCCCCCTGTGCACAGCCCCTGGTGAAGGCTCTGGCCCAGTTTGCAGCCCAAGGACAGTGAGTGTCAAGTGCAAATACTTTTACGTTTGTATTCAAGGACTTGGGTGTCCCAAAAGAGAATGGCTTAAAGTACTGCAGACCTAATAAAGCTTAATTCAGTTCAGAGGACTGTTTGTGGTTCATTTGGTGAGTGTTTTTGACCACGTGAATGAAAATTGCTCCCAGCCAGTTCTGATGGTTTGCCTGCACAGTCGTACTCCCCAGACCAGAAGAGAAACTGGTATTTCTGTTTGTTTCCTCATGTTTGTCCTCTGTGTGACAGCCTTGGGGAGCTTAGGATGATTGTTCTGTGTTTGATTACCTCGTGTCATAATTGTGCCTATTGAGGGGGGCAGCCTGTTCGGCTCTGCTCCTCCTGGAGAGACTGCAGAAGGGTACAGTTGCCTTTGTTGCTCTGACCTCTTAAAGTGCAATTTGCCTTCTAGCCTACGAAGAGGATGATAGCGCAGTAATTCCAGGTGCCCTTCTTGCCACCCTTGGTTTTGATATTCCCAGTACCTCAGAGCATTCTTCAGCAGCCCTGGTGAAATGCCCTGTTGGTCTGAAGGAGCAACCCACGTGAAATCATGGTACCCCGTGGGGTATTGCTGGAGCCATGCACAGATGAGTGGGCAAACGAAGGTGCCTGGGGATTTTTCTTTTTGTTTCATTTTAAAAGCAAATACAATTGACAAAGCTCTGTTGCATCAATTAATCAAAGATAATTTAACACACAAGTTTGAAAAAAATAATTATATATTGTTGTCAATTTTAAAGTAGATCCTTTAACAGCACGTTGAAGTAATGGGATTGCCTGTTGTTTTTCCAGGCTTTTTCGTCAGAATTTCTACTCTTGCCTCTCAAAATTTAGGACTGTCAGTTTCAGTACAACTAGTTTTCTCTTTGTTCCTACAGGGAGCCTTTATACATTTTGTCCTCTTTGTTCACCTTCTGTGGCAAATAAATTCCTGAATGAATTTAGAGAAGTTGGTTGCGGATGCCTTTCTTGACCTGCAGCAACTCTTACAAAGATTTTGTCCTTTCCGTGCCCTTGGTCTGAAGAGTAAGGCAAACAAAAGATAAGGCAAACTAATTCATGACTTCATTTTGTTTGTTTTCTTCCTCACTTAAGGCAGAAGATAGCCCTTTCTGAAAATCATTCATTTTGTCGGTTTTAATGCCAAACACTTTGCACCTGCAGGAATTCCTGTTTTTTTTTTTTTTTTTTTTTTTTTACAGAAGAACTTTTTGTTTGTAATAGGCAGAAACCATAACACAATTTCATAAATGCTGTCTGTAATATCTAAGTGAAAACTCTGCCAGTATAGCTATAGCCATTATAGGAATAAAAATAAAGCTGTCTTTTAAAAAGCTGCTTTTGATGAAGCAAACAGATAGATAAATAAAGAATTTTAATTTGGCTCCTGAATGGAGATATGAAGTGGAACTAGATGCCTCCTTCAGGTAAGATGATGGCACTTTAGGCTTAATTCTCTAAGAAAACAATTTGAAGTGGTTTCAGAGGTTTTATTGGAAAAAGGTTGTTTTAGAAATAATTTTAATTATGGGCAAATGTTTATCAGTTTGAGTTATTTGAAACAGATCGATGGAGTTACTCTAATTACTCACGGTGGATTCTGCTTGGAAGGACAGACTTTCAGCCTCATCATCTGAACGAGCCGTTTGTCTTGCCAGGTCTGCTGTGACCTTCTCCAAACCAATTTCATCGTCCATAATAATTTTTAAAATATTTCTTTGCTCCCTCACTGTGTGAGGAAACTCCACCCTAACCAGTGAAAAATTCCTCGAGTGGAACTGGTAATACAATCATATCAAGTGCAAGAGAGAATAGCAAAATATTTTCTCTTGCTTCGCAGTTAGGAGAAGGTTCAGTGCTAGTTACCAAAATAATAGCTAATAGATTTTCAGCCAGTGCTCGGTGTCCGAGTTGATGCTGTCCCTTTAAGCATATCCTGGTGCTGACCTTCTTTATCTCGCCCCTCTTATCACCAATGTGGCCACCACGCCTGGTAGGCTCAGGGTCTGGCTTTTCTTAGTGCTGGGGCTGTCTGGAGACAAGCGGTGTGGGACTGTGACAGTCAAAAATTGTATTTTTACTCTATCTGTTTTCTTTGGATAATTTTTCAGGGCTTTTTGTTTGTGTGCTTTACGCACAGTTTGAAAGGGAAATGTGTCAGAGTGATTCAGGCTTTAGAAAACCTCTTTCAAGAGTTGGCGCCCATCCAGGGTATCAGAAACATAGGTCTCCACAGACCACTTTGGTTTGAAAGGAAAAAGTGTTTAATTAGACGCCCCAACAGCCCTGCTGGCTGGCGGTCACACTGGGATGTGCTTTTGCGGTACAGCAACACGTGAAGCAAGACAGAAAGTGCCCAAGTCCTGATCCTTTTACCCTGAGTTGGGCAGACATCTGCGCTTTCTTCCGTGCTCGTTTTAATGGTGCGATCATTAGTAGCACCAAATGCTGCGAGTACATACATATTTTTAACTAAGTTAGACTTGAGAGCAAGGAAGACGTGTTTTGATGTGTCAAACCTCCCCACTTCATGTGATTAAAACTTTTCAGATGACCATTACCAGCCCTTATAAAACATGGTTATGTATGGGGAATAGCGTAATTCTCCATGTGTCAGTCATAGTCTGCTCTATCAAACCAGTGTGTTTAGCATCCAGTTAGCAGGAGCAGTGTCCTCATGAGAGGTGGCCACAGCAGTTGGCATCACCTCCTCTGCTTCTGCCCTGATGTGGTAGGTGTGGTGGGCACTCATTCCCAGAGGCACCATTTCACACTTGCAGCTCTCTCTTCCTATTCAGCTTGACACATGGTGCTGTATTCAGCCAGTTATACTTTGTAATTTGCCTCTTGGAAGGCATTTGTATATTATTTCCATAGAGTTCAGCACCCCAGTACAAGGGGAAGCCTGGCTGCTTAGTGTCACACACAGCACATCGCAGGGTGGGCGGTCAGAGAACCAGTTTCCTGATGGGGCTCGGGACCAGGTGTGAGGTCCTGCAAATGTCACAGGTGCCAGAGAGCATCCAGACCCCTCAGGTTGTGTAGGCTGTTCCTTGGCAAGTCTAACTACCTGGGGTGTTTGGGAGATGGAAAACATGCATCCCTATTTCCAGAGCTCCCCTCTCCCTTGGGGGCTCCCAGAGCACCCACATAAACCAACATTTTACATGGGTTACACATCCACTGATACAACCCCCCATCAGCTGGACCTGTTCTGCATGTGGCCACCATGGCAACTCTCATTTAGAGGCATCGGTGCAAAAATTAGGTGGTTGTGCTTTGTAGTTCCTCAGCAGCACATGTGCTTTGCCTTAAACCATCACTGGATAAGCTATGGGAGCGCACTGGGAATGCGGATAGAAGCTAAGTTGATCCCCAACCAGTGGCTTTAAAGGCAAGCTCTTTCTTCCTTGCTGTTTCTCTGACCCCATGACTGACATCCTATGGGACAGTAGAGGCACTTCAAAAGACCCCATGCTTGGTAGCTCAGGCTTTCCTTGTTTGATTTTTTTTTCTTTTAATTTTGTTCTCTTGGTTGTTTTTTTGTTTGTTTTTTGGATGAGTTCCCTCTTTCCCACAGACATCAGGAAGGTGGGGATCTCATTTAGGCTTCCCCACTTGGCTCCTGATGAGGGCAGAGAGGGAGTTGTCAAACAGGACAGAGTTTGCCTTGGGAAAGGCTGCTGGAGAGCGTCTCTGCTGCAGCCAGGCCCACCCTGAGGGGGGGATGCTGGCCCAGGCCCGCCCTGAGCAGCATGTGCTACTGGTGCTATGGCCCAGAGCAACCTCAAGCTTTTCAGCACTTCTCTACCAAGTTGCATCTGGGCTGTGTCTGATTTCTCAGACAACAGCACTATTCTGTAGATGGCATCCTCTGACTTGTTTTATTTACATTTCCCCCCCGTGTCTGTGTGGGCTTGATTGCTGTTTTTGTCTCTTTTCAGTATTTTTCTGCTCGTATTTGTGATTCCCCTAGAATCTGCCGTGTTGTTTCTCAGTCCCCACTGGGGTGTTCACAGCTGCTCCCAGTCCCCTGTGAATACCACTGATGTGCTTCTTACTTCCTCTTCCAGGTAATTAATGAGTAGATTTAACAAGATTGGACCTTTAAATCCCTCTGGTATCCAAGGAACCTTCCTCCAGCTCCAGTATGTTTCTGTTTATTTGGCCTCTATCAAGTGTATTCCTGGAGCCTTCTGAAGAATTACAGCAAAAACAATGCGTGTGTGCTTGGAACACCAGAAAAAGGAGTTAAGAAGAAAGGGCCTTTTGTTTCTTACAGCATAAGGAAATCTTGAAATTAGAAAGTACTCTTTCAATCAGGAGTTAAAAAGGCAGGCTAAGCTGTATAAAAACTGGATTTGGGGCTGTTCCACTGTAATGTCTCCACATCTCAGCCACAGCAGTCTGCTCTTAGCCTGCTCTAAAATGAAGCAACTTCTCTTACATGGTGACAGATCCCTGAAATGTGATATTTAAGATCTAAGCATGGCTAATGGTACTTGGCATCTTATTAGTGCTGCTTTGTCATCTGTGGCCTAAACTACTGCTTTTGAGGTGTTTCGACCATTTTATTTATTTATTTCTAGAGCTCTGCCCAAAGATAATGTGTTTACATGTGTTTTTTATCACAATTTGGCTTTACATGAAGAATTTCAGGACAACTAATGCATTTGGAGAGAGCTGCAATTCTCAGTTGTTAGTAAGGGAGGTTGCCTTGAGCCCTACCTTAGGGAATGCTCCCTAGTTCCTCTGTTTCTTTGCTGTTTAGGGCCAGGCCCTACAGCAGTTGGTCAACACCACGTTAACTTAGTGCGCTGCGTACAGACCCAAATATCACCAGTAAGCAATGGAGCTGGTGGCAGCTGCTTGTGACCCTTATAAAAATAAAATACGAAGTTGAGTGCTTGTCTTCCTATAGGTGTCCTGTGCAGAAATAAGCTGTATGCAAAAGCACAGCACAGACCACTCAGGGCCCGCAGCAGCGACACCGCAACAACACGATGCGCTGGGGCCCGGTCCTGCTGGGCCCCACTGGATAGGACCGGGAGCCTTTTCCTTGCTGGTCCTAAGCCGCCTTCCCTCTGCAGGCAGCGTGCACCGGGGATGGGACTGTTGTGGGATGTTCTACCCAAGAGGTGAGGGGCTGCGCGGCCGGAGGGTTTTGTTTGGCGATGTGCTAGTGCAGATTTATCGCTGCTTTTGTTCCTGCGTGCAGGGTGTGGGACATCGCGGCCCTGCATTGAATCCTGCAGGATGGTGCACGGCAGACAAAAGGGCGAGCTTTGCATCGCAGGGACTTCTGTGGTGGCTCCTGCACAGAGCAGGGAGGGCCCTGTGGCGGCCCAGCCATGGCCCCACTCGTGGGCCTCAGCAGAGAGCCTGGAGAGGAGTAGGGAGTGGTGCTGCAGCGGTGCGGACGCCTGATGGAAACCCCTGCTGCTCTGCTGGGTCAGACATGCTGCACAGCCATAGCACAGGGACAAGAGTTTGCATGCCCAAGGCAGAAGGGAGATGCTTATTTTGTTTAATTGGACTTCCTGAGAATGTGGTTCTGAATAGACTGAGAAAAGCTCATTATTTTTGTTTAACATCTGTACTTCTGTTTTCATTCAAAATCCGTGTTAGTGCCGCTCTCCTTTTATTACTGAAGAAAGCAAGAAGCCTTTGTTGAAAGGTGACAGCAGAGAGCTGTTGTAAGGAAGGGGTTAGGAGTGGTAAAAAATGTCCTTTCCCTGTAAAAAGATAGCAATTAAGTTAAGTACTTGAGTGTGTATCAACCCTTGCTCAGAAGCTTCCGCTCTTCTCTCTAAGTTGCTTCGAAATGTTAGCTATTTTCACTCTACCAATGTCTTTTATTTGTGAAAAATCCCCATGAAGGGCCTTGGTACACTTGCCAATCATTAATTAAAAAGCAGAAATAAAGTTCCTTTCCTGCAAATTTTACACTAATGAATCAATTGCTAGTCAATCAGTCAGGGAATCTAGATAAAACCTTGATTAATTTAACGACGCAATTTTGCTGTGTATCAGTTTATCTTAAATGAAATTGCTACTGTGTACAAAATAATAATAATAAAAAAATCACCAGCAAACCCACAGACAAAACAAAACACCTCTATTTTAAATATTTTACCTGCAGAGCAAGAGGTTTGCAGTTCATGACATAGTTCAGTGGATTACTGGAGTTTAGAAACAGTGACAACTGAAGCTTTTTTAGAGCATTAACATAGAGATGCAGAATAGAAGTTATTGTTTAAATAAAGAGTATAATAGATGAAACTTTTTCAAGGGAGTTGGGCAGCTAGGCAGCTAATAAGACTTAGTCTTCTCTGATCTAGAGCACCTGACAGAAAATGAACCAAGGAGTAAAGTTTTCAGAGATGTTTAGCAGATGACTTTGTACAGAAAGGTACATGATAAAAATGAACTATGCTTGCTTTTTTCTAAATCTCAGATTTAATGTATGGGAAGAGTGCTTTTAAATTTTTCAGATTGCATTTCTGGATAAGTTGCCAGTTTCCAGGTGCAAAGGCCCATCTTAGGGCTGTGCTTCAAAAGAGTGAAGGTACTGGAGAGTTTTGTTGGATAACAATATATTGTGATTGCCATGTTTTACTTTTTTCCTATTTGCATGCTCTTACATAGCATTTTCTCTAAGCCACTGTGCTGTGCACTGTTTTATGAGGTTGTAGCAGACTTTTCCCTACCTTTAGAAGCAGCAATTATTGTGTATTACATTATTAACGTGGTTTTGAAAATCACGATCCTGAAATAATCAGCTAAGGCGTTATCACTGATTTCTTCCTGTTAACCTTAATGTGCGATGGAGAGAAGTTGTTTTGCCCCCGTCCTTTTACTGAGGAGGAGGATTTGTTTGGCTTTGAAACTGCACAGCAGGTCTGTCTCTCAGATACTGTTTTTGTTTAGGCTCTGAGGGCTCTGGGAGAAGTGGTGTGGTTGTTTACGTGCTGCCCTGACTCCCACGTTGTTTTCTCAGTCTGATTGTGATGAGCAGCCTTGATACGACAAACGATGGGCACCAAGTTTGTTTAGGGACTGAGTTTGAGGTGTATTAGGTGGGTGTGGATGCGGTCGGCATGCATAGGATCAGTGATTAAATCCCTGCTCTAAAACCAGGGCTCCATGTAGGTTTAGGGGCCTGGCCCTGTGCCCACACACACCTAGCACCTCAGCTCCTCCTGGCTGGCAGGGTGACCCGAGCCCTCCTGTGCTGGGTGCTGGGGTGGCCCCAGTGCTGCACCCTCATGCCAGCAGCACCCAGTTCTTCAGCACAGCCCTGGGCTCCCCTGGCCATGAGCAGCTCAAGCCACCTCGGGGCTTGTTCAGAGCTGGGCATCCTCAGAAGAGGCGATGCGGCGTGATGGTTAGGGCTGTTTGGAGTTGGAGACGTACGAATGGAAGAATTAAACGCGTTTTCTCCCAAAAGAATTAATTCCTAAAAGGGTCGTGAGCCTTGGTTCATTGGCATGAGCTGAAAAATGAGATCATGTTTCTGTAATATTTGCCTACAGTTTCTCTTTGGGTCATAGTTTTTGTTGAAGGCGAAGGGTGCCAAGAAAACGCTGTAAAGCAAGCATATGTGCTTACTGCTTGCCTGCACTTGGGAAGTATTTTCCATCCTTGCTTGTCTTACAGCTGTGGATTTGAGAGGGAAGTCTTTTATACTAATAATAGCAAGAAGTTATGATAGAAGCTATCCATGAAAAATCCCAGGCATGTGCTGCTTGTTCCCTAGAGAAGGGATCCATGGTAGAAATGCAGATTTTTTTTATTTTTGATTTTTTTTTAAAGATCATAGGACTGCTTACCAGTTGTCTCTTGTGTTCTGTGCATGTAAGGACATTCCTTGGATTCTTTTCTTGGCAATGTTCTCATAAAATATCCAATGTTTGAAATCAGAAACAGATTTTCTCTGATGTTTTTAAACAAATGCATTTTCCAAGTTGAACTGGGCAAGCCAAAATGTGTACAAGTTGCTTTCTTTTTTTTTATTTCTTTCTGCTTAAAGTTTTAATTCTTTCATATAACAGCAAGCCAAAGTGAGGGAGGGGACTTGCAGTAATCTAAATGGAGTAATCTGTCAAATGGAAGATCCTTTGCAGAATTTAGTGTTTAGTTTAAGCCTAAGAAAGCAGCTGATTGATTGTGTGGTATTTGTTCCTCTGACTTCATTTCAGTTTTTTTTTATTCCCGTCTCACTTCTGTGTTATCACAATTGGGCTTGTGAGTCAGACCCATTCTTTTTGTGGTTGTTTTTTTTTTTTTAATGTCGTATGCGTTATTTTAATAGTGTAAGTAACTTTGAGGATGTTTCTCATCTGTAATTCTAAAAGCAATTTGAAGAAACACAGAATTAATAGAGGCAAATCAGAATTAAATCTCAAGCACGGGACTGTTGGAGTTAGTAAGCCTGCTTCTGAAAGAAGAGCCCTGCTGTTGTTCTTTGCTTCTCCGGTATTTCACAAGTTCTTCCTGCTGTGCTTGTTCCAAGCTGTTTTCTTTGCCACTTCTTTTCCTGTCCCCGTCCAAGCCGATCACTGCCTGGTGCATCTGTGATGCAGCTGAGGCCTGCCACCAAGGGGAAGTCTTCACATAGCTTGGTCTTAACAATTACATCTGTGTGAATTCCTGACATGGCAAGGCACAGCTAGAGAGGTCTGTCAGACGTGGCGTATTCACGTGCTGAGCAAACAAACCAATTGTTGCTTTGATACTGAAGAGATTTGAGTGTTTAAGATTGCTTGAAGTTTGGAGTTTTTGTCGATTAAGCAAGAACTTTATTACCCCATGCAGAAGGAAGGAGAGATGTAGAGGTGAAGAGATACATATGTAGCTAAGCATGTTTACAGCATCTGCCGTGGGTCTGTCCTCCTCATATCAGAGAGCAATGAATAGGACGTACTTCTAACCGTGCCTGGAACTGCAGAATGAAATGGAGCATAACGAAAGGAAGATTATAGGTTTAGATAATTAAATCCTCACTGAAGTTGCTCAGGTGCTCCGACGTGTTGCAGATCCCCGCGTACTTCTATTTTTTCCCTTCAGGAAGGGAACACACTGGAAGGAGGGCAGCGTATGTAAGAGTGAAGTGAGTTTCCAAGGTGGCAGAGCACTGAGGCAGTGCCCACACCTTCTCTGCCACTTTTTTTCTGGGTCTGTGCCCAGCCCTGTGTCATACCTGCTGTGACAACCCCTTGGGGAGAGCTGCGTTCCCCAGCTCTCATTTCCATTATTTGGAGATTGCCCGTAAATACATTTGTTCACCAAATGTAAGCATGTTGTTACACTCCTTTGGGCTGCCTTATTTGACTGCCCTGACAGAGGCCACCAAATGGCACAGGCTCAGACCCCACCAAATGAATGCCTTTTGTTTGGTGTGTTTGTGTTTTTTTCCTTTTTTGGTAACAGAACAGGGTGTGGGCATGTATTTTTTCCGTTAAATTTTTAAGAACACTGATGGTAGTGGGTGAAGCAGGGCAGAATATAATCAGGCATTAGATAAAAATCTCCTCTAGTAGGCATGCCAGCCCTCCTCAGGGCACATGGGTCTTTTGCCCTGCTATGCAGGGGGAAACTCATGCTAAATTGGCATGGAGACAACGTGAGCTGCATGGATTTGGATGTGAAAGCAGTTAGTATTGAACCTCCCCTTCAGCAGACCTTTAGCTGATAATTGGAAATGTGGAGGTCAGGAGAGGCTTCTGTACGTGCCTGGCTTTCGGTAGGTGACTGCAGCTTGTGTTTTTTAAACAGCCTGGTGTAAACACACAGAAATACTTGATGCTCGTGATCCGTTGGTTTATTCAGGTGTTGTTGTTCAGTCTTTAAGACTCTTTGAAAATTGACTTGTCTACTGTCACAAACAGATAATTAACACATAACTTTTTCTCTGCCTCTAGTTTTACTTCCATGTGAGCACTTAATGCATTCCCTGCCTTTTTGCTCCGTGCCTACTTTCTTGCAGACTGCAACAAGAACCGCTTGCACAACTGACACAACACTGCAATCCTGAAGGGGGGCTGATGGTAAATGAATCATAGAAAGATCACTTGCTGCTTTCCTTGACCTGCTAACGTTTGCTTTCAAGCAATACCTGTTAACACCCCCAGTCACCTGGGGACTGGCGAGCACAGTGCAGATGGCAATTGCTGTGCCCTGCAGTAGCAGAGGGCAGCGAATTTCTGCCAAGTTGCAGCAAGAAGCCAACTCTGTTAATTCTAAACAGCAAAAGCGTGCAGGTTAGAGAATATGAAAACATAAGCAAAAAGTAGCGTGCGCAGCTGATGGGATACAGAAGTATTGAAAGAATTTCATGTTGAAGTGGTCTTTAAAAGAGCGTGCACATACTTGGAGCCTATAAATATCTCCCCACATTTTTCAGTGGTTTAAGCTTAGTAACGATTTCACATTGTTTAAGTATAATATTACCAGATTCGTACTGCCCATGCTTGTCACTCGTCTACACTGGCATTTTTTTTCCCCTATCAGCATTTGTGCAGAAGACTGGTGTTGCTTCTGGGGAAATGCCATAAACTTTTGTCAAATGGGAGACCTGCTTCCTGGGAAAGCACGTTGCCTGGCATTAAGAGATGGAAATTTTATTAATTCTTTTATTCAAAGTCCTGCCACAGCTGTGATCTTGCCTGTGGTGAATGTCTGGTGAAACGGTCTATAATTACCCCAGGCATCTTATTTTAATGCTATCCTAGTGTTGCCTGACTTCCAGTCCTCTAGAGCATCCCACTCTTTTCTATCTATATTTTAAAAAATCCAGAAAATGTTTCTGGCACTTAAAGCTCTTGTGTAACTTATCTGGACCTTCAGATTTGAAAATATTTTAAGCTTAATTGCTTGTCTGATGCAGAGGGATTACAAACACAGGTCTTATTTAGTCTAGCTGGTAGCTTGGAAGGTAAATATCACAAGGAGGGAGGAAACCTGCTCAAGTTAAAGGCCCGTGTTGGCACAAGATGAATGGTTACGAGTGACTTCTGGATTAATTGAAGTCAGACATTAAAAGGTCCCAAACCATCTGAGGAGGGAAGTTGTGGAACAGACTTCCAAACAGGATAATGTGGACAAAGAAGTGTTTTTAAGATGGATCTTGATAACTTTGGGTAAAGTGTAAGTTAGAATTTGTAGAGCCCGTAAGTGGGGTCTGTGGCAGAGGTCGTTCAGCTACCTGGAGGTCTGGGGATGTGAGGGCCAGGAATAATGATCTCCTCATGTGCTTAATCGTGGCATCTTGGTGTTGTTCTGCTGCACTGGAGGCCAGGCGGGGAGCTAGGCCCCGCTGGCATTGAACTGGCTGGCAGGTGTGCGGGCACTCCCCTCACACGGAGCTGCAGGTGCTGCTGAGGCAGAAATCCTGCCAGCTCTGGCTGATCGGGCCCAATGGGCTTCTCCTCTCTTACTCTAGCACTGGGTGCACTCTGCCTTCCTTAGGAGTTGTATTTTACAGATTGCCGGCTCTCACAGGGACCTCAAACCTGGCTGACACCCGCCAGTTTCTCCCTTGCCCTTTACCTGTGATGTGCTGTAGTTACACATGTGGCAAGACACTGCAGTGTCTTTCTGTAGGCTGCCTGTTACAAGGTCTTTCTTGTCCTGGGAATCCTCCTAGTGCAGAGATCTGTTAAAACTCTCTTTCCAGCACAGCACCCTGGCCCCTTTCCAATTTTTTAATCCATCCCCATTCTCATTTAAATCCATCAGTATGCTTTTGGTCATATTTTCGTACACCAAGTAAATTCAAGAGGTTTTTGTAGCTGCTGGCAACCAGGAGGCATCACTTGAGCAGCAGCAGCCTGTGGATAGCTGTCCTTCCCCATGCAAGCCAGGTGCCTGCTGGAAAACAGGCAGCTCATGGAGACACCAAAGGAAGAAGGATGAAAGTTGGTTTTAAGCTTCACTCCTGGCAGCACGCTGAGAGGAAGGGAGGGAGAAAGGGAGGGAGGGAGGGAAGGAGAACTGGGAATGTGTGTGGAGTGATGAAGCTTGTGGAATTACAACTGGTAGTATGTGCTTAGTACCTTAATTAGAATTTTAGAAATTATTATTATTTTGCATTTCTGTTATACTGCTACATTTCGAGAATTTTGGAAAAGCAATTTTAAAAAAGGTGAAAGAAAGCCATCAAATTGTTTTGGTTTCTTCATTGCCTTCTGAAGGTTTGAAAACAACACTTTTCTGTGCCATGAAGTTTCATTTTATGAAACTCTGTTCCTGTGTGCTGCTGTGGGCTGATTTCTAGGTGGCAGCAACAATCCTTGGCAGGATTGAGGCCAAGGATATACTTAAGTAAGGGGGTGAGGTGGAGGGGGGGGGGAGCTGGACTATTTTACCTGCTCAAACAGTGTTTGGAAAACAGTTTCTGATTCTTTTCTAAGCCTTATTTTCCTTAGTCCAAGTGTCAAAATTGTGTTGTTGTGGACCCTGGGTATGTCCTGTAGAGGTGTGACTGGTGAGGACTGTGCCACTGCCTCGTGGCTGTCCTGGGGCTGCTGCCACGAGGTGTATTCGACCCCGGTGGGCCAAGCAGCTTGTAGCTCCAAGGTCTCTGATGGCTCCTTGTGGTGTTTTCCTGAGGAGAGGTTGCTTTGCTTATCAGACTCCACATAAGCACGAGCTCATGTGGATACGTGGGCTAATCACTTCAAGTTTGCAAAATACATTTGCATTAGGAAATTTACATTTATGTTTACGTTTAAAGTAATAAAACGCACCACAGATTCATCACTGGAACTGAGAGAACCTGATTGCGTAGAAGGCGTGCCTGAAGTATCACGAAAATGCAGTTTCTTGAAGGCGAGATTCCTATGGCTGCTAAGTGCTAAGTAAATAGCCAGTGTGCACAGCCGTTGTTTGGATAATTCTGTGGATCTTTTTTAAGGAATTATTTTTTTTTGCTGGTGTTTTTCTTAAAATCTTGGAGCTGAAATAACTCTTTAGTTTTAGGTTGGAAATATCAGAAGACCCCAGATAACCCAGGCTTGCAGATCAGTATCAGTCAGAACCAGTTTTCCTGCATGCACCGGAATGCCTGGAAACTTTATCCACAGAAACTCAACAGTGGGCAGCTTGAGCCAGCCCCTTGCTATCTTTGTGGGACCCCGGTGCTTTTTGTCTTTGCAATAGTGCCTGCAGAGAGACATTTCCTCTCATCCTCTAGCTGGAATTTCAAAGAATAAAAACTCTTGTTTGATTTTAACTTGAAATCTACCTGGGGTGTAATTAAGTCTGTAGATTTTGAAACATGGCTTTCTGTGCTTGCTTTCTTACACAATATAAAGAGCTGTTATGCTGTTTATCTTTTTATTTGATAAAAAACAACACAGGTATGCCCATCTTATGTCCATTTATATTTTGATTTTCTTCTGACTTCTTTTCTTAAAGGATTCTTCTAAATGAGTTTAAAATAATTTTACTTTTCCACTAAAATTTTGAAACCTAGTCTTGAATTATCATCCTAATTTGTGGGGCTTTACTGTCATTTTTCTTTAAAAAGAAATCTATCAGGAGGGACAAAATACATGTAAAAGCTGAGTGACTCTTTTGAAGAGCATCAAAGTTTATAATGATTTGTTCAGCTCCAAACTTACCGTGATCAATAGTCTGAGGAAGATGTATTTTGTCAAAACCTGTAATTCCATAACAAGTAATTCTGAAATTACCAGAAGCATAGACTTGGAAAATTATATAAATTTACTATGTCATGGTTCGTGTTTTTGATATGGGCCAAGACACATTTTGCATTGCTCAGTCAGGGATGCTGAATACAAAATTATTCCCTGACCCAATAATATCTGCACGTGGGGAGAGTAGTCTAGAGGGGGTCTTTTTGAGGGTATTGCTTGGAATTTTAGAATTAACAGTATTATTATTGCTACTGAACAGACAGAAATTGAAACCCATAGACAACGGGATATATTAATTTGTATGCTGACTGTGGCAGGTACACGGACAGCTGCCCTTCCTGGATGATTTTGTGAAGCTCACCATTTCACTTGTATTCTTTTGCAGAGCAGTAACTTGAGGTGCCAAAAAAGAAGGGCATTGGTAGGCTGGAGTAGCTATAACACTTGTGTTTAATCGTTTTGTTGCCAAATCAGATATTGTAATTGTAAGAACAATTGCCTTTAGCCAGTAACGGTGTGTTCTGCATGAAACAGCACTCCAGAAAGTCTGCTGTAGAAGACGCAAAACAGACAAATCACTATGCTTTTTTTTTTTTTTGGTTAAAAAAAAGAAAAAAAGACTATATAATTGATACTAAAAGCTTACATAGCATATGGATATCTTATTGATCCCTGGACTCAAGAAGAACATTCTTAGGGTGTAACTTTGTCTTGGATTGAAATACTGCTACTTTGTACTGCTCCTCATTAACCTAATCTTTCCATGGTAATGGCCACATATTTTTGTCATTACTCTTTCTAATGGAATTTGATGCATTCCTCTGCCATGATCTGCAAATCCAAGAGTTTACCTACTTTTTTTAAAAAGCCTTTATGTGACCTGCTGTAAAGTATGCAGGCCATATCTAGCCGTAACTCCTAAGAAGCTAATTCTAACTGGCTTATCTTGCATAAATACCGTTTGCAAGCAAATGTGATGCCTTAGATTAAAAATTTCGTGCTGACCCATTCCAGGTTAATGTGGTGATATTTGATATAAAATATTGGTTTAGCTCTTTCAATGTGCTTCTCTGTGCTGAGGTGCAAGCTTTCCTTAGGCTGTGGGCAGAAGCGTGTGACAGGGTTACTTTTCTCATCAGCTGTGCGTTAAAAAATAATGAAACTCCCTTATCTTAACCAGCCAGCGACGACTGTGAAAAGCTACGCCCGCAGTAGCGAGTGCCACGGGAAGAGGGTGCGTAGCCTGGAGCGGTGGCTGTGAGGTCCTGAGGGACAGGGAGGTGGCGAGGGCTGCACTGGGAGGGACACCCAGAGCCAAGCAAGTGTGCAGCTGAAATATTAGCAAAACCACGCTTCTTTCTTCCTTTAGTGTGAAGGATAAGAGCATTTTTCTGCGCCGAACTCATTGAGGCATTCTGGCATGCAGAAAATGACATGGCTGTAGCAACATCCACCAAAAATTGACCTCTCTCTATAGGGCTTTGGATCTTTTCAGCCTCTGGGCTGTGCCCCCGCCTGAGGCAGCGGGAGGTGGCACCACGTGTCAGGGCAGTGGTGGTGTCAGTCCCAGGCCGAGAAGCTCCTCTCCAGAAGGACATGGGCTGGGGGGCTGCAGCCTTCTGGTGGGGGGCTTTCGGTGGAGGCTTTTGTGAAGCAAAACAGGTTGCTTTGGTTTTTATTGACCCCCCTTCATCAAGTGTGGAGTCCCACGTTTCATTGAGCTGCTGGGTGGGAGGTTACTGCTGCTCCGTGTCCCCCCATGGGCTTCTGAATCTGCAAGAATGGTGAGAGAAAAAGGGTCGGGAGGGTGGCTTCTTTCCTTCTCTGTTACCACGGTAAAGAGGTTAATAAGCAGAGCTGCTCTGGGCAATCCTGCCACCACTGTGAGCTGCCATTAGCACGGGCTGTGAAATCATCTCCCAGTGCCTTGTCTCCTCTGTTTGCACGGCGTGCGGGCCTACAGTGCCGCTTGCATGGCCATCCAGGCTGGGAGCTGCCTGCTTCCCCCGGCTTCTGGTGGGTCATCTCTTGCTCCATATTTTCAGAAATGTGGGACCTCGCCCTTGAAGCCAGGAATTGCTTCTGTCTCTCTGATGTCCCCGTCCTTGTGCCCAAGGGTGCGTTGCCCCCCTTCCCAGCAGCAGTCCGCTTCCCAAAAGGTACTACCCCAAACGCTTCACCTCAGCAAAAGCCTCGCTTCCGTATGGCGGCAGAGCTAAACCGGCAAAGAACAGAAAGATTTGTCTGATCTGCCTGCTGCTTTCACTGCTGGCTTTATTTGCTTTCTTGTTTGAATACGATCAGGAGTTGATATCAAACAAAAGACACTGTTTGTTGCTCTTAATTGGGCTTTCAAATTGAAAGATGAACAATTGCAACACACAAGTGTATTTTTAAGTACCCAGGGACTGCCAATAATGTAATACGTGTGCTTCTTCTCCTCCAGCACCTTACATGTATGCCGTATCTCAAAATACTTATTGGATTAAAAATAATTACGGAGGGCTATTACATAACAGCAAAGGAAAAATGAAATTAAGGCATAAAAGCGAGAGTCATGGGTGTGCTGAGAACTGATGAGGCAGGGAGATGCAGGGAGGCACAAGAGGTTTGTATATAAAGAGGCAGGAAAGGGCTGTTGGAAGCAAAGATACCAAAAGTATGTGGAGCAATCTCTGCATGGTTTTACTGGGAAGCATGTTCATTTTGAGCTCAGAGTGAAGACAAAACCAGAGGAGCTGTTTTGTGAATAGGGATGGAGTTGGTAGAGAGCACCAGAAAGAAACTTCTGTCAGGGGGGTTTTAAAAGACGTTTTTGCTTTTCACCATGGCATTGATTCTTCACATTGCTCATTTTAACATTGTTTGTTTGCTTTCTGTCTTCCTGTTGTATGGGTGCGAGCTGTGTGGATGGGCTGCAGGTTCAGCACCGTGCAGAGGGCTGAGCTTTGCCCAGGGATGGCACCCAAAAATTGCGGCTGGCAGTTCCGACACCAGGAGCCACCGCAGCCTGCCTTCAGGGGCTGGCACGCAGTCTGTCAGCACAGTTGCCAGCATCAGTTGCCGTAGCTTTTACAAAGTGCATTTTGTTGTCAGTGTTGCTTTTAGTTGCCGTGCCATTCAAGCTCTTCCAGCTGCACAGGCCTTATTACTTACGTCCTTAAAAAAAAAGGGGGGGGTTAAAAGCTTGATGTATGCTGTACAATAGCAAGCATCTGATAAAAATAATCCCATGAACGTATTCATGGACGGTGCTAATGCCAGGGAATGTGAACGTGGCCGTGTGGAGAGAGCTTTCGGAGCAGCGTGAAGCTTGGTGCACATCCTGGCTGCAGGGCGGCCGCCCCTCCCGCAGCCCCTTCATCTCCGGTGCTCATTGATGTCTCAGCATTGTAAGAGCTCTTCAAATGTTTGACTTGCTTCAGAAACTGTAAAGCTGGTACATCCTGCTCCCTTCCTGTCTGACATACTCATTTTCAGTTAAAAAAAAAAAAAAAAAAGAATTATAATACCTCAAGGGTTTGGGGTTTTTGTTTTTCCTTTCTTTGTGAAATTCTCCAGCTTTTGTCTACTTCTGTGTGTTTAGCAAACGTGAGCCAGGGCTTCAGATGCACTGGTTTGTTTGCTTGTTGGTTTAAAAAGAACTGTAACTACAATTCAACCCTCCAGCTGATCAGCTGAAAAGCCCAGAATGCATCAACCCGCCGCGGTTATAAATAGAGTCGCTGTCTAATGAGGGCAGAGTTCATCCCCGCGGATTTCTACCACCTCCCTTTAATTTCACATGTGGCTGCTGGGCTCGCATTGGAAATTACCGGATTTGATGGTTTGGTTTTGTTGTGTGTGGTGTTGATAGAGGCACTGTTATTTTACTACATTGTGTATGTTACTATTTTTTTTTCTACACAGAGGATCTGCAAATTGTACATAAAGACCCATGATCAAGTTTCTCATGTGGCATATTTGGAAGGATTATGTTGATATCAGGGTAGGACTGCCGTGCCCATACTTTGTGATTCCTAATCCCCTGTGTTTCCATTATGCACATCCCGTAGGCTTTTAAAACTCCTACATGTAATAAGTCATCAGTATCTCTGCCGGTTTGGGAGGTCAGGAGCATGTAGGCATGTCTAATGGGAGGGCTGATGTTTTCTTTGGTTGTCTTTTTATTTTGTTTCTCGTAATCACCAAGTTAGTCACAGTTTTGGGTGTCCATCAAACTCTTAACCACCTTTTTTCTTCAGACCAAATGTTGTTTCCAGTATAATGTAATCAATTTGCTCTCTAATTATTCAAACTCTCCCTAACAGAGCCCGAGAAGCTGTAAAGAGATGGCTTAGCAAACATGAAATATGCTGATAAAAGGATGCACATGTGTGTCTAACAATCTGCTCAGAACATTTGTACTTGAATTACTAATAGTGCAATTTTTAAACAGCGTGAAAAAGAATAATAAAGGAAATAAAATGCTATTTAGGGAAATCTTTATATTAATAATAGCTCAAGGCTGAGAAAAATGATCAGCCTCACTTCTGTGATTTTTAGAAAAAAAAAAGAATAAAACAACCCTTTAGTTGAAGTAGACTATGTGAAGCTCAATCAGGAATTTTATGGTAAGATTTCAGGTGAAACTTTGACTCGGATTATTGCTCCATACGTTTACAGTATAAAATAATTGCTTTTATGTTTTTTGTTAAGGTGCATTTGGCAAGGTACACAATGCCTTCCTCACATGAGAACGGCACATCCTCTTCCTAACTCGTTATGGTTCCTCCTTTGCTAATAGCTGAGGTCATCACCGTCATCAGATCCTGTATCGTGTATGGTACCAAGGCCTTCCAGGCTCCAGGGAAGAACAGACTTATTCTTTACACAAAAAAAAATTGTGTGGACATTAATGCCTGCCATATGGTAAATATACTTGTTAAACTGGATTTCAGCCCTGATCCCATTATCGTGTGTCAGCCTTCCTTCGTGAGCGTGCATTGAAAACATGGCTAATGGAGCATTTCTGTAGTCTGGAGAAGTGCGTGTTAAATGTTATTGGGTCTGCAGGCCAATATGTTATCCTGTGTTATCTTGTTAAGTGCTTGGGAACATCTCAGTCTGCTGAACACTGAATTTTGCCATTTTCCACCATTTTATTGCACCCATGTTAGCACTGCGTGTTACAGAGCACTGTTGGTTTGAGGTGTACAACTACAACTCGCTTTCACATCAAGTAACAGTTGCATGGCATTGTGATGACATCAGCTTGTGAAATACAATTTGATAATATGATTTTGAGTTGTTAAAATAAAAAGCTTTGCATAAATCCAGCTGTATTCTTGCCTCATAAAAGACAATGTTTCTGTCTGCAGGCCGTGCAGCAGAAATAAATACAAAACACCAACTTTTGTGCATCTTTTAGACAGGGACTTTTCCCGGGACAGGGCTTGTTTCATCTCTGTTCATTAAAGTTTTCTGGCACTTGTCATTCTAAGACCTGTTTTCATCGGTTGGCAAGTTTGCTGAGATTCAACCCTGTGAGGTGTCTATAAAATGTTATATAGTGGAAATATTTCATTCAGATCACTGCGCAAAGAAGCAGAACATTAAACGAAAACAAACCAAAGCCAGCCAGTTTCTGGCTAGTTTTCTACACGTTGCCAGCACCGTTGACTCAGTTTTGCAGACGGTTTGTGCTGGGTGGTGCTGTGCATTTTGCATGCCTGAATCTGGATGCCACTCTGGTGCGGTGCCCGCAGGCAGCCTGCATGCACACGTGGTGTTCTGGGATGGGGCTGGGGATGCAGGTGGCAGCAGGTCTGTGTCTGACTTTTTTATTTTTTTCCCTAACCAGGGATTTTTCTGCCTGAAAGTTTGTTCCAGATACCAACCAGTCAGCAAAAAAGCCTTTTCTAAAATACATGAATACTTACCTGACACTACTGTAGAGTGGTAGCTTTGATGACTGGTGTGAGTTGAGACCAGAGCATCCATAAAGAGGAGTTAAGGAGGCAGGCCAAGAGTCAAACAATATCAAGTCAACCCAAACTTTAGAAAGTTGCTGAGGATGTATGACTGTGCAGGGTGCGTGTCTGTGCTGTTTCCCTTGCTGTCCCAGTCTGAGCGTGCTGAGCTGGCTGAACAGCACAGGAAGGGCACAATTCCTGAGCCCTGAAGGCAAACAGTGCAGGGGATGTGAGATTAGGGTTGGTGTGGAAACGTCCTCAGTGGTGCAGTGTTTGGGAGAGGTGCTGCGGGCTGCTGGCCTGTGGGTGGAAGAACCCAGGATAATTGTAATCCTGGCTTTTCCTCTCCGTGGGCAGGTTCCTAAATCCCTTTGAGACCATCTTCATCCTTAAATAGGAGTAATGCCTATCCTCTAGAAGTGTTGTGGGGATGTGTTTATTTATGAAGTACTAATTGGATGCGAACTGGGAACTGCTGGTTCTTTGTGCTCACCAAAAACCTGGCTGCAGCCTAACCTGGAGGATACCTGCTGCTTCCTCTGGTGGCAATTGCTGTGCTTCCGACTGGGAAAGGGGGTGTCCTTTCTAAAACCCAAGCATGGAAATTGCCACACTGTGTTTTTGTTTTTTTTTTTTTTTCTTTATTCCATGTATCTTTCTGCTCTTGCAGCCTGGAATGCAAATGCCCCTGCTGCTGGCAGATCCCTGCCCCGCAGCGGCCCGCTGGCTGTCAGTGTCACGGCGATTACAGCCGGTGAGCTTTAAATAAGCTCCTTGGCTGCGGCCATCTGCGTACAGCCCTGCTACCTGTAGTTCAGGGGGTGCTGAATAATCGGGGATAAAGCTTAAGAGGAGCAGCAGGCTCAGGCAGAGGCAGGACGGGAGGAGGCTGGGGCAGATGCAGCTGTTTCGCAGCCCCGTGCAGCCACTGGTTTCTGGCTCTGCGCCGTTTGCAGCACAACCAAGTAGTTTAGCCTGTCTGAGCACAGGAGGAGAAAATCTTTCCCTTCGCAGCGCCCTGAATGCGTCCGCTCAAGGGTTATGAGCAGGCCACTCCCTTCGGCTCCCAAGTAGCCACTGGGGACAGCGGGGACATCCTTGAGAGCAGCGGCTGACAATGATCGCCTATGTGCACTGCCTGCCCGCCGACCCCATGGTCGGCTGCCTCAGCAGGAGCAAGTGGCAGCCCGGCTGCGAGGATGATGATGAGGAAGAGGAACTCATCCCACTGCACTCTGGCAGGATGGGCAATGGGCACGCCAGGCTGCCCGGGCGCCTCCAGAGACGGGTGCTGAGCAAGGAGGACGACAACTTCTGGCCGAGTAAGAGAGCAATTCCTCCTCGGTAGCTGGTGGTTGTTCAGTGTCGCGTTTATTCAGGGAATACATAACAGGAATGGATTTGCAAATGGATAAAACATTCATATTCTTTTACTGTTTCGGAGGGTGAAGGGATTGGGAAGAATTTTTGTATGAAAAGAATGTATTTTCACTTCAGAAGAGTGTCTGTAAATGCTGCATCCGGTGGGCTAAGTTAACACTGTGTGGCAGTGTCTTTGTGCATGTGATATGTCTGTGTTTGGGAGGCCTCGAGCACTTGCTCTGAGTTCAGTGCTACTCCTTTTCAGCTAAATTGTTGTTTTAGGGGAGTGGAGCTGTTGACACATCGCCCTAACTGAAAGCCGTAGAAATAATCGGTGGATGAAAAGGCTGGGAGGAGGAAGAAAAAGGTCTAACGTTCAAAGACCTTTAGTGCAGCCGATGAGGACTTACTCTGAAAGAAATCTGCTTTTGAATAACCTTGGGTCTAAGGTTGTGTTCCCTCTGAATGTGAGCAGAAAGAATTCCTGAATTGTGATGACTGTCTCTTTTTCAAATCTGTACAGTTTCAAGTTTCATTAGCAAATACAGATGGGGAAAGGAGAGAGCACAGGATAGACAATGGTAATGCTCAGCTGTTTTGTTTTCAGCCGTATTGCTTGCCTTCCTTTTTTTTTCTGACCACCTAAGCAAAGGCACCCAGCTGTTCGTGGAATGGCTGCTCCAAAAACTGTATTTAAGGGTGATGGGGGGGAAATTTCACGAGACAAAGGAAGCTTTTCCTGCAAAGACCAGCTGTCTGGCTATCTTGCAGCAGGCCTTCTTCCTTTGATTTTATTTTTTTTTAAGTGCGTTATGATGTTTGCAACTGTGTTGATTTCCTTTTTTCCTCAGTAGCCTCATGCTTATGATGTGACAATGCCTAGATGTTACCAGTGATTGATAAATCGGCGTCCAGCCCAAGATGCTAGCCCAGGCAGTGAAACCACATGCAGTTCTGTTGGCTGCATTACACTTCGTGTGCAATCACGTGGCATCAGCGCTAGAGGAGCTGGGGCTGCCTGGAGGTGTCAGGAAGCTGCTCCTGTGATGCCTCAGGGGGCAAGACACAGCTCCTTGGTGCCATGCTGGCCAGGGGGAGGCAATTTCAAAGCTCCTGCCGCCTGGCAGCTTCGTTTGGTCCTGGCAGGAAGGTGTGAAGCTGGCGTTCAGAGCTGTTCTGGTGCCCTCAGAGGCAGCCAAGTGCTCTGGGGCACAGAGATGGGAGCAGGGACCGTAGGTAGAGCATGCAGGTGGCTCCCTGCAGCCCATTCTTCTGCACAGAAAGGTGCTCATCCCCCCTTCCTGAGGTTTGAAGTATAAAACCCAGAAGGTGAGTAGGGAGAGGCCTGGGGAACAGAGCAGTGCTCCGAAACTCTTGGTTTTGTGTGTAAACAGCTGGGTCTGTCCAAGGCACCACTGAGTTTCCTTCAGGCCTCAGAGCTGGAGCAATGCCGTAGCCGTGCCAAGCAGAACCCAGGAAGTTTTCACACAGCTCAGTTGTGGGATTTCGATCCCAGATATGCAGCAGGAGCATCTGCTCATCCTGCCCAGGTGCATTCACCTTTCTGGTGTTGCTTCAGTATTTCCCTAGTGAAGAGAGACGAACTCTGTATCGTTCTGCTGACTGTTACAAAAACCATGTGCATGTGTGCAATTGTGTCGATTCGTAACATAGCACACGTATAAGCAATTCAGCAGGGTACTTGTGACCTACTAAAGCTTTTAAAAGCTGTTTCTGTCCCCCAGTGATAAACTTTTACATGTTTTAGACCGAGTTTATTGCTGGCTTCCTCACGTTGAGTTTCACTGATGTCTGCTGCGATCCTGCAGATTTTATTTGTTCTGTCTGAATTACAAGCCATTGAACTTTCCATATTTAACGCTGAGTCCTTTAAATGGTGAGTGGAAAAATCGGTTGCCCTGTTTTCTGCCCTAACTTTTCTGCCCATGGTACCAGCACATAGGGCCAGGCTGGTCTGGTTGGCTCCCTTTCCTTCTTGTCCCTTCGCACCCCGTGGAAACAGAAGAATGGGAACGCAATTAAGCCATCCGTTACAAGTGTTATTTGCTGGACAGGTCCTATTTCTCTTTGAGATAGGGAGAGTTGTGTTGCTTTTAACCTCTGTTAATGTTTATTTTAAGGAACAAAAGTGTTTCAGCGTGGAAGTGCTTTCTGGGACCGGGTCAAGTGATAACTGCCGAGCACAGCAGGTGATTATTGGCCCAGCTTTATCTCTGGTGATAAAGGCCTCCCTTTGGGGTCCTTATCAAGCGCCATGAGAACTGTGTTTCGAGAGGTTTCACAGTGCTGATTTACTCAGTAGAAAATGCCCTCGGCAGCGTTGCTGCTGTCTGAAAGCATAATAAAGTCAAATTGTTGGACTTGCTCCCATGTGGGGCCAGCTTCCTCTCCAAGGGATGTTGAGGTCCTGCAGCAGAACCCCCTGGTCCCTGGTCACCTCTGGTGTTCCTGGAGCAAAATACTCGAGCATGCATTTGGGTTGTGATGCTGCAGCTGTGGTGATCAAGTGACCGGGTTAGGGCTTGGTGGTTTGTTTTCAGCTGTAGGAACAGTGATAAAAACGTCAACGTAGGGATACAGCAAAGCGAAGGTTGAGCCTTACCAGCTCGGCCTTGTTTCAGCATCCATGATGGTTTTCTTCTGCCACTCTTTACTGCCACGTTCATTGAAAATAGATGATGTGTGACTGAAAAGAGCCGGAGGTCAGGAATACACCTTGTATCAGACTTCCAACCTGGAAGAAAACCAGCATTAGGGCAGCGGAGGGATGGTCACCATCACGTGTGTATTCACGATTCCTGACCAGCCCCAGCGCTGGTGCATGGCTGGTAGCTGCTTTTCCTGCAGCAAAGCCACGCTGAGGTGCTAAGATGACCGGGCTTGGCAGAAATCCCAAGGGTTGTTTTGTTTTAAATGCCTGCTGAATTTGGCATCAGAGCCTGTTGGCAGCAACTGCTGCCGTTGGAGACTGGCACCTCCTCCTGTCGGGAGTATCGCCTGCCTCTTGCGGTGAGCATCACTGCTTCGTGTTTTAGCAAATTTTCATCAAATTTTATCAGAGTTTAAAGATGCAGTATGCTGTTGCTAACCTAGCTCAACTATGGCACCCTTCTGCTTTTTGTGCCAGAGCTGTTTTGGTAAGGATTTTGGAGGTTTTCCCCTTCTTTCGCAGACATGGGAGGGAGCCAATTGCAGTACTAGATTACTTCGAATGTTTGTTAAACAGTAGCTTCAGTTATTGGGACTTTTTCTCCATGTTTTGTTGCCCAGTAGCTCATGAAAGAATGCTCTATTCTTTCTCATTCATTGCCCTTTCTAAGGACAACAGCTCTGCCTTAACTGCAAAGCCGAGACCTTTCTGCATGATGTGTGTTTTGTGAAAAACGTATAGAATTTGAAAGAATAATAACTAAACCTATCTATAAAGAGCCGAGTAAGGCATTTTGTTATTCACTATTTGCAATGTCTTTTTTTTTTTTTTTTCCCCAGGTTTCTGTTCCCAAAGCTATGAGATTTAAATTTCCCAATTAAAAGAAGTTAAATTAAAGAAAAAAAAATGCCAAAATACTTGTGGCTTGGGAGGCAAAGAATGAACTTTGCCTTCTCATTTAGCAGCACGAAACAAAGACTGCATCGCTTTGCATCCCTCCCAGAGCCGGGCCTTGCAGAGCACTGAGCAAGCCTTTGTGGCCTTCGGTGGTGTAAGTGACAGAAGGGCTCAGTCTCTGCCGCTGAATGGCCGTGGTGACTGCTCACAAAGCCCGATGCAAGGGGCTGCCCAGCCCAGCGCCCGGCTTTAGCTGGGGCACCGAGCTTGTACCGTAACAGCTGACACAGACAGCACAAACAAGACGGGTTTGTTTTTGGGACAAAAAGCAACATGAATATAATTTGTATTGCATGCTTTAAAAAAAAATAATAATCCTGCTTTTCTGTCAGTGTTCTTAACAAGGGCTTATCCAATGCCTGTTTGTTTCTTGGAATTTTTATTCATTTGGCCAAAAAAGCCATCAATGCCTTGCAAAGCAAAGGAACTTGTCCGTTTGTATAAAATTACTTCAGGTCTTGGATAAATGACAACCTTTCTCAGTGTCACAGTACGCGTGTTGCATTTCTGGCTTGTCTTGCTGCAGGTTCCCTGCATGAGCCGTACAGAGCAAACCTCCCTGCCTCTGGGTTGGTCGTGTCCTGGCCAGGCACCTGGTCTTGGTCTCCTGTGCCTAATGAAGCTGTTGAGATGCAGCTCATAAGCCCTTTGGAGAGGCACGAGAGTGCTGTGGATGTGTGCAGGGAGGGCAGGAGGAGCAGGGATGAACTTGGAAAATGACAGAATCACAGAATGGTTTGGGTTGGAAGGGACCTCAAAGCCCATCTCATTCCAACCCCCTGCCATGGGCAGGGACACCTCCCACCCGACCAGGTTGCCCAAAGCCCCATCCAGCCTGGCCTTGAACACCTCCAGGGATGGGGCATCCACAGCTTCTCTGGGCAGCCTGTGCCAGGGCCTCACCGCCCTCACAGTGAAGAATTTCTTCTTGATGTCTAATCTAAACCTACCCTCTTTTAGGTTAAAGCCATTTCTCCTTGCCCTGTCACCACACCCCCTGACAGAGTCCCTCCCCAGCTTTCCTGTAGGCCTCCTCTGGGCACTGGCAGGCCACTGTAAGGCCTTCCTGGAGCCTTTTCTTCTCCAGGCTGAACAACCCCAACTCTCAGCCTGTCTTTGCAGGAGGGGTGCTCCAGCCCTCTGATCATCCCCATGGCCCTCCTCTGGACTTGTTCTAACAGGTCCATGTCCTTCTTGTGCTGGGGGCCCAAATGCTGAACACTGGTTACTGCTGGGATGCCATAAAACACTGTGAGAAGTGAATGAGCAGCACGAGTACGAAGGCCCTGGTGTGTTGCCTCGCTGAAAGAAAACGCACTGCTAGCCTTGCTGTGTGCTGCCAGGTCCAAACACCGGAATTTGTGTTCGCATTGCAGCATGGTGCTGGTGGTGGATGTTTTTTATGCCTTCCTATTCGCGTGTGACCAAACAAGAAACCGTGTGTGGCTCTGAGGAGCGCAAGGAAGAGGCGGGGAGGCTTTGATAGGGAGCTCGGTAACATCCCTCAAGTGTGCCTGGAGGAATCTGAAAAAAATCGGGGAGCTCCGAGACAGCTTTTCTGCGGTGTCTTTAGCAATTTTAGCAGTGAGCATCTGCTGTGATTAAGGAGGAGGAGCAGCGTAAGTGCCAACCCAGGTGTGAAACAGGTGAGACTTGAAAGCTGGTGCTTGAGGATGATGAAAAACAGAATGGAAAGGCTCCTCGGTGCTTCGTCTGATTGAAGTTCCTGGATGGTGGGGACAGTGTCTTACTGGAAGTTGCTCTTTCTGGTGCACTGTAGGTAATAATTAGTTTTGAGTGTTTTAAGAAAATTAGGCTTAAAGCAGATTAAAGCTGAAACCTGACAAGGACGATGTTAAATGCCACAGAAATGACACAAGCGTTTCAGGGGATGCCTTTATCGGCCTGGCTAATGGAGTCACACTAGCAATCAGAAATGGATGATGGTAGCGTTATCAAAATCCATTTTGCTGTGCCTTGCTTCTTATTGCCTCTTACCCAACAGGCCAGCACTGTGAGATGAAGTGATAAAAGGTAGCCAGGCTTTATAGCTGAAGTGCATTTTCTTGTGCCAGAGGAGCAGAAAAGCAAATTCTCCGATTAACGAGGCAGATACTCCTATCGTCCCTTCTGGAGCCTATTTTTCAGGACTCTGCAGATCAGTGCCTTCCGTGCATCTGCTCCTAGCTGCCGAGGATGGCTGTGTGCCTGCACATGTCCTGTGGTGGTAAGGGGCTTTTGTACCGTTGGGCTCATTTGCAGTGCTCCTGCAGCAGAAATCCTCCTGGTTGCTTGTCTTGTTAACTGTTCCTACATACAAAAATCATCAAAGACTTCTTCTCCTCCGCCTCTCCTCCTGCAGAGCCCAGACGAACGCCTCCCGAAGGAAGCGGTGTGAAGTCTCGTAGATCACAGAAGATTTTTCTTCTCTCCTTTCCCTAACCTAATCTGATGGCAAATGGAAAATTGTGCACGCTGCTTCATCCTTTGTAGGTGGCTTCAAGATCTGCAAGCCTCTGCCTGGGCACAGCTACAGATCAGATCTGCCTTTGTCCCTGATGCAGAGCCACCAGCTCTGTGCTGCTCAAGGAGAAGCACGCTCGCTCTCTGGAATAGCTCACTTCTGCTGTTAACCCTTGGTGGGCTTGTGCAAACATTGGGAGGTCAAGCAAACTTGCACCTTGCTGTCGTTGCAGCCGGCAACGTATAAATCTGGCTCACTGATACCTTCCAGTGTTAATAAAAAAAGACGTGTTTAAAATAATCCTAAATGCCAATAGGCTTAGTGACATTTAAGCATGAGCCGTGCTGTCAGTTCATCGGCAGACAAAAGCGGTACGTCTTAATTTGTCTAATTACGCTGTAACATGCAGACCAGCTGCTTCTGGGAACAAAAGCAGTTGATCGCACCATTTTATTAATTGCATATTAATTGCCACATTCATGTTAACCATATGGGAGATGGAGGAATGGAGCGAAGGCTACTTAGTGGTGGAGAAGAGAAAATGAACTGAGTGGGATCTTCAGAGAACAAACCCCAGAATGATAGGGTGCATGGTGTTAGCGGCTGGGATCCCAGTTTTAGAATAAATTTGTATTTCCCCCCCCTTGTTAAATTATTATATTTACATCTGAGTGGAAAGGATTGTGCCTTGAATGATGACTGTGTGCTCAGGAAAGCACTCTCTGCAAGTTGGTGGTGAATTTGTTTGGTAATTTGCCGAAGCCAGGCTTGTTAGCACATAGCTGTCTGCCTTTGTCTACGTCTATACTGATGGAAGCACCCTCTCTGCTGGGAGCAGTTTGCCATGGGAGCAATGCTGGGGGAGCCAAAAGAAGCACAAAACTTGTTGATTTTTGTACTTGTTGTGATTTTGCTGCAAACTTGTAGGCTCTTTCTCTAGTTGTGTTAAGCCTTGAGCTGAATTGGGCTTCCTATGGCAGTGTTTACTCTCTAGCTGAGATGCAGTAAAATATTGAAACTTTGAAGCTATAGGGTTAGCTTGTGCAAAATACCCACAACAAAAAGCAAACAGTGAGCTGGTTGCTGCTGGTTTGCAGTACTGGATTGTGTTTTAGGATGTTGGTGTTGTTCTTCCTGCAAGCAAGGCTTCAGAAAGCTGCCCTCTACTTTTTTACGGTGCTGCCTGAATCCAGCAGCCACTGGCAGAGGATGCTCGGTGGTTCTCTCAGGCAGGAAATGTAGGTTAGGAGTACACGAGTGGTGACTTCTCGCCGTCACCCCCAGACTGCAATTAGCACGGTCTGGTGGACGCCAACGCGGCAGCCAGCGAGGCTGCGGCGCTGTAGGTGGCAGTCTCCGCGTGCAGCAGCAGCCTCTCCTTCGCCTTGCCCTTTTCACCATGGCAACTATTCTTATTTCGGTTGCAAAGTTTGCATAGTACAGTGGAACAGAGAAGGACGATGTGCCCTTGTTGTTGTCACTCCAGAGCTGGCTTGTTTTAGAGTGCTCTTATAATAGCGAATAACATAAAGTGGTCAGCTTCAGTTTCATTCCGCTCTTTGTTGTACAGGATGTTTTTTTTTTTTTCCTTTAACCCTACATTTCTCCTTTGCAGATTACTCACAATTTGCCTTTGGTGTAGTTTGCCTATGTTTTTGCTGTGAATTGAGGTTTGTCGTTTGTGGCATCCGCTGCTCTGCGCATTCCCCAGTGGCAAGCTGGGCCTCCGCACCTGCATGTCCTCTTCTTCTGACCCGTGCACGTGCAAACATGGAGAAGTGATATGGTGTGTGCTAAGGATGCTTCCTAAAACAAATCCAGACAAGCCCCACCAAGGTCGGCTTTTGGTGTATTTGCCCTCTCCTCCTCTTCACACTTGTCGAGGAAGGCTTGCAAAGCCCCATTCTGGTACTTTCAAGCTGATGTGGGGGCATCGGGTTTGGTGGGAGAAAGAACCAAGGGCAGTTTATCTCATAGAAAGGAAGCTATGGGCAGATCAAATATCAGTACATCTCATGTGAAGGCACAGGATTGAACCTGAAATATGCTCGAGATGACTGGCTGATTAAATGTGTCTGCTTGGGTATCCCAAAGTGAGTATTTCCACGCGAAATGCTTAGTCCCACTTCATTGCCAACAGATGGCATTTTGCTTGCATTTCCTAAATCTCTCGGAAGAATTGGAACTGGGAGAGCATGATCATTTTTTAAAAAGGGAGGGGCATCAGTTGGTTTGATTTACACACTGCAAAAAAAAAAAAAAGAGTATTCAAACTCTATTGGGAAACACAAAAGGAGGCGCAAAGATTGCACAGTTAAGAAATTAGTAACAAGCAATTGAAAAGTAGACTGGATCAGACCTATTCAAAGCATATGTGGTACCAAACAAAGGTGATATTCTTAGGCCTACACAGAAACTGGGGCAGAGGGGTTGTGGTGGTGATTTTTTTTTCATCAGAAAAACGCTTTAAGTGGCTCATCACAATTACATCTCAGTCAATGTCGTAATACACCACAACGGGACCTGGATTGTGGGGATGATGCATGATTGGAAAAACACAGCTTGAAGTGAGGTTTGCCCGCGGTTACAGCAGATACACACACAGCATCTCACTTGTGAGCTGACCGGTTCTGACCTGGAGTCACTGGCAGGGAATAAATAGGAAGCCCCATGATGCCAGTTGGGCAGCCACAGCCGAGCGGCACTTAATCAGCCTCTGCATGTCTCCTGTGCACGCGCAGGCATGTGGAGAGCTGAGCGTTACTCATTTAAAGGCAGAATTCTCCAAAGCTCCTAGGCTGCAGCTCCTCTCTTTTGTTTGGAAACTGCTTTTCAATATACCAGCAACCTATGTTGCTCGCTAGATCCTGATCCCTTCAGAGGAATAAGAGCAGGTGTCGCTGGAGACTGAATTGCAGAGAAGGGTGAAAAATTGGTAGGTACTGTGGTGGCCACACGCTGCTCATCCTGAGAGTCTTGTTCCCCTGTTCATCTGATTTCTGGTCTGAGCCACGATGACTGCAGTATAACTTGTCTTCCTCCTTGGCTTTAGTGCTCTCATTTGTTTGTCAGCTGTCCTTGGACGTTTCAACAAGGGCTTTCAGAACAGGGAAGTTCAACACAAAGGGCTGTGGAGGCCCTTCCCTGCTTGTAAATTAAAAAATGTCATGCTCCTCCCTGAGTACGCTTGCCATTGCCCAAAAGCATGGACAGAGTTTTATAAAAGCATTTTTCTGCACCTGTGTGATCTGCTCCTCATTAAACTTGCAGCTGGGTAGCGTATCCAAAGAAGGTTGACCACCCCTCCCAGCTGAATGATCCCTCGTGGCTTTTTCCAGCAGCAGCTTTCAGCCGGCCCGGCCGGCCTTTTGTTTGTCCAGCGCCTGCCGGGAACGTGGTGGCACGGCCAGAGCAGGGGCAGCGCGCTGCTCTTCGGCAGATGGTGGCAGCGATGTCAGGGTAAATAATTCATGGCGTCAGGGAAAAAAGCACCCCTTTATGTCCAGCAGCTGAAGGTGAGTGCAAGTGTTTTCCCGTTTGTGGTGCAGCCTTGTCCTCTTAGGGTTTTCCTAATCAGAAGAGGAGCGGGATGCTGGTTGCCCTGACATAACAAGAAGTATTTCCAGGGCTTATATGAACACAGTGTCTGAATGTCTTCATTCCTGGAGTAGGGTGTGTGCTTTTTACAGAGTATTATACACCGTGGGCTGCCTCAGAGATGTTTAACAGCTGTAGCTGGAACTATTTTACACAAACCAGCTGTGGTTTAAAAACAGAAATGTAAATTGAGTTTTGCTGTGTGTTAGCTTAGCTGATTTCTGGCATGGTGGCAAAGTAGAGATCATGCTAGGCAGCGCTTCTGTCTGTCTAAATCAAACTGGGACTGAAGTTTGTTTAGTGCTGTACTGCAGCGTCCTTAAAAGATGTGAAAGACTAGAACTGGTTTTATCATTATCCAGAGGGATGGGAGTGAGGAAGAAGCTCCTCATGCATAATACATTCTGCAGAATAATTTTGGGAAAATACAGCTGTGGTTTTATTGATTCATTTTCCCACGGGTGTAAACTTTATTCACATTGACTGTATTATTGATCTCCCCCCTCCTCCTTTACATTCACATCAAATATTCCCCTCCAGGGGTCAGACCTGCCCTGAAGCCTGTGGGAAGCATCTCTCAAAGATTTCTCACCTGGCTCTTTCTTCCAAGCTATGTTTAAAGCCATGCTTCCCTTCTTTCCTCCATAATCTGTGATGCAAAATGCTGTGCAGGTCCAATTCTGTAATTGTCAAAGCTGTAAGTAATTAACTGTCATACCTGGACAAATTTGTAACCCAAAGTTGAATTGGGATCATTGTGTATAGTTATAAAATGCAGCCACTGGTAAGCATGGATGATTTATCAACTATCTTGAAATGCCAGGGATTTATTATAGTTGTTTGCTTAGTAGTAGTAAACTACTGGTATTTCTGCCTTCTCACTGTCCTCTTAGTGACAGATGTTGGTATGTTTTAAGAATGGCAGAACTGGGCAAGACAGTTGATTGTCGCAAGGTTATTGCCTAGGCTGGAAAACCCATGGTATTTCTGGTCACAATTTTGTTTTAGACTTCATGTATTTTTCAATGTATTTGTTTGCAGTGTCTCTGATCAAATCTTGGAAGTTGCAGCGTCGTGGTGTGTCTCGTACTGGCAAGATGACACATTTAGAAGATCTTTCAAAAATAACTTGGTAGCTTTAGTGTAAGCAGTGTTGGTCTGAAATTTGGTAGTGATGATGCTGTCTCTGGACTTCCTCTAAGGTTTTCAGACACAAAGTATTGGCAGAAGCATTTCTACAGCTACCATTAGTGGCCTTGAGTTTTGTACTTACACTCCTCCCCTCCGATGCCTTCTGTGTAATTTATGTTTTGTGCTAAGAAGGGAAACTGGAGATAGCAAAAAAAGACGTTTTAGCAATTAAAATGGAATTTTTCATTTTTGAGTAGTGTATGTTACACCCCTTGATGTTAAAGCTTTACTGTTTGTTCAGTTTTTCTGATGTTCTCCAGTCAAAGCAGGGAATAACCAGTTTCTCTAAAACAAGAAAAACTGTAGGGATCTACAGTAAGGATTCTGGAGGAAAAAAAAAATAGGGCGCTTATTTCCCTTTCTGGCAGGAAATGAAGGCAGAAACAGCAGAACTAAATCAGGAGAAGAGAGAATTTCCATTTTTCATCTTTCTGTGGATTGCCTTTTGATGAAGTAGATGGTGATGCCTGTATTTGCTTAATGCCCCCTCCTTTTTATTTACTGATAATTAAAAATCTTTATAGTTGGTGTGCTCACAGGCCCTTCTTGAAGATGTTTGGTGGTAAGACACCTTCTTCACAGTGGCATCATGTAAACCAGTAGATGCATTTGTCTGGTGATCAAATGAAATGCAGCTGTACGGCTGTTAATATTGACTGAACACAGCACGGAGTGAGGTTTGCTTGACTGGGTATGATTAATAACAAAGACGTTTGCATCTGTGACTCTTTTAATCAAACAGGTGGCAATAAAAATTTAAGTTATCCACATTATAAATTTCAAAAGTTCAACCAATTAGCAGTATGAATTTAGGAGGCTGTCCTTTCATTATCAAGGCTTTATTGAGAGTGTCTAATTACAAGATGCAGACTACAAAAAGGTCATTTTGAAATTTGTTTTCAAAATCTATTGGTATTTGATTGTGTCTGACATCAACATGTACATGAGCAGCTGAAGACATTGTCTGGAGATGCTGTGGTATAGGTGCTGGCTCAGCTGTGTGCTTAGCAGCTTGAAACAGATCACCGAGTCCTGCAACAGCACAATGATTAGGTGACTGTCGCGTGGGCTTGATGCCTGCCTTTGGTTGGAGAATATAGTCTTTCAAGGTAGTTTGTGCCACTATTTAATTGGAACATGCCCAGCTGTTCAGATTTTGTCAATTCTTAGGGCTTTAGGGAAAATGCCAAATGTCATAACTGCTGAAATCCATTTATTGTTTGTGAACCTTAGCTTTTACTCACTTTGGGGAAGTAAACTGAAAGTTCCTAAGAAACAAAACTTGCTTTCAACCTGCTACGCCAGACAGTGAGCATTCTTTGATTTTTGTATTAACAGGTACAGAACTGTCAGAAGGCTGGTAGTTTTCAAGGATTTTATTTTTTTTAATTTACAAATTGCAAAGTTCTCAGAAAACTACAGGACATACCAGCCTAATTTTGAGAGAAAGTGTCTTGGAACTTTAGAAAAGAAAAAAAAAGAGAGAGAGAAAAAAAAGAATTTGCTAGCTCTTCGTGCTAACTCCTTGTACCAGGATAATCCATATATAACTAAAAGCCTCCCAAAGAGCAGTGTTGGGAGGGGAGGCTGAGATATGCTGCAAGAATTCTTTCTATGACCTCTAAATAAGTGAAATGACCGGGCTTTAGGACACCCCTAAAGAGAATGCAGACTGAGATTAATTTAAGATGTCTGTTGGATATTAGTGGGGATCCACAAGTGCACAGCTGCCAAAGACGGAATTACAGACCTGACAAGGAGACAGTGTGGGACAGAAGTCCAGCAGGGGTAGGTTTGCAGTCTGGTTTTGTTGGTTTCACTCTGAGTCCCACAGAATGAATAAATGCGAAAAGTTAAGCAAACTTGCTCACATTGTGTTGTTTTTTTTCCCCCCATCCCTAAGACAGAAGAGGACTATCTTTGCCATGGTGCATTTTTAGGGCAAATAAAAGTAAGATGATGCAGAGATTTGCTGCAGCCACTTTTGATCAGTTCTTCAGGATAAGCCGTAGCACAGTGGATTTGGAATTTAAAATCCCAATGTTTCCTGGTGGAATGTTAAAAGGGTCTTCCTATGGGGAGAGCTAAGGATTCATCTGGGAGCTGAGTTTGCCTTAGTCCAGGAATGGCCACAGGCTTGTGTCCTGCAATTTAAAACAAAGACATTCAACACAACTGCACATCCACTAAACGTTATCTGCTCTGTCTGCAGACACAGTGTGTCAGGAGATGCTCTACCTGAGCAGAGCTGCTGCTTTGTCTGCATGCAGCTGGAAATTCTCCCTATTCTCTCTGGTGATGCGTTTGCATGATAGAGGATCTGTGGCAAGATGTTTTGAATTGCAAAAGGAATGAATTAGCTTTATTGTGCTGTGACCTAAATAGGATCATCAGATCAATCCGCCTGCTGCCTTTCTGTCCTCTCTGGCTTAGGTTGTGCTGCTGCTGCTTTTCCCTCTCATCTTCCCCTCTCTTCCCCCGCCAGGCAGCCCCCTGGCCAGAGCCCGGAGCTGTAATCCCTCGTGGGATGAATAAATGAAGGGACTCTCTTTAAGGCAATACCTGCCCGGTAATTGCCTGCGTGGAGACAGGCTTGGTGCTTCCCCATGAGTTCACGGGGCCGGGGGTCCCTCTTTTCTTTTGTGGTGGCTTTGGGATAAAATACTTCTCGTCCTTTGTTCCCTCTCTCCCGTGCATTCTCCTCTTCATCTTGATCGCAGGTCTAATGAATTGCGATTGCCTGGTAGCTGGGGAAGTATCGTGCTTCACCCAGGCCGAGGGTGCCTTGAAAGAGGCCTTTGTGAGTGGCCTCGCTTGGAGAGCGGAGGGCAGCTGAGTGCCTCGCCGCTTGGGACGGGTGGCCTTTGTGGGGGGAGCACTTTTGTTCTTCTGAAAAATGCCAGGAGATGGCCAGACGAGATCGGCTCTGAAAGGAGGAAAAAAAAGCCCTTGCAATCATAAATTATTAATTCCTGTCGTCTGCAGGGCTGGGTTTGAATCCATTTAAACACCAGCAAGTGCTTGGAGGCATGGGTGAAGGTGGCCAGAGCAGCAATAAAGCCTGAACACAGCTACATTCGGTGTTTCTTATTGCAGGTGCTTCGTGTTAGTTTTCCTAATGACAGAAGTCCCCAGTAGAAGTACAGGTACATTTTTTCAGGCAGCATGGCCTTAAAAATACAACGGCCTTGCCAAAGGCTTCTTCCTCTGTAGCCTCACGTGAGCTGATTTTGATTTGAAATTTTATTTCAAGCGAGTGACTGAGATCGGTAAAAAGCAAACGCATTGATTCATGGTGCTGATTCCATCTGCTTTCCAGCGTTTTAACTTTCCCTTTTGGTTATTGCATCGAGGCTCTCTGGAAGAGCTCTTGACGTGCAGTTCCTGGTTCAGTTACACATTTTCTCTTTTTTTCCTCTCTTAAAACAGTAACAATGCTGTTATGCAGCTGTTTAATGGAGGATTTTTCCATTGTCTAAATAAAATCTCTAGGGCTTACCGCTTAAAGTTTCGTTTTCAAGGCAGATACATCTGCTAGTGGTTTAATGCCATGAAGTTGGTATGTGTGTTGGGCACATCCCTCCTGCATGAAAATCAGTGGAAAAACTTCTTTATTCATTTTATTCTTTTATTCACTTAATTTACTCATTTTCTTTATTGCTCGTGGCAATATCCGTGTGAGGTGGCAAATCAGCGTCATCCCCGTTTCCGAGGATGTGGGAGCTGAGGCAGCGGGTTAATATTAACTCCTCCAAGGTGAACTCGCAAGTGTGCCACGGAGCAGGGCCACCCCAGCCTGCTGCCAGCCAGGCTCATAAAGTGATAGTTTTTAGTGTGTTGGTGGTGTTGTTTTGGGGGATGTGGGCGTTGACCGCTGGACTGGCAAAGTTGGAGGGTAAAAGGCCTTTGTCTGTTTGGGTAGTGAGTACAACATGAGTTTTCTCAAACTGTCCCATCTTTTTCTTCTCTTCCCAATGTGGAAAAAGACCACCTGTAGAGAAGCACACTTCCTTCATGCTTTCAGCCCTAGGGGAGCTACCACCAGAGCCAGTTGTGCTGACAGTTTTTGTGCCTTGCAAAGTGTTGTATAAAAAACAGGTTGAGACAACATGCTGAATTTCATGGAAACCACTGGGTTTGTCTCCAGTGAAGATGAGTTTGGGGTTAATGCTGACCCACTGCAGACTCTGAGCAATGCAGACACATGCTCCTTGAGGCATCCCCAATGGCACTGATTTTTGATGCTTGGCCACCTTATCAGCATGACCACAGGGAAGGCAAAGGGAGGCTGAAAGGCAGCCATATTTTATGGATTGTTTGTTACTGGTTTTGAATAGCTGTGCCTCCATGCTTGAGGACAGCCATCAAGTGCTTGTTTTCAGGAAGGAGAAATGCTTCGGGCTGGGGGAGGATCCAGTAACAAAGAGCAACCCTGGACTTGGGACACTTCAGCAGCCCACGGTGAAAAAAGGAGGAGATTGAAAAAGGGAGGAGTTTCCCAAGCTGTCCTAAGTACCCAGGAAGACGGCAGAACACCAGGGATGAGACCTGATCCTGAAAAGGGGATGGCATCTGCTGCCTGCAGGTTCTGAACCACCGTGAGATGCCCGAGAGGCCTCAGGATCAATCTGTGTCTATGGCCAAGCTTGAAAGCGTCACCTTCTCCTGTGCAAATACACAGTAGTTTCTCCTCCCACTTACAAAAGCACTTCCTACACGCTAAAAAAGATCAACACCACACTAAAAAACGAGTTCCTGGCTCAGAGTTTTATGTTAGAAGATGCCATTTAAACTGTCACCTGAAAGTTAGCTTATAATTTCTGCTGCAATGTCCAAAGCAGGTTCCTCCTGAATGGCAGTACCTGCTTTCTTTAGGATGAGGCCTACAAGTCCGAAGGTGACAATTTAAAGTCTTCGCTGTGTGAAACAGGGTGATATATCAATGAGCAGTCACCTTGTTGCCAGAGTCTTGACGTTGGGGTCATTTTTTGTGTAAGGTGCATGATGGGGATCAGTGCAGAAGCAGAGGTGCCTTCCCCACCACGCTGCCATGGCATGGGGGTCTTCTGTCCCTTTGGCACAGGTGAGCCCATCAGGAGGGCTCTCAGCAGCTGCAGGGAAGTCCTGGCACTCTTGGTGTCCAACCCATGATGTGATTGCCAGTTCTGAGGAGCTGGAAAATACTGATCAAACACCAGTAGCAGTGCATTCAGACACTGATGGGGGCACTTTGATTGTGCCCTTTGTGTGGCACTGCGTCTCGGCGGCGTGGTGAAGTTTGGAGCGAAGTTCCTTTGGAGCATCTGCTTTTTACAGTGCAGAGGCCAGGTCCTGCTGCAGCTTTGGGGTCAGGCTGAGACCCCTGCTGCTGGCATTTTTCTCTTTCCTGAGGAAAAAATCCTTCGCATTGTTAACCTGAGGCAGTTTCCTAAGCTTGCTTTGTGAGGCAGGGCTTGCTTCTTGAGTCTTAACAGTGTGAAGGGCATGCCCTGCTGAGCACATTGACTCGCTGCTTAGCATTTTCCCTTTAACTGCTGCAAAACCGCAGTTCCTTCCTAGGAAGGACGGCTGTGGACCTTGATACTTATTTATTTTTTAGGGCGTGGGGATAGAACGTGCACGGCAAAAAGTTGGGCTGTTTCACCTCCGTGCACGAGCTTCATTTGACGAATAACAGGTCTTCCATTAGGCAGAAATAACTTGATTTTGTTTTCCATGTATCTGGTCCGGGCTGACGCTAATAAGAATAAATTGGGAGCGCTGCTGAACGAAATCCAATATGTGAAATGACCGGGCTGCTGCAGTCCCTGCGATTGCCTGGGGCCGGGGGGGGGGGGCCAGCGTGTCTGGAGGGGGAGACTCTGCGGGGCCGAGGGAGCGGCTGCCCTTCCCCTCCTCTCCTTTCCCCTCCCTTTTTCTCCCTTCCCTTCCCCTCCCCGCCCCACTGGGGCTGTGGCGAGCAGAGAGCTGGGCTTGGCCCTTGCTGGAGGTGGCAGGGTCAGGCAGACACAGTGTGCCGTCAGGCAGGGAGCCGTGGGCCTGGGGCAGCGTGGATGGCAATTAGGGGTTAATTGGTTGCTTTTTATTTTTATCTTTTCCTCCCCACGTTTTGTGTGTTGAGGCTGGAGGTCTTCAGCCCGCTGGATTGCATCCGAGGGGGAGAAATTCGGGCGAAGGGCTTGTCAGTGGGTTTGTGCACCAGCAGGGAGGTGTAAAGCTGTGGCTGAAGGGGAGTAAAAGGGAGAAGGCTGGAGGAGAGAAACTTGGAGCACGGGGGCTGAGCAGGACCAGGCTGAGAAGTGGTCACCTTTCGGCACCTCCGACTTTTTATGGGATTTAAACTCCAGTATCGCCGCCGAACGCCTTGAAAATGGTGGTTTTCATCAACAAAAAGCTTACATCTCTCGTGAAACTTTTCAAGAAGAGAAAGAGTAAGTAGCCGTGCGTGCTTGCTGCCCTTCGGGGAAGGAGCCCGGCAGGGGAGCACAGCTCAGGCTTTCGCGCTGCCCTGCGGCCGCTGCTGCCGCTCCGTTGAGGATGTGAGGAAATGGCCTGGGACGGCTGCCATGGGCTGCTGTGCCACTGCCACCTCCTCTGCCCGTCTGCGGGTGCGGTGGCATCCACCTGCCAGCTCCGGGTTGTAATTGGGATTGGTTTGCCTCTGGTTAGCGAGAGCAGGCACAGACCGGCTGTGGCCGTCCCTTACTGCAGCGAGGGGACGGGGTGTGGGACCAAGGCGTCCTGAAGGTGAGGAGAGCGATTGGCAGTCATCAGAAAGCTTCTCTGAGGTCCCTGAAAACAAGTGAGGAAATTTATCTGAGAACCTCCCCCCACCCCCAAGTCCCTTTAACACAGGCATTGAGCACTATGTCGTAGGTATGCCTTAAGCCTCACAACTTTATGTTCTTTGATGTGAGTACAGATTATTTCCTCTGAACCGATCCCAGCGGATGGGCTGTGGTGTTAGGGGAAGAGCCCTTTTCCAGGTGGCTGTTGCCTTGGCGTTGCTTCCTGACGCACCTCCTCTGCTACCCCAGAGGCACGGCACAAACTTCGGCAAGGATGCTGCGGGCAGCGAGCCGCGCACATCCACCTGCAGTGTGGAAACAAGGGAAGATGCAGAGCTGGTAGCAAGGGCAGTGCAATGGAGCCGACCCAGCAAAACAGGTGCCTGGGCGGTGGCACAGCTGTAGTGGCTTTTTCTTCTCTCTTTTTTTTTTTTTTTTTCCTGCTTTGGAGAGCTGAGCAAGGATACGCAGCTTGCTGGCCGCAAGCCAAACGCTGCCTGGGGGATCATAAAATATGACCCCCAACTGCCCTTTTCCTGTTTATTGCGGGGCGGAGGGACGTGGCCATTCAACTGTAAAAGTTTTTATTGATGATAAACTCTAAACGAAAGGTAATGGCTGTCTCTCGGGAAGCATAAATGATAAACAAATCTTAGACTTATGTGCTTTGGCTGATTCATTACTGACTGTCTGCAGGGAACTTTGAACTTGAGCAGCGTCAGCATGTTACTTTCATGTGCATACTGGCAGGGAAGATGTTGTGGCCAATGCAACCCCTCTTTAGTGCTCTCCTGCTCCAAGGAGTATTTCCCCATTGAGTTACTGCTGTCCAAACCTGCTTTCCACTCGTGGAAATGTGAAGTAGCTGATTTGTTGGCTTTAGCTGAATTTTGGTTCCTGGTTTGTATGTGTGTGAGGTCAGAGAAGGTTATTTCACAGTACAAATGAACCTGTCGTAATCTCTCACGATGACTGTCACATTCTCAGGGTCACCCTTGAGCAAGGGGAAGCTCCTGGCAGGGTCAGGGGACAGGAAAACTGATTTAATCTGCCGAGACTGGGAGCTAGAGGGAGCAAACAGTTCCAAGTTCACAATAAATTCCTCAGCAAATATAAACACAGGAGGATAGAAAGGTATTTCCTACACATTGCAGGAGAATGCATTTAGATTAGAAATGGGAGGAGGGCTTTTAAACTATCATGGAAGCGAGGTTCTAGACAGCATTTGGACTGTAAACTATAGTGGACCTAAGCTTATGGTGAAAAGCAATCTGTTTGTAGTAAAAAACAATCCTATGATTCTATGAAAACAATCGTTTTGGTTTCAAGAGGATGCATGGCAAACTGACGTATGGGGTTACATGCTGCAGCTACCTACAGTAGCATTTAGTTTCTTTCTTTTTGTCTCTCTCTGCAGCTGTTTCCAACTTAGATGAAGAGAGCAGATGGACTGTCCATTACACTGCTCCGTGGCACCAGCAGGAAAATGTGTTCCTGCCTTCCTCAAGACCACCTTGCGTGGAGGACCTGCACCGACAAGCCAAGCTGAACCTCAAGTCAGTACTGAGAGGTAAGATGCTGCTACTACAGGCGCTAACATATCCTAAAGCTATGGTGGTTTTTGCAACAGTCTTTGCAGTCCAAGTTGTAGGAGTCAGAAGAAACTTGTTTGGTTTGGCTACAGCACATGTGGAACACTGAGTGGGGTTTACCACTAGAGATAAAGGGAAAATACTTCTGCTATTGAGAAACAAGGAAGTCTGTTACCTGGCAGAGCACTCTAGAGTGGAAAAATAGAAAACCTGGTGGGTTTTGGCCGTTCCCATTTAGTCTTTGGAGCGCTTCAAAAACAGTGCCTTCCATTTCAGTAAGTCCTGAATTATTCCATTTATGTGTTAGTTTAAGAACCAAATCAGAGGTATGTCATTCAGCGACTCTTTTTGTTGCTGTACAGTGTCATTTCTGGGAATGTGCATCTTTGTGAAACGTTGGAAAAAGTGTTGAGGGAAAAGAAATGGCGAACAGAGGACTCACAAGGACTTTTTCAGTAGTATAACAGCTTTCTTGCAGAAGGGTGCAGAGTTATTCTGAGGACCAGTTTCTGCCGTTAGTATTCATGCCATACTCACCAGTGTGGCATGCATTGAGTTGTGTTAGTGCAGTGGGCAGGCAGCAAGCAGAGAGGACTGTGAAACAGCTCTTTCTGGGCCAAAAGAGCTTGAAATTACAGTGTATTGTCCATGTTCTGGAAATCATTAACGGGGTTTTCTTTACATTGGCTATTTTGCAAAGGGCCAGCTTATTTTGAGTCCCTGTTTGTTTCATCAGGAACCACAGGCACTTGATACCTCACAGAGTTAACTTGATTTAAAAGAGTGGTATATTTTTGTTAGTTTAATACTATATTTCTGCTTTTTAAACATGCAGAAAACTTCATTTTATATGTCTTGAGTGGAGAAGTGTTTGGCTGTCATGTTTTATTTCTCTTGCTGTTTCTCCAGTTAATTGATTTTCACTATCTCTTACTAGGTGCCTTTCGTTATCATTTAATAGGGTAGTCTTGACAGCCAGGTTTATTAGCTCACACATGGCTCAGATGATAGCCTGTGTGTTCCTCTGTACTTATATTGGATTAATACATTTGTGCAGTGCTTTAGCCTTGAAATGTTTACTGTTCCCTCACAGGCACACTTACCAGTTCTTTCAAATATATATGTGTATATATATATATAATATATATATATATATATATATATATATATATATATATTTACCTGCTTTAGATTAAAATAATACTGTTTATGGTTAGCTTTTTGTAAGCCCTAACTTACAACTTAACTGTTCTTCTATTTTTCTATTCTCTGCGTGGTTCCATTATAAAAGAAAAATCCACAGGCTAAAATGCTCTTCTGATTTTCTTGTGTTTTATAGGAAATGTAACCTCTGCATCTTCTATTTCAATAAGTTTAATATATTTGTATGAAACTGATTAACATATGCTGCTTCCCCCAGCTTACACACCTAAAGTTATTTCTAACTGCTGGGACTTTTCTCTAGAGCTGCTTCTCTTTATAAAAAAACAAAACAAAACAAAACAAAAAACAACACATAAAACTATCTCTTTATAAAAAAAAAACAAACCACAACTATTCAGTACTACTACACTTTACCAATTAGATATTTGTGGTAAATAAAACTTGCATATACGCATGATGTGGGGCTCCTTGTTAATGAAATTCCATGCTTTCAGGGAAGTAATTGAGAGAGAGAGACAAAGCTACTCTGATGCCTTCAGCAGACCTCCAGCTGCTGACATAGTCAACAAAACTCCACTCTTATTTATTTAATTACTTTTTACCTCAAGCTCTTTCCCTGGCCATGTTTCTTCCTCGCAAGCAGTTCCTCACTGTGGCCTGTAGCTGTCCTCGGTAGCTACAGCATGAATTTAACACCATTTTCAGTAATTTCATTACTGCCTGCAGGGGCTCTGAGCAGTGAGAGAGGCATTGCCTCAAGTTTTACCAGCTTTACCCTTCAACAAGCACTGTGAAATCGGGAGGACACCAGTGCTCCTGAGCACATTTGGTGGGTTAGGTTAAAAGTTCTCTGCCCAGAGTTGAGTTTCATTTAGCTTAGAGGCGTTATAGAGATTGTTATGTAGTTGTGACTACTACTGAACTATTTTTCCACCTGCTGTTTTCAGAATAGACAATTTTTTTCAAAACTGCGTAATGGATAGGAAGTAAATTGCCTAGTACTATGTGATTATAGCATAGAAGGCTGGAAGGAAAAGTAATGGTCCATAGCAAGTTGATTGCAGGCTATTATTTTGTTACTGCATTCATTGCTGCCCCAGTGAATGAGAGAAGTTAAGTATAAAACTTGGGTTACCAATAGTAATTCACTTGCAGAGCACAACATTCATTTAAACCACCTCTATTTAATGTATATTTTTTTTCAAAATAATTCAGGCAAGATATTCCTTTCTGTCAAGGTGTTCTTATCCATCTAGATTCACCCACCTAATACTAACCAGATAAAATCCTGAGTAGCTTTTCAAATAATGGAAGGTCAAACCTATTTGTGCTGGTACAATTTTAAGAAATCAGCAAATTTTGACAGAATGGGTGTAGCTAAAACAAACAACCTAATTTTTCTGGGGAAAACAAACAAACAAACAAAACAACAACAACAACAACAGCAACAACAACAAAAACACAAAACAACCAAGTGCTCTCTGCTCTGTGATCTCAGTGTACTTTTCATACCTTTAGCAGAAGCAGTGTTGCATTTGGAGGAGGAGAAAGTGACTTTTTTTAATGCAATTTATTACTTTATAATATATCTATTTCTATATATTGAAATGTCCTCTGCTTATTGCACTGTGAAATTTCATGCAGCTTGTGATCACAGATGTTACATGGAAGGATTCTGTTGGATTTTTGTACCTATGAACTAGACTTTTTCACTCTTAAAATCAAGGGACCATGCTGAGCTCTTCCTTTGCAAAACTACTTTCAAGTATAAATGGTGAGATCTTTCATTCAAATTTCTTCACAACTGAGGTAAAGCTATTTGTTATTTAGGCATGCAGGTGCTTGGGTGCCATCTGATTTTTTTATATAAACAAAACAAACAAAACCACAATATTTTCTAGTAATCTGAATTAGAAAATGAAGCACCTGAAAGTTGGGAAGTTTGTGATGCACGCTATTCGTTTCGGTTCTCAAGAACTGGGGTGGCTTTCTTAGACTTTCAATTAAAATGTAAAGTTGTTACTGACTAAAATCAGTGACTTGAAAATGTTGAACTCAGGCTGCGTAACTACTAGAAACCCATTTTAAATGAAAGTCTTTAATGTCACTTTAAAGTCTCAGTGGCTTAGCTGCTAGAGCAGAAGAGCTAATTGGGCTGCACTTCATTCGCATGGTACCATGGCAATATGATTTAAAAGGCAGTTTACTAAATGGTGCAGTTCTTTGCTGGTGGTGGTAGCTCCTGTTATTTTAAATGTTTTGTTTCCAGTGGATAAAACAGGCTCTCCCTTTCTCTGGGGAAGCAGCCAGGACCTTGGATCGCCCAGCGGAGCAGATGGGGCGACACGTTGGATGTCAAGCCTGGGCCATCCAAGGCACCTGGTTCCCTACCCTCATGGCCAAGCTGCTCTAGCAGGCCTTTCCTGAGAGCCTGCTTGAAGTGGGCTCTTGCTCATGCTTCCATGGTCACCTTCTGTTCCCAGGATACAAATGTTCAGGTGGGAACAACATGATATTGGCCCTTGAGGAGTTTTGTGTGGCTTTGTGCTCTGTGCCACTGCGTCCTCCTAGGGAGCAGGGGAAATGGGAGGTGAAGAAGAAGAATGGTGAGAAAGAGCTAAGGCTCTGCATGGTGTCCGGACCCCAAAACTACCTCCTTGCACTGCGTGCCTTCAGCTTCCAAGGCTGAAGGACTGCTTGGCTTTTTCAGTCTTGTGTTGCCGATGTCTACAGAGTGGTTGGACTGGCATTGAGAGTCCACTGTGGACACTTACTGCAGTGTATCCTACAGCGTTTTTGGCCTGTGAGGCCAAGAGGTTAAGTGGGTGTTTGACCAGAGTCAGGCTGGTGGCACCATCAAACAGCCCCTGTCAGTGTGCACCAGCAGATCTGTCTTGCTGCTCTGCAGCATTGTAGTACTTAAAGGATCATGGTCTGAAGTGTAGTCCAGCTGCTCACCTGAACTCACTTTGCTCTGCATTTTTTTTGAACCGTCCTGTGCTCTCCATGAAATGTGGATATAACTCAGCTGCAGTACTAGGAGGCAGTGGGCATATGTGGCCTGATTTGCAAGAGGCAGTCATCTTCCAGTTCCAGCAATTGGCAGTGTAGGGTCCTGAAAACAGATCAGGCTCTCAGCCAATGGCCTGTTCCTCAAGGGTCTTGTGAAGCTCTCTCTGCTCAGTTCAAGTTGCAGGTTGGGGATAATGTTTTGGTGCACACTGCTGTTTATTGCTTGGACTGGCTGTCATTCCCAGTGGGTTAAAGTGGCAGATATGTACTGAGAAATTTATACCTGTAAACAGTGTGAACAGTTGGATATGCTTTCATACTAATTTTTCAAACTATAGCTGCAGAGGCTTCTTGCACAAGTGTCTGCACTTTGTGCCTTTCCCCCCCCCGGCGTAATTGTGTTGATTCAAACTACGTATATAGTATAGGGCTTGTTGTTCCAATGTCTGTGATGATTCATTTATTATCTCATCTTCAGAAGAGCTGGATTTGGCTGAGAGTGGCTTCTGTTTAGCTTTGTTGGCCAAATTCAAGGAATGTATTTAAGCAGCAGTGATTGGAACACTTGATTTGTTTTCTAGGAGACATCTGGTTAGCATTGTCAAATAAAACCGGATTTAAGTAGTTACTCATAAAGCCGCTATTATGTCTTGCTGCAAGACCCTCCAGACAGGTACGTGTTTACCCTTTGTCTTCTGAGGGCATCTGCCAGATCACTGCTCAGATGAGCAATATTAGGGTCAGCCCTACAAGTCAATAATCCTGCTGAGAAGATTATGGACTTAAAATAATCTTATGTTTCATTAAAGAGCTGCAGAGTAGAGGGGAACCACTGGTCTAGTTCAGGTTCAGAGGGATATCAAGATGCAAATTTCATAGCAAATGGAAACCTTAATAAAATAAAAGACCATTAAAGGCTAGGGGTAGACCATGTTTTCTGAAATCAACTTATTCTAATTATTTTAGTTTCAGCAGTCAAGTTAGTGCCAGTGGTTCTGTCCATGTACCCTGTCTTTTTTACAGTTTCTGAATTAATTCACAGTATGTCTGTTGATGGTTTTAGCCAGGTTCCATACTCTAGCCACACTTTCTAACAGGGAATTTAAAGAGGGAAAAAAGATTAAAAGAAAAAAGGAATATTCAAATGAAAACTAAGCAGAATTTTACTGGGAGTCTACAGTTCATGTGTTTGAATGCTGCTCTGGGGCTGAAAAAATGAGCTAGTTGGGAGGATTTAGATTCCCTATGTTTAGGTTTAGTTATGTAGTGCAGTGTTGAGTGTATAAAACCATACAGGGTGGTTATACATAGATTGATTGCATGGTGTCATACGTACATGATGAAGTGAAAGCATTTCTAGTAAAAGGGTTAAGAAGTCTAAAATTTGTTTCAAAACACTAATGATATTTCCTTAAACCAGTTTAACATGTTTTCTTCGTTTTTTCTGATGGAAGTCAGAGTCGGGAGGAAGATTTGTTTGAAAGATTATCGAACCCCACCCTGTTTCAAATCTGTGCCTTTAGTGGGAGAGAAGAAATCTGAAGTGTTACTGTCTGGTATAATTGTTTCAGTGGTAGGTAAGCAACTTCCATCACAAGTACTATCAGACTTTCAGCTGATTTCCAATTTGTGTTTTTATCTCCCTCTCTTAGATTGGGGTGTTACATACACGCTTGTTTGCTGCATTTTAGGTAGCTTTAAGTTGAACATTAAATGTCCCAGGAGAAAAAACATCAGAAATTTCCTTTGCATTTTTATATCATCTCTGTTCAGTAGTCTTAAGAAACAACAAATATCCATAAAAATGCCAGGGAAAAAGTGTAGAGAATGTTTTTTAATGCCAGCATCAAACATGCAAAAGGAAGCAAATAGAAACTGTTAAACTTAAGACATGTTGTCACCAGTAAATGTAGTGGTATAACACTCATGCAGAAATTTAAATTAACTCAAGACAAACGGTGATAACTATTTTGAGCACTTCCCAGTGACAGCTTGTTAACAAATATAATCTGTAATGGCTGTTGCATTTTGGTGCCTTTAGATAGGTTTTCTGTATGGCTAAGTCATACCGACCACCTGGGGAGCTATGGGTGGGACTACATTTATTTGTCTTTGAAAAGCTTCATAAAAAGAAATATAGAAATGATCAAAGTGTTTGTATTTACTTAAAACTCTAAAAGGTATTTTCATATTTCAGAGGTCCTTTTAGTTTGGATCCTTATTAAAGGCTTGCACCTGATCTGGACTCTTGGAAAAAAAAATCAAACTGCATGCCTCCTTTACTTAAATGCTGCACTTCACGCCCCATCCTTGTGCATTTACACAGCTGAGCCCTGAAGCAGCCTGGGGAGGCTGGTCTGGAGGGGTGGGCTTCCCAGCCTGACTAGGTGGCCTGCTGTTGTGCCAGTACACCCTTTCCAGTGTAAAACAGGGCACTTGTGCATTGCAGAGGATAGACCTAGCGTAAGTACATTATGTTAGTTAGATTTTTTTCAGTTAGATTTATTTGAAGTATCCATTCAGCAGACTTCTCCATTGCAGGAGAAGGCTCCATTAGGGTTATCTTTATCCTGTGGAGCCCAAAACATCTTTGTTTCTGGGAACTTAGCATAGTATCTGTCATTAAATCTACCTGCAAAGCTGGGCTTGGGCACTTGTGCAAGAGAGAACACAATTAGCAGTGCTTGAGTATTGGAAAGGTCTGGTAGACTTGGTAGACTTTCTTTTTACTCAACAAATAAGAAAGCATTGTAATAAATAACTAACTTTTGGCAATAGGTTTAAAGCCTGCAGCTTCATACAACACTTGCGTGTGAAAGAAGTCTGTTGGGTACCAGTGTTGATTGTCTCTAGGGTTGTTTTATGCTTTTGTATATGTATTTGTATGTATATGGAGCCCGGCTCTTTTCAGTGTCACCCAGTGCCAGGACAAGAGGCCATGAGCACAAACGGGAGCACAGGAGGTCCCGTATGAACATCAGGCACTTCTTTACTGTGCAAGTGACAGAGCACTGGCAAAGATTGCACAGAGAGGTGGTGGAGTCTCGCTCCTTGGAGATCTTCAAAAGCCACGTGGGTGTGCTCCTGGGCAACCCGCTCAGGCTGTCCCTGCTTGAGTAGAGGGTTGGACCAGATGGCCTGCAGAGGTCCCTGCCAACCTCAGCCATTCTGTGATGCTGTAAAAATACAAATCTAGAAATAGCACTATCAAATTACATTTTGGGGAAAGAGATGTGAATAATAAGGAAGGTAGATGGACTGGAAAATGCTGGTATTAGCCAAAGCATCTAGATAGAACTGTTAAGCAGAAATTTTTTCAGCTGATCTGGCATGGTAGTATATATCTGTTGAAATTCCTGACCTATTAAAACGGGAGTCTGAACAAACCAGCACACTGGATATATCACAGCTGAAGTTCATGAACTTGCTTTACAGTTAGAATTGGTCACAGTTCAGTTGATACACAAGTGCATCGTTGCTGTGGCTTTACAGCATATTTTAAAGCTTTGATATAGAAGCACTCCCTGTGATACTCAAGTTCTGCAGATGATATGGGGATTTATACATTTAAGAGAAATGGGATTTGATCCAAGCTGAATGAAGTTTTGGGAGGAATATAAAGTAGTAGAGGCAAGCTGTCTGCCTCATTTAGATTTAGGGACAAAAATAGATGCTGCATTGGAATTAAACTGAGCTGTTTTTTTAAAGTCATATTTAGCATGAGATCTTTGTTGAAAACCAGATTGCTTTTGTACAGCTCTACATTTATACAAGCTGTTTCATCCACACAAAGAGAGTTGTGCATTCTTATCACTGGTTTGTAAATGAGGGACACATAAAGAGGCTCAGAGTGAAAGTCAGTGACTTTTGCTAGCTTTACTAACCAGAAAAGACCTTTGAACTAGGGCGTCTCATTTTAATTACAGTTTCAGGACTGATCATTCTCAGCAAGCTCTTTATCTTGAAAAGTTACCTCCTGAAATTTCCTATTAACTGGGCTTCACGTGTAGTCCAGAATCTTTGTCCCTGTTGTACTGCAGTTCAGAAAGTAGGCAGGGAGGCAGGAACACCCTCCAAAGGGGACCCAGTTTTGTAGGGCATGTTCCAGTATAACACTAGTGTGACCAGTCCCCCACAACATGTAGCTGTGCCTGTTATAATTAAGGCAGCAGCCTTTTTGCCTAATAGAGCATGCCACGAGTAAGCTGGATATTCGTCTGGAGCTCATCTCACCCTTAAATAATTTTAAATCCTATCTACTGAAAAATCCTTTCAGGCATTTTACTTTAAGCAACCATTGGATAACAAGCACACAGTTCTCAGAAGTGGAGATGTTGAAATCCCCGTTACATTCTTCTGCTCCTTGTGAGAGAGATGTCCGCAGTGTTGTACCAGGCACTGGTTGTTACTTGTGTGGAGAGGACCCGAAGTAAGGCAGCTCGGGTTCTTCCTTAGCTGGCTTTATCCCAGTGCCTCAATGTGCCCATGTGCTGCAGGCAGAGGGTAGATACCCCCTACGACTCTGCATTTAGGAGGTATATCTGTGAAATTTAGGTGGTGTCATGTCTGTCTACAGATGTACAGCTCTTGCCTGGATCTAACCTGAGGGGATTCACTTGGACAGCAGAAATCCCGTGTCTGGAAGCCAGGTCTTCTGACACCCAGTCCTGTCCCTCACAAACCCATGAGGTCTTAGTTTTCTCACTTCAGCTGGAAAAACAAATTCAAAACGTGCCTGAAGTAAATTAAACTTACATGCAATTATTTATCAGCTTGAAAACAAAAAGTTCTCCTAAAACAGAAAGCAGTGATATATTACATTACTGTGTTTATTAAAGAGCAGTGTGATATATAAAGTAATGTGTTATTTTTTAAAAGTTTGTTTCTCGAGACACTTTTCACTCTCTTGGAAAAGTGTATTTATGTAAGACAAATGTATGCTGTACTGTAGTCTGTCTGTATAAGACAGTGTTTGTAGTTGGCTTAGAGGAAGGAGGTTTGTGTGTATTTACAGAAGGGAATGGCTGCAATGCCTAAAGCAAAAAAGGGAATAAAAAATCTGACCTGAGGGAGTAGTTTTCCAGTGATACGTGCAGTGAATGGATAAATGTATTTTAATATGCTAGTCAGCAGATTTGTTTCTGTAGGTGACAGTTTAGCTGACTCTTGCAGATAGTAGCCTTTTTCTAGTACAAAAAACAAAAAAAAACACCCACTACAAAACACAAGTTACAACTTGAGGGGCTCTGCCAAGAAGTCACCCTGAACGTAGTGGAGGTAATTTTTCAGGCATGCAGATGCAGCTGTCAGCGTGTCTCTTGTTCGCCCTTGCTCACAGTGGGACAACCCCGAGGAGTGCGAAGGCACATGGAGCGCATGCTGCCTGCTCCCCTTTCGCCCTCCACACCATGGCCTTTCCCTTTCTACAGCTGGGTGTGTGGTGCCTTCCTCCTCCATTAAACTGCCCCTGATCCATCCAGTGTTTTTTCTTTGGCTTTTAGCAACTGGTCCCCAGGCCTTCTTCCTTGGGCATGAGGCCAGCTCAGGTGTTTCAGGGCTGTTCTGTCCTTGCTTTCAGACTTTTGTCACTCAACCCAAGCAATGAGTACCTACATAGGTGCTTACTTTAAGTAAGTTATTTAGTAAGTTATTTACTTTAAGTAAGTTATTTAGATGTCTGAATAGCTTTGATGCTGTATCTGTACATTGTGAATATCATGCTCGTTTAATGTTCAAGACAACAGTGGTTGCTAATAAATACTTAGAAACACAGACAGGTGGATTTATTTTTGTTAAACTCTTTAATTGTGACAGCATGTGTGTTCGTGTGGATGTAGACACCTACAGAGCTTATGGCCTGATCCTGCAACAGTCACGTGAGCCGTACTAAACACGCGTAATCTCATTAGGACTAATTTAGCAAGTGACAGCTACAAGTTCAGGCCCGAGGCATCGGGGACTGGGCCTGGCTGTGGTGGCAGGAAGCTGTGGCCCTGCACTATGGCTGGGGCTGCGCCACGCAGGGAGGGCCCAGGCCTTTCACCTGCTGCCAGAAGAGCAGTTTTCTGAAGAAGCCTCTGAAAACATGACATTCAGCTTTGAACAGTTACAATAAAAAATATTTTTACAGATACATTAGGGTTGTTTTCAGAAGCTGTCTCCCTCTGGCCAGTTCTGTTGCTGGCAGGGCAGTGCATTTTGCTTCATGCAAACTTCCAAGATACTGTGACGAGTTTTCGTGGAAAATTTCTGCAAGTATGAAATAAGAAATGTTACCAAAGGAGAGGAAAAGGCCCCACACATCCAGTCCTCTCCCAGAAAACACAATCTTTCTTGCATCATGGAGCAATACACTGTGTGCATCTGACTGAGCAGACAAGGTATTCGTTAATCCTGGTTTTTCACAGTAATACCATGTCAAATGAAGGGATGAGGTGTCTGAGCTGTGCCTTCTGTTCACTCAGGTGATTTGCGACTCAAATTCTCGTGTAAGAATATGGTTTCAAATTGTTTGAAAAGCAGTAAATAGTTCACGTATGCGAGACTTGCTACTGTGTGTTATCAGCTCAGGGTCAAACGGAATTAAATGCAAGTTCCTAGTGTAAATTGAAGAGATCTTCAGGATTGAGAGGCCTTGGTGGTATTTTGTACCCTTGGCTTGACTGCATGCCACAGAGGCCAGAAGGGTTTACTGGAGAGTTTGAGTTATTCAGCTGGAGTCTGACCTTCAGACCTTGTCCTACAGAAGTATTGCCAAAAATAGTAAAACATAAGAATTAATAAAGCTCGTTAAGCTCCACAACAGCACTGAATCCAGTGTTCATGGTTCAAAATTCTTGTGCAGCATTGCACTCAGCTCTATTGCCTGCAAATTGCCCCTTTTGGAAGAGGGAACTGCAATTAGCTCACATATTGCTGGTGAGAAGCATCCCTAGCGTGCTGGTGTCTTACACAGGGATTTAGTGAACTCTGCAGTAATGAAACGCCGAGGAGACATATGAGGGGTTGATTATATGGCAGCAACTCAGATGTAATGGTATGGGCACTGACAGCTTTAACACATTTTCTCCTGTCATGCATCCCCTGAATATCCTATCTACCATGCTCTAACAACTGTGACAGTGATGAGGGAGTCTTTAAAAGGTTTTAAACCACATTTCCCACACACTTTCTTCATGCCTAACTAAAACCACCCTGTGAACGGCAAAACTCAACCTCAGGCAAAATTTTCTTCTCTAGGAAAGGTTTAATTTAGTCACATAAGTGGGGATAAATTATATTATAGCGTAATATGACTACAGTCATTTTAAAGCAATACTTATAATACAGAAGTTTTGACATTTAATATATCACTGGTATAGGGGGAAAAGGACAAGAACTAACTTAAAACTCTATGTAGTCAGAAAAAAACACTTGGAAGGCAGCGGAAGTCTGTGCACAGCACCTCTGCACTTAGCCCCCAGAGCTAATGAAGGGGGAAAAACAGGGACGTAGCTCAGCCTTTGTACCATGACATCACCCAGTGTGGCCACCCGTTGCACTTGCCAAGCCAAGGGCCTTTCCTCGTCTTCCTGGGCAAAAGGCTGCTGTTTGTGTAACAAAACCGGTTCATCTGGGGCAAAATAGTATTATTGCACAGTTCAGATCTGTGCACGATAATGCAGCACACAGGGCATATTTTGAGCTTGCTGTGCATGTGCTGCTGAGTTGATCTCAGGCAGACGTATCCTTAGGAGTCGCTGTTTGTGTCCTGCCTGATGCAGTCTCCCATGTTTTGCCCTGGCAGTTTTTAGGCAGAAATTACGGAAAGCCTGTACACATTTTTGTGTATTGGATAATGTGAGTGATGGCAGCCCTGCCATGGGGTACAAGACTGTGCATATCCCTGGCTCAGCTAGCACTAATGTACTGTCACATGCTTAAAACCAAAGATTATTAATAACCAGAACTGACTCTCTTCTTTTGTTATGTGTTCAGACATCTCTGAAATAGCATGCTTATTTGTAGGAACTTTTTCACTAACTCAGTATCTAGTGCTCCTCTCTGTTTGCATAATGGGGCTGTGGGACTAGGACAAGGTATTGCCCCTCTGGGAAAAAGGATCCGTGTCTGGAACTTTTCTTAGAGTATTTCTTCCAGGTTATATGTGTATATATATATGTAACTACAAAATATTTAGCTGAAAAATAGAAAGCTGATTGCTTACAGAAGACCATGTGCACCTTATGAGAGTGATTAGATGGTGTGTGCACTCCTCGGCTAGCATAGTTTTCAGATAGAAGTTACTACCCTTGGTGTGGCAGTGACAATAACTTCAATTAGCTGTACTGGTTGATCGACCTCCTGTTGTGTTTCTGGGCTGTTGCAAAGTAAAGTAAAAGATCTCTCTCTGAAGCTTCTGATGAGGTTTGCTGGCCTCAGGTGCCGTCTAGAGGATGTGTTTCTTGCTGTGCTGTGAAATGTACTGTGACACTAAGTAAATAAAGAAGCTATTCTTTTGGATAAGTCACCTTTGTGGTGGTTTGTTTCAGCAATCTGCAGCAATTCTCTTGGCTTCTGCAGCCACATCACTGCAATAGCTTCTGAAGTTACTTGGATCTTGTGTTGTGGACTAACAAAGGTTGTGAGCTTGATAAACTGTTTTATTGTCAGCTCTCTCATTGAACTTGCTGTGGTCTTCAGACATTCAGTGTTGTCTTCCTCAATAGTTCAGGGAGATCTTTTGGGCTTCATGAAGTATGCTATTCATCATCTTCATCTCCTTGGTTAAGAGAATAAATAAGGTTAAGCAGGTAATACCAGAGCATGCTCCATAAAAGCCCGTGGCTCTTGGGGCATCCATCCAGTAATGCCTGGTGTTGGAGAGCTGCAGAAGTGGTCAGTAAGGACCTGAGGCCTCATCCCAACAGTGAGAAGAAAAATAACTTCACTCCCATGTACCTCTTAGGTTTTCTTCGTGTTGGTTTGTGGTGATGAGTGACTGATCTGAAGGCAAAACTTGTGGTGCCGAAGTTGACAGCTCAGTGCATTAGCCCCTGCTGCAAGTTGATTCAAGCCTTCGTGCCGTTTCATCCTGCCCCAGCCCACTTACCCCTGCTCCTTTGTAGCTCAAACCAACAAATCGGCCTGTCAGGGTGCTCCCATTTGTGGGTGTTAAGAGCTGGGTCTTGCTGATCCAATGCCAGGTTTGAGGGGGTGGAAGAATTTGTTTTACCACGGTTGCTGGCAGTCTTTTCTCACCCCCCTCTGGAGCACGGCAGCTGTTTGCCAGATGTGCGCGGTGTCAACACGCTCACACGTGCCAGACAGGTGAGTGAGGTTACTGACCCTCCGCTGCCCAGCTGTAGGAATTGATCGGGGTCTCAGAACCCACCACCACCACCTGTGGGCCTTGAACTGAAGGAGCAGTGACAGGTTCATGCCATACAGCCCTTTTTGACCCCATGCTGAAGCATGCGATAGGCCAGGACGTACGTCTGGCTCCAGTGGAAATGGCTAATTATCAAATCGCATACTTGCATTCTTGTGCATTTTCACATGCAGGGAAATCCACCTCGATTAAATCATCACAGAGCTGTGGTTGCTCGAGGTCAGTTAAACCACCACCGTGGAGTCCTACAGTCCTCGGTCTCAGGAGCATATGGATGTAACAGAGAAAATGTATGCTGACGGTGCAAGTCATAACTCCAGTTAATCATTTGGCAAGCAGAAGCCTCTAAAATGTTTCCCTCAAAATAAACATTGCATATTTTCCATTTTAAGAGGTATTAAAAAGATCAAGGTAGGGAGACAGATGATACAGTCACAGAAAATCTTTCTCCAGTTTGTGATGACAAAAGCACTTTGTGCTATGCCCATATATTGTGCAGAAATCTCAGCTCCTTAGATAGAAATGTAACAGATACTTATTTTTCTTTTTGCTTTCCTCATCTTTCATCAGATTCAGATATCTGTCTCTGGAAACGCAAAATTAACGGTTTGACTGGGCTGATGAGTTTGGTTGCCGCATCTTGAACATTTATTTTTTCCTTATGCTCTGGCGTCTGTTGTTCTTTAGCACAGTCGCACTGAATATCAATTAGGAGGCGGGAGGATGGTTATGGAAAACTTGGCGGGGGGATGAGGTGCCGACTGGTATTTTGGCTGTGTTGAGCGGGCATGCACGTTTGTTCTGAATTCTTTCTGAACTTTGAAAGCTCTTTGCTTATCACATTGAGCTCTGCAGTGACATGAGATTTTGAGATCCCTGTGCTTCGCATTCCTTTCCAAAATCACAATAAATGGTCTATTCTGCAGGCACGAAGACAAGACAAGTGGTCAGTGCCAAAGTTATTTAGCAGATGGTGCGTGAGTAGTGAGCAACATCATCATTTCAAGTGCAGAGCGCATAATGGGTGTCTACCGGCCTGGCAAACGAGACCCTGGTGTTACACGCATGCTTCCGTCTCCCATCCTGCAAGATGCTGCCATCTGTCAAGACACCGAGCCAGATCTCACTTAAAAAACCCCCAACAAATAAATCAATTTCAGTCGTCTTTCCAAAGCTCTTCCATCTCTCGATTTAAATAAAAGCCACGTGTATACACGCTATGTGTGGGCACACATACATAACACATGTAGAGAGGTGGAAATATAGATTAAAAAAATGAGAAATGCAACTTTGTGTTTCATTACTTGGGACAGACAGTGCTAATGCATGGTAAATACTGTCAGTAAAACGTACGTTTGTAAGTGCATTGTACGTGAAGTGTAGACAGGGGTGGCTCTGGTGATACATTGATTTCCTCTTTCCCTGTCTGTTGGCAGAGTGTGACAAGCTGCGGAGGGATGGCTACCGGAGCTCTCAGTATTACTCTCAGGGCCCCACCTTCTCCTCATCCTCCAGTGCAATCTGTGGAAGTTACCAGGATGATTATGAAGAAATTGAACAAAAGGTAATGATGGGGGGCAAAATAATGGAAAAAATGTATGTCTGCTGCAGTTTAATTGCCTGCAATAATATTATTCAAATAAGGTGGAATTGCCAGAAGGTCGTAAAGATGCTTGTTCTTTTGAATTGCAGTGGTATTAGGTCCTCTCACTTCCCTGGTCTCTTAAAAATCCCAGTTCTACTCATGAATTTATATAAAGTCATCATATGACGTGATAAAGATGTGAGAGGCAGAATGAGTTTGGTAGTGTTTGGGGAGGGGGAGGAGATAGTCCAGTAAGGGTAACTGTTTTGAAACTAATTATGTGCTTATATTCAAGTACCAGGGAGAGCTATTAACCAGCCATCAGTGTACTCACTTGGAAATAGCAGCACATGCACACTTTGAATTGCTCTTCTAATACAGACAGGCAGTTTCATCAGGTAGAGGCTTTGTCCTATTGGATCACAACTGCTTGTGTAAAGGCATCCAGAAGAATGAAGGATGGCCCAATAAGCTGGGTTTACCTTCTCTGTTTCAGTTTGCTTCGTGTTCATATGCCCACTTCTCAACTCCCTGGATATTTATCTTACTTAGAGTTTAGAAAATAAGCAAATAAAGAGAGAAAGAAGGGACAGCTGAGCAAAAATCCTAAGAAGGTTGCAGAAGTGTCTTGTATACATCAATTTATATACATTTCAATTACAAAACTTGTAAGTTGTGTTCATGTTCTAAAGAGGAAAGGAAGTTTTGCTCCTCTGTCTTTACCTTATTCTGTTGTTCCTATGAGCTCCAAAAGACAAGCCTTGGCTAACTTTGGTGCTGTGGGCTAAGATACTAGTGCTGGGGTAGACAGTGAGATGCTCTGGAGTCTGGATGTCCAATGCTGGAGCTGAAATGATGGAGCTCTTGGGTTTTTCGAGATAGATATTCTAGAATACTTTGCCACAAAATGTTGCTTGGATAGTGGGAGGATATCCTTAACTGTAGCAGAATGTATATTTTTTTGAGCTGTTACTAAGCCACAGGTGCTTTGTGTAGCATGGACCAAATAATTCTGTCTGTAATTAAAGGATCCTGAGAACTCCGTTTAAAGGGTACAGTGTTTTCAGTTCTATCCTCCATGCTTTTTAATCACATAACAAAAATTGTTGTGGAATATGTACGTTCTCTAATCCAGGTTTTGATTGCTTTATATCTGTGTATTGGCAGGGAGTGTTGTTGCATCCTGTTGGACTCTGTGTGGTATTTACTAGCAGCAAACAGAATGTAAAGCATGTTAGTACTGTGGGCTGTATTATAACGACAAATTGCAAAACCTTACTGAAACCAATAGAATTATGGTTTTCACTGGTGAAAAAGTATTAACTGTTTGTTGCTATTAAGGTACTGCATATATATCTCTCTGAATACATATATAACCAACTTGCCTTAGCCAGTGCTCTGCAGCATGTGGCCCAGCTGCACATGTAAAACAAAAGTAACATTACAAAGAATATAAATATGGTATTTTTTAGCCATTCACATGAGTGATTATCTCAAAACCTTAACCTTAACCCTGTTGCTCTTATTTGCAGTTTAGGAAGATGCTGATCCTTGTAAACTGCAGCATGATACTGCCTTCTTGTTGTAAAACTCTGTGTTTTGTGGTGTTCTTTGACCTAGTGTCTTTTTTTAATTGACTTTACATTATGTAAGGGGGTAAAATTTTACTTTTTTTAAATAAATGAGCATTTAACAGATCTCTGAAATGGAATTATAATTCCACTGGTAAAATGCCAAGTGCTTCTCATAAATCTTATGCCTTGAGACAGTCATCTTTCAGATGTCAGAAGAGTTCTTCAGTAACAATGTGGAGCTGAGGTCACCAAAATCCCGTGATTCAAAATGCGAACTCCTTACTGCTCGATGAAAGCTTTGTGGCTTTGTTGTCTGTTCAATGCAAGAAAGCCAACATTTAAATTCTGTGCATGCAGCACTTACAAGTTGAAATTTGAGAATAGCAGAATAATGATAGATGAATGAATAGCTATTTACTGTTTGTACATTTACTTCTAAGTTGACATATTTGCCAACTTACAGAAAAACTATGTTTTACTGCATGGTAGTTCCAGAGAGGAAACTGCCTTTCCCTACTCTTTTTTTATCAACTTTTTAAATTATTTTTTTTAAGTTTATCATAGCCAGATATTGCACTTTTCTGTCTTCACTGCAGACATAATTTGAAACCATGGTTTAGATCACACAAGAGAAGACCTATATCTACAAACAGTCTCTTGTTTGTGGAGGTGGGTGTTTATCACCAGAGGGTAATATTCATACTACAAAACACGTGGTTTGCAGTGATTCTTAGAAAATGTTTCAGAGAAGCAGAACATTTGCTGTTGCAAAGCAAAACCACTAGGGATAAGCAACTCAACCCAAAACCAAGCCAACATAAGTAGAAAACAGAAACTTGAATTCTCAGAGTGTTAGTGTGTATACAACGAAGTCCTTGGAACTACCCTTTAACTCTTAGGTTGGTTCCAGTAAGTGGTATTGCTGGAGCATAGACCAAGCTCCACTTCAGTGTACTTCTGCTGATCCTAATTGAGTTTGTTGGCAATTAAATTGGTTTATCTGGCTTTTACATCTCAGTACAGCAACTAGTGTCCTCCTTTGTCCGCTCATACATGCCACTGTTGGTGACACTAGTTGGGAAGTATTCCTGTCCGTCATACTGGTCTGTTTTCCTAGTGCCAAGGATGTATTGAGATGTCACTTTAACTCTAGTTCCCTAATATTCTGACATGTATACACTGTGTATTTGAAATATATTTGTCTTTTTTGTGTGTGTGTTTTTTTTTTTCCTCATTCTTCTTTCTTTCCCTTTTTATCACTCATTCTCTCTGTTTCTTTTTGTCTCACTCAACAGTCTAGTCTGTTAGACTGCATCTCTCAGTCTTGCATTAGCGCCTGCTGTAACTTGGTTCCCTGGAGCAACAAGGTATTTGCCCACGAGTGGGACCATCCAGCTGTCATACGTGCAGCTTGATGTTACTCGTAGCATTTAGCACATACGCAATCTTTTTGTTCTGCTCTTAGCTTTCAGTTACTGTTACCTGCTTCTGTTTTCTATTAAAAATAATTTAAAAAGATACTGCTCAACAGAAGAATGTCATGCCAGGATTGTTTCCTATCTTTTTCATCATTATTCCTTTTTTGTCTGCAGTCCAATATCCTTTACTTAGTTGGTTCACTGAAATTTTGTAATTACTTGTGGTCTATTAACATTTGTCTCCTTTGAAACCCCTCCTCCAGTGAAAAATGTGTTTTATTTATTTGGCTGCTTGGTTGTTTTTCTAATTAGCCAAGTAAAAACTTTCCTAATTGGAGTAGCATAGTTTTTAAATGATGAATGTGAGCTATAGAGAGTACTTGCTCCCAGATGTGCACTATATCATGTCTTTATTCCATCTATGAAAATGTTTGTATGCCAAGAACTCATGGTGTTTTTCCCTAGGTCCTGTTACATGGCTTACAAACTTTGCCTTGATACAGTCTGTTAAACTTGGAGTGACAAGACATTTACTTTGCTTATTTATGGGGCAAAAAAAAGTGTACTTTTCCCACTATACTCAGCCAAACTGTTGGATATCTCTATAATATCTACAAGAGACTGGCCAGTAATCTGAAGGGGAAACAGATGCATTGACTGTATTGGCTTGAGGGACCTGGGGAGGTCTGATCTAAAATTTTGCCGGGTGTCAAGAGGGGCTGAAGATGTTGGATGCTGCTCCAGGTTGGAAATGTGAATGCCCGAGAGCCCTGACAGTGGGCTGTAGCAGGCCTGGAAATACTTCAAGACGGTGGTGCCCTCAGCTGGTCTCTCTGCCCCTCTGCTGCAGTTGCACATGGGTACTCTTGCAATCAGCACATGCATTTTATACTGCTTCACTTTTTTTTGAAAATGCCTCTCAGTTTACTGGGTTGAAGCAGCAGTTCAAAGCATAAAATGTCAAAGCATAAGGAAGTGAGTACAGAAACTCTCCGAACAAGCAAAAGAGGCACCACATACTCAGTGCTGCACAGTTGCTGCAGGGGTTGTAAATGGTGAAAGGTTGTGTAGGTTCGGAAAGCAACTGGATCAATTCTTGGGAGGAAGGGAAGTCCTTCCAATGCTGAGAGACTGTTCAGGGGAAGGCAGCCACTGCATGCTTCCTCTGATTTGATTTCATCTGTGTGTGAACTGTTGGGCATTATCTTAAGACAGATGCTAGGTCAGCTTTATAGAGCTCTGATCTGATGTAGTATGCCTGTTATGTTTTTAATCCCATTGCAGCAGAGTAGAGGAAGAAGAAGGGACTATTTCTGCAGTGTCTGGTTAAAGGGATACCTTGCTTGATGGTCAGTAATTTCTGCTGGGGAAAAAAAAAAAAAAAAGGAAAAAGAATCCCTTCCTTAATGGGACAGGGAAGGCTATAAAGGATTTAGTAGGGTGGCCAAGTTTTCTATTGCAACTGAAGATCTGAGTGTAGAAATAACAAGTAACTGTTCTACCAAAATTTGGGGGACTAGACTGGGGGCCTTGGTCTAGAGGGACACCAAACTGAGCAGGACATGACTAATTCAACTTAAATGTGATTTAACGTATAGCTATACAGGGGCAGTGTTCCATAACACAGTGTGAAATCACATGGTTGAAGCAGTCACACAAAAAGCACAGATTGGCCAAGTAACAGGAATGTAAAGATTGTTTTTGTTTTAAATTATTTTCATTGTTCAGTGCGGTTCCTTTGCACGTGTAAAAAAGGCACTCGAAGCCATCAAAGGCTGGAGAAGAAATAGGATGCTGGGGAGCATTAATAGACAGCTGAATTGCCATAGCTGTCATCTGCAGTGCTATGGAATTTTTCTCAGCTTTGTTTTTCTGAAAAATTATAATTTTAGGAATGGTTGCAGTGGACAGTGAGGTAAGCAACATGCCTAGAAGTTTTAAGTTCTTTTGCTGAGAAGTGAAATTTGTGTGGACTGAATTTTCCTTGTGGAGGTCCCATCTTTTCAAACAGCATAGTATAAACCACTGGAATAGAACAAAGCTAAGAATAAATGGGGGAAAAGAAGGAACAGAGGCAGAACGTACTGTGAGATGCACAGCACAGAGTCAGCTGGGACCTCTCGAGCAGTGTGAATGTGCTGAGACTGTGAAACCAGTCTGTATCTCAGGGCCTGAGCAGAGAGGGGAACGAGAAGCCAACAAGGCAGTGGAGAGGCTCCAGCTGAGCCAGATAGCTCCTCTCTGTCCACAGTATGTTTATGAGCCAGATCTCTCCTGCACTCTCACTTCAACTTGCCCTTCAAAAATTCACGTTTCTTCCCCTTTAACGTGTGTTCGTGGAAAGATGGCTAGGTCCGAGGCTGTCACTTTCACTTACCACCTTTCCCTATTCCCCCTTCCATTAAAAAGCACAAGTTCCAACAAGTTTTCTGGAGGAGGTGAGTGTAACATTACATCTAGAAGCTGCACAGAAATTTGGCCATTTAAGTCAAACAGTACAGTTGTTTTGAATCAGAGCTGCTATAAAAACGAGAAGAGTGCTTTCTTTTCTGTTATGAGCATAGTGTTTATGATGAGAGATGAGATTTGCTGAGCAGATAGCATGATCTCAAAGCACTGCCTTGGCCAGTGCTATTTCTCGTATAGCAGACCTCGCTTAAGAAGACGTGTCTGCCTGTATATCTAGCAGCAGTTTGTTGAATCTTCCTGCAGACTTCTGGGTTGTAAATCTAGGAAGGTTATCTAAAACTATGTAATTCTTGTGAAGGAATTTAAAATATATTTTTTCTCTTCCCCTAATTTCATTTTACTTAGAGAATTAGGTAAGTGATTTGTGTGAACGAAGCTGAAAGTTGAGCTGCTGCTTGCCACTCTGCACAGTAAAGCTGGGTACAGCTTTGCCACTGTCCTGCCCTTGAAAGGAATCTTTACATCAAAGAAGCAAGTAAACATACCACTGTCACTGTGAGTGCTTTGGAAGAAAGTTTCGAAATAGAGATGGTCACGCTTACCCAGAAACCACAGAACGTGTAGCTACAGATGAAACACTTCTTCCTACACGCTAAGCCACCTGCAGCTATCCTACTGACCTTGTTTGTAGAAGTACCACACCACTGTCCAACAGCAGAACATCAGTTTTCCTGGAGCAGTGCTTTGACCACAGCTGTTTTCAATAGCTTTTCATTCATTATGTGCTCACCGGAGTGATTCCTTTCTGTCTTCCTTCGTCCTTCCTCAATTTTGTGAACTTCTGTAAATTCTGTAAAATTTCAGATTGTGGTTCCAGGCTTTTTTGGATAGATGGATTCCCTTCTAGTCAGAGCTTCAGCTCTCCAGTTTTTCTGTCAGTTTGTACACTGTAGCAGAAGAGGTGTTCTGTTTTGGCCAGGTGATTTCCTTGAGAAGGGAAGGCAGCAGTGTAGCCAGTATCTCTGTCACCCCACATGCTGGAGTAGCCCCTGGTGACTGCTGGCTGACAGCTGAGACCTGCCTGGCCCAGCCCTGCGGTCTGAATGTGACAGGGACTGATGGCAAAACATCAGCAGGTGGCTGCAGCTCATCCTCACCACGCACAGACTGCCAAGCTGTGGCCGCATGGGCCGGCACCCCCACGCCACGTTGGTCACCAAGCCCTTCTCACCCCGAGTTGTTACAAACCTCTTGGGAGAGGCATGGCCTGGAGGCAGCTTTCCCTTCTGCAATTGCATTTCTCTCCCACATAGCTCAAATAAATTTGAGTGATTTGAGATGGGAAAGCATTTCAGTTTGCGTGTAAGTACATATACACACGTGTCTGCACTGTGTATGTGTGTAAGCCTTGTGTGTACACACACCCATAAAAGGATAAACACGTTATATTTGTATAGAAACAGTTTTAGAACCTTTTAAAAATAACACAGGCCTGAAGAAATACCAGTGTCCTCCAGGTGACTTGCATTGAAAGAATTTGGAGGGGCCTTTGCAGGGCTGAGCCTGTGCCTGCACAGCAGCGGCCCCTCCACCGCGAGCAGGAGGGTGCTGGCATCCCTATCCCTGCAGGGGTTCTCCCTGGCAGAAATGTGTAATTTGCTCAAAAAAACCCACCCACATTTCAAAGTGCAGCTCCAAACCACAAGATGACATTCATAATAATTTTCATACCTGCAATTATTTTTTGTTATTACCTGAAGAGATTTCACTTGTCTATTTTTTTTTTCTTTTTTTTTTTTTTTTTCCTGGAAGCTGCTTTTATTTTTATATTTGTTCTTAATGAAATGCTGGCCCCTGCCCTCAAGAATTCGCAGTCAGAGCACAATGCAATAAATAAGGGGTTATTTATTTATAAACAGCACGAACCTCCTCCTGGTAACAGGGAGAAAATTAAAATCAGAAACGATAAACAGTGGTTGTGGCAGGGTGTCTGGGCATGCCTTTTGTGTCCCGCTCAGCTTGAAGAGAAACCAGATTGCTTAGACTTACAAATAATAATAATCATGAAGTCAATATGTTATGAATAGCAGTAATGTCTTTCTCAAGCAGCAAGGTAGTAACTCTAGGGAGAGGTGGCGACCCAGTGCTGTCCCAGTACCTTGGGTAGCATCCTGCACTCTAGCGGGAGGTAGGAGTAAAGAAAAGGTGTGTGGGGAGGGAGGAAGAGGAGCTCCTTTCTTCTCCAGGTCTTTCTTCCTCTCCTGCCTCTGGGATTCCCTGGGGTGCCTTGGTAGCCCCAGGTAGAAAAGCCTAAAGCTTAGGTTTGCCTAAATCTTGTGACCACCTGCTGTAAGCCCCCTGATGTTTTTTGTGTGCCCTGAACCTGCCTGTCCTCGGGGTGTGCCATGGAGCAGTGCTTTCATATCAGTAAAAAACAACATCACGATTTTCTGCCCTTACTGGCACCCAGCTGAGGACCTTGCAATGAAAACAGATCGGTTCCCTTAAAGCAAATGTCTTTTTTGGCATTGTGACTTTGTCTGGTGGAAGGATGTGAACAAGCTGTTGCAACCTCTTTTTGCGGTGCACAAAGGTATTTTGTTTGTTTGGGGTGAAACACCCATCGTGGATGTGACATCTGACACTCTGATCAGGAAAAACTTTAAAAATGATCATTTTTGATAAAAATGACTATTTTGATAAAAAATATTATTTTTATCATTTTAAATGATCATTTTTTAAAGCTAAAGCTGCTGATATTGTTAACTAATTCACCTCTCAAAATCGAGCAATACAAACACCTCCACTGTGGCATGAGTTTCTCCAAGGCCACCACAATTACTGCTCCTCACTGATCCCTGGCTGATGGTTACATAGGGTACATTGCTCGAGTCCTTTGCTGAGCTCTCCCAAAACGTGTTTCTTCCTAACAGATGTCTTGCTGAGACCTTACACCCCCCATAGCCTGGTACTGCTATGTTGAAGCAGGGCTCACTCTCATCTTCCTAGTGGGACACTGCGATGGGAGAGAGGAAGGGAAAGCAAACCCCAGTGCACTCCTTTGGGTCAATCACTGCAGGAAGAGTGTAAATGTGTAAGATAATTACTGTGCTTTGCTCTGCTCAAGACCACACATATCTTTCTCATTTAAAGATACTCAGTCTGATGAGGTGTCTTGGATAAATACAATCCAGTTTTATTTTTTTGTTTTTAAGTCACTCTTTGTAGGTCTAAGTGTGATACTTGTGAGGGTGTGTTTTGTTCCACAAGCCATCATGCTGACTGCAGCAGCAGTACCATAGTACTATCATCATATGATGTTTCTGGTAGAAAACTTACACTGTTGCATGTATTTCTGTTTGCAGTGTTCTGTCTCTTCCCCAGAAGAAGAAAAGCTTATTACTGTCAAAAGTCCTAAAACCCCAGTTTCAAATGAGTTGTCAGATATCAACACCCAAACCAACTGGACTAAGTCACTGCCACTGCCAACGCCAGAAGAGAAGATGCGACAGCAAGCACAGGCAGTCCAAACAGATGTGGTTCCCATTAATGTGACTGGTAGGCTTTTAATTTCAATAATTAAGTTACAGTGATTGGGGAGGGAAAGGATAAAAGGGGACCCATGCAGGTGGATAGCATTTTGGCATATATTTCTGCATGAATTTTATGTCACTTATTTCACCTTTCTGTGAAAACGGTGTTTTGTGCTTAATAGTCTGTCTCTGAGCTTAATGAGAAAAACTCAGAATTCCTTAAATGATCATTAATGAAGGTAGTCTACACAATGTGGGCTTGAAGTGAGGTTAGATATTCATGAACTAAAAGAAGATTGATAAATCACTGAGTTGCTTTGGGCTTTCCTGAAGATACATAATGGAAAATCATGTTTTACACAATACTAGTGACATTCAGGATTTTCTTCTAGGATTTTTACTTAAGGATGGTTATCAGAGACTTCGATATTTTGAAGACTAAATGTTCCAAAGTTCGAGAAGAGTTTTCTAAGGTCTTATTTGTATGAGAGTTTAGGTGTTGAGGAAACAATAGATAAGTTTAATGAGTCTGTGTCCTCAAGCAAGACTCTTGGTAGGTCACTCAACTTACATGACAGTAGCCCACATTTTCTTGTCACAAGCTGTATATTGACTGTCCATTTTCAAAATGCTCTTTGGTTTCACTGTTGCAGAATTCTCACTCTGTGAGAATTTAATAAGTTAAATTATATTAAAGTGTAACACTGAGTAGATATGTTGACATGTGTAAACAGAATTTCTATGAAAGATTGAATTATCACCTCAATTTAATAATTCCTCTTTTTCTGTACAGTATCAAGATTGTCCACTATTAGTTAATTAAAATAACTGACCGTTTGCCTGCCAAAACAACGATGATATTCAATATCCAATTTATATCGAATGTCATATGGCATTCTCTGGTTCCACACTCACTCTTGCAATGTTTGGTTTTGTTTTGAAAGTAGTTAGGTATTCTATTTTTCTACGTGATTACCAATATTTTTTTCACTTTTTAAAAAAAATAAATTAGTGTTTTGTAAAAAATAAAACACTAATTTTCTTACAGAAGATGTCTGATGGTAAAGTTTTAAAAAGTAATGTAGTTTAAGGCCACTGACAAACATCAGAAATCTCTGAGAAATCAGTAAGAAATGTTTCCTGAAATAAAACACGGAAAATAGTTGAAAGCAACAGAAAACTATTGACACACCACCTCTGGAAAATGAATAGAAGGAAAACAAATGCAGTGCTGAAATGTAAGTAGGGCATTATCTAGGAAATGTAGGCTACAGGTGCAGAAGGCAGAGTTGTGGGGACAGTGGATTATCTGGCACAATCAATAAACTTGAGCATAGCTTAGATACCGTGACAGCAGGAAGATGGTATACTTACGGGAGGGGTAATCTGCAGCGTGATTTAATGACCCTGTGTACTGAAAAATAGAGGGGGGAAGGAAACAGGTGGAAAGAAAAACAGGGTAAAAGAGATCAAATAACCATCACAGATTTAATTCAGTGTCAGTGGATGCACTAATGTGTCTGGATAAATTACACTCGTAATTTCAACCAGATTAATTCAAGATGTGACAAACCCTGTGTCCCCTGAGTTAGCTGGTTTGCCCTCAAAAAATGCAGCAGTTCTCAACTTTTGTGATAAAAAATAGTGCACATTCATATTCACCTTAATTAATGGAATGTGTTACGTAGCATTCATTCCCCTATAAACACAGCAATAGGAAGGTACAGAAAGGGAAGGCAGTGAAGGAAGGCTGGTGTTGCAGTGTGTGAGCTGGTCTCTGGGAACCAGTTTCGCTTTGCCGTGAAATTTGTATTGCTATTTTGCATCAAGCCAAGTGAAAATAACAAATTGAGTCCCCCACACACGTACAAAAATAGCTGCCGTCCTTGTTCCCCTCTAAAAAGTCACAATCTGCTCCCCTCCTCTGCCCTCCCACACTCCGAGTAATTCTATTTTGTGTGGTTCCTTATGTTACTACACGAGGCAGGAAGAAAATGCCCCCAAATCCTGTGCCGTTTGTTAAACGTGCTGTGGAACGAACCATAGCTGGGTTTTGTTTTGATTCGGCTCTTTCTTTGCTTGCTCTTTTTCTCACTCTCCCAGAAGAGAGGTCAAAACCCTTCCATTTATTACTCCTGGCATGAAATAAAACGTTAACCTCAGAAGAGGTGACAGCATTTTCAACAGTGCATCAGTAATGATCCTGCTACAATGGCCTTTCACGGGGCTGTGCAGCAACTGCTCCACTGGTTCGGCTCACGGGGCTCTTTGGTGAACAGATTGCAACTAATACAGCGGCAGGCAAAATCTGTTGGACAGCCGGAAGGTGCAGGGGCATTGCATTAGGCTGACAAGCTGCTGACTAGACATCCAATTTGGAAGCTGTTTCAATCCTTGGGAGTGGCTGGGCTGAGCTTATTCTGGCCTGGAAGGGGTTGGGCTGAATTTTCAGTGGTGGCCAGTCTTTGCTTTTACTTAGCCTGTGGGTTCAAATATGTACAATGGTGTCTGCTATAGTGGGTTTTCTGGAACTCTAACTTTCTTTCCAGATGGAGGAGTCTGGTGTTGGTGGAGGTGCTCAGAGGCAGGCTGGGTCCTGCAAAACATTTAAGCATTTGCTTGAGTCCCACTTGATTGCCTTTAGTGAGATTTAAGCACATACTTAAATGTTTTCAGTGAAAACGAGTCAACTGTGTGAGGGAAATGCAAGTAAACTGAACGAGGAATGCTTAGATGATTTGTTACAAACCTGACAGAAGAAAAGTCAGAAGAAGAATCTTTAAATCTGCAGAATTATATGTAAACATCAATATTTTCTAAAAACAAGATGGCAATGAAGAAAAAAAAAACCTGAGACATTCTGATTTTGCTTCTTGATTTAGAGTTTATTGAAGCCGCTGCTTTAAAATCCTATAAATTTGTACAGCGGCTTTCAAAAAGTTGTTTCAAGAGCAACTGAGGATGGATTGGTCAGAGTTAGCTCTTCAGTAGCACAGGGAAGAAGTTACTGTGGATCAGGGGATACACAGTGACTTTTTCCATGGTCATCCTGTTTGTGTGCCTGACACTATATAAAAGACTCTCCTTGTTTGCACCCCCTTCTTAGCATTTACACAGTATTTTATTCTAGGGCATCAGAAGCAATATTTTAATTTCTTTACAACTCACTGTGTCAGGCATAATTGCTGGCCTTTGAATGGATTAAGACATGTTCAGAGATGCAAAGCTTTCTCTTTTGAATTCTTTGGGTTCATCATAATGTGGCCAGAATTATTATCCTGCATGGTAGGATTATCTAATAGTCCTGACCTGACCCCATAAGGGTCCTAACATCATAACAGTAGTGATCCCCCAGACAGTGGATACTCTATCTCAATATTTTAGGGCTTCTACGAAGCCTGTGGGATTCATAGCTCTAAATTTCATAGATCCCATGGGATTCCTCCTCCCTTCATCTTTCCTCAGTTCAGTCAGTCAGAAACAGAGATGAAAACAACTTCTTTGTGGTTGCAAGGATTCTGCCTAGCACGAGTGCAGTTCATGGGAGCTCGAGATCCATTAACGCAGAGTGAGAGTCTTTATATTTACAATATGGTGAATGAAACTGCCGTGTTTTTCCTTGTATTTTCACAAGTCCATATGCTGTGCTTTACTATGTGACTGTATCTTTAACTGTTATACAGGTAATCAGTTTTTCTACACTATCTGCACGACACACATCATGCTGATGTGTAGTCAACCAGGGATAATATTTATGACATTAGTTAATGTGCATTACTCACTTTTCAGAGGTAAATAATTTGGTCATCAATTTTCAAGAAAGTATACGAGGCAAAAAAAAACATATGCACATATATCAAGCTTTTTCTGCATTTAAGTTTTAAATAGGTCAGCTAAAGGATACTTAGCACTGCTTTAAAATGCTTTAACTTCTAAAAGGGGAACTTATGTGTGAGATTGGGAGTGGGTAGATTTTTAGAAGTGTAGAGAATTAGTTCACAATTTAGAGGGCAAGTTTTCTCTTGCTGCTTGTAAAATGGCCAAATCATCAACCTCTAACCAAAAGTGAGTTCCTAAAGAAAAGCTGCTCAGCCTTAATGATAGTGGTGCTTCTGGGTCCCATTATGATACAGCACATGGTCATTGTAAGGCTTTGTCTAGCAACGTGCACTTCCACATTTTTTCAGCTCTTTCCATTGTATATATGTGTAATCATTTATAAAATCTCAGTTCTAAGCAGCTTCCACTCTGAAATATTTATGAGATCATGAGATCAGTTTGATCTCTGCATGCTCCCCAGTACTTGTTTGTATTCATGTTAAAAGATCACCACCAGAAATACGATACACCTGACAGTTTCAGAGAAACGTGGTATGAAAAAGAAGTGTCTTGTGTCATTTAATGATGGTGATCTGCAAAGAAATTGTAATAGCTGTTGCCAATAGCAATGTCTGTTCCTGTATAAACCGTTGTAGTCTTTCATTTGCAGGAGCAGATTTGCTTTTTCCTCAGATTATTATTTAAAAAAACAAAAGACAACACCCCCCAAAACAAACAAACATATGAGAAACAACATACAGGGCCAAATTCAAGCAAGGATTCTGTTCACTTGTGGAATTACAGCTGCTCTAACAAGACCTGAAGTCAAATTCCTCTTGAAACTTGCAGTACTGTGTAATGCATGTGTGTGTCTAAAGCCTTACTGTGACAGTATGCTGTATTGTTTCCTTCAGTGTAAACTTTCACTGTAGGACCAAGCTAACATCATTTATTAATGCCTTTTTTCATTTCTACAACAAAACTAGTGGAAGAAAGTGCATGATGTCAGCGCGCTTGGAAGTAATGTTGCTTTGCTTGTTCTACCATGTATTAGGGGAGAATTTCGACCGCCAAGCCAGCATTCGGCGGTCTCTAATTTACACAGACACGGTGGTAAGACGGCCGAAGAAAGTCAAAAGGAGAAAGACTATAACAGGAATCCCTGACAACATACAAAAGGAGCTAGGTATGGCTCATCAGAACTGTATTCCATCCACTGTTCATTGTCACTGCTTATCATTACTCGACTAATAACATTACCAGTGCTCATGAAACCAATACAGTCTGATAGCCGATTACAGTTCCAAATACACGTGTGCCTCCTTGCCACCTTGTGCATCTGGAAATTAGGGCCTTTTATCTGTTGACTTCCACCTGCTGAAGGGAATGTGGTATTTTGAAAAATGGTTTATTGGTACAATGGAAATCTGCAGGGATGTAAGGTTTGTGGTCCTTAATGCCTTTCTGGAGATTTGGCCTGCTCCCCCAGGATGTTCACGGAAGCACACCTGAAGTGGGCAGGCATTTCAGCTTGCAAAGAATTATCCAATGGAGTAAACCAATTCACTGATGCCTTCCTGAATCTGCTGAGAGTTACATCAACAAAGAAAAAGCTGTAAATTTTCCAGTTTATCTTAGATCTAATTGGCAGCCTCTCAAGTATCAACATTATTTGATTTGAAGTAATTTACATGTCATCATTAGCTATTGCATATATACCAAAGGAAAAGTGCTCAGTCAGTCACATTTACACTACCTCAACCTGTCAGCTTTTCACAGTTAGTAGCATAGATGGTATTCAAAGCTGATGGAACAGTCTGAATTTTGGCAACCTTTCAGACACTTTTTGCAGAACTCTGATGGTAGCACTTACTTATTTTTTAAAAAGATGTTTTCATTTTTCACAAATGATGACTTTACAGTTAAAATGATGCCCTTCTGCTTCCCTTCTCTCCTTTTTTTTTTCAGTAGAGAAAGAATGTCTTAAAATAATTTTGCAGAATATAATTTTAATTTTTTTTTACACGTGGAATCAACTCATTTATTGACTTGTTCGATAAGTTTTACTACCTTGTGTTTTGCATCTCTTTCTTTTTAATTATATTTACACTTCTTGCTTCTTTGTCTAGATTTTTCAGAAACAAAAGCAAAAATATGTAACTTCTCTGCATGGGTTTGAATAAGCTAGAGAGCTAGGCATAGAGAAAGACTGGAAATAAGCAAGTACATGAAGAGCAGTTCATGACTGGAACTAGAACTATGCTCTTTCAGCATCTGTCATGGAACAGTGCCCTGCCATAGGTATTCTCTATCTCAAGATGGAAAGTTCACTTGTCTAAACTCTGCATTGAGTCTTCGTGTGGCAACTTTAAGTTTTACTACCTTTGGATCTCACATAATGATTTTATGTCTAACTGCTGGTCTGAGCTATGAGGTGTCTTTGTCCATCTCTTCTTATGGGATGGATGCTGTTTGTTCCCTGCCATAGGGAACTCCTCCTCACAATGTGTTTTCCCTTCCTCCTGTCCACAATGGACCTTGGTATCTGGCAAGAAACACTTTCCAGCCCTGGAGTCCTCCTGGAGGTTAGAACTTGAATTTTTTTCTTGGGATGACAACAATTTATCAGCTTTGCAATCAGCTATAAGCAAGCTCAAAAGTTAACTTAGATCTGTTGTAATCAAACAAAGCTACATGAAACGTGGTATTTGGTTATTCTTAATAAAAGATTCCTTTCTCCCATTTTAGGTCTCCTATTTGAAGTAACCCCTCAAATTTTTTACAGCTGGTTGAGGAATAGCAGAGGCAACCCTGGTCCTCTCCTGTCTGTTAAGGTGTTCAGGATGGATACATTTTATATTCCCTTCTTCCATTTTAAATTCAGTCCTTTTGTTCTTTGTCTAGAGCTGAGATGAAATGAATTTGCTTAAAAATCCTTCTGCCTCTTAAATGCAAAATTGACAACGGATATTGCTTGAACTGTTCATTTTCAGGATTCTTGCAGTGTTCTTGAGTGTGGAATTCTGAAAATTACCTACATACCAAGGTCAGAGTTTTCACTTTTCTATAGAGATTTTCTTGACACAGGTAGGACCTACCTTGAGGGCAGAGAGCAGAGCGAAGCAGAGCCCTTTGTTCCAAACCACCTTTTATTACTTTTAGGGCTTTCTGACTCTCTTTCAGGCAGGTGACTTTGAAATGACTGGCAGCTGTACCTGCGTGGACGTGAGGAGAATGCTTCCTGCTGACAGCATCTCTAAAGCTTGGAGGTTACATTTGTGACCAATTCAGACTGATGTTTAATGCTTGAAAACATCGGTGGCAGTTTACCTGGTGGAATAAACTGAGAACGCAGTTGACATCTACGTTAAAAAGAAATCTTCATTGAATATCTTAAAGAGTTTGTGACTTTTGCCAGTCTGTTTGCTAAGGGCAGTAGGTTCTGCGGTCTTGATTTTGTTCTTTCATCTCACGCTGAGCACATTTCATGTTGCACTGCTTGAAGGTTTTCCTTGGCTCCTATTTTCAGTGGCGGAAATGCTGGGGCTGACAGTATCTCACTGCAGGAGCTCTCTCTGACTGGTTCCCTGGCCTACAACCGGCAGGCACGCAGTGCTTCAGCCATCTGCCCTGCAGTGGAAGTTGTCCTGAGTAGCTTCATGTTGCTTCTGTGTTGCTTGATCCAGACAGCCAAACGTATGCCAGGGAAGCTCTCTGATGGCAGTTTGCATCCTGTTAGCATATTGCTTTCCATTACTAGAAACAAAGCGTGTTTGAAGGGTGTCTTCATCTTATAGATGGAAAAACTAGACATGCTGCAGTGAAGTGACTTTGCTGGAGTCACCCTCCAGGCTGCTGGCAAGGCTGGGAATAAATTACGTCTCCCTTGCCCTTGTTCAGTGCTCTTTCTGCCTTTTCTCCCCTGTCACTCCCCAGATACTTCTGTAGCCATCCATTCCCTATTTCTCTTACACCGTCCCAAAACAAACATCGAGTTGTTTTAAAACATTCCACAGTTCATTTGATCGGAACAAGGATCCGGACTAAACTCCAAATCAAGCAATTGCATTGTGCCTATTGACATTCTTCCTGTGGTTTCAGCTGAATAAATCTCTTTGTTTCTCCCCTAAAGCATTGCTGCGAATGGCTACAATATTTACACAAAGATTCAAATCCCTTGGTACACCAAAGTTGCTGTGCACAGGCTAAATAACCAACACGTACAGCAGATTCTTGTTACCTCTTGTTTATTCTTCAGAAGGAAGCAGAAACTTGAGAGAACCTCAAAGCTTAAACCAAGCCTGAACTATTTTCCTTTCTTGCTCGAGAGCCTGGAGAAGCTTGTGCCAGGCCAAGCTGCTGGGGTTCTTCCCCAGCTGCTTTGGCTCCTTTGGAACAAAAAAGGCCAAACAGAAGAGAAATCGTATGCTGATTGCTGGCATGAGCTCAGCGGCTGTGGTACCCTCGCAGAATTTAGCCAAACATACTGAAAGGAATCATTAACGGTACCCATGAGGCACGTGCTGAAAGTATCTTTAAGCATTCCTACTTTGGAGAATTGTGTCCCAGCCGTGTTTTCACAGGTGTGTTCCAGCGATGAACCACGCTATGCAGAGCCTGGAAATGTCCGCATGGAAACCCTGTGTAAATGCAGTGCGATGTGACGGCCGTGGTGCTGAGGCAGACTGAGCCTGTTAGATGCCTGCTAGTTTGGAGATGCTGGTTGCTCTCTCAACAGTTGCTGTCTGACAGCAGGAGCATCTCAGTACTATTTAGCAGAGCAACAGCAAAATAAGAAAAGGTGAACTATTCTTTCTCTGCCAAACATGGGACTCAAAAAAGCAGTTTTGCATAGCTCTGAATTATCTTTGTTGCCATATAGAAAACATTTATATCCAACGTTCAATAGAACATACATTCAATTTAATTATACATATGTCAGTGGAGTCAATGTTGGATCAAAACTTCAAAAAGGGCAAGAAGCTTTCATTTACTTCACACTTTCGTGCTATCTCAGTTTCTCTGTTCTGTGTTGCTATTATCCATCACCTCTAGCTCTCTTCTTCAGATAGTACATTTTATCCAAACCGGTGTTCTCCCCTTAGGCAAGAAGGTGATTCTCTTCTCCTTGTCATGGATGAGCAGCTCTCTGGGAGAACCTGTCGCAGGCCTTGCTCATTTCTCAGCTTCTGGTAATCTTCAGCTTCCCTCACAGGTTCTCAGCTCTCCAGACTGAAATAAAGGCAGCAAAATGCCTTTGTCCCTTCTCTGTGTCAGTGTTCTAGGATCTGTCTCAGCCTAACTGACTTTTTATGCGGCTACAACTAACCTGGTTGCACATGTTACTCCAGAAGTCTGTGCCAGTGCAGTCCTGCAGTCCCAGGTACTGCTGAACAGTTTCTGCTGTCCTGGAGTTGCAACATGAGCAGGTCCCAGACCAAGGTACCTGTTCTGCCACGGACGGTGCAGTTCATCTTCCAAGTAAGTGTGTCTCACCAAAGCAGCAGGGAGGAAACCATCTTCCATTTTTCTGCCTTTTGATTTCTTCTTCTTCTGCCAGACATCTTGCTTTTCTTTATTCTAATGGAAAGTTTCTGTCCTCTTGGTTTCCCAAAGAAGGTCTGACAAGTTCATGCTTTGCATGTACTTTCCTTGAATGATTTCATCATCATTTTTGACCCTTTTTTCAGGTGCAACTCAGGGCCTTTATGGCTGTGTGATTTTTTCCCCATCTACCGGTTGTTTGTTTGTTTTTTCCAAGCAAAAGGATGAATCAGGAGGGGCAAAAGGATGAAAAAGAGGGTTAGAACGACCTTATATGCTTTTTTCAGCTTGTTTCCCTGCCTCCCATCTTCAGTAGCCCACGAGGTTGTCATCCACGGGGCTTTCTGTCAGTCATCAGGGTGGATATGACTGACACCTGAACACTCAGTCCCTTGCCTGCTTTTTTGTGGCACAGCTCAGGACCCCTTTTGGTACTCCTTTGAAATGGTTTACAGGAAACCATTCGACCTCAAACAAATGTGAGCATTTGTGTCCTTTTGATCCTTTGGAACTCACCTGTTCTCCTAGAGCTTCTTCTTAACCGATGTTCTTTTCCAGTCAGTCCCTTGGGTGCTAGCAGTCATTCAAACTATGGGTCCCGCAGGTGAAAGTCCCAGGTACCAGGGGTCCTCCAGGAATACACACAAGGACCCAGCTATTCAAGGCAAGGAATTCTGCATCCTGGTTCAAACTGCAGCTTTAAACAGTCTTTGGAGAGAAACTCTCAAGAGTTATTTTGTCTTTTAACTAATACTAGCTTTTTTTAGCTGTAGCAAGAACTGAGTAAGTTTCAGTTCCCTATATTTTCATCAAAATTCTCCCTCTCAGGGTGGCAGGGATATATGCAAGGATTCAGGATATTTTTTATCTGGCAGTGTGGAAATATATCACAGGATTCTCTGCCGTGTTTTTCTCCCCTTTGAGAGATTACAGATGCATGGAGCACAGTGAAAATTCCTGAAATTACCCCGAGCCTGATATACTTGTCTGTTTCTTGTCGAGCATCTTTAAAAAATCATTGGTATGCAGGCACTAGGGTAAAATAGATGAAGGATCTCTGTTTTCTTGGTGTTTGTGTTTTTTTTTTGTAACATTGTGGAAGTTGTGGTGCCTGAATAGTGACTTGGCCAGGTCACCAGGTTTGGAGGAGGATTGCTAGGTGGGGCATGAGAAGAAAGAAGATGAAAGGAGCAAATCCTAGGAATGTGCCTATGGCAGAAGAGACAAGTGCTTAGAGTAGAAATTATGAGTCAGAAGTAGTCTGGGAAGAGAGCTTGCTTCTGTACACTAGTTGAAACAAGCATGTTCTCTGTGATACCAACACACACTTTGTCCTCTCAAATCCTCAGTTTTCCACCCTCCTTTCAATGCACAGAGGACCTTTCTGCTGGAGCAAGCTGCTGATGCCACCAGCTCAGCCAGATTTGTGGGGAGACAGTGAGTTTTCCAGTAGCTGCTACCCAGCCCGGGGCATTACATGCGCTTTTCTTTTTCCCATCAAATTAGCACAGTCTTAGTCTCTGTCATATCCAGTAACCACCAGAGTCGGGCATATACAGGTTACACCAGTTTTCCCCATCTTGAATTAACTGCTTGAAGCTCAGGTATGCATTTGAGCCTCTTCTCTGTGTTCTCATGCAAGAGGTGTTAAATATATTGCATACTTCACTTCTTCCAGGTACGGGGTGTTCTTTGTTTGCTGCTGGGGTCTGCACTGAACACGTGCATTACAGAAGAGCATTTGCCCTTTTTTTGAAACAAACAAACAAACAAAAAACCACTTATTTTAGTTACTCTAGAAGCAAGTGAAGGCTTTTCAGTACCTTTGGAAAATGCAAATAAAATAACCCTTACTGCTGTACTTTGTACCAAAATCTTAAAACCCTCAACATTTTAAAAGAGTGCACAGTTCCTCAGTGGTCCTTTGTTTACTTGTTTGGTTTTGAACCAGTTTCCCTGCAGATTTCTGTTGTCCCCCTACAGGAAACAGAGGAAGAAGTGCAACTGTATTATAAAAGGGCAAGTAAATCCTTACAGCTTTGCATCAGGTTCTGCATACATGTAAAGCTGAAAACAAAGCTGAAATGGTTCAGAATATGCTGCATTTCTACAAAAAATAGTTCAGACCTTGAAGTTAATAGCATGAACTATGGAAAGCCCCTTCCCTGAACATATCCCTATTCAACCAGTAATGAGCACAGGGTAGGGGCTGATGCTCAGCAGCATCCCATGGTCACTCACGTTGCCCCCTTGTTAGTGAGCTGCTCCAGCACAGCTTTGACATGGGCCAGCCAGCAGGCTCCTGGATTTGCCTGGCCTTGGGCATGAGGGGATGGTGCAGGAACTGCTCCAGCAGGCACTCAGGTACAGTCATCCGTATGGGTAAAGGACCTAGCTTGGATTGACATGAGAAGGGTCCCTGCCCTCTTCTTTAGTAGCACCAAGGTTTCAGATATAACACCACGGCTTAATTTTGTATTTCACACATTTTAAAGCATCGTTTGCATTTGCAATCATCAGTGTGTCCCAGTGCCACGTTCTAAAACTCCTAGTTTTGACAAGAGGAACGAGGAGGTTAGCAAATCCAGTCTTGTGCTGCTTTGCTGTTTGCCTTCTCTAGCAGGAGCTTTTTAAAGAAGCATAAACTGTCCATGTGTGTTTAGCTGCTTGTGAAGTGGACTGCATTTAGCTTCCTGTGCGAACACAAACAGATTACATGCTGAAGTGAGGTTCTCTCAGCCTCAGGTCAGTATGTTACAGTACTAGATGCTGTAGTGCTTACAGCTTCGTTCTGCACCAGCCCCCTGGTCGTGCATATGTATGTGTTTCACCGTGGTAGGAAGAGGAAAAGTACCCCACCTCTTTGCTTATTTATGGAACTTAGTACACAAATTTTTATTACTGGATATTTTTAATTGGCTAACAGTTGTTATCAGGCGTGTCACAGCTCCAGAAACATGCATAATGCCTAATTAGATGGTTTCCTCTCTCTTAACCAGAGGGGGACACTGATTCTCTAAAGAAAAAAAAAAAAAAAAAAGGAAAATGTGGCAAGCAAAGCTATGTATTCTTACTGTACTGTTGTTAATAACTGCATACAGGATATGCAAATAGCTATTTTGATTGGCTGCAGTAGTCCATCTGTTCTGACAGCATCTCATATTAGATTATCCAAGATGTTTGCCAGCATCTGAGTATCTAGCTTTGCTCTAAATCTGTACCAGAAGCAGAAAGAGGCTACATTTTCATGAGAGCAAGAGGAATCTATACAAAACAAACTAAATAGGCTTCAAGCTGCTAAAAGACTTCTTATGTGCCTGGGAAAAAGAAGTAAACAATCTTCTTGTGTGTGCTGCTTTCATTCTAGTCTTTTCAGAGCCCTCTTTTCCTTACCCTAAATGCCTTTTGTGCCTGCCAAGAGTAAGGATAATTAAATGTCCTTTAAGTGGCGTTTAAAGCTGCAGGATAAGAATACCTATCTTCCTGATCCGGTTCCATACAGTCAATGTGAAGAGTGCAGTCCTATCGAGCTGTGCTACCTCATCTCTCCTGAGAGCAGCTTTAAGGTGGCGATTTGCAATAACCAATTTCCCCTTGCAGCGACATGTGCAGCATTCTTACACGCATCTCCAGCAGCATGGCTGCCTCCTGTGTCTGCTATTTATAAAGTGGTGCGACTGAATCGAGAAGCAAGAGCCTTACACAGACTAATTTTAAGGCTGTACGCTGATTCTTGGTTTTAAGGCAGCTACCAATAAAAATGTAAATGTAAAAGGACCTTAGGGTCCTTCCTGCTGACCCAGGGATGCTGTATTTTGAATTAAAACAGCTTTTCCTTTGTCCTCAAAGTCTGCTTATGCCGATTTATCATTATTATTTCATTTTTTAAAGTACAGTTATTTTTGGTTTTCTGGTGGTGCTGAGGATGAGATAATCATTAGTACTAGCTGTTTCTTTTCCCCATTTCCTGGAGTTATTCCTCAGTGATAAATAGAAAGCAGTTGTGTGGAGAAATGTTATTTAACGTTTTTCTTTGTAGTGTTGGATCCTATCTCTGTATAAATGTTGTTATAGCATACCTGTTATTTACAGTAAAACAATGCATGGTTCAGTGTGTTAGCCTCCCTTCAGAAGAATGGCAAGACTTGGACAGCTATCCATGCCTACTGAACATTTTTTCTGAAGTATAGTGCTTTTAAAAAGCAGACGTGATTATTCACATTAGTCTCCAGATTTCCTTCCCCTTTTCTTTATTGCACGAGGCATTAGCATGGAAACACACTTCACATTTCTCAGGCTTTTGTCTGTTCCCGCTGCTTTGCCTCCTGGAAGTCAAACAGTGCTACTTGGTTTCTGACATAACTGATTACTATGGAAATTATTACCATGTCATAAAAAGAGGATTTCATGTGTCGAATGTGCGGCAGGAACACAGACGGTTCTGTAAGCAGAAGGTTCCTAGTAATGAGGAAAAAGGGAAGAGAAATGCAGAAAATAAGTAATGCCTGTGCAAAATCCATTGTTACAGATTCCTTTTCAGGAGGCATAACCTTCAAGAGATTGGGGATCAAGCAGATTGCTGATTTGTTGTTGTTGCTTTTAAATGAGTAAGAAGATAAATGTGAATTTGCTCTTCAAGGAATAATTATTTTATTTTGACTCCAGCAGTTGGCACTGGCCAAAGCGATTTCCGAGGGCATTCGATGTATGTCCCAGACCACTGCTCCACGCTAGGCAGACTAGACAGCTATCGCTCTGCTATGCAGCGGTCTGAAACCAAGGACACCAGCTGCCAGACCGAGGAAGTTAAAGTTGTGCCCCCTTCAATGAGAAGAATACGAGCGCAGAAAGGACAAGGCATTGCAGCCCAGATGTCTCAGTTCTCCAGCTCATCTGGAAACATGTCGGTGATGAGTGATTCTGCCGCGGTTATATTTGCTTCTCGCCAAAATAGTGACATGGGTTTTCACAGCTTGCCTCGGGCTGGTGCGAGAGTGTCTCTGCAGTCCCTAGAACAGACGCAGAGCATCTCTAGGCAGACGGAAGACATCGCTGGCACTTTACCCCACCAGATAAGCAAACTGCAAGTGGATGATGGTGCTGTGCATCTGAGGAGTAATCCCACGACAGGGACTGTTTCAAGGCCAAAGTCTCAAGAGGTGAGAAGCTATGACAGCGAAAAGTCCACGAGCCCAGCATGTGTGGTCTCTCCTCATGCCACCTACTCCACGAGTGTCATTCCCAATGCAACGCTGTCGTCTTCCTCAGAAGTTATTGTTATTCACACTGCCCAGAGTGCTGGATCATTGGATAATAAAATGGGTGGCTCTGCTGCGTACCCAAAGCCAAGAGACAATCCTGTTGCCAGCAATGCAATAAGTGGGAAGGAAGATCACCATTCTTCAAGTGGCAACTGGAGTGAGAGTAGCTCCACACGTCACTCGCAGACGTCAGACACCATCCCGTCTAACACGGTCATGATGCTCTCCCTTGGTGACTCTGCTGTCTCTCTCAGCACTCCTGGAAATGCAGAGGCTGGGTCTCAGAGTGCGAACTACACCTGCAGAAACAATCTTGCTTTACCAAGCCAGTCCCAGGACAGCGATGGCAGGAGTGAATCTAGCTATTCAGGGGAGCGAACGCAAGCAGCAGCAAGCAGCACAGAGCATTGGCTATACAAGTCTGCGGAAAGCAGCGAGGCTTCTTCACGCAAGGTGGCTTGTACCACACCAGGCTGTGCCACTCCTGGCAGCAACCTGAGCAGCAGCAGCCTGGAGAGGACGTCGGCCAGAGAAGATTCCACTTCTCTGTATTCGGTGCACCACGATGGTTATTACAGCTCCATGCCCGTGGACTCTGGGCTGAAGTCGGATGTGCCATGCAGTAGCACTAATGGTTTTGGGAACCCCAGAGACAGCGTGATTAACGTCTTTGAAGGAAAGGAGAAGAAACATCAGGATGACCCGGTGGGCCAAGGTGACAAATCCCTGGTGAGAAACATCTCTCTAAAGAAGGCAAAGAAGCCGCCTTTGCCGCCATCTAGAACAGACTCACTCAGGAGGGTACCCAAGAAAAAAGCCCAGTCCAATGGACAGGTGCTTGATGAAACCCTAATTGCCACCCTGCAGCATTCTCTGCAGTTGAACCTCAAGTGCAAAAACAGCAGCTCCCCTTCCCAGAGCCCCTGCAGCGACTATGAGGATCCCTGGGTGCTGCGCTCTCGCAGCCAGAGCTCGGTCAGTGCCAGCAGCAGCATGATGTCCACCACCGCCCCAAACCTGTACTCCATCTGCACCGTCACCCCCTCCCAGAGCGAAACGAGCAGCATCAAGTCAGAGTATGCCGACCAGTGGGGTTACTACAGCGACTATGCCGCGGTGGCAGACGACCAGGTCAAGTCCCCGGTGACCCATTCTGCCAGCACGTCGTCTGCTCTCAGTGATTACAGCATCGGCCACCTCAGCGATGGCTCGAGGGCTTCAGTGCCACAAGTGCCCAGTGGACTGGCCAAACCAAAGAGCACTTCTCCGGAGAAATCCCACCGAGTCACATCACCATCCAGTGGGTACTCCAGCCAGTCCAACACGCCCACTGCGCTTACTCCAGTGCCTGTACTGCTAAAATCTGCATCGTCAGGAAACGGGAAATCCAAGCTGAAACCTAAAGTGCCTGAAAGGAAGTCCTCTCTTCTGTCTTCAGTCTCCATTTCTTCATCCTCCACCTCTCTTTCTTCAAATACATCTACTGAAGGGAGCATGAGTGTGAAGAAAATGGACCCCACCCCGAGCTCTCCTCTGGATTCGGGTGCACCTCCTCCACCACCTCTGCTTCCAACACCTCCTCCACATTGCCCTGAGCTCTCTCCTCCCTATCCTCCTCCTCCTCCTCCAGCAGAAGTCATGGATCTAGCACTGTTGCCAGCCTCTCCCACATTTCCCCCTCCTCCACCAGAAGCTGATGGAAATTCTTCCTTTGCCCACAGTGCCCAGTGGTTACCACAAGAAACTTCCATCACTTCATTCTCTTCCCCTGTTCCTCCTGCTACTTTCCCCTTAGCTGTCCCGCCGCCAGCACCACCTCTCGATCCGAAGCTGACAAAGGGTGCAGCGATACACCCACAGTATTCTTTTAAGAAACGTAATCAGGAAGATCCTTGCTACAGCCCAGTGAAGCAGCCCTTCAACAAGCAAGATGCATCAAGACCCGTGATGCCCTTAGTAACTACCAAAGCATTGCAAATGGTGCAGCTGAGGTCTGTGAAAAAAGCAACAGAAGGTGAACCATCACCCGAACCTGCTTCTGAAACCACCTCTCAGGAAAAGGGTGCTGTAAGCTCATCATCACAGACTTCCCTAAAGCCGTCTCTCTCCCTGAGACTCAGTAACAGCTTAGGTGAAGAGGAGATGAAAACTCATGGCACTTCATTTAAAAACGCAGCTCAAACACTGGCTCAGAGTCCTCCTCTGGTTCTCTCTGACAACATACCTGCGCTTGACAGCGATCAAAAATCTGCAGGTACAGTAAGTCTAAGCAAGTCTGTCGAAGCTGTTTCAGTGGGGACAGCCACTGAAGACACGCCCGAGTCTCCAGTGCAGAGCAAAGACATGTCACCTCAGGGGTCACCAGCACCTCCGGACAAGACTCAGGTCGTATTGCCAAACAAGAAACCACCTCCCATTTCAAAGAAACCCAAACTGTTCCTCGTTGTACCACCTCCACAGTTAGACCTCACAGTGGAGAAAATAGCTGAAGTGGGTGATACTGTCAGAGGCGCACCAAGCCCAACTAAGAGAGACGCTGTGCTTGCACACTGCGAGGAGGCGAGAAATTGTCTTACAGATGGACTCAGCTCTAGCGAGATGGACTCTGGCAGCCTGGTTCCAGAGGGAGGAGCTGCCGGAGTCACCTTCTCCGAAACAGTGGGAGCTAGTGCCTTTGTGGCACAGCCTGCTGCATCACCAGTTCAAGAAGAAGGCAGGCAGGAGGAGCAGCCTGCTTTTGATGAAGGAAGCAGTTCAGGCAGCAGCCAAGACAGTGGCAGTAACACTGACGGGCACCTATCTCAGGAGAACGAAAGTGGTGAGTGAGTCTGTTCTCTTTGCCTCTTCTTCAGACATAGCAATAGCTGTGTTAAGGAATGTGGGGAGTGAGGATAGCAATCCTAGCAGTCAGATGCTCTTCTGTAGAGAAAAGAAGCTCTTGCAGTAGTTAAAGCTGAAAGCCTAAAGAAAGTTGCAGGGATCAGATTAATAATTGATGACATTTCTTCTTATTCCTTTCTGATACCTCGTTATCGCAGATGTGGAAATGAAAACGGTGCTTTACTTAACTGCTAGGATTAACACATGCTATGAGAACATGGTTAGCTTTGTTGATTTTGATTTTGCATTTTAATGGAAACCATAGAAATGTTCCTTCAGCATCGTACTCTGCATGTGTGTGAACAAGCACAGGCTTTTCGTGCACTGCAGTTTCCTAAGCGAGTGTATTCTGAAATCACAACAACAACTGGTGTACTTGCTAAATCCCTCGGCTGTTTTGCCTTGGAAGCAAAGGGGGGTGATTTCAAGATTGTAAATCTGTTGGGTTCCCGTGACGGACTGACAGTATTGTTCATTATTTCTGCGTAGCCGAGGTGTTTGAGTCGGATACAGCAAATAGTTCCTTCCTGCCAAGCAGTAGTTATGGGGAAGAGACGGACGGAGTGGCAACACCAGCGAGACCAAGGACTACTGAGGATCTTTTTGCAGCCATCCACAGGTACTGTAGAAATTTCCCTGTCCATACTGCCTGGTCCATTAATTCCCTCAAAAAATTAATTGTCATCGTTTTTCTAAAACACACAGTTACAACAGTCGTTGCTTTAATTGAAAGCACACATTTATCAGCTTTCTACTAAGGCTATATATGAAAACATATGGAAAAGAGCTTGTGTTTTATTGTTTTACAATATATTTAATTCATTCTGAACTAAAAGCTACTTGGTTAAATCAATATAGATTATATTATAAATATCCTGCCTCTTAAAATACCAAGTTACATCTAGTATTTATTGTACTGTTCTCAATCTGCCATATTAACTCTACTGTTGCTTTTTCTGTGTATCTTTTTGTTTTCATTCTCGTTCTCCATCTCTTTTTACTCTTCGCTGCTTATATGGTGCAGTTTGGGACAGAGGCTCAACGCTAATGCTTCATGGCAAGCGTGGCTGAAACTGGCAAGTAACACAACATGTCAGTCATATGGCAAAACATATGGCAAACGCTGGATTATAGTTTGCCATAATCCAGCCTGAGGTCGGGTGTTTTGTGTCAAACTGGTTTATGAATGAAATGTGCAATACTGGCTCTTATTAATGACATTATTCATTTCCCTTAAAAACAAAACAGGCAACTAGATTTCCATGCTGTTCATGGTAGGTTTGCAAGGAAAAAAAGAAAACAAAAAAAGCCTAAAAATACAAAATGGAACGTGTGCACCATTTAAACAGTACACACAGAAGACCATTACCACTCTGAATTACCAAACTTGGATTTAGACTAGAATCAGTGTAGTGGTAGTGCCATCTTGTGGTTCTGTCTTTTACTTCAAAATCTGAAGGAGCCATCTCCTGGTCACACAAAGTGCTTAGTGGCATCCAGATATGCTTATCCAGGTGTCTGGTCAGTTTGCAAATATGTGCGTGACTTTTCTACATCAGTACTGAGGGACAGAGAAAGCCTTTTGTGAGAAGTTGGCTAGGATTTGGGAAACAACTTGGGATGAAAATGCTTTTTCTTTTATTTTTGAAACTATTCTGTTTCAGACGTTACAAAAATGACATATATGCAATACTGACTTTTTATAACTTACTGGTATCCCTTAGGATTTGGCCTGTAGGAGCTGTTCTAAAAATGGCCTGTTGCATTCACGCTGCATGGCACTCACTAGGACTGCGACAAGTCTGTTTTTAGAATGACGTATTCTGGCCAGTAACCTTTTCCATTCTGTATGCGGATAGAGAGTGGCTCTCTGTGTGTATGCACATACACGGAATTCATGAGTTTATGGGGAAATGGACAATGGAACTGGATGTGACATAGTTAAAACTGCTTGACACATTTATTATTAAGACCTTGCTTTTGTTGGCTTTAGACTTGAACCACTTATCTTCCTTGGTTGTTGGCTAATCAAAATGTTCCCCTCCCTCCATTTCTAAAAGGTGTTATTTCAGTGATTGGCACTCTTGAAAATGTCCTTCAGAGTAAGACAAGAAATTTGGTGGTATGTGCGTCAAGGGCAGGAAGAAAAATCTAAGTTTAAGTCACAGTTTTGTTTGAATATATATCCTATCTCTGTCTGAAAAGCCACCAAAACCAAACCTGGTTCTTAATTTTAAGTCTCTGCTGTAATTTATACATGCTGAGAAAAACTGGTTAGATGCTGCCAGCAAACTGACCATTCTGCCCTGCATTCACTGTGTTGCTGAGTTACTTCAAGCCAGGATAACCAAGTCTTTCCCTGCAGATCTTTGAAATAGAGTTTTGTGCTGTTTTTCTTTGGAATTTAGTTTGATTTTTGGCAGCAGTACAGCCTCAGCCCTGGAGTGTTTAAAGATACCCATAGGCAGTCAGTATCCTAATGAAAGGAAGTCTCTTCCCCTGTAACTGGTTCACACACAGGCTTGCACGCAGCATTATAGATCCACTCAAGCACCAGATCACTTGCTGCCTATGGCACTGACACACAGTCAAATCTAGACAAGCTTCTCAAGTTTGCCACTACCGAAGTCATCGTTTTATCCTTACGCTATCTTCTGTTGCCCATTCATCCCCAGGCTGAATGGATGTCAGTATTACATTCTGCTCTCAGACAGACAAGTGGCAGGGGCAGCAGCTGAGAATAGCAGCTGTTACAGTTGCCTGTGGGGGTATCACAAGTGGTGTATTTGTGAACTTCACTGCTTAGAGAGACAGGATCGCTCCTAAGTATTGGCAGAGTTTATATGGCAATATCTGTTGCTGCCACCCACTTAGCTGATGGATCCTGCTACTTCGTTTCATTGTATTTTTTTCTGTCAGTAGGCTGCAATGCATAAAAACATTTGAGCTTGGCTTGGCAAATTCTCAGACCCTTTAAGAAAGTATAGCTAAAGATTGCCTTGAGTAGAATCCTATTTTACAAGGGGAACGGTCTATATAGGACACATCTTTGATAAACATTAATATGGAATTATACCATGATAATCTTGTATTTGTAACAAGTCTGCTGACTTGTTTTAAACTTCTGGCAAAAGAGAATATGTAAAATCAGGATTTATTCTTGAATTCATTCTTGTTTAGCCCACAAAGAAGCAAAGCAACTTTGCTACAGATACAAGGCATGTTATACATCCCTTTCTTTAAGATTTCTAATAATATAAAAATGGGGCAATGGAACTCCAGTTTCCACTTATTCTCAGTCCTATGCTTGTTTCTTTTTTATTTTTTTTTAATCACTGCACTTTACATTTAAATTAAAAACACTGAGCCCTTTCATGGGGAGAGAGAACTTTCATTCAGAAAGCTGGTCTCTCCTTCATTAAGTCAACAAGTTGCAATGGTAGAGCACCAACAGGACTGTGGATTTAGAAGCTAGAAAACTTGGTTTTCACTATTCATTTAATTTAGGTTTTTGGAGGGATGGTTATGTCTGCCTCACTTAACTTGATCTTAACTGCAGCAGTGCATTGCAATATCCTTTTCTAAATGAAGTGCACTAAAATACACTAATTCTCCAGAAAGCATCAAATGAAACAGCAAAAAGCAAAAAACAAACAAACAAAACATATTTGATGGCATATTTTTAATCAAATCCCCAAACTAACAGAAAAAAGGCATTGAGAATTATCTTCTTAATGAATTAGTCTGAGCAGTGGAATAGTGAAAATTGGATTTGCTAAACAGACTCAAAGTGTTTTGGACATCAGTATTGCCAGTTTTATAGTTTTGTTGTTCCAGATGTGCAGAAAAAGAATAATGAACTTAGCGTATACCTACAATACTTGCATTAATGCCTTTACGGTTTTGGTGGTGTTCTTGCTCATACTTTAGATTTAGATTACTTCTCCCTTCTCCCTCTCGTGGCTTTAGCTTAATTCATTGTCATCCCTCTATGCTGAGTTCAACTAGGTGAGGTAAAAGGTTTCATTTGTTGTTTTCTCTTTTTTGTTTTCCAAACTCAGATCCAAAAGGAAAGTCCTTGGCCGTAAAGATTCTGAAGACGAGCGCACCCGCAACCATTCTCCATCGCCCCCCGTAACGCCCACTGGTGCTTCCCCAACCTTGTCTACCCTCAAACAAGCAGGATCCATTCAGAGAAGCGTTCGCAAGAGCAGCACCAGCAATGACAACTTCAAAGCCCTGCTGCTGAAGAAGGGGAGTCGCTGTGACACCAGCTCCCGCATGTCAGCAGCAGAGATGTTGAAGAACACGGACCCGCGGTTCCACCGGGCAAAGACAGACACCTCCCCGGACCTTTCTGACAGCCCGGCCAGCTGCTCGCCCAGCAAGAGCAAACGGGCCCAGGAGGAGTGGGCCAAGAGCGAGGGCCTGATGCCGAGGAGCATGTCCTTTTCTGGCACTAGGTACGGCCGATCGCGAACGCCCCCCTCCGCTGCCAGCAGCAAGTACAACGTCCGCAACCGCATCCAGAGCAGCCCCATGACTGTGATTAGCGAAGGAGATGGGGAAGTGGTGGAGCAGGCGGAGGGCAGGGTCCGAAGGACTTTGGAAGAGCAGCAGGAGAGGCAGCTCGATATGTTTAACAGTGATGAAATAGACATGAATGACTTCCCGTACGCTGAGGAGCCAGGCTGCAAGGAGACCTTGGATCCAACCCATCTAGACTTAATGACGCAGCCAGGTACTTCGGAGAAGTATCTAAGTCCTTCAGCTGAAGAAAGTTAAGAGGCTGTGACAGAAGGCATTGGATATTTATCTAGAAAATGACAGAGGACTAGATTCCAGAAGAAAGCCCAGATCAGGACAAGTTTACTTCACGGAGCATTTATTCCATGAACTGCATGTGTGTGTTTAAATGCCGAAGCAATGATAGTTCTGCATGGTTGGGTTGGGGTGGGGAGGACTTGCTTTGAATGAATGGTCTGTGGCTTAAAGAAAGTAACAGCGGAAATTTTTGTGTAAAGCCTTAGAAGTCCTCTTGCGGGGTGTGGGGAGGGATTTTTCTCAGAGCCTGTAGGGGTGTGAAGTTTTTCTTTTTCTTGAGACTGCAATTGTGCAAGCAAAATTTAGGAATAAGCCTGAAAAAGAGGAATGGGAAGGCTTCTGTGCTACAAGCTGGACGTTTGCTTCAAAAGCATTGCAATGGTGCAGCGTAGTGCATTCGTTAAGCAGAGTGGTAGGACGAGGTGCGTGGACCTGTGAGAGGGCAGTGGAGTTGGTGCTGGGGCTGCAGGGCTTCCTACTCGGGTACGTCCCAGAGTCAGAGGATGCTTGTCCTGCTAATGCAAATAAGTCACCGGGTTAAGAGTTGGTCCAGGGTACTTTGTTTTTTCCTGAGGGAAAATGAAACGTGAGTTAACACGGAAGAGGGAGCGAAGTTTTATAACACAGTACTAGCTGCTGTGCAGCCACACACGTGCACTTGGCGAAACACAAGTTTCCAAGTGAAGTGCTTCCCTGACCAGAGTATTCCCTTAGAGAACTGGAACAACTGCATGTGTGCAGAGGTTGTGAGCAGACAACAGAGAAGTGGGAGAGGAATTAAACTGTATACTGCTGGAGTTTGGAAAGGTTAAGTTTCTGAATTATTAAAAAAAATAAATAAATAAAAATTGAGAACTTGCACTACGGAGCTGTAGGTGGAGCCTGTCTTTCCAAATTGAAATTTGGGAGTAACGTTTTGCCAGAAGTCTTTCTTCCATTTGTCAAAATGGAAGGGCTATTACTTTTCATCACTTGAAATACGAATACTTGCTAACTTTTGGTTACCAAAGAATGAGTTACAGTTACTTTCCTTTTTGATTTGCCTGCAGTATTTCTTTTCCTTTTTTAACCTTAATAATTTAGTGAGGATCATTTTTATTGTATATTTTACAGAAAATAAAAACATTAAACGGTTTTCCAATTGTAAAGAAAACCATTAATTAAAACTGAACTATTGGCTGGAGTTTGGGGTTCTTAGTAGGAATGAAGCTTTTCATTTGTAAGAAGAATTTTTGCATCATTTGATGGCGTGCGCAGTTTTTGTATTGTTTGTAAATATTAAAAGTTGTTAAAATATCTTTTGATCTCCCTACCGTAGAATTTATACATTTTTAGATTGCTTTTAAAAAGAAAAAAGCACTCTTTGTAGATTATTTATTTTAGAGAAATATGCTTGTAATCTCTTTCTTCAATCCTTTACTTGTTAGTAATGTAAATTTCAGGGGCCTTTGTTTAACTCTTCCCTTCACAAGAGGGGAACAGTGATGAAAATGCTGTGACTTTGCTTCAATAAAGAAAAAGGCTGCCAGTTGCCATATTGTCTTTTGAGTTGATTAAAATCTCCTTCAAAAGATGTGTTCAGCAGTGTATGGCAACCCGCTGAATGCCATAAACCATGCATCTGGCTACTAATCTCCACTTCTCATTGCAAAAGTTACTAATTCACTTTAGAGACAGAACTAAGGCATACTTACACATCCATCCCATTTTGGCATGTCAATGCTAAGACTAAACAAAATGAAATAATCATAAGCTTTTTTTTTTTTTTTTTTTTTTTTTTCCAGTATCATACATGAGTGTTTCTACTACTCCTTACTTGCAACCTGTCCCAGAAAACTAAAATCCTTGGAGAACCAGATTATAAGCAGTATAGGAGAGAAGTGATGAGTGAATGCAGCTGCACACACCAGAACAAGGCTGGGATTAACTGGTGCACAGCAAACTTTCTACCATTTGTGCATGCTAAATGTATTTAAAGAACTGTTGGCTTTTGGAATTAAATGAAAAGCTGAATGGGTAAAATAGAACATTTCAGGTGTTATTAATACTGATCTGAACTAGAGGTCACTGGCTGGCTGTTCCTTTGATGTTTCTCTCAGAGCAGATCACGTTAAGCACAGAGCACTGCAGAGTGCATGGAACACGTCCAGCAGCAGGTACTTTCCTTCTCAAAGCCATGTGTACGCATAGACCGGTCCTCATACCACCATCCTGGCAGGAAAATACTCAGGCTTTGTTTTATTGTTTACAAATGGGGAAATAGTCTAAGTGAAAACCTGCAGTATTGGAGAGAGTCATAGTTCTGTTGTCTGCAACTTCTGCAGAGTTTTTCAGCATTTTACTTAAAAGTGCCTCTTAGAAGGAGCCTGGCCATTTTTTTTTTTTTTTTTGCCTGATGCTAGCCATTTGATGCTGCCATAAATTTATAGTCTATATAGGAAACTCTTTGGAAAGTCCTGGCTTATTTACACAGCACATTGGCAACACAGGTAGGTGGGATTAAACTGAAAGGTAGGCTAAAATATATTTAGTAGCACTTATAATGATATTTATTTAGACAATTGATGTAACTTTCATATGGAAGTGTCACCATATCAACTACCCTCTGTAGCAGCTCTCAAAATTGGTTCGTAGCTCAGCTTTTTCAGCAGTGTACTCCTCAGCCCAAGTTTCCACTCCAAAATCTTACAAAGACAACAGCTTTAGGCTGTGTTTTCTGTACTGTCAACAACTTCGGTGTGTATGTAATAATGGTAAGGAAAACATGCTTAACTTTGTGTCACACATCCAAATGCAAAGTTGTTTTCTTCAATTAGAAGCTTCCTCTGTAGGCAGGATTTGCAATTGTGGCTTTATTGGTCAACAAGTATGAATTAAGTTTAGGAAACCTTTGCTAAAGACATCCAGAGCCCACAGAGGGGAGGGAAGATATGCAAACTTTGGCCATGTTCAAGAGAAAATGAAGACTGCTGTCGTCCTGATGCTTAATTGATCATACTGTTACAGGGCTTCTTCATAGTTTTACAGTTGGTTTACACTTTTCCTCTAAAGCTAGAATCATTGAAGCTAGATTGGAGATTAATTTCTGTTTGTCCTTTTATTGAGAATGGTTTTTAACTTCCGTGTTTTCCTATTCTTTGCTCTGTATTAGTTCATTTTATGCTTCCTTTGTTTATGTTCAAAGTTCTGTCTTACTCCTGACCGATGTACACAGCCCCGACCTCCCTTAGAATTAAAGCCCTTAAGTTATTACAAGTCCATGCATCCGTAAAGCTGTGTGGTATTTACAGGTTTACATTGCTCATGCAGTGGAGAAAGGAGAATTTATTGATGTAAATGAAGGATGGTTATGCAAGGAACAATAGCTTGGTGAGAGGAGGTTTGGAAGGCTACTGGAAATCGGTGAGAAGAATTCAGGAAGAGGTGGAGTTGATGAAGGTGTGGTTTTGGGGAACCAGGACTGGAGGCTCGTTTGTGCATAAGGTGCAGCCTGGAAGAAGGCACAGGATAATGGCAGAAAAGGTGCAGTAAGGAGGTTACTGAGAAGTAGGGTGACTGCAAGGATGTCAGTAAGACACTGGGCAGGCAGGTACAGAAGAGAGAAGGCAAAGTAACCATTGGATAGTCACAGCAAGGGGGACGAAAAAAATCAGCCTTACGTGTTTCTTCACAGTGCCATAGAGAAGGCCAAAGTCAATCAAACATGGAAAAAGCATTGCAGAAAAGGAAAAGGCAAAATTCTGTGTGCTTAGAGAAGCGGTAACAGGCTGAAGTGAGGAAACATCAGGCAATACTGGACAGGCAGCTGCAGGCTTGAGCACAATAGTTGAAAGGGTTCTGTACACAAAGGCATGCCTGAAAAATGGAAAGAACATGGGATCAGAGAGATTAAAGCTCAGATTCATCCTGCCTAATTTCTACCAGCATCCCTGTGCCCAGTGATTCCTACCGACTGGCTATGGTTCTCCAGAGACACCTGTATGCTAGGAACTTGCTAAACTTTATCAGTCATTTTCTAGAGTGAGGAGAGGCCATTTTGCACAGGGATAAGCTTCTTTATAATATTGCAAGCAAATATATCTTGTTGAGTGTTCTTCAGATCCCACAAGGTTCTGGAAAAGCCATTTATAGCAGCAGTCACTGCTCCAACAAAGCTGTTGCTATAAGGCATTCGCTGAAGTTGTTCACAACTATATATTGCTTGCTTCAATAAGAGGAGATTAAAAGGATGGACTTCAACAATAAAGTGATTTAAAAAATCGCAGTGGCAATGAGGAATCATTTTATCTGTTTTATTTAAATGAACTCCAGTACTCACACAGACACACACATACAAAGAACACAAAAGCGTATGTTATATTATCTTTCTGATTCTTCCACTTATTTACACTTAGTTTTCTGAATAACTTTCAGGAGTTGCTTCTTTCATGGTTAAGATTAGATAAGTCTTCTGACACAAAACTGATCATTTTCTAGGTCCTAAAGTGGCATTATCAATTTTAAATCAGAGTGGTGCGTAAAAATCTTGCAGGTATTCACTAGTGGAATGAGAATGTGGCCATACTGGTCTGAATTAATATGCAATGAAAGATTAAAACACAGAGATGTTTAATAAAGAAGTGACATGTCATGTACTGTTCTGGAAGACTGGATAAGTGCCTTAATAGTGCCTCGACAGCAGAATGAGTACATTTTATGTTGCAAATTTAGCTCTTTGCAGTTGGGTTATTTCACGAGTGAACAACCTTTTAGGGGCCAATCAATTCTTCCAACAATGCAAATGCAAAATGTCATTGATTTTTAGTAGGAAATTGTCTGTTAATAATGAATCCAAATATGTGTGTATATGCGTATATACAGAAGAGAGAAAGGTCGATCCCAACGTACATGAGTTCCTTCCACCTGCAGCACACTGCTTTATCTGGGCACCAGACTGGTATAAAACCAGAAGTTCCAGCTACTGAAGGAACAACAACAACAAAAAAGTAAAAATCCATTGGGACAGGTAGGCTGTGGAAGTTTGTGCATATTCACTATGTCTTGAAAAAATAAAATAAAATTTGACTTCTTTTTGGATGGTTAAAACTAATTTGGGAAAAAAAAAATATATATATATATATATAAATATATATATATATATTTTTTTTCCATAAACATATAAATGAACAATAATCAGACAAAATCTGGCAATGAACAAGGGAACAAAATGCATTATCTGCCATCTGAAGAAGAATGATACCATAGTAGCAGTATTCCAGTTGTTTAACACCCATATTCTTGGAAAACTAATACTTTTTTAAAGTTAGTCAAACACACATTGCATGCTCCTGAAGGCAGGAATTTTTGTGTCTATTTTGCTGCAATCCAGTGCAAGAAGAGTGTTAGGAACATAGCTGGTAATTTCATTTGGAAAAACCAGGCTGACTTCTAGGCTGTTTTAAATGTGGTGAAAGAGCATTAAAATGGTGAGTACTGAGTGCCGTGGAGCATCGCCAGTGGAGAAGCTGTCCTAGTGGCTGAAGATGGTGCCATTCTCTCGTTAATCAGGATGTTACAGTTTAATCAGAAACACACTGCCTGAGAAATGGTGATTGTTGTAAATTGCTGTGCCAATTGGGAGCTGCAGTAGTAGTGAGTCAAAAGGATTTTTTTTGAAAGTCCACATTAATATAGCCGGTACAGCAGTCAGAAAATAGGGAGTGAGAATGATTTTCATATATTTACCTTTTTATAGAAGCCTAGTACAATGCAAAAGTACATTTCAGAAAGCAGATCTTAAGACAACAAAAATGTGTGCAGCAGGCAGCATGGGGCTGGGCCATCTGGTTGCACAGGAGTCAAAGTGTGGCTGTGGGGTAGCTTGTGAGCCACGAGCAGCACAGGCAGTACCAAACTGCTGGTGATCCCCGGTGAGACTGGCATATTTCCACACCAAGCATGCTTTATCTTTTACAGTAAAAGTCTGTGTAAGCCAAGATGAACCAAACTTAAATTCTACAGAAAGGTCTCAGTGATTCGATGTACAGGAAAAATGTGTACCACAATAAAATGCTCAAGAAGGCAGTGCTTCATTTGTTCCCAAACGCAACTTTGATAATATTGTTTTGCTCCATCTACCAATGCAGCTTGGGGCAAAATTTTCAGACATAGGTGAAGACTGTGGCACATGGGGGCATGAAGAGCAGTTGATAGGTTATTTCTGTGAGATTAAAAAATCACCAGCACTACTTTGTTTCTAGACTGTCAAGCACAACCCTAGGCAAGTGAGCTCTTGTAAAATAAAAGCTTTTTCTCTGAAGTGTTTTTTTTTTTTTTTTTTTTTTTTTTTTTTTTTTTTTTTCCTGAAGTCCTAGGCTTCAGAGCTACATTTGAGAATGCAGTAAATTAGTCATTGAATTCATGGGATGAATTTCTTGTATGATGTGATGACCTCTGAGGAGCCAGTTTGGATTTAGGGAACAAAGAAACAAAAATTATTTTCTGTGGCACAAACATGCTCTGTCTCAAGTGATGACCAGTGTGTGGGAAATTGCAGTGTCATCCTAGAAGACAAACTGTTAGTACATACCAGACCTTATCTAAAATGCTTGCTGAGAAAAGAGGGAAGAAAGTATCTTGACAATAAACTGAAACTGTCTTTCTCAAAAGTCCTTCTGGTTGTCAATTCATTTGCAATTTTCAAAAATTTGATGTCCTCAGAGATGCTTTCTGGAAAAGTAAAATTTCATCAAACTAGGAATTTGGGAATACTGAAAATATGAATGGAAAAGATCTACATTTTTCCTGCTAATTTTCATTTAAAATTTTCAGTAATCTATAACTTTAAGAAAATACTGGAATCTGGAAATCAGTTTGTTGCCTTAATGGGTGCAAAGTAGTTAAGTTTCTTCCTCTGCTCCCTGTTTCCTGCTGGCACATGTTTTTATTGTGCTAAACATGACTACAGAAAGCAGTATGTGACTTGATGTAGATCTTATATCTTATATAAACTGTCATTTTTCTAAGAAAAGAAAAGAAAAAAAAAGAGAGAGAGAGAGAGAGAGAGAGAGAGAGAGAGAGAGAGAGAGATCTGGCTTTTGCATATGAATCACCCCAGTAAATGCCTATGGTAAGAGGGTAATGACTTCTGCAGTATTAAAAGCTAATTCAGACCAGGTTTTGGCCCTAGGCAGTGCACGGTTTAGTTGATGAAAATGAAAACTCCATTCCCTAATGCAGGTAGGTACTAGTTCGCTGACTTTCTTACTCTGGAGAGTCCCTTTGGTCTGTAGAGAAACAAACAATTTGGCAGCACCACACAACTTAATCCACGCCTGGCAGACACACTCATTTCTGCTCATTCTTCAGAGTAATTCTATCAGCCTGGTGTTCACATGGAACTAACAGGGGACTGCAAAGATGGATGCAGGGTGGACCTGCACCAGACTCACTGGGTAAGTCTCTATTTTTTATCCCTACAGAAGACCAGATAAGTAAAAACAGCTCAATGGCACATAGAAACTCCAGCAGATCAGCTAAAGAATATGGAGTTCAAGAAAGCATCTATCTTGGTGGCTTCTTCTCAGGCTCCATTGTCTTTTAATTCTGTACAGGGGGCAGTAATACAGCAAATAAATACAATTTAATTCATTGTCTTGCCATAGTTCTGTGGGCAACAAAATAGAAGGGATTATTTCTCTGCACCTTCACGTCTTGTTAGATTCTGTGCTGTATCACACAGTGCACACGGCAATAATATGCTCCCTGTATTTATGGGGTCATGCCTCTGTGGACTTTTTTTAATGCCTTACAAAATATTGCCTAAGACTGCAGTCTTTCCCTTAGTGAGGTCACTATTACAATCCCGTTCCTACCTCCATTATACTAAAAAAAAATATTTGTATTTTTGAAATTAGCTAATTTCATACAGATTTCACAGGGTGGTCATAGCAAAGTGGAAAAAACAGTAAGAGGAGATGGAAAGACTCTGAGATCATGTGCAGCAATCACCTTACATTAGATTAGTTTCCTGAAGAAAACTTACTAAACAACACACCTTTGCCTCAGTATCCCTGGTGAAGAGCAATCAGAAGATCATCTCTCTTTCAAGTGAAAAGGCCATAAAATATTCTTGCTGAGCAATTCTTACTGTCACAAAAACTTACAGTTTATGTGTTTTTTTAACCCTGTGTCGTGGTTTAACCCAGCCGGCAGCTAAACAGCACACAGCCGTTCGCTCACCCTCCCCCCTCCCTCTCTGGGATGGGCGAGAGAAACGGGAAAGTGAAGCCCGTGAGTTGAGATGAAGACAGTTTATTAAGACAGGAAGATAATAATAACAATAATAATATTAACAATAATAATACCAACAACAATGATGATACTACTACTACTACTACTGTGCACAAACAAGTGATGCACAATGCAATTGCTCACCACCTGCTGACCGATGCCCAGCCTAACCCCGAGCAGTCACGGCCCCCCTCCCCCGGCTAGCCACCCCTAAATATTGTTTAGCATGATGTCAGATGGTATGGAATACACCTTTGGCTAGTTTGGGTCACCTGTCTTGGTCTGTCCCCTCCCAGCTCTTGCTGCACCCCCAGCCTGCCCGTTGGCAGGACAGAGCCAGAAGCTGAGACGTCCTTGGCTTGCTGCAAGCACTGCTCTGCAACAATTAAGCCACTGGGGTGTTATCAGCACTCTTCTCATCCTAAGCCAAAACATAGCATTCTACCAGCTACTAGGAAGACAATTAACTCTGTCCTAACTGAAACCAGGACATCTGTCCACCCCTTATTCCATACCATTTATGTCATGCTAAGGTTACACTCTTTCCCATGCATTCTAATTAATCACCATTTTCATCTAGGGTATATAGTAGTCCTGGTAGTGATGAGATGCAGTATTATATAGTAATTAACATGATACAATTCAGTTCATGGGCTATTCTCACCCAGTATTAAATCTCCTTGAGGTACACACCGGACCTCTCCATTCTTTTGCATTACCCACCAAGTGTATCCAGGTCCCTGAGCAAAAGCAATTCCACGAATGGGTTTGCCTTTTCCTGAGGCAGGAGTAGCCCAGACTGTTTTACCCAGCATATTTCTTACATGCACTACAGGAACTTTATCCCCTTCTACAGTACATAACAGGTTTGATTGGGCAGGTCCAGCTCGGTTGGCAGATCCCCTAGTATTGACTAGCCAGGTGGCCTTTGCCAAAGGCATATCCCAATTTTTGAATGTCCCAGCGCCCATTGCTTTCAAGGTGGTCTTTAACAGTCCATTGTATCGTTCAACTTTCCCAGAGGCCGGTGCATGATAGGGGATGTGATACACCCACTCAATACCCTGTTCTTTGGCCCAAGTGTCTATAAGGTTGTTTCGGAAATGAGTCCCATTGTCTGACTCTATTCTTTCTGGGGTGCCATGTCGCCATAGGACTTGCTTTTCAAGGCCCAGGATAGTGTTCCGGGTGGTGGCATGAGGCACAGGATATGTTTCCAGCCATCCGGTGGTTGTTTCCACCATCGTAAGTGCCCCATGGCGCTTGCCGTTGTGAGTTTGAGTGTGATGTAGTCAATCTGCCAGGCCTCTCCATATTTATATTTCAGCCATCGTCCTCCATACCAAAGAGGCTTTGACCGTTTGGCTTGCTTGATTGCAGCACATGTTTCACAGTCATGAATAACCTGTGCTATAGTGTCCATGGTCATGTCCACCCCTCGATCACGAGCCCATCTGTATGTTGCATCTTGATGGCCTTGATGACCTGAGGTGTCATGGGCCCATGGGGCTATAAAAATTCATCTTTATGCTGCCAATCCAGGTCCACCTGAGCTACTTCAATCTTAGCAGCCTGATCCACCTGCTGGTTGTTTTGATGAACTCCTTCCTATGCTGCCAATATCTCCTTTTCAGTTGGAGTGTAGCGGGCCTCAGATCCTCTGTATCCCCGACTCCAAAAGCCCAGGGGTCGACCTCAAGTTTCCCCAGGTTCTTTCTGCCAGAGGCTCCAAGTGGGGCCGTTCTCCCCAGCTGCGGTGTAGAGCACATTCTTGACATCTGGTCCTGTTCGAACTGGCCCAAGGGCTACTGCATGGACTATTTCCTGCTTGATTTGTTCAAAGGCTTGATGTTGCTCAGGGCCCCATTAAAACTCATTCTTCTTACGGGTTACTCGGTAGAGCAGGTTTACAATCAGACAGTAATTTGGGATGTGCATTCTCCAAAACCCCACAACACCTAGGAAAGTCTGTGTTTCTTTTTTGTTAGTTGGTGGAGACATAGCTGTTATTTTGTTGATCACATCCATTGGGATTTGACGACGTCCATCTTGCCATTTTATTCCTAAAAACTGGATCTCTCGTGCAGGTCCTTTGACTTTATTTTGTTTGATGGCAAAACCAGCTTTCAGAAGGATTTGGACTATTTTCTTCCCTTTCTCAAAAACTTCCTCTGCTGTGTCACCTCACACAACAATGTCATCGATGTACTGCAGGTGTTCAGGAGCTTCCCCCTGCTCCAGCGCAGACTGGATCAGTCCATGGCAAATGGTAGGGCTGTGTTTCCACCCCTGGCGCAGCTGATTCCAAGTATATTGGACTCCCCTCCAAGTGAAAGCAAACTGTGGCCTGCATCAGAAATAAAAAAATGCATCAGTGATATCAATTGTGGCGTACCACTTGGCTGCCTTCGATTCCAGTTCTTACTGGAGTTCCAGCATGTCCGGCACTGCAGCACTCAGTGGTGGCGTGACTTCATTCAGGCCACGATAGTCCACTGTTAGTCTCCACTCACCATTAGACTTTCGCAGTGGCCATATGGGACTCTTGAAAGGTGAATGAGTCTTGCTGATCACTCCTTGGCTCTCCAGTTGACGAATTAGCTTATGGATGGGAATCAGGGAGTCTCGGTTAGTGCGATATTGCCGCCGGTGCACAGTTGTGGTAGCGACTGGCACTTGCTGTTCTTCGACCCTCAGCAACCCCACAACAGAGGGGTCCTCGGAGAGACCAGGCAAGGTAGACAATTGTTTAAAACCTCTGTCTCTAAGGCAGCTATACCAAAAGCCCACCAGAAGCCTTTTGGATCCTTGAAATAGACTCTTATATGATCATCTATACCAAGGATACACGGAGCATCCGGGCCAGTCACAACACGGTGCTTTTGCCACTCATTCCCAGTCAGACTCACTTCAGCCTCCAGTACAGTTAACTGCTGAGATCCCCCCATCACTCCATAAATACAGATGGGCTGTGGCCCTTTATAGCTTGATGGCATTATAGTACATTGTGCACCGGTGTCTACTAAAGCCTTATACTTCTGTGCGTCTGACGTGTCAGGCCATCGAATCTACACAGTCCAATAAACTCGATTGTCCCTTTCCTCCCCCTGGCTGGAGGCAGGGCCCCCCTAATCCTGGTCAGAATCTTCTTCGTTTCTGTGTTTGAAGGACTGTCTGCTGGAAGTTGGAGCAGCAAACTTTTCAGAGAATCCCTTTTTCCTGATTGTTCTCTTTCGCAACTCACGTACCCGTGCCTCTGGGGTTGTGGTAGATTTTCCACCCCATTTTCTCATGTCCTCTCCATGGTCTCATAAATAAAACTACAGGGTGGCACGGGGTGAGTACCCACCATAGTGTCTTCCTTGTGTGGATGAACGCTTACCCCTGACAGCTGAGACACTGCTTTGTACAGGTGGGGAGGAAAACAATCTCTCTTCAAGTTGGTGAACCTTTTCAGAAAGTTTCTCCCAGGTGTTCTCTTTTGGTCGGTGGACACTGGTTGGTTCAGGTGGGGAGGAAGATGGATTCTCTTTGAGTTGGTGGAACTCTTCAGAAAGTTTCTCCACAGCTGAGACGCAGGCCTGTAAGGAAGAGGAGAGACTTTCTTCGTACTGCCGAAGTTGTTTAGCCACTTCATCCACTGTGGGTTCCTCATCCTCTTTCCAGGCCATTATTGCCAGTGAGCTGGCATATGATGATGGTGCACTCCGTCCAAACTTCCGCCACATGGGTCGTGTACACCTGACTTCATCTGGATCTGTGGATGTTTGTCTGAGGTCTGGGTCCTCATAAATCACCTCCTGTATGGCTAATTCCCTCAGGTACTGGATTCCTTTCTCCATAGTGGTCCACTTGCCCGGTAGACATACAAGTTTTTCCTGGAAGGGATACCTTTCCCTCACAGCTGAGAGGAGACGCCTCCAGAGGCTGTGAGATTGTGCTCCATCTGCAATTGCTTTGTCAATGCCTGTGTCTCTAGCAAGGGATCCCAGCTGCCTGGCTTCCCTGCCCTCTAATTCCACACAATTGTCTCCGGTGTCCCAGCACTGCAGCAGCCAGGTGACAAGCTGCTCACCTATGCAATGACCAAAATCTTTTCGCACATCTCGTAGCTCAGGCTGGTATAGGTTTCGGGTAGCTACTGTTGATTTTTCGGCATCCTCGTCTTTCTCCTCCTGAATCCCTGATGGCTCAGCATCGTTGTCTCTATACCTAGATTTGGCAGAAGACTCTTTGCGTTCTAAACAACCTGAATCCCTATACCATTTGTTCACCTTCTCTACAGGGGCTACTTGCACTGCTACAGCTCGTTTCTCTGACCCAGCCACAGGAGCTGGAGCGGCTGCAGGAACTGGAGCAGCTGCAGAGTCCATCGTAGGGGTCGCAGTGGCCGTTGGATCTGTCACAGGACTTGGAGTGGCCGCAGGGTCCGTCACTAAGTTGATAGTAGTATCAATTGCAGCTCGATAGGCATGAGCCAGGCCCCGGCACGTCACAATGATCTGTGTCACTTTGGAACTGCCAGAGTCATGACACCTTTTTTTTCAAGCATTCTACCAGTCTTTTAGGATTTTACAGTTGTTCAGGGGTGAATTTCCAAAACACTGGGGGTGCCAACTGCTCTAGATGCCTGCCCATATCCTCCCATACTCCCTGCCACTCACAACTCTCCTGCCTCTGGGCAGCTCTCTGGATGAGATTCCTAAGTAGTTGTTTAACTTTAAGCAAAACCCGAAGCACATTCAGGAGGCATAACAACAAGACCATGCTGGTCTGAGTATCCCAAGGATATTCAATATATTGGAGAACTATTGTTACAAGCTCGGAGGATACGAGGGTAGTGAAGGAGAAAGGGAGAGTGATCAAGGAGAATAAAGGGGTGGTGAAGGAGAAAGGGAGAGGGAACGAGTAAGAAAAAATATCTTCCCCTTTCCCCTCCACAGATCAAATCCCTGATGAGAAAAGGCGATAGGTAGAATTGCTAATAGTTTCTGAGATACGGTTGCCAAAGTAGAGAGTCGACGACGTTGCTGAGTACAAATACCAAGTTAGAGTCATGACCATATTCATGACTCTATTCATATGAGACGGTATTTCACCGTCTCATAAGCCACTGTTACAATGCACAGTACCATAATGATCTGAAACCAGGGCCCGGAGAGGATAAACAACGTGACAGAGAGCACATACGAAAATAACGTGCTATAATACTCAATTTGGAAAACAGGCGCAGCAGACTTGAGATTAAAGCAATCAGCATTATGACAAGTAACTATTAAACAGGTCTAATACTTATACCAATTTTAGTTTAACACACTCTGGTCAGATCTGTCATTATCTCAACCCTTCGAGCCCCATGTTGGGCGCCAAAAGGACTGTCGTGGTTTAACCCAGCTGGCAGCTAAACACCACACAGCTCATCTTCCCCACTCCCTCTCTGAGATGGGGGAGAGAAACGGGAAAGTAAAGCCTATGAGTTGAGATAAAGACAGTTTATTAAGACAGGAAAATAATAATAACAACAATAATAATAACAACAACAACAATAATAAAAACTTTTATTTGAGCAAGGTTTGAGAGACGTGGGGTGGGGTGGGGTGGCGCGGAGGCGTGCTGAGCTCTCTTGGTCCATAGCTGCGGGGCCCGTTGGTGTGCTTGTAGGCCCGTGGCCGGGTAGGGACGGGATCCTTGTGTGCTTCCTGCTCCTTTGGTGGCTGCGGTTGTAGAACGCTGCCCCAGCCTTCAGGTCAGCGGCCGCGGAGGAAGAGGACAGTGGCAGACGTTGTTGTGCTCGGGGCTCTGTGGTGGGGTGCGAAAGGAAAATGATCCAAAAGAGCAGCCCCAGCCTGTTGCCAGGGTCAGCCCCTGGATCCCCGGGAAAGGCTCTGTGAGCCTGACAGCAAGGCTGTCCATCCTGGGTCTCCCTCATGGCCAAGAGTCAGCCGTGTTGGGCCAGGCCTTCCCGCAGGCAGTGAGACTGTGGTGAGGAAAGGGTTGGGGCGATCTTATCTGTCCTGGAGAGCGTTGGCAGCTCTTCTGTCTGAGTTCTCAATAGGAGAGTGACCAGGAGTGTGCCGTGGTGTGGTCTCATCGCTGTGTTTGTGGCTGAAAGAAAAGAAACACCAAACAGAGCAGCATCCCCTGTGACCACGGGCAGCCCCTGCCTGTGTGCCCGAGGGTCTCCAGCTACTCACTGAGGCTGTCTGTGTCCCGTCGTCCTGATGGAGAGGTCACTTCTGTCCTGGCCCGATTCTGTCACGTTCCTGCTTGCTGTGGACCATGGTGGGTGTGGGTTGGGGTGGTCTTACCTGTCCTGGCGAGCATTGGCAGCTCTTCCTTCCAGTTGAGTGGTCGAGGGCGGTGAGGCCAGGTTGTGCCGTAGTCTGGTCCCATCCCCAGACACACATCTTAGAGCGTGTGTGTTTCCAGCTGTAAGAGAGAAAGCCAAAGGGCAGCAGCCTTCCCCTGTGGCCAGGAGCAGCCCCTGCCTCCCAGCCTAAGACTCTCCCAGCCTCACAACAGTGCCGTCCATCCAGCTGCTCTGTGTTGGCCAACAATTACCCATGTTTTACCAACTCCACAGGTGCTGAGACCATGGTGGGGAATAGGTTGGGGGTAGCTTATCTGTCCTGTAGAGTGTTGACACATTTTCCAGCTGAGGTGTCAAGGGGAGAGAGGCCAGGAGTGTGCCATGGTCTGGTCCCATCGCTGTCTGTTTCTGGCTTTAAGAAGAGAAGGAACAACAGAGCAGCATCCCCGTGTGACCACGGGCAGCCCCTGCCTCTGTGCCCGAGCGTTTTGAGCATCTCACCACGTCTGTCTGTCTCCTGTCATCCTGATGGAGCGGTCACTGGTGTCCCCGCTGGATTGTGTCACCTTCCGGCTTGCTGTTAGAGTCTGGTGGGTGTGGGTTGGGGTGATCTTACCTGTCCTTTCGAGCGTTGGCAGCTCTCCCTTCCAGCTGAGTTCTTAAGGAGAGAGAGACCAGGATTGTGTTGTAGTCTGGTCGCACTGCTGTGTGATCCCAGCTGAAAGAGAAGAAGCACCAAAGGGGGCAGCATCCCCCTGTGACCACGGGCAGCCCCTGCCTCTGTGCCCAAGAGTCTCTAGCGACTCACCAAGGCTGTCCATGCCCCATCATCCTGATGCAACGGTTGACTCCCGTCCTGGCCCGATTCTGTCACCTTCCTGCTTGCTGTTGGAGGCTGGTGGGTGTGGGTTGGGGCGATCTCACCTGTCCTGTAGGGCGTGGAGAATTGTCTGGCCCAGTGCTGGCAAGGAGCGGCCAGGAGCATGCCACGGTTTAGTTGGGTCCGTGTGCTGTAGGGCGCTGAGAGCCATTTGAGGTGAGGGCCTGAAGAGAGAGGAGAGAGGAGCTGAGTTCCTCTGGTGGAGTTTGTGTCCAGAGCTGAGGCTGAAGCAGGAGCAGGCAGCTGAGCAGCCTCCCCGTCAGCACGGGCAGCCATGGCAGGGTTGCGTGGCCGCCGGGGCCAGCGTTCTGGGGCCAAGGCTGTCCCCGCCCCTTTGTGACATGGGGCACCCCCTGCCCACTGTGCCATGGGCGCTGCATCCCCATCCCCATCCCCACCCGCGGGGGGTGGCAGCAGGTGATGCGGAGCCCAGGCCCAGGCCGGGCAGTGGAAAAGATGCCCAGGTGTTTGGGCAGGGCTGCGGGGCCGTGCCAGGCAGCTGTGCGAGCGTGCTGGGGTCTGGCTGGGGCTGTGCTGCCTGCCCTCTGAGGAACCTGCTTTGGCAGGGGGGGTGGACCCGATGATCGGCTCCGGGGCAGACGCATTCTGCAGCGGAGCGGGGGATCGGGCCAGGCAGGGCTAATACGAACACCTCCTTAATGACAGCCGTTAGCTAGGTGATAATGGTCTCCACCAGGCATGGTGCGCTCTCCAGGAAGTCGGTACACACGCAGACCGACTACCCGTTAAAAAATGCAGCAGTTCAGGTCACCGGATGCAAGGAGTGTCTGAGCCTGTTGCTGCCATCGGCGGGAGGCAGAGATACGGCGTGCGTGAGGTGCGGAGCAGGTGCATGACCTGGTCCGCATGGTGGCGGAGCTCAAGGAGGAGGTGGAGAGGTTGAGGGATATCAGGGAGTGTGAGCGGGAGATAGACTGGTGGAGCTACTCCCTGCAGGGCCTCAAGGAGGTGAGACACACCAAATGGGAGTGGACCTCCTGCCCTGTCACCGTCGGGCAGAGGGAGGGGATCTGGGAGTTGAGGAGGAATGGAAACAGGTCCCTGCTCGACATCGCAGGCGATGCCCTCCCCTTCCGGCCCCGCATTCCCAGGTGCCCTTACACAACAGGTTTGAGGCCCTGGAGCTCGAGAGACCGGTGCGTGAGGAAGAGGTAGCAAGTGTTCCCAGGAGGATGCCTAGGGCGAGGAGGTCGACTCCACGCCTCAGGACTGCCTTCACCAAGAAAGACAGAAGGGTTATTGTTGTTGGAGACTCGATTCTTAGGGGAACAGAGGGCCCTATTTGTCGGCCTGACCCTACCCGTAGGGAAGTCTGCTGCCTCCCTGGGGCCAGGGTCAGGGACGTTGCCAGGAAGCTTCCCAACCTGGTTCGCCCCTCAGACTATTATCCTCTTTTGATAGTCCAGGCAGGTATTGACGACATTGAAGAGAGAAGCCTGAAGGCTATCAAACAAGAGTTTAGGGGGCTGGGACGGTTAGTGGATGGAGCGGGAGTGCAGGTGGTGTTTTCGTCCATCCCTACGGTTGCAGGGAGGGATACAGAGAGGACGCGGAAAGCCCACCTGTTAAACACGTGGCTCAGGGGCTGGTGCCAACGCAGAAATCTTGTTTTTTTCGACCATGGGGCACTTTACTCAGCACCCGGCCTGATGGCCGCAGACGGGTCCCTGTCTTTTAGGGGAAAAAGGATCCTGGGCCAGGAGCCGGCAGGGCTCATTGAGAGGGCTTTAAACTAGGTAAGAAGGGGGATGGGGCTGAAGCAAGGATTGTTGGGGCTGTGACAGGGGGAGCAATAGCAAGGCCGGGGGATAAGGCAATGGCCCAGCTGAAGTGCATCTACACCAATGCACGCAGCATGGGTAACAAACAGGAGGAGCTGGAAACCATCGTGCAGCAGGCAGGCTATGACTTGGTTGCCATCACGGAGACATGGTGGGACCACTGTCATGACTGGAGTGCTGCAATGACTAGCTATAAGCTCTTCAGAAGGGACAGGCAGCACAGAAGGGGTGGTGGTGTGTCTCTCTATATTAGAGAATCTTTTGATGTTGTGGAACTTGAGGCTGGGAATGACAAGGTTGAGTCCCTTTGGGTTAGGATCGGCAGGGACAACAAGGCTAGCGTCCTGGTCGGGGTCTGTTATAGACCGCCGAACCAGGATGAGGAGACGGATGAGGAGTTCTACAGGCAGCTGACAGAAGTTGCGAAATCGTCGGCACTTGTTCTCGTGGGGGACTTCAACTTCCCTGACATATCCTGGAAGCACAACACAGCCCAGAGAGAGCAGTCTAGGAGGTTTCTGGAGAGCGTGGAAGATAGCTTCTTGACGCAGCTGGTTAGTGAGCCTACCAGGGGTGGTTCCCCGCTAGACCTTCTCTTCACAAACAGAGAAGGACTGGTGGGAGGTGTGGTGGTCGGAAGCTGTCTTGGGCAGAGTGACCACGCAATGGTGTAGTTCTCTATTCTTGGTGAGGCCAGGAAGGGGACCAGTAAAACTGCTGTCTTGGACTTCCGGAAGGCTGACTTTGAGCTGCTCAGGACACTGGTTGGTAGAGCCCCTTGGGAGGCGGTTCTGAAGGGCAGAGGGGTCCAGGAAGGCTGGGCGCTCTTCAAGAGGGAAATCTTAATGGCGCAGGAATGGTCTGTCCCCACGTGCCCAAAGACGAGCTGGCGTGGAAGAAGACTGGCCTGGCTCAACAGAGAGTTGCAGCTTGAGCTTAGGAGAAAAAAGAGGGTTTATAAGCTTTGGAAAAAAGTGGGCAGGCCACTGAGGAGGACTATAAGGATGTTACGAGGCTGTGCAGGGACAAAATTTGAAAGGCCAAAGCTCATCTGGAGCTCAATCTGGCTACTGCCGTTAAAGACAACAAAAAATCTTTTTACAAATACATCAATGCAAAATGAAGGACTAAGGAGAATCTCCATCCTTTACTGGATGCGGGGGGAAACCTTGTTATAAAAGATGAGGAAAAGGCGGAGGTGCTTAATGCCTTCTTTGCCTCAGTCTTTAGCGGCAATGCCAGTTGTTCTATGGACACCCAGTACCCTGAGCTGGTGGAAGGGGGGGGGGAGCAGAATGTGGCCCTCACTATCCACGAAGAAATGGTTGGCGACCTGCTACGGCACTTGGATGTGCGCAAGTCGATGGGGCCGGATGGGATCCACCCAAGGGTACTGAGAGAACTGGCAGAGGAGCTGGCCAAGCCACTTTCCATCATTTATCAGCAGTCCTGGCTATCAGGGGAGGTCCCAGTTGACTGGCAGCTAGCAAACGTGACGCCCTTCTACAGGAAGGACCGGAGGGCAGACCCAGGGAAATATAGGCCTGTCAGTTTGACCTCAGTGCCAGGGAAGCTCATGGAGCAGATTACCTTGAGAGTCATCACGCGGTACATGCAGGGCAAGCAGGCGATCAGGCCCGGTCAGCATGGGTTTATGAAAGGCAGGTCCTGTTTGACGAACCTGATCTCCTTCTATGACCAAGTGATGCGCTTGTTGGATGAGGGAAAGGCTGTGGATGTGGTCTACCTTGACTTCAGCAAGGCTTTTGACACCATTTCCCACAGCATTCTCCTCAAGAAACTGGCTGCTCTTGGCTTGGACTGGTGTACGCTTCGTTGGGTTAGAAACTGGCTGGATAGCCGGGCCCAAAGAGTCGTGGTGAATGGAGCCAAGTCCAGTTGGAGGCCGGTCACTAGTGGAGTTCCCCAGGGCTCGGTACTGGTGCCGGTCCTCTTTAATATCTTCATCAATGATCTGGATGAGGGCATTGAGTGCACCCTCAGTAAGTTTGCAGATGACACCAAGTTAGGTGCGTGTGTCGATCTGCTGGAGGGTAGGAAGGCTCTGCAGGAGGATCTGGATAGGCTGCACCGATGGGCTGAGGTCAACTGCATGAAGTTCAACAAGGTCAAGTGCCGGGTCCTGCACCTGGGGCGCAATAACCCCAAGCAGAGCTACAGACTGGGAGAGGAATGGTTGGAAAGCTGCCAGGCGGAGAAGGACCTGGGAGTATTGGCTGATAGTCGGCTGCATATGAGCCAGCAGTGTGCTCAGGTGGCCAAGAAGGCCAACGGCATCCTGGCTTGTATCAGAAACAGTGTGACCAGCAGGGCTAGGGAAGTGATTGTCCCCCTGTACTCAGCTCTGGTGAGGCTGCACCTCGAGTAGTATGTTCAGTTTTGGGCCCCTCGCTACAAGAAGGACATGGAGGTGCTCGAGTGAGTCCAGAGAAGGGCAACGAAGGTGGTGAGGGGCCTGGAGAACAAGTCCTGTGAGGAGCGGCTGAGGGAGCTGGGCTTGTTCAGCCTGGAGAAAAGGAGGCTCAGAGGCAACTTTATTGCTCTCTACAGGTACCTTAAAGGAGGCTGTAGCGAGGTGAGGGCTGGTCTGTTTTCCCACATGCCTGGTGACAGGACGAGGAGAAATGGCCTTAAGTTGTGCCAGGGGAGGTTTAGATTGGATATTAGGAAGAACTTCTTTACTGAAAGGGCTGTTAGGCATTGGAATGGGCTGCCCAGGGAAGTGGTTGAGTCACCATCCCTGGAAGTCTTTAAAAGACATTTAGATGTAGAGCTCAGTGATATGGTTTAGTGGAGGACTGGTTAGTGTTAGGTCAGAGGTTGGACTCAGTGATCTTGGAGGTCTCTTCCAACCTAGATAATTCTGTGTTTCTGATGCAGTCTCCCAGCTCAGAGCCAACCACCTAGTCATCTGGCGCAACGGATTTGTGTGTTCCTTTCACTAGCTGTTCCTTCACCTCCTCTTCACATACAAGCATCTCTTTCACGCTCCTTCAGGAGTAAACAAGCCAGGAGAGATTAAAGCCTCTTTCTTCAGGTCAGTAAGATCTCTGCCTTTGGTTTCAGTGAGAATTCAGGCCCTAACAACTCAAGTGTCTTCTGGACGGTGTTTCTTCTGCGTAGGATAATTTCATTTCCCTTTTGAAGACTTACAGGGATGTAGTAACAAAAGCAAAAGCATAAAATGGTACCTGAGGCATAGGCTACTTTTCAGCCTGCAGCAGACTATAGGTATGATATCATCATATGATATAGGTATGATATCATGTCGTGGTTTAACCCGGCCGGCAGCTAAACACCACGCAGCCGTTCGCTCACCCTCCCCCCTCCCTCTCTGGGACAGGGGAGAGAGATGGAAAGTGAAGCCCGTGAGTTGAGATAAAGACAGTTTAATAAGACAGGAAAATAATAACAAAATAATAAGAATAATAATACAATGGTGATAATAGGAAAGTAATAATAATATGTACAAACAAGTGATGCACAATGCAATTGCTCAGCCTAACCCCGAGCAGTCCGGCCCCCTCCCCCCGGCTAGCCACCCCTATATATTGTTTAGCATGACGTCAGATGGTATGGAATACCCCTTTGGCTAGTTTGGGTCATCTGTCCTGGGTCAGTCCCCTCCCAGCTCTTACTGCACCCCCAGCCTGCCTGTTGGCAGGACAGAGCAAAAGGCTGAGATGTCCTTGGCTTGGTATAAGCACTGCTCTGCAACAATTAAAACATCGGGGTGTTATCAGCACTCTTCTCATCCTAAGCCAAAACACAGCATTCCACCAGCTACTAGGAAGAAAATTAATTCTGTTCTAACTGAAACCAGGACATATCAAAATCAAGTTATCATATCAGGAAACGTAGAAAACTGCCTGTTGCTTCTCAGGTTTAAAGTTTTCCTTCAAAAGGTGTATGCAAAGGTGTAATCAGCTGTTTGAGTACAATTCTCACATACACATGAACATTTTCCTCTCCCCTTCCCAACTTGGAGTGCAACAGTTTTTATCATACTGTTATAAATTCTGAGTCAACTTAGCTTTATGAGATTTATTTATGGGGTTAATAAAAGGCAAGTAAAGAGCGCTGGGTCGGCAGGGAGTCTGGGCTCCTCCAACACGCACATACGTAACATCAGGCAGCAGCTTTTTCTGCTCCTAGGCTAATACATGTTCATTACTACTTCTAGAAAAGGCAGGGTTATTATAATTAGTTCCCGGATTCCAAACCCTCCCACTGGTGCATGCATATCAGTCCCTGGTGGGCCCTCTAGGGGCCTCTCATGCTGAAGGCTCATAGTCTTCCTCCCTCTTGTCCTTCTCCTTTGTCCAACTTGGCTGTATGTCAGACTTGTGCAGCATCCCCTGCAAGCTTTGTCTTTCAGTCGTTCTTCAGCTTTCCCCGTCTCAATCTCCTGGCCAGACAGAGACTTGCATAGTGTCCCATGCAATAGTCGTAATAATTAGCAGCTATTCTGGCCTCCCCCCCTCCCCCCCAGACATCAGAGAATTCAAGGAAAAGCCTACAAATACATTTCCCTTCAAGCTCTCTTGACACGAATTGCTAAAACATTCCTTTGCAAGGTACAAGAACTATATACATTAACCACTCTGTCTTAGACTTGTGGTTATACAAGGATCTGTAGGACAGAAGGTCACATTCATCACACCATGCGGCCCTAGCATTGTTCCATATTGACATGAATCAGATGAACACATTTCACGATCCCCCATCTCCTTTTTCATGGCATTGATTCGTGTTTTCCTTTCCAATCAAGTCAATACTTGCCAAATTGATACCAACTGATACCAATTTTGTATCTTTGTTTTTATTATCATCAGGGAATGGGTTTTCTCCTTCCCTGGTTCTGGGTCAACAGGTACCGCAGATATTTGCATTCCTTGTATAACCATGTGTATTAGTCTGGTAATACAAGGTATTAAACATGGAATTATTAACAATCCTCCACATATCCCCAATACGACCATTCTTATTTTAGCAAGCCAATCACCACCCATAAAGCCCCCTCCCATCATCCTCTTAGATCGATTCCATTTGGAATCTGAACTGGGACATGTGCAATTTTCTTTATTTCTTTTACAAGTTCATTTACAGCTCTTCGTTCTGTTGTGGTTTAACCCAGCAGGCAGCTAAACAACACACAGCTGTTCACTCTCCCATCCCAGAGAAGGAGGGGGTGAGGTGAGAGAAACAGGAAAGTGAAGCCTGTGAGTTGAGATAAAGACAATAATAACAATAATAATGACAATAATGAAGATAATAGTACTACTAGTAATAATGTGTACAAAACAAGTGATGCACAATGCAATTGCTCACCACCCACTGTCCAATGCCCAGCCTAACCCTGAGCATTCCGGCCCTCCTCCCAGCTCTTGCACCCCCAGCCTGCCTGCTGGCAGGAGAGAGTGAGAAGCTGAAACGTCCTTGGCTAGGTGTAAGCACTGCTCTGCAACAATTAAAACATCAGCATATTATCAGCACTCTTCTCATCCTAAGCCAGAACATAGCATTCTACCAGCTACTAGGAAGAAACACCCTCATCATCAATCTCTAAACAGCAATTACTAAGGTTAAATTTTCCACGGACTTCTCCTTCTCTAGTAAATAATTCAAAGCTAAGCTATTTTGATACAAAGCCATTCTCATCTTGGTATTTTGCTTTGCAATTAATCCAAGTGCATCTCTGGTTTTATTTACAACTATTTCTGTTACAGCTTGTAACCTAATTATTCTATTAAGTATATATATTGGGGTCCTATAGCCCCAGGATGCATCTTCTGCTCACATAGCTGGATCATAATAAGCAAACGCCTTCAATCAAGGGGTTGGGCCTGCTTTCAGGGTCGATTTGGGTTTGTGTTACCATTCAGCCTGTCAGGGTGATCCAGCTCCTGGAAAACGAATCACAATTTTATATGTGTTTAAAAAAAGGTTCTTATGTTATTTTCTTGGGACAACCTGACCTTCGTGTGGGAGAAGTCCAGTCGAGGCCCTTTCACTCGGCAGTCAATACCCATAGGGGTTGCCTCCCTCAGTAGACCATACACACCACAGTGGAGGGTCCTGCTCCAGTCTTGCCTTCTCCCTTTCCTCCCTTTACACTTGTCCCCTTTATTTGGCATCCTTAATTTATGCAGAGCCTTGTTGCCAGAATATTAGTTCTTCTGTAGCTTGAGTGTCAGTTCCCCAGGAGCGGACTCAACCCTCCAAGTTTCAGTAGTTACTGGTCCTTTTGTTCTGGATGCGTGGGTCCAACCCCTTTCTGCTGTGAGGTAGTAAGTAAAACAAGGTACAATCCCTCCTGTTAGGAGAAGAAAGGGACAATGAAGAAGTGGGAAAACACATCTTCCCCTGGCCCTACCTCAGAAACTATTAACAATGACCCCTTTCACACTTCTTCAGGGAGCTGGTCTATAGAGGGGTCAGGGGGTGATGGCCAACAATAATATCTTTCTGTCAAGTTATATCCTTGAAACTTAAAATTTTGGTAGTTTAAAGCTTTTGACTTGCACATTGTGAAAACAGCATTTCTTTTATGAACAGCATATTCTCACAATTGACACTTCACAAAAGTAATGATAATGCCACCAGTATCTACCCAAATCTGTTTCTTCTTACTACAATGCAAGGTCTGAATTCACAGTAAGGCACCTTTTTCATGCAGCCTGTTGTTCAATCTTAACAAATACTTAAAAATGTTATTTGAAGAAGCTTCAACCGCATGAACTTGAGCTTCTGCGGTTGCATTATTATTATTATTTAGCACTGGGAAGAAAGCTTCAAGTCCCTGTAAGTAACTTCACTGAAAACAGACAAGGAAGCACTCAAAATCCCCAACATGAAACAACTGTAGAACCCAGGAACACTTACCTGTCAGCTTCTGAACTTGAGTCACTGCAAACTACTTCACGGGGAAGTAGCACCACCAGGGTTTTCCCATACTGACAAGTCACCACCAAAGTAACTACCTCATAGAGTCTCTACAACTATTTCACAGAGACAGTAGAAAACATGAAGAAAAAGCAGCCTGCTAGGGAACATTGAGTCCATTTCACTATGGCAGTAGAAAAGCACCCTAGGTAACTGAGCCTCAAACTCCCCTGGAGTGACAATTCTTCCCATAGCTCCTCATGCTTCCTATATAGCAAAGGTCAAATGATCCCCACCTGGCAGATTTCACTTAACAAGGGTGGAGCCAAGAGACCTTGTGGAATAGGATTATCTACCTGGCTTCAATGTTTTAAGGTCTATTGCTCCTTATCACTAAGAGAAATAACCTGACAAGGTGCTTAGATCTGCCGTCATAGATTTTCATCTGTCTAGTCATGACAGATAAAGAATATAGCAATCAGAATGACTTTTCTTGACATTAATGTTGTTTAAATTTGCTTTTCTGAGATCTCTTCTTTATGCAGGACTTTTCAAAATCTAGCGCCATGACTTCCAACTGCAGTATTTACTTTGGCTGCATATAAACTATCACGTATAAATGCCAGGATCTGGATCCTCACTCCCTATTCAGGTCAAGGGCCGGGCTGAAAGTTTTGGCTTTAATTTGGTTACATGCTTACACTGCTCTTTCCTGGAAGGTCATGGGCAGAAGATTTGCTGGCTTGGGGGAGCTTATGTACATGTGACTTTTAGGCTGCAGCCAAAGAATTCCTCTACATCTGGAAGTCTGAAGAGGGTTGCAGTCTCGAAGCTCAGATACAACCACATATTAGTCTGGTGCAACTGATTTTTGTGTTCCTTGCACTAGCTGTTCCTTCACCTACTCTTCAGAGGGAAGGGCATGCATCTCTTTCATGCTCCTTCACTAGTAAACAAACCAGGATAGATTAAAGCCTCTTTCTTCAAGTCAGTAAGCTACTGGGCTACAAAGATGGTGAAGGGCCTAGAGGGGAAGATGTATGAGGAGCGGCTGAGGTCACTTGGCCTGTTCAGCCTGGAAAAGAGGAGGCTGAGGGGAGACCTCATGGTGGTCTACAGCTTCCTCACGAGGGGGAGCGGAGGGGCAGGCGCCGATCTATTCTCTTTAGTTACCAGTGATGGAACCCACTGGATAGGAATTGTGTCAAGCTGAGGCAGGGGAGGTTTAGGCTAGACATCAGGAAGAGGTTCTTCACTGAGAGGGTGCTTGCACACTGGAAAAGGTTCCCCAGGGAAGCAGTCACTGCACCAAGCCTGTCGGAGTTTAAGAAGCATTTGGACTGTGCACTTAGTCACATGGTCTGAAGTTTTGGGTAGACCTGTGTGGTGCCAGGAGTTGGACTCGATGATCTTTAGGGGACCATTCCAACTCAGGCTACTCTATGATTCTATAGCCGCCTTTGGTTTCATTCAGGCCCTAACAACTGAAGTTACTTCTGGATGGTGTTTCTTCTGAATAGGATAATTTCTTGTCCCTGTTGAAGACTTAAAAGGATGTATTAACAAAAGCAAAGGCATAAAACAGTACCTGAGGCATAGGCTACATTTCAGCCTGCAGCAGACTATAGGTATGATATTATTGTTTCAGACAAGTATGATCTACATAATGTGAAGTGTTCTGGCATGCTTACAATCTACCAAAGGCCAGAAAAAGGGACCTTCATTTTAAGATTGTATGGAAAAGAAAACAAAGACAACAACAACAACAGAGAAGGAACTTTTCCTTCACCTAAATTTTATTATTAGTTTGCAACTCTTTCAGGTGTCCACAAGGAATTTTGCCCCTCCTCCCCCATGCATATTGTTTATTCCATACCATCTGACATCATGCTAAATTATATATAGGGGTAGCTAGCCAGGGTGAGGGGTCGGCTCAGTGATAGGCTGGGCATCAGTCAGCAGATGGTGAGCAATTTCATTCTGCATCGCTTGTTTTGTACACATTATTATTAGTAGTACTATTATTATTACTATTTTCCTGTCTTAATAAACCATCTTTATCCCAATTCACAGGCTTCACTTTCCTGTTTCTCTCCCCCATCCCAGAGAGGGAGGTTGGAGGGTGAGTGAACAGCTGTGTAGCATTTAGCTGCAGACCGAGTTAAAACACAACAGTCCTTAATAAGATTAGACAAGTTCATGGACCCCAGATCCATGAACAAAACTGGGAAATAGAATTGATTGCAGGAATAGACCAGGCTGTTTGCTCTCTTGAAATTTTGAGTAGTAGATCTATCATTGTCTCTATATCAGGGTGTGCATTTGGCTATGTGCACCAGTTGTCTGATTCAGTAGAGCTAGTCTTATGTTCTCAGATTGACTTGCAAAGCTACATGCTGTCAGTTATTCTTAAATTATTGTTAAAACTTGTCTCAGGCATGCCCATTTTTCAGTAAAGAACCAAGACTACAGATATTTTCTGTATTAAAAGGACCTCAAAAAACACACAAAAAAAATCCACAGATGATGTGATATATTGTCTGTGGAATGGTATATGTATGGTTAACTTATGGAAGACTATATGTGGAAAGAGAGGCATCCTCCTAGTCACAGTCAGTTGAGCACATTGCCCTGCCTTGCATGATTATTTTATTTTTTTTTTTTCCAATGGTTGATTGGTTGATTACTTGTTCTCCTACAGATTTTTGGTGTGTCAATTTGTCACCATCTCTGTGACCAAGATATAGACTTTTCTGTCTTGAACTGCTGCTTTACCTACAGATTGGAAATTATTTTTTAGGAGCTGCCAAAAATTTGATGTTTCTGAAGACAGTTAAAAAGTCAGTCATCCTCCTTGGAGGCAATGTGTTTATGCAAAACTCTTTCAGTGCTTTTATTATCCATAAAATTGCCTGGTCCTGCATAATTCAGCAATACTTGACCGAATGACCTCCAGCAGCCAAGGTAGCTCTGATGCACCTGTTCTAACAGTGCTCCGTAATATGAATCAAAAGATGCTTTGATCTCATTCACATATTCCTGTTGTATTATTTAATACCAGCTTTCCTTTAGCACCATAAAGTAATTAACCTTTCATCTCCAAAATTTAAGGAGAAGGCTGCTGCTCTCAGCAAAGTGCACAAGCCCACTATGCCCATACATTTTTAAAATCTTATATAGGTATACAAAAATATACTGTGAATTAAGTCAGGAAATAATAAGAATTTCACTGAATATGGGAAATGAGATGTTATGACTCAATTAGATCATAGTGGGCAGCTGCAGACATTTAGCAATATCAGAAACATCAATTCTAGTACCAAGTGTAAAAGTCATGGGTAATGGATTTAAGTAAAGGGCTTACAAAGAAACACAGTTTAAAATAAGGCAAAACAATTGTGAGTAAATTAAACATTCTTCATGAAAAGACACTAATTAAGATGTACTAATGATATAAAACTTAATTGTCATGCAATTTATGCACAATTACTCCTCAACAAATATTTAATTAAATTCCCTTTAATACCTTAAAACAGTCTTTCCTTCTCTCTCACACCCTGTATCTCTTTATTTCTGGTCATTAGGTAGGAATATGTGAGCTGTTAATTGGCATAGAGTAAGAATGACAGGTATTAAGGGAATTCAATGCACTTATATTTTTAGTTTTTGAAAGTTAGAAAGGAAATGCTTTCCACTTGGATGACTTGAGGAGTGTGTAGTGTTTTCATAGACTAATTGTTTTAATTAATTGAATTAATTAGTAGATATTTTCAAAGAGCTTTGAAGACACAAATTGCAATGTAAGCACTGTGCTGGTGCTGTTCTTGTTAGTGGGTGCTGCAGAAGCTAGGCTGACAAAACCTTCAGCAGAAGGTGTAATGGTTCAAGTGACCCGGACAGAAAATGAAGTTTTTTACTTCAAGTCCTGCTTCTAAATTAAAATGAATGAAAATTTTTAGGTCTGAAATCCAGGAGCCTTCCAGAGGCAAGGCTGATGCAGCTCTGTACCCCCCCTGGCCAAGCAACATTGAGGCTGAGCGTGGGTTCCCAGTAGGCACACACACACAAAAACATGTACACAATACGTATACAGACAGCTGGAAGTGGTTGTCAGCACAGATGAACACAGTGAGCACTTTAAAACATAAACAGTCCCATGGGCTTCATCCTGTTCCCCTCTCTGGCTGATCAGGAGGAAGGTCCATGCGTGTAAAATATACATCTGTACACATGTGACCATATGTACAATGTGAATCCCTCCAGCAGCTGGGCTTAGACAGTAGCTGGTCCCTCGATCCCAGTCACCCCAGCTTCTGGCATCTGGATGTAGGAGCTCCTGAAGTCCACAGCCCCGCTTCAGCTGTAAAGACCTATTACTCACAGAAATGCACGTCCCAGACCATGTGCAGCCCAGCTTGAAAATTGCTACTGCTCACATGCACACTTGCATTCTCTTCAGTTCACCCCAAGAGTCTCTGACCCTTTTATCATTTAGAACCACATATACACGTGCATGCAGGACAGGAAAAAAGGGAATTTAAGATAGGATGGTCTGCACTAATCAGATGCTGTGCATAGCCAGAAAAACATGCTGGCCAGCAACCTGTATACAGGCAACCAGCCCTTTTTATTCTTTTTTTTTTTTTTTTTTTTTTTTTCCCATGTTTGATCCCAAATCACCTGGATCTCTCCGTTTCCCCCACTTTGGTTCTTCCCCTAAGCATCCCCTAATAAATCTTGTGCCATCCGGAAATAATACTTCTCTCACATCCTCTGTGTCACATAACCCTGAGCAGTGACCTCCCCTCTGTCTGAAAGGCTCTGCAGAGAGATGGGAGGGCACCCTCAACTCTTCTTGATGGGTGTCACCCCTAGACCATGGAGTTGAGTTTCTCCTGGGGCAGCCCTGGGAGGTGTCTGGACAGGGTGACCCTTTCTCTGAGAGTGTCATTTGGGTTGTCCAGCCAAACCCACACAACACCAAAATTCCTGCAGTTTATAAAAAGCAATTTTTATGGAGAATATTGGAGAGAGTCCTAGACCAAGAGGTTCGTGAAGTTTTCAGATGAGTCTGAGAACACTTTGCTGGAAAGAACTTTCTGAAGGGCATCCAAATTATTAATCCATATGCAATGTGCCTGAACTCAGCTAAGCATTTCTCATGCTGCATCCAAGTGATTTTTCTTTCATGTTTTTTTTTATGTATCAGTATTAACACATAAAGAATCTAAATGATGACCTTGGATTAGAAAATGTTTTCACTTTTAAGTGTGGGGTTACTCTGGGTCGTGCCTGCGTGCACGAGGGGAAGGGTCTGGGGTGCCTGCGAGCACAGTGGGAGGGGTCCTGGGTTCCTGGGTGGGACGCTTTTGCGCTATATAAGGTACTGTCACGTAGCAATAAATTGGGCTTACGGCACAGAACGCTGGTCGTTGTGTCCGTTTGTCCCAGGGTCTTTCGGTTGGGTTATCCGACATTAAGGACAGCAGATTGTTCAGGTTGATCAGAAGTATCTACTGCATCTACCACTTACACAGCTCAGCGGCTGAAGTCTGAGATCACACCTTGCCAAAATCTGCTCTCCTCTGAAAGATTTGTAACCTGCAATTTGGAGAATCAGAGTCCAGTTTGTACTTTGGAGTTTGCACCTACTGGTCTCTTAGTTGTCATACACACTGAAGAATTCAGAGCTAAATTAAAGAAATGACCTTCAGGAGAAGACTAAAAAATTAGGCATCATGGTAGAGATACTCACTTGGACCTTTATGAATGAAAGTATGTATGCACAACAGGTATTGGGTCCTACTGCACAAAAGTGAATTGCAGTCTTGAAGAACAACAATGTTTATATGATATTTCAATACAGAGAGAATAACAATTTAATATTACATGTTAATAACATGTTCATATTAATTACATATTAATAATAGTAATACAGAGAGAATAACAATTTAATATTTTTATTTTAAAATAAAAAAAGTTTTTATTTAGTATTACTGTTAAAAAAACTTTCCAGATATACTAAATAATATTTGTTTGCATATGTTGTATATATATACATCTATCCATATATAAGTATATATGGATAAAACAGAGAAAGAGTATATTTTTATTTTTTTCCAAGAGCAAGAGAATAAGCTTTTATCTATAACTGCTACTTTAAAATCAAGTAAGAAAGAGGAAAAGAAGGAAAAATCTACTTCCCATGTGGGAGAAAGCATTGTTCATACATAGCAAAGCAAATCAGAAAGGACAGAAAAAGCAGCAGACTTTGGGAATCTGCTCTTCCAGCAGGGGAATTCAAACAGGTGGTGTATGATCTTGAAAACTAAGATTATTTTTTTCCCTGCAAGGCAGTGTTTTGTGTTGTTAATACATTTATTCCTATGCAGATTCAAGCTTTGCCTATTTACCCCTGGAGCAATAATTACATAGTATGGTCCTATAATTTTAACATTCCAACTGTCCTGAAGGAGCTTAGTGGAGGCCTTGGAGGGGACTTAAAATTATTCAAAAGAATTAATCCAGCAGTGCAGCAGAATGCCCTACAGAATGAATTTTTAACGGAATTTTCAAAGGCCTAAATGTCCTGTAGATAGCTTTGAAAATCTCTGTCCTAAGGTCTGTGGTGCTGGGCAGAAAATAGTCCTTGCAATACCCACTTTCCTGGGAGAGCAGGTGGCTTGTACCAGGTGAGAATTAAACTGTGTAATTTTGATATTACATTAGATATTTTGCAAAGCAGTTCCATTTGAGAAAGTAAAATATCATACCAAATCACAGTGAAATATTTCATCAGTATTTTTGCATCTTAGCTCCTGAATATTATGCATACAACAAGTGGAAATTGGTAGCTGGCTTATTGTAACTCCAACTCAAAAGCACGTTAAGTGGGCAAACCTCTGTCATTTTGTACATTAGCAGCCTGTCATGAGGCTGTGGGGTCTTTTTCTCTGTGAGAAAGTAGCTCATGAAAATGTATCATTGACCTCTGTTCCAGGAGATGCCCAGGCCCTACAGAATATAATGGCTGTATATACCTGCGCAAGGTATATACAAAGGTATATTTGTATATAAGGTATATACCTTTGGTATATACCAAAGGTATATTTGCCGAGGCGATCGGCTCCGGGGCAGACGCGTTCTGCAGCGGAGCAGGGGATCGGGCCAGGCAGGGCTAATTTTTCCGGCATCGAGCCTACTTGAGGGAGCCGCCAGGACCCGGCAGCCCTCGTGAGGGAGGCTGACGAGGCAAAGGCGGAGCCAGCGGTGCCCCCTCCCCAGGCGTTCAAAAGCTGCCCCTAGGGAGCGCGGCGAACAGGGCGGGTAAACAGGGCGTGGCGCGGCAGTTAGCACGGCAGTTAGCGCAGGCAGGGCGCGCAGGAAGGGCAGAGCGCTCCCCCTACACACAAACAACACCTCCTTAACAACAGCCGTAACTAGGTGATAATGGTCGCCACCAGGCACAGCGCGCTCTCCAGGAAGTTGGTACACACGCAGACCGACTACCCGTTAAAAAATGCAGCAGTTCAGGTCACCGGATGCAAGGAGTGTCTGAGCCTGTTGCTGCCATCGGCGGGAGGCAGAGAAACTGCGTGCGTGAGGTGCGAGCAGGTGGATGACCTGGTCCGCATGGTGGCGGAGCTCAAGGAGGAGGTGGAGAGGTTGAGGGCCATCAGGGAGTGTGAGCGGGAGATAGACTTCTGGAGTAACTCCCTGCAGGGCCTCAAGGGGAGGTGCCGAGGTGAGACTCCTCAAATGGGGGTGGACCCCCCGCCCTGTCCCCGTCGGGCAGAGGGAGGGGATCTGGTAGCTGAGGAGGAATGGAAACAGGTCCCTGCTCGACATCGCAGGCGACGCCCTCCCCTTCCGGCCCCACCTTCCCAGGTTGAGGCCCTAGAGATTGAGAGGCAGGTGCGTAAGGAAGAGGTAGCAAGTGTTCCCAGGAGGATGCCTGGGGCGAGGAGGTCGACTCCACGCCTCAGGACTGACTCCACCAGGAAAGACAGGAGGGTTATTGTTGTTGGAGACTCGATTCTTAGGGGAACAGAGGGCCCTATTTGTCGGCCTGACCCTACCCGTAGGGAAGTCTGCTGCCTCCCTGGGGCCAGGGTCAGGGACGTTGCCAGGAAGCTTCCCAGCCTGGTACGCCCCTCTGACTATTACCCTCTTTTGATAGTCCAGGCGGGCAGTGACAACATCGAAGAGAGAAGCCTGAAGGCTATCAAACAAGAGTTTAGGGGGCTGGGACGGTTAGTGGATGGAGCGGGAGTGCAGGTGGTGTTTTCGTCCATCCCTACGGTTGCAGGGAGGGGTTAAGAGAGGACACGGAAAGCCCACCTGTTAAACACGTGGCTCCGGGGCTGGTGCCAACGCAGAAATCTTGTTTTTTTTTGATCATGGGGCACTTTACTCAGCACCTGGCCTGATGGCCGCAGACGGGTCCCTATCTTTTAGGGGAAAAAGGATCCTGGGCCAGGAGCCGGCAGGGCTCATTGAGAGGGCTTTAAACTAGGTAAGAAGGGGGATGGGGCTGAAGCTAGAATTGTTGGGGCTGTGTCAGGGGGAACGATGGCAAAGCCGAAGGATAAGGCAATGGCCCAGCTGAAGTGCATCTACACCAATGCACACAGCATGGGTAACAAACAGGAGGAGCTGGAAGCCATCGTGCGGCAGGCAGGCTACGACTTGGTTGCCATCATGGAGACGTGGTGGGACCAGTCTCATGACTGGAGTGCTGCAATGCCTGGCTATAAGCTCTTTAGAAGGGACAGGCAGCACAGAAGGGGTGGTGGTGTGGCTCTCTATATTAGAGAGTCTTTCGAGGTTGTAGAACTCGAGGCTGGGAATGACAAGGTTGAGTCCCTTTGGGTTAGGATCGGCAGGGACAACAAGGCTAGTGTCCTGGTCGGGGTCTGCTATAGACCGCCGAACCAGGATGAGGAGATGGATGAGGAACTCTACAGGCAGCTGACAGAAGTTGCAAAATCGTCAGCTCTTGTACCTGTGGGGGACTTCAACTTCCCTGACATATCCTGGAAGCACAACACAGCCCTGAGAAAGCAGTCTAGGAGGTTTCTGGAGAGCGTGGAAGATAGCTTCCTGACGCAGCTGGTTAGTGAACCTACCAGGGGTGGCACCCCACTAGACCTTCTCTTCACAAACAGAGAAGGACTGGTGGAGGATGTGATTGTCGGGAGCTGTCTTGGGCAGAGTGACCACGCAATGGTGGAGTTCTCTATTCTTGGTGAGGCCAGGAAGGGGACCAGTAAAACTGCTGTATTGGACTTTCGGAGGGCTGACTTTGAGCTGCTCAGGACACTGGTTGGTGGAGTCCCTTGGGAGGCGGTTCTGAAGGGCAGAGGGGTCCAGGAAGGCTGGGCGCTCTTCAAGAGGGAAATCTTAATGGCGCAGGAGTGGTGTGTCCCCAAGTGCCCAAAGACGAGCCGGCGTGGAAGAAGACTGGCCTGGCTGAACAGAGAGTTGCGGCTTGAGCTTAGGAGAAAAAAGAGGGTTTACAATCTTTGGAAAAAAGTGCGGGCCACTGAGGAGGACTATAAGGATGTTACGAGGCTGTGCAGGGACAAAATTTGAAAGGCCAAAGCTCATCTGGAGCTCAATCTGGCTACTGCCGTTAAAGACAACAAAAAATCTTTTTACAAATACATCAACGCAAAATGGAGGACTAAGGAGAATCTCCATCCTTTACTGGATGCGGGGGGAAACCTTGTTATAAAAGATGAGGAAAAGGCGGAGGTGCTCAATGCCTTCTTCGCCTCAGTCTTTAGCGGCAATGCCAGTTGTTCTATGGACACCCAGTACCCTGAGCTGGTGGAAGGGGGATGGGGAGCAGAATGTGGCCCTCACTATCCACGAAGAAATGGTTGGCGACCTGCTACGGCACTTGGATGTGCGCAAGTCGATGGGGCCGGATGGGATCCACCCAAGGGTACTGAGAGAACTGGCAGAGGAGCTGGCCAAGCCACTTTCCATCATTTATCAGCAGTCCTGGCTATCAGGGGAGGTCCCAGTTGACTGGCGGCTAGCAAACGTGACGCCCTTCTACAGGAAGGGCCAGAGGGCAGACCCAGGGAAATATAGACCTGTCAGTTTGACCTCAGTGCCAGGGAAGCTCATGGAGCAGATCCTCCTGAGAGTCATCACGCGGTACATGCAGGGCAAGCAGGCGATCAGGCCCGGTCAGCATGGGTTTATGAAAGGCAGGTCCTGCTTGACGAACCTGATCTCCTTCTATGACCAAGTGATGCGCTTGTTGGATGAGGGAAAGGCTGTGGATGTGGTCTACCTTGACTTCAGCAAGGCTTTTGACACCGTCTCCCACAGCATTCTCCTCAAGAAACTGGCTGCTCTTGGCTTGGACTGGTGTACGCTTCGTTGGGTTAGAAACTGGCTGGATAGCCGGGCCCAAAGAGTCGTGGTGAATGGAGCCAAGTCCAGTTGGAGGCCGGTCACTAGTGGAGTTCCCCAGGGCTCGGTACTGGTGCCGGTCCTCTTTAATATCTTCATCAATGATCTGGATGAGGGCATTGAGTGCACCCTCAGTAAGTTTGCAGATGACACCAAGTTAGGTGCGTGTGTCGATCTGCTGGAGGGTAGGAAGGCTCTGCAGGAGGATCTGGATAGGCTGCACCGATGGGCTGAGGTCAACTGCATGAAGTTCAACAAGGTCAAGTGCCGGGTCCTGCACCTGGGGCGCAATAACCCCAAGCAGAGCTACAGACTGGGAGATGAGTGGTTGGAGAGCTGCCAGGCAGAGAAGGACCTGGGAGTATTGGCTGATAGTCGGCTGCATATGAGCCAGCAGTGTGCTCAGGTGGCCAAGAAGGCCAACGGCATCCTGGCTTGTATCAGGAACAGTGTGACCAGCAGGAAGAGGGAGGTGATCGTCCCCCTGTGCTTGGCTCTGGTGAGGCCGCACCTTGAGTGCTGTGTTCAGTTTTGGGCCCCTCGCTACAAGAAGGACATCGAGGTGCTCGAGTGGGTCCAGAGAAGGGCGATGAAGCTGGTGAGGGGCCTGGAGAACAAGTCCTGTGAGGAGCGGCTGAGGGAGCTGGGCTTGTTCAGCCTGGAGAAGAGGAGGCTCAGGGGCGACCTTATCGCTCTCTATAGGTACCTCAAGGGAGGCTGTAGCGAGGTGGGGGTTGGCCTGTTCTCCCACGTGCCTGGTGACAGGACGAGGGGGAATGGGCTTAAGTTGCAACAGGGGAGTTTTAGGTTGGATCTTAGGAAGAACTTCTTTACTGAAAGGGCTGTTAGGCATTGGAACAGGCTGCCCAGGGAAGTGGTGGAGTCACCATCCCTGGAAGTCTTCAAAAGACGTTTAGATGTAGAGCTTAGGGATATGGTTTAGTGGGGACTGCTAGCGTTAGGTCAGAGGTTGGACTTGATGATCTTGAGGTCTCGTCCAACCTAGAAATTCTGTGATTCTGTGTGAAGTACTCCAGGCTGGTAATAAAGCCTTACTGCAGGAGGTCCTTCCCCGAGCCAGGTCAGCCTGCAGTCCCTCCCAATCAATAACTGTGTAGAAAATAAAGGTAACCTTGCCCGGCAGCCACTGGATTATGGTAATAAGGACACTTCATTCACCTCTTCTCTTGAAGCATATAAAAAACACACTGCATTTCCCGTTGAGCAGTGATAGCGGGTGGCAAATATTAACCATCAGGTGTAACTCCATAACAGGCCCTCTGGCACACCACACAGTCAGTCCCACTGAGCGCCCTTGTAATTCTACCCCAAGTCTCAGTGCTTTGCACCATGACCTTGAGCTATACAATAGCATCCCTGCAAAGAGCTCCTAAAATATGAGCAGAATACGCAGGGACAGCCTAACGCCCTGTGCCAGTGGCACACACTTCAGCGGGTCCAGAGTGAGCAGAGGCAGCTCGGTCTGTACCCTGCCCAAGGCCAGCGTGTCCCCACAAGCAGGGCAGGGAGGCACTTTGCACCTAGAAAGCAAATGTGTGGAGCCCTTTAGGCGAGCTGGGAGCAATTCTTAAAGAGAGTAAGTGGCTTCCCCTCCTTTGCAAGGGAGGGCTGTGTCTGGGCAGCGGGAGGGAGATGTGATCTAGGAAACCACAGCAATTTTACTTTCAAGTTGATGTCGTTTGTTGTCTCCAGTGGCTGGGGGTCACACTTTCCATCAGGATGTCTCTGAAGTGCCCCGACAGCCCCACAAGGACGGTGCTTTGTGCCTGAGAGCGCAGGTACCAAGCATGAGCCAGGCAAGCTGGTGCTCTATACAGACAGCCACCCCAGGAGCTTGCAGCAACACAAGGACTGAGCTGCAAGGAAGCAAGCGTGCCTTGTAAGCAAGCTCCTTTCGCTGGAGGAATGAGCGGTGCTGCTGCTCGTCTGACAGCAGCAGTCCCAGCAGCACGGTGGGACGGAAAGAAATTCAGTCTAAGCACTGTAGAGCCCCTGTCAGAGTGTTTTGTGGTCAAAGAAGGAACAAATTGCTGAAAGAGGGAGCAAAGTGGTTTCCAGAGCCACGCCTGCAGACTCTGCTCTCAGATTAGGACACTTAATCTCCTTTGAAATTCTCTTCGTGCCAGCAGCTGAAGAAGCGGAGGCTGGTGCACTCGCTCCTTGTGCAAAAGGCAGAGCCCCCCGAGGTTTCCCCAAGAAGGGCAGGAAAAAGCAGCCGGTGAGGTTGTGAATCAGAAGCTTTATTTGAGCAAGGTTTGAGAGACATGGGGTGGCGCGGAGGCGTGCTGAGCTCTCTTGGTCCATAGCTGCGGGGCCCGTTGGTGTGCTTGTAGGCCCGTGGCCGGGTAGGGACGGGATCCTTGTGTGCTTCCTGCTCCTTTGGTGGCTGCGGTTGTAGAACGCTGCCCCAGCCTTCAGGTCAGCGGCCGCGGAGGAAGAGGACAGTGGCAGACGTTGTTGTGCTCGGGGCTCTGTGGTGGGGTGCGAAAGGAAAATGATCCAAAAGAGCAGCCCCAGCCTGTTGCCAGGGTCAGCCCCTGGATCCCCGGGAAAGGCTCTGTGAGCCTGACAGCAAGGCTGTCCATCCTGGGTCTCCCTCATGGCCAAGAGTCAGCCGTGTTGGGCCAGGCCTTCCCGCAGGCAGTGAGACTGTGGTGAGGAAAGGGTTGGGGCGATCTTATCTGTCCTGGAGAGCGTTGGCAGCTCTTCTGTCTGAGTTCTCAATAGGAGAGTGACCAGGAGTGTGCCGTGGTGTGGTCTCATCGCTGTGTTTGTGGCTGAAAGAAAAGAAACACCAAACAGAGCAGCATCCCCTGTGACCACGGGCAGCCCCTGCCTGTGTGCCTGAGGGTCTCCAGCTACTCACTGAGGCTGTCTGTGTCCCGTCGTCCTGATGGAGAGGTCACTTCTGTCCTGGCCCGATTCTGTCACGTTCCTGCTTGCTGTGGACCATGGTGGGTGTGGGTTGGGGTGGTCTTACCTGTCCTGGCGAGCATTGGCAGCTCTTCCTTCCAGTTGAGTGGTCGAGGGCGGTGAGGCCAGGTTGTGCCGTAGTCTGGTCCCATCCCCAGACACACATCTTAGAGCGTGTGTGTTTCCAGCTGTAAGAGAGAAAGCCAAAGGGCAGCAGCCTTCCCCTGTGGCCAGGAGCAGCCCCTGCCTCCCAGCCTAAGACTCTCCCAGCCTCACAACAGTGCCTTCCATCCAGCTGCTCTATGTTGGCCAAGAATTACCCATGTTTTACCAACTCCACAGGTGCTGAGACCATGGTGGGGAATAGGTTGGGGGTAGCTTATCTGTCCTGTAGAGTGTTGACACATTTTCCAGCTGAGGTGTCAAGGGGAGAGAGGCCAGGAGTGTGCCATGGTCTGGTCCCATCGCTGTCTGTTTCTGGCTTTAAGAAGAGAAGGAACAACAGAGCAGCATCCCCCTGTGACCACGGGCAGCCCCTGCCTCTGTGCCCGAGCGTTTTGAGCATCTCACCACGTCTGTCTGTCTCCTGTCATCCTGATGGAGCGGTCCCTGGTGTCCCTGCTGGATTGTGTCACCTTCCGGCTTGCTGTTAGAGTCTGGTGGGTGTGGGTTGGGGTGATCTTACCTGTCCTGTCGAGCGTTGGCAGCTCTCCCTTCCAGCTGAGTTCTTAAGGAGAGAGAGACCAGGATTGTGTTGTAGTCTGGTCGCACTGCTGTGTGATTCCAGCTGAAAGAGAAGAAGCACCAAAGGGGGCAGCATCCCTCTGTGACCACGGGCAGCCCCTGCCTCTGTGCCCAAGAGTCTCTAGCGACTCACCAAGGCTGTCCATGCCCCATCATCCTGATGCAACGGTTGACTCCCGTCCTGGCCCGATTCTGTCACCTTCCTGCTTGCTGTTGGAGGCTGGTGGGTGTGGGTTGGGGCGATCTCACCTGTCCTGTAGGGCATGGAGAATTGTCTGGCCCAGTGCTGGCAAGGAGCGGCCAGGAGCATGCCACGGTTTAGTTGGGTCCGTGTGCTGTAGGGCGCTGAGAGCCATTTGAGGTGAGGGCCTGAAGAGAGAGGAGAGAGGAGCTGAGTTCCTCTGGTGGAGTTTGTGTCCAGAGCTGAGGCTGAAGCAGGAGCAGGCAGCTGAGCAGCCTCCCCGTCAGCACGGGCAGCCATGGCAGGGTTGCGTGGCCGCCGGGGCCAGCGTTCTGGGGCCAAGGCTGTCCCCGCCCCTTTGTGACATGGGGCACCCCCTGCCCACTGTGCCATGGGCGCTGCATCCCCATCCCCATCCCCACCCGCGGGGGGTGGCAGCAGGTGATGCGGAGCCCAGGCCCAGGCCGGGCGGTGGAAAAGGTGCCCAGGTGTTTGGGCAGGGCTGCGGGGCCGTGCCAGGCAGCTGTGCGAGCGTGCTGGGGTCTGGCTGGGGCTGTGCTGCCTGCCCTCTGAGGAACCTGCTTTGGCAGGGGGGTTGGACCCGATGATCTTTCCAGGTCCCTTCCAACCCCTACAGTTCTGGGATTAATTCTGTGATCCCCACAAGCAGGACAGGGAGGCACTTTGCACCTAGAAAGCAAATGTGTGGAGCCCTTTAGGAGAGCTGGGAGCAATTTGTAAAGAGGGCAAATGTTAACCTTACTCTTTTGTATTGGGAATGTTGTGCTCTCAAGAGCTGCTTTCATTCTGCACCTGTACAGCAAGAACCCAACATGTTGGGGCCCCAGCCTGGGCCAGGTTGCCTCAGTATCCCTGGTGAAGAGCAATCAGAAGATCATCTCTCTTTCAAGTGAAAAGGCCATAAAATATTCTTGCTGAGCAATTCTTACTGTCACAAAGACTTACAGTTTGTGTGTTTCTTTTAACCCTGTGTCATGGTTTAACCCGGCCGGCAGCTAAACACCACACAGCTGTTCGCTCACCCACCTCCCTCCCTCTCTGGGATGGGCAAGAGAAACGGGAAAGTGAAGCCTGTGAGTTGAGATGAAGACAGTTTATTAAGACAGGAAGATAATAATAACAATAATAACAATAACAACAACAATGATGATAATAGTACTACTACTACTACTACTGTGTACAAACAATAGTCTTCCTCCCTCTTGTCCTTCTCCTTTGTCCAACTTGGCTGTAGGTCAGAGACTGGTGCAGCATCCCCTGCAAGCTTTGTCTTTTAGACGTTCTTCAGCTTTCCCCATCACCTTAGTCTCCTGGCCAGATATCAGAGGCTTGCATAGTGTCCCATGCAACAGTCATAATAAATAGTCATACTAGTTAGCAGCTATTCTGACCCCCCCCCCCCCCCCCCCCCAGATATCAGAGACTTCAAGGAAAAGCCTACAAATACATTTCCCTTCAAGCTCTCTATTGACACAAATTGCTAAAACATTCCTTTGCAAGGTACAAGAACTATATACATTAAGCACTCTGTTTTTCTTAGACTTGTGGTTATACAAGGGTCTGTAGGACAGAAGGTCACATTCATCACACCATGCGGCCCTAGCATTGTTCCATATTGACACAAATCAGATGAACACGTTTCACACTACTGCCACTGTTGAAGACAGGGAAAAACTTCTGAACTCTCCCATAGGATTGTCTGAGGGCTCCTCAGAGAAGGTAGCGTTCCCAATCCCCTGTCCAGTCTCTTCTTCTTGCATCCCCCTGGGGTAAATGTACCTGCTGCTTCCCTACAGTGCCTGTACATCGGTGCATGGAGCATGGGAAATAAACAGGATGAGCTCAAGATCTGTGTTCAGTCACAGGGCTACGATCTCATTGCGATCACTGAGACGTGGTGGGACAGCTCACGTGACTGGAACGCAATCATGGAAGGCTACATCCTTTTTAGGAGAGACAGGCTGGGGAAGCAAGTGGGTGGGGTTGCCCTTTATGTGAGGGAGCAATTACAGCGTACCCAGCTGCAGCTGGGGGAGGGTGATGGACAGGTGGAGAGCTTGTGAGTAAAAAAAAAACAAACAAAAAGGGGTGGGCTGGTATGGGAGACACGGTGGTGGGGGACTATTACAGGTCTCCAGATCAGGAGGCAAAAGATGATAAGACTAGAAGAGAGCCAATATCACCCCTGTCTTCAAGAAGGGCAGGAAGAAAGATCTGGGAAATTAGAGGTAAGTCTGACCTCTGTCCCGGGAAAGGTGTTGAGGCAGCTTGTTCAGGATGCGATCTGCAAGAAGAAAGGGACCAGGACTGGGGACCAGGACTGGGGACCAGGAGGTACGTTGAGGCGCAGAATGAATTGAGGCACAGAATTGAGGCACAGAATAGAGGCGCAGAATAGAGGCGCTTCCAGACAAGACGTCTTCTGCGGAGGATGTTCTATGGTGCACAGCATATCCAAGCCACAGTTGGGATCTCAAGCTCTCATCTCCGTTTGACTGGCTCATAAAGTTGGCAGTATGCATACAGTTCTTAAACAATCCTTTCTGCACTCTTTAGCCCTAATGTCTAATCTGTGGTGGTTTGCAAAGGAGTTTCCGTGCTTGCAGGGATACGTTACATTAGTTTTGTGGCAATGCAATTTAGTTTTGGAAGTTGTCTTGCCCTTTTCTACATCTGTAGCCTCCTTCCTGCATCTGGAGGAGAAGCTGTGAAGCTTGATGTTACAAATCTCTTATGCAGAATATAAACCCCACTAAGTTAAGGTAGTTGTTCATCTTGGACGGGGTACGTTTGAATCCTAAACTCATCTTTAGGATAGAAGCAAGGTATTAAGCTCTTTCTCTTAATAGGAATGTGAGTCTTTCTGCCTGGAGCACAATTCAACAGAGCAGTCAACCATTTCTTTAGCTTTGAAGATGCTGAAATGGACCCTGGGTTAAAAAGAACTGGTTCCCAGCCTGCCTTGAAAGGTAGTTGTTTAGTGCTAAAATGTGAGTTTCCTTTCTGGTACGTGAACATCCTAGCCTTAAGATTTTCAGTACTCAGTCGCGGTCCCCAGACTCTCGTGTTTTGAGAGGGATTGTATTCCCCTTACCTAATGTGGGAATCCCGTTTTTGTGCCTCAAGGGTCAATGGTGTAAGGCACTTAGAAATCATTGCGCATTGTGGTTGTTGTCAATTGCCACGGAAATTAAGGCCATGCAAGTACCTTCTACTCCTTCTTCTTCCCTTTCATTTGTTGTCCGGTTACTACTCAATATTACACATTTGGTGAGATGTCCTAAAAAAAGCATTACGTCCTAATGTTAACAACTCTTGTTTTTTCTTTCTCTAGGTCTGCCAGTAGCTGACAAGGTAGAAAGATGACCTCTTCTCTTTCATTCTTGTGAAGTTAGAGGCAGTGCCCATTTAAACTGTGGCTGAGGCTCTGCGATGGTGCAAGTCTTACTCCTTCAAATTCAGTGATGCTGCCAGAGTTTTCAGTAATGAACTTTGAAGGATTCAACCACTCTAAAGCTTTTGGACAGTGGCAATTATCTGAAAACATTCCTACAGGTTTATCTTCTTTGTCTATGTTTGTTTGCTCTCTCCATCTCATTCAAAGCAGTCAGGACTGGTTTGCTCCCCCCTTCTCTGGAAATTTGCACTAGGAACCATTGTTAGAATCAGAATCCTGATCTGAGAGCACGATGAAAAATGTTGCACTCCAACTTGGACATTGGAGAGGAAAATGTTCATGTATACGTCAGTATGGTACTCAAACAGCTGCTTACACCTTTTAACTTTTAAACCTGAGAAGCAACAGGTAGTTTCTACGTTGCCCTCGGGGATAGTGTACTCTTCTGTACTTTGCTTCTATACAAACAGCTCAAAATTTTAAAATCATGTTGTCGCTCATACCACCAAACAACCTTGCACGGCATTACACATTCCCCCCCAGATAGATCTTGCCCTGAATGCGAGACCAGACAAGGAAATAATGCCGGCACGTAAAACTAACTCGTAAATACATCTCTTTTTGGCTTTTTTTGTTTTGTTTTGTTTTGATGCTTTGTGGGGCTTTGCTGTACTTCAGTGAGAAGAATGTCTTCTGGTGTGAACTGAAATTATACCTCTATGCCACAATGTCCCTCTATTTTTTTTTTTTTTGGTGGGGTGTGGGGTGGGGAAGGGAGAGGAGGGTGTTGATAATTCCTTGTGGACACCTGAAGGAGTTGCAAAATAATAAAATTTAGGTGAAGGAAAAGTTCCTTCTCTTAATTTTTGTTGTTGTTGTTTTTCTTTTCCATCTGGTCATAAAATGAAGGTCCCATTTTCTGGCTTTTGGCAGAGTGCAAGCGTGCTGAAACCGTTCACGTTACGTAGACTGTATTTGTCTGAAATGATAATATCATACCTATAGTCTGCTGCAGGCTCAAAAGCAGCCTATGCCTCCTGGACTGTTTTATGCCTTTGCTTTTGTTACTACGTCCCTGTAAATCTTCAACAGGGAAATGAAATTACCCTATACAGAAGAAACACCATCCAGAAGAAACTTCAGGTGCTAGGGCCTGAATTTTCACTGAAACCAAAGGCAGGTATCTTACTGACATGAAGAAAGGGGCTTTAATCTATCCTGGTTTGTTTACTAATGAAGGAGTGTGAAAGAGATGCATGTCCTTGTCTCTGAAGAGGAGGTGAAGGAACAGCTAGTGCAAGGAACACAAAATTCAGTTATGCCAAACTAACAGGTGGTTGCATCCCAGCTTGGAGACCGCAACACAGAATCACCTAGGTTGGAAGAGACCTCCAAGATCACGTAGTCCAACCTCTGATGTAACACTAACCAGTCCTCCACTAAGCCGTATCCCTAAGCTCCACACCTAAACATCTTTTAAAGACCTCCAGGGATGGTGACTCGACCACTCCCCTGGGCAGCCCGTTCCAATGCCTAATGACCCTTTCGGTGAAGAAGTTCTTCCTAACATCCAGCCTACACCTCCCCTGGTGCAACGTTAGCCCATTCCCCCTCGTCCTATCACCAGGACGATCTGTGAGAACAGACCAACCCCCACCTCGCTACAGCCTCCTTTAAGGTATCTGTAGAGTGCGATAAGGTCACCCCTGAGCCTCCTCTTCTCCAGACCGAACAATCCCAGCTCCCTCAGCCACTCCTCATAAGACTTGTTCTCCAGATCCCTCACCAGCTTTGTTGCCCTTCCCTGGACTCACTGGAGCCCCTCAATATCCTTCTTGTAGCGAGGGGCCCAGAACTGAACATAGTACTTGGGGTGTGGCCTCACCAGAGCCGAGTACAGGGGCACAATGGCTTCCTTAGTCCTGCTGGCCACGCCATTTCTTGTACAAGCCAGGATGCTGTTGGCCTTCTTGGCCACCTGAGCACACTGCTGGCTCATATTCAGTCGACTAGCCACCAGTACTCCCAGGTCCTTCTCTGCCAGGCAGCTTTCTAACCACTCAGATGGCTTTTCCAACCATCTTCAAACTTCCAGATCTAGAGGAACGCTTTGGCTGCAGCCTAAAAGCCACGTGCACGTAAGCTGCCGCAAGCCAGCCAACCTTCTTCCCATGACCTGCCAGGAAACAGCAATGTAGGCACGTAACGAAATTAAAGCCAAAACTTGCAGCCCAGTCCTTGACCTGAATAGTGAGTGAGGATCCGGAGCCTGGCATTTATGCGTGATAGCTTCTACGCAGCCAAAGTAAATACACCCTGGGTGCCCTGAGCTGGAGGACCACGATGGTGGGAATGATCAACTCCCAACTGACCCTGAACGTGTGCGGGATTTGCTGCTCCACCTGGATCTATACAAGTCCGTGGGACCGGGTGGGATTCATCCCAGGGTGCTTGAGGAGCTGGCTGATGCCATCGCGGGACCTCTCTCAATTATTTTTCAATGATCTTGTGAATCTGGAGAGGTCCCAGTGGACTGGAAGCTGGCAAATGTCATACCAATTTTCAAGAAGGGCAAGAAAATAGACCATGGCAACTACAGGCCTGTCAGTCGTCTCACATCAGCGCCTGGTAAAATTCTGGAGAAGATGATCCTTGAAGTTCTTGAAGTGCACCTGGGGGACAATGCAGTCATTGGTCCCAGCCAACATGGGTTCATGAGGGGTAGGTCCTGCCTAACAAATCTGAATTCCTTTTATGATAAGATCACCCATCTAGTTGATCAAGGGAAACCAGCTGACGTGATCTTTTTGGACTTGAGCAAAGCTTTTGACATGGTTTCCTGTGGGATCCTACTGGACAAAATGTCCAGCATACAACTTAACAAACACATCATACGGTGGGTGAGCAATTGGCTGACAGGCAGGGCTCAAGGGCTTGTGGTAAATGGGGCCACATCAGGCTGGCGCATGGTCACTAGTGGGGACCCTCAAGGCTCCATTTTAGGGCCGGTCCTCTTCAATGTTTTTATAAACGATTTAGATGTAGGACTAGAAGGTGTTTTGAGCAAATTTGCTGATGGCACCAAACTTGGAGGAGTTGTAGACTCAGATGAGGGTGGAAAGGCCTTGCAGAGAGATCTGGGCAGACTGGAGAGCTGGGCGATCACCAACCGCATGAAGATTAACAAGAGCAAGTGCTGGGTCCTGCACCTGGGACGGGGCAACCCTGGCTATACGTACCGACTGGGTGACGAGATGCTGGAGAGCAGCCCCGCAGAGAGGGATCCGGGGGCGGTGGTTGACAGCAAGTTGAACATGAGCCAGCAGTGTGCCCTGGCAGCCAGGAGGGCCAACCATATCCTGGGGTGCATCAAGCACGGCATTGCTGGTCGATCGAGGGAAGTGATTGTCCCGCTCTACTCTGCGCTGGTGCGGCCTCACTTCGAGTACTGCATGAAGTTCTGGGCACCACAGTACAAGAAAGACATTAAACTGCTGGAGAGTGTCGAGAGGAGGGCGACGAAGATGGTGAAGGGCCTAGAGGGGAAGCCGTATGAGGAGCGGCTGAGGTCACTGGGCCTGTTCAGCCTGGGGAAGGGGAGGCTGAGGGGGGACCTCATTGCAGCGTACAACTTCCTCACATGGGGGAGTGCAGAGGCAGGTGCTGACCTATTCTCTGTAATCACCAGTGATAGGACCCACGGGAACGGTGTTAAGCTGAGGCAGGGAAGGTTTAGGCTGGACATCAGCAAGAGGTTCTTCACTGAGAGGAGGGTGGTCGCACACCGGAACAGGCTCCCCAGGGAACTAGTCACTGCACCAAGCCTGTCTGAATTTAAGAAGCGATTGGACTGTGCACTTAGTCACGTGGTCTAAACTTTTGGGTAGACCTGTGCGGTGCCAGGAGTTGGACTTGATGATCCTTATGGGTCCCTTCCAGCTCAGGATATTCTATGATTCTATAAATGGTGTAGTCAGAGGTCATGGGGCTAGATTTAGAAAAGTCCTGCATAAAGAAGGGATCTCAGAGAAGAAAATGTAAATAACATTAATATCAAGAAAAGGAATTCTGATTGCTAAATTCTTTATCTGTCATGACTAGACAGATGAAAATCTACGATGGCAAGTTTGCCTTTAAGGTCATTTTCTTTTTTATTTATTTATTTATTTATATTTATTTTTTTAACAGGCTCTGTACTAATTTTGCTCACAGAATGACTAACAGAAATATGACCCTTGTGCACCTTTTGTAGTTAATTCATTAGGTCAACTGTAACCACTAAGCCCCTTGTCAGGTTATTTCTACTAGTGATAAGGAGCAATAGACCTTAAAACTTTGAAGCCAGGTAGATGAGCTTATTCCACAACGTCTCTTGGCTCCACCCTTGTTAAGTGAAACCTGCCAGGTGTGGGTCATTTGACCTTTGCTATATAGGAAGCCTGAGGACATGTGGGGGAATTGCCTCCCCAGGAGAGACTGAGGCTTGGGTAGCCTAGGGTGTTTTTCTCTCGTGGTGGATCAGGCTCAGTGTTCCCTACTAGGCTGCTTTTCCTTCATGTTTTCTACCCTCTCTGTGAAATAGTTTTAGAGACTCTATGAGCTAGTTACATTGGTGGTGCCTTCTTCAGTAAAACCCTGGTGGCGCTGTTTCACTGCGAAGCACTTTGGAAGTAACTCGAGTTCAGAAGACAGCAGGTAAGTGTTCCTGAGTTCTGTGGTTGTTACTGTTGGGGAGTTTGCGTACTTCCTTCACCTTGTCTGTTCTCTGTGAAATTACTTAGGTGGATTCTAAGCTCCCTTCCAAGCACTTTTTATGTTCATTTGTTTTGTGATAGCTCCAACAAAACAAGGATCCCCCCATGCTCTTAACTATTTTGGCCTTCAGATTAGAACTTTCTTAGTCAACTTTTTGCTCAGACAGTGAAGTGATAATTTCTAATAATGAACAACAACAATCAGTATTGATATCTTTTTCTAAGAATTTTCCTTTATTTGTTTGCTCATTTTGCTCCCTTGTTTTTTTTAACTTCTCCATGTGTTTAGATTTTGGTGTTGGGATTTAATGTGTAACAGAGTGCATGAAGACGTCACTCTTAATCTCTTGCTGTTATCCTTTTTGCTACCAAAGTGGCTGTGTGACCATGTGGCATCTTAATCATTTTCATGTGTTTACTGCAAATGCCAGAAGTGCAATTAAAAGGGAACTGTGACACTACATTGCTACTGCACTGTGGAAATCATTTACTTTGATCACATCAGTACTTGTGCACATACTTACTCTTCTGTCAAAACACCCTTGGTAATACTTCTGAGAACAGAGTCTTCCAAAGACCTCTTCCCCTCCTGTTATTATTATTATTCTGTGGGGTGCCATTTCCTGTCTTCTACTTGCGTTTTTGTTCTATTTGTCCTGGAAACAACTTTTTGTACAACTTTTTGTTTGTGGACAGTTTTGATGCTAAATTAGCAATTTTCTAATCCTCTGTACACACTGAAACACAAATTCAAGCAGCAGCTGAGAAAGGCTGGCTAATAAAACAGCTGAGCCTCTGCTTGGTGTTCTTCAAACCATAGTTTGTTGTGGATACATGAATTTATAAAAAAGTTTTTTCAAAAATATTTATATATTTCAAAAATACATAAATGCTGATACGCATGGCTCTCTTCATATTTTCTAAATTATTTGCTGTAACTTTAGTAGACTTTAAAGAGAACTTCTTGCTTTGACATTTTGAGTAAAAACACTTCTTTTTTTAAAACCATTTGTTTTGACTTAAATTATTTGCTCCAGATTTGGGAGATTAAAGATTACATTTGAAGTCACAATAAACTGGACATCTTGCGCTGATTGTTCCTGAAGAGGAAAATGTGTGTGAAATTAAATTTTTCAGGTTTTTTTCTACTGGATGTCTTATTCCTATGTTGAGAAAGAAATCCACACTTTGCCATAGTTTGTAGTTTATTGGAAAGTAAAATTAGTGTGTATGATAGCAAGCAGAGCAGATGCAAATGCTGTCCTTCTAAACATTGGTTTTGCTACTGAATGAGTTGCAGTCTCGGCTTCCATGCTCAGCGTAACTTCATGGGGAACAAAATCACCGGCAGCTGCCCCAAGTCGGGAAGTGGTGCTGTCACCTGCCTGTGGGATGGAGCAGGCGGGGGAGCTGGGGCAGGATGTAACTCCCAGCCTCCCTCTGCGGGTTCTGGCATTTGGAAAAGTAACATAGGTTGTTATTTGTCAAGTTATAGAACAACAGAAATCATTACTACTGCCACGACTGTACTTCTGGTGCAGATTTTTTTTCTGTAACAATCTTACTCTGGATTTCAGTTCTTGAAATTTATTTTCCTAGTCTCAGTATTCTGGTTACAGAAGGCTGCCAGTAGAGGCTTATGTATGCAGCCACATTGCATCTTTTCTTCCTTCTCATTTTTGTCAGGGCAACTCAAAGGGCCTGAAAAAAGGTTGGCAGACCCTTATTGGTCTTTTGTGGTGCCACCTAGGTACAAGTATAAAGGGCTGAATATTGGTTGTGTTTAGTATCAGAGAATCTTAATTCAAGCTCATACCATTGAAGATGTGCTTAGAGTCAGATGTGCAGCTTTTTCAAAAATGTTTAAGCTCCAGAATTGGATTGGGTTTTGGTACTGCTCTCAGTTGCAGGGATCCCCAGATGTACTGGTCCCCTGATGTGGTGGGTCTGTCCCTGCCCCTCTGGGAAACAGTGGGAAAATAGTAAGGGAATAGATCTGCAATAAGATCCTTCCACTGCAGTGTCAGGACTGTTCCCAGGTGTGTTTCAAATTAGATGAAAACTCCTGTGAGAGAAAGGAGCAAGTATCACCTTGGCAGGGGTGTGGTGGGAGAAAGTCACAGCAAGCAAGGCAGGGAGATCAAAGACAGGGAGAAGAAATGGGGCTCTGCTGGGGAAACTGTGGTTAGGAAGTGTCTGATGGAAAATCTGTCTGGGGTGGGAGGTTTGTACATGCAGGCTCTGTGAGATAATTGGTGACTGATTTTGAAGAATCAAACCCAAACAACAGAATTTTCTATCAGTTTAAGTAGTTCGGGCTCTCAGAAAATCATGGTTTTTTTCTTTCTTCTCTATTAATAGATAGATATTTCATGTAAGAGTTATTGATGTAGCAGTTATCCTATAGCAAACAACCAGGGAAGTTTGGGCTCTTTTTTTTTTTTTTTTGGCACAGGGAAAACTCAATGCATCAGTCCTATACCCCAGTGGAAATTACTCTCACCTTGTTTATTTCAAAATAAAATGAAAGTACTTAGGATTTATTTTGTTGGATCACAGATTACTTGTTAGGACCCTTCTCATTTTATTGTGAGATAAATAAAATGTGTAAAGACAAGTCTGAATATTTATACCACATATCTAATCTGCCATCTTACCTTTTCTAACTAATATGTAGTATTTATGGAGATGCTAAGCACTAGGTTAGATATTTCATAGAATCATAGAATATCCTGAGTTGGAAGGGACCCTTAAGGATCATCAAGTCCAACTCTTGACACCGCACAGGTCTACCCAAAAGTTCAGACCATGTGACTAAGTGCACAGTCCAATCTCTTCTTAAATTCAGACAGGCTCGGTGCAGTGACCACTTCCCTGGGGAGCCTGTTCCAGTGTGCAACCACCCTCTCTGTGAAGAACCCCCTCCTGACGTCCAGCCTAAATTTCCCCTGCCTCAGCTTAACCCCGTTCCCTCGGGTCCTGTCACTAGTGTTAATGGAGAAAAGGTCTCCTGCCTCTCGACACCCCCTTACGAGGAAGTTGTAGACTGTGATGAGGTCTCCCCTCAGCCTCCTCTTCTCCATGCTGAACAGGCCCAGTGACCTCAGCCGTTCCTCGTACGTCTTCCCCTCAAGGCCTTTCACCATCTTCATAGCCCTCCTCTGGACACTTTCCAACAGCTTCATGTCCTTTTTATACTGTGGTGCCCAGAACTGCACACAGTACTCGAGGTGAGGCCGCACCAGCGCAGAGTAGAGCGGGACAATCACCTCCTTTGACCTACTAGCGATGCCGTGCTTGATTCACCCCAGGACACGGTTGGCCCTCCTGGCTGCCAGGGCACACTGCTGGCTCATATTCAACTTGCTGTCTACCATGACCCCCAGATCCCTCTCTTCTAGGCTGCTCTCGAGCGTCTCATCACCCAGTCTGTACATGCAGCCAGGGTTTCCCTGTCCCAGGTGCAGGACCCGGCACTTGCTCTTATTGAACTTCATGCGGTTGGTGATCGCCCAGCTCTCCAACCTGTCCAGATCCCTCTGCAAGGCCTTTACGCCCTCATTTGAGTCCACAACTCCTCCAAGTTTGGTGTCATCAGCAAACTTGCTCAAAATACCCTCTATTCCTACATCCAGATCGTTTATAAAAATATTGAAAAGTACCGGCCCTAAAAAATGGAGCCTTGAGGGACCCCACTGGTGACCGCCCGCCAGCCTGACGCAGCCCCATTTACCATAACCCTTTGGGCCCTGCCCGTTAGCCAATTGCTCACCCATCGTATGATGTTTTTATTTAGCTGTATGGTGGACATTTTGTCCAGTAGGATCCTATGGGAAACCGTGTCAAAAGCCTTGCTGAAGTCCAAAAAAATCACATCAGCTGGTTTCCCTTGGTCCACCATACGGGTGATCTTATCATAAAAGGAAATCAGGTTAGTTAGGCAGGACCTACCCTTCACAAACCCATGCTGGCTGGGACCAATGACTGCTTTGTCCCCCAGGTGCGCCTCAATAAGTCCGAGAACCAACTTCTCCATGATTTTACCAGGCACTGACGTGAGACTGACAGGCCTGTAATTGCTAGGGTCTTCTTTCTGACCCTTCTTGAAAATTGGCACAACATTTGCCAGCTTCCAGTCTACCGGGACCTCTCCAAATTCCCAGGATCGTTGAAAAATAATTGAAAGAGGTTCCGCGATGACGTCCGCCAGCTCTTTCAGCACCCGGGGATGAATCCCATCCGGACCCATGGACTTGTAGGGATCCAGGTGGAGTAGCAAATCCCGCACATGTTCAGGGTCAGTTGGGAGTTTGTCATCCCCACCGTCCCGGCCCTCCAGCTCAGGGCACCCTGGGTCCCGAAGCCCATCATCGGCATTGAAGACAGAGGCAAAGAAGGCGTTAAGCGTCTCTGCTTTGCCTATGTCATCGTCTGTGAGGAGACCTTCCCTATCAAGGAGCGGCCCTATGTTTTCTTTAGTTCTCCTTTTTCCATTTACATATCTAAAAAAAACCCTTTTTATTTTCTCTCACAGACACAGCCAGCTTCAACTCTAGCTGTGCTTTGGCCACACGAACTTTCTCCCTACAAACATGAACAGCATCCCTGTATTCTTTCCATGATGCCTGGCCCTCCTTCCAGTAGCGAAACACTCTCTGTTTCCGCCTAATCTCCATTAGAACATTCCTGGTCAGCCACGCTGGCCTCCTGCCCCGCCTGCCTGACTTGCGATATTTTGGAATTGCCTGATCTTGTGCTTCTAGGAGGCATCGCTTAAAGAGTGACCAGCACTGGTGGACATCGAGGCCTTCAAGAGCAGTTTCCCAGGGGACCTTGCTGACTAGTTCCCTGAGCAGCCTGAAGTCTGCTTTCCCCATATCTAGGGATGAGGTTTTGGTGGCACTTTTCCTTCTGTCACCATAAATTTTGAACTCAACCACTTCATGGTCGCTATGACCGAGGCGGCCACCAATCACCACATCTCCCACCAGACCCTCTCTGTTTTCTAGCAACAGGTCTAGGAGGGCACCTTTCCTAGTTGGCTCCGTTAGCACCTGCACCAAGAAGTTACCATCTAGGTGCTTCATGAACCTCCTGGACCTGCTCATGTCAGCCGTGTGGCACTCCCAGTTAACGTCCGGCAAGTTGAAGTCCCCCATAAGGACAAGGGGAGTTAATCTCGAGGCCTCTCTTAGTTCTGTAAAGAATAATTTATCGGCGCTATCGTCCTGGCCAGGTGGTCTGTAATAGACTCCCACAACGACATCCCCTTTATTCGTTCGTCCCTTGATCCTTACCCAGAGGCTCTCAACTTTGCCATTGCCGACCTGAAGTTCCACACAGTCCAGCCCCTGCTTCACATACATCACCACCCCACCACCTCACCTACCCTGCCTGTCCCTCCTGAAGAGCCTGTAACCATCTATCGCAACACCCCAGTCACAGGACTCATCCCACCAGGTTTCGCTTATGCCGATGATGTCGTAGTTGCGGGACTGGGCCAGGACTTCTAGCTCATCTATTTTATTCCTCATACTGCGTGCGTTTGTGTAAAAGCATTTCAAGTGTGTCTCCTTACACTCAGCACCTTGTGGATCTGACCGAAGGACCTCACTGGCACACAGCCCCTCTGATTCTAGCGTACCATCCCTTAGGTCTTCACCGGTGTGCCTGGTTTTAGCCCCTTCCCCCTTCGACTCTAGTTTAAAGCCCTATCTATCAGCCCTGCCAACTCCTGACCAAAGATCCTTACCCCTCTCCGAGAGAGGCGCATCCCATCCGGTGCCATCAGGCCCGGTGTAGCGTAGACCTTCCCGTGATCAAAGAAACCGAAATTCTGCCGGTCACACCAGTCTCGAAGCCACGAGTTTATGTGAACAGCACGCCTTTCAGCTTCGATCCCCCCTATCGGAAGGACAGAGGCAAACACCACCTGCGCCCCTGATCCTCTAAGTAGTCGCCCCAAATCCCTAAAGTCTCTTTTGATCGCCTTCGGACTTCTCGTTGCTACTTCATCGCTACCAGCCTGAAAGACCAGTAGCGGGTAGTAGTCAGTGGGCCGTACCAGGCGCTTGACTTGCTTGGCAAAGTCTCTCACCTGAGCCCCAGGGAGGCAACAGACTTCTCTGCGGGTTGGGTCCGGTCGGCATATCGGTCCCTCTGTCCCTTTCAGGAGGGAGCCCCCCATAACAATAGCCCTTCTTTCTTTTTTGAAGGATGATGTGGCAATGCGACGTGTAGGTCGCATTGTCTTAGGCGCCCCCTCCAACTGGGACGGGTTTTTGTCTACTTTGTCATTTAGATTGTCTTGCTCTAGTCCTTCATATCGATTATTTAAGGGTAGATGAGAAGGTGAGGTGGGCAGAGAGAGGGCTCGCCTACCACCCCGAATAGGCACCTGCCTCCATTCCCCCCCTTGATCTAGGTCTCCTCCCGCTGCCTGGCAGGAAGAGGGAACCTCCGTCTTCTGCGTAACAGGAGACGCCTGTGCCGTGGCAGTCTCGTCAGCCTGCCTCAGAGAGGGTAGAGCGCACCTCCACCAGTCAATTTCCCTCTCTGATTCCCTGATGCTCCTGAGCCTGTTCACCTCCTCCCGGAGCTCCGCTACCTGGCTGAGCAGTTCTTCAACCTGGGCACACCTCCCACAGGCATACCCACCACTGCTGTCGGAGACCGACAGAAGGCTGGGGCACACTCTGCAGCCCAGGACCTGGATGGCTGCGTGTTTCCCCGAGCCCTCCGTCTGAGTAGCCACACTGGCGACCGTGGCTGGAGATGCCGCACGAGATGCGGAGGCCACGGTTTTGTGCCTGGTCGATACCATGGTCAGGTTCTACGCAAGCAGGTTACAAGCACCGAAGGGAGAGGCAGCTGCAACAGAGCGACGATGGGCCCCCCGCTCGCCCTGCCCGTGCGAACTGCCGCGCAAACTGCCACGCCCTTCTACGTGCCACGCCCTGTTTGCCCGTCCTGGTCGCTCGCGCTCCCTAGGGGCAACTTTTAAACAGCCTGGGAGGGGGCGCTGCTGGCTCCGCCCTCGCCTCGTCAGCCTCCCTCGCGAGGACAGCCGGGTCCCGGCGGCTCCCCCGAGTGGCCTCGATGCCGGACAAAAAGCCCTGCCCGCCTCAGTCCCCTGCTCCGCTGCAGAACACGTCTGCCCCGGAGCCGATCGCCTCAGCAAAAAAAAATATCTTCAATGATATAAAATAGATTTCAGTTTAATAAGACAGTGGGCTCCATACTGTGTTAAAAATGTTTTTCTCTACAACTGTTTTCAGCTTTCAGCCTGCTGTTCAGCAGGGGAGAGGGCTGCTCGGATAAGTCACCTTTTCAGTGTCCCGCTGAAGATGGCATTGCCAGCCAGGAGCATTTCCTAACTTTGCTTTTTCATATCTGTGCCCGTTCTCTACTTTGCTTTCCCTCACTTTGCATTTGCTGAGCTGTAATAAGCGGACTATCTACTTATATTTAAACTGACAGGTGGTGCCTGCCCCAGTGCTGATAAGGGTGACTGCACAAACTCTGCCTCCTTGCTGGGGGAGCTGCAGTAAAATGTCTGGCACTGTCTGGTGTGAGGTCACTTCTGGTGGATTTTATAATCTCTCTCCCCCACCCCTGCCAGGTGTGCCCTTATAAAGGTTAACCAATTTTTCTAGCATGCAAAATGCAAAGGATTTACGTTGGACAGCTTAAGGCCTGTCACATCTCCGGATTCATACCCTTTTCTGTGAGCTGCTTTAAACAAAATCTTGCCTTTAAACTGGGGAGAAATATTGCAATAGCAGCAAGTGCTCTATGGCATGCATAGGGCCAGAGCCATGATGATGAGATTTATTTGTTTTTTAACATTTACAAACAAGAGCAAGAAGACACCAAACCCAGTGACTGTCATCTGATCAGGTTTTGTCTCACGTTCAGCATCCACAGAGCCCCTTGCTGCCTGCCCGTGGCTTCGAGGGCAGACTGCATGAGAACTGCTCTGGTTCAGCTGCAAAAGACTGAAAGCAAAGAGAGTACTCCTGAGAGACGTGATGCATGTCTTACTTTCTTCCCGAAGCACTCACGTTTGGCAGCTGCCAAGGTAAAATACTGGACAATGTAGCCCTTAAGCTCCTGTATTTGACCAAGTCTCTTCAGCCTTCTAGATATTCTATTAGGCAAATTAAAGCTAGGGGCTAAGGGCCAAAAACACTACGTGCCTTATACTTTTGGGTTCAACAATGTCTTTAAGAATGTGAATAAGTCTTTGGATATTTACTAGCCACAAACATCCCTCAGCTCCTGCTGACCATGCTGCTCAGACAGCATAAAGCCTGCTTGCCATGGGAAGCCAGGCTCAGCAGGTAATTATTGCAAATAATTGGAGAAATCCATGGATTTTAGGAAGAAGGTTGCATTGCCTGTGAATCACCCAATGAAGGTGAAGAGCTATATTAAACTCATTCCTGTCTACAGCAAAGTACGGATGTGCGAAGCAACATTCATCACGGGGCAGGTAGAGGAGGCAGCCTGGCTCAGAGCAGGACAGTTCCCAGTGATGATGTGAATATCCACGAGCTGTCTGCAGCAATGTTGTGTGTGCACTTAGGGTGCATTTTTTTGTTGCCCATACAGCAGCACTTGTGCCCAAGTAGCAGTTCTGATGTTTGCAGAGAGCATCTGGTGGAAGCACATAATTGTGTGTATCTCACTGACTGAAAAGCAGACTGATAAATGCTAAACAGAAAAAATAACACTGGTATGAGTGTGTCTTATTATTCTCAAACTATCATGCTAGAAACAGGTAAAAGACATAAAAAAAAAAAAAAAACAAAAAACAAAAAACATGGGGATTTCTGATATCAGAAAACTGTTTTATGAATAGTATACTTTTTAAGAGTTAAAGGAAAGAAGTATTGCTACTGTAACAGGAATACTCTGTATTTTTTTGGTAAATCATAAAGCTATTAAAATGTACCAGGAATCACTGTTAGAAAGACCCTGTTTGCTTCTGCCTCATAGAACTAAATGCTATCAAAAGAAATCAACTATGATAAATTGATAAATAGAAAAGGTATCCATCCAATGCCACGTGTTACTGGACTTCAGGGCTCTGAATATAACTGACGCAGATCTCAGAAGAAAAAAAAAGCAGGAAAGGATCTAATCTAATCTGGGGTAGAATTTTAATAAGGACAATTAATAGGAACTGTGAAGTGATGAAGTGAACCATGATGGTGAAAGGAGGGTGAACTGTGAAATGATGCTCTTTTCAAATGGAGTCATTTTATTTTTCCTTTGGACTCAGAGAAGGAATGGGGTTTATCAGAGTTTGCTTTCCTACCTCAATTACTTACACAGTACAATATTCACAGGCAATCAGCGGAGAGAACTTTTCACAAGCAAACTCTGTGCAAGAACAATTTTAGCAAGCTCACTCTGTTTCTAGTACAGCCGCTAGCCAATCCTTAACTCCTGCAGAGACCAAGATTGCATTAACCCTGCAACTAGAGTTCATTGAACTGAACCTCGGCCCGGCTGGAGTTTTGTAGTGAGGATGAGGACGGGACAGCCTGGGGACCTCTGTTGCCATGCCATTTAAGCTAAGGGCTAGCGAGCTCTTTGATAGCACACCAGCGGCCAACAGAAGAGAGCTACCAAACAGACGGAGAGCTGGACAAGCTCTCGGAGCTGTGGCTTTCATGTTTGCTTTCCTGGAAGGCACAGTAAGAGCTTAGATGGCAGCAATACACAAACACTAGGCTTGGTGAAAAACCTTGGTACCTTCTCCCTGTATAAAAGCAGCCAAGAGTGTGCAAAGTAGCAAAAACTTGAGGGATGAATTTCTTCAAGTCTGAGTTCCTGCTGTTTAATGCTCCCTGATGTAGATTGAATAGTCTGTGCAATGCTAGTGTTCAGCTTTTGCTTTGCTACAAAAGCTCAGACATGCAAGAGTGTGAATTACCGTTTTGCTCTCTTTCTTCATCAGCTTTATTTCCACAGCGTGTATGAAAAATAATCAGCAAGTCAGGGAGAGGTATCCATGTTCAGTGTTTGGAGCTATCATATACAATGAACTACAGCACCTGAATTCTCTGAAGTCCCTCTCAAACCTCCAGGAAGATGAAGTAATTCAGATGTATGAGATTTACATGCCTGGGACTTTCAGCTGTGAGCTCCTTGGTGTTGGATCACATCCTGCAAACTACAGCGTGAAGTACTGAGACTGCTAAGTGCCTGATGAAAAATAATTGTGCACATCCACAGCGTCTTCGTGTAGCTTCTTATAACAATAAATAAAAGCATCCTCTTTGAGTGCACGGAGAGGAAAATCTGCTGCTGCCGCAGGGTTGAGACAGCCTGTGCAATGCTGCCCCACCTGCCTGGGTTGCGGGCGGGAGCAGCCTGGGGCAAACAAGTTCAAGGTGGCTTTACAGACCGGGTCACATTGCTTCTCTGTGTATAAAAAGTGCACGAAGCCTTGCTGTTGGGCAGAAATGCTCTCCTGGGCTGTGGGAGCATAGCCCTGTGCCTGCTGTTTACTGCCATGGGAGGGACACCTGCAGCCCACTGCTGGCTCCATGGTGGGGGAGAGTCCAGCTGAGAAATTTGGGGAGTGTCAGTGTGAGATGAGCCATGTCGAGAGCATCCTGTACCAGATCCTTAATGAAGAACATCAAAATGAGGATAAATGGCACCAGCAGTGTCATGGACCTCACCACTCCATAGCAAGAAGCCCTTGCTCTTGTGTGGATGAGAGGAGTTGGCTGAAAACGCCAGGAGCCACGTGCAGAAGAGGTTCTGGAGTGCTCCTGAAGATGTTAACTCTTGTTAGGAACTTGCCTTCTTTTTATCATGTGCTGTGAGAGGATCGGGCTGTCCTCATACTGCAGAAGTGGGCCCCTCTTTTTGTCCTGGGCCTGGCACAAGAAAGGGTGGGTTTTGACCTGCAAGAGGTGTCTGGCCCCAGTTTATTGAAAAAAATTCTCCTCAATCAATCTTCGACAGCTAGCAATGAACCGGGCAGCTCATCCCCGAGGACATCCTTAGCAGAAGTTCAGAAGATTAAGAATTTCTTGTGGAAATTCTGGGACCTGGACATAAGCACAAGAGAATACGCGTATCTCAAAGGAATTATTCTTTTCCATCCTGTAAGTTCTCCTGGAAATTACACAGCTGGTTAAGTGCCTAGGAGGACATTTGGCATTTTCATTTGTAATGGAAGGGAGGTTGCCCAGGTCAGCACCACAGAGGTGGGGACTCATTCAAAGCTGAGCTCTGAGTCCTCTAATGTAAATGGAAAGTCTTTTTGCCTCCAGCCCGCCCTGGCTTGGGTCCCTGCCTCCCTCCACAGCCATCCCTGCCGCTGGCTGTGCTTTCAGCAGCGTGCTGTACTTTTGGCTACACCAAAAGGATGCTTGAAGGCTTCAGTTGCTCCACGGTATTTCTTGCGGTGAACAGCTTATAGGCCGCTCAGAGGCTGTAGTGGCTTTGTATTTATTTCCAGTAGGGTTCGGATTCTGTTGCTTCATGTGTAATGTCAACCAGATGGCTTGTACTGTGTTGAGCGCCTGTGCTGCAGCAGCAAACCAGTGGAATTCGTTTCAGCACAAGTTGTTTTCTCAAATTTTCACAATAAAATCAGTCTGCTTTATCCAGTGTGATGAGAAGAGGATAAATCCCTCATCTGCAGAGGCTTACGCAGTTTAACGAGCAGACATTTTTATTATCTCTGTGGATAAAATGTAATTTTCACTTAATGAAGGAGAAAGCAGTGGCAGCAGCAGTGTTACACTCTGGATCTGTGCCTTCTGCCGACTGCTGATTCCCCGGAGGCCCAGCAGTCCTTCAGAGGACTGTCTGCAGAGACAGCCGAGAGCTTCAAGAAGAAGCCCTGGATCTCAGGTGGACGACTCTGGGCTGAAGCAGCTGCCGGGGGCTTTAACACAGCCCAAACTGCCCTTCTTCTACCTGCTTTGCTGCAAGTAGATTTGAACAGCTGTTCTTTCACAGTTACTTAATGTTTTTTGAACACTTTGCACCAGGCTCAGAAAATGTCTTCTGCATACATGCAGCACATTTTCAGCTGGCCTCTTAGTTTTGGCGTGATGTTTGTCCAAATCTTAATATTTTGCAGGCCTCGGTTCCAAGAGGATTTCAGGCAGTCGCGAGCAACGACAATGCTAAATCCTTTCTGGATCACAGGGTACCTCGTGTACTCCTGCTCTGTGTGGTTTATTTCCTGCTAGGATGACTGAAAGCAGACAGGTCAAAGGGAAAGGACCAGGCATGGAGCAGTGCAGAGCTGGGTTGTGAGTTAGAGTTCAACAAGGTGCCCAGAAATGTGGCTGGAGCAGCACAGCAAGGCTAGCGTTTGGGCAAGAAACACGAAAAACAAGCACAGCAGGGCTTTCTCTGTGCCTACGCAATCTCTTGGGGCACAGAGATTGTGGTTACTTTCATAAGAAATCCCTTTGGAGAGGTAGCAGGCAGCACGGGGGGTAGGCCCTCCTGAGACAGCACAATTTCCTCAGGATGATTAGGCAGCAGAAACACGAGGTTGCAAAGATAATCCCAGCCCGCCTTCTCTTTCAAGACAGGTAGCAATGACTCAGAGCCTTGGAGAGAGTGGCGAGGAACAATCCAGGAAAGAAGATATTGCCCTTCCTTAGCTCGGTAGCTTCAGAAAGGTCAGCGTGTGCTCAGGTGAAGGGCCCAGCTGCGAGGTCTTCTCTAGGATGCAGGGAAGAGGAAGGAGACATCAACAGCATGGCACAAGGTGGAAGTGCTCTTCTTGCTTCTGACAACTGTCTGAAAAGCAACTGCACTGTGAGGAGGTGGGACCTGTGAAAAATATTGCTGCTGTGTAACTCCATCGGGGCTGCAGGAGGACTTTTGTCATAAAAGATATGTTGCAGTGCAGCTGGGAACACACTTGACTGAGTATTATTACAAGAGATCTCAGAACAAGTTTCTCATTATCTGCAAGTTTAAAAAGTGTTTGATTACGTATAAAAGAAGTCCAAATGGGAAAACTGAGCAGATTTGAAGGGATATAGCAATTGGAATTTCATCCTGAATACACAAAATCCTGTCAACTTTCTTTCCATGAAAACTCCAGCACTTGTCACCCTCCTCACTGCTTGCAGCTAGTGGTACTCCTGGGGGACTTTTCCAAACCCTTTATTTCTGGGTAGCCTGCTTGCAGGCTTTGTGGAAGCTTCTTCTCCTCTGGCAGCAATGTCTAGGAAGAACAGAGTTGCTGAAAAAGGGCAGCCAGCTACAGATGGGGGGGGGGGGAAAACCAAAAACAAAACAAAAACAAAACAAAACAAAAAAAAACACAAAGCAGGTTTGTGCCCTACTGCAGGGCAGGAAGGCAGAACCTTCCACACTTAATTGAATGATCCTGCATGTCCCAGACTAAGTCATTGGGACCCTATCCCAGGCAGGTGTGGAGTCAGTCACTGTATGAGGTGCTATGTGGGCCTGGGGATAGGTCAAAACAAGAGGTGGGAGGCAGAAGTCAGCACTCAGGGATTCAAGGCTCAAGGCCACGACTCTATAAGGCAACAGGCACATTATTCACTGAATCCTAAGTCATTGAGTGTTTAAAGTTAAGCCTGTGCATCAGTACAATGCATAGACTGGGCCAAGGGGGCTCTCCAGTCTCCCTGTGCACTAATTTAAGTTGTTAAACATACTTACTGTAATTTACTCAAATGGTAAAATAATCAGTACGTGAAATTACTAAATTCAACGGTAGCATCAAATGTTATGCCCCTGTATAGAGACAGTATCTCTTTGTACTTGCTGTGTTTTAAAGATGTCATTGCCTGTGATGTAGCCTTGACCTAGCAAAGAAACCAGGTATGGTTGAAAGTGATGGATGATTCCTAAGCAGAAAGCACGTTCAAGATTTTATGCAGTCAGGAATCAGTGGGATACATAAAAATGGTTCAGGACTAAATGAAGCAGAAACATGGCTCAGAGATTTCCTCTTTCCCTCACCCCTTTAGAGTAAATACAGATGGAGAACAGAATACAAAGGTACCAGAAGAGCTGTTTTATCTGGCTCTGTGTGTATACTGAGTCCAGCAGTATCAAACACAGTTATGATGGTGCCTTCTAGCAAGTAAGCATGGGACACTGCGTGGTTTGGTGCTGGAGGTGGGTTGAAAGCACACTGAGGGCCACTGCAGAAAAGTCTTCAGAGATCGCAGGGATCTCTGAGCAACACTAGAGACCTTTCCCTCTTCAGAAATGGCTAAGGAAAGAGAGTACAAAACCAGGGAATATAATTCTCTCTCCTACTCCTGTGGGTCATGCTACATCTCACAGGAAGCCTTTGTGCTCTTTTTAGGCCGTGTATGAAGGCATCTGGGTAGCATGGAGAGCCACAAGGTCCCAGGTTAGTCTAGAGGCAACAACAGAATGAAGATTGGGTTGGGTAGATGAAAACCTATGACTCTGGACTGCCAGCCTGCCTGCTACTCCAAACCACCACCTCCACCTTGCTGATGTTGTCTACTCATTTTAGGTTAGAGCTGGAATATTTCTACCTATCCAGACTACAGTCTCAGAATAACTTGGTGGATAAATAGTGCTATAAAGCTTCTCAATCTGTTCCATGTCAAAGTTACCTCGTGTTGCCATTTCAAAGCTGAATTTAGTGCAAGGGAATGCTGGATTCCAGTGTGCTTACAATGCTGCACAATGTTTATCCAAATTATTGAACTACACATATATTCTTTTTCCAAAAGGTACATTTAGAAAGTTCTTGTTGTTTTCTAGAGAGAGTAGCACTATAAAGCCAGACAACAATGATGAAGGGTACAGAACTAAAATGTTTACTCAAGATTCATTGTTTTACTTTTTGTTTTGGCAGGACGTCATGTCCTAAAATGTCTCCCCTATGTACAAACACTGCAGCAGGAAGCTCAGCAAGCTTTGATGGAGTTTATATCAATGATGTTCAACAAAAACCTAAGCAGGTTTGCATGGATACTTCAGCTAATCACTTCTCTTCATGACATTGATACAGATGCTTCTTCAGGTCTATCCTATGAGAGGCCACCTTAAATGAAGTGCTTCTAGTGAACCTATGTATCAAGCCAGACTGGCTTTGAAAACAGGTGACCTCTGTGCTCTACAATACCTAATTTTGAAGGTATGAGAACATTTTGAATGTTAAACACATTTCAAACAAATCATTGATGCATTTTTGTAAGCCATATTTATTTTTTGTATGATGAAGTCATCTTGTAACATTTTAGAACTAAAAGCAGAGAAATATAAACATTTCGTGATTCTGTGTGTATTCAAAAATCTTTAGTCTAACTTATCCAAAGACTGTCTTTCCAAGCAAATTCTGCAGTTGTGCTAGGTCCAGCCATATTATTTCCAGTAAACATTTTTACAACTAGTTAACATATCCTATATGTTTTTGGCTTTCCAGAAGTTTTTGCTTTTAGGAAAAGCAGCAGCAGTAAACTGCATTCAATACATTACCCATCAAAGATGGATAGATACATAAAAGGCTGCACAATGGTAAAATCAGAATAAAACCTTCCTTCTCCTGGGATGTCACTCCCTGATCTCCCCCAGCCTACTTTTCTGTTTCACTGAAAACTCTAGTCATTGTCTGTCGTTACTTGTTGGAGCTTCCCCTTACTAACTCCTTTCCTGTAAGTTCTTTTTCTAAGTCTTGCACTGAACTGTGGGCATACATTATTCACATAGTCCTTCCCTGACTAAAAAAAATGAATCTTATGATTCATAAATCTGATGAGCAGACAAAAGCCATTGTTCAGAATTGCTTCCAGGATGGGACTAACAAAGACTGACAGCTACTGTATCATGCGATGAGCTGCAGAACTAATGTAGCCTGGTTTCCTACACATTTAAGACCTTTCCCGTTTAGCCCTCCCAGCACCCTTCTGTAATTACCATGGCTTTCCTCCAAACAGATGGCAGACATTGTTCCTTGGACAGCAGAAACGATGAAACATGGTTTTCTACAGATGTGTACAATCTGTTCCTCTGCACAGGCTCCACGTCTCCATCCCAAAGAGAGCTGCGGCATGCCCCACAGCATCTCCCTGTCTCCTATCTGGCTGGCTCGAGGAGAGGCAGCATGTGTTGGGGTTGGCATCAAGAAATGTGACTGGTCATCCATCAGGATAAAACCTGTCGAGATTATACTTCAGCTGCAGAAAGGGAAGCAATTTGTATCTTTCCTCTCCCATTTGTCTTCCAATGGATTTCATGAAACTTAGAGGAATTTGTTTCTCTCTGAGTTTTTCAGTAGAGTGTCAAATCAAGTTTTGCTTGGCAAGAGGGCTCAAGTTCACCAAATGACAGGCAGGTAGACAGACAGGAGGACAAACAGTATGATAGCTCAATCCATGCTTTCTTAGAAAGCTAAAATTATAAGAAAATCTCACAGATATATATATCCACAGTATCAACAAATATTTGCAGAGATGGATGCTCAAGGGACTAAAAGAAGACCAATCAAAAAGAGAAGATGAAACTAAAAGAAGAGCTTGCTACCTCACAGTTTTGACTATATACTGCACATTTTTTCCCCAGTTTGGTAACTGAAGGAAAAATTGTAAAATAAATGAAAAAAGCAAACCCCAACCAAGATAAACCAACTAAACCCATGGGTACTAGTGATAACAGAAGTGATAACATCTGGAGTAAACACAACTTGCCATCTTATGTTACTAGCTAACCAAACATTTTGGAAATTAAGATTTGGGGGCTGATGCTCTGTGTGAAACCTTCATTCTGGAAGTTTTCAGTAGTTTTTGTTACAATGGTTCAGCAGTACTTGCCACAGATCAAGTGGTAGGTGGTAACTGGGTATTCCATGGTTATCTGTTCATGCTAGCGAATGGAAACATTAGTTCCAGAGACTTGTTTTTTGCCTATTATTTTAAAAATGTTCATCCAAGCAATGTATCTCCAGAAACTGTATTGGTACTTTTGGTATCAATGATATCATATGGTAGTTGAAGTACCAGAAGAGTGACTCTCTCAAAAACCTCCCAGGTCCTGACAGCTTCTACCTTCTGGTTACCACAAATGGTCCATGTCCATGTGTGATTGCAGCACAGGGCAGGGCTGCACATCAGACAGTCTCTGCTTTAGCTTTACTTCTTGCCGAAATCAGCTTCAAGATCTTTGACTTTATCTTCAAGGTATGCCATGGCTTCAACTCAACTTGCACTGAATTGGAGGGCACGGTGCCAACAGCTTTCCATGGCTTGGCTCAGCTGGAAGGCGACACCGTGTTGGCTGACTGCTCGCTAGGCCTGGCTGGTCTCTGTGTACCCTGAGAGGAGCACCTCGTGCTCCACGGGAGCAGCCCTGGGTTTCAAGGTGGTGTGGATGATGATCCACCATGCCACAAAGGCTAGGCCTCAGCCACTGCGGGGACTCCCACAAGACCTGATGGACCTCACCTCATTCTGCTCTGAGTACAAGATTCAGTCCTTCAGCAGGTCTTTAACATAAAACACATCTTCTTTAGTACCTGCACAATTAAAAAACACAACTTTGAGCTAAAGTTCCATGTAACCAAACATTCCCGTGTCCATAGGCCTGAGAGCAGAGAGCATGAATGTTAACAATCATTTGATTGACATCCTGTTCAAAGGGGCTGAGATACCTTTGCCTTGCCGAGGACAGAGTAGGGACCTGCACATACTCTACTTAAACTGCTGCAGATGAAGGTGGAAGCTGTGAAGATGTGAAGGCAGGCAGGAACAGGAGGTAAAGGATCATGAGCAGAGGCTATGAGGAAAAGCAGGAGCTCTCTAAAAGAAGGGAAGGCACAGCACAAGGCTTTGGAAGTCAAGGGAAATAATGCACTAGAATGGAAGACAGAAATGGATAGATGGCAGTGGGAAGATAAAGGACAATCCCCCCACCATGAATCCCTCAAAAAAAGAGAAAAAGATGATGAGGAGAAAAAGGTTTGCCACCACTACCTTTAGCTTCTGGAATTGATACCAGAAGCAGAAGCACAGGTTATGTGGCCCTGTCATTCACCAGCAGCGTGTGCATCCATCCCCCTCTAGTGTCCAGGAGGTGACAATATTGCCACCCCTTGGTGTGTGAGCTGACAGCTAGAGATCTGCCAAATGAAGTACTTAGCATTGCTGATGAGCCAGGTGGAGCTTTTGCTCAGAGACACCTCTCCTCTTCCCGTTGCTGACTTTTTCAAAACATTGTATGACAATATTTTTAACTTGTTAGAAGAAACCCGCATTTGCAAAGTCAGGAATGAAAAAGTAAATTAAATTTGCTTGTGAAACCTTACTCCAGCCTCCTGAATATTATCATAAGCTCTTTTAATGACATGATTACAGCCTTGTATGGTTTCCCCTCCGGGCCGCCTGCCTTATTTGGGGCAAAGAGTGGCCTGTGTTGTGGGAATTAGTTTTGACTGTGCAACGGGGGAGCCTGCCGTCTGCTAAGCCTCAGCTGCTGTTGCAGAACCGACACTGCAGATCCTGGGTTACAATGGGTCTGCAGTGCCAAGCAAGGGTCTGACAGCTAAATGGCATGAATGACATCTTGCAGTGTGGGGGCAACCACGTGAGCTCAGGTGGCTTTATTCCAGTCACTTCAGCATGGTGAGTGTCCCAGCTTAGAGCTGCTACTGACAGTGCCATGTGGAAAGAAAGGTTTTTGTTTCTCACAGTGGCAAATAGGAGACCTAGAGGTGTGATTTGCAGAAGTCAGTGGGCTCTTACGGCTGCAAGAGTGGTCAAAACAAACTGGTTTCTTCCAGGTTTACTTACAAAATGCCACATAGCGTTGCAAGCACTGAGAAGTCAGTCCCCATGCAGCCAAAATGTGGGGAAGCTTTCAACAGCTCTCATCTTACCGCTTTTATTACTCCTTTGAAGGCAAATGTAATTGCACATTGCCCCCTTTTGTGACAGATCTATAAAGTTATTAATCAATGTCTGTGATGAAGTAGTGAATGCTACACCTGAGCACCTTAAAAAGTCCCACAGAAAGTGAATAATCTGTGGCATACTCCATAGTGCACAGTAAAGCAAAGCAGAGGCCTACATACTTCAGGGAAAGGATGAAAAGAGGATATACTAAAGAAGATGTTTTTAAGAAGTGCTGAGAGAGGCAGAAATAACATGCCAAATATTATATCCATCTTACAAATGAGTCCCTTGCACTCTCTCTTGAGCATGGAAAGAAAGAAAAGCATGCTCAGAGTGTGTTGTGCATCACCTGTCTGAGACAGCTGTCCTAGCTTAGGGTGAATCACACCCTGAAGTGCTTTACCTCTGCCTATTGATTCAGCTGTGGAGCCTACCTGACCATCAGGGCTTCACTGCTTAACTTTTAGATGGCAAAAAGTGAGATTAATCCCACTGTAATGATAAATGCAGAAGTGATCTGGATTTGGTTTGTATACACAATTAACTTTAAAGACTTTTATTGCTGGTGTGCTTGGCCCTGCGGTCCTGATCTTCTTTAAATAGTAGGTTTTAGGTTTATGTTTCCAGCTAAAGGTGTATTTGTAATAAAGAACAGATATCTGATATGGGCTTGGAAACAGAGATAACTCAGTGATTGTCTTCACCTGACCAGACAGGACTAAGAAGACACACTATTCTCTATGAAAAGTAATTTATTTTAAGTAATACCAGACTTCAAAGTCACATGGGGTATCTCACTCATATATCTTTATTCTTACCTCTCTCAATATTGTTACGTTTTTCTGTGAAATGCCTTCAGTACCTCTTTTGTAGGAATGAAAGTACTTCATTCAAAGACTAAAATTTCACTTTTGCTAGAAAGCAGTTATGAGTCATACTCAATCTCAGTCGTAAATATCATTTTATTTGCACCCAAGCCAGCTGTGGTAGGGTATGGCTATGTGACAGACGTGGTGCTGTACTTATTAATGTCACACAAGGAAGCATACACCACATATTTCCATCATAGATCTACTGATAAAATAGCCGAACTCGGAGAAAAAAATTGGACATGAGTTTCTATAATAATGGTATAGCATAAAGAAACCTCTACTCTTTTAATGACAAAAAGGATCTCACTGAAGACAGTGTTACTAATTGTACAGAAATCCTCACTCTCTTCCAGTGGGCCAGGACAGGCGAGGGTGAGGCAGTAGTTTGGTTTTGCTTGGGCTTGTTATCAGCTGTTGTCCCAGGTGAGGTTGTGATTTTGAAAGTACAAGTTGTCACCCTTCCTGCTCGCCCCTCTTCCACAAACATCCACACACATTGCCTGGGGCAGTAGCAGGAATGTTGCAAGATGCAGCACTCCTCATCTCATCTCAGATAAGAGCTTCTCCACTAAAGGGAGGCACGGTCACAGCTATCTGCTAGCAGGTAGTATTGGGGAGCCAAGAAAACACAAGGTTTCATATAGCATGGGAAAGGTCCCGCTTCAGTCACAGAGGAAATGGTGCGAGCCACGCACACTCACGCAAAGATAGATGTTTACTAGGAGGGCAGATCAGAAATTCAGTGTGGCTGAAACAGCAGCCAGGATGGCAGAAGGGGAATTTCCAGAAGAAAGTTTTTTCTTATGCAGTGAAGGACCTAACAATCTTTTCCCATTGGGATCTTCCTGGCAATTAGAAATAATCCATCACTTGCCGATACTATGCAAATATTTGCTTCCAAATATACAAATATCAGTCAACGCACTGCAACAGAACTTGATGTGGTAGAAGGCTGTGGTCACTGCAGGGATTGAACAGGGATTGAACTTTTGTGGAGGAGAAATGTAACTTCTGGGAGCACGATGTGAAGTATGATGACAGACAAGGAAGGGATGCTCTGCTGAGGAGGAACAATGGCATTATCTCATTGTACGACGTTGTCTAGGAACCAGCACAACTGAGAAAGCTCTCAGAGATTTAAGTCGTTTTTTACTGGCGATATGTCATACATGATGTTGGTGGATCAAACCAACAGAATATGCCACAGAGCTTCACACCTGCATGCAGAAGTGACCAGAGAGGTGTTGCACCTTGCTCCTGAGCATGAAGCTACGATAGTCTGGATTAGTGAACATTGCTACTGCACTTCTTGGATCTCCAGTCTCTTCACATCCAGCTTGTACAGTCTTTTTTGCTACATCCAGCTTGTACAGTCCCTGCACTCTCCATTTAAGTACTTTTCACACTCCTCTAAGGCACCAAACGTGAGCCCTGCACAGCCCTCCAAGGGCACAGCGGTGTGGATAGGTGTGGATTCCCTCACCCACACCCCATGTTAGGCAAAAGCAGACTGATTCAGATCTGAAAGTCATGCATTTGCACAGATTTAGCAGCTTGGGCACAGCCCTGGGCCACTCCAGCTACACAGATTCCAGAGGTGGGTGGCATCCAGTTGGCTTGGAAAGCGAGGCAAATACGCGTCTGTCTGCACCTGTCCTGGTCAATACATGAGAGTCAACAGCATCATTATTAGGAAAATAAGATTAGGGCGGGGATTAGGAAGGTCCTCCTACAATATCCAGTCCAGGTTTCTCTTATTGTGGATATCAATTTTATACACAATTACATCCTCAAATTTATCAAACTCCACAGGAAAATTTCTAGGAGCTATCTGCATGCACTGTTCCTAATGGAACAGCAGCCAGAGCCTTCTGATCTGATGGTTAGGAACTTTCCAGTTCTCAGATTTTCTGTTGTTTCCTTTACCTGGAGGTCATTTTGTTTCCTTTTCAATGTCATAGCCTTATGTAGAGCATCATTGCTCTGTCTTAGGCTCCACCTCTTAGCAGTCCTTTTTTTTTTTTTTGGTAATTTCATCCTTCTTCCTCCTTTTTCCTCTCTTCCCCTTCAGCTTCTTTTCCTAGATCCCAGCCTTATAGAAAGGACGAAAATCCTTAGACCTCTTCCTACAAACTGCTAGGCAACCACCCTTGCTGTTGTTTGTTTTGGGCAGGTACAGTATTGCTTGCAAGAGTAGTTTTTCCCTTGGTCTTGCCTGTAACAGTCTTTCACAAGAAGCTGAATGTACGCAGTCGCTAAGCAGTAGCTTTGATGGTACCCATGAAACCATCAGTAGGTCTTGTACCACCTCCTGGCACACCTGAAGGAAAACAACCCTAAGCATTCACCTACTGTAATGTAAATCAGCCCAGGATCTTGCAGATCTGGCAATACCCAACAAAACTGCTCCTCCCATTTTCTATCTCATCCTGCTTGTTGTCATCAGCTATCTTTTCAGCATGCTAAGAAAAAGCATATTAAAATAGGATACATTTTTCTTCCAGCTAATCTCATTTCTGGGTGATGCGAGAAGCTCAGCAGAGGAGACGAGGCAATATCATATAGATCAGGAGACTTCGTGGAACCATCACATGCCTGGGAAATACACTTTGGTCTCGCTGATCTCCTGATTTTGTTTTTGACTTCAACAGAAAACCTGCCTCTACTGTTGTGCCTGAGGTCCCCATGAGTCCCCAAAAGACTTTTTTTTTTTTTTTTCTCTTTCTATTGATTTGAATCATTTCAGGCCAAGGGTTCTCCTTCTACCTAACAGTGAAATATTATCCCTTCTTTGCATTCTGAAATATTTCTTTAAGTTGACGGGGGGCTCCTCAAAAGAAAGACCTGGAGGTTTCATTAAGATAGTACTGCAAAGTACATATTTATAGGTTATTGCCTGGACAGTTCAGGGAAAGCAAACAAATAATCAAGCAAAATGTTTGACATTGTCTGTTAAAGGAGATGAGGCAGAATAGCAGAAAGTAAAAATAAAAGTAATAATGCTGTGTTCTTTGCATCTGAAGCAGATAATTGGTCATGTTCTTGCCTTTATTGCACCCCCCTCAGAGAGCAGATGGAAGATACAAAATCATGCAAAGGTTGCTGCACTTTGGCCTCTTGGACACAGCTCAGGAGAAATCAAAAAAGTGTTTGTGACAACTCTTGCAAACAACTGTGACTTAAAAGGAGAACTCAGTGAGACTGAATTGTGCTCACGTTGTTACATTTCAAAATATGACAGTATCTCAGAACGTATTTATCCTCTCCTGGGGCAGGCTTTCACATCTGATTGTAAAACAATGAAAGGAGCAAAGGCACAACCTGAAGATCTTCAAGATTTGGATCCAGCTGAGTAAGCAGCTCTTGACATTTCTGATATGATTGTGAAGAGTATCATAAGGAAAACAGCCTTGTAAGAGATAAACAGTCTTCCTAGCTTCAGGCATGTGGTAACCCACTATGGATCGTGCAGATTGTAAAGACTGTCTGGAGATCCATGTATATGGCACTACTTATTCCACAGTTTTAAAAACATACGGCGTGATCAGCTTGATTTTTATGGTTGCTCCTCCTTTTCCACGCAGAGTCAATCCAAGTCAGGGGTCACAACGTGATGCTGACTCCAGGGGCCAGTCAAGTTATTATGATGTGCTCGCAGCTCGCACTGTACCTTGAACTGTGTGGCCTACCTGTTCTCCAGAGCCTGGATAACCCCACTGAACACAACCTCCCCAGAGAAATACATTTGCTTAGTTTCCTTGTTTTCATGAAGTCTTCCAAAGATGGTGATTTTTTGGCCTAGTGAATGGTCTAAAGGAAAAGCTGCATCTTTCCTGGGATACCCACAGTCTAGAGAATAGGGCGATCTACGGATTGACTCTAAGCCTAATCCTGTTGAGTACCAAGACTGCTGCCAGATGCTGAGGCTGACAGCATGCTGAATTAGGCTGAATCCTGTCTGACAGCTTTCTGAAATCTGTATCTGTGAGAGTTACTTGAGAAGCAAAGGACTGGTTGTTGAAGGTGACCCACTTCTCGTGCCGGTGGCCTGGTGACTGCGATGTGCACAGGCAGTATTTCTGTGCGAGGGGAAGCTGATTTTCTGCACTCCACATTCATACAATCTGTTGCCTGAGTCACCTCGGAGTATCAGCATTATTATTGGGCTTAGGGGTTTTAACTACTGAAGATTCCCGTTCAGATGCACAGTTTCCCACAGGACTGCCTGTGTCTGGCCTGGGCAGATGTGTAGTGCCTGAAACTCCTCTTGCCGAAATACTCAGGCACTAAGGTAAAAAATACTAAACGCAAATTGAAGCAGACACATTGTAGACTTCACAAACACTGAGATTACAGCTTGTGTGCTACCTGCCAGTTTTTGTAGGCAACTCTGGGGCTGAACTGAGGCAACAAAGAAGTCCTGGCTTCCCAACATGGTTGCCTGGGTCAAAAGAGACACGCGCAGGAGCCCTGTGCATTGCCAGCACACATTTTTCTGTGAATAAAGGGTTTTAGTCTGTACTGCCTCTTACTTAGTTGGGTTAAAACTGCATTGATCTTAATTCCTCTGCAGATCAGATGAGTCAATAGCACGTCAACAAAATGCCTCTCGTGTGCTTTTCCTCTTTTCCAGTGTAAGCTTAACAGGCAGGTACAGTAAACCACATCTGTATTGTATTTTCTGGAATTGTTGCTTCTTACTTTGGCAATCAATTTGAAATACGAGCATATGGAAAAACCTGCACTGGGACTTCTCAGTTAAGCACATGTGACAATCTGTGGCACCGTTCCTACCAAGAGCACAAGCAGGGAGTTTTAGGGAATAGAGATAAATCTCTCAGGGACTGCTCCTGCCAGGAGGTTAAATCTGCATCTTTGGGAAATGCTGACCACAGACTTCCATGATACCACTAATAGCAGAATTGGCCTCCTACAAATCAGGGAGCAAGTGAGATACTAAGCAGCAAAGCTCTGCTCAGTGATTCCTGCCACCTACCCTCTCACCCTTGAAACCTAAACTGGAAGCCACTCGGGATTCTCACACAGGGATTACAAAATCAGCAGCCATCTAGATTTAGAGAAACAGAAGCTGCTGGCAGTATGAATTCCCATCTTACATCCACCCATCTGTCTGTCAGCCTGGGTATCTAAACCCTATCACTCCAATCCTGCTCTATCTACGCTATGTAAAAATCCTTTATTTCTACCTGGACCCCCACAAAAGCCTATTCCTTTCAAACAGTTTAGAAACACGGCTCCCAAAAGTGAAATTAATTTTCTTGCCTCTCACTAATGGCTGCTGATGGAATTATCCTGGCCTAGGGGCTACCTCCAGCACTCAGATTTAGCCTGGCTAGGTGTAGAAGTGGAGATTGGAAGTAGAGATAAAGCTATGATGAGATACCACTTCTAGAGAACTCCCATTAGGATGAGCGCGCCTCGTTTTTTCTCACTTGACAAAAGGCACAGAAATTAACTATGAAACAGCCTTGATGAAAGCAGTGAGCCCTGTTTGTAAGCAATTTAATAATTAACTAGACGGAGCTCTTGACAGTTCACAGCAGGGAATAATTGTGATTCAAAAAGGGTGGAGAGAACGGTCTGACAGAACCGCATTTCAACATATGTATTAAATTTCATCAAGTAAAACTTTATTGTTCTCTGCCACATAATGGTGCTTGTGAAAAATTACAAATCAGTAGGACAACTCTCAAGTTGTGCCATTTCTAATAGACTTTAGTAAATTTATTTAAATATAAAGAAAGACCAAGGTTGTGGATAAAAATGTGAACTACTACAGTTCTTCAGGGAGGTCCAGGCTGCCTGGTATAGCCTAAATACTGTGTGTGAGTGAAGCTGTGCTTCTAAATTAAATGCCTGCACTGCCTGCGGGTTCATGGACAGAGGCCAGGGTGCTTGCTAAGGGAGATTCTGTTAATCTAACACAAGCTTAGGCAAAACAAAACTTAAGCAAAACATATTTTAGACATTGGAACAGGCTGCCCAGGGAAGAGGTGGAGTCACCATCCCTGGAAGTCTTCAAAAGACGTTTAGATGTAGAGCTTAGGGATATGGTTTAGTGGGGACTGTTAGCGTTAGGTCAGAGGTTGGACTCGATGATCTTGAGGTCTCTTCCAACCTAGAAATTCTGTGAAATATACCTACTTAAGCAAGCCTTTATTTAAAAGTTAAAAATAATTAATGTATTTATTCTGAATGAGGCGCAAAAATGTTGAACCAAACTTAGATTTAACCAGAACCATATGAATTGCACAAGTCAAAAAAGCATGTAGGAAGATATGGTAAATGGTAAAAATAAAATGGTAAAAATAAATGGCAAAATGGTAAAAATAAAAGTGCATCTAGAGGTTTTTGCTGGGATGAAGAAAATGGATTGAGTGCAAAGGGAAAGACTTAGTACCACAACTAACTTCCTGGCTGCATGCAGGTGACTGCATTGATGCAGACACCAGTGTGACACTGACTGCAAGAGTGAACCTGAATACTATCCAGCACCACAAACCTTTGTAAATTAACCTAGGAAAAAAAAATGCCTAGATTGTCATGTAACTGCAAAGCTGGTCAAGCAAGATGGGGTAGGTACAAAGAAAAGGCTGAACGTAGGAGAACTGAGAGCTCAGTATGGGATTTTGCTTTCATAAAGTCAGTAGAGCAGGTGTCCCTAGAGTATGATCTGTTGTTTTGGGTAGCTTTGATTCCTCACACTCCAAATACAGTTCTTTGCCATCTTCTCATGTTTGAGAGCAACAAAGTGTGGGCCTGGATTGTGCAATATAGCCTATCTGGCCATTGATACAATGAGTGGACAACCGATACCTAGAAATGGATGTCTTCACACTTAAAAGTCAAAAATTTTTAACTGTATGGCAGGAGTAAGACTTTTACTAGTTTGGTTGCTGACAGAGCACCAATTCTGTACGTTCAGTTTGCAGAAGTTACTATTAACAGTGCAAGGTCAGTCTGTGGCAAGGTGAACCAAACCTCAAGCACATATTTAAGCCTTGTGGAACGTGCTGCTCTGTACGCTGTTATCTCCAGTGCAGTATCTGCTGGTGGCAGACAGCAGTACAGGGGAAAACCGTAGGAAACTCATGTGATCCAAAGGTGACTTTTGACCACATGGCCATTATTTAAAGCCACCTAAACCGAATAAAACCCTATCTTCTGACAAAAGGGCTGTGGATTTTCTTTTCTATTTCATTTTGTAGCACACTTTCATCTTTACAAGTGATGAGATAGGGCTTACTATTAATTATTATTATTCAAATCAGAACCAACACTATTAGACAGAATGAAATAAGCAATTAGTCCTCTAATAAAAACAATAGCAGCAAAAATAAAGAATTATGTTTAAGACTTCTCTATAGAGGAGAAATGCTTCATAAAAGCAGGACATTTAAACAGACACGGGACCTGCACCATGCTCTAGGGAAATGATGACGGAGAAACAAGGCGGCTTTAGCTCAGTGAGTTCGTGCATAAGTTGATCTGTTGTACTTTTATTCTCCCCTTTTTAACTTCCACTGAACATGACCATACTATAAGCAAGCAGGTCACAAATATCAAAGAGGCATTCTAGCATGTTTTACATATGTTCAGTGCCTTCTACAAAGAAACCTGTATTTTATTTGAAGAACAGAAGCGACAACAATCCAGCATGCTCTCAGGTAAATTGTTCCTACTTTTAATTATCCTTGAGATAAAAACGTGCTCCTTATTTTTCATACAAGTTGGATTTTATGATTTTTTTTTTCCTGTACTAGAATTATGAAGTGTCAACTATTAGGAAAACTTTCCCTATACAGGTATTTCTAGATTGAGCTGCAGTAGCACAAAGAGCTAAATACATTCTGTGGTTTCAAAACAATTAAAACTGATTGAATTAAATGGGAGAGAGTGGAATTCTCTCCTCATGATTATGAACACCAAAATCTTTTATAAAAAATGTTGAATGATGTCTCTGCAGATAGTCCCTGCTTCTTCTAGCATTGTTTCACTTAGCATTAGGAATTACTCACATCAATTAAAAATGGAATTGTCTTTAACTCAGCTGTGACCATTCCGGTGAATTCTAAATTTCTAAAAAGCAACTGTGGTCTGTACAGGCCTAACAACAAAAACAGACAGGCCAAAATCTACAGTTGGTCCTTTCAAAGGTATATGTTAGAAAAGAGTTCCTGTTTTATGTCCCCAAGAGAGAGGACTCACTAACCAGCAAAATACCCTCTTTCTGTGAGTGAGGGACCAGGGTGAGGGGAGAAAACAGCTCCAAAGGACCAACAAATTACAGAAAAGGAATGATGAAGCTGATTATAATTAGGGTAGAAAGAAGAGAGAAAACAGCAAAGGATAAAACAGGAGTTATGCCAAGACACAGCATCAGCGAGACAAAACTGGTCATTATCACCTCCTAATGGAGGAGGTGGATCAGCTCATTGACTGTTGTGGTGGACAAGATGCTACAAAATTCTTTTGATGAACCACAAAGCAGTGAGGAAAACTGGCAGCAAGACTATAGCATGAGAGTCAGAATTTACAAGATAAAAACAGTGAAACTATACTCAAAGAAATGCGGGAGAAATCACCTGGATTTCATCTACATGACCTGCAGATGTAAGTAAGGCAAGTAAAACAATACACACAGGGAAATATAAGAAGCTCAGAAGGAGTCTGAGATTCAGCTACCAGCTATGTTCAAATCTGGGGAGATTTTGCAGTAGAATGATAGACACAGGGCCATATGCTCATGTCAGAGTCCAATACTTGCAATTAGTTCACAATTAGATCCATGTCAACCCTAAATATCACCATGGACTTCAAAGGCATTACATCTGGATAATGCTGGCATAAATGTGGGCATAATCTGGTCCATGTCAGTAGGGTCTGCAGTCCCCATCAGATCCTCATTAATTGCTTTATATAATTACCCAGAAATAATAGTAATGGCTGCCAAGGGTTTTTTAATGGCTGTCAACAACACGAAGGATGCACATAATGACTAATAGGCACAGATGGGGAAGGTAGCTGATTTCAGCTCTTATAATCCTTTGTATAGATTTAACAGAAGTGGCCCTAATTGAGTGAACGACTTCCAAATGAGAGAGCTCTCTTCAAAATGTAATTCAAGTTGCTGGAATAGATCAGAAACAATGTGGATATTATTATCACTCTATCAGAGCTGGAAAGCCATGAATGCTAGGACTCATCTCTACTAACATATCGGTCAGCCAGAGTACATTGGGATAAAACCCTTTGATTGCCCATTTCCATTTTCAGTACCAGTGCAGCTTCTCAAGTCTGTGTGTGGACTAACTACCTTTTGTACTCAAAAGGCAGTGATAATTCAGGTAGCAATCATCTCAGAGTGTTGTAATTCAGAGTCTCATCTCTGGACACTTTTTCCTCTTTCATCTAGGTCTGAACAGCAGGTAAACAGGTCTTACGTAGGTGAGTATTTCTTGTTTCCATCCTTCCATTGCAGACGACAGGCTTTCCTCTGGGCTGCAAAACCGTTCCTTTTTTTTTTCGAGATCCCTGTACTAACCAATGTAGGACACAGTCACTGAACTAAGGCAGCAGCAAGGAGTATCCTTTAGCTGTCTGTGGTGAAAACTGAGGCATCTCCTGAAATATTTGACCAAGGTTATTAATATGTTTTATAAATAATACATCATGAGAAACAGTCATTGTGCATATACCTAATAAACCCCATAGTTTATAGTCTGAATTTAGCAATTCACAGGTCTAGCGATTGATGTATTAATAATAGATGTTAGACTTACAAGTAAAGGGTTTTTCTGTACTGTTTGTTCTCCATTTGGAAGTTTTTGCAGTTTTAGGCACAACAATGTGTAAATACAGCTAAATCCCCCCTATTAGAATACATTGCTGAAAGAAACATAGGCAATTCTTTGAATAATAAACTGGGCTATTCATAATTTCCTATTCTATTATCAGCCATAGAAATAAATGGTTATATAACATTTGACACCTATTACGCTTTTCATGTATTAAACTTTCAGATATTTTTTTGCCTCTCCATGGAGTGAGAAGCAATTGCAACATCTGACGTTTACTCTGCTTTTATTGGATTTTTTTTTCTATTGTCTTTTAAAATTCTCATTTTCTTTAGATATTCATTGGTATTATGCCTTCATGGGATGTACTGGGATATGTTGGCGCTTGTTTGACCCCATGATCTCAAGGGCTTTGTCAACCGTCTCCAAGGATAAAGGGCATGTTAAAGAGCAAGCCACTGGGCTCCTCAACTAGGAATAAGATTTTGCCTTTCATCTTGCATAAACCCCAGCAATTAAGAAATTCAGGATAAACAGAAATATTTTTTCACATGGCCCCTAGTGCAACAAAGGTCTTTACAAATGGTGCAGAGGTCATTACCAAGGATAGTCAGCAATGGGTTGGCAGTGAGCTGGAAAAAGCCACTATCTAAAGCCAAGTGACATACATGTCATAGCAGGTGTTAAACCTCACCCTGAGTGGGAACCAGGGCAGTTGCTTTGTTAAGGAAAAATCAGGAAGATGCTTTACAACAGATGGCAAGAAAAATATATGTGTAGGAAAGACCAAAGATAAATTAACTTCAATTGGTAAATAAATTATCTTGAATACTGTGTTCAGCTTAGGGCCTACAAGAAGGACATCGAGGTGCTGGAATGTGTCCAGAGCAGGGCTGTGAAGCTGGTGAGGGGCCTGGAGCACAAGTCCTGTGAGGAGCGGCTGAGGGAGGTGGGGGTGTTTGGTCTGGGGAAGAGGAGGCTCAGGGGAGACCTCATGGATCTCTACAGCTGCCTGAAAGGAAGGGGTGGGGAGCTGGGGGTTGGCCTCTTCTGGCAGATAACTAGTGCTAGGACTGGAGAGAATGGCCTCGAGTTGTACCAGGGGAGGTTCAGGTTGGCAATGAGGAGATATTTCTTCTCAGAAAGAACAGTCAGGCACTGGGACGGGTTGCCCAGGGAGGTGGTGGAGTCACCATCCCTTGGGGGTGTTCAAGGAAAGGTTGGACGTGGTGCTTGGGGACATGGGTTAGTGGGTGACATTGGTGGTAGGGGGATGGTTGGACCAGATGATCTTGGAGGCGTTTTCCAAGCTGTGATTCTGCAATTCGGTATGTATATTAATTACATATATATTTAGCACTTGGAATTTATATATATGTATATATATATTGGAACGTGTGTATATGTAGCACAGGGTATTCCCCAAGGGGCTCTGGAAAAGGCAGCTCTGGGACACGATGAGGAATTAACCCCAATTAAGACGGGCTGAGGCAGCACCTGCCCCACAGCCAGCAGCTGCTCTCCCCCTTTACTCCCCTTACCCTCACGGGCCACCCCCCGGGCTGTGCCCGGACCCCCTTCCACCCCCGGCAGCAAGATGGCGGCCGGGAACCGCCCCCACGGCGGGCACCGCCCCCGCCCCGCCCCCTCCCGTCAGACCTCCCGCGCACGCCACTCCCCCCTCCCCACCCACCGCACGGCGGGCTCTGATTGGCCCTCCCCCACACTCCGCTGTCCAATCGGGACGCCCGCCGGGGTCCCCGCCTCTTTAGAACGCGCAGCGCCGGTGGCGGCACCCCCCCCCCCAACCCCTCCCGGTAGCGGCGGCGGCGGCGGCGATGGCGGCGGCGGGGCTGGCGCGGGCGCTGCGCGGGGCCGGGGCGGTGGCGGGGCCGCGGGTTCGAGGCCCGCCCTGGAGCCGCCCGCTGCCGGCCGCGCCCCGCCGGCCCGCCGCGCACTTCGCCTTCCAGCCCGACCCGGCGCCCAGCGCCTACGGTGAGAGCGGGGCCGGGCCCGGGTCCTCCCCGCGGGCAGGGCTCCGCAGCTGGGCCGGCCCCGGGGGGAGGAGGCTGAGGGGAGGCCTCATGGCGGCCTGCGGCTCCCTCAGGAGGGGAGCGGAGGGGCAGGCGCTGAGCTCTGCTCTCTGGGGACAGCGACAGGACCCGAGGGGACGGCATGGAGCTGGGACAGGGGAGGGTCAGGATGGGGGTTAGGGAAAGGGTCTGCACCCAGAGGGGGGTTGGGCACTGGGACAGGCTCCCCAGGGCAGTGGGCACAGCACTGAGCCTGCCAGAGTTCAAGAAGCGCTTGGGCAATGCCCTCAGCCATGTGGTCTGATTTTGGGGTGGTCCTGTGTGACTCAGTGGTCCTTGCGGGCCCCTTCCTCGCTGTTACCACTCAGCAAATGTTTCCAGGGAAGCTCTCAGCTGTGCCTCGTTAGCAGGCACAGCCGTGCCAGATGTCGCAGTGCTGCCTGCACGCTGCCAGCTTCTGCTGAAGCCCTTGTGGGGCAGGCCTGGTGCCGGTGCTGTTTGCGGAGAGAAAACATGCTCTGAAATCCCGTGACCAACACTGAAAATGAAATAAAGCAATGCCAATACTGGTCTGGACATCAGTGCTTCTCCAGCTCCACCGTGCACAGTTACTGTCTCCTTCTCCCCCAAGGGCTGATCCAGAAGCCTTTGTTGTAAACAAGATCAGCAGGTCACAGCAGTCAGTGCCAGCAGGTGCTGACAGTGGTTGGACTAACCAGCATTTACTTGCATCAAATGCTGGAGTGATTGTGCCTTGGTAAGAGGATAACCTCAATGCTTGTGTGGGTGATGGGGACAAGAGACAAACAATTGCTGTTCACAGCTCTCCCTCTGCTGAATTTGTGAATGGTGATCGCTTGTAGCTATCTCATAATTTGAATGGTTCCCATAATTTTACAGTTTCCACCTCTTAAAGGGCCGTGTGTAACAAGTGAAGCTATCAAACATAGGAAGGCAGCTCCCCAGCTCCACTGTGCCGTGACCCAGCTCTTAAACAAAAAAATCTAATGTTACTTAAATTAAAAGCAGGGGAAACTGAATGATGACCATGAGATACTGTACCTGTTGGAAACAGACCGTTTCTACTTTGTGATTTCTTACTCCTGGTTTTACATTTCTTTGGGGTTTTTACTCTCTCCTCACCTTAAACCTCCCTGTAGGCAATCCTCTCCTGGGCTGTGGCTTGTAATCATGAGGTGGACAGAGGTTTTGTGAGCGAAACAGCTACCAAACATCAGCCAGGGAATTCCTTCTTCACTCAGTTTCTGATAAGGCATCATTTTATCTTATTTTATTGGAGAAACTGAGTTGGTCACAGTAGCAGGGACTGGGCTATCGCTTTGATCTTTGTTTTCAGGCCCTTTCTTTTCTTGCAACATTGCAGTGAAGAAGGAGATGTGCAGTAGATCTCAATACAGTGGACAAGTGCTTTCCTTTCACCCTTATATATAGCTGTATAGCTGTTTAGCATCCAGTTTTCCTCCTTACGTGGAGTTTGACCTGACGCTTTCTAGCTGCAGGCCAGAGAGAGGCAGGAGGTGTAGAAAAGTTATGATAGTAATAGGTATCTGTAAATAGTAAAGGCTGGAGCTTAAAAACAAATACATCTAAGTGATAAAGAAAGTTCAATCAGCGCTGATGAACCTCAGGAGAAAGTATGCCTATCCTCAAAACAATAATGCCTATGTTGTTTTTTTCCCTTTTGAAAAATCATTGTATTAATATTTCTTTGTAGTGCTTAGCCTGGAGGAGAGGAGGCTCAGGGGAGACCTCATTGCTCTCTACAGCTACCTGGAAGGATGGTGTGGGGAGCTGGGGGTCGGCGTCTTCTCACAGATAACCAGTGACAGGACTAGAGGGAATGGCCTCAAGTTGTGCTGGGGAGGTTCAGGTTGGAAATGAGGAGACATTTTTTCTTAGAAAGAGCAGTCAGGCACTGGGACAGGTTGCCCAGGGAGGTGGTGGAGTCGCCATCCCTGGTGGTGTTCAAGCAGAGGTTGGACGTGGTGCTTGGGGACAGCGTTTAGTGGGTGATATTGGTGGTAGGAGGGTGGTTGGACCCAATGATCTTGGAGGTCTCTTCCAACCTTTATGATTCTGTGTTTGAATAAGCATTGCAAAGCTGCATCTGCAGCTATGAACATAGTGTTTGAAAAAAGGCTGAGTAGAATTTTAGTTCTTGGGATTGCAAAGTATGCTGTGCTCAATCCCATCTACCCCATAATTTAAGTTTACTCAGCCAGTGAGTCTTTGAGGTTCTCCTCACAGGGATCTTGTTTGTGACTCTTGACTAAATTTTTAGTAAAGTTTCGTACCAGTGTCTTCTAACACATTTTGTGCTTTGAACCACTTAAATATCTAAATAATTCCTTTTACACAGGGGAAACGCAGAAGATGAACCTCTTCCAGTCCATAACAAGTGCCTTGGATAACGCTTTAGCCAAAGATCCGACTGCAGGTATGGTGTACTTGTTAGTGTGTTTTGCTTCGTATAGATGGCATTTTGTTTTGCCTGTTTGTCCAAAATTCCTTTCCAGCTTTACTGATCTTGGTTCATCATTGCACATAAGCAATGTAATATTTTCCAGCCTTTGACAGTCTGGGTAACCTATAACTTTAAAGAAGGTAGCTCATTGTGGCCTGATTAAAAAAGGTTATTCTAAACCCCTCATCTTTTTATTTTTTTATGCAAAACTATTTACTCTTGATTCTTAGAGATAACAGGAGGTCTGTTGCTTCTGTTGTCATCAACAAAGGTGTGATTATAGCCAGATATTTAAAAGAGTTTTTTAATGCCACAAACCCAGCTGCAAAAGCAGTATGATCTTGTTCTGTGAGTTTGTTTTTCTCCTCTAGTGCATTAGTAACACTTTTTGGCACTGCTTATCCACTGTTCGCTTTGAAGTCTGACTAATTGTCTAATCTGTTAGGACAAATCCCATCTTTTGTATCCAGTCTGTGCCTGTATACGTTCCTTCTCAGTTTAGAGCTGTATTCTATACGTCAGCTTTATTTAATTGGACTTAGACAACTGTAGGGGAACTACAGTAGGGGTGCCAGGAACACATTTTAGTGCCATTTCTGTGGTATCAACTATATAAAAGTAGGTAGAATGTTACTCCAGCAGAAGCCTAAACTTCAGCCTTTTAGCTGCTTTAAGGCCCCAGTCTTGCTCCTCAGCATTGCAGGGCTGGATCTGTGTAAAGCCCTTTTGCCAGACCATACTGGAATTCTGCAGGCCAGATCTATGAGCTGTCAAGTATCATCCTACTTACTAAATTAATTAGTGCTTCTTGCAGTAGAAAGCATGTCCTTCATATGGTTCTAGTTGTATGGGAATTGAGCAACTCTTGTCTAAGTAGTGGAAATCCTCGTGCTCGTGTAATCTGTCCAGGAAAATATTTCAGTGGATGAAGAGAATGATAAGTCCATGGAAGTATGCTGATAGCTACATGAAATGGTATTTCTTTTTTTATTTTTTTTTAGTACCAGCTGGCTTGATTTGTATTTTGAAGAAAACTTCAGTATGACTTTTTTCAAAATTTGACATTTTTCAAAACACTATTTACTGAAATCTGTGGATGAAGAATGTGTGTGTTTGCCAGTTGAAGCGGATCACGTAACTTTGGACACTTTTTCGTGGTTGAGCGCTTCTTGGAATTGCTTATATTAATTTAGATGCTGTGATATTATAGAATATTTCAGAAAAATAAATAGATGGTTTAAATGAAACCATGGCTGAATCAATCACATTAATTCTGTTTTGAGACATAGCTGTCTTGCTTTACTAATTCCTCATTAGCCTTTGTTCTCTTCTTGTTACGGTTAGGCTGTGCATGAGGACATCTTAGACGTCAACATAAAATCTTGAAGTAAAATGAAGTGTTAGGTATTTCACATAAAAACCTTTGAAACACTTTGATTAAAAGTAAGATGCATTGGAGTCACGTTAACTTTCCTCCACTGTTCTTATTTTTCAGTAATATTTGGTGAAGATGTGGCCTTCGGTGGAGTCTTCAGGTGTACGGTTGGATTGAGAGACAAGTATGGTAAGCTAGCATTTAAATCTGACAATATTGTCATATTAACATCTCTTTCCTTTTCTACCCTGTATGGTTTACGGGATAAGTGATGAATATGTGGCGTAGAAGTCTTGTAAGTGGACTTTTGTTACTATTTGCCCTTGAAAATATGTTTTGAATGTATTATTGTTTATGTAAGCTTTCAAAGTTGCTGAACTGGCTGATGTAAATTAATTTGTTTTCCATTTCTTCAAATAATTTCATCAGTATAACTTCACATTTTTAAATATTCATCATTTTGGCACGATTTAATTACCATCATCAAATTAAAGCCTCTGAACAGCAATACACAGTGGTGTTTTTCAGTCCTGTCAGTCAAGAACCAGGAAGGGATTACCTGAAAATGGATTTTAAGGTTAACGGATTTTAATGGATTTTAAGTGTTAATTGATTTAACTCTTTGTTAAATATAGCATTGTCTAATATGCCTTGGAAATGCAGAAATACAACACAGTATAGAAACGTGTTCTATGCTTGTTCTTTATCCAGAATGCAGTTGGTTTACATATTTGGGAACCTGTGAGAAGGCATTCAGCCTTTGCCTCAAAGAAGTAACCTTTGTGTGTCCACTAAGTAGGGAAAAAAAGATTTGCAAAAGTATATGAAAATTCTTAGTGATAGTTAATTATCTCAGTTGTGATAATTAACTGAATTATGATAGTTAATTATCTCAGACCACAAACAGTTGAGGTGAATTCAGTGGAAGAAAAAAAGTAGTTACTTGCAAGAACTTTTTTGTTGTATAAAAGCTTATTTTCTAAACAAGTCTTAATTAAGAAACTTCTTAGAATAGAATAGTTCAGTTGGAAAGGATCTTCAGAGGTCATCTAGTCCAATTGAATTTTAAAAACTTGCAGGAATTTTCAATAATTGCTTGCATGATCTGTGATGTAAATTAATCCTTATATTGTGTTCATTTGGGAAGAACCTTCTTCTGTTTCTGGGGGACATTCTCCTACAGAAGAGCATCAGTGCTTCATAAGAAAGACATGGGAGGAAAAAAAAGTTATGCTTCTGTTACAATACATGTTCTGAAAAAAATTAAGTGTTGTGAGCCCAGTTCTTTTTGGATAGAGTTAGCCACCTAGTCCTCAGTCTGGAGGAATTTTCAAAGTACTGTTCTTCCCTTTGGTGTGGTTTCTAAGTACTCATTTCTCTACAAGAAGAACTGTTACTGCCCCTAAAAAGAACCGGTGTTCCACATAAGGCATGCGAGGTGATGCATAGTGATTTACAGGTCTTGGAATCTGGTTGTGGCTAGAGTAACCCGCTGGCTTTTAATATGGGAATTGTCTTCCCCCCGGGCTTTCAAACAGTTTGAAGGATGTTATAAAAATGTTAATGTTTGGCAGTATAGCTTCTTTGAGGCACAAAAATGACTAGCAGCAAGTGATTACATCTATTTTAGCTTTTTCATCTGCTGAAGATGAATTACTGCTATGTTGGAGATCACAAGAAAACAGCAGACTGAAAAAGGGAGAGGAGGAAGACTATTTTTGAGAAATTTTAGCGCCATAGCCATATTTTGTCTTCTTGTTTCTCTGCTTCATTTACTATGTAGATGTTTTCCATGTGTTCAGATGTGCCAGTGCTGTTCACAGGCTGTGACAGCCCCTGCCCCAGAGTGCAGGTGCGCTGTTGAAGTGGGTGCTGCTGAGGGAATGCAGAGAACCCTTTATAAAGGGTGTTACAATAGTCTCAGCGCAGCAGCAGCCTAGGTAGAGTCAAATTTGTTCTGTGGGTGTACAGCGAGGATTTGTAGTGAAATTTTTGTGAAAGACATTTGATACTTAGGGCATTTTTGAATGGAACTCCTTTAAAGCATGGGAGACAACATGAGAAATGGTAGAAGTATTTATATCAGCATTCAAAAAGGGCCAATGAAAGCTAATATTGGTGTTTGATCAGAAAGGGTGCTGCCCTCTTCAATATAGAAGAACTAAGCTTATGTTCCATGTGATTGTACAATAAAATGGGTGGGTATGTAAAGTGAATTGACAAGTTGAATCTGTCTCTTCAGATTCATTCAGACCATTGCCAAGATTGTATTTCCTAGAGGAAAAGTGTCTTTGCTAGAAGAGAGAAACTTTAAAAGCTTTTTAATATGTTTCTATCTTAAAAAAAAAGGTTTCTTTTACACATTATGAAAAGATCTTCTTAAGATCCCTTTCTGTCTTGCAGATTCTAAGATTTAGGTCTTGCTGAGAAATGAACTGAAGATGTCGATAGTGATTGAGACAGAAGGTAGTGGAGAAAGCATGACAGGAGAAATAAATCAGTTCTTTATAATTCTTCTGATGAGGTACCCCTAAGTACATGGTGGCAGTGTCTGAACTACAAATTTGGATAGAGAGAGAAGTCTGAAGATAAGAGGTGAACTTAAGAATTGTCCACGTAATGATAATACAACTTTTTGTGAGGCAGGTAAGATGGCACAAGAACTTTTGACTTTTTCTCTAATAATGAAATCCTCTGGAAAACAGGCAATGGCTGGAGAGGAAATGGCAAAGATGAACTACAGGACATACTGAAAATCTAGTTACAATGCTTAGGAGAGCCAGGAAGGACTGAAAGCACAAAAACTGAAGGAATCTAAAACTTCAGCAGGAGCGTGGCTCCCTGTCAGCTTTCTCTTGGAGATGAAGTAAGTTCCAGATGCAGTGCTTGTTTTATGCAGAAGCTAGTCTGAGTAAAACTAGGAGGAATTCCAGACAATTGATGAACAAGCAACCTCATGGATCTTGCCTGTACAATGCAGTTTTACATACTTCTGGCTTTTCTTTCCCCACCTACCTCCTGCATTTATCATCGGCATAATAATAGGAGACACAAGTGGCACAATATGAGGTTGTGTCTATATGTTGATATAAAATATGATGGAGGTAATGTTTTCTTTTTCAGAGTGCTTTTTGCATCTCTGTAGATAATCAAAATCACTAGGTGGCAGTCTATGACTATAAATACGTAGACTTTCATACAAATTAATAGTTCATTTTAAAACATATTATAGACATGAATGTCTAATTATCAGCTTATATTACAGTAGGGAGAATTTAGTGTATTAATACTCCGTTTTAGTACTATACAGGTGGTGCTTCCTATCCAGACTGTTACTCAAGTATCTCTGGATAGGTAAAGAAGAGGAAAACACTGCTTTTAGAATAAATCATCGTTAAATCTGAAACTTTTTTTTCCTCCAGAAAAGCCATTTAAGCTCTGCATGTAGTGTTAATACCAGCACAGCTAGAGGCCTGTGCTACCAAGCAAAAGAAGCGCAGCTCATTGACTTTGTAAGGAAGTAAATCCTAGTTTTTGATCCGATGACTTTTTAACATGCTAAAAATAATTTTGTTTGAAATGGTTTAATTGAGGAATCATATGCAAACAAGTCAGCGAGCAGAAGTTTCTTTTCTGCAATAGCTGTAACCTAGGATACTGTGTTTTTTCCCGTACCTCTTATGCCAACATCTGAAATACGCCGATTCCGGCTTTCTGGCATTGTTTGCAACTCATTATTCTTCTATGGATTTTTAGTATGTTTTTACATGAACTGAATGCTTAGAAGTCAGTTGCTGTGTAATCCTCCTTCCTGAAAATGAGTAGACATCTGATTTATTTATTTATTTATTAATGTGGAAAGTACATTTTGGAAAAGGGAAACGAAATAATCTTGTACAGTTTTTTTCTTTGGCCTTTCCCTTAGTTCTTGCATGCTGGATGGCATACTCTGATTTCTTTTTCCCTTCCCAATCACCTCCTGCCAGGTTTTTGATTGTCAGCATTTTGCAGAGGTTGCACACTCTAACCTGCAGAATAGCTTTATTGAAAAAGTAACAAATGTCTGCTGCTCCATACTCCTGCTGTTTGGGGTTGTTTCCTGTCTCTAGAGGAAAGATGTAAACTGTATGATTCATAGCTGGTTCCCTTTCCCACTGTATTTTTGTAGCGTCGGTAATGTGTGCAAACTTTTAAAATTGTTTCTTTAAAGGGATGTACATTTGTTCTTTTGAATAAAATGTTATCTGAACGAAATAGCTGTACATTTGTCTTTGAGTCTGCAGATGGATTTGAAATAATGATTCTTAGAGTGTAAATAGATGTGCCTGGTTGCTCTGTTTGAAGTGTGAAATAGAATTGCAGCATGTAAAGATCAGTATGTTAACTCTTTCCCTTGTTCATTCCACATTACAACAATACAGAACAGATCAAAAGTAAAGAAATGAGAGGAAAAAATGGAGAAAGTGGACAGAAGTAAAGACTGATAAGCAAGAATAGCAGAAATAGAGATTGAGAAGACATGCTACTCATAAGAACGCCAGAACAGTCTAAATGGAAACTCCAAAGAAAGGTCCACATAGCCTAATGTGGCTCAAAATGAAGATTTTTGGGAAGTTCATGTAACCAGACACAGTATAGTGTTGAAATGTAATTATTTCATTGATCTATTAGAGCATATAGGCTTGTTTTATAAATTACCCTTTTATGTTTTATTATACTGATGCATCTATAAGTGAAAATAAAGTTTGTAGATTTTTTTCATCCAAACCAGACTTAAAAAATAAAATATTGTGAAATGAATAGGAGAAAAGATTGTAAACAGTGATTTGTGTCTTTTCAATTTGTCCAGGGTATTTTCTTGCAAATTGGAAAATTGCAGAAGAAAAATAAAATCAAGCAAAGGAATAGTACTTGTATTGAATCCCATGGGCACAGGGGGAGTTGAATCAAAGATTTCCCCTGTGGAAAATTTCAGACACATCAAACAGCAAGTGACTTAACTGCATATGAAACCACAGTTATAGAAAGAAAATAACATCCTTATGTGAGGATGACCTAGCCACATCATTCGTAATCGGCTGGATGCTTTAAAAGTGATTTTATTTATCACTTCCATATTTGTTTTCCTCTACTTTCTGCCTGCCTTACAGAATTGGATCCCTGAAGGACAGGGTATGCTTTGGGACGATCTAAGTGCCAAGGCTGGTTTTAGCCTTCAGTGATGGAGATTCTGTGGCTTCCCTACACACACTGTCCCAGTGCAGGATTATTCTTACAGTTCAAAGCTTTTTCTTATTGGTAGATCTTCTCTGCATTCTGGTTGCTGCCACTGAATGATACGGACCATCCAAAACTGAATACCTTACTCTGCTTGGGTCTTACCGAGAAAAACAGGATTGCTTACAGCTTTCTGTTGATACATCTCGTGATAATGCTAGCTTGTCCTGCAGCACTGCTGTTTGTTTCCAGTGTCTGACCCACTGTAATCCCGGGATGTTATTCTGCAGATCTGGTGTCTAAGGTGTAAGCTTCTGGGTGAGTTTTCAGGGAACACTTCATTCTCAGTAAATGAATGGTTTGTTTATAGTCCAGCAAAATATTTCAGGAGGTTTTGTTTATCTGGCCCTGGAGATGGCTGTACCGCACCATGCCCAAGACATGCCAGCATTTCTAAAATTGTGGTAGTCATTCTTAGGAGAAAAGCTTTTACTTAGACACAAAATATTTTTATGAGCTTATGAGCTGCAAAAACACACTGAAGGCAAACTGTGTTTAAATGAAATACCTATGGGGAAAATCTGGATGAGAAGATAAAGCCGACCCCAGGTTCTTATGGTATTTGCTGAAGTTTCTTGGCTAAGGATAGAATATGCTTTAGAAATTGTTTAATGTCCTGACAGCTTTTAGAAGGTTCTTCCACTATTTCATGCTCCTGAAGCTGAGCAAATAGAGGTAGATATAAATTTATTTATTTTAAATTCTTGTAGTGTGCCTCCAAAATCCATAAAATGAAATGTTTTTATTGTGACTGATTTTTTTTTGTTAGTCATTTCAGGCAGTTGGTTATTGTGGAGACATCACAGCATGTTACTGCCCAGGGAGTGGAGATCTGTCAGTGGAGGTTCTGGGTCTGTGCTCATGGTGCCAGGCGTTGCATTGCATGGTCAGAAAGTAGCTGAAAACAGCAGGAATAGGCTGGTTATGGCAAGTAGCGTGGTGCATTAATGCCTCCTGCAAGCTGCTACTGGTTGGATATTCTTGTAGCTGGTGGGGAGGTGCTCTATTTTTTTTTTTCTGTGAGTTTCTTTTAATCAATAATCATGGGGCCTTCTGCATCCTGTAAGAACATAGCAATAAGCTGTTACAGTGAAGAGAAAAACTCAAGCTAAAGTAGCATGAGAAATGTGGTTGGGGGTTATTGTATAAAGAGATGGATATTGAATTTTTTTTTTTTTTATTTTTTTTTTGCCTCAGAAGCAGACTGCAAGGTTATTGAAGAAGCACTCTGCTACCTCTTTTATGTTAGTTCTTGTCCTTACTGACATAGTGCATGTGGCTGAATGAAGCAGTTGGGTATTTTTGATGTGTCAGACTTAAGCTGAGGGTGGAAAATTTTATTCAGAGTTAAAAATGACTGGTTGGTATACATAGATTGAGTAAAATCTAGGAAGTCTGGAGTTTGGTTATCCTTGTATCATTGTGGATAGATTTAAGCAGATAATTCTGCAGCTTTTTTTTTTTTTTTTTTTTTTTTTTTTTTGCCTGGTTCGTCCAGAGCAGTTTGGCAAATTTGGGATTTTGTTCTGATTTATAACAATGTCTTTGAACAGTAACATCTGGAGAACGTGTTCCAGACTCATTACACAATAGTACATTTTGTTCATTTTCATCTTAAATAGCCAATTCTTTTCTTAAGATTTACAACTAGGAAAAGAAAATATATTTGAGAATTTGGTACGGTGTAGTATGTACTTTTACACTGTATATCGATGGGATATTGATATAAAGAAATAAAGGTCAGAGCTGAATATTTTGTTTTTAGCTTTGCTTTTAATTTTTTAAATTGTTCTGATAGCGTTCAGATTGTGAAAACAATGAATGTTTTGTCAGAGACTCGCTAATTTTTATTGTGATTCGCTTTATATGTTGTAAATCCGAGGGAGAGATAAGGATATACTTTTTAATAAGAGCTCTGGGCTCAATATCAAGTTGTAAGAAAGCTATTCTAACACATTTTTAAGATATCTCAAGATACGTTTCTGGGCAAAAAGTACGCACTGCTGCTGAACTCCATCAAGATGGAATTTTCCACTTCATAGAATACTTGCACTGAAATGTTTAAAAATCATATTGGAGCAATACCGTGTCAAGGAGGATGAAACTTCACTCGTCAACAATGCAAGATGGATTTTATGGACGTAACTAGTATTTGCAGTCTGTATCGATACCAGCTCTTCCTGCATATTTTTTTGGCCATGTCTCAGGTGTCAGTCCTGATGCCTTTACTATTCCTTAAGTGGAGTTACGTGATTCTCGGTTTCCTTGGTTGGTCCTGTGATCAGTCCGACTTCTGTTTCATTTGTACTCATCACGTGGGACTGATTTACTGTTTTTTCTGCCTCTGTGGTTGGTGATGAGAGTGCGGTAATTATCACCGCTTCAGTTTAAGAAGGTGCTGCAGCCTTTATTACTGGGGGTGCAACACTTTGAGTTTTCTTTCATGTAATTTGTTAGAAGCATGGAAGGGTCAAACTGCTCAAGACCACTGCCTGTGAGTCCAGTCAAATGTCTAAGCACCTTTGTGACAGAAGCACTTTGAGGAGCAGGTTAAACTTAATTTAACTTGATTTGATCTCATCTTCTAGTGACTAGACTGACATAACACACTGCCAATTCATTATAGAAAATCTAGAAAAATCTTTCTGTTAATTTGTAGAAACATTGAATCCTTGTCTGGCAAGGATTTTTCACTCTCATATGGAAGCACCAGTTATAGATCAGTTCATTGATATTTCTCATGCACATGCTTTGCATTACCTGTGAGATAACCTGTTTTTCGTTACTGCAGATGACTGGTCATTCAGTACTCCTGATTACTATTTATCAGCATTAAATCTCTGCTGTTGGGTTGAGAACAGTTGCATCACAACCTAGGGTAGAGGCAACATGCTTTCAAACTTTCATAAAATATTTCTACGCTACTGATACTAATGAGTGTGGGAGAGGCTGCCTTGTATTTATTACAGTTTTGCTTCTTCCTTGGTTTGTCATCTAGATAGTTTACCCAGCTTGTTACAGCAGAGTTTTCATTACCATATTTTAATTCTTAGCTTTTTCCTATTGGATAACTTGTCATGTCAGGTAATGTTGCAGGTCCTCTGAAAATGCATGGGACTTCTCAAATAAAGCTGATACACAATAGGTTACACCTATATATAAATGTTTGGTAGATGTTGATTTTAGAGCTTATTTTTTGCAAGTGAGTATTCTGTCATCTGGTATAGCTTTGCAAGTCTCTCAAGTCAGTTATGCTTTTCTGCAAGCGTGCTTCTCACAGCAAAAATTTTTGGTGGGTGAGCAAGGATTGTTACTGCTGGTGGAGCAGACAAATGCCGCGGTGTGGTTAGGCACAGTGCTTTTTTCTTTAGGCTGGTATAACTTGGTGTATGAGCCAGACGAGCAGAATGTGGGATCAGGAATTGGCTACCTGCACAGTCATCAACAAACATCAGTTCTGATGAGTAAATCTGCTGCCTTGATGTGAGCTGCTGATAGAACATTTTTCGAACAGCGTGGAGCTGAATCAGTGCTATTTTATCAGCATCATGAAGTGCTTCCATCAGCAGGGCAGGTGCAGACATAAGTTTGGGCAGTCAGCATGTAGCCCTGCTTGGGGCCACTAATGAACCATAGAATAATAAGGGTTGGAAGGAAGAGTCCTTGAAGGTCATCTGCTCCAAACAGATAATCAAAGTAGAGTCAGTGTAGGTTGCTGCTGGTCTTGTTCAGGTGAGATTGGGATATGGCCCAGGAAGGAGCTTATATGATCACTCTGGGCAGCCTGTTCCAGCATTTGGCTACCATCAGAGTGATTTTCAGAGTGATTTTTTTTTTTTCCCCACATATATAATCATTTTCCCTTTTTGCATCTTTGTTTCACTTATCACTGTGTACCTGAAAAGAGTCCAATCTTGCCCCCCCTTCTGAAAAGCTTGGCTGCTTTTCTATTATGGAAGGATTAAGTGGCATATAAATTTGCTGGCCATTTGAAGTTGATGCAAAAGCTTTGCATTAACCTCCCTGACCTCTCCTTTTCCCACTTGCCTGCTGATAATTAGATAATATATTTTGTCATTTTTCCTTTACTCCTTAGCTGTTGGTGGGATGCTAGTTTGTCACAAATGGCAGGAAATCTGATGCGGGGGAGAGGGACAGAAAAACAAGTTTACCCTGTGTGCTTTGGGTAGGTAGAGCTGTTAATAAATAAATTTTTCTGGGTCTTCCCTCATCCAGAGAGCTGTAAACCTGACAATTAACTTAATGGTTAATGTTATGTTCGTGTTAGGAACAACTTTAAAATTTACAAAGTTTTACTAGAAAGTTTCTTTTCATTGCACTTTCAGTTTAGTTACTGGGCAGATGATAAGACTTGGTAAGAATAGTATAAGATTATAATAATATGACTGAGGAGGCTGTTCCCCATCCGTAGTAACATTTTCTTTACGCTCCAGTAGTTCTCCCAAGTCTGATATTGTTTAGGTTCTTTGAGGATTAAAAGAATATACAATAAACATGCTTTTCTTGTAAGGGAGTCTTGGGGAGAGGAGATGAAAATACAGTTTGTGTGTATGGAGCACTTGGAAGAAAAATGTACCATCTTGAGTGAGAAAACATCATGTTGAGAACAATTTGAACTAGAGCTGCTACTTCCAATATTCAGGTCTATTCACGTGTATGAATGCCTTGGAAATAGAAATCAGAGAGGACTTGAAAGGAAAATCTTACTCTTCAGCTGTTACTTGAAGTACTTTTCAGAGGTGTTGGTTATTCAGTGGGGCAAAAGAAATCTGGATTGACCTGGAATAGGAATCCCTTAGTTCGTTCGTTCTTCGCAGCTACCTGTGAAGATGGGTATCCTTTTCTTTGGGCAGCACTGTGGTCATTACTGCTTCAGAAAAAGATTTTTTTTTTTTTTTTAAACTAAGTGATTTTTTTTTTTCCCAAGTGAAGCTTAACTGAAATTCCTGTAAACGTGAAACCATGTATGAAGACTTATTTCTCACTTGGCAGTAGTAAATAGTAAAACTTTTGTATGGAGGAAGTTGGGCTGTCATTGCAAAGTAGAGTGCTATAGCAGATTTTGCAACGCCAGAGGAAGGAGCAGATAATGTATTTTACTGCGTGCAAATTTCCTTTCTGACCCATTCTTCTGTCGCTCACAGTTTTGTGAAATGTCTTTTTTTTTGGTCTGAGCTGTGTCTGATTGCCAAAACATGACTTCTTGGATTATTTAAGGAAAGGGATGGAAAATCGCCATGGAATTAGCTGCTAATTAGTCAAAATTCAAATGAATTTTTCTTTCACCTGAGTCTTGGGACTAGGAAAATCTAAAGGTTGGACAGATTGTGTTAAATTACAGTAAAGAATAGATTTAGTAGATGTACATCTACAAGGAGTCCTAGATATTCTAGGATTATAATAGTTCTCCAAGGGCACAATTGATTGGAAGTCGATTCTTTCTACCTGAATTTTCTACACAATCTCCCCAGTGAATAACTGCCAAGAAGCTAGTCTGCTGGGATTTCCTTGTCTTTCCAGCCCTTTATTTTCCCTTGTGCATCTAAGATTGTTGCACTTAAAGACAGAATATATTTAGCTTGTTGTATTCTTTTATTTGACTTCTAATGGGTATTTTTAATGGAAGTTACTGAGAGAGATCACAGGGAAAAATGAAATGGTGCCTGTATAGATTGCTGATTTATTTATTTATTTTAAGATGCTTTTCTTTAAACAAAAGTGATGTACAAGTATCTTAATAAACAAATGCCTTTAAGTAAATCAACAGTGCTAACCAACCCACCCAAATCTTCCAACATAAGCTCTTACAGAGCAAAAGGCTGCAGAGAGCTGGAGCCTTGGGTGATGTGTTAGTATATAGAAGATTTTATACTGTTTGAACAACTCATTTTTGGAGATAAATTAAGACCGGAACATGTTTCATTGCAGATACTGAAAGCTGAAATACTTTTTTCCTGACAGCTTGGAATAAATAAAGAAGAAGCAGGCCAAAACATTAATGCATAATAATCGACTACATATGCCTGTAAACATGTGTTCTGTTAGGTTGCTATGAAACTTCCCTCTTGGAGGAGAAGATGACTGTAAAACTGAGTTAAAGCTGTTGCCCCTTAGGCAGAGGATCAGTGGTAATTTGAACATTTGTGAGGTGCTTAACTCTTTGTTCCAAAAATCACACAGACCAGTCTTGTTTTTATTCAAATAAAAATAGTTCAGAGGGGGAAGAAGGAATCGTTTATAAAAAATGGCTTTTAGTCAGCTACTGCTTTTTTTTTTCCTCAGTATTTAATCTTTTCAGATTTACCTACTGTGTATTTATTCACTTTCTTAACACACATGCAATCTTTCTGAGTTGTTGGGATGGAGACATGAGGAGAAGCATCCATTTTTCGCATAGTCCCGTGTGCCATCTTGTTTAACTGCACGAATAAGGGCACCAACATGTTCGGATGGCTGAAAGTCGGGTTGCTGATCAATCTGGGCAGGTTGATTAAAGTGGACAAAGGCATAACGTCTGTCTGCAGAGGCTGACGCACGTGAGTTCAGATAATGCAGAGGTATTACTGCCACCTGTAGTGAAAAGCCAGCTTGCTGAGTCTGCGCTCATTTGTTTTGAGCTACTTGGCTGACGCAAGTAATAGGGGAATGGTACATTTAGGAAATGTTTCTTCATAGATATAGAAATGAAATATGGAATGACAAAGTATCTCTGGCTTATTTGTTTGAGTTAGATTTCAGCTGAGTGAATGGTTTGCCAAGGTTGATAAGAATGACTTCATCAAAATGATGTCCTTTTCACATTTGAAAAATAGGTAAAAATACATAGGGTTTAAATTTTCAGTGTTTAATTTTTTTGTATTACTTTTATTAATGATTTTCTTATTGCATATATACAAACAAGAGGCTAAAGCCATACCATAAAAGTTTTAGTGTTCAGGGAAATTAGTAAATTTGTTTTATCCTAACCATGTGTATATCTTTAATCTTAAAACGCTAGCTTTTATGTAAAAGAAATACTTACTGAAACCCTATCCAAGGCTTGTTTTCCCATCTAATGAAAAGGAGTTTTTTAGGCTTTGCTTGTAAGAAGGGGTCAGTATTATTGTTTTACATCTTAAATAGAAAACATTACTGAGTAATGAATCTTATTCATTGAGAATTACCTGACTCTGTCTTTACTGCTTTAAGCTATAGTACCTCAGGGTACTATAGTGCCTTTAGTTCTGAAAGCCCAGACGAGGTGGTTCAGGCTACCCATGTTATAACTGTCATGGTATATTTCATATTTGCTTTCACTGATTCTCACTTGATTTATTGTACTCTGTTGATAGCAGCATACTGCCTCTAATTTAGTATCTCAAAATATTTTCAGCAGTTTTATTGGGATGTCTTTTATATTCAGAATCACAGAAAGGAATATTAGTGTGGTAGACCTAAAATGCTTTTAAATTCATTCATCTCCCCAAAATTGATATTAAACAATTATTTTTGAAGTTCTTATAAAGTACTACTTGAAAACTAATTTTACAAGGTTGTTCAAATCCATTTAAATTTGAGGGCGATATATATTTTTTTAATAGAACCAATACATGAGGCTATTTCAGTGTACTTTGAAAAATCCATTCTTAAGTAATAAGGTTAGGTAAGCTTTGCATGATTTGACTTTTCCAGGGCAATTCTCAGCAGTCTGTTAACTTTCTTATGTGACTGTACACATTGCCAGCCTGTGTTATCCTCCGATCTGTGCTGTGTCCATGACTTGTCTTTCAGCGTGGTGTTTGAGAGAGGAATCATGACCAAATGGAATAGTATACTCCAGAAGAACAAGAAGTTGAAATGCAAACTATGTCCTAACCATCCCTTCCCCAGCTACTTACTGTTATACTGGTTTTCAGGCTCCCATGAAATGCAGTGAATTAAAACAAAACAAACAAACAAACAAAACCTACAACATTTTGGAGATTTCCGTTTGTCTGTATATGATCAAAATGCCATGTGAGTGAATAAAAGTGAAATGCATTTAGCTGCCAATAGACTTCTATGAAGGAGGGAAGTATAATTATGTCTTGGTAATGTTCATGCATTCCTAGCTTGGTAAAATATGAGTTGTTTTAAATTAAACAAACAAAACACCATTGAACGCATCAGTGAAAGAAGGGAAATAAAATGTCAAATTCAAGGCATGCTAGACTGAATACGGAAGAGGGGGAGAGATGTTTGTCAGCTATTGCAGATGGATGTGGGTCCGGGGACAGCTCTGGAGGCTGCATGTGAAGCAGGGCTTCCTTGCAGTGATGAGGCCTGGGGGCAAATATGCATTTGTATAGGTGCTTTATGTTCCTTTTTCCTGGCTAAAAATTACTTAGGCTAAAGAAAGCTGGCTGATCATTGGGTTCTACAGGTCCTGAAAAATAAAAATGTTGATGTTAAATGGCAGCCTGGATTGCCAAGGCCGCTACAGGTGATATTGATATCTATGGCATATCTGAGCAAGGCAAAGGCCGCGATGCCTGTCAGGGGAGGAATCGAGGACAACTTGTACAGTGTGTGGTCACCCTAGTTTCAAAAATCATCTTATGTTCTAGTTACAGAATTTCTTCTCATGGCACTATTTTCCTTCTCTGCCCTATGGATTATTTTTGTGTTCTGCAGAAATGGGGCTAAATAGCCCTGGAAGCCCTTATTCTATATAGGAAGAGGAAAGGACTGATGTGACTGAAACTTTCCCCTTTTGTCAGCTTTTAAAGGAAGACACAATTCCTGTTTGAATTTGGAACTTTTTTTTTTCTTTTTGTTAAATTTTTCAGCAGTAAAGCCAAGAAATGATTGACGTCTATGGGAAATGAATATAATTGAAGATAATAAAAACAAGCTACGTCTTCTATGAGAATCTTCCCCACTTCTGGATTTCCCAGAATATTCTCTTTTTCTCTGGGAACCTTTTTGGGCCGGAGATGTTTTTATGTAGTGATATCGACAGACAAATTGGTAGTTCTAGTAAAGGAAGAATAAAAATAGGCAGGCTAGTCATGTTACTGAGGCACACTAGTAAAATAAATGCCCAGCAACAATAAATGGCAGTGCTATGGAGGTACTGCCATTCAGACTTCCTATGCTATTTTCAGGCTGAACAACTTTTGAGATTATTACCTGCAGCGATCATTTATTACTGTTTTTTCCAGGAGCTGTGAAATGAAGTACAGATGACCCACATCTGGAAATTACTTAGATCAGCTTGCTCATAAATCTTGGATATGAGAGCTAGTTGGTCTTCCCACTTGTGAAATGTTCTGAGATCTGCAGGGCACTCTGCTCTGATTCAGAGTTGATTGGGATAATACTGGATGGGTGTTTGGCATCCAGACAGCAAAAATAACTTTAACAAAATTATAGCATAGCTTTTGAAATATTTGGAATGAAATTTTAATCGCCGAGCTAGCTGTGGTAACATTCTTCCCATCTTCTGTAGGAATGGCAATACTAAGAAAGTCCATACAAGTCCCAAGAAATGAAAGCTAGAAACTTCTAGGAAATTAATTTATAAACAAGAAGCAGTACATGTGTCTTAAAAGATCACAGGGATCTGTTTCAAACACAGATTTGTAAGAAATAAGTCAAAGTCATGGAAGTTCAAAATCACTAATTTCAGAAAAAGCACTTTCCCTCAAAAAAGACAATTTTTAAGGTGCTTCAAAGTTTCTTCTGTCTTGTTTAGAAAATTGTGGAGTGTCCTGAAATTGTGATAGCCCTTTGTACATGTGATGATGACTTGCATAGCCTCACTGACACTGCCAATGTTCTAATATGCATTAGATGGCATTTAAAAAAAAAACAACAACAACAACAAAAAAACCTTACCTTAATTACCTTTTAATGTTCCTGTTGGGGTGAGAGAGAGAGAAATGCAGAGGGAGAGCCAAAAACTAATTCCTCATCTGTCAAACACCAAAGCAAAGTAACCCTTGAAGTATGAAACTCACCATGTAGAGCACACGGACAATGCATGAGCAGTGACAGTGCTATGCTGGGTGATGTGTGAAGATGAAAAACACATACATGAAAGATTTGTTAAACATGCCTTCCTGTATCATAAATACAGTTGTGGGTAGTGGTTCTGCTTCTATCATCCGTTTCCGAACCTCCTGTTAGCTTCCCTTTCTCCAGTTTATTAAGTTACAGCTATTGAAACTAGGAGTTTTCAGAGTAATAATATTTCCTAACTATTAATTCATTAATCTTTCTTTTATTAGTTACTTGTTTAGTGGTTAGCAAGCTACTGTTTAATTTACTCCATAGCCACTGATGTTCTCCTTGCTCAATTTTTTTTCCATCCAGTTTGAAGTCTTGGCATATTCATGCACAATGCGCTCTTGTGGAAACCTGCTGTCCATCTCCCAGTGCTCTAAAAGGAAAATCTAATAGCATCACTAGGTTCTCTTGTTGGTCATCTGAGAGAGTATGGTACTTCTAGCAAATACTTTTACATATATCTCATAGAAGAAATTTTAATGGTGTTTCGTCTCTCCTCCTCCTTGTTTTTAATTTAATGAAATGAACAATTTCATATTTACCCATTAGTTGATGCATATTTGGAATCTGAAACTGGCATAGCACAGAAATACATCAGAGTTAAAATGACTTTTTGCACTCTTACAGGGTGGATACAAAACAGAATATTGATTTTGTCTTATGCCTTCAACAGCAGAAACAGCCTTTTTTTTTTTTTTTTTTCCTCTTGCCTTGGAGATGAACCAAATTATTTAGGAAATGTGGTCTTATCTTACAAAAGGCTGGTTAGACTGGGCTCTGCTTGTGGGGATTGTTGGGAGTATACTCTCGATAAATGCCTTTGTACAGCCATGTACATTTGAGTATGGACAGATCATTTTGACTGCCTGGATTAAAAAACAAACATTTGACGGAACACTTCTGTACTGTAAGCTTTCTTAATGCTTGTAAGTATTTTTTATACCTCCTGTATAAACATGGCTATGCACATTTATCTGTATCTACATCAGAACAAATTATTTTCCTTGAAGTGCTAATAAGAATATTGTAAATTACTTAAACTGTTTTTATCTTGCATTTTGTTTCTCCCTGTCTTCCTCTGAGCAGTTACAAATTAAAGTATTCTTATCTGTAATGGATGTTTATGATTGCTACACTTAAAAAGCCCATCTAAAGAGCCATGTGCTTAATTGAAGAGGATTTGTTTATAACTTGAGTATTTCTGGGGCTAGGTTTTCCACTTAGAACCAGTGTATTAAAGAAATTGTTCTTGTTTTATAGGTAAAGATAGAGTTTTCAATACGCCCTTGTGTGAGCAAGGAATTGTTGGATTTGGTATTGGAGTTGCTGTTGCAGGTGCTACGGCCATCGCAGAAATTCAGTTTGCAGATTATATTTTTCCAGCATTTGATCAGGTTAGTATTTAGAGATTTGAATGAAGTAAAATGAAATGTTGTGGCTTTATGTTTAAATTATTCTTCTGTTCACATTTATATTGTTTTAAATATATATATATATATATATTTGCAAAAATATCCACAGATGTATTACTAATATTTATGCATACTTTAAATAAACAGGAAGATACCAGGGCCAGGTTGAAGTCCTGATTAACTAATGTAAATTAAAGATGTGGTTTGAAGCAAATGTCTGTCTTTGATTTTATTATTGGTTTTGTAGCCATGTTGACTTAAGCAGCTTTTAAATTCCCCAGCTGTGTCTTCCCCACACCATCTCTCACTTCTCTGTGTGATTGCAGCGTGATCACATGATAAACCACAAGTTTAAATGGGGCTGATGGACTGTCTGGGAATGGGGAAATAATGGGGCTATATGGCTACCCTTGAGGCCTGGGCTTGAACACGCTAAATTACTGGATTGCTTGCCTTGGAAAATGTTTGCCTTTCTACTGACTTAGAGGAATCTTTTGCTTCTAATTTGGTTCTGTGAATTGGAGCATGGAGATGATGATGTATTTACATATCCTGCATTGTAGATGTTTAACAATATGCAACTAAGGGTATTGGATGCTACTTTTGTAAATGGAAAGGATTTTGTTTTGTTTTCCTTTCCAGATTGTTAACGAAGCAGCAAAATACCGTTACCGCTCGGGAGATCTGTTTAATTGTGGCAGCCTCACCATCAGAGCCCCCTGGGGTTGTGTGGGTCACGGTGCACTGTATCACTCTCAGAGTCCAGAAGCTTTTTTTGCTCATTGTCCAGGAATAAAGGTACGGTAATTCACATTTGACAAAGATTGATTTTGAATGAATCAGAGTAACCAGACTAATGAGTCTGAGTGCAGGCAGGCAAAGGAGGATGGAAGTAAGAAGACACAGCAAAAAATCTGAATATGCTAATTAAATACTGTTAGAAGTCTGCTATTTATAAAGCTTAAACTGTATTAAGAGTTTAAGAATTTGTAACCATAATAGAAACAAACTTCAGCAGAAGTAGCATTTTGTGTGTGTGCTTTTTGCACCAAAAGCATATATTCTGCATTTGTTTGGTGTCTAGCATTGTACAGAAATTAAAAACTAACAAATAGGGCTTTCCTTTTTTTTTTTTTCCCTCTCTCTGCATCTGTCATTGAAGCGCATTATAAAGTTGATTCATATGAATGACAGTGACAGGACAAGAGATATTTAGTGCAAATTGAAACACAGGAGGTTCCCTCTGAGTGTCAGGAAACACTTCACTGTGTGGGTGGGTGACTGAGCACTGGCTTAGGTTGCTCAGAGAGGTGGTAGAGTCTCCCTGCTTGGGGACATTCAAAAGCCACTTGGTCCTGGGCAGCCTGCTCTGGGTGGTCCTGCTGGAGCAGGGGTTGGAGCAGATGGCCTCGAGAGGGCCCTGCCCACCTCAGACATTCTATGACTCTGCGGATGATAAATTGGGGCAAGCTTTCAACATAAGAAAGTGGTGTATCTTGAATGTTGATTTCTTCTAGCATTTTGATAGATAAGTTTCCTGGTGAAGATAGAGGGGACGGGTCTGTTAATCTCTGATTAATCAAGTACTGTTTGCCAGTTCTCATTTTTTTCTGAGTAAATTTGGTGTCTATGGACTTGTACTTTTGGATTAACTGGTATCCAGTCCATTAAGAAATGACTCACAGCTTGATTAATGTGAAGGTCTTAAGCAAAGTATTTGTATTTGTATGCTGGAAACACATATTCATTGTTTATATTTTGTTTAAACTTTTGCCTTAATATTATTTCTGTGTTCCAAAATGTCAGATATGACTTTTTTTTTTTTTTTTTTTTTTAATAGGGAGGCCATTTCTACTTGCTTCTCTTTAATTAAATAAGAGCTTGTATTATTCACACTTTATGGCATGTTATTCACGTTTTGTTTCATGATATTTGGGAAAAGGAATACATCTTTTTTCTTTGAGGTGTTTGTATACTAAACTTGAAAATTTTTCCCTATATAGACAAAAGTAAACTACAAAGTCTCTTTCCAGGTAATTGAATCAAAGGGTTTCTCGAGCTTGTTCAAAAACTAGAGTAGTTTATTATGGCATAGAAGAAGAATGTAGACCTGGCATCAGTATCTTAATCTTAGAAAGTGTCTAATATATGGTGGTCTTTGTTGGTTGATCTCAAATCTTCATATTGAACAAAGTGCTTAGGTTTTGTAGTCTGTTGATTAAAACCCCTTTCAAGTTCAGTGCAATCTAATACTACTGTGTTTAGTCTTCTGAATAATAATTTCATTCTCTTCTCTCATCTTTGATCTTCCTTCTTTTTCTTTTCTTCATTTTCTTCTTTAAGTGTAAATGTATGTAAGGAAAATACCCTTCCAGATCAACATCATAAACTGTATAGCTATACCAAGGATGAAGTAAATTCATGTAAATATGCTGCTGTGTGTTTTGCAAATACTACTGAGAAGAAGTGATGGGAAGTGGGGTTGGGAAGTAGCCACAGGGAATGAGGGGAATTCGGAGTTGTTGAAGAGCCTGAAGGAGCCCAGGGCAGAAGTTCCTTGGGTAATGTGCTAAAATACATTGTGGCCATCTCAGTTAAAGGGCGTACTAAATTCTGTGGAATTGGTGGAACAATATATGAATTTTGGATGCACACAGAAGTGTACTAGACTCTTGAATTTTGTATCTTTGTGAAAACAATGTTGCTCCTTTAATTTTTTTTTGTAAAGCTGTTCATTAATGCAGTTAATAATGTTTGAAATGAGTACAGCTTCTTTGCTGAAATTGAAACCTATCTCTATTTCATATAAATGTGCTAGTATAATATCAATATTACTCAGTGAAAGCTTTTAGCATCAAAGGTTCAGGCATTTTTTTTTTTTTTTAATGAACAAAAATCCAGCCCTTAATGTATAAATCCAGCAAAGCAAACGAAACTTTGGTTCAGATGTACTTGCAGAAGTCCTGTGTCTGTGCATATTTTGTCAAAATTACAAGAAGAAAGGCCACGTATTACAAGCTGAGGAGGGTAGGAGATACCTATGGGGAGGATGGTTTCCAAAACTACCCACTTACTAAGCTCAGCGGTTGATTACTGACTGAAGATTTTTCTACTCTGTTTTTCTTAAGTGAAAGCTGAGGTTTAGTTTTCCTAAGCAAAAGAGGGTTTGTATGTCTTGGGCTGTTCAAGAGAAGGACTGTAATCATTAGTGCTTACAACAAGGCTTGTTGAAGTGAGGAGGACATTGTTAGATCATTTTATCTTGTCTGCTGTTGTAAGGAGGTATGTCTTAATGCATACAACTGTCTTAAATTATTGTAATGACTTTCTTTTCCATTGGAAGACTGCACCAGGATCTTTGCCATCACAGCTAGAAGCTTTCTTTTTTGGTTCCAGCCTAAATTTCTTCTTAACTTGTAGCCTTAACTTATCTGTCCTTCATCTTCTCTTTCATGTGCTAAGAGCAATTGTTTTCTCTTTAGTCATTGTTTCTTTTTAGACTAAACAAATCACACTATCAAAGAGACGTTAAACAATTTCCGAAGGTTTTTTGGCATCTGTTTTGATTCATTTTCTTTCAAAACTGTTGATGTAGTCATGAAGTATTCCAACTGACTTTCTAGCAGCAATTTTTGCAATAGCACTAACACTTTCTTGACTACAAGATTGTCTTTTAAGACTGTACTGCATAGTATCCTAGTTATCCTTTGAGCAAATAATACATTCAGATCCTTCTCTGAATTTCTACTGCTGAGTTCTAAATTTATAACAAAAAATTTAGTCCGTAGATGTGCGTCTTATCATTATGTGAACTGGTTCATTTTGACATCATTTTCTGTATTGGTGGTGACAGTGCGTTCGAATAGATTTCATTTCCATGCTCTGACTTAATTTCACAAATGAATACAGTAAATAAAGTCTGTCCTAAAAATGATCCTGAAGGAGCTGTGCTGGAGACATCCGTAAGTCTGACAATTTCCCACGTCAAATATTTTTTTGAGTGTTCAAATTGATTGCTTCTCACTTGCTTAGAAAAATCACTTATCAACGTAATTTGAGGTGATAGCTGATCTGGCTTGTGTTTTGACTCTTCTATGTTATATTTATATCCTTAAATGTTCTTACTCTCAAAGTTTCTTAAAGCCTTGCAAACTCCTTGTTAGGTGCTAAGTTAACATAACTGTAGTTACATGTTGTGTGTGTGTGCTGTTTTTTTTTCTAATGCTTTCAATCAGACGTTGCCACTTCATACTTCACAGTTATAAAACGTTCACTCGTAGTCTTGACCCTGAGCGTGCTTTTAGAGATTTCTGAGGTGTAATTTAGCTGGCCCTTTTGATTTGAGGGAGTTAAGCCCTCTTGGCTTTTATTTTCATTTAAACTGACATTTTGGTGATTTTCTGATCATTATTATAATCAACTTTTCCTTATATTATCCATAATTAACTCTTCTGTTGGAAAAACAAATATATTTTTTCCTTCCAAGTATTCAGATTACATCTAGAGTCCTTGCTTACAGTTTTGCTTGTTTGACAGTAGTTTCAGTGTGTTTTTTTTTTTCTTTTCAAAATTTTTTTTAAATTTATTGGACCAAGTCTGAAGACCTTCACAGCCTGCTCCAAAGAGCCTTTACCTAAACAACTTAGGATCACTCAACTGATTTTTTTTTTTTTTCTTTTTTTGTCATCCATCCACATTAAAACAGTAGTTTATAAAAATAATAGGTTTTTTTTGAATCTGGCTTTCTTCTGTTCCTTCAACCTCAAAATGCTATGGTTAATAATTAGTTCTACCTTATTTGAGTGGAATAAATTAGTATTTAAATCACTGTGTAGAGGGGAACTATTCAAGCCTCATTAATAAATGAAATAAAATTCTCTAGGTAACTTGCTTTGTCGGGGGGTTGGACCCAATGATCTCTTGAGGTCCCTTCCAACCCCTACAATTCTGTGATTCTGTGAAAACTTGAAGTGTTGTGTTAGTAAGGTAGTACCGATGTTAATGTACTTTGTAACAGCTGTGCAATAGTTGCGTAGTTTTACTTAAAACGAGTAATTACATTTTTTTTTCTGACATTCAGTATAATATTGAGAAAGATTGTAGGAGACTTGTACTTTAAACAAACTGTTTTAAAAATATTTTTGCAGGTTGTTATTCCAAGGAGTCCTCTTCAGGCCAAAGGACTACTGCTTTCATGCATAGAGGACAAAAATCCATGCATATTCTTTGAACCTAAAATACTTTACAGAGCTGCAGGTAAAGATTTATATTGCTGTGTTTTCCTATAAAGCAACACTTATATTTTGCACATGTATTTCCATAGTCACATCTAAATTGATAATGTAGCAGAAATCTTGATTTGCACTTGTTTCGCCTTTAGCTGTGTTTGGGGGGTTGTGTTTTGAGAGGAAATATGAAAACCAGCTAAGATTTCTAAGTGTGAATACAAAGATGAATATTTAGTCTGATTTATATTTAGTGAACTTTGGAAGTAGAATGCTTTGTACTTTCTTGTATTTAAAAAAAGGAGAAATAAAACTAAAAGGTATTATCCCATATCATATTGAGTTGTGGAAACAGTTAAACTGCTTTTGTTTTCGTGACTCTAGATATTAAAATAAATTGCCAGATTTGTTTTTATTTTTCCAAAATAGCTAAACATCATCACCATTATTACAAAGTTAGAACTTCTTTGAAGTGCTTTGTTTCTAAAAGTCTAGAAAATCTGCCCCTTAACTTCTTATGTTATTTGGAAGGAAGTGTGATTGCCGTTACTTTTTTCCTTTGTTTCAGTCATGCGATCTTTTTGGTTGAATGAAGTTTTATTCACTATACGTATCGTTATGCATAACATATAAGAACAATTTGAAGATTATAGTGCATGTGTTTATTGTAACGGTACATTTGTTACTTCCTTGGGACTGGAGAAGCTGTACTGACAACAGAGTGTAGAGTGAAAAAAAAATAATAATTTGCAAGTGGAGATAGGCAGTGTCTGTGGAAGCAACTAATGAAATAGAACCCAAGCCTTCATTTACTTTTGTCGTTCCTAATGTCATATAGTTCTGTATATCAACTATTCTTAAATCTTTCAGTACAATTTATAAATTAACTCTTTGAGTGAACTGAAGTTGGGTGAAAGTCCAAATGTTAAACACTTTTCCATTACTGCATACAATTTTTAGGAAATTTATCCTCTTTGTAAAGAAGAAAACCAAAGAAAAAGAAGGGAAGCATTTAAAAAATAGGCATTAAAGCCACCAAAAAAGAACAGGGTAACTTGGGAGCAAATACAGTATTTGCTGGGGAGACTGCTGCTTTGCTTTTACGCTTTCGAAACAGACCTTGGATTCCAGTTAGCAATGTATTTTTAAAAGTGTAACTATATTTAGAGTGACATGATGAGCCCGAAGTGTGTCACATTAAGATCAGTGTGTTTCGAAAGCTTAGAGTAATTCAGCAATAAATGCCTCTGACTCCTCATGTAGGTGAAGTTGTTTGTAAAACGAACTCCACTATTAGAGTCCAGTTAAACAAACAAACGAACAAAAAAGAATCTTCAAACATCCCTGTTGTTCTTTGGTTTTGGTACTTAGAAGTCACAGTCACAGACTGCAAAGTTAAAATATTAGCTTTCGTAGTGGAATGAATGACTTTCATCAAAAATATCACAGCTATTGAGAATATAGTGAGGTTTTTATGTATGAAGGGTTGACCTATAAAACAGTTGCTGGGTCTTCTAGTGAATATAAATGACTCAGGTGATTGAAATCTTGAATGAAGATGTGCTTCTAGTGGTTATTGTGGTTTACATGCTGGTCCATAACCAACCACAGCATTGCTGCAAGATGATCTTAGCAATATCTGGAAGGTGGTGACTTTCCCCTGTATTCTCATGGCCTGTTTTTCAGAGACATTACCTATATTTTTGTCTTAAGCTTTCCAAGAACTTCAGTTTAATGATCTAGACTGAAATTTATAGTACTTTTGTGCCACCATGTGACAGTTAAAATTGTGACTAGCTTCTATTCTTTCACTTTAAGACAATTTGTGATAGTTTTTGTACAACATAAATCAGGATTACTGTATTATGTGGAAGGGTTCTGATGTTGTGTCCCTTTCCTCCTGTCCCCTTCTACTCCTACTCCCAAACCTTTCCTTCTGGCATCATCAATTCATTGTCCTGGTTGTTCAGCTGTTGTTGTAGGTTTGATCAGCATGAACCAGAGTTTGTCCTAGATAATTAACCTCTTAGAGTATTCCTTTCTGTGCTGCTGGCCATGGTCAGGGTTTCTTGTAATTTCACTACAGAAATGAAGTGGCCTGGTTAATTCAAAATGGACCTGGGTTTTCTTGATTATTTGGTCCAGATGCAGCAGCAGTAAAACACAAGCCTGATAAACAAGAACAGGATAAATGGTGGAAGGAAGGATTTTAAAAATGCAACTGTCTTGTGTTTTGAGTAGAAATATTTTTTTTTCCATATGACCGTGTTCTTTCTAGTTAGAGAAAGAAGACGGTATAGATTCAGAAATGTGTTCACAGAGTAAGCTTGAGCTACCTGTGTATTTCTTGTCTCTTTCTATTATTGTCTCAAAATTTTATATTTTTCTATTATTTTCTAAATTCTCCATGTTTCCATTATTGTCTCAAAATACTGGGTCTTCCCAAAGTTGGGAACATACAAGCATTCCAAAGCAAGGAAGACAAAAATATATAAGATGTGCTCTGCTGCTTTATTAATCTTTTCTTTTTTTTTTTTTTTTTTTTTTTTTTTTTTGAAGTTACTGACTTTACTTAAACTTCCACTTTGTTAGTATACTTTCAGCAGAAAGACAGGGTATAAATAGTATAATATGTCCCGCTCAAGACTGAGACTTGATCGTTTCAGTAACTAGAGACTGTATATCTGTGGATATACAGATTTTATTTCCATAATGATGGTTAAGATATTGAATAATGAAATATTTTTTTTTCTAGCTTCCTGTGAGTAGACATACTTGATGCAGAGGACTTCATGACCAATGTTACATTGGGTTTGTAGGGATTGTGTTAGAAAGAAATAGGGTGTCAGGGGATAATGTGAAGTAGTAGTTGCTACCTGTACAATTAATGTAGATATTTAAGCTTTATCATTCTACTCTAATGGATTTTTTTCTCTCCCCATGAGGCCTCTAAATAGCTATAGATGTTATTTTGCTTAATATCTTTGACATTTCAGCTGAAAATAGGCTGTAAGGTTGGGTAGTCTTTAAAACACAAGGTACCTACTCTTGTTCACATCTGTGGAAGTTACTAATGATTTGTTTAAAAATAAATCAACAAAGCAAAATATGTTGCTGAAACATATAATAACATAAAATGCTGTTGCTGTTGTTGAAATTTGCTGTTGGATACTAGTGCTGGAAGATATGAATACATATCTAGCTTAGGATGTGTAAAATGAAGTTGCTTTCTGAGCAGTGTGCCAGGTCATTTGGTGTCTTACAGAAGTTCTTGTGCAGAATCAAGCTTGTGATGTTGCATTTGATGCATACTTGATCCAGTGATCTATAACAGCCGCCCACCAATTGCTGTCAAACTGTATTTTCAGGTCCACTTATAATGTATGGTTTGGGGGTTGTGGATAACAAAGTTGTTTGTTTGTTTGTTTTCCTTGATGTTCAAGTGCATATTTTTATAACAGTAAAGATGTTCTACAAAAATAAATACTCTTTAGGTGTTATGAAACATATGTCTCATCTCCAAGGTAAAGCAGAATTGTAGCACAAAATATTTCACTGTGAGTATCACATGGGCGTTGTGAATGAATATTATCAAAGACACTTCAAAATATTTTTTGGAATAATGGACTTAACTGGATGTCTTCCTAAATGAACATGGATTTTTTTGTTCAGATATTTTGTGGGCTTATTCAGACATGAGGTAAAACTAATCATGTTTACAAAATAACCATTCATTTCTATATGAGTATTTTTTATCCAAACATGGCTTTGCCCACAGGAGATACAAGAATAGGCCTGAAGTCTTCAACTTAATCAGCCATGGGAGAAAGGTAGATGCCAAAGCAGTGTTGCAGTAGGGTCACCACATTGCAACTGTAATGAACCAAGGGGAAAAGGCAATTTTCAATGTGAAGAAAAACTTTGTAAGAACGCCTTGAAAACATTTTCCAGTGCATTTGAAAAGTGACATGTTAACTTACACTTCTGATATCCAAGAGCTCTAGTAACACAAAGAGGAAGGAGCAGGATGGAGTTAAAGCTAACATCTTAAACTTTGGTTGCTGTTAATAGTGAGTATAAGAAGTTACAGATGAGAACTGTAGTTTTGTTTGAATGAAATACAGCTGATGCATTACATGTGCTGCATTAGCACCGTGCGACTACTCTGAATAAGTTCCTAAATATATATACACACACAAACACACATTTTCTATGTGTGCATGTGTGTGTGTGTGTTTGTATAACAAATGTATGAAAAACAACATAAAGCAGTAACTGAGTCTAAAGGCTGTAACCATGGATAGTCCAAGAAAAGCACGTGTTATGGCCAAGTACGTGCACTTCATCTTAATGTTCCAAGCATCTGAGAAGCAGCAGTACCAGCAGCTGAGGGCTAAATGTTGGTCCTAAGTTTAAGCAACCTTAGGTCTGAAATTGAAAATCCTTCTAAGAAAATCTCAGAAGCTCTTTTGTGAATGCTTACTTAGGAACTTCTGTATACTTGCAGGTTTGTTTTATTCGCTCTGGGCCCTGTAAAATACCTGTTACTGCCACTCCTGGCACTGAGCACCTCGCTTGCTCCCTTGCTGCTGTCCCCCTGCCAGTACCTGATTTTGGGGGGACACACCAGTGGCTGGGGCCAAGACCCCCACTTGCTCCAGTAGCTGACCCTGTGGAGCAGGGGCACCTGCAGCTCCTGTCTGGCTCCTGTCCCTGGCCCAGCATCTTGCCTGCTCACCCTCGTCTCTCTGGGCCTGGTGCTGAATCCTTGCAGCACCCACCCCATGCTGGGCGGAGAGTGAGGTTACACAGATGTTTAAGAAAGGCTTTAACAAGATAGGACAGACTGGTGCTCGGTTTTACATGTATCTGGCTCCTGTCACATTCCTTTCTGTTTAGTCCCCCCTTGTTCTTCCCCAGTCCCCTTCCCTTGCACATTCCCTCCCCGTCTGGCAGGGTTCCACCCACCCTGCTCCAATGTCCTGCGCCTTCAGGCTTTCAAGCTCCCAGTGTGTTTGTAGTTTCTTGGTAGCCCATGAGTTGGTGTGGCTGACCACCTTGGTTTCTGATCTGTTAATATTTGCGTCTCTGTATATTTTGCTTATGGCTTCCTCCATTTTCGTATCTTGCTATTGGACAGGGTCCTCCATCAGATACACTTACAGAAATAAACATTGTCCCGTTCCCCATAGCCTTATCAGTAAATGGCTGGGCAGCGTTGGTTCCTGTGGCTGCCTCCCTTATCCTTCGTTGGCCAGATTTATGTCTGTGGACGTTTGCACTTAGAACAAGAAAAGTGGAAGAAGCTGTGTCCTTTTGCATTGGAAAGGTGCACCTTAAAGGGTGTCCTTCCACCTATCATTACAGCAGTCATCAGAAGCTTTTGCGTATATTCATATGCCTTGTATAAAATTAGAAAGCGGCAAGGAGATGCAAGCCTTTCTGAGAAAAAGTCCAGAGTTAAGTACAAAAGTACACACACCGAGAGAATTCTGTTGCTGGTTAACTTACGAGATTATAATGTTACTGGAAGTGCCATGGTGACGTCCCCCTAAATGTCAGAGATGCAAAGAAAATACCTGAATTAAAAAAAGAAAAAGGAGGCTTTGATTTATAAAAAGTAGTTAACAACCTGTGCAGTGTCAAGAGCACATAATCATTATGAACCAAAGGAGAAGATGAGTCACCTTGACATTATCAGGTTTAGACATCTTGTGGAGAACCTACTCTGATGTTTTTTGACCTTTTCAGTTTCATTTAATTGTACTATATATGACATTGGTGGTGTAGAAATAAATATGACTTGCATCGGTGGTTGTTATAGAGACAAGACAGGTAAGATGAGAGAACACATGTTTTCCTTATGCTGTTCAGACTGCTCTTTTAGAAGGAGCAACAGATGGTGCAGCCTCTTAAAATTAACTAGTGATGGCCCTCTTTCTCTGATTTCAACTTTGTTATTTGCTTTATTTGAAATCTGCTTTTTAAATTTTTGATTTAAAATATTTTTATGCTCAATAATAGATGAGTAGGCTGCTTTGTATACAGACATCACTGTGTTTTGGTTAATTAGTAGGGAAGAAAATGCACAGAATATTTTCAGTGCTATTTTTCCTCACTGTTAGTGGAGGGAGGAGTTTTGTAAAGGCATGAGCTGAGCTCATTGAAAGGATTTTTTTTTTTTCAGAATGATTTAGCTATAATAATAGTTTAATTTTTGTAATTGTATGTTACATTTAATTTACCTAAATGGATAAAACTATTACACAGAGAAGGAGCTCTTTTTGTATGACTTGCACATTCCAGGTCTTCCACCGGTGCATCCGACTCCCTTCCAAACCTTCATATTCATGTCAGTTGCCTGGGTTTCCACCTGAAGGCCCTGTGGTATCTTTATAGGGTTCTTGTTCTCCAGGTTTCTTGACAATCCCATGAAAAAGACAGTTATGTTATGCAAATTGGTTTCATTATATTTCAAAATCTTGCCTGTTCTTTTGCCTGAGGGTTTTATACCGTGCAAAATCTGGAGCAGCCTTGTCTGCTTTGCTGTCGACCAGTGATGTGCAGTGAGCAAGGGCTGGCTGTGCCTTTCCTTTCTGTCTTTCCCCACCACGGATTCTTTTCCCCATTTGTTATTCAAAGGAATTGTTCTAGGAAGGCACAGATCATTTAATACGTTCAGAATAATTGTCAGCAAATACGTGTGATTTTTGTGCTGTTAAAGAACACAACAATTTGATATTTTTTTTTCTTTCCTCGGCTGAATGGAAACATTACGAATTACATGGAAGAAGGTTCCTATTCTGTTATTAGTAATAATGGTTTAATTAATATCTATGCCTGCTCTCTGCCTGTTCAGGTAAAGTGAGATGTATCTAATGTAAACATAAGAAAAAACCTGTTTTACTCAGTGTAAAACATAGGAACAGGTTGCCAAGAGAGGTTGTGGAGTCTTCTAACCATGGAAGTGCTGAAAACCTGACTGTCCATGGCTCTGAGCAACTGGTTCTCGATGACCTTGCTGTGAGCTTGGCCTAAGTGAACCCCAGAACTTGCTTCCTACCTCAACCATCCTGTGATTCTGTAATATTTGTAGTGCTTGTTTGCCATCTCTGCAGAAAAAATACTAAATGCTGTAATTTTAATTTAGAAAACTATTCACCACTTGATTTATTACAAACTTATGTCCTAATATGTAAGCCAGGAAAGAACTGAAGTCATTTTACTTGTATTGGATCTGCTGTACCAATTAGGGAAAATACAAGATGCTTAATTTTTCCTGCTGGAGTCACTCAGTAGGATTCTTTATCATAACTTCAAGAAGCAAATTAGGTCATCATTGATTCTAAATAGTAAAAACTGACCTAAGTTATTTCCATCTGACAACTATTAAATGGATCTTAAGTTGAGTGGAACCACCTTCAGTAGTGGTCAGGAAAAGCATGATGCCTAGTTTTTTTTCTAGTTACTCTAATTGTGATACATTTTTGTCAACTAATAACATTTTTTTTTCCAAACTATATTTGAGTTAAAACTGCTATAATCACAAGTTCCTGGTGGCAGTCTTTGTGTAGGTTCTGAAAATTGTTTTTCCTACCACTTTAGCATGAAACTGTGGAGCATTATTCTTGGTAAATATCAGGAGAGCACTGACAATTTTTTTTCCTGTCTGAGTATTAAAGTATGATTTCAAGGCTCTGATGCTTGTTTCACTGCATCAACTGCAGTCTGTGCTTGGGATTTTAATCAATGATAGCAGTTTCCATCTCCAAATCTGATGCTAATATCTTTTACTTGGGAAACAGCAGGATTTATTACTACAGTAGTGTATGTGTATCTTTTTGGTATACTTCACAAGAGAAATGAAACATTGCACTGAATGCTTTCAGTGTACAGTATAAATAAAAATATTTTTAATTACAGCTAAACATTTGAAATAAGGGATAATAAGGTGATTTTGGTTTACTGTTTTAAATTGTATTGCTATTTAAAAAAAAAATAGTGCATATTTCTATGGCATAATACTGAATAATAAAGGAATCTAATGCTTATTTTTTTCCCTTTGCTTTTATTTATTCAGTGGAACAAGTTCCTGTGGAGCCCTACAACATTCCACTGTCTCAAGCTGAGGTGCTGCAGCAGGGCAGTGATGTGACAATGGTTGCTTGGGGCACTCAGGTCAGTAAGGTTCTTTAAGTTATTTGTCATCCACCAAAGGTTAGGTTAAGGGTTAGGAGCTGTTTAAACAGTGTTGTATTGGACTCAAGTGCCAGACAATAAACTATGTGCATCTTCCATTGCTATATGCTTGAATAAATGATTCCCTTTGTTTCTACTTACATGAAACCTGCTTTTTAATGAGTGAGTTTTTACCCGTTTTTGGTTGAAGGTGACTCTGGAAATATGGAAAAGTTACCTCCTCTACTGCAGGTTAATGATTTATCTACAGTTATGCAAGTTACATGTTTAAGAGTGTGGCAGTGGGATATGACTGAGGAAAGGAAAGGACAGTTGAAAGTAGTATGCTGGAAGAAAAGCATGGATTTTTACTGCAAGATTTAAAAAGTAGTGCAATCAGTCTGGGGTTGCCTTCATGCAGACAGTTAAAAAGAAAATCTGAAAATTTAGATAATTTCAAATTTTTAATACTAATAGGGGTAGTTTTGATTTTTGACAGTTTGTTTTCAAAGCTGCTCAAGAATATGGTTCACCTCCCCCTGCTCCAATTAAGATGTGCAAATACTGAAAAAAAGTTTAAAAAAAGAGAGAAAAGAAAAAGACAAAACAAAAAACAAAAACAACAAAACAACAAAATACACATTCTTGTTCAAGAATTGTATAAAAGAAATTTTAGTCAACATTGGAATTACCAAAAAAATCTTTTTATTGCCTTTAACCTGTAATTTAGAAAATGGCTATTTTCCTAGCTTATTTATGTCTGGGAAGCTGTTAGAGGAGAGAGTGTTATAACACTATATATCACCATAGTGTTAATCTGTGGGGTTGTCTTTTTGATTTTTGCTCTTTCTTTGAAATCTGTAATCTTCATTGATTTTCTGTGATGGATCAAGTAGTCAGAGGACAGAGAAACTCCTTTATATCTGTGGTTATTCCTACTAATCTTTGATAATTTGCACTGGTAGTAAATTATAGACTCCTTCAATATCTTTACTTGTGTCTATTTCTCTAGCAGAAACTGGTTTCTACTTTTATCCTTGCTCTTTTTTTGAAAGTACATGCTCATTTTTCCTAGATACTTCATGCTCCATTTGGATGAAATCTTAGTGTTTGTCATAGTCCCCAAAACTGTAATGATAAATAACCATAAAGATGTCACACTTTGAAGGTCACTTAAGTAATGGCTTGAAAGCTATGTATAGATATTAATGTCCTGAGTTTACCCAGTAGAATGGAGAAGGCTCAGAATGACGTACTTTCAAAATACAATGTGCTTTGGAGCTTGCAAAATATAAGCCAAGTACTAAGACAGGCAGTTCTTTTGATGTGAATAGTTGTAGGACAGATGTGCAGCCCTAATCCAAATTTAGGATCTGACCAAACCATGTCTGTGGCCAAATAATGCAGCTACTTAGTGCTCCTGCCTCTATTCAGGAGTTGTTGGGCAGACGTATGAGCATGTACATACATCACATGGAAGGTGCGTACTGTGCTGGTTTACACAACTGTTGAGCATACCTCTATACAGATGCTTATCCCATAAACATAAAATCCAGCATGTTTTGGACATGTCAGACTTCTGCAGATCAAATATATTCAGTAAGTTTGTGCTGAGAGTGTTTGTAGGCTCTGTGCATAAACTTGGAACTTGATTACCGCACATGCAGTAGGTCCAACAAATCCAGAGTTCATTTTCAATAAGCAGAGAGTGATTGCATGCACACAGTGGTTACTTATATGATTCTTGCATGCTAAGTAGTTGCTTGGCAGCTGCTGCTCTGGCGGGGTTACCTTATGCTTGCTTTCCTGAGCGGTACTAATGGAGGGCAGTAAAGGCTTTTAGTTCCTCTCCAGTTGTGCCCAGTGTTTTACGGTCATTAACTAATCCTTATCCCCTGTGAACTAGATAAACATTTTCGTTTATGTATCGTAGAAACGGCAAAAACATCCTTCCCATGGGTCAGGTTGAAAAACCTCAAACCTTGTACAGCAACTGATGTATTACAAGTCTAAACCAAAGCAATGCAAGCTAATTCTTTTTATTGTTATAATACTTGTACTGTGATTTATCTTTAAAATCATAGCATCATTAAAGTTGGAAAAGACCTCCAAGATCATCAGGTCCAGCCATCCCCCAACCACCAATACTACCCACTAAACCATGTCCCTAAGTGCCCCAAATAGTCCTTTGGTGTTCATATTTGTTTCATGTAGATTCATGTTTAAATCCTTAATCAGCTTGTTTTACAGTAGATTTTTATTCCATGTGAAATGTAATGCTGCCCTTTGATCCCCAGGCAGCTGACACCATCTCACCATGTCCATATTGTTAAATGCTGTTGCCTTCCGACCAAGGTGACCTCATCCAAACTGCTCGTCAGGGATGGTCCTTGGACTCTCACCACTGAACTGGGCCTAGCGGTTGCTTGAGGGAGCTCAGCTGCCTCAGTCCAAACCTGTGTTAGGAAGTGTCCCAACCCTCTGACAATAAGGACAATATCAGAATCTATTGATAATGTCATATCAGGAAACTGTTTTAGCCTCTTACGAGAAAATACTTCTCAATTAGATATTTCTGGAGAATAATCTGAGCTGTTATAAGGGTCTATGCTGATGTTTAGGGTTGGAGCATTTGCTCACTAGTGCTTGTTTCAATGCTTACAACTCATTTTGCTTTTTAAAAAGAAAGTTGTATAACATCATATTATACAACAATTTTGAACGCATGCAGTATTGCTTGCTTTTTTGTTCATGTTATAACATACTTTATGAGAAGGTTCTAATAGACATGGGCTGTTTTACATCTATTTTAAGAAGCTCATACATGTGCTGCTAAATAGACCCCTTGGCTGGTGGATAGTGAATGATGTGTATTCTAATTCAGTGCAAACCTTCTGCTAGAAGGGAATCCTTTTCTGTTGTATTAAAATGTTAATTATAATAATTAGATAATGCAATGTTTGGAATGTTGGTATTAAATTGCATTGGAAGACCAGTGAGTGGTCATATGGTTATATTAGTGCCAGTACGCTTTGTCTGTAGGGGGTCAGGACTAGGTATTTATGTGGTATTTGCTATCTTTCCTAACTGTTCATAAGATAATGCTTTTGAAAGGAGATGGTCGTTTGGTAATCTATTGCATTTTCAGTAGATTGTAGTAAATGCAGTTACTAGGACTATTTTTGTATGTAATGCATTTTGCAGGATTTCATGTGATTGCTCTGTGTTAAAATACATCATTCTTATATTTGGATTTTGTAGTTGTTGTTCTCAGAAAAGCTTATTCTAAAACCCAATCAGACTATAACTATAAAATAGTAAGATCCAATACTGCTAACTGAAATACTTCTCTAGAAAGTAACAGTTTTGTTTTCAGTGATCCTTCATTGAAGTTTTTTTTTTAAAGTAGTGCTAAACTACTGCAAATAAGTAGTAAGTTAGTATATTGAACTGAGTAATAAATACTTACTGTATTACTAAATAAAAAGTCTTCTGGTAAACACGCAGGTAATATGTTAAATCACTGTGTATATTCCGTATGTGTTAATTTAGAACATCTTAAAAAGAACTTAAATGTTAGCTTGGTGATAACAGGTTGCTTTTTCAGGTACATGTGATCAAAGAAGTGGCAGCAATGGCTCAAGAAAAGCTTGGCGTGTCCTGTGAAGTAATTGATCTGAGGACTATCTTACCCTGGGATACAGAGACCGTTTGCAAGGTAAGAAATCGATGAGTGTTAATATTGAAACAAAACAAAAACCTCCTGGTAACAACAATTGAAATGCAAATAATTATGACATTGTATTTTATTTTTTTTTTTTTAATGATCTAAATTTTTGTGTTGATTTATGTAAGTTTGATCTGCAGTTAAAGTGTTTTCATTGTTTGTTTCCGATGTACATCATGTTACTTGGATGTACTTTCTATCTGTAAAGAATGAAATGCGTTGAGCTGTAGCCATCAATATAAAGAAATGAATCAATATGAACTTTGGCAGCAACTGGTAATTTTTTTGCACTATTTCAATTATTTCTCCTAAATCCTTTATAAGCACTTCTGGACAACTAAAATTAATCAAAATTTTAGGTATTTTTTTCCCCCTTCTTTAAAGATTAGAGCTGTCATGCAATGAAGACAAAGTATCTCTCTGAAAGAACAGTTAAGTCTGTTTCATTGGATTGGATCTGCATTGAAATGCAACGAGGAAAGAAATGCAGCTGTGCACAGGAAATGCGGAGCTGTATTTGTACAATATTTTGCAAATATGAACTTTAAAAATAGATATCCTCTGAAGATTTTGAGCATGTTTTCTATCCTGAACATCTTTGAAAGCAATTGTGGTATAAATAAAAAGATGGAACAGATAGACCTGTTGCTTTAGATCTATTATTATTATTATTTTTTAATTAGGAATTAAAAGAGAAGTATTTCTAGAGAAGTATAGTGAACATTGGCTATGCAGTTCATATATTTATTATAATAAATGTCAAATAGTTAATGTTTTTAGTGTTGCTTTGACATCAGTATGTATGCAGGCTGCCCAGTCTGGTCGGAGAAATGGTAAATTATCTTTTTCTATAGAACTTGTCTGTTTTGTTGAACTGGAAATAATCAGTAGTTTGCAGTTGGTACTATGCAACACTTGTATCCTAAGCAGCTTTTAAGGTAGGTTAAAGACGACAAAAATGTTTTTACAAATATATTAACATTAAGAGAAGGACCAAGGAGAATCTCCATCCTTTACTGGAGGCAGTGAACATGACTACTAAGAATAAAGATAATGCTGAGATTCTCAATGCGTTATTTATATCAGTCTTTAATAGTTGGACCAACACTGTGGGGTACTCACCCTCCCTACCTTGAAGTCTTGGATGGGGAGCAGAAGAAACCCCCCCACAATTCAGGTGGAAATGGTTAGAGACCTGCTGCCCCACCATGAGGCCAGATGGGATCTACCCAAGGGTGCAGGGAGGGAGTTGGCAGATGTGATTGCTGGGTCACTTTCCATCATCTGTCAGCGGTCATGGTCATCCAGAGATGTCTCAGATGACTGGAGACTTGCTAATGTGACGCCCATCTGTAAGAAGGGTCGTAAGGAGGAACCGGGGAGCTACAGGCCTGTCAGCCTGACCTTGGTGCCAGAAAAGGTGGTGGAACAGGTCATCTTGAGAGCAGTCACACAGCATGTGCGGGATCACGCCCAGTCAGCCTGGGTTCATGAAAGACAAGTCCTGTTTGACCAACCTCACCTCCTCCTAATGGGTGACCCACCTAGTTGATGAGAGAAAGGCTGTTGACGTAGTCTACCTAGACTTCAACAATGCCTTTGACACAGTCTTCCCCAGGATTCTCCTGGAGAAGCTGGCAGCCCATGGCTTGTACAGGCACACTCTTTGCTGTGTTAAAAACAGGGTGGATGGCTGGGACCATCGAGTGGTGGTGAAAGGAGTGAAATCCAGCTGGTGACCGTTCACCAGTGGTGTTCCCCAGGGGTCGGTGTTGGGGCCCATCCTCTTTAATATCTTTATTGATGACTTGGATGAGGGTATTGAGTGCACCCTCACTAAGTGTGCAGATAACACCAAGCTGGGGGGAAGTGTCGGTCTGCTGGAAGGTACAAAGGCCCTGCAGAGGGACCTGGACAGGTTGGGTCGATGGGCAGAGGCCAACGGGATGAGGTTCAACATGGCTAAGTGCCAGGACCTGCACTTTGGCCACAACAACCCCATGCAGTGCTACAGGCTTGGGGGAGAGTGGCTCGAAAGCTGTGTAGAGGAAAATGATCAGTGGATGCTGGTCGATGCTCACCTGAACATGAGCCAACAGTGTACCCAGGTGGCCAGGTAGGCCAACAGCATCCTGGCTTGTATCAGGAATAGTGTGGCCAGCAGGACCAGGGAGGTGGTCCCCCTGTACTCTGCTCTGGTGAGGCCACACCTTGAGTATGGTGTTCAGTTTTGGACCCCTCATTACAAGAAGGACATCGAGGCCCTGGAGGGTGTCCAGAGAAGGGCTATGAAGCTGGTGAAGGGTCTGGAGCACAAGTCCTATGAGGAATGGCTGAGGGTACTGTTGAGGGGTTGTTTAGTCTGGAGAAGAGGAGGCTCAGGGGAGACCTCATTGCTCTCTACAGCTACCTAAAAGGAAGGTGTGGGGAGCTGGGGGTCGGCCTCTTCTTGCAGGTAACTAGTGATAGGACTAGAGGGAATGGCATCAAGTTGTGCCCAGGGAGGTTCAGGTTGGAAATGAGGTGACATTTCTTCTCAGAAAGAGCAGTCAGGCATTGGAACGGGTTGCCCAGGGAGGTGGTGCAGTCACCGTCTCTCGGGGTGTTTAGGGAAAGGTTGTATGTGCTGCTTAAGAACATGTTTTGGTGGGTGATACTGGTGGCAGGTGGGTGGTTAGACCAGATGATCTTGGAGGTCTTTTCCAGCCTTAATGGTTCTATGATTATATAATCTCTAACATAAGTAGAAAGGTGGAAATGATAGTTGTAGCTTCTTGCTGTAACCGCAGGCCAAGAGGAACCAAGAGGAACTTCTTGATGAAGTTGGTGAAAATGGCAGTGGCTTTCAGAATCGGTTTCAGCAACAGGACTTGCTGTACTTCACTTATTCTCTTCCTGAGTTTCCATCATCAGGGACCAAGAAAGTGTGATAGAAAAGGTGACCATACCAGAGAGTCCTTGGCTGTCCATGGGTCTGTGTGTGGGCTTTTAATAGGTAATGGGATTGGTCTTAGAGCAACCAATAAGAAAATTATCTGTTGTGACAGGGCAGCACTTTGCCTCAGAGTCTGACTTATGTCAGCCTTTGTAATCTTAGTCAGTTTTTATGTTTTTCATTACATTACATGTGTTTGTTATGTCTTTCCTTTGCATCTGACAGGAGAAGGAGGTAAGGGTGTTGTGTATGTGATACAAGCTGCAGTCTTTCTGCTGTTCTACTGGTGCTGGGATGCAGGGTCTTCCATCGATGAGTGGTCTGTGCTGTGGTCTTATCAGAGAGCAGGAAGAACTTTGTGTTTTACTCACACATCCCTCTGTTTGACTGCTGGGAGTGGTGTCCTTTGTTCTCAGTACAGGCTGTTTTTAGTTCTGCTGCTGCTTTCAATTCCTGCGCACATACACTTCCACTCACATTTCGTTCATACTGACCTTAACATTTCCGTTCCAGTTCTTTACATTATCATGATTCTTCTGTCTGTTGGCTCTTTATAGAAGGCAGGAAGCCTTATCTGACTTCTTGTAGGCTATCTTCTTGTTCCTAATCATATGCCAGAAGTTTGGCACGGACTTTAAAGGACTAGTGTTGCCTGTGGGTTAAAGTCATTAAGCTGTAATAAAGGAACTGAATTTTATCAAGTTGTATACATTTGCCTATCTGATATGTTTTAATCTGCAGGTTTATTTTATTCTTATACTTACCCAAGAAATATTACATTTTTATAAGGAAATATTTCACTGAATTTTACTTATCTGTGTAATTTTTTTTAAAGAAAATCCAGGTGCCTTCATGGTTGATCTCAGGGAATAAGCAGGCCTGAACCTTAATTTACTAATTTTTACTATCTGCAGTATTGAGATAACTGTAACACTGAAATTTGCAACGTTGCTGTTTAAAAATGAACTACTTTACATAACTGAAAATATATGCAACATTAAGACTGATTTGAGAAGGGTGGTATAGGCATGAAGATGAATGAACTTGACATAGTTACTGCTTGGGAGATGAGCAGTAATTTGTCAATTTTCACTGCAAATATAACTGCCTAGTCTGCTTTCTATAGATACTTTTAGATATATGAAGTTGTCATCAAAATACATATTCCATAAAACTTTGAGAAGTTATACTTAGCTACTGCCACCAGAGGCCTCTTTTTAGCCAAGTTAAGCAGCTGCTTTGACTTTGTACTGCTCCTGTCAGCGTGTTTATGACCGTATGGCTCTGAGTGAGACGTAAATAAAATAAATGTGGATAATAAATATGGTGAAACATAAGAATTTGTGAAGAATTTTTCAAGATTCTGATATTATGTTCAGCTTTGAAATAGGTTAACATTTGTCATCTGCACAAGGAGGAGATAAGGGTATTAAAGTTTGAGCTAGTGACACTATCTCATGAGTTATTCTAGAGATGGATATCTCCTGAGGCTCATTCATCTCAGCTGTTTCTTCAGCCTGTTTGTGGGTTGAAATAGTGGTCTCCAGAAATGTCTTGGGTTAAAAAAAAATAAAAAAAAATAAAAAATCAAGGGAGCCCTGATTGGTGAGTGTAGTGTAAAGTCAAGTGATATAGATCCCACTATCATTGTTTAGCTGGGTGACAAAGGAATCAGGGAGTTGCCCTGTTAAAAATTATCAGACATCTCTTTGCTAGAACAGAAACAAAGAATCTGTGTGAGTGTGTGTCTATGTATATATGCATATAGAGTCAATTTCTTTATGTAGGCTTCACTGCTGTTTAACTTGGGAAAGCTTCTTGTGAAATGTGAGGTGCTTCTTTACTTGTAGGAAAAGGATGGAGTTCCTTGCCCCTGAAAATTTATCAAGCCTGTTCCAAGATTCCCTAGCATTCTTAAAGAATGGCATACTTACTCTGGATCAAGAGGAGTAATTGATTTACATGTTGAAAACTAAAAAAGAGAAGCAGGAAATAATTCTAATCTCTTGAGTTACTCAACTCTGTTGCTTTACACAGGAGTTCAAACAGGTAAAAAAGAAAAATCAAACTGCATAAAATCTAGTATATTCCTTAATTGTCTATATTTAATCAAGAATTGTCATTTTGTACAAAATTCAAACAGTTGAAATGCTGATTTCTGTGGATATTTTGTTTGATACGTTCAATGCTATGAAAGGTTGATGTAAGATCTCTTCTGAACTTCATATCTAGGTATTCATGTGCTTAGAAAACTAATTTCTGAAGTGATATTTTTCTGAATTTCATGAAGTGTTTTTTTTTTTTTTTTTTTTTTTTCCCGGAGAATCTTTTTTGAAGATACTGACATTTTATTTTCTTTTGGAGATGACAAGAAATGTTTTTAAATATATTGCTTTTAATTTCTGGTTTTATGATTAAGTTAGAGCTAGTGTGGATGTCATGATCCCATAAACATGGATTTAGCTTCTCATGAGATTCACATCATGGTGAAAGTGTCACTAGTTGAGTCTACCAGATAAATTTTGGTGTCTTTGCACTGTAGAGGCTTTTAATAAAACACAATATCCTGAAGATGAAGACAAGAACCCAGGACCTTTTCTTTTTTATGGTGCCCTCCTTACATGAATGGTCACATTCCCTCTTGTTTTCTCTGACTGTGTGCTAATTCTGTGCAATTTAGGGGAATAACATCATGAGAATACGAGCAAGCTGATCTCCCTGCTTTATTAACATTAAGTTTATTAACATGGTCACACCTCAGAGAGATGGTAGATTGGGAACTGACAAGGCATTGAAACCAGGTCTTGCCCCTCTGGAACTTGTGCCTTTATCACCATCTCTAGGTGAAGAGCTGAGTAGCTCACATGCATTTGTCCTCAGGGCAAACTCAGGGCTGTGAGTTCAGTGTTAGCAGATTTTAAGCATGCTTGTAAGATTCTCTGAGCTCTTGCAAATGTAAACAGGCTTCTTTAAAGTGTATGTGCAGCCTTTGCTGCTTATTTAGGAAATGTTACAGTGAAAGCTGTCTTTTAAATTACCGATCCCCTTGTCTATACATACATTCTCAAAACACTATGTAATTTCAAGGTTCAGTGAAAAATTTGGTAAGATTCCGGTGTATTCTGAAAATCTTCATTGATTTCTGACTGAGGGTCTTGCTTTATTTCCAAGGCTGGTATATGAGTGATACAGTGGTTATGATTGAAAGAGAACAGTTACTTCTCCTTTGAGTGGGTTACTTTTTTTGAGAGAGAGAAGGATGCATTTCCTGTGCTTGTTCTAACATCAGCATCTTATTCTGATGTCTTAGTTCATGTACACAGGAGCTGGGATCAGGAGTGATCTCTCCCATTCAACTGGAAATGAAAACACATGAAACTAACGTGCTTCTCAATATAAGAGACAGATAACCAAACCTCTGCCTTGACCATGCTCTGCTGACTCACCAGCTGGTGCAGGTGTCTGCAGACTAACACGTTTAGTGCAGCCACAGCAAAGATGTTGATTACTGTACAGATTGGTAATGATCTAGTACTTGACTGATCAGCTGCATTCTTATTGGCATAGCAATCTGTCATGAAGGGTGCTGTTCCAGAAACTGAAATATGAGTTGTGTATCTAATATATATTAAAAATTGTTTCATTTTAACCCACAAAACTGTTTAAAGATGCTTTTCTTCCTTCCAGAAATTATACTTTCAGATGATTTTTTTCTTCTCCGTCATTATGCTTAACAGATTTGCTTTGAAGGTTTGGAGAGATTAGATGGTGTGGATTTTCCTGTCTCTGAACTGTTGGATGGTGTGGTACTGATTAAAAAGCCAATAGCACACCTCCCAGTGATTCTCTGGTCACACTGGGGGGTAAAATTTGGTGGCTGTATTATTATTTTGTATTGAAAAGCCAGTGTTATTGGAAGTGGGAAATGTAGCTCAGGATTAAGTACTCCTAAAGGACTGTACGTGTTATTCTATTTTATTCATCCTATATTGAATCAAGGGTGCTATTTACACTTTAAATTAATTACAATCAAATTGTTCAGTAGATTTCACATTTGCAAGTGAAAATTTGCAAATGGACTTTTTTTTCTTATGTATTATTTAGAAGGCAAATATTTTCCATGCATATTGATGAAGATTTGCATTTATTACCTAATTAGTCATCTTGTTTCTGAACTGTTCCTCCTGTAATGCAAAGAAATGCTGCAAATCGTTCCTTTATGATTTAGTAATGAAGGCACTATAAACTGAATTGCAGTTTTAAAGGCCTGTGGGTTAGTGTGAGCTTGTGTAACTTGGATATGACTTTTTTTTTTCAGAAAAATATGGGTGTCTTTGCAGAAATGCAGTTTATAGATTGATGTTATCAATGATAGCAACTGTGAACTTGATTTAAAGAACCAATATAATGTAATACAGTTTAATACAGAAAAGTAAAGGGGCATATGTTCTTCTGTGCACTTGGGTTGCTTTGCTCTTTTCTTGAAGAGGCTTTGCAGACCTCCCAACAGGTCAAGATAAATGCTCAGCAGTCTGGAAACCATCTGCACTCGTTGGAAAGAGCAAATCTGAGTGGAAGAGAAAGGAGCAAGAGTGGGAGCTTGCAGATAACACAGCACCCCAGAGTGGCTTAGAGCAAACCACGTGCATGTTTTCCATCAACAGTATTTGATGAGAGCGGTTTTCTATGGTGTGCATTAGAGCCTTCTCCTTAATGCACAGGTAGCATTTTTGTTGGCCATTGTCATCAAAGTGAATGAATAATTATAAGCAGTAGATACTTGGTGTCCTATATTTAACGGGCAGTATGTCCTGGAAGACCTAGTGGTCTACCAGCTTGTTCTTCCCATTCCTTTAAGTTTACTTCATCTAATTGGCTTGTGAATAAAGGAAAATCAAAATCAGCAAGCTTGATGTGTTTTTCTTTATTCTTTAACTGCATGCTCCAGGCATTGAACTGTACAATTGCAATGCAGGTATCCTGGGATCAGATTTATGTTTCTTGGCTGTCTGTTCTTGATCTCTTGCCATTTTACTTGTTGCTCCTTGGATTTCTTACTAAGTGGATGCTCATACCTATAAAATGTGATTAAAATTATACTACTTACATGATGACAGTTAACTCTGTCACTGTTTCCATGAGAAACTTGTGTCTTTTGGTCGTGTAGTTTCAGATTTTTAGAGCATGCCATGGGCTATTGCTTGGCTTGAAGAAGCAGAGCTCTGGAACCATGCTTTCAAGTAGTCATCTCTGAGTTATGAGAATATATAGAACCATTTTATAAAGTGATTATTCACATCTTTTGCTCTTCTATATTTCAATAAAACTTTGAATGGAAAGCTTGTAGTCATTGTTTTGGGCAGGTACCTCAAAGCTGAGGCATTTATGTATATAATTCTGCCTTCTCCTTTCTCCCTTCCAGTTTAAAAGTAGCTCTCAATCCTTTGAATTCACTTTCACATATGTATTGACAAGTGTTACTACAGAAAGAATCAGATTGTTTAAAAACAAACAATAAAGCACCTTCATTAAGTAGGAAAGAGGCATTTGCATGTTGTTTCTGTTAACACTGAGCATTGTGTTAATAATATGGTCTATGAATTCCTCATAAAATATTTTCCCTTTTGCCCATGTTCGATGTTATGGGCTTCAAACTTAAAGGCATTTATGCAAGTAAATGAGTAGTGGTGCGTAGTCTATAGTTAGAAGGTATTTTATAGCTCCAATGTGTGTTTTTATTTTTATTTTTTTCCATTGTAACTGCTGCTGATTGAATTCTAATGGAAGTTGGGATGAAGTTCCACAGTGGTAATAATATATGAATCATTCTTCCATGGAGATAATTATTACTTCGCTACAGTATCGCCTTCCTTTAAATGTCTGTAGCTATTTATCCTGTTATTATCACTTAGTTGAGCCAGCTACTTTTTCTAAACTAGTTTTTTCGGGATTCTTACTCTGTGTGCATTATTAAGCTTTACCCCAGAGATTTTAGTGTTAAGTATTTCTGCAATACTTCTGTAGCTTTTAAGTTAACTTTGATGTTTATGATATCAAGATTTAGTCTGCTTTTTACCAAACTGTTGTGTAATAGCATAATGCATTATATTTGGCTTACTGTAAGTATTTTTCTTTCAACAGCCAGTATTGATTAGCTTTCTGTGAAGGCAATCTGAACTGTTTGTAATTGTACTAGATAGACTGCAGAGATTTCCGAATGTAAATAGTCTTTGATTTTTATAACAAGATCTTTGTTTTTCATTAGGATATTTAATCATTAAGATATTTACCAAAGCTCTTAGAGTTGTATCTGGTAGGATGACAGGCTAAATGCTAATCTGATAGATGTATTGATTACACTTTTCATTACACCATTCCATTTTCCACTGCTGCTTATTTGGGATTGGACAAACCTTTTACCTTCTCTCCTGTCTTTGTTTTGTGCTGAAGAGCCTGCACTTATGGACTGCTTTTAATTTTGGTGTGCCACTCAACATCACCCATCAAAATCAAAGGGTTTATTCTAAATAAAATCTATTTTTCAGTAACTTTTCTACGAAATCACTACTGGTAAAACTCCCCAAGTCTTAAGGCATGTTTTAATGAACATTTCACACTATTGTAAGTCGGCTTGTCAGTAGAGAAGAACAGTTCAGGTCTCTGTAAAATGCCCATTTAACATACCTGTTGTCATATATACTCAAGAAAATCTATGCTCAGTCTCAATATATTCCACAGCAGCTTTTTCTTTTAAGCTGCTATGAAGTATTACTAAAATCTCGGTAGTCTTTTGTAATTCTTTTAGCTTGTATGACTACTGTCCCCTGCAAATCTGGTGAACTGAATTAATACATCAAATCCTGAATGTTTGGCTACCAAACTTTCATGTTACGATAGAAAGCAATCATTGTCTCTTGTGTTTTCCTGTTGTCTTGTTATGGATCTTTCGAAGGCTCTGATAAGCATTAGGAGCTTTACTATGTTTAAATGTTTGACTTCTTGGGTATGTTAGTAAGTTTTTTGTTGCTACTTTTATACAGATGGGGACTGAACTAATCTGAAAGCCTCGTGGTTTGCTTCTTCCTTCACATGTAACCCTCATTGTCCTGAAATCTCCTTTATAATATTTCACTCAATAATATGTTGGAGTAGGACAGAATATGCATGGGCTTTGGTGTACAACTGAATTTTTGAATTACATGTGAATTTATAAAAATAAAAAAAACCTGTCTGGTCATGAAAGGTGTTGTAGAATGAGGGGTGTGGATTTCAATTACGGTATGACTATGTAGTGGTTTAACACGTGGAAAAGATGGGTCTAGAAATATTTTCTTTTTGCTGAAACAAATCTGACCAAAGTTTTTTCTAGCTCTGTGTTTGGAATATAATTTTTCTGATATTTAGACTTGTTGCTACTATTATTCAGGAATTGTTTCATTTGATGTGTGGTTTTTGAGTATTTGTTAAGTTACTTTAAACTGATATGTATATTTCAGAGCTTCCTGAAGACTTCTGCTTTTATGGCAAAATAAATACATAAATCAGAAACATGAATTATACCTTCTATGTGTTTGGTATCACATTCCAGCAGAGCAGCTGAGCTTTTTTTTTTTTCCCCCGGTGTATGATTTAAATTCAACTATGATATATAACTAACCCTACAGAACCAAGAAGGTGTCTCTTGTTCAGAATATCCTTTTACAGGACAGACAGAATTTCAAGACACTTCTTACCTGAAGGGCTTAATCTTTTCTGCTTGAAATTTTGCTCCCAGCTCAATTGCATATATATTTTTAATTAAAGTGAATATACGGTTTTTAATTAAATTGAATGTAGTAGCTCTCTCTGTACTTTAAACTGTCTAAAGTCCTATAAAAATGTAGTTTGATGTAAATTGCCTAGACTTGAATTGCTGAGGTTTCCCCATGCTTGGTGTCAATCTTTGGCTGTTTTTTTTTTTTTTTTTTTTTTTTTGAGAGGATTGTTTGGGGGTTTACATCTGCTAAAATTATTCATCTGTATCTCAAAGCATGGTCTAATCTGCTGCCTGAGCTGTTTGTTTCCTTGCCCCTTCCAGTCATAATGAGTTGTGTCAGAAGAGCAAAAATGAATTGCTTGGAGAACTGCTTCACTCTTGACTATTCTTTGCAAACTTGATGATCAACTAGTTTATTTAAATTTAGTTCTTAGATTTCAACTGACTGGAAAGGTAACAGAGAAATCTTATCTGAAAGGAACCATGAGTTTCTGTGATACTGTTGGAAATGAGAAGATTTGGTATAATTTACTTTATTGTTAATTGTGATTTAAGGTGGGTAAAGTTTAAAATAGTCTTTTATTCTTGTATTAAAGAGTACTTGAACATATATATATACTTAATAATTTTCATCTTTTTCTATTTAATGTCTTAAATATTTTGGGATAAGGTTGCTGCTGCTTTAAATTGAAGAAAGTAGATAAAGCAGTTGATCAGTGATGTTTATTAGTGATGCTGTGGTCCCATCACCATTCTCTGCATGGTTGATTGCCAAATCAGATTTTCATCTTTCAGAAGACGCTCAGCTACTGTACCGATACCCATTTAATATCTCTGAAGATCTGTGCACCTGTTCATTATTGTCACCTGGTGTATTCTCTTTTCTTGGCCTAAGAAGAGGAAAATTTTATCTTCTTCCTTTTAATTTTCCTAGGCACTGAAAGATATAACAATTGAGAATAATGGTATTTGATTCCTGTAGTTCTCTGTCTCTTCCAAACACATACAGCAGGAGAAATTGCTGTTGCAACATCTGTTATTGCTCTTGTTGCTCTTTTCTTTCACTTATCCGTTTTCAAGGATGTGTTATATTAATTTCTAGCCCTTGTACTTGAATTACTATCTAACTAAAGCTATAAATGCTGGACCAGAAGGAAGAAAATGAAAGGAAATATTCTGATCTATGGCATCTGTTACTGTTAGTATGAGGAGAAGGGAAGAAGTGGACTGTAGTGGTAGAATATCCGAAGGGTTGTTAGACATTGGAACAGGCTGCCCAGGGAAGTGGTGGAGTCACCATCCCTGGAAGTCTTTAAAAGACGTTTAGATGTAGAGCTTAGGGATATGGTTTAGTGGGGACTGTTAGCGTTGGGTCAGAGGTTGGACTCGATGATCTTGAGGTCTCTTCTAACCTAGTGATTCTGTGATTCTGTAATATGCAGGATGGACCAGTGGCATCTGTGAAAAAGGAGGACATTCAATAAGCAGTGCTAGGATGTTGTCGCAATTTTGATTCGTATCCCCTGATATGAATAGCAGGCTTATGCCTTTACCAAGAATCGTCTAACTGTTCTGGAAGTGTTGGGATTTTACGTATTGCCTAGTGAATGTCACCACACTGCTAAGCATGGAGGGAGAACAGGTGCTCTTTGCTTTTGGTAAATGTTAGTACAAAATACATTTCCTGCATTCCCTCATTGAGACTCTTCTTTCCCCCCTACCTCTCTACCAGTGTGATTACCCTTGCGCGTGCTTTTGCCATGAATCAAGATTCTAGCTTGTGAACTAAAAAAGCACACAGTTCCAGTGTTATCTAGTTGTTTTGCAAGCCTAATTAGTTTAAAAAAAAAAAAAGTTATTTTTTATTTATAAAATATAATTGCAGCAAAGTCTTCAGGAGGAATTAGTCCAGGTCACTTTCTCTGCTTTTTGAGTACGATAGAATATGAAAGATAATGTATAAGAAGAAAAAGCAGTGGGAGACTGAATTAGTGAAGTACTGGAACATCTTAATCTGATGCAATCTAAAAATAACCATGTTAAGCACTAGAATAATCTTTATTGCTTTTTAAAATCAGGTGTTAAGTAGGGGATTCATTCATTTGGCCTAAAATCATCAAGAGAGAAGAGTGCCGGTGTTACAACATACTTACAGTGATGTCATTTTGAGATTGTGTGATTGAGTTTTTGTTCCACATGAACCATATTTGAGGCACTTGCCTAAACAATGCCCCGTTTAAATCGAAGTCACGTTGCTTAGGCCAGTAATGCAGCGTGCTGTGAGTTTCAATAGTACATTGGTTAAGGTCTTGTAGCTTAAAAGTTGTTTATGCTAAGCTTTCTGGTTGAGAAAAACAGTAAATTGTAATTTATAACCACTTGGTTACAGTATATATAATGCTCTTGCTGGAAGTGTGCATTATGATTTCTCCATCCCATGTTTAAAAAAAAAAAAAAGAAAAGGCCTTTTTATTAAGTTATTTGGTCTACAAATGACAAAACTGTAAAACCACTCTTTTGGCATGTGGTCAAGGGCTACCGCAAAGTGCTAATCTGTGGTATATTATCTTCTCTGACATTTGTGGTGTGCTTACTGACATGTCACCTAGACTCTAAAGTTCACAAAAGTGATGTGTTTGAGAGATTGCAAACTTCCTTAAGGAAAAAGGACTTTATTGCAAATGGGAGGAAAAGGGTTTAAGTGGCTTTATTGCAAATGGGAAAATACTATGAATTTAAAGAGTAAGTGGTGGAGTAAGTGGCTTTCTTTTTACCAGTAAGATAGTTTATTATTTTAAGACTAAAAGCAGAAGCTATTATTTTTTTCAACTATTTTATTTTATTTTATTTTATTTATTTTATTTTATTTTATTTTATTTTATTTATTTTATTTATTTTATTTATTTTATTTTATTTTATTTTATTTTATTTATTTTATTTTATTTATTTTATTTTATTTTATTTTATTTTATTTTATTTTTATTTTATTTTTATTTTATTTTTATTTTATTTTATTTTATATTTAGGTGATCAAGCAGGGAAGACTTGTCTTTTAGTACCAGCTAGTGTTTTGGTGACATTAGAGATATCTCTTTATGCTATCCTTCTATCCTTTTTTTTTTCTTCTTTTATTTTTTATTTTTTTTTGGCATAGAGCTTAATTATATTTTAAATAGTGGATTGACTAGAGGAAAATGTGATTTGAGATCTTAAAAGTACTGTTGGCAGTTTGTGTTTGTATAGTTCTAATTTTATTTTCCAATGAAAGAAAATAAATCTATCAAAGTAATCTATCTAGTCATGTGTAAATTATTCTTTCTACTGAAAAATCAAAATGGATATAAAGTGGTTAATGTATGTGTTAAAGGGTATGTGTAAGTCCAGATTTGAAGAGCATCCTCATTATCGGTTTAGTTTTTTGCAGTAGAACTTTAAAGAACTTCGTTGTTTTATTTAATAACATTTGTTTGCACTAATGAAATGCTACAAAATGTAGAGGTTTTCTAAGGGTAATTACTTGGTAATTGAAATTTATTTCAGGAAAGTAATTGAACAGATAATATATGGAATCTTTGTCATTTCAGACACTATCTTAGTATCATGCTGGGATTTGCTTATTGCAAAAGATAAATTTACATGCATGCTTGATTTTTTTGTTACGTCAACCAGTGCTAATTCTTTTTAATGATTGTAACTTTGTTTTTTCTTAAAGCATCATAGAGTTAAGTAGCTTTCTGACCTGTATTTGTAATGCACTATAATAAGATACCATTCTTTTTTTTTTGTTTTGTTTAGTATTTGGGAAAGATCAAAGTAAAGCTCACTGTAAAGTAGAAGTCAGGACTCACATTCCTGTGAGTCTCTCTCCTGTATTCCTTATTACTTTCATCTTTATTTCATTATCACCTAAATTAATGTCAGAACCAATATGGTTGCACAAACTGATTATTCAGCAAAGTACCGAGTGAGGAAATGGTTGTGGTGGAGTGTTGAAGCTTTCACAATGTGCGTTCTTAAAGTACTGTGAATCTTGTGTACATCTGCAAGCTTATAAAGTAATGAAATACGTAGTGGTAATGCCAAAATGATGATCTTTAAATAAAGAAAACATTTTGAACAATCTAAAATTATATACATTGAAAGACTCAAAGCTTTTGTAACTTAACATCATTAAAAATGCAGGACTATAGAGGAAGAGATTGATACATATTTTATTAATAGTAAGACCAGGAAACAAATCCAGTAACTTGCCAAATCCTAAATTTGTGTCAGAAAAGACTTGTGACTAAGGCACTTGACTAATGCAAATCAATATGACCTTTTTCCCCATGTCATCTAATGTAAATGCAAGCTCATAGCTGTGGACTTCAAGTAGCTTTTGAAGATTTGGATAGTCTAATTTTCTTCAAGTTACTACAATATAACTATATGGTCCCTCAAACTAATGCTTTTTTTTCTCAATTCTGCATGCTAGCTGTTCAATACCTGCTTTACCAATTTTCCTTTCCACAAAGTCTAAGCAACTGTAGCTCTCTAAAGCAATTGCATATTATGCAGAGGCCATACCTGAGAAACTTAGAAACTGATAAACTTGCACATGAAAAGCTTTCGTCCAAAACAGCACCAGAGAGCGCATATTTGTTATGGAGCAGTAATTCATGAGCTTCTGTCAAATTGTTTTGTATGTTATGGTATTTTAATAGAAATTTGAATTTAAAAATTGCTTCACATTACTGAACAGCAATTGTGTTAATGAATTAGGAAAAAAAAAAAGTAGAAAAATTCTCTGAAATGGAAGCCTGAAGAAAAAAAATCAATTCTCTAAGATATGCTTAATGGACTTTGGCCTTACCATCAGTCTTCTTTCCATGCAATGCTATGAATGTATAGAACTGGATTTCCTTCTTTGCTTTGGATAACATTATCATAAAGAATGGAAAATATTGTAATGACGCCTGTTTTGGTACAGATTTATGTTCCGTATTTCCTACCTTCTGCCATTCCTTATTCCCCACTTACCCCATTAGGATACTCAGCTCCTTTTTTAATGGCTGGCTAGACAAAAAGCAGCAATAAAGTTTGTTGGTGCCTATTGGTTGCTGAAAAATCAGTGGGAAAGTTGGTGCTAAGTGCAGCTTTTCTTTTATTGGGGTGCCAATTTAGTAGCAGTACTGATCTCCCTTACCTAGACTGATTTTTACCAAGCTTGCAGGAACTCTAAGACCTTATCTTTAATGATTAAGACTTGCATTTGGCTGCAAAGTGGCTATCAGGAGACTGACAAAAAGACAGAAAAATAAGACCAGGTCACAGAACCCTCATTTCCTTGGCTAACAGGCTGAAAATGAATATAGCTGTACCCTGAAAATGACTATTCATTTTGCCATTAGTTGAACTAGGTCAGATAGAGAGAGTTTGTAACTGATAAAGAGTGGAGATAGAAGAAATACAGACTGTTAGATGGTTTTGATTAAGAGGGCACAAAGAATAGAAAAGAGAATAGTAGGAAACAGCACTGCAAGAATGAAAATAGAGGAACAAGTTGCTTTAGAAAAATAAATTTAAAGGGGAAGAAATAAAGGAAAAAAGGGTATTCAGAAGAATGTTAAAAAAGGTACAGTAATTTTTAAAACAGTTTTGCAAGGTATTTGGCAGAACATTGTGTAGACAATGTATCATTCTACCATTGATAACTATTATTTTTGAAAAAGGTCAAAGATGGTGCAGGTGGCATTTTTGACTATCTTCATCAAATTCATATTTTTCTAAATTATTTTGTGATTATTGTGCTTGGGTCTTTCTATTGTATTACCTTGTGTTTCCCATGTAACCTGTGTTAATAATTCAGATGCTAAGCCCTGTGAATCCTAGCTGTGAATGGGTTCAACATGTGCAGTGAAACCAATTCATCTGTCCTGTGATGAGCTGTGTGAATTTAGGCTATCAGAATTGGGGTTAAGTTCAGGAGCTGGAGATGAGGCAGATAATGGATTCCTACATGCTGAAGCTTCTGCTTCTCTTGGAGTTTTAATAAAACATTATTTTAGAAGTGTGGTGGAGTTTTCCAGAATGGCTGTTCAGATTATAAAAGGCGCTAGCCTTCAGATTTAGCATACATATTCTGTTTTTCCTTGATGTGAGTCTTTCAAAATTACTTGAAAGACACAGTTGCTGATCTGAGGAATATCAGAAGTTTTCTTCTTTCCCCACTTGAAAGACATCTTCACAATGTTTGTTGCTGGCTAGAAACTTACTGATCTGTTTTTCTGCATCTAAGATGTTTCGTGAAGATATTGCAACTACAGAACTCTGACTTAGGGCTGGGCTCATTATTTAAGACTAACTCTAGATCTATGAATGTTTTGAATATCTGAAGATATAGAAAAAAAAAATATATATATATATACACATCCTTAGTCTTGGGTTCAGAAATCTCATTTTAACTTTCAGTTGCTATTTATTTCCATCATAAGGGTAGTTAATGTTATTTGTGAGAACCTTAGAAGCCTTGACTAGATAAGTAGGTTCTGGGGATAGGAATCAGTTTCATAGTGTGTCTTCCTGGTAATAGTTTTAAATGATTTCTGACTTGGAAGAAAAGTCTTTTCAAGCACTGAATGTCTTCCTTGATGAAGGAGACTTATTTTCATGGGATGCTAAGTTCCTGGTGAGAAGTGGAGCAGTACTTCCCTGTTCTGGTTGTGGTGGAAAAACAAAAACCCTTTGCCTAGTTCTGAAACCTCGCACTCAATGGGTTGGGCTATCAGTTGTTCTGAGTAGTGTGATTAACTTACAGATATATTTTACTTTGTTAATTTTCTTGGAATAATAGAATCACAGAATGGTTTAGTTTGGGAGGGTCCTTAAAGATCATCTGGTTCCAACAATGTTAACCAGTACTGGTCCCAATACTGACCCCTGAGGAACACCACTCATTACTGATCTCCACCTGGACATTCATCTGTTGACAGCAACTCTGAGTGAGGCAGTTCAGCCAATTGCTTACCAGAATGGTCCATCCATCAAATCCATGTCTCTCCCATTTAAAGACAAGGATATCATGGGGGACAGCGTCAAAAGATGTTCTCATTCTTTGGTTCGTCTTCTGTCAGTCTTTCTCTGCAGCTGTAAGAAACATCAGTTTTGTTTTAATCTTTCTATCTGGAAAATAGAGAGCGAGCCGTAATGAATATCAGAGGATATGCATCTGCTTTTGTTCTACCTAGTAGCTTTTACTCACATGCTGCACCTTGTTATTGACTGACAGCCTTTGTATTATGAGCTGTAAGTAAATTGCCATATATTTTGTTAATTTTTTCATTACATTTTTAATGTAATTGTAAAGATGAAAGAAGATGAAAGAAGCTGGTTCAGATAGCTTTGGCACTTTAAAAATCTTTTTCTAATGTAAAGTCAAAGCTCTTTATTTTTGCTGGGAATACTCTCACTATTGCTTGTCCTACATGGTTATTTCAATCAGGTTAGAAATTACTAATTTTTTTTTTTTTTGGGGGTGGGGGGGTGGAGGTGGAGGGGAATTAAACTATTATGATGGGCTCAGCAATAAAATTTGTCTGTTACACTTACTTTCTTGGTAGACTGATGATCTTTCTCTGTAAAGAAAAACTGTTTGCTTTTTTTTTTTTTTTTTTTTTTAAATCTCCAAAGATCTAGTTAATGTCAACAAAAATATTCAAATATTCTGAAGAGGCCTGTTCTGTGGGTCATTCCCAGCAGCACTCTATTTAAACTACATGTATAGTACTTTTGCTGCTTGAGGAATACCACTCAAAATTTGTTTCAAATAGATATTGTGTGTGTTCTGGGGCATGGGAAAAACAGTGAATTGGTCGGTTCATTCTTGGATCCTCCAAAATAGTATCAAAATTCATTAGGGAATTCAGTGTGGTGTTCAACAGTCATCGGTTGCTGCTTAGTAATGATCATATTCTCAGGGAAGGAACAGTTTGTGCACTTGCGTTCCAGAGAAATACTTTGAGAGGTTGTTTATTGGATGTTCTGCACAGAAGCTGTAGCATTAGATATGTCCTAACAGGAGATGTGTGAATCTTGCAAAGAGCTGGATTGTCCATGGCAGCTCTTTCAGAACTGGCCAAAATTTCATCTGATTTTCAAGAATAAAATAATAAATTGCACTGAGGCATTGTTAATATAATTAATTGAAAAAATAAAATATTAAAATAATAAGTTGTTAAAATAATATTAAACTATTAAATAATAAATTGTTGAGCCACTAGTCATCCTGATAATTAGCAGCTTAGTTGCCTTACTGTTCTGTGTAATTCAAATGTTTTTTAAAAATGTATTGTGGTGAAAAGCATGTATAATAGTACAGCCTGATTATTTCAGGAGTTTGTGGGACAGCTGAAATTTTCAAAATTTGAGACTGTTAATAAATAATATTCACGTCACTTCTGAAAGACAAAAGGAGGGCTATCTAATCTATTTAAATATTATTTTTAATAGCCTTATTACTTCTAACACTAAAAATAATTATGAGGATAGAAAAACTGAAGAAGCAAGTTAATTTATCAAGACTATTTTGTATGTTTAACAGTGTGCTCAAAATGATAAGGAGGAAAAAAAAAAGCAACACAGGAAAAGATTTCTGTTCATGAAACCTTGAAAAAATGTGGTGATGTCTCAAACTTGAAGGAGTTTTATAACATGCCCGCGAAGGTTTCTTGGATGAACAGGACCTCTTTAGTGGAAAGGATCTCTTTATTGCAACATTTTCCATCTGCATTTGCTTCTGAGACTTCCTAATTTTGCTTCCATGAAATGATATAAAAAGTAGGCCAGCGGGCAAAGGGAAGGACAAATTTGTCCACAGTGCATTATTAACAATTGGTCAAGGACTGGTGAAATTTGGAGGCTGCTGCTGAAGTCCTTATTTTTTGAAACTTTTACTATTAGTCTTATGTTTTAGGTTACACAGTCAGAAAGACTGTTTGAATAGATGTGTCTAATTGTGGTTAAGTAGGCAAGTACAGCTCAAAGTGTTAAGGAATTATGAGTTACCAGTTCACTGGATTCACGAATACTTTCTGTTAGTTTAGTTGACTTCATACTTAAAAAGACTATGTAAGCATATAAGCATTCTGTTCATACTTATTACCCAGAAGACAATGACTGGGTGATTTAGAGACATTTGATTTTTTTTTTTTTTTTTTTTTTTTTTTTTTATGGGGTCCCCAAAACTCATCAGGGGCTCTTTACACCTAATTTATATGAAACTACTAATTGCCACTATTAAGGAAAGCTACAAGAAATATAGGAATGAGAAAACAAATGAGATGTGAAGAACTGAAGGACAAGAATGAGTTAAATCAATATATCTTATATAAAGTGACAGGGATGAGGTGGGTTAGAAGTCAAAAGCAACTTTGAAAATACAAAATCATTTTTATTTCCTAATTAATTGATTCCAATGTGTACGTAAGAATTGATCGTAAGGATATCAAGAAGTCACACTAGAATCCTAGAGGTAATTTTTCTTTGCTTAGCTCACACTGAATTTGGTTAATATCTTCCTGAATCTTTTTTTAGATTAAGCAGAAGAACCTGTCGGCACAAAATGCAACTTTTCTGTATTGTCTCCACACCCATGACCATTAACTGCTTTAGAGCACATAGAATGGTGGTATGAAAGTGTTACAAGAGTGCTTCTAGCAGGGTTGTTTTACAAGAGTCTAAACTTACTGAAAGGCATTAGAAAGTTAGTCAGTGACAGAGTTCTTTTAATTTAGCTTAGCACTCTTCTGTTAAAAAAAATAACCATTTCAAACCATGTTGGGGTGCACCATGCTGAGTGTCATATCTTTTTTTTCTGTTTTCACGGTCTTAGCTACTCAAATTGCAAGTTGTTTTGGATATGAATTCTCTGCTACTCTGTATTTTTGTGGTGTCTAACACATTGGGAATCTGTCATAGGCTGTTAGCTTTGCAGGAAGCTTATAAATATTTATGTTGAACAGATCAACCACACCCTGACAATATCTGTGTGATAGAAAGGTCATAAAGTAAACTTAATTATTTTATTATCCACTCTTTTCATCGCTTCTGTGGATGTTCAGCCCAGCTATGTAGCCAACTCTTTTGATTTTGGTTGCCATTTAATTTTCCAGGTTACTTTGCCTTACTGCTGTGCCTGTTTCCATTCTGTGTTATCTCTACATTACTATCTTCACACTATCATGTTATGTATTCAGTGCTATGCAGGAAAAAGCCACGTTAGTCTTTCAGGATTGTTTTTGGCATTTATAGTGTAAAATGATACCTATTGGAACAATAAAGCCCTGCTGTGTTGAGGCAGTAAGCTCTATGATTGCACTAACATTTCTCTCCAAGATGTTTCCTATGTGCATCCAGCTGTGGTCACATTAGTTCTTTATGCACTGTTCCTGCGTGCATACATTTTAAACTGGGGAAAAAGATCTACCCTGATGTGGATTTCAAAGTGGTGAGGTTTAACCAGGGCATTTTGCAACTTCAGCATAATACTGTGAACTCTGCAGTCCTGGGTATGCCGAATCTTGTCCTTGGGACACTGAAAAAGCCTGGCTCCATCCTGTTTGCACCCTCCCTTCAGGTGTTTCTACACACTGATAAAATCTCCCCGAGCTTCCTCTTCTGCAGGCTGAACAGTCCCAGCTCTCTCAGCCTTTCCTCATAGCAGAGGTACAGTGTGTTCTATATAACACAGCTTATCTCTCACCTCTGTGTTAGATAAGGGCATTTTTTCTTTTATAAATTTAGTTTTAGTACCAACTTTGCCTTTCCTATTTGTTGTTTATTTGTATGGCGTGTCAGAAGTAACAAAATCATTGCGTCTTAGGTGAACGGGCACAATTTAAAGGGTATAAATGGTTACGTAACTAAATGGGTCAAACTTTTATATCCATACTGATTCCATTTGTAAATGTTCTTATTAAAAGGAGACAGTAAGATCCACTGCTTGGAAAATGTACTTCCACACAGGAAGGGAATGTACTTCCACATGCTGGGACAGCAATTTAAGTCGTTGCAAGGACCTCACTTGAGGTTAGAGGCAGTAAAAACTTCAACAGCTTAATGCACTGCTATTTGAGGTAAGGACATTCTGGGGTTCATAGCATCATACTTCCTGGGAATTGTTTTTATTCTGCCATAAGAGACTATGTAGATTTCAAGAGGAACACAGTTGTTTAAGTAAAGCTGGTAAGAGAACTGGGAATTAGTCATTGGACATCATTTATTTTTAGACAACTCAGAAGATATTTATGCTGAATGTCAGAACAAATTGTGAATGATGACTCCTGAGCAAACTGTTTTTGTTGCTTTGACACGCTGAATTTGAGCTATTCATCTTGGGCTTCAAACAATTTGTTACTTCTTTTAGTCTTGTCTCAGAGATCAATGTAATACTTTCATTTCAGTTGGGAACAAAGAAAATATATAGACATATGCATCTGCATGCAGATAGCTAGATATGCTTATAAAAACTGACAAAGTGCAGAGGAGTCTTTAAGTAACTTTTTTTTGAAAGCTTGGTCGGCCATCTAGCAGTATTTGTATTAACAGGACCACTTTTCATTCAGTTTGCATTCATTGTTCACTGTAGAAAAAAGAATCAAAACATCAGCATTCTACCTATTAGGGTCATTTTTTTCTCTCTACTCAGAATCAGAGGTTTTAGAGAATTGTCTGAAAATAGGTTTCAAGAATAATTGCAAGCCTATTAACTTGTTTCTTCCAGGTTGTTGAATATAATATAGAATTCCTGTACTGAATGTACAGCTAGATTTCTTGAGCACCAGCTGGAAACCTTGGAAGTGATTGTATTCATAACCTTCCTCACAATTGAAAGAGGGCTCCGGCAAATGATGCAAATGTATGAGAAGAATGTATATTAAGAACATTTGAAGGAAAAAAAGAAAAAGTTTTACTTTCTTTGGGGCAGTGGAGTTATGGATAAGTGTGTGTTGTGTGTGTGTGTGTGTGTGTGTATACCTCTATTTATATGGAATTTTATCAAATGGTAAGCCTTACAGACCTGTAATTATTACTATTACGTCTCTTCTTTGTTTAGCATATCTGTATGATTTCATTTGAAATCATTTAAAATCCACATTCCTGTGGACACAGATCCATATTAATAACGTTGTTTTACTGTATCATCAGAACTTTTTTTTTTTTTTTTCCAGAGAACAGTATTTGTAATATAAAGTCTTTCTTGATACTTAAGCTTATTCTTAAATGTAGTGCTAAGGGAAGGTCAAAGATCAGAGTTGTGATGGACAGGTGGCTACAAATAAAAGTAGGTTTGAGTTTTTCTTACTTTCCCCATCTTGCTGTTAATGCTCCCTCCTGCTTCTGCCTTTGCTGTTGTCAAAAATGCATTCCAACCTTTTCCAGCAATCCAAATTGCTTGTTTCTTTCCCTGCCTTTGAGCTGTCATTAGGATTTTAATCTGAGTATATTGTGCTGATACCACTGAGATGGTGGAAGTAGATTCCAGGCTGAAGTACAGCAAGACTGACTTGTTAGGGAGAACAGATTGAAATTGGTCCTGTAAAATTAATTTAAATTCATTCTGGGAGCTTTATTCCTTATTAGAAGTCAATATTAGAATGCACAGTAATAACTTCTGAAAGACCTCAACAGACAGTATGACAGCTGTCTACAACATCTAGTACATGTTTTGATAATTCTTCCATGTAGCACTAATCATTTGGTTTTAGATAAAACAGCTCATTATGATATGTGGAGTTGTAATGCATTATGATTTTAGATCTTTGTCTATTTTCTGTAGTAGCTGATCTTTTACTCTCATTTGAAACAAATTGGCGAGAGACTACAAACTTTTTTTTTTAGTTTTAATTTTTTGGGGGTTTATTTTCATCTTTCATTTCACACGAGGCAGGTGAGGGTATAATAATTATGTCACAGGAGGGCTGTGCAGCAGGACAGCCTCTTTGCCCCAGTGTGATAAAGATGCCTGCTGTGTTTAACATAATACAGGGCTGTTCTCAGTTCCTTCCTTCAAATCCCCACTTGTTTTCTGTAAATGCCACGTGCTTCTAAGGACCATGTTCTGTTTCTTTGTTAGAAATCAGAATTCTTGTCCATTCATATTCATGCTCTTTGCAGTCTGGGACGCTAATGGACCGGATTGTCCTCACCGTGTAAATTGCAAATTGGACCTGGTTTTCCTTGCCATGTAAATTTCCTACTGCAGTTCCTTCCATTTTGGGGGAACTTATTCTGTGTTGCAGCAGCTGGTGGTAGCTCTGAGCTCTGCCCAGACCCCAGCCGGTGCCAGCAGCAGCTGCTGTGCCACCTGCAAAGCATGGATGCCGGCCTCTTGGTCAGAAAGCACAGCTCTCTGCTGCGTGAGCTCAACAAGCAGGCAGTAATGGATTAAAAGCCTCTGTTTTGTTTAACTACTAGCAGGAAGATAAGGATTTGCGCTCTGCTAATGTAGACCAGTTAAAATGACTGGCAATGCTTCAGCTATTGAAGTGAAGTTAAAAAGAAATTGGATTTTCTTTTTTGTTCCCTGCTGTTTGTTAATCAGCAGTCTCGCCTATTACAGAGCTTCACGTTTTTTCATTTAATTGTTTGGAAAGACTTTGTTAAAGATTTCTCTCTTATAGCCTTCCTGAATGATGGAATAAGAATGACATTTTCGCTTTTCCAAGTGGTTTTATCCCTTGATCTACTTACATTTCTGCCAATGTACAGCTAGGATTGTCTGCTATATTATTGCTCTACTCGGACATGTGTGTTGATTTTACTTACACTAGCCTTATGAATCTATACAAAATGTGTGTAAGCCAGACTGTCTCATGGCTTGGGGGTTGAAATTAGATTATCTTTAAGTTCCTCTTCCAACCCAAACTGTTCTATGATTCCCTGATTACCAGTAGTTGAGAAATCTTATTCATACTTTGGGCTGTTGAGCTGTATGTGATGAAATAAAATATTTATTGCATGTCATTTGTTCATCTTTGCATCTTGATTTTACTGATGAATAAGTTTCAGTTAACTTGGGAGTGTAGTGTAGGTATAATACAGTAGATCTGAAGGCTTGCTTTCGCTTTTCATCTGGGAATTTAGTGCTGTTGAAAATCAGACTATATGATATCTTCTTTTAATTTGGATTAATTTCATATTTTTTTCTTCAAGAATTATTTTTGAAGCTTTAAAGAGCGCATAAAATTTTTTGCTTTAACTACTTCTTGGAGAAGGTAGTTCTGTGGAACTGATACCTATAATTTGCAAACTGGATCTTGACCATTAGTAAGTTTGAGGGTTTTGTACCTCCAGGCTTCTTGGGACACATCCTGTTCCTATTCTTTTTCATTCCTTCTTCCTGTACTATGGTAAAAGAGTGCTTGAGGATCTATTTGTTTGACTTTCCAGAGATCCTACAGCTCCAGCATGGCTCTAGGGTGTCTGGAAATTGGGGACATAATTATTGCATTTGTTAAGATTGTTGATATACCACATGCACCAATAATAGTTCTTTATATCTGGGATGCACTGGACTTAGTGTCATGGTGTTGATCTCTTCATGTACATAGTAAACATAATCTTCAGTGTTTCATCTGGCAGGATATGTTGTACATTTCTCTCCGGGAAATGCTGAATAGAAATCTGAGATCTTATTTCTATCCCTGTGCTTATGATATTCAGTACAATGAATATAGCAATGCAATTTCGTTTGTTATTGAAACATTGAAAGAAAAGTAGAAATTAGGGGATCTGGGGAAAGTAGTCTCCATCAGGTTTTACCGTTTCTAAGAACAAATTTGTTAAAGCTGACCTAAAAATGTAAAAGGAACAAAGTTTTTCAAGGCATTTATTGAAATTTTACCAAGGGTGTTTTTTCTTTTATTTAAGCTTCTGTATCCTGGCTGGTTTTCAGTAAAGACACATATCTACTAATGTTGATTTATGTGTAATTTTATAATTGTTTGCATACATGTTCATTGAAAATGAGATATAATATTTCCGTGCTTCTGCCAGCTTCATTGAAATTATTTTGGAAAGCTAGTTTTTAAATTATGCAGAAAATTTGTACAGTCTATAAAGAACAAGATCAAAAGTATGCAGAACTTTAAACGGGAGAGTGAACATCAAAAAAATTTCTATAAGAGATGGAAAATCTTTTTCCGAGAACAAGTTTACAGAAATAGACAGCTTGCCAGTGTGATAAAATAACAGACATATATAATCTAATACTGGCTTTGATCATTTCTTTAAAGGCAATTGCTGTGTTAGTGAAGCAGCTGGTGACAGTGGAAATAGCACTGTTACCGTGGGCATAGAGTAATAGTGTAAAATACAGTTGACCATCAAGCTCGTTTTGGTTTAAGTCAGCTTTCCCATGAGTAAGGGCACAGCATGTTACTGGTAATGTCTGCACTTAGATTTCAAAGCGCTTGGAAGCACCAGGCGTGTATTATTTTATTCTGTCATCAGTGCCTGTAGGAGAGGAGAAAGCAGCCAAGATGACGAACTGAGAATTGAATAGAAAAGTGATTATGGAAACTCTTGGATAAAGAGTGCGGTGAGGGAGGTTGAAAATAATTTGCTAAGCTGCTTCACTGCAAAAACATTGGGCGGCAGTTCAGAAAACCTTCAGTATGCAACCTGAAAGATTCAGTCTGGCAAAGGTGCTAGAGGGTGGTTGGGGGGATCATGCCTCTAGCCTCGTGCTCTGGAGAAACCCGAACTGTTGCTGTTGTGTTAAACTGATGTAAAGCAGTTCTGACAAGGAAACTGAGGTGAAAATCTATATTCAGTATGTCTGTTTGTTCTTGTTTTAGGGTTAATGTAGTAGTTGAAAGCCCTAGCATCTTTTCTCCAATGCCGAGCTGCAGCACAGGTGACAGTGGTGTGAGGGCCTGTGCATGGAGTGTCACTGACTGGGCCTCAGTGGGAGCACTGCAGGGGTGTGCTGGGCTGCTTCTGAAAGAGGTGACCCTGATTCCCCATCTCTCCGGTGGTGCTGGCTGCTAACTGTAAAATACTGCAGGACAAACCAATTTATCTCCTGAAACTGGCTCTCCCCACAGCCCCATAAGTGCTTGAGGAGATGCCAGGATAGGAAGCCGAGGTGTTGGGTAGGACAGGAGCCCTCCCTTTTGGGAGCAACCAGGGTGACATCAGCTGGACTCAGCTCTGAAGAAAACACAGAATGACTGAGACCCCTGCTCTCTTGAATCCCTGGATACTTCTTCTGACTTTCCTCTGTGGATCATTCCTAAAGCTAACAAACAAAACTTTCAGTTTTCATTTAATTTGAGACAGGAGATACCTAAAATTACACTTAGCATCCTCAAAAGTCTCTCTGGAATTTAAAGATCAGCTAGCAACAACTTCTGGTTATGGGTGTAAAGAAGAAACGTTTTATATCAGTGCCAGTCTCCTAAGCCTCACTGTATTCTTTGAAGATGCATTTTTAAAGTACTCTGTGTGAGCTGCATTATGTGCATGCATTTAAACCTTTGAATCCCTCAGTGATGTAGGACTAAGTGTAAAGACTCGTATTTCAAAAGACAGTGAGCTATTGGGGAAATGGAGAAGTGTTGAGCCCTTCTAGGAATGTAAAAGGTATTGGTATGAGGGGACAAAATACTTAATTTCTTGAAAGACAGCCTGTTTCTCTAGCTAATCCAAATGAAAAATACACTCCAACTTTCTGCCTTCTTAAAAGGTGACAAACCAGTAGAATTCTGTGATGGCCAGTTTGGTACACCGTGCTGATTTATCCACTGCTTTCTTCAGCTTTTATGCCAGTGGTATTTCCAATTTGGTTTGAAAGGTGAGGACCCCATTAGCTGATGTCTACTGCACTGTAGACAAAGTTGTTTGATAAAATATTTGGACTGCAAAATGCTCTTCTGAATGTTGGATTTTGGTTACCCTGGAGGTTGAGTGCCTGACTCGTTTGATCTGACAAGGAGTAATGCTTTGTAGCTTAATTTAAAAATGAAATTAATGCTTTATAGAAGAGCTTTGATATCTGCAAACAATCATTAACAATTCATGTCCTCTGTGCTCTATAGCTTGTAGAGCAGGTACTTGTGAGATTTTCTGTTTTAACTCATTAACTTCTTTATTTCCAGGAAATAAGATTTTAATTTCTGCATCTTCATATGGAATTTTATAACTTAACCATTCTAGAACACTGCCAATGTAGAAAAAGTATATACATGCATATAAAATTTTTGCTTTATAAAAAAATATTAACATCTGTTGCAACTGTTTGCAGTTATTGCTGTATGGTACTGTAGTCTTTGGTAGAGAAAACAATATAATTAAAATGAAGAGGACAGAGACCTTTGCTGAACTAAAGTATTTTTTGACCAGTAATTCATTAATTATCTGATGCATTACAGAGCTGTTTTTCTTTTAAAACAAAAACAAACAAACAAAATAAAACAACAACAACAACAAACAACTCCACTCTCCAAATTGTGTACCAAAACAATTAGGAGGAATGATCTACAAAACCATGAAAAAAATAGCTTAGAAAAAACAAGTAGGGAGAAATAACTTAGAAATACATGATCAACAATGAGAAGTTGCTTGAGAACTTTAGTAGGTGCTCACAAAACAAATTAACATAGCTGAGAAGTAAGGCAGTAGGGCTGCCCTGACTTAAACTGTATTGTTTTGAAGGGCAATGTTAATGAATGGTCATAATAAAGTCACTGAGATCCTGCATAGTGTGATTTTTTTGCTTGTTTTTTAACCTGTTTAGTATTTTTATCAAAGATATGGAAAACATTTAAAACCATTACTGGTTAAAAAGAAAAATGTTGGAGGTAGGAAGCCGTTGGAGAAATAGACACTCGATCACTGATAAAGAGAAGTTGGATTCATTGACTGGGCTGGGTTCAGGCTCATGTTATGTTTTTCAGCATATCCAAATATAATTTTGCATCTTGAAATAATGAATGCAGACTATTATTCCCTCTTTATTCCAGAAAGCACTTATTTGTTAAAGGCAAAAAATATCGTTTCCCAAGAATGGGGAATCACAGTTGTCAGTTGAAACTGGACTCATGGGGTTATGCTTTGGCCAAAAGGCCTTATGCATCCAAGAACCGCAGTGCCGAGGTTACATTGCCTCTGTGTTTGGTGTTGCTCTGTAAAAGGCTGGAATGCTGGTTTGAGATGGGCGTAGGACACTGAAAACTGGAGATGATTTAGGGAAGGGCTGTCAGAATGATGAAGGAACTGGAAGTGTGCTATATGATGAAAGATTTAAAGCTCAGTCTGCTTAGTTTAGCAAAATTGTGGGTAGGAGATGATTTGATCACAATCTTAACATGTTTGCGTGGGGAGTAGAAATGTGATAATAGATAGCTTCTCCTAGAAGATGATAGATAGCAAACAGAAGGAAAATAAGAATCAGCAGCTTGAAGTTGAACTCAGCCAAACTGGTTTAGAAATAAGGTGCAAGATTTTACCAGGGAAAGCAGTTAAACATTGGAACAGCTTAGCAATAGCTGTGATGCGTTTGCAAACACTTGAAATGCCACAATTAACATTGCATGTCTTTCTGAAAGATGCACAGTGTTTTAGGAACAAGTGTGAAACTTCAAACAAAAATTAATACAGCAGAGCCTGTAATATTTGGGAATTGGAATACTTGGATCTTTCCTTAAAATCCAGATTGATACAATAATGTAATACAGTGTAATGATTAACATCTGCTCATTTTGATTCTGTTTTAACATATAGAAGGATTTTAAAGGTATTTCTATATGGCACAATGAGCTGCAGGTATCCATGCTGGCACTGAACAAGCTGGGTTTGGTACCAAGGGCCTCCAAGCTTTGCTAGCATGGTTGCCTGACAGGTACTTTTTATTTTACCTGACATGGTGATTTTAATGATAGCTTGTAATGTTTCAAAGTATGTATTTCTCAGAATAGATATATGCAAAAGAATAAATATCTTCATTTAAAATAAGAGGATTCTCAAAACAAACAAGCAAAAAGCACACAATAAAAAAACCACTAAACTTGTAAATTGATTAGTCGTATCAGTTTTATCATAACAAACTTAAACTGGAGTGTTTATTTTTTTGAGCTGTTGTTTTGGTGTCTTTGACAGATTTGTAGTGCATTTAATGTCTCTGCTCTCTAGCTATGAGTTTCCAGTGCAGGCATAATACATACGGGAAATATCCTACCTCGCTTTCCAACTGTTGGAATGCCTTTTCCTGTCTTGCTTAGATCTGAGTGTTGTCAGGCTCCTCCATAGTATAGTATATGGTTCATATTGCTTATTGGCCTGTGACCTGCCAGTACTTTTGTGGACAAGCTACTTAAAGCCTATGAGCTGCATTAGAAAAGAGAAAGGATTAGGAAAATACTGGGTTCATAACAAAAATGGAATTATTAAGACATAGCCTTTATATATTCTATAAAGTAGATAGCCTGGAGCTGCCCCACTGGAGAAGTTCATATCTTTAAGAAAAGTTGAGTTGATAGCTACCAGTATCTTGGGCTTTCCTTCGTGATGACTACTGGTATGCTAACAGTACACTGTGGAATTATATTTAAAAATATGTCTCTAACTGTCCTGTCATTGAAAGATTACTATACAACAACCTTTTGATGTCGTCGTCCCCCCCCCCCCCCCAATATGTAAATCTAGAAGTTCATGGAACTTTTTTATCCACCTTATAAAATGGTAAAATGTTTATTATGAAAAGTAAAGCTTGGCTGCAATATTTCTAACCAGAGGCATCTGATATTTTTGAAATCTAGGCAATTTAGCATGTAGTTACAATAAACTTTGAGATATTTGGTTGTATTGAAGCTTTATACTCTCATCAGATTAAACTATTTTGCTTTCATCATTGTCTTTTAATATAAACACAGTCTGTTTTTGATTAAAACTAGCTTATGTTACATTCTGCATGTATCGTGCTATGGAATTATTTCTAGAAGTGAATTCCATATCAACTTCACAAACTTTGAGATTTAGAATTAGAAAATGTTTGCAATCGCTGTGTAAAACCTGAATAAGAAACATTAATCCATACAATTGTCTTCTTGCTAAATAGTTTTGAATAGTTGTTATTCATGAATTTTACCTAGGGTCTGGTCAGGAAGGTTTATCATTGAAGGATTTATTTGCATGTGTGCTCTTTATTTTTCACAGGATCCAAGTTGATGACTTTTAAAAATCTTTTCTTTTTCAGAAATGTTACAATTTCAATTGATAGGATAATCCAGTAGAATCTATTTTTATTCTTACTATTTGCTTAGAAAGGAATGGAAGGTATAAACAGTTCTCTAGGAAATTCTCTAGTAAAAAAACATTCTAATAATTACCCAATTTAGATTTATGGGATGATTTCTCATTTCAGTGAAAATGCTAGAGGGAAAATGCAGCTACACTTAAGTACTGCTAATACCATACAATTCATATATTTCTTAAGTAATACAGGTAAGAAATGACAAGAGCTGTAATTTATTACATTTTTATATTTGTTTTTCCTTTTCAGTCTGTGGTGAAGACTGGGCGATTGCTGATTAGCCACGAGGCTCCTTTAACAGGAGGGTTTGCATCGGAAATCAGTTCTACAGTTCAGGTACACAGACTGTTTGTATTTAAGCATTCTGCATGCCTGAGTGTGTTTATCTATAAAATAATGGTTATCACTATATTCAAAATTGGGGTTTTCATATTTTTTTATTTGTTTTGGTTTAATTTCAGATTTCTGCATGCTTGCATTACTTTATCTGAACAGATAAAGTTGATTCTAAAATTCTCACACAAAAAAGCTATACAGACAGTTAAACTTGGAAATTAGCCTTTTTTCTTCTAGAAAATAATGGAGTTAATTGTTCTGGGAATGTAATTTTGAGTTAAATATGCATAACGAGTCAGAAAACTAAGTTTCTTAGTATTTGTGAAACATTTTTTTTTAAGAGTAGTTGTATTAATTTTAATGTTACTGTGAAGATAATTCACTTTGTGTATGAAAATTGTCTTCATGAAGAAGCAAATATTTATCATCTAAGCAGTGTTTGATCCCTCTTCCATTTCTCCCTTTCTAAAGGTGACCTTGTAATCTAGTAGCCATTTGGCACTGCCAACCTTGTGTCTTGAAAGTGATGATTTTTCTTCAGGAAAATGTCAAAAGTTAATCAGTGGTACCTGTCTTTTAGTGTTGTGTGTTACTATTAATTAACACCTGAAGAGAGAACTTTTTTTAAAGTAAGGCAGCAATCTCATGATTTAGTGGCATAAAAAATATGTTTGTTGGAGAGAAAAAGATGAAGAAAAGCTTATCAGTAAATATTACTGGAAGATTCATTTCATGGTATGATCAATATATTGCTGAAACTAAAAAATGAGTTTTTAATCTCCTCAGACCTCCACTAAGAAAGGGACTCATGTGGTTGATCCATCTTGGTTTGTGTTTCATATCAGGGATATATATATTGACAAATATGACATATTTAGCAAATGAACTTTAAAAACCTTTAATAAAGGACTGTTTCTTTTGGTTCATACTGAAAGCATATATTTGTTTCATGATGGTAACTAATAATCTTGCATTTAAATTTTTTAGGAAATGAGGATTTGTTTCTTGAGAAATATTAGTTAATTTATCACACATGCTACTTCAGAATAAATTGAAATATAACTCTTTGGCATTGAATTTATCCATCGTGAGTTTCTTTTGGCTGACTTGAATCTGTTTTATAACTATACTGTTGTTACTCGTTATATCTGTTCTTGAAGATTTCAGCATCCTTTATGAAAGTTTCGATACCAGTTATTTTTAAGAATATCCATTCTGCAAAAGAGAGCAGAACATCATTTGCAAAACGTAACAGCTTTTTCAAGAGCAGTAGGCATAATAAAGACCTTGCTTTTTAAATTCATTTAAACACGTTCCTTAAACAATCAAGTAAAGTCTATATGTCTGATATCAGTGTGCAGTAAAAATAAAAATGAAAAGTGAAATTCATTTTTACTGGATGCGAAGCATACTGAGAATGCCAAAAACTGTGGATTGCAGTTGGCTTTAGTTTCCTCTTACACATGGAAATAATAAGACTTCAATCAATTGTGTCCAGTTGGATTAGATGGTTAGTTTCCATATTGTTATTCCATCCTTGCCATGAGGTCTCTCATCATAGAAATAAGGTGAATAAAAATACACAGGTTACTTCAAAACAGTTAACTGTCATAAACATTTCATGGTAACGTAGATATCAAGGAAATGAGTGTGATTGGAAATGATGGCTTTCACTCATGAGAAAACTATATGGAAGGTTTCCTTTTCATTATTTGAAAGATAAAAGCATTTGGAGAGCATATTAAATCAGAACTCTTCTGTGTCAAGTACAGAATATTTAAAAGGGGGCACATTATTGCATTAAGTAGTCATTCACTCTGATTTCTTAAACATATAAAACTAAGAACAGGATGAGGTGGTGTGGTTAAAACTCCATGTGATAAGACTTTGCCCTTAGTACTGATGTTTTTACATGTTCTCAATGGGTATTATGAAGTGAGCAACAGATGGTAGGATAAATTCAATACAGGTACAGTTAATACTGCTTGTTGATTATATTGTGTATAAAAGCTTGCAAAAGTGTTCAGCAGGGAGGGCCCTAAACTTTTCCTTAAGGGACACATTGGAGCATATTTGGAGGAGCCTTGGAGAAAGGCCCACTGAGATGTCATCTCCAAAATTGGGTGTGGAAATCATCAGCACATTATTAACTTGCAATGTAAAAGAATGCGAATCCAGTGTTTGCACCCCTGTTGAAGAAGAAAATGAGAGAAATAGTGTTTTCAAAGAGGGGCTAAGGGGGGAGGCTCCCTTGTGAGAAGGCACAGCCAAGGGCAAAGGAACCCCAATAGCCTAGCCTGGGAGATGGAGCCCCTGACCTGGCTCCTCCTGAGGCTGTCCCTGTGGGCTGAGAGGAGACAGCCAGCAATAACTGTCAGGGCAGATTTTGGGTAAAAGGGGGAGAAGAAGGACTGGCTGCTTGCCCTCAGGCTGGTTGGTATGACTGCCCGGCTGTGCACTGTGCCCGATCAGCACTATGTGTCCGGTCTTCTCATCATACCCCGTTTCTAACCCTTTTCCCATGTGGAACACTGTCTTGTGTTTGAGGGAGTGTATGGTCTAAGTGCCAACAGCAGGAGCGTGTCAGTGTCTGTCACCAGCCAACGTCAAGCTGGATAGCAGGCTGAGCGACTTGGGAGGCAGGTGTACGTGTGGGTATCTATCTCTGGGAGAGCCAACTGGAGGAGCTGACCACTGGAGGGACCAAGAGGTCCAAGCCAGCTACTTGCTTAGCAGCCTTTGAGCATGTTAAATTGACAAGAGGAGGAATTTATGTCAGGGTAATGCAAGTGCCTGCTGTACTATTTTGCCTATTCCCTTCTGTTAATCTCGTCATCGCTGTATTTTAATTAACTTGTAATGTTTCACCTTCTAATGTATCTACTGTCCAGAGCTACTTATAGGTGAGGTTGGCCAACCTCGAAGCATGTTGTTTCTCTAATTGAAGTAATCAGCGAACCTTCTGAAAGCTGCCTTGCAGAGAAGCAGCTTGCAGTCCTGCTCCCTTTTTGTCGTTGCTGCCATACTGACAAAATAAAGATGATCGTGTGATATGCTTTCAGAAAGAAATGGAAACTTAATAGGGAGCTATAAACAGAGAACTGTAGAAGGGGAAAATAAACTCAGTTACATAAAGAATAAAGTGGTAAAGAACTCTATGATGAGCTCTGAGATAAAGAACTAATCCTTCATTTTAGAAGTCTTTCATGATTTCGGTGGTTAATAACCATTTTATCAGATCTCCTTATTAGTAGCTGCCATCAGTGTTCCAATTTAAGTAATGTTTTTCTTTTCCTTGCAAATGAAGGGATTATTATTCCAGGTTGCTTGTACCGGGATGAGCCTCTGAGCATAGCTGTACTGATTGCTTTGTAGAAAGATGCCAGCTGCCCTGGCTGTGTCCCCTCCTACCTCCTGGTGCACCCCCAGTCTCCTCGTTGGCAGGGCAGCACAAAGAGCAGGAAAGGCCTTGACTTAGTGCAAGCACTGCTCTGCCACAACTGTTGGTCTGTTATCACCACTACTTTCATCAAAAATTCAAAACACAGTAATCATATGAGTCTCTACAAAGAAAATTTACTCTGTCCCAGCATAACACATAATCTCTTCGTTTCATTTCAAAATTATCTTTCACTCTGGAATGTAATACATTAGAAAGCTAAGTTTATGTTGAAGGTCTTATAGGTCTTGTTGTGGTCAATGTAACATATCAGATTTGAAGAGAATTCTGTGGAGGACTTATATTTTTTACCTCCTCTATTAGCAGGTGGCATTTTAGTATGAAGTGTCAAACACTTATTTTTGTTAGTTCATGGTGTATTAGAAGAGATTATTTGAAACTTGGGTGGGCCTGAAAATTTCATGGCAATCTGAAGAAGCTGTTTGGTATTTCTTTAAAAACATTTTGAATTATACAGTTTTGAGGGAAATGTAAATCTGAAACAAGTAGCTTTTGTTTTTAAAATGAGGTTTTAAATTGACACTAGTATAATAGGCAGTTGTTGCAATTTGCTATATTTATATAAGTTCTGTGTATGATGGAATGTGCTTGCTAGTTTGAACCTTAGAGCCTATTCTGCTTAATTTCTGGTCCATTTTGATCCAATACATATGAACTACTTACCTGCGGGACTTCATCAACACTTGAATTGGCATAGTACAGCATGTAATTTCCTTTCTTGTTACTCAAGTCACTTTTCTTCTCTTTCTTTATGCAAACTCTTTTACAAAAACTGTACTACGCTTCTGAGAAGTGATGGTAATTTTATACAGAATGTATTGAGAAATTGGAAAGTTGAGGAGAATGGAGTTAAAATTGCTGGGGGAATTTATAGGTAGAGTAGTCTAGGAAATGTACCTGAGAAAGGATCATGACATGAGTGCTGACTAGTGGCTTGATTCTTCTTTTCCTGTCTTTTAGGGCTTCTACATCAAATGTGTAGCTTCCTGCTTTCTATGGGACTAGATGTGGGAATGCTGTATTATGCCTACAACAATATGGTAGTAACTATTTTCTTTTAGGACTGAAAATAAATGTAAATAAACATGCACAAACCATCTCGCATTGATCTTGCAAATATAGAAAATCTGTGTCACAAAACAGTCTTGGTGGTTTCTCCCCCACTATCTACAAATAATATTTAAGTTACTAAAAAAATAGAAGATGCTTTACTAATGTTGAATGTTTTATTTAAGGTTTTTGAAGTTTAATTTATGAAATTGGATTGTGCACATTAGAAACTTGATAGCAGAATCCACCATGAAAATGTGCCTTACTTATTGACTCACAAAAAACATACATGGCTCGAGAAGGGTGTGAGCTCATTGCCATCTATGAAATAACAGGATGGCACACTGTTACTTGCACAAGCTTTGCACAGATGTAACAAGACACATATTTCCTTCATTCTTGCAAGAATAGAGCAGTGCTGGTTTAAGGGTGAGTTTCTGTCTTTGTAATGCAGTTTCTTTTCTTATTGCCTGGCAGCTATTTTGACCTGGGGCATCTGATTATGTCTGGGGAGGATCTGGGGAATGGGAGATGTTAGGTCAGCTACCAGAGATTTCTTCCAGAAGAAATCATGAGCTTGTCAAAGTTGCACCAATCTTTGTCTCACAAAAGATTAACGTTAATCAGGGGAAAGGTCCCAGCAAATCCAATGAAATAACCCATATCAGAGGACTGAGTTATGTGATCTTGTTTTTTCAGTTCTTCAGTTCTGTATGTAAAATTGGATAGAATAATCTTTGTCTGTTTGGATTGGTGGGGATTTAGATTTCCTTCTGCTGCTGCAAAATAAGGCCTAATCTGCTCTAAGCGGGGTAATTTCCTGCTACTGTGTAACATTAGAAGAAACTATTAGATGAGCTATTTCTGTGAGATGTATTTCAGGAAAAAGTTGATATGTCTAGGAATGCCTTTCAAAGCTGTAACAGCTTCAGGGCAATTTTATTCTAGCAAGTTACCGTAGGAAGAGCTTGTGAAAACAAAAAAGCTTGAACAACAAGAGTAAAGAACAGTTCATTAACTTCATCAATATGAATATTTGAAATAAAATAGCCAAATTGGATGGGAACTGCCTTTTTTTTTCAGTGTTTTTTACAGAATCATAGCAAAAAATAAAAAGAAATCACCTTCCCAACATTGCATTTCCAGAATATTTGAATTGAATCAATTTTCATACGACTTGTCTTCTGAATTTGGGTGATTTAGATACTCCGTACAGTTCCATTACTTCGTTTTTCCCATAAACTGAAGTTAAGGTGGTTTTTCCCAATGAAGCTGTGACATCTTCCATAGCTTTCTGTAGTTCTTAGAACCGGTGACTGCAATGTAGTATTCCAAAATATTTGAGAGAAAGATGGAGTTTCAAACCGTGCATCTGTGTCTGCATTAGGAGTTTACTTATTGCAACAGGAATTAAATAATAACTTGGAGTGCTCTGTAGAGTTTATTTTATAATTATGGTGAATAACATAAAATCTTGTGCTAGTGCCACTTAAAATTAGTTTAAATGAACAGGGTGCAAACTTCTCTTAAAGTCTGTCTTCACTGGAAGCAATTCTTATGGTGTACTTGTCGTTCATTTATATTTAAATCATTTTATTCTCACAACATGTGTTGAAACAAATTGACTTTTGAATTGAGCATTGAGATATAATGGAATGTATAAGCCTTAAGAATTTGGAGGAATTTGAGGTACGAAGAGTTAGCCCTACTTATGAGGGAATTATGGAAGAATTCTCTGTGCAGTTTGAGGAATCATAAAAGTCTAGGACTTAAAACACATAAAAACATAAAAACACATTTTTCCAAGTTGACTAGAAAGACAATTCAGGACAGACCAGCCTGGACAGCTTTTCATAAGAGACAGACTTCTTTCACTGTTGAGGATAATTTCAGGGAGTAGCTAAATAGAGAGGTTCTGCACTAAATATAGCATGGGCACTCAATAAAACAGCATGCTGAAACATGTAGGTATGGGAGTACGGTTGTTCAGTTCCCATAGAAAAATTACTAAATCTGAATCTTTTTTAACTTTGCTTTGACACAATCACAATAGGCAGTAAAACTGAAAGAACTGAAATAGGCAGTCTAGTGCTTCATTTACTATCCTACATAGTTTTGTTTGCCACTTCCATGCTTTTAGTCATTGTAGTAGGAATCACAATCCATAAAAGCCTGGTTTTATAGAATGTGCAACATCAGATTCTGTCACTAGGAGAATGATCTAGGAAATATTGGCATAAAATATAAATAAAAGCTGGAATGAACACAGCAAAGCAAATTGAAGATGGGCGAAAATATTTAATAATGCAGTGGAAAAAAAAAAAAACAACTGATCTGAAGGAAAAGAAAATCAGAACATACAGAAATTAATCCAGAATAATGGAAAAAAAAATGTTATTTCCTAAGTAAGGAGTTGGGAGTAATAAGGGAAATGTCATCATGTCACCTAAATAAAAATCTCATTCAGTGACTTGAGTCAAAAGTGTTTATGACGGGTGCATGAAGATGCTCATCGTGTTTGTAAAATATGAATGTAGACAGTTATGTGAACCCCCAGTTTCTGATGCAGCGTGAACTAGAAGCAGTTTTAGTTTTGCAAGTCTAAATTTGTGGATAATATTGACTGTCTTATTCAGCATTCAGTCTTGTATGTCAGCATATTTGATAAGAAATATTGAAAGTAAGTGAAGAAATGTTACAAAACCAAGATTTCTAAAAGGAAACAAAACTGCTTTTAATCAAAAAAGTTGAAGCTGATATACTACAAAGAGAGAAGTTGAGATTCACTGTAAAGCTCAGTAAAACGAATATGAAAAAGTGGCCTTTCATAATATGAATTTGACTTATGAATTTAATTAGAATCTTTCATACTAATTATGAAAATAAGAATTATTGTGTATTTTGAAGAGCTTGAATACAGCAATAAACATTGGAGCTGCTCTGTTTTCTTTTCTAATCAGAAGAACTATTTTTTTTGTCTCACTCCACTGTGTTCCCCTTTCTGGACCTTCCCCCCTAGCATGTGAGATCCCCTAATGCAGTACCTGCATGGGGTTAGTGGTTCATGAACCCAGCTGTATGGGTTTGGCTGTGTTTGTCTGGCAGGGGTGGTAGCTTTCTCAGCCTGGGTCACTCTCAAAAGGAAACCATGATCTGACAAGAATGCACGTTCACAGGGTAGTGCCTGCACTTTCTCCACACTAATTTGAGGTTAGAATTGTTCTGGATCTTTTTCCAAAGTCTCTCATGATAGCTTAACTCATAGTGCAGAATTGTCCCAATTTTAATCTGGTTTCATCCTCTGATACCTTAAATCAATACTAACATCTTCTTTGGTAAGAAATGCATCACAAGATGATTGGACTTCTGAAAAAGTTCTAGTGGATGGGGCTTTGGGCAACCTGGGCTAGTGGGTGGTGTACCTGCTCATGGCAGGGGGTTGGAATTAGGTGATCTTTAAAGTAAAGTCCCTTCCAACCCAAACCATTCTGTGATTGTTATATCCTAATGGACATTTTGCTTATGAGACTCCATACATGTTTACTTCTGGGTGGCATAAGGAAAGACACATTTCTCTAAAATGCAAGCAGAAAAGCTCATAGTAACAGTAGTATCCGTTACCTGCTCAGGCTATGAGGGAGTGTTCTGTTCTAAGCTGGATAAATTCAATACTGCAGAAGAAAAGTGGTTTAATGAATTGAATGCAGCCAAATATTTGACTGCACACACAGTATTTATTTGTATTGTGTAAAACTCCCAAGCACATAAACCCAAACAAACCCCAACTCCTTAAATAACGTGCAAAATGAAGTACTCAGATACTGTGGCAGGATTCTTATAAAATGTACCCTCAAACACACTCTTTATAATTGTAAATGCAGGGTAGGTATCTGCTATTAGTTGTAGGCACAACAAAAATCACAATACAATCTTATTTGTCTGCAGCTCGACTCAAAGTTTCTTAGACTTATGTGAAAAATTTCATAAAAACATCCATGCAAGAGTGAGCAAGTGTATTAAGATGTGTTCCTCTTTTTAGGGGATAGTCTCATTTACTGTATGAGACAACACAAAACAACCCCACCACCTATGTGCACTGCTGGCAAATGAGTAATCCAGGCTTGAATCCGTCTCATGCTTGTTCAGACAAGGGTTCCCAACCAGGTAAAGTGTGCACTGTCTACCTTGTTTTTGGGTCCTTGCTGTCTAAAAACTATGCATTGGAGTAAGCTTTTCCCAACTGCTGGTGGGAGTTAAAGCAGTTCCATTTTTTTCTCTAGAGAGGTGGAGGCAAGGATGAGACAGTTGCTTGGAAGTTTCCATAGGTGCTGAGAGAGATGATAAGCACTGCCTCATTATGAGTATTTAATAAGTGAGAGAGCAAAGCCATCAGTGAAGCTTTGGGTGGTTCTTCCTAGTGTCTGTGAATACATCTATCTGCCTTTGTAGAGCATACACACCAGCAAGAGTTGTGTTCTGCTGCTGCTGTTTTTTCACTCCGAAAACAAAAGCACATGGACATTAACGTATGAGTGTTATCAGTTATTACAAGCTAATCAAATACATAAATGTGCACGCTGTGTTTTACAGATGAAACTAATTCCAGGTAAATATTGGTCTATTAGTGAGGTTAGATGTCCATCCTTAAGTTTCTACATCTTCCAGTTGAAGTACAGATTTAGAAGTGAGGATAGATTTGTCATTTACTTTAGTGCCGTATGCACTTCTTGTTAAGGCATTTTTATTTAGTATCATTACAGTTTAATGAAGTGTGTTGCAGTATGGGATTCATTAGTAAATATCAGTAAAATTGTGCAGTTAGCAGCATTTAATGCTGGAAAAGAGAAAAAATAATTAAAGTTTATCAATTATGCTTGAATTTGTATTGTAGAGATAATAGAGAAATCTTGTTAAATCAGTTCTTAACACTGAAATAGCTGAAAATATTTGAGCTATTTTAATAGCTATTTAAATCTCATATTTTCCACTGATGCTTTTATTTATCTCTGAGTAAAAATAGTAACATCCTTTCCTAAGCTTTCAAAATGCTTGTCTGAGCATTGTAGCATTTTGCAGGAAATCCATAGAGAAACCATTACTGTATTTTTAAATGAAGCACTCTCCAGGGAGAACATGACTTTGCTGATATGTGATCACAGTTCATGGAGTGAAGCAGTGGCTAGCGATGACAGGCGCATGCTAATTTAGACCTCCTGCCTGTCTGTCCAGGCAAACGTTCACGGTACACAGTACCCAGCAAGATCGGTCACTTTTTAGGAAAGCATTAAATTGCGAGAAGAATGTTTTCAAACTTTGGCATTAACTTGTACGCTTTCTGTAGAGTTATTTAGTTTCAAACAATATAAAATTAAATTATTTTCAAATCAGTGCTTTTGCCACCAATGCCGATTAGCCCCCTCCTGACACATGGTTGCTGCTGTCCCATTTCCTGCTGTGCTGGCTGTTAGGCAGGGGGCAGCATTTCTTCCAGATGCATCAAAAACCTATTTGACGTCTTCTGAGCTGGTTTCCCTGCATTGGATGGATATGCAAGTGTGCAGCTGCACACTTTTCCATCTCTTATGCAAATTTTTGGACAGGCAGAGGCAGTTTATCTCAGGACAATGTGTAGTGGTAAAGTGGCAGAATATATTGGGAGTGGTAGCTGTGCAGGGAAATTAAATTGAAAGTTCAGTTTTGACTGCTGAACAAGTTCAGTGCTGGATTCTCCTTAATCAGTAGAGTGTATAATGTTAAGTACCCTCTTAGTGTATTCATTGAGGACACTTTTCCCATGTTCTGCTATTTAATTTGGCATGCAAATGTCCATATGTCTGAGGCTGAACTCCAGCATCATCTTGCTGATGGATCTGTGTTCACTCAGTGTGATTTATAAATTTAAACAATGTGTTTGGCCTTCCATATGCTAATACTGAGAGGGGCCAAAACTCTGGCCACCGAGGCAGAATGAAAAATTCTCTTTGCTGTGCACTCCCTGCTTTTTGCATGTCCATCTCTTGAGCTGTTAGACATTGTTCTTCTAGGGAAAGGAAATATTTTGTGTTTCTACTCTAATGTACAGTTTAGTTTGCACTTAGAGAAATATAATCTTAATTCAGACTGCTTTGATTAGAACCATGTTGTGATGCTAACCATACGTTTCAGATAACCCACAGAGCTGATAGAAATGAGAAGGTTTCTCTCCAGACAGAGAGGGAGGGCAAAAAAAAAACACAGCAAAAATCCCTTCCATGACTGTGTGTCTTGTGTTTTCTTCTCTGTGATGTGGATGTGGTGGTATTTTTACATGTTTTTTTTCTTTTTTTTTTTTTTTTTTTTTTTTTTTTTTTCCCCCGCTAATAGCATATTAGACTTCAGTAGCATCAGCAGTTTTAACTGGTATGTAAACATAACTAATGATGTTTTAGGAGCACATCAAAGCGATGAGCTAAACTGTAGTAATTTTAGGTAAATGTTAAAGCTGATACTGAGCGGACCTTCATATTTTACCATGTCAAATTGCCAACTTGTTGCTTAATGCAAATTAGTTAAAACAAACAAACAAACAAAACACTTTCATTTTAATGGCTTTGCAGTGCTTGGAAACTCTGACTCTAGTCTGATAAAGACATTCCATGGCACGACTCTGGAGTGAGGCCAGCCTACAAAGTAATTAATAATTCAGAGGTTATTTAACCTCTCTGCTTGAAAACCTAGCAATACTGTGTTTTACTTGCTTTATTTTGTTTGGCATTATCTTTTATTCAGAATGAGTTATGAGTCGCTGTTGAGCAGCAGTTTATGATGTCATGCCCAGCAGTCCCAGTAACAGCACAGCAGTGAGCTCTCTTCCAGTTTCCAGTGCATTACAGCTATACAAGACTTCTGGGGTGCTTGAAGTTGCTTGCCTTTGGCATCCTTTCTCAAGACACTTTAATGGATGCTAGAACTCTTTACTGGCCACAGGTATCAAAACTTAAATCCTAAGGGCAAGCAATAGTAAAGAATAAAGTGAAATTTAGTAGTTGTGGCACATGTCAGATTTTCTTTGGTGCTAATACTCAGCAGGTTGTCTTTCTTGATCAAAAAATTTACTTCAGTGGGTAGGTTTAGGGTTTTAAAATGTTGATTCATAGAAGCATATTGCTTTGTGTTTTCTTGGCCTTTCATATGGTCATTAGAAATGACCTGGTTAGATGACGATGAGCTCACAGCAACGGGTGTAGTTCAGAGCAGCATGACTGGAGCAGAGTGGTCAGTGGCATATAAAAATCTGTGCCGAACAGGGAGGAAAAATACACTACAAAATGAAGAGAAATCTATGCTTTCACATTCATGTCTCACTGAAGGATTTTTAATACTTTTAATTGAAAGGAACAAAAGGACATTGATTTTTAGTTTTCTAGGGTCTTACTCTAATTAATATATAACAGGCCTGTAAAACAGCATGTATGTATTGGCACTTCATGTACGCACACAAGATCGAGTTATTTCAGTTCCGTACTGAATGTATTCATAAGAGATGATGTAAAAAGAGCCTCTTGAACTCTTTGGCACTTCAGTGCCCTTCCAGAGTGCTGCAAATTTTATACTGTTGCTGTTGGCTACATTTAAGTTCTTTAAGGTAGAGAGGAAAATGAAGGCTGCAGTTTTGCTGCCTTTAAAACCTAGGCTAGCAGCTTCTGCTGCATCCTTGAGAAGGCAACCGCCTGCTGTCCTGTGCATAGACAGCCTGAATTACTGCCCAATTAGTTAGTGGCTGTCAGTGCCATTAGTTACCCAAGTCTCAGATCTGGACGTACGATTGTAGGATAAGTTGTGACAGTGCTCAGTTTTCATGTAAGAGCTTAAAAAGGCCCAGTGGAAGAAATCCTCTTTTTTGTCCAATAGGCTTTGTGAATTAAGTGGACACATGGCACTGTGTTACAGTGATGAACACAGCAATTAAAAACCTACCAAAGCAATTAAAAATTAGTGAGGAGCAGATGTAAGCCAAGAATTAGTTCCTGAGAAAAATAAATTTGCCAATTCCAGTTGCATGGGAAGAAAAACAACAGGGAAAGAGCTTTCCATGCCCCTCTGTTCTCTGATCTTACCTGCAGCAATGCTGTAGGCTGCTGGCGAGAGGTATGTTATGTCCCGTACCGCCAGCAGAAATGAATGAACAAGAGTTACTGTCCTAGTTGTAAGTACATTTCATGGGTTCTGTATAGACAGTACCTGGGATGCTTTCTGTAGCTGTGCTGTTTGCTGCGGAGGTGGGATTTTGAAAGGCAGCTTTACTGGAGGAGCAGTAGCAGTGCAGGTGTCTGTCCGCAGTCTGCTGGAAATGTTTGTTCCTGTTACCAGGTTTAATAGGGGACAACTAAGCGGGAAATGAGGTGGTAGGCACATACACCACGAGTCATTTTACCTGCAGTATTCTCACAAGAAGCAAAACTTGATGGGGTTAGACGTGACTGAGTCAGGAAGGAAGGTTTGCTTCCACTGTACCAAACACTGAAGTGTGCATTTTATAAAACACATGAAGTGAAACACCCTTCGAAACTTAGAAAAAAAAAAAAGTTTCTCTGCAGAGAGCCAAGCACATCTTTTCTTTATATATGGAAGTTTCTGACTCTGGAAAAGTTGATCTGTGCAACTGGAATTGTTCCTAAGATACATTGGCTTGAAAATAGTACTTTGCTCACTGTGATCACTGAGTAAGTGCCTTTTGTCCGTGCTACGGCAAGTGGAGGTCTGATCACCCGACTGCCTTCTGGTGAAGCACAAAGTGTGAGCAAATGACTGGCAGTGCAGTCACTTTGACGTCTGTGGAGCGTAAGTATCTTCTTGGTCAGAAGCAGGGGGGCAGAAGTGTTTCCCTCTCTCCAATCGTTTGGTGGAAAAAGTACCATTTCTCCCTTACCTTGTGTAGAAATGGCTGTCCTAGATTAGGAGAATTGCAGAGGAGATATGAATAGAGATAAAATGTGGTTCCCAATGAGAGGTAGCGTTCAAAAATGCCTAGCTTTTAGGCAGGGAGGTGGTAGATTGCTGAGACTTCAGAGCTGTCGTGTGGACGCTGCATCCTTTCCCACCCCGTTGTGTCTCTGGCACTGCACACTTGGCTCCAGTTCACCCAGGGTGAAAACCTAGCCCCAGGCGGTGAAGTCAGTGGAACTAAGGTTTCATTCTGAATGCCTCTTTTGAGTATTTCATTGCTTTTACAAGTCAGTGCACGAAGGGGAGGGTTGGCCTTAGGTGTCACCTGTTCATTTTTTCTTTAATTGATTGCACATGTGTAGCATTGGAAAGCTAGAGGTCTTTGCAGCAAAATCTACAGTAGTTTGTATTCCTGCACCTTCTTCTGTTTAAGCAGTAACATCAGTTGTGCTGGATACCAGCAAATAACTACACGATAAATAAATCCCTGAAACATAGAATGGCTTTGGGCAAAGAAAATGCCAAGAATGTGCTCTACTATTAGAATATTATGAATAACATTATTAAAAAAAAAAAAAAAAAAAAGGAATGTTGCTAGGTCTTTTAGAATGGTGATTTTATATATTATAATATATAATAATATATGATATGTATATTAAATTTTATATATAACATAAATTATATATATATTATACTTTCTCTAGTTGCATTGAATTCAGCAATGTTATATCAGAATCTTGTATGGCTTTGCATTTTATATTACAAAAATAACAAGAGCTTATTATATAATAGGAGAGATAAATGAAGTTATTTAGCAGCCAGCTATTAGAGTAAACATGTAACTTTGACTAATGTATCTCAAGATAAATGTCCTAATGTAGTGATTTTTTTTTAGAGGACTCAAATTTCTTCAGTATGATTCGTTTCAAAGTTACACTCACACCACATCAAAAGATAAAAGCTCCGTAAAGAAGGAATACTTTTTTTTTTTTTTGAATTACAGGCAGAAAGTGGGATGTTCACTGTCCATTAGTCTTTCAAAAATGCAAATTAATTAGTATGTGTCTTGCCTTGGTGGAATTTATTAAAAGTAACCCATTTAGAGACATTACAGAACCTTCAGAAAAATATACCATGGTTGTGGTGGGTCTGTGGTAGAGGATTAGAAAAGGTCATTTTATTTTTTTTAACCTTTGATCTTAAATGTCATTTGTATGACTATGCTGTTTTCCTTTTTTCAGTCCTTCTCCTATAGAGTTTTCTTTTAAAAAGGGTCTTTTTTTTTTTTTTTTTTTAAATAACATATACAAGTAGTTATGGCAAAAGGTCTGTATTTGGTTACCTTAGTATGTATTCTGAATTACAGAAATCTTCCTCTATAATGAAACTTACTGAAGTATTACTGCTAGCTTCTTTCTCTTCAAACTTTTAATTCCTGAAAAACAGTGATTATCAGGTACTTGAAAAAGGTAATTGAAGCATCTTCCAGGTTTTCCTTTTAGTGTTCCTATTCAATAAATCATCTGTTGAGGAAATAAGAGAGAAAGTACTTAATCACAGTGATACCTTGTCACAGGAAAGTGTTGAAAGAAAAAGGAAAGAAGCATCATGGCTTAATGCCAGTGACATTAGTAACTGGTTTTTATCTATATTGAAGTTTCCTGCTCAAGGGTAATTGAACCACTGAGAGCAGCAAGCCATTTAGTTAACTTCGGCAGGACGAGCATTTCTAAATTCTTTAAAGAAGCTGTCCCAGGCTAACTGAAAGCATCTGCAAGGCACCTTTTGAAAGTGAGAGAGAGCAGGCTTTTAAGCAGAGGTCCTTCAGCAGCCCTGCACTCATAACTGTGTGATTGAAAATGAATTAGTTTTTGTGTGCACATATGTCCCTTTATTTATTGGCATGAGAATATTTTTTAAATTTAGAGTGCTGTGGAAAAAAAAAAAAAAGTTGTTTAAAAGGTTCTCTTAATATGGATTCAGAGTATTTTATTTCTTCTGTGGTAGCAGTATTTTATTGGTTAACTGTGGTGTGTTTCATGGCTTACAAATTAAATGGTCAAATTTGACTTTCCAGGGACAGAGATTGATACTTGGCTTGCAAGGGTATTATACGAGTATGTACAAAAATCCATTAACTTAATACATTGAGGATATCTTTTGAAATAAGAATAAAATTAGCATGTGGAATAAAAATTATTTTTCTTTTCCTTCTCTCTGACTTTTTTTTTTTCCCCTTCTGTGGACTGAACTTGCCCCAGAGCAAGACTTATTAATGGATGAGATGCCTTGCTAGAAAGGATAGCTGAGAATTAGCCCAAACTGTGCTTCAGGCGTCTTTCTACTAAATTCAGTTTTTCATATGTCAAGGATGTGCACCTTTTAATGACTTGTAGAAAGTTATTTGACTTCTGTGATTATATGAGTATATAATGTTGGCCTCCTGTGATTAGAAACATCACTTTTTCAGGAATTGATTTAGTTAAAAGATGAAGAAGTGGTATTCTCTACCATGCACATAACCTTCATTGGACGGTGGAATAACTACTGAGATAAAATCATGCTTTCGTATAGTATAATAATGTTTTTGTTTGTTTGTTAAATTTATAAAATATTTTCTATTTAGTGTATGCAAACAGTCTAATAAAAAGCAAGCTGAAATAATTAAAGCTCCACTCTGATCCCAAGGTGGGGATAATTACTCATTGTTGCTTCTTCTCAGCTAAATGCACTCTAGGTGGCTTAATAAAATCAGCTGCTAATAATTTCAATGAAAATAGTAATTCTGTTTTAACATCCCATCCAGAATTATAGTGATACAAACTAGAATTGTATTATGATAACTGTAGAAGCATTTACAGACAGATGGCTTGACACTGCAAAAATGAATTTCTGGTGTGAGCTGTGGTTGTACACGCTATTGTCTGAATGAAAGGAGGAGGGGAAAGCTGCTATTGAAATTTGGAGGCCACTGTCAGTAACTGACCCTACGGTCAGAGTGAAGTGTATTTCTAACTGTACAAAGCATGTATTGCAAAAGAAGGTCTATTTACTCATCTGACTGCTGCTGAGTAGTTAAATAAAATTGCAGAATGTCTTAAGACAGTTTTAGTGTTACATAAAATGAAGTTTTGGTTTCCTGTTGCTTTGCTTTAATTAGCATTTAAAATATTAATAATTATGTCTGTCTTTCATACTACTAAAAATAAGACCTCACTGACATTTTAAAATATGTTCTGGAAAAAAAAGGCTGCTTCTCTGCAAATGTTCAAGTGTTTTACTGTGGGCTTTGGTTCTGCATACTGTTAATCCTACTCTGAATCATCAGCCTGGAGTCCTGATGAAAATGTGGCAAAGATCATCATAGATCTTACACCCATGGAAGTAATTCAATTTTATCAGACTTGAAAAACCTTTTGTGGTATTAAAAATTCATTGCAACCCTGAGGTCCCAGTCCTCTGTTTATGTGCTGACCTTGGTTGGTGGTAGCCCGGTGCTCGCTGCCTTGCCAGTTGTTTGTCATTGTGAGAAATCAGAGGTAAGTGCCCATTTTCAGGGTTTGCGCAATGCGAGTCTTAATCCAGTCCTGGTTCTGCAATAGTTGAGTAGCTCAGACAGGTATTTATAGCACAGATATTGAGTAGCATGGGTGTACATATATATAAATAGTGCCAGTGAGTGAAGTGTTTCAAAACAGGGCTGAAAGGAATTGTGAAATATGGAAGGGCCAACGTTTAGGTTAGTTCTGTACTTGACTAACGACTCCGGTATCACAGCCAGGAGCACAGTGAAATCAAGCACTTAAAATTCAGCTCTGGGACAATCAGGGAAAAAAATGCTGAAAAACCCTAAAAGCTTGGGAGCAGCTTTAGGGAAGGCTGCTGTTTCGTTGTGTGCTGGACATGCAGATTGTTTTGCTGGTGGCAAGCCATTCAGTTGTGGTGGCTGTGTTAAACGTACACACATTTTCTTGACTTTCACACTTCTCACAAGCAAAGGGAAGAAAGCGTTTTCAAATTGCTCAAAGTTTATTCAGTGCAAGTGTAATCTGTCCATAGAGAATCATAGGAAGCATCTGCTTCATGAGAAGGAAAGCATAACTTTACCAGCAGCACATGACAGAACAGGAAAGGTTGTTCAAAGTATCAAACACTCACTTGATACTCCCCCCAGAACAACAACAGAAGACAATAAAACCCCTTTTTATGTTAAAACTAAAGTCACCCCTGGTATAAGTCAATTAACTTGAATGGAGTCATTTTGGACTTTAAGCTTACATGTTAACTTGAATAGAGAGAGTATAACACAGGCATCATTTTGGACAGGAATTAAAGACACTTTCCACCAACCACCCCCCTTTTGATATCTACTGAGTGCTAGAAGGAAAACCCTTAGTTTTCTGTAAGAGCTGTCATTTACACCCTCTTCAAATGCTGGAGCCTTAAGAATTTGCTTGCACATGGCTGCGTTGTGCAATATCTTTATTCCCTACAACTCGGACAGTTTATGCAAAGGCATAAAGGCAAATTCCTGGCTGCATTCTGGGCAGCCTTATCACTTAGGAGTTTACACATTCATCATCGATTTCCCCAGACAGTTGCAAAGTTTTCTAATCTGTGTTCACTTTTTATTTTGCCAGAATTTTTAGCAGTAAGTGTATTTAAAAAGCAAAGGATTTGAGGAAGATGGCCGATATAAAGAGTTTTCAAAGTTGTTATTAATGTTGGCTTTATAGCTGAAGTGATTAAAAGCAATCATATTGCAACATGCCTTTTTTTCCTCCTCTGAATGAAGTGGCAACATGTGTGCTTTCTGGAACCTTAGGATACATAAATCGGAAGGAAAAACAATGGAGAAACATGGCTGCAGATCTAACTGGCAATTTTGAAGTTTGAAAATAAGCAGTGAAATAAATATTTTTGATGTACTTCCAAAATGAAAGATTTTTTTTTTAACTCTAAAAAGATTTTTTTTTTTTTTTGAAGGTGAGGTTTTGTTCTTCCCAAGATTTCAAGCTGGATTAAGTTATGTGAGTTATATCCTTTGATCATGGAAAATCATGGCAGTCATTGCATTAAATTTCATATATAAGTGATTTTTTTTTTCCCTATACCCTTTGAACATTTTTTAGATGAGAAATAATAGGAAAAACTAATTTTTGGAGGACATGTGCAAGCATGCTGCCTTCACACTATTCTCTTATTATCACGCTTGCAAAAAGCAAGGTTTAGTGTAGCCATGCTACTACAGTGATGTCTGTGTTCTGTGCTAAGGATGATAGTAAATTATTCCTATATGGCTTCTTGGGGCCCAAAAGAAATGTGCTACCATTTCTTCTGGTCCTATTGAATCTTTTTCCCCACTTTCTCATCTGCACCTTGCAACATGAGCTGTGGCTCTCTAGAAGATCATTAACAGATCTAGGTGATATTTTTGCAGCCACGGCCACTTTTTCTTCCATTTTTGTAGGGTTTGGGGATGCACTGAGGAGGCAAATAATGGCTCTTTATTAACAGAAAACTATATCATCCTGTGCTCCGTGTTTATGGGTTTTAAATAATCATACAATGAAATTCAAGAATGTTACATTAGCAGAAGGCATGAGTGTTTGTTCCCTCTGGCATGCAGCATCTGGGACTGTGCCTGCCATGCTTAGCAGTGTTAATTAGGGAAAACGGGACAATGGGACAAAGGGGGCTGGAGCTGTCTCAGTTCTCACAGTAAATCCAGGTCTGTTATTTTCGAAAGGTTTCAAATCGTAAAAGCTTTTTGCAGAAGGCTGTCCAGTGTCTAATAACCCTACAATACTGATGTCAGTGACTACGCAAGCAAGCTTTCTAGTTTACTTTGCACTTCCCCATATACAATGCAAACAGATAGCTAATGACTGGGTAAATACAATGGGAATGTACTTTGTGCACTGTGTGTTCTGAGCTTGAGTGTTTTGGTCTTTATTTTGTTTGCCTATTTTTATATTCTTTCACAAGCACACTTTGTAATGATGGAATATTACAGAGTTCCTAGTACAGTACAGAGGAATAACACAAGGAATGCATTGTGCTCACTCTTTTAAAATCTGAAATCTTTGCTGATGCTAATTATTTTTGGCTTTTATTCTTCTGAACTAATATAGTATGAATGGGGCTTATCTGTTAGCATTCTTTAACACCTCCTTTCAAAGCAAAAAATAATAAATTAGACAAATGTAACTGTCAGGCTTTGGTGTACACATTTTCTTTTCCTGCTTTTTAAATTATTTTTTAATGAAAATCTAAGTAAAGTTTAAATGTATGAAAGAAAGAACAGTGAGAACTGAGGAAAAATCATTAGCTGAAAACTAATCCACAACTATTACATTCAAGTCCTGTAAGGAATATGATATGTGAAACCACAAAAGACATTGAAGCAGTCTTTAAAATCAGACTGCTTTTGGCCTTGCAAATATAGCCCAGTTTGCCATCATCTGCCTCTGCTGCTGCCTGGCATGCAAGCTGTTCAGCCAAGTTTTACCCTTATTAAATTCGTGTTGGCCATTCTCAACCAACTTGTGGTCCATGATGTTCTTGGACATGGCATCTAGGATGGCTTCCTCCATTGTCCACGTAGGAATTTGAAATTATGCCAACTGCTTTATGATTTGGTGGATGCTCTTTCATGTCCTTCCTAAAACCATGAATTAAATATATTTTGTACAGCTCCTGTCCATATTTTGTCTTGTTCTTTCAATCGTAGTAGGTCTGAGGAAGAAGTCAGCTATTATAAATCTTCCTCTTCTACCAGAGAGTCCGTCTAAGAAAACAAAATAAAAAAAAATCAACCTTGTATCTGATCAGCCATCTGATTTAGCTTGAAGGTCAGGCTGCATTTTGTTTATGCAGTACGCAGTGACCTGAATGGCTGGCACAAGTGTAGTAGCTTAGGTCTGTTCTTACCTAATTAATTTTCCTAATTAATTTAGAATTTTACAATGGACAGAAAGGAAAACTAACAATAGGATTTCTGCAAAAAGTTATTGTGTAAACTTGAAAAGCGGCAGTGACTGTTTGAGCCTGGGATGGTTTTGCTCCAAGTAGTGTTAACATTTCTTAGTGCCCAAATTTCCTCTCATCTGGTCTTGTTAAACAGGTCAATTGAGTTTTTATTCAAACATTCACCTGATGTACGTATCAATGACAGTTTTAGATATTTGGAAAAGATAAGCTAAGTGAACAATGTATTATTTTTGAGAGAAGGAAGATATTTATTTTGGAAGCCTGGTAAGCTTTGTATCCCAAAGGGGTGCATCGTCTTCAGCATCAAATTTCTCTGCAGGTTTTTGGCGATGTGTTCCTTCGCAGCATCTAGAATTGGCCTTAGAAAAGGGACAAATGGAACAGTTCACTGAGGAAAATTTGGAAAATTTTCTCTCCTAGGTTTCTGTTTTGTATATTGTTGGCAGATTTAGAGAAAACTGGACTTCAGTTTGGAAAGCTTGGAAGCCCGCAGTGTGTTTGTGTGGGGATAATTAGCATCAGAAGTGCAGTGTTGCAGCCTGGGTGTTCATCTGTTATCGGGGATAACTAGTACATACCCCTCCTGATCAGTTCCCTGCTGCTGGATAAGCCTTGGAAGCTGTTGACGAATGGCTTTCACTTCATCTCCTGCTTTTCCGACTTGAACAGTTTCTATAGGGTTTTAGTATTTGAATCTGTTTGTCAGTCTTTATGGGACATGTTATCTGCTCAGACAGTTCATAAGCATTTATGGGACAACGGACTAGATGAAGAACCTTTCAGATCTCCACATTATCAAGATATGTGGTCATATTACAGAATTAAAAATTTGCTTGACTTCATTTTCTTACTATTTATTTTGAACGTACCTTGCTTATTTTTGTTATCGCACTATTCACTAATTTCAGCAGCTTTTTCACATGTTCTTTGGAAGGAAAGCAATCATATGGTCATATTTAAAAGAAAATATTTAAAGTGGTCTAAGGAAAACTGTTAATGGTAAACTGATTTGTTTTTAACTCGGGGCTATAAAAATAATTAGAGAAGTGTTGCAAAATTGCAAATAAACTTGCTATTGTCTTCAGACGAATAGCAGAGCAAGCAAGTGCGGTCTGTAAGGGGTTTTGCAGAATGCAGCACAAAGTGCTTCTTCCAGTCACAAAGGTGCTGTGATTTAGAATGCAGAATAAATCTGCCAACCTTGGCAGTATCGGCAAGCAGATAACTGATCCTGCTGAGACTGCTGCTTTAGGTGGGTGCTCATCAACAGTGGCCGTGTAGTTGTGTTGAATTACTGTATAACAGAGCTCCACTGCCACTGACTCTGCATCGATGTAATCAATAACTATGTCAACAACTGAAAATAATTTTTTTAAACTTTCAAAGTTGTACAAAGCTCGCTAAGTTCACTTATATATATAATATATAATTATAACGGCATGTGACCTTTATAATTCAGATCAGAGATGTGTGGATGTGTTTGGTGTATTTGCTTATTGTGCATTACTTTAGAAAATGGAAATAAATTTGTTTAATAACATCCAAAGCAATGTTGAATTGATTACATTTGTGAATATTTAATATTCATATGCAACATATGTGCTTGTATATGAATGTTCTTTAAAGGGAAATGATAGTTTAAAGTTGTACAGTGAACAGTTTCTTAATACATACCACGTTGTCAGAGATTTAGTCAATTAAGGTAAGATTTGTCTCATTTTCTCTATTATATGTAAAAGAAACAAACAAACAAACCAAAGCTTTTCAAAGAATAGCTGACCCTTTTCTAAAATAGGTAGACTGGCACACACAGAGGGTATATAATCTCTCCTGTATCTTATTTCCTACCCAAAAATTTTTGCTAAGTTCCTGAAGATGCCTGACTTAGACTAAAGTAAAGAGAGAAGTTCCACTTGTAGAGATGATGAGTAACAGGCAGCACAAAACTAGTCACATCATGCATAAAGGATGACCTATAAATTCTGTGCCTGCTAACAATTACATGCTGAAAATCTTATTTTCTGTAAGAAGTGATAATATCATTGGCTCAGACAATTCATAAACATTTAAAAGACAGCACAGTGTTTTCAGAAGTATTTTTCTCAGTTTTATTGGTGAAAGGAAGCATGTTAGCAGTAAACTCCTTGTAATTAGCGCTTGTTTTGGAAACATTCATTTGTCAATTTAGAGTCAAACAAATCATTATCAGAGTAGGCATTAAGTGCCAAATAAAGGAGGACTATTGGGTTATTCCAAAGGACAGTTTTATACTTTGGATACTGTCAATATTTTGAATAAAGTAAGGAAAGCATTTAGAAGTGAGATTAACATGTCTGCCTCTGAAGGGCTAGATATGGAGAAAATCAGTTTTAAACTGTGGAAGTGATTAAGAATTTTGCACTGAGTGCAATAACTAATGGCAGTGTAATAAGAAAAATTTTAATAAGATGTTAGAGAAAATGAAACAGGAGCAGCTACCCTTTGAATATATATATGTATATGTATATACATATACACACACCTTTGAATATATCTGTGTACCTCTAGATTGTTATAAAATATGGATTCACAGCTCTCTGTGGGGGAAAATGCTCTCACATGTTAGTGTGTGAATAGGTATTTATGAGACCAAAACCCAGTCAAAGGTTTTTGTTTGTTTAGTTTTTAGTGTACCGTAGCATCTTCAGAAAAGCTGCATTCTACTTGATCAAGCAAGATGTAGATTCCTAGTATCCAGAAGTCTTAGTTTTACTGCTCATTGGCTTGTAGGAGCACCTTGCAAGGGTGTCAGTGGGTCAGTGGAAAAGGAGAAATTAAAGGTTTATATTAAACATTTTTTTTTCTGAAGATGACTCCAAAAGCAGCCCCTTATTCTTTAATAGCAAATGTTCAGTAGGAAGTTAGTGTAAACTAAACCAAAGTAAATTTCCAAATTCCATCCTTAAATTATTCCCACAGAAGCAATAGCATACCTTTTTAAACATTACTCTTGATGAATGACAGGCTTTGAAATCATTCGGGAGGAATATGCATTTTTTTTGCAGAATGAAACTGGGAAATGTAGGGATTAAAAGTTCTGAAAATGAATTAAATGATAATTTCTTGTGTTTTAATTCCTGAGACAACTGAAATAGGTCTGTCAAAAATCTTGCTGGTTTAGTGTAATGCTATAGCTGTAATGACACGTTACTAAATGAAATTAAGAAGCTACTACTTGAATTCTTTACCTGTCAGTAAGGAATACATTAAAAATGCAAGCTCAGTCAGTCTGGTACATTCGGCAGTTGCAGGAGTTTTCAGATATCCTGAACCAATGACTCAGAAATCTGAATTTCTGTGCAATCCAATTACTTTTAAGTACAGTGTCAGTTTCAGGGGGAAAAAAAAGGTGTTAGTTCAATATTTAAGATTCTATCACCGATATTACTGGAAAAAAATAGTATTGGAATTGAGAACAGAGTCCAACAGAAGAACTGAGTTCAGCAGAACTCGGAAATGTTTGCAAATTTTAGAATTAATTAAAAGAAAAAAAGGGACAGAATCAAATTGATAGTACTGTAAATGACAGATAAAATTAATTCTGGGTGACAAACATATAAAGAGCAACAAAATAGGGTATTGAATAAATAAATGCCATTGAAACTATGATATAAAACTGTCTCTGCCTTTGATTTACTAGCTTTGGTAATTGCATATACAGACTATCTATATTGTGTGCACAGAAATATTCATGATTGTAATTAAAATTGGAACAGGACTACATCAGCAAAATATATATTCTGTTGTACAGGGGTATTCTTTCACATCTGTTGGGCTTTTTCACAGAAATAGTTTGTTATAGAAAGTTATTCAATATGCTTATAATTCTTTAATTATGTAGACACTTTTCTGGACTTTTAATTTTTTTCTTCATTGGGAATCTGAATTCTCCATCATATTTTAATACATATTTTCCCTGAATGTAAAAATGTATTATCCTGGAAAATAAGACAGAGGTAAATATAAATGCTGTTACTGTTTTTTTTCTTTGCAATTGTTGCTCATAAAATCTGAACTGCTAAGTGTGAGCAATATTCAGCAGACTTTTGAGAATGATATTTTGTGTCTGAATTTTTGAAAATCAATGTATGTGAAATAATCTGCTCTGCATTTGCTTTTGGTGATTTGATTTGTTTATGTACCGTAACTTCTAAAGACTCATTTTTTTTGGAAAAGCTGATTCAGACTTTGCAGAGCAAAACACCCGAGCTGGTTGGAACCACTGAAGTTTTCATTCTGTAGCTGGGAAATGGTGAGCTACCAATTACTCACGTCTCTTGTGCAATTCTTCACCCTGGCATATTAAAGGAAAGGAAATTTCTTGTCAGCTCAGGAGTGCTACATATTTATGGAACTAGGATTTTCAGATGTAAAAATTGGATGTTTAAGTTAGTTTTAAACTGAGTGATGCTGTTAATCTAAGATTCACTTCATCCAGGCACAGAGCAAGGTCATGAAATAGTAAAGTGCTGGAGCCAGAACCTGACACTAGAGAACTGGGAAAAAATGTGATCTTCGGTATAAATCAAATCTGTTAAAGATGTGGTTGTGCAGATAAGCATGCTGATAGAGATGTATGTGACAGTGGTATAAACTCGTGAACATTTCAATACCACATAAGTATTTTTATACTTTGTTTTCACTATAGGCATATGGGAATTTTTAGTACTGGTGGTTTGCAGTCTTTTGGCCGGATAGTTTTTTTTTCCTGTTCTGAAGCAGCTCTTTCGATTTAAGACATGCTCTGAAATTATATCTTCCAGCATGTATTGATTTATCGCACTGTATGAAAAATAAAGATATCACTTCATTAAGTAAGGAGCTGTTGGGATAGCTGGGGCTGTACATAGGAAAAAATAATAATGATAAGAAAAAACAACCCTCCTAATTTTCCAGCTTACTAATATTCGTTATGGCTTGAATAGCTGACGTTTGGAGTTGATATATTTATATTTTTCTAAATAACACTGAATTTTTGATTTAATTATTTCTTGACGTGACAACTGCCTGGGTCAGTTTAAATGAAGTTTTGCTGAAACCAAGCAGTTTTGCTGCTTTAAGTTGCCTCTCCAGTTGAAAAGCAGAAATCTTGGTGGTGCCAGGTCTTAGGGGCCTGAGCCACCTGTGCAGGTGGGCCCCTGCTCCCACACGGTGTGAGGAAATCTCCAACACATGGCTTAAACTGGTTGCTGACCATCAGACTTCCCACCCCGATGGACTGTTTTTGGGCACTTTGTTGAAACTGTTTTAAATGAAATATTTCACTGTCCGAAGTACATCCTGAAATTCTGTCAGGTAACTTTCAGTGGCTGCCGTTCCCCTCTGGGTAATGTTCCCAGCAGTGCAAACTTACACAGTGGCTTCTGAGTAACAGAAGCTGCTTTTAGGTTTCTAAAACTGCCAAAGTGGGGTTGAAGTTCCTGTTTTGTGACCTCAGGGCCTTTTGTGACCTCAGGGCCACTGACATTGATGGGTGGCCCCTGTACGGTACTCAGTTGCTGAGGGGACCATCGATGCCCACAGTGATGCCACCTCAGCGAGGCCAGGCCAAGTACTTGCACAGGCCCTCCCTGAGCTCCAGCACCAAAGCCTGAAGTTAAACTGGGTCCATCTGGCCTCTTGCTTACCTTAAAAAAAGTGGTCCTCAGTGCACCACAGTGGTAAGGTACCCACAGCTGTGGCACACTGAGTGAGCCTCGTCAGAAGCCACCCATATGCTATCATGGGTCACTTTGCAAGTTGAATGTTTTTCTTCTTACTTCGTACAGCAGTGAAGTACAAATAAAACACAAACATAAATCTAGAAGCCAAACTGAGGAGCTTTGCTAGCCACTGAGGTGCACATTGTCTTGAAATATATTCTGGACAAAGTGGAGTTGTAAGTCTTGTGTTGAGAGTGTGTAGAATGTGTTTGCTACTTGAAATTAAAAGTAAATATGGAAGAGTGCACACCGAATTGATTTTATCAAAACAAACTTGTGATGAATGGAGCAAGTTTTCAGGTCACTTTTTCAGGTGCTGCTTTCCAGACAAACAGTCCAAGTGGACTGGTCACTGTATTCCAACAAGTTGAGTTACTGTAAGTATAAAGCTAAATCAGGTGCCTTTTACAATTTTGGACCTGATATAACTGAAACGGTAACATTTGATAATGTGGATGCTTGTCTTTTTTGTATTGCCAAAATACCTGTTGAGCTAAAACAGAGTCCTACCTTAGTGCAGTAGGGTTGAATCCCCCAAAAACAAACTGGGGAAGTGTTCTACAAATGACATGTTCTTTGGTTTAAGCCCACAGTTTAGTGGACTGTAAGATGTTTGATCAGTAAAATAAATGCAACTAAGGAAGTTCAGTGTGTTGTTTAATTTGCGTGGTACTGTTTCTTTCATAAAACAAAAAACAACAAACAAAGAAACAAACAAACAAAAAACCCCGTTGCCTATGTTTACAGTTTCAGACTTTGACAAAAGTTGTATCCAATAATATTATCCATGCTGTAGTCCAAAGGGGATCAATTCCTTATGAAATTTTAAGTACCAACCTCTGATAGACTTTCTGCAATTTCCAGGTACTGTAACCTTTGAAAATACAATTCTCTGTGGTGTTTGTTGCTATCATCTGTCACTGAGGTGTGAGAGTTTTAAGAGAACATTGATAGCATTTCACAGCTCAAGGTACTGGTGTTTCTAATCTCTACACAACATTAACCTTCTTCTGATCTTCTGACATTTTAGAGCCAACCTTTTTATTTGTATAATAGAAAGGATTCAGAATGGTAATTAATGAATGTATTGAAAGAATTTAATTAAAGAATTTAGGGTGTCTTTCTAGGTAAATATTAGTAACAATTACAAAAATATACTCAACAGAAAAAATGTTTTTGCTATTACATCATAGTATATTCCTTTTCATTACATAGCTTGATAGTAAAACAGTAAATTACCTCTAATTCTCTTCATGTATACAAGCATATTTGCAAAGTATCACCATTTCAAATCAGTATTTTTAAAGCTTTATTTTCTATAAACACAGCCTAAGATGATTGCAATTTGAGCTAATTGCTTGCATGTGCTGTAGCTTGCAGTAGCTCTACAGCTTTAAATATTGAAAGCTATTCTCATGCCTATTTCATAGCATGAGATTTTCTTTTTACGGTAGATTACAGAATATAAATGCAGAACTGAAATTCAGAACAGTAATCTAAAATATAGTCTTTCTTCACTAAATTGACCTGTTTATCATTTATAATTTTCTATGGTTAAAAATAATTCTATAGATAAAAAAAGGACATATTAGAAACGACACTATCTGCTCAGAAAAACATTTTTTTTTTATTTTTAAAAATACTGAGCAATACATTGTAAATCTGAAACCTAAGTTTTCCATATGTAAAACTTATGGCATTAGTTGTAATATTGTATCTGAAACTCTATATGCTATTTTTTTTTTTTTAATTAAAGTAAAATTTTTCCTCTATATGGCTGTTCATAGGTTTCTGCAGTCAAGAACAGTTTTGAATAATACAAAGGAAACTTCATGGGCTACATTTGTACTTTTGCCAAATTTAATTAATTAAGTGTAAAAAATAGATCAGGGAATAATCTCATGATTATAAAAAAACACATACTATAAAATGGAGTTCAGTCATCTTATTTTGAAGCAGTTTACTGAATGTGAATCATCTGTCAGCTGAAGCTGAAACACACAGGTCTAGTTCCACGTGCTTTATAATCTGATCTCAGCTTACAAAATCTTTGGAGTAACATAAATGCATGTGTAAATGAATTGTTTTAACTTTCAGTTTTTATGATATAATCGCATTGAATCATGAAACCTCAGACCTAAGATATTCCATCAGGGAGGCAGAAATGCTAGTAACAGTGTAATCTAAAAAACATACAAGAAACAGCTTTTGGGTTTATGAGTCCAAAGACAACTCACGTGGTGTTCCTGTAAAAACTTAAGGGAAAAAAAAAAAGAACAAAAACCCACTGCTTAACTCCCACATTATAATGTGAAAGCTCCATGCTTTTGTTGGACAGCTGAAATGGATGAATCCTAAAGTATTTTAAGATTGGCTGCTGCTCTGAGTACAGTTAAACTTATACTGTGCAGCATTGTCACAGAAAATAAGTTATCTGCAAGCCCAAGTTTCTGTAATTAAATCCTGGAAGGCCCCTTGGGTGGCTAGCATTGACTGGTGTTATTCAAGAGAAACAAGCATCACATTTCGTTTATGAAATACTCAAGTAGGAATATAAACTATCTCTCTATTTACCTAATATAGTTTCATTATTTTCTTTAAAATGAACTGGGAAAGATATGCAGACTCTTATAATCGAATGCATCTATAAGTTGTAGCTATTTCCAAGGAAATAATGGTAGGGAAAGAAGATGACAGATGGAAATCACTTGGGACCTGGAGGATGAAAGACCATCCTGTTCCATTGTTTTGGGGCTGCTCGTAGATAGTCCCTGCAGAACTATTATTGCAGTCAGGCAGGAAGCTAATTACATGCAACCTTTTCATCCTTTAGCAAAAAAGAAAAAATGCCTCTGTATTTGGGCTGGCTATAGATTCTTCGACAAGATATTCTGTTAGAAAATGCTGGCATCACATCTTTTTTCAGTTTTAGTAGTCTGTCAGGCAGCAGTTCTATCTTTCCAGATGGAATTTCTGACAAAAGTGACATTCTTGATTGAAAATCTGTATCTCTTTCCTGGTCTGTTTCTCTATTTTGCGTTCACAGCCATTGGATAAAATGTATGTAAGCGGAGGAACTCTGCTTCAGGAGCTCTGGTCTGTAAGATGAGCCATGGAGCAGAGGTGCCATACTCACACTTGTTTCCTAGTTCAGTGGCACTGCTTCTTTTGGGGTGTCTTGGGGAGAATGCTGTTCTTTCCAATAATACCCAATTGTTAGCTTTGTTGTTGTTGTTGCTTTTTAAATTCATGTCGGGACTTGGGACATGTCATTTAACCAGCCTGTACAGGATGTAGGTAGCAAATAGGCTTCTGCCTGAGATTTTGAAAATTCACCTTCAGAATCCCACTGATTTCCCTTCCCAACATATACCTACTTATCTGCTGCCAGCCAGGGTGAGAAATGCAAGCTGTACTTTTTGCATACCACATAGGGTATGCATAGGTCTTTGTTTTCCTAGCACCACCTATTTCTTGGAAGGGCAGAGTTCAGAGAACTCCACTTGATTTTCAGATCATCAGGACTGATCAGGTCATGGTTTAGTGGGTGACATTGGTAGTAGGGTGATGATTAGACCAGATGATCTTAAAGGTCTTTTCCAACTGTTATGATTCTATGATTCCTTCAACTAATAAGAAACTAGTGAAAGGGAGCAAGATTTTTTGCCCAACTGACATGAAAAAAAAAATAGGCTGGACAAGTGCATATAAGTTCTTGAACCCTGTGATTTATGCTGGTGTGTAGGACAGACACAACAATGGTAGTATTTTTTTTTTTCTTTTTTTGGGGGGGAGGGGGAGGGCGATGGTTAATTAGTTCAAAGCCTTTTAATCTGAAAAAAAGTAAGCAGTTTGTTTTCTCCCGTGTGGCCAGGTGAAGCTGGTTATAAAGCTTTGCGGTCTGCCTTTTGTTTAAAGCATAACCTTAGTTTATTTCCTAGTTTATTTATTTATTTATTTACTAAGATGTCAAAACTCATTTCTGAGGCAATTATATTATCTTATGGTTTGGAAGCAAGAATGGGTGAATGCTCTGTATGGGTTATCCTACTGATGTAGCAGCATATAGACAACTTAATAGAAAGAAGTTGATGCATTTATATATTCGTTTTTATAATATAGACATAACTACATCTTTGTGGATAAGCCTGCTTTTGCCAAAGGGTAATTTGTCAGATGAATGTAGTTAGATTTTTAGTATGGCTTAACTACCAAATGTATTAGGATTTTAGCATACCTTTCAGTGTGACTTTACACTGTCTTTAAAATATCTCATTTGATGTATTAAGACAAAATCCATAAAAAGTTTTTAGAAGCTTCTGCAGAGCCTATATTAGCTTAGAGTGTGTCTTATTACATAAGGTGCAACCATTGTAATTTCCCAAAAAAATCTACAGGAAAAAAAAAAAAAAAGTTGTAAAACATTTTTAAACAACTGCAGACAGGAAAGTGTTTTTTTTTTTTTTTTTTTTGTATGTGTGAAGAGCCTGGATGCAACACCTGATAAAGTGGGTGTACTGTATCTGCAGGGATTCCTAGAGGCAGATTTTTTTCTGATTTACTCAGAGAGTGAGAGAAGATGCATAGGGAGGGGATTGGAAATTACACAGCTTGCCAAAGTATCTGGAGTATGACAGTGCAGGGAGGTCATCTGGAGTGTGTGTATTCCTTCTGGAGAAGCAGTATTAGTGCTGGGAAAGCACGCGTGAGTGCATGCCTTCACATATGGTTAGGTGCAGTCAAAATTCTTCAGCAGCTAATTATCAGTGGAGATCTACTCCAAGTCTTGTGATGTGTATTGATAAAATTTGGAGAGAAAAATAAATTGAGCTGAAATGGAGGTATACCTGAGCTGAAACAGATTGGAATGCAGAAGCTTAGATGTAGTCATATGTGGCTGAGGCACTATTATTTGATGTGTCAGGAATGACCATCTGAAAAACTGAGTGAGGTCTGTCCTGAGAGTTATTTTTCACTGGCTTCCAAAGATATTGGGTAGTTTTTAAGCCATTCAAACCCTAGTGTTACTTCGGGTGCTGGGGCCTGCAAGGTTCACTAGTTCTCAGCGACAGCATTTATCTCATAGGGCTGGTTACCCAAAGTGGTAATAAAAGCAATCCTCAAGAATACAGATTTTTACAGATAGTGCTATGACCTTCTTGAGCTATCAGTTCATATGAGGCTGTTGGCCTTATTTCAAATAATAGCAACTGGTCACAGAGAGAATGAAGTATATTCATTATTTGTGGGACAGAGTGAAAAAGCTTTGAGATTACAGTGTAAATATTGCGAGGCTGAAAAAATTATAAAATTTGTATCAACTTGCTTGATGTATGTACCAAACTGCCTAGAAGAGACTGGTAATATAGTGAATATTTTTTAATTTTGGTTTTGCTTCTCCCTTAAAATAAAGGTGACTTGCCATTTCTGTAAAATGTCATTCTAAAGTGGCATTTTGTGTGTTTTTAGAGTTTTGCAGGGCTTAAGATCCCTTTTCCAATTTTTCTCAAGTTTCATTAAAAGTTTTGTATTCTTTAAAAAAGAAATAACCATTGAAATAAATATACTTAGGTTAGAACACACTGCAAATATATCTGACATAAAGCATTTGTAGTAGCAAGTAGTTTCCATAGCTGTCATACCTTGGAGTTATGAGCATTTCTAACTATGTATAAAAGTTGGTGATGCTAGGTTTAGGTCCTTATGAATGTCTAGAAAACTGTGAATTGTCTGTTTTTGTTTTTATAATGAGAGAAGTATCCCTTGCACAGCAAAACAGAATTATCTGAAAAAACATATTGATTATGGAATTTTTCCCTTGCAACAGATTGACAAAAAAAATAATAATAAAAAAAATCAGTAGTATAAGTCACCAAGTCTGTATGTGAAATTACTACCAACAAAAAGTTAAACAAAAATCTTGGTGAAGAGTGGTGCAAGATTTCAGTGTTATCTTAGCAAGAATCATGAAAAAAGTGACCAGGTACATTTTGTGCAGCGGCCAAATGTTGTTATGAACTATTTTCTTCCTCTTTTTTTATTTTTTAATTATTTTTTTTTAATTTTTATTTCTTCCAGTTAAGAAACACATTTATAAATGCTAGTTTGCTGAGAAAAATACCAAATATATATATATAAACTAACATTAAATATTCTTATGTATGTGATAGGTGTCAAGTCTGCAGCACACGTCTGAGTTAAACACAGCATATAGAATTTTAGAATCATAGAATCATTAAGGTTAGAAAAGACCTCCAAGATCATCTGGTTCAACTAAACCATGTCCCTAAGCACCATATTGATGTTGGTAGAATTTATGCAATTATATGCTAATAGATATATTGATGGCATTATACTGTGTTCAATCCCTCAGAGCAGAAGTGAAAAAACAGAAAATGCCTCTGAAAATACCATTTGTAACACTATATATTGCTGTTAGTTGAGTAAGCAAATTGTTCCCATTTATTTAGAATGCTTCAGAGAAGCAATTTGTTGTGAGCATGTTTTGAGAATGCTTCAGATGAGCAAAGAAGCTAGTAACTAATACAGAATAAGCAATCCACTTTTATTCTAAGATTACTTAATCAATGTTGCATTTCAAAGACCATTTTAACAACTTCCCTTTAGAGGAATTCTGCTTGGTTAAACTAAAATTGAGAAACCTAATTTCCTTTGAGGCAAAATCCTCTAATCTTTATGTATTTAATCACTGTCTATATTCAGAATACTAAGAAAAGGCTTTCTCATATAAATAAGCATGACAGCATTAAGTGAAGAAAATATGAAGAAAATTATTAAATTCTATAGTTTCAAAAGTTACAAAGAATCTCCTACCATTCTCTATATGATAGAAGTTCTCTAATTTATTGTTGAGTAGGGAGAGTTGACATTCTCTTTTGTATGGGTGTTTGAGCTACTGAAGGGAACCACCAGTTTCTGAATGTTACGTTACCTACGAGTTTAGAGGTGTGCAGTGTTACGAGCATGGAAAAGTGTATTGTTAGACGTTTTCCTTACCAGTTTATACAAGTTCATTACAGAAGCTGAATATTACACCAACTTTGAATTCCAGTATGTAATCAAGAAACTTGAAAGATCCAAAGATATTCCACCATCTGTGTACTGGCAGCATATGAAAATGTTGTCCTTTATATTATGTCCATATAAATTTATTTCCTTTACGAGTTGACAAGGTCAGAATAGAGAGAAAAATACAAAAGATTTTTAAAGTGATATTGTGCCTTTTACTGTTACCAATGGACACTCGCACAAGGTACTGTAAGTTTGATGTTGGTCCAGTTTGGTGTTAGTGACTTCCACTAAAATTCAGTTTAACTGTTTTATCTCTGATCTTGTGTAAAGATGCTCACTGCAGGGAGATGGTATGGATTTGAATTATTCTACATAGTTACTCAGGTGAGATTAATCTAACATAATTTAGTCACTCTGGGCCTGCTTCGCAGTCAAGTCAGTAAGAGCAAACATCTTCGGAGGGCAGCGCGTGACACTGAGAATTAAAGATGCTTAGCTGCTTTGCAGTGTTGGCAGGCTGTCTGCTAGGTAGATTCCATACCATTCTGCAGTCTGTTCTGAACCACCATAGCTTTTATGTAATTTTTAAGAATAGTATTAAAGATTTGATTTGCTTTTTTTTTTTTTTTTTTTTTCTTTTTTTTTCTTCAAAGAAGCTGACTAACTTAATGTGTCATGGAACAGCACAGAATGAGGAGTATTTAGAGACTGGTTGATTAGAAACAAGAAATTCAAATACATACATCGTATTTCTATTTTGGGGGGAAAAAAGCAGGAAAAAAGAAGCCTTGAAAACATCCGTTTTTAACACAGCAAATAGTAGTTATTTAGAAAAGTTATAGCAAATAAGAAAGAAATCCTTCAAAAGATAATTGGTTATTGGAAACCATTATATGCAATAAGAAAACTGCAAAGCAGCAACTTGAGTTTCAGGATGCCTTGCTCACCACACTGCAGCAAACCTCAGCTATTGCTTTCCTTGGTCAGAGGGTCTTCTAGGCTGAAGTTGTTTATTAACCACTAAAAGTTAAGATTTTCTCTCTGTGCATAATTTGTGGTGACCACTAAAACAAGTAGAAATATCTTGAACAATCATATACTGTTCAGAGAAAGCTACTTTACCCTCTTATTATTGTAAAGCATTCAAAATGATATAATATTAATTTTTACTATGGATAGGAAAATATGCAGCCGACAAAACCCATAATTTCTGGAGTATCGCTGGATTCACAGAGGATACAAACCATGAAAATAATGTGTTACATGTGAGTTTTACTTCTGTGGCTTTTTTTTTTCTTTTTCTTTTTTAACCAACCACCAAGAAGATATTCAAAACATGTTTCTTGTCTTGATCAAGACAAAGGACAATGTCAAGCATTTAAAGCTGGATCTTCAGTAATGTAAACTCATGCCCACAGTGTCTGACGGAATCCTTCTTATAGTTGTTAGCAGAATTGGTGGGCTGTATTTCTACCAGCTGACACAAGGAAAAAAGCAAAACAAAATACAAGGTCAACAAGAACAAGCACAATGAGAAAATCTTTTGTACCTGCTGTTTTCTTTTTTTTTTTTTTTTTTTTTTTTTCCCAACCTTGGTTTTCCTTCTTCATCATCTAAAATTCATCCTAAACACACAAAGTACTTGTTTTCTTCAGTTATTGTATTCTGATACAATTTTTTGTCAGGCTGATGTTTTCTTAAACTTAATTTGTTACTGAATTTGCAAGGCTTTCTATAAAGAAAGTCTCTGTTGTGCCAGAATCAACCTCACAAATCCTAACATAATAAAATCTTGACAGTACAAGAACTATAAGGTATATGATGAAATATGATGCACTTTTAGGATGAAATTGTAGTAGATAGAGGTCTGAAAAAAAAATTAACTTCTAAGAAGCTTCTAGCAGACTTTTTAAATACTTAGTTAGATCTTAATAATCGATTTAGTTTCTTAGATACAAAAAAATAGAATTTCTCAATCACAGGTGGCCTACTGTTAATAGAGTGAAAACTCAAATCTTGTAATGAACATGGATGATGTTGAGATTTTTCAGAAGCAGAAACAAGATGCAGTCTAATAATGTAAACTACAAGCTTACATAGCTAGGGACTGATTATATATATATATATATATATAAAAATGGATTTTTTGTTTTGCTCAGCTAATAAGCTATGTGGTTATGTCAAATATATATATATATTTATATATAATATAATAATATATATATTATAATATAATAATATATATATAAATATAAATATATAAACATATATATTATATATATATAATAATATAATAATATATATAAATGTATATATATAAATATATATAATATATATAATAATATATATAATAATATAATAATATATAATATATTATGTCAAATATATATATTTATATATAATATAATAATATATATAATATAATAATATATATATAAATATAAATATATAAACATATATATTATATATATAATAATATAATAATATATATAAATGTATATATATAAATATATATATAATATATATATAATATAATAATATATATAATAATATAATAATATATATATAATATATATATATATTTGACATAACCACATAGCTTATTAGCTGAGCAAAACAAAAAATCCATTTTGCTTAGTTACGTGCCACCGACACCATGCACTTTGATAAAAGGGCAAGAGCATTTGGAGAGATGCTTACAGTAGAAATAGTAAGTATTTATTTTGTTGTGGAAGGTACTGTTTTCATGCAGAGCATTGTATAGAAGTGTGGTTGATTAGTATTAAAAAAAAAAAAAAAGGCATTGAAACCAGACTGTGTGAGCTGTGAGGGTAGGTGGGTGCCATGGAGAGCCTGCTTTATGAGCACCTTCACAGTGCCAAATGGGAATGAAGGCTACCAGAATGCAAGTCCTGTTCAAAAATTTAATGGGAAGTAACTAAAGGTAGCCATCACAGCTTCTTTTACTTGGAATACTGGGAACAAATGAATGACTTTAGGCTTGAAATTAGAAAAAAATGTTTTAAGATTGCTTGTCATACAGCAGGAGCTGTGATTAAAAGAACGGTAACTACAGTATCACTGCAGTATGGTACAATGCAGTCAAATGTGATCTATTTATGATACCATCTGTGATAGCAGAGACTGAACTTTCTGTTCTGAGACCTTGTCAAGACCTATGTCCTTATGCTTTCTCAGAAGTTCTGAAAAGAAAAGCTGCTCAGTTGGACATGGCCTGGTGTGGTCTGAATTAGTAAAAGAAATTAAGACACGTGGGATGGTGGAAGCAGGAATTTCCCTGAATGGATAATCAGTGTTTAAAAATGTGTTTTGGTCTTGTGGTTGCACAGCTGGAAGAGAACATCAATATCACTGCACTTCATCCCTTACTTCTGCCACCAGAAGTGATGTTATGGGACAGGAATTGGCCAAACAGTGGGTTTGGCCACCAGCAAAGGAAAAGAACCTAAAGAAAACTCAGACTTCTACAGAGCTCTGCATTTTGGTTTCTTCTTCTTTATGCCCCCTATTATATGTCATATATCCCAGCCTCTGTGACTGCAAGTAGCTAGAGTTTATGCTACCATGTAATTACAGTACTGGATATGAGGTGAAACAAGAAGCCCAATGTTTTTCCAAAAGTATTTTAAATATTGAAAAAATCAATTGACATAGAGACCCTAATTCTTAAAGGATCCTGCTTTAATCTAATAATGTGGCTTTTTTTTTTTTTTTCTTCTCTCCAGAGGAGGGAGATTGACTGATGTTTTCTGATTAAATTCTAAGAATCAGTCCTTCTAAACTTTGAAACAATCCCCATTCATACCATAGTTCTGTTTTATATTTGTGATATCAAAAGCCGTTTGTCTGTGTCTCCATTCCTCTGGAATGCAGTTTGTGTTGATAGATTAATCTCAGCAAAAATTTACCTACTGAATAAATAGAGAAATAACTTCCTAACTTAGATGAGGGAAATGTTTTGATTTTTTCTATTTAACAGTCACCTGGGGGAAGAGAAAATTTCAGCTGTGATGGGTTGCAATTTCCTTTTTTTTGTTATATTACCAATAGCTTATTTTTTTCATGGCAACTGTAGTTTAAGTGACACTTTGTGTAACTGAAAAGAAGAAAACTCTGCTAGTTTCTTCAGGTTAACTAAGGCAGCAGTGTAGACATTTCACTTTTTACTCTATATCTTTATTAAGAAATCTCTATGCAATAGATAACATTGGAAGAGATGGGCTAGGTTACATAAAAGATTTACAGTTCTACATATACAGCAGGAAGTTCATTACTGGAGTGAAAATTAGAACTTCATAATTGATTTAATGTAAAAGTAAAGTTCACATCATCATTGTACGTATATATGTGTGTGTATGTGTATTTTTAAAACGGCCAGTTCTAAAACATGCACCAAGTTAAATACTTGGTCTCGATCCAATGAAAACTGCAGTGAGACTTTCAGAATATACTGTTAACCTCTACAGTTACCTTCTACTTTTACGTCTCTTTAGTGTTTAAACATAACTAATTCTATTGCACCTATTTGTGTTCTTAAATGTTGCTGCTGGGTACTTCACAGTTTCCATCCATTTGTTTTTATACCTGGAATTTATTGCCAGATGACAGGTCAATCAGGTCAATAGTTTTGAGTTTTTAATTCTGGGATAAAAGTAAACTAAAATTTCAGAGCCTTTGAAATATATTGTTCATGGTCTTCATTTTTAGAGCAGTTCTTAAATGAATAGATGAAATGTTAGCTTTTTTTGATAGTTGCATTAAATACTTTCATCTTAAAATGAAAGTATTTAATTTACAGCACATCTCTTGTTCTATTATAACAGTTGCATTTACTTTTTCTAGATGGAAAAATTAATAAAGTATTATTTTCTTGTTTCCTTAAAGCTTTTTTTATTATTTTGTTGTCTTGACTAAGGAGAGTAATACCATTCTTTCTTTACAGTGCAATTTAGGCAATGTAGTGAAAAATAATTAAAGCTATCAAACAAGTACACATCTTGGGGAAAGAAGAAAAGCTAATTATTGTAAGGAAGTTGTGCATAATTTCTTATAAAATTTTGAAGTTTTTTCATAAAATAATTCTTTCATGCTTTTTAAACCAGCCTGTATTCAGTTTGCTCAATCCCTAGTGTATCATTCACTGTTAGAATATTTTTCTAAAGTAATCCTTTTTTTACGTTTTGTAAAAGCTTGTTGCATTTCTTTCCATATATTTTTTTTTATTTTTGTAAAATAAAAATTGTCTCTCTATACTTACAAGTCACTTATTTTTACCATTACATAACAGGATATTTAACATACTAATTTAAACTTTGCTGTAGAATACTTTTGTCTGTGGGTTTGAATCATCAAGCAGGTTCTATAAAATCTATAAATTAAATTAAAAACACCAGCTTGCTTTAAAGAATATGCTATAAAATTCCTTATACATCTGTTTCAAGTAATATAATATTTCCCCCTCCCTTCCCTCTCCCCCCCCCTGTCCATCTCCCCATATTCAAGATCATTTTACAAAGATGGTATTTTAAATAATGCAGTGGAAAACACTAGGTCCCACCTCTTCATGCGCGGAAGGGATCATTTCCTTTGTACTTGCTTCTCCCTGACTGATTTGGTTTGCAATAGTGGAATGTTTAACAATGGTCAATCAAAATGGCAGTAGTTTTTATTTTATGCTTTCAAAAAAAAAAAAAAACAAAAACAAATGCAAATGCTTTGGTATAAAATATCTTAAATTATTTAATACCAGAAGCTGAAATTACATTTCCTTATAATTTCATTAGAGTTTGTTGAGTGAAGTACTTCTGTTTTACTATTCTACTGGGCCAAATGTGCAGATTGACAAAGCTGTCTTTGCAAGGATCTCTGAGCTGCCTAAACAGCTGTAAAAATAAAAATACCACTCACTGGTTGTTAAAACTCTCAGTAGTAAATCCTTCCAGTCACTTCTGGCACGTTGAGCTTAACTAAGAGATGTGCTTGCAAAGTATTTAATCGTGATTAGAATCACAATTTAGATTTAGATCACAGATGATCTAGAAGTACAAAATGTGATTATAATGATAGGGTATTTCAAGCTTTGTGATTAAATGCTGTTGGATATAAGTAGAAGTCAGATGATCCTCACTGAAAAATCTTAACAAATGATTATATTGCTTGTTCATGAGGGAAAATGACAATCTACAAATGTTTTTACATATACATAATTTTATGCAGGCACTTTAGCTCTGTTGATTTCACTTGGATTTTTCACCCGTATTAACGTATGTATAGTGGTTTTCAAGATCATGGACTGAACAGATGAGTTAACAATACCGCTAATTAAATAAAGTAAGTATCTTCAGATACTGTTGGAGCATAGTAACGAGTCTGTGGGGCTTAGGGCAGGCTTTTAGAAAATATGTGGTCCTGGTGTAAAATAATCATAATTGCTACTGGTCTGAAGAAACTGCAAAATAATCTTGGGATTTACTATAGAATAACATAATGTCTAGTGGACGTGCTGTGAGGTTATTTGCTACTGTACAGAATTAGTAACTTCCATTTGAAGAGTTATATATGGGATTATAACTCTGTAACTCTTATAAAGAGCTATATATGGAATATATGAAGTATAGCATACATAATTTGAAAGACCTTAGGTAAGGTTTTTGTGGAGCTCTGCTACCAGGACTACTAAGCCACTGACAAAGCCTGTAGTCCCAGCAGCTTCAAGTTAATACTGCTGCCATGAGTGTTTGTTGGAGTGATTGTGTTGTAAACTTGACAAGGAGAACTTTAATAACCCAATGCAAGACTGATGTTGTTTGTTAAGATTATTACCGTTCATTTGTGAAGCTAGCTGAAACTAAATTTGAAGGTAATCTTCAAAACAGTGTATGAATGAGAACCCAGCTCCATCAGACACATTGCTAAGATAACTGGTGTTGTCTTAACGCAAATAATGAAGCCTCAAAAGATGTAAAATAAGAAATAAGATATTCTTGAGTTCATATAAACTTTCTCCATGTGTAACAGGGCTATGTTGCATAAATGAATAGAGATGAGACCCTGTGTAAAATCTAAGGTAGACAAACTTGCCATTTAGTGTCTCCTGTCATCCATAAACTATTGAAGCTAGAGAAGTTAATTTTAGTTCTCCCTTCCTGAAATTACAGAACTCTTTACTGCTTATGAAATATTCACTGTGAATTTAATGCTGTTTGCCTGTGAGCAGTTCATTTCAGTGTGTGAGCTACAAAAGGTATGACTTTACAAAAATAATGCATATGGATTTCAAAAATTAAATTCAGCTCATAGGAAGGACTCAGTCCTGAATTTCTGGTCAAATCTTCTATCAGTATATTTACAGGTCCCAGAGGTACAAGTGGCAATGAAGACAATACTATTCTCATTTGTTTTCCCTGTCTAATTATGCACATTCTTTTCTGTGAAATGGAAGTAATGAGCTCGACAGAGTAAATTGGTTGTTTTTTAATATAAAGCAATTGCAAATGGTCTGGAAAAATATGCAACATAAACATGTTTCAGTGACTTAAAGGAATTTAAACATCCTTTCAATGTCATTAGTTTCATCAGCTAATGATGTGCCAAGAGCAAAACATGGAAATATGTATCTGCAACGTATCAAGGATTACGGAAAAGTAATATTGGATTCTTTGTAGATAGCAACTTTCCAGAAAATGTTAATTTAAAATAAAATTTTAAAAAATAAAGATTGAAATATATTTATTTATTTATTTTTACTTCTGCATGGTAGAAAAAGAGCCTGTATTAACAGCATTGGCTTGTTGGTATGGAGCCACCCCATAGTGGCTGTAGTGATCTAACATCATTTTACGGGACTGCAGTTATGGCCATGGTACCAAATGTTGCATCCTGCCTGATGGGAACAGTTTTGAAAATACTTGATTTACTACATACAGATGTTTTTGTTCCTCCATTTCATATTGTCAGAGTTACTTCCACTTATATCATCTTCATTTTACATTGCTTGCGATTTAAACATCTTTTAAACATCTTTTTGTTCAAATTAATTCAGCATTTATTGGGAAAACTTTTAATTATGTGGTATATGGTAGAAATTTGTTTCCTAAATGTGTCTGTGTTTTAAATAAAAGAACTAGATATTACTCAGTACCTGTATCCTTGTCCACTGTACCCTCCCAAATCACTGTATGTATTTCTTTTGATGAAGACAATATTTAAAGCAGACATGCTGCATGCTGGCCCTTTTCTTTCTGGTAAAGATCTTAATATAAATAAGTCATATACCAAGCTTCCTTTTTTACTTTATTTATTTATTTTAACTTTTGATGAGTATGATAATGCAACATCTCATAGATGATTTAAAACAGGCTGGATTAAGCTTTCCTGTTAAAATGCTGCATTGTGTTTTTTATGTCTGGATTCTAAAAGTACTGTGTTCAATAATAATATATTCACTGTAAATAGATTCAATGCTCATTAGAAATAGATGAAGTGAATTTTTTATTTTAGCATGATGGATGTAAGAGGGATATGAATTAATTGGAAATAAGCTTGTTCATTTGATATTATAATACTTTATCTTTTATATTGGACTTCATCTATAAATATTGTTTTATGTGATTCAGTTCCACAGAGGCAATATTTACCATTAGTTTTTTTTTTTTTTTTTTTTTTTTTTATGGTAACAAGCCAATGAGTTATATGAAACAGACACACGCACACACCGGTGCTTCTTTCTGTTTTAATTGTTGATCTTTCTGTTTTAATTGTTGATCTACTTCAGAGTAAAAGTGTTATCTATTTGGAAATAATGAAATACATAATTTTAGCAGCAAACTATTTATTTGTATTTGATGGGATATTAATTATGTAAATTCAAAGAACTGGTAAGAAATAAACATTACAAGCCATGCTAAGTTAAAAAATAATTCTTTTAGCATGATCTCATAAAAAGCAAAAAGCTTTTTGATAGAATTAAGCATTAAAAAATATAACTGTTCTTTGAGGAAAAAAAATGTATTTCTATTGCAACTAACTGGAGGAGATTTATATAGTTATTTTAAGTCAAATATGACTAAGCCATTGGAAAAAAATGCTCTCTAAAAACCTAACCAAAACAAACATATCTTCACTTCAAAATGTCTCACGGGTGTATAGCACTTACACAGCTCATAGAAGTGACTGTTCAGAAGTATGTAACACACACATGTTGTCAAAGCATATACTGTTTAACAACCTTCAGAATCTGGTGCTTGTAGCTGTCAGGGAAAGTACCGGTGCTATAATTGAGACATATGAAAGCTGGGGAACTTTTCTGATCTTGAAAGTAAACTGTTCAAATTAGTGTATTTTCATAAGCAGAAACCGAAGAAAGACTTAATCTGTACTTAGCATTGATGTTGTTGCATGAAATCCACCTTTTATGGAACTGGCTTTTATCAACTGCCTCTTTGAAAATCTTTATCTAGATTTCAATATAAATAACTAAATAAATGAGCTCATCTTGCTAATTACTAGCCTAGAGTAGGATTCGTTTCATTCTTATGTGTAGATAATACACAGCTGAAAAAATTTAATATTTTCCTTCTGAAATATTATTTGAATAAATAGTTAAAAAGATAAATCATTTAATATTCTACAGATGACAAAATTCAAAATTCTTGTTGACAGAAAATTCACAATTGAACTAAACTTTTGCTTAGTTCTTGGGTCTAAATTTCGCAGTTATTGTCTGCAGAAAAATAAATAATCTTGCCTCAGAATTTTCCTACAGTTTGTCTTATATAATTGACTTTAATCTTATGTTGAGTCTTATTTTTTTATAACAGCTGTAACACCAAAAGAAATATTAAAACTCCGTCCAGCTTGGTCTATTCATGTATTCATGTTAGTCTTTAAAATTGATTTTTTTTTTTGTTTGTTGTCTTACAGAAACTGAACACCTGTAGTGAAAAAAGGAGTTGTAAAATCAGTGTTGTCATATAGCAGCTCTGTAGTCATGTGATAATGTTTAAGCTCTCTTCATCTTTGCTGAGTATCTGCAGTGTTGCAAAATAAGAATAGCATGGGAGAGACTCCTGGAACATATATATATATATACATTTATATATATATATATACATATATATATATATATATATGTATATATATATACATATATATATATTTATATATATATAACATTTATATATATATATAACATATATATATAATATATATAACATTTATATATATATATATATATAAAAATCCTACTTTTAATCCTTGTTAATAACCATATATGTTCCCTTCTAAGCATTTTTCTCTAAAAAAAAATATTTCAGTTGTAATAATTCTGTTGAATTTTGGAATCTAATAGATGCTCTACTTAATGAGTATGACTCTTTCATACTGCTTTTAAAAACTGAACTTTAAAGCATTTTACACTGAATCAGAAACCCCATATCTACTTTACTTCAAAAACATTTCCCTTTAAGATTTTTAATAGTCTTTCTTGAATAAGCAGAGCCTTATTGAAGCCTTTAACCTTGCATTCCTTTACAGTGCAAGAACACTCCAGGCAGTACCAGCTCTTGTACGCCCAAGTGGTATTGAGTAAATCTGTTTAAAATATAAAATTTTGATCTTCTATCATTCTTTTAAACACTACAGCATACTTGTACTGGAAGGCTTGTATAATGTATGTCTTCTAATTACTCCCTAAAAAGAGCTGGATGTTTTATATTTAATATAGTCAGTTATATTTCTCTACAGTGTGGTTGCACAGGTGCAAAAAATCTGGCACGACAATCTGTACAGCAGATGAGGCAGTATCATATTCTTCATCAGGTGACCCGTTGTTTCTCATGCAGTTTAACTTTCAACAGCAGCTGTGAACAAGAGTCCATATAAAATAGGCGTTTTGATGGGCTGATCAAAGGGAAGATGAGTTAGAAATATGTCCACAGACTATTTTTTGTATTAGCATCCAGATAATGCCATCTAATGAAGAGCATCATCTCATTTGCTTAGATTGCAGTTGTTAAATGAATGCCATCAAGCTGCCAGTTTCATAATCTGTAACTACGTGAAAAAGTTTCCTTTGCTTTAAATTTAAAGGACTCGTCTGAATATATTGTTCCAGAGATTAGAACTGACCCCATGACCTGATAAATTGTGTTAGTTATATTTCAAGCAAAACTGGCACCAAACCTAATTATAGACCAAAATAATCAAAGGCCCCAGTTCTACAGAAGACTTGTTGCATATCTAAATGTATCTAAAGCACTGCTGATAAAGACGTAGCATCTTCTATCAAACTAGCCTATATGTTTCGGGGAAAAAAAAAAAAACAAACGAAAACCTTTATCCCTCTAAGTCAGTTTATGATGAACTTTTCCTAAGCCTGTTTTCTGTGACTGTTCAAATGCAAAATGTGTGGATTTCTGACTTTTTTTGGGGGACGGGGACCAAATACTTAGCATATGGCAGGAAGATCTGTGATTCTGTATGTAAATCTGGCTATCCTAAAATAAGCACATTGAAAATTGTAAAAACATTAACCTCATTATGTTTTGAATGAGAACCATGATGCTGAAGTCAAGTATTTTCCAAACTCCTAGCAAGAGCAAGACTCTTGCCTCTTTACAATACTTCTACATTGTAAAGTAAGAGTGCTGTAATCTGCATTTTCTTGATCGGTTTCAGGTACCTTCTTCTAATAACTTTATGCTCCACCTTCTGGATTACAAATTTATTTACAGCCTTAAAAACAAGCAAGCAAAAACTTAGAAGCATTTCTTTGCAATTTGCTCTTACCAATATTCTTGCAAATATTGTCAGTAAATCTGTAGATCAAGTAATGTCAATTGAATCATTTTCCTTTTGCTAGGTCTGCAGCATTTCTGTTTCTCATCATTGCCTTTGTGGGGTTTATTCCAGGAAGCTCCATAACCAACACATCATCTGACTCAGACACTGTATTCATAAAATATATGCATCAATAATCTAACAATCCTCTGTGAAATATGTCTATAGGATTTACGTTATGACATTAGGCATGCAAGGTAAGGAAAAAAATACATTTTAAGACTGATGGTACTCTGAAAACTGTAAGCAGTTTATTCAGGATATTGTTAATGCAAATTTTACCAATCTTTTAGGGAAATTACTTTTCTAGGAAAATTACTTTATTACGAAGTGACATTCTTTGTGTGATGCTGTTATAATCAAAGTCACTTGGGTGTGAAGCTTCTTGAAAATGTGTTGACATCTGTCAGGTGAGGTGCAAGTTCATTCCTTTATAGGTTTGGCTGGGAGTTTGGGCCTGTTTTTTTCTGCCTCTGAAATACTTAACTCGTACAGTGGAATCCCTTAGATGAACTTCTACAAACACACACTATTACCTCCAGAAAAACAATGCAAGAGAATTGTGCATACATGTCAACACACAGACAATAGCTCAGACAGACTTGTAGATTTCTTCCACCTTTATTTTTGTTTTTGATGGTATCAGGCAATACATCAGTCTGCTCATCTCAGCTACTCTCTCTGACTTTGCGGAGGCAAAGCAATCCACATAGCTCTGGCAGCTGTAAAAGTTTCAAAACTTTTGTATATATTCAAACTGAAAGGAATTGCTGAGCTTTAAAACCACATGAAATTGTTTGTAACAGCAGTTATGGGTTCTCCATAAAGAAAAAGAACAAGAAGTGGAGTTCTGAAAAGTCTTATGACTTCATTGTTATTCTGTATTAAATAAAATACAGATAACTTCCATAAAAAGAAATACTTGCAAATATTTTACGTGACTTGGCTTTGCAAGATGAGATTAATACTTATAGCCAAGCCTGGGGGTTGATTCAGGAGAGGATAGCACCTCGCCAGTTGCAGACAGTATCTCTCTGTTGACTGGTTGGGCTACTGGAGGTACAGGGCTGGTCTCTGCATGGATGCCCAGTGTATGGGTAATATTGCAGTGAATATTTTCAGTGCGCTGTAGTGAACTTTCTGTACTTTATTTGGGATGGGCCATTACCGCAGAGCTGGTTGTGACATTAAACAAAGATCTGTCCTGTGTAGTGATCCAGTGAAAGTCTCACAGTTGGGTGTGGAACTGGGAAGCTGTGGGTCTAGAATACACCTGTATGGTTTGGTGTAGTCTCATGGATGGTCTGGGTTGGCAAATTTTCCCAAAGCTATTGCTTTATCTTATTTGTCAGTCACAGCATGAGAAGTAAAGGCTGATTACTATCAAAAATACCCTTGCCAGCAGGTTGGGGTGGTACATTGTTATAGGACTCATGGACAGGTAAAGGATTTAATATACTCTTCTTCCCAGTATTTTGTACTAACATGGATCTTTCACTTTACAAGTAAAAGCAAGGGTGAGCCTGAAAATGGATCTCAAAAAATCTTGTTACTGGTTGCATATATCTTTACCTCAGACACATTCAGACTCTGAAGCTTTCTAGGTGGGTTAGTTTGCTATTAAATGTGACAATGCTGTATGCAATCTCACAACCTCCTGAATATTTTGCTTCCATCAACTTCAAATAAATACATCCATTCACACTGCACAGAAATGGTAGCTGGAGATAAACCATTCATGATGTGTTATGAGTGCCTTCTGTGCTGCCATGTATCACGATGTACAGAAAGAATAGTATGTTAAGAGTTAGGCTACCATTGATTGCAAGGCAACATACATTCAAAACAGTTCATCAGTTTGAGAACGTACTTAGCACTTTGCTGCTGAAAAGCATAACTGACTGTTTTCTTTGTGTACGTGGTAGAAAAGGACTGGTAGATAATACTTTACCTTCTATTTTGTTGAGCCAAATACAGAGGAAGTTGGCCAGGATGTCTCAGTTGCTGTGATCTGTAAGGGAGAGTCCAGGAAAAGATGTGTTTTGTCTCTTCATTTGTCTGCTCTGGAAAGTAGACACACATGTTAAAGATGTGGGGGAAAATGAGATGATAATCAGCATTGACATTGATTTGATCTCACGGAAGTATTACTGCGTCCACGTTTTGCCAGTTGTCATGGTCCATGTCTTCGCTCTTCTATTTGAGACCCCCCTGTATGTTTGGTTATTAAAGCTGGTAACACTTTACACGTATTTCCACAGGTTATTTTCAGATTAATGTGATGCAAAGTTTGTGCCTTAGTAGGATGAGTAAAGAAACTCTCCCAATTGCCAAATCTGATTTCTGAACAGAACACAAGTTGTGTTTATTTGTGTAGAGCATAGATTTGACTCAAGAGTTGGAGATGTGGAAATACATTCAAGTTCAAATTCATAATTTCCACGACTGCTTAGCACTTCTCAGACAGAGCCTTAATTACCTAAGGGTTCAAAGAAGTTTAAATATGATACTTGTGTATCCAACAAATAACGTGCACTCTTAGGTTACATAATTCTTCTGTTTGTTTAAAAGTGGCACAGGAAAGAAACTCTTTATTCCTTTGTTCCTAAAATATTTTTTTCTTGGCAGCATTTTTCTGGATGTATAGCAGATGTACTAAATATAACCTGCGTACAGTTTAATGCGGCACACATGTAGAAAATGAAAATAACATTAATAGAAAATTGTTATTTTAATATGGACCTGTGGGCAAAAGGAAGTAATGTTCTGGTCTGGAATACTTATGCTGTGATATAAATAGAAGGTTTCAGTTTCCAGGACTGTCAGTCTGGCAAAGTTCATTTGACCTCAATTTGTGATGCAAGACTCCTGCAAATAATGGCCTCACTAACATTTATTCTATGTTTCTGTTAATAGGAGGAATGCTTTCTGAATTTGGAGGCTCCTATTTCAAGAGTCTGTGGCTATGACACTCCTTTCCCTCACATCTTCGAGCCTTTCTACATCCCAGACAAATGGAAATGCTATGATGCTCTTCGAAAAATGATTAACTACTGATCAGTAATACAGGTGAGAAATGAACGATGTCTTACATTGACACTTTACCTGTAAAATGTTCCAACAGGGTGATTGCAAGGTCTGGGGATAAGGTACTGCTCCTTTATTTTTCTTTAACAAGAATCACAGATATAATCACAGAATAGTTTGGGTTGGAAGGGACCTTAAAGATCATCTAGTTCCAACCCCCCTGCCACGGGCAGGGACACCTTCCACCAGACGAGGTTGCCCCGGGCTCCCATCCAGCCTGGCCTTGAACACCCCCAGGGATGGGGCATCCACAGCTTCTCTGGGCAGCCTGTTCCAGTCCCTCAACTTCTGAGGGATGAATTTCCTCCTACCATCTAATCTAAATCTCCCCTCTTTTAGTTTAAAACCATTTCCCCTTGTCCTAACACTATCTGCTCATGTAAAAAGTTGCTCTCCATCTTTTATTATAAGCCCTGTTTAAGGTCTGAGAGGCCACAGTGAAAGGTCCTTGGACCTTTCTTCTTCTCCAGACTGAAAGTCCCCAGCTCTCTCAGCCTGTCTTCATAGGAGAGGTGCTCCAGCCCTCATCATCCTTGTGGCCCTACTCTGGACCCGCTCTAACAGGTCCACATCCTTGTTATGCTGGGGGGCCCCAGACCTGGATGCAGGGCTCCAAGTGGGGCCTCAAGAGGGCAGAGTAGAGTGGGACGTGACTTTGGGCCTTCAGTCTGAAAAGTGTCTAAATATTTTTTAGTAGTGCCATGGAAGTCAGCGTTTGAAATGAATTACCTTCCTTAATTGATCAGAAAATTAAATGTCTTATATCCTGAAAAGTAAGATCAAGTATATTTAAAGACAGTTATTTCGTAGGCAAAGCATATTGTTAAACTGTATGATTTTTCATTCTTCAGGGTTGTCTTGTAATCCTGTGAGGTACTAGTAAGTCTTGATCTACACTGAATATATGCACTGCATTACAAGGATACACAGAGCACTGAAGATGTGTGAAGCATTTACAATGTTTTGCAGTTCTATTCAAATATGGTTATAAGGCTTATATTTAATATTTAATCTAAAAAACATTCTTCTGTATAACTTTTAGGTAATCTGATCACATACAGATATTTCTCTTTGCAGAGCCCTCCAGGCATCTAGTCTGTGAAGTAATTTATTTATATTACGTGTTCATTAATCACAGTCTGTATTGTCTTAGTCTTTGATTTCATTCTAATATAATACTAAGAAGTATTCAGCTGTGCATTGGCCAACCATGACTTCAGAAAGTATTGGGTGTTGTTCTCATAAAAGTTTGTGTTTAAAGACCCAAGTTTAATCATCAGGAAATATATCCATTGTCTTCTGAACTTCCTTTAATTAAAAAGATCAAATAGCATAGTTTTTGACATTGAGACTCAATGGGTCTTGTAATTCTAAACCCAAAAGAGAAACAAAACCAAAAACACACGAAAAACCAACTGGCCAGTTTGCATCTGGAGTAAGGAGATCTTGTAATATGTAAAGGGGATTTGTAGCTGTTGACACTGAAGACCGCGGTCCAAGGTAGGCCCTATATTAGGGGCGCCCTCTTGTGTCCACTCTATCTATACGTAAAGCTGTGAATTAAATTAGAACCCGGCAGAGAAGATGGTCAATACCTTAATGTTAATCCCATTTGTACACATATTTCGTTTCAGGATGACTTTTTGCATTCACTATTTTTGTTTCCCATGGTAGCTGAAAGTTGAGTTCCTGTTTGTGACATGGGAAAGCTACCAATGAGACAGCATCTCCAAAAAAATAATGTCATTTCACTTAGAATATTTCTCCAAAATCACACATTATTGACATGCTGCAGCATTTCAGGCTTAAAACTGAAGAATGTTGTAAACTCTTTTGTAGAGGTAAATGCTGTCTTTTTCACAATTCCCCTTGCCTTTTATCTGAGTTGAACATGTTAGAGAGTTATTTTCTTTTTCATTTTGCACCTCTGCACTGCAGTCAGTGAAGCTGTCCTAAAGAGAATGAGATGTCTGTACTCTTTCAGGCAAGTTACTGGGCCATGCTAGTTAGCCTCTAATCTTTTCCATTCCAAAGCAAACCCAAAAGACCAGATATTCTTAGTGCTATGTAAACAGAGGCAGACAAAACAAGGAAAAATGGGTGGTTCAGAGACTTAATTTACCCCCCTACGTTGGATGCTAATGTGAGGGATGTATGAGAAGAAAGAAGTGTGATTGCAGTGAATTTGCACACAGTCCAATTTCTACACTTGAAGTTTATGCTAAACCTTCCTGTGAAGGTAATATTGACTAAAACTTGGAAAAGTCACCTGCATTATTTGTTTGTGTGCTCTGCTATGTACTTGGTCTTACGTGCTTGTCCAACACAGCATTTCAGTTGATCTCCATTCCACCATCTGCTCCTCAGAGTTTGCATGTAGGGTAGTACCTTTATGTCTTTGAAGAATGAAAGCATTGTTCGAGCATTTGCTGCTTCTTGTACTGAGTGTAACGTTAAATAGTGAGGTTACTTGATATCAGTCTGGACTGATGAGGTTAATGTGTTTTACAAATCACGTCATATACAGGAAGATGGGCATATCTTCTCAGAAGTGGTGCTACAGTTTGTGTGGACTTGAAGATGACCATAATTCTTCTGCATGTTGGAGAAGTTGGGCCCCTTCTTGTTATACTGCTGGAGAGAAAGAGGAGCTAGTAGTTCCCTGTGGTGGAGAGAGATACAGGGCTGGCTTTTGAGTTACAGAAATGGCAAAGCTGGAAACGTTGTTGCTTTGCTTATGTTTCAAGTCATTCCTGTGAATGCAATGTGGTGGCATGTCCGGCTGTTTTCTTCTTTATTCCTCTTAATCGGCATTTTACTAGAACTTGCTTCATCCATTGCTTTCAGGCAGGATGTAGGGGAAAAAAAGCAAGTAATAAACAAGCTGTCAAATACATCTGTGGCATATATCGGATTGTCCTTTCTCAGATGGCCTGACATCTCTTTAGTTTGATACAGAAGTTTCGCTTGAAGTGATAGAGAATTCACTCACTACGTTGTGACTGGGGCTAATGCAGGGTCTCAAGCTGGATGCTACAGTCAGTCATTTTTGAACATAGCCTTATTATCTTAATGTATACTTGGTTTTATTCAACCTGTGCTGACAATGTCTCACACACACACATAGTTGCTTATCTTGAGGTTGACAGTACAGATCATTTTCCTGCTCAAAGACAGTTTGACAGTGTGTACTGTAGAGCTTGCCAATGACAGGCAAGAGCAAAATCTGTATCTTTCAGCAGCTTCTTAGTTATTAAAATTTATAGCTATGTTAGTTATAAGAGAAATAGCTTCCAGGTAGGCAGCTGTATTCCAGACAACTCTTTGTAGTTGGAAGAAAAGATAAAGAGAAAAAAAAAAGCGAGATTAAGATGGATACACATTTCCTGGATAGCTGGAATGGTGTCTGTGCTCATTTGAGGAGGAAGAAAAAAAAAAGAGAGAGAAAAAGAAGGAACAGAAAGAACGTAACAAACAATGTTATAAGATACACTCTCATGGTACACAAACATATTAAGGTGCGGCTGTAGCAAATAGCCAAGGGGTTTTCTGTTACCTTTGCAGCTTTTTTGACCACATCTGCATATTCTTGTTTATTGTCAAATTATTAATTTTTAAGCTGTTAACAGTTCACCTGCCTATGAGTTTGTGTGTGTGTGAGGTGTGTGTAGAGACAACATTGCTGTTACAAATTCAGCCTCTAAAATTATCACATTACCACACTGTTAACTTCATTGTGGAACTATTTTTTATGGAAAGTTTAAGCATGGTGCTTAAAGGTTAAATGATGTTAGGGAATGAAAGGGATAGATTTGAATTTATTTTTATTTTCAAGCATGTATTTGAGGTGTTGTCAATCATAGAATCACAGAATATCCCGAGTTGGAAGGGACCTATAAAGATCATTGAGTTCAACACAGGTCTACCCCAAAATTCAGACCATATGACTAAGTGCACAGTCCAAATGCTTCTTAAAGTCTGACAGGCTTGGTGCTGTGACTACATCTCTGGGAAGCCTATATTGTCAACATCCAACATATTTTGCTCAGAACCAGTGCTGCAGTTGGGAGAGGCTTGCAAATGACAGCAAGGCTTGCCCTTTCTCTGCCAGTAAGTTGTCCTGGGAATCAGGAAGGGACCTGTTAGATACTTAGGTTTGTAGCTGTTCTTTGAAGGCAGTTACTCTTCATGTTTTAGGCTGTGCCTCATAAATATTAACTTTGAGGCACAGGAAAAATATCACTCCTCCCTGTTTGATGAATAAAATGAGAGACTATGGAAGATCATTTCTTTTTAACCTGAGACTAACTACCGTGTTTTTTTCAACACAGAATCCTAAATGTTGCAGGCTAGGCAGCCTGCCTTTCATGCTGCACCATCTGCAACCCATAGAATAAACAACCTCCAGAGGCTTGAATAGAACACAGCATTCCTGGTTTATAATGTTTTCCTGCTGGATGGCAAAAAGCATGAAAATGGCCAGTAAATCATATCTTATTCACAGCTAGGGAGCAATCCAGATAAAAGATAACAGTCTTACTAGTGCTATCTGTTAAGATAGCTGTTGCAAGACTATACTTAGGGATTTTAGTCTTGCTAAGTCTTAGTCTTCCTAAGAATCCATGCAAGATCAGGAATAATTAATATTGTTGTTTTTTTAAACAACAACAAAAAAATAAGAATATTGACTACAGTTGACTACAAGACCCCTCATGACTGTAATAGCAGATGGATAGAATATCTCTTAGAGCTTTAACAAACAACACATGACTCTGTTTAACATACTAGAGCAGAATGGAAGATAATTCATCATAAAGTTTTTGTATAAATGGTAGTAATTAGTATTGTCGTGACACTAGACATCAGTTGCAGCATTTTTAATTTCTATCTACTTTGGCAGCTTTAACTTTTGATAACAATTTTAATACATAATAAGTAAACATCTTGTTAAATTAGCTTACTATTTTTATCTTGAATTAAGTGGACAAGGATGGTGTTCACATCACATCTGCATAGTTAGCCACACTGGAGCAAAACATCTTTTTTGTTTGTTTGTTTTGTTTTTATTTTTTAATTTTAAATATACCAGGGAGGACATAATAAATTTTAAAAGTAAGATTACCTTGCTTGGAGAGTGTTGTGTCTTTAAATTGTGGATATTATGTTCAGCCTTAAGATCTGTAATTTCTTTTATCTTCTTCTGCAGAGACAAGAAGAAGATGGGAAAATACTGAAGTCTTCTTCATAACTCTTGACACTAAGAACTACTAAGAACTACTAATTCCAAAACACTAAGGTTTTGGAATTCACATAGCAAACTATTTTTTTCTGAACTCAACTGTTCTTAATATTTATCTAGGTTAATTTTCAGTAAGTTCAAATCCTCATTAATTAAGAAATCAGTGATGGACAGGTGATTGCTATAATAAGTGGTGTCAGATGTATTTAAAGATAACTCCAGATGTTCTATGAATGTTAGACATTGCAATACTTCACTAGGTTAAAATTTAATTGTGTAAATATTAGAAGTGGGATTTTATTCAATAAAACATATTATGCACACGTTGTCTCTTGGTTTTGTTATTGTTTTGGGAAAACCCAAAGAAGTTATTTGAATGCAATTGTATTTGCAACAAAATAAATCTTGGACAGCCAGACCCACTTGTGCATTTGGTCTGACTGAGACCTCCTTTAACCTGTGCCATTAGCTGCTTTTCAGTAGAGTTGGCTTCATGTAAAGCGGTCCCAAATACTTATTATCATTTCTGAAAGGGAAATGAAAACTACATTTTTTTTCTTGAGAAGGGAGAAGAGATTTTGTTGCTTTGTTGTTAAAGTTCCATTGCTCCACCTTAATGTAATATCTGTTTTTATTATTTTTCATCTCAATGTGGAATGTGTCTGCAGGTAAGTGATTTTTTAAAATGTGCTAACTTGTCCAGGAAAAGTAATGGTACACTACCAAATTCATGCTGGTGGCGGGAAGAGAGGCATTTTCTGTTGGTGAGGACACAGGACTACACAATTGTCAAAAAGACTCTACAATAAAATTAGACATGAATGTTGCAAAAAGAATTCCAGCCTTTCCGTTTGAGAGCTCCTGAAGTCAATGGAGGTTTGCTTAATTTTTAATAATGTCCTTCTCTTCCATATAACAAGTTAAGGACAGAGGAAAGATGCTTGCTATGGAAGTTGTCCTCCCTTGTCCTTCATTCCAGGACTGCTCAAAGGGCAGGAGAACTTCTAGCACAGTAGTTTCAAAGTTTGTTCCTGAATTCCTTTGGTATCAGCTTTACTCACTTTTCCACCACCTAAACTGAGAATTCAGCATTTCCTAGACTTTTTGGTTGCTTTTGCTGTGAGTTTAAATCAATCCAATAACATGTTGATTCTTATTTTACGGGGGAAGGAACGGAAGGGTGGGAAGAAGTATGCCAGTAGTCAAAAAAAGACATTTCTACTCTTATTCAGGGGGATTTAGCAGGGAGAAAGAAGAGTACCTTCGTACTCAAAACTGTTCAGGACAATTCCCAAAATGATGGATGGAACGCTGCAGAGAGGAAACTCAGGAGGGTGACATCACTCTGATTGTCAGTAGATATTCCGTCTCCTTGGCTGTCCATCATCCATTCTGATGAATTTGAGGGTTGTTAATCAGGCAGATCCACTCAAAGATGTCAGAGGAAACTGGACCTTTGGGGCAACACTTTTGATTATGGGTGCCAATGTGTGTGTGCCCACATCTCTGAGTGGCTTCTCAGGGCTACTAGGCCACTCTCATCTCACTCTCCCAAACCTCAGGAGCAATCCTTGTAGTGTAGTTTGTTGTTGTAAGATGGTGCAATGCTTGCTCTCCAGCAGAATTCGATCCAAAGGTCCATCTTCAAAGGACATGTAGAGATGGAAAGTGCTAAATTACAATTTTTTCAGGTTCTCCTGCCATATTGTGTAAGATTCGGCATTGGTATTTCATGCGTTCCCTGCAGAATCCCACATTATCTTGCTGGAATGAAAGGAGGAGGAAGACATTTTGTGGTAACACAGTTGAAAATGAAGCTACTTATTAATGTTTCTTGTAAAAATGACATTAGTCGGGTCTTCTGTAAATATGTTCTGCCTGTATATGTCTGTAAATATTGTGTATAGAGTTTGTTAATTGTTTTAAATACAATAGGTGCATTATGTATTTTATATTTTTTTCTGCTTGATGGAAAGTTTTGTTTTCTATGAAGAAAAGTGACTTTAAACCTTGTAGAAAATCAAGAGATTTTTTATTAACTGTCTTTAAAAATGTGCTATTACTATATTTCAAAGCATTAAAAGTTGATACAGTACTCACAAAGTGCTGTCTTAATAGCCTTAATACTATATAACTTGTATTTGTGGTTTTCATAGATACAAGCATTTTCTAATTTATTGCAGCTTATAAATTTAAGTTTAAATCCAAATAATATATTTCTCAATAAACATGTAGAAAATATTTGCTCTTAAGTAAACTACTACAATGTGCTTGGGGCTAGTTTTTGTGTTTTCAGTGAGTAGTGATGTGTCATTTTTTAATAGTGTAAAAACTGTTCCTTTCTCCTCCACATTGGATAATAGAATATATAAATATATATATATATATATATATATATATATATATATATATATATATATATTTTTTTTTTTCCCCTCGCCAAGATGATCGATATTATAAAAGACGTGCTGTTCCCACAAACCTGCCTAGATGGCAGTATGCACTCATGTAACCTGTCCGGGGTGGTGGCTGTTGAAAGAGTGGTGTGGAAAAATAATATAACTTTAATCGGAAAGGAAGGTGTGTGCTGTTACATACAAATAACTATCTAATTAAATTCCTCAATAATAAAATCCAAAGACAAGTCATATTTTATGTTTTTTAATGACTGAAGTCTTTTAATGAGCTTAATTATATTATGCATAAGATTTGACGGGGAATATTGTCTGATTTACCCTGGACGGTGGTTGTTTCACTATTAGTAACTCATTTTAAAGCAAAAATTGTGTCATCACTCCTTGCTGTTAGTCCAGAAAATTAGTAATCTATCTAGTCATGCTCATTTAATACAAATTGCTGGAAATAATTAATGAACGCAGTTCAATGCTGGGTCCTGAGACAGCAGACTGAAATTCAAGGCAGACATACGTAGCCTTCATGGGATCACAGATTTATTAACTGTGGATAAGGCTTATATACTTGTCTCCTTTCATATAGCTGAGACTTTAGTGCCATAAAAACTTTGCTGTAATAAACAGTGCACCAATTAATAGTATAAATAAATAAATCATGTGAGGTGTTCTCCCTCGTGGAACTGTGCATTTTTTAGGAGAGGATTGCACAGTAGCATATTTTCACTGTGGTAGCCGTGGGTCTTAACACAATGACCTTCCCTTCCTATGGTCTGATAATCAATTCCGAGCTCATGAATCTTTTCAGACAGCTCTACTGCTTCTGTACCTAAAAAATGGTGTTCACAGTGCTCTGGCGTATTGCTGAAGCTCTGTTCTAGCCACATAACTTCAGAGGCAGCAACTGAAAGGCACCCATTCAGCAAGCTGGCAGAGATTGTTATCACAGCAGCTCATGGGGTTCAGTGAGCATTATACGCTCATAACAAAATAAGCTGACACAGTCTGTAAGCTCTGCCAGATTTCAGTAGACCCGAAATAAGGATGCAATTCTTTTGTAGCTCTTTTGCTGCCTAGCAGCTCTGCAAGATACGTGTGTGTTAGATACAGGAGACGTACATCTGACTTCAGTATAAACAAGATTTTTAGAACTTAATTCAGTTGCTTATGCTTTGGCGTCAATTACCATTTGAGACACCCTAGGGTATCCTGTGGGACCTCCAGGTCTCCAACTGCTGCTTCCATAGGTCTTATGTGATTTCTGCCAACCCCATGTGTATCTTGGGTGCCTTAGGGTATCTCAAATGGCACTAGATGCCTGTGTTCAGGCATATAAATGGAGCCCTTTGTTTTCTGGGGCTTGGATAGCTGATGTCTGACTATTTTTCTGTGAGCTTGCATAAAATGCTAGCACCGAGATTGGTGCGTGCCTCAATTTTCAAAATAAATTGCTCAAATCCCCAGCAAGTACATAAGGTGGGATACGGGACGTTGTGCATGTGAAAGAAAGGATTGTCCTCGGGGTGATGGGCTGTTGCTGAATTGGGAAGTTATTTCCCGTAGGAGAATAGTTTAGAGCAAAATTCCAGCCCTGCAAATGTCCCCTGGCTGCCGTCAATGGCTGCAGCTCTTCATGCTTCTGCTGAATATCTGAAGATAGCATTCAGGATGGACCTGGTTCAAGTTCAGCACAGCCACGAGCAACGGTGGTGACTCAATGGGAGATGAGGGCACTGCAGCCCCGTTGCTTCCTGCAGGAGCTGTGCGTGGGATTCAGCTCAGCGTTAAGCCACCTATATTTAAGTGTCAGATATATGTGTGTTTGGCTGAGCGGAGCAGTTGAGCTAGCTGGTAAGTGTTTATAGGGCAGTCTGACTCACTCTGTAGGCTGAAATGATTGTATTGACTGCCTCGGGTTGTCCATGCCAAAACGAGTGCCAAATTAGATGCTGTAAGGCATCCTGCCTGGCCTTCAGCTGGTACATTAGAAGGGTTTGGATTTTCCATAGGTCCTCAGTCACACCTGCTAGCTCAGATGCTTCTCGAGTCTCAGACATCTCAACCATCATTGTTATATGCTCGTGGGCAACAGGGTCCAATTCTCAGAGGCTGTAATAGGGTCACAGCCCAAACGTGGATGGTGTTAGATATTTAACTTCAAACAAAATTTCCCATTCCATGCTTTTGGCAGGACAAGGGAGCAGAGAAGCAGCACATGAAGGTGGATTCTGGGGCCATGGAGAAACTGGTGCAAGAGTCCGGGAGAAGACTGCCTGTCCTTCAGTCTACTGCTACCACCATGGTGACCTAACCTGTATGTCATGTTCTGTTAGTTGTCCCCAGCCCTGTACCAGAAGGAACAACTGATGGATTTGGTCATTAGCCTGTTTTCACATTGCCAGTGCAACACTGAATCAACCCAGCTTTGGGTTTACGTTACTTGCTTTGAAATGGTTGTATGTTCTTTGGTCACCCTTCTTAACTTCATTTTTGCCTGTCTTGGGGGGAAGAATAAGCCAAAATAATTATAGTACATTAAGGGCAGAAACTTCAATCTGTTCTTGCTCATGTAGGTCAGCAGATAAGTATGCTACAACTGACAGTAATGTGCCACCAGTGTTTGAAAAGGATTCCCTGTTGATTCCTGTGTCTAATTAATTAATTTTATATGATAATTAAATCATTCTTGCTTACTTGCACTCCATTTGCTCGCAGCTGAGTACTTGCTGAAAACAGAAATTGTCTGAATTTATTACGCCAGCAGTTGCGCTGCTTTTAACAGCTCTGTGGTATCTGGGCCACCTTAGCTCCAGTTTTGTGCAGTCCCAAGCAATTTTGAGTTAAGTGTCCTGGGCTGTGGATGGATGATTTCTTTTCAGCCATTCCACCGCAGCCCTTACCAGCCTCCCGACTTGCCTGGGTGCAGGCAAGCATGGGGGTTCCCCTCCAGGCCGAACCTCTTGGGTTAACTTGGGCTGTGAAGCAGGAGAGGCAGCTCATGCCTGGCCAGGACTGGCCCTGTCTCTCCCAGCAGTGAACCTGGGTGGTGGTAGAGGAACATGACTGAGGCACTGGGCTCTGCCCGAGGGAGCTGGTGGGGACAACAGTCCCGTCTTCTGCTTCTACCCATGGGTGTCAAGGGGAGCCTCCTCTATACAAAGGCAGTTTGGCTTGCCAGAGCTCTGGAGTAAGCCAAGTGGATAGTAAAGCCATTGCTCCCTTCCCTCAGTGTCTCAGACCTTGCTGAGGTCTGACTGGTGAAGGACAACGTCAGTCTGTAGAGCGACATCAGTATCCCAAGTCCCTTTAGTTTCACCCCAGGTCAGGTAAGGAGCACTCATACAAACTGTTCCTCCACCTGCGCTGCGGCAGTGATACTGCTTGGTGACGCAGGGATGGTGACCTTCAGTGGGTGACAGAGGCAATCTGCACAAGGGCACGCTATGGCAACGCAGGCAGCAGCCGCACGGTGCCTTCCTCCTGCAGCTGAGTCAGAGCAGCCTGGTGCTTGGCAGGCAGGAAATAAGCCGTGACGGGAGACAAATAGAGGAGCCAGCTCATCTCTGCAAGCGTGGAGACGGTGCTTGGCTGGCCTTGAGCAGCACATCCAGGTGGTAGGTCTCAATGGCAGGTGTGATGCGATTGCACAGAGGAGGCGTTAGGGAGAGTTTGCTGTTCAGCAGCAATGGGCACTGAATTACTCAACACCTGCATGCATTTGCAGTGCAGCACTGCAGCTTTTCATGTGCTTGGATAGCTCAGCTAGCTCACACTCTCTATTTTCTAACCAGGGGTTTGCAGAAAAACAGCAAAATAGTTTTGCTTGCTTTTTTTTTTTGAACCGCTTGTGCAGAAAAGATAGGCAGGATGCCCCCAGGAGGACCTACAGCTGCAGTCTAGCATTGTAGGCTCCCTTGCTCACCCAGCCTGGTGCAGGGCTGTGCCTCAGGACAAAGTAGAAGACACGAAGACACTTGAGAGATATGTATCACATATTAGTGTGGTTTCAGCTCTTTTTTTCTTTTTTTTTTTTTTTTTTTTAATCCTGTAAAAAAAGCAGCAGTAAGATTGTGCCTGCTGTGACGCAAAAGCTTACTTCTTGACCTACGGGGTGTCCAAAGATACTTCTTGAGAGAGCAGTGAGGCGGTGGAAGAACAAAGCACAACCTTGTTCAAGTGCACCTTGAACTGCTTTATGGCATCTCTTGTTGTAACCCTCTGTTCCTGTGCTTTATTCACAAAACACAATTTAACTTGCGAAGGAGAGTGGGCAGGTTGTCATTCAAGTGTTGATATCTGCAGAACAAAAAGGAATATGGACGTGGTTAGAGTAACCGTAGTTGTTATTCCTTTCCAGAGATCTTTTCTTGTCCCTCCACCCATCTCTTCAGTTAGGTTTTTCCCTCCCTTTTTGCCTACAACCTAGCTACTTTTTCTACTACAACACTTTTAAGCTTTTAAAGTGACTTTACCTCATTTTCCCATAAGAAAACCAACAAGGCTGAGACAGCCGGGTCTGCTTAGCTTAGAGAAGACTGAGAGGGGCTCTCATTAGTGTGCATAAATATCCAAAGGGAGGTGTCAACAGGATGGGGCTGGACTCGTTAGTGGTGCCCAGTGACAGAACAAGAGGCAATGGGCACAAACTGAAACACAGGAAATTCCAGCTGATTATGAGGAAAACCTTCTTTACTGTGAGGGTTACAGAGCACTGGCACAGGTTGCCCAGAGAGTTTGTGGTGTCACCTTCTCTGGAGATATTCAAAATCCTCCTGGATATCATCTGTGCAACATGCTCTAGGTGACTCTGCTTTGCAGGGAGGTTGGTCTAAATGATCTCCAGAGGGCCCTTCCAACCTAAACCATTTTGAGATTTTGCTTCAGTTATTGAGTTGTTCCTCATTTGGTGTTTGCTCTGCTTGAGTCAGAGGTGGCTGCAGCAATGGCACGTGGATGTTGAAATGTCAGAGACTAGCCCTGCAAAGCAGAGATTATCTGAAGCCGTTACTTTCTTCAACTATCCCTTGGTCCTTTCCTTGCTGGCTTTGTCCCACACCACAACCAACCCATGGCTTCCTGTGGCATGGGCAAAACTTTGCTGCTCTACAGTGGGGCTGCTGGTCCTGGTCCCAGCCCCTTGGGAACGAGTGGTTCATCTCATCATTGCAAGGATTACCTGTGCTCAGTCTGCTGTTTTAGGGAGGGGATTGCTCAAGCTGTTGATATAGTTAAAATAATCTCTGTGGAGCATACATGCTAAAGCAAACTGCTGTGTGTGTATATTTTTATGTGTGTATATCCACCCATGCTCTCTGAAGTGCGTGACACTGCTCTTGAATGAATCTGTCTCCCCAAGGCTGAAGTTCAAAATGTTTTCCCAAACAAGTTTGATTATTTTTATTTTTAAGGAAAAACAATCCTCAGGTTTTAGTTATTTCCGTCTGCTGTGTTTGTAACATCTGTCTGTACCCATAGACGAAACCTTACAGTCATTCATCAAGGTATGAAAAATGGGGTCATTTCCTGAGTGGGTTCTTTGGATTTATTTGCTTATTTTTCAACCAGCAGGAACAGTTAAATTAAATTGTTCTTTTATTACCTATTTATGGAGCTCTTGAGTCCCTTTGCTAACTGGTGTTGTGCTAGCAATCTGCTAGGCAGGTCTCTCTGCAGTCCCTTGCAGTGAGGTGAGCAGTGGGTGTGGATGCTCCTGGTGCATTACCAGGGAACACAGAAACCTTAAATATCTGATAAATAAAGTGATGGCTGTACTGTACTGTTCACAGTATGCCTGGAGAACCTCGGTGCTTCCAGCCCAGTTGCCGTGCCTGACAGCCATCTGAGATGCTGGCTGGGCTGGTGCAGGTCCTGCCACCCCACCATGTGTCCCTCTGGCAGGGGCAGGTGGTGGAGGGAGGTCCAGCTTGGAAATGTTCCCTTGTTTTTCCCTGGGAATAAGTGGTTGGGGCATGGGCCACCACCACCATGCTGCAGCACACTCAGTCTCCACACAATCCTCACACACCCACCCCATCAGGCCAGGAGCATTTCAGGCTCCTAATTGCCCATGTTTCCTTCCCAGGGCAGATGAGTTGTGTGGGTGGCCACTCTTCACCCTCACCAGCCTTATGTCTCCTCTGCTCATGGTGGAAGGGCTGAGGTGTCCCCAGCCTGGAGGTGGAGCCTTGTTTTTTTGTCAGCTCTACCAGGCTGGAGCAGGCTGAGCCTGACCCACGGCTCATGGCTGTTCCCCAGGAGGTCTCCCACACTGGTGCACGGCTGGGCCAGCCAGGGTTCTTTGTGTGCTCCCGAGGGGCTGGATCAAAAATTATCATAAATGAAGATTTGTGGTATTGGCCCCATCTGGCTGAGGTAGAAATCCATGAATTTTAGGCAGATGGCGCAACAACTACTGACAGCACGTGCGTGTGCTATGTATATATATTTCAGCATACAGCATGCTCAAGACACCCAAATATCATGGAGAAAAAAAGAAAAACAACAAAACATTGCTCCCACTTGTTCAAGAGTCTGTATATAGTCATGCTGTCCAGCTGTGCCCCATTGTCTGCAACTAGGTGTTCAGAAACATCTCAGTCAAGACACAAGAAAGTGACAAGATGTGGTGAAAGCTATAAATCATAAACTACAAAGCAGGCCCACATCTTGCAACAAAAGCTGCTTTATTCAGGCAAGGAAGTGCACTTAGGCATAACTTTAAATAGCAGGCATCAGAAAAACACTCTCAAATTCTATATAATTTGACATAATTAAATGTAGGTATTTCATCCGACTACAATTTACTGCCTTGCCCCTTGTGCCTACAATGTTGATATTCATCATAGATTTGAGTCGTTTATTTCAGTGAAAGCCAACCCACCCTTGCAGAGCACAGATTGTAATTATCCTGTTCCCGAACGCCAGTCACAATTCCCGCAGTTGCCCATTTACTTGCAGTTGGAGCCAGCCCTGGGCAGAGAAACACCCACAGCACACCAGATGCACAGGCGTGCAGGTAGATCCCTGAACAAGCTGAAACCCCCCTAGTTCCCAAGTCTTCCTTCTGGACTCCTATTTGCAAGAGTGCTCACTTTTCCTCCTTGTTTCTCTCCTTTTATCCTCAGCCACAGCCCTAATATGTTCCTGGGAAGAGCTGCCAGCCACAAAATACTGCAAACTGCCCCACAGTCAGTGTGTCTGGGACTATTGGAGGGCGAGGTGCTGGCCACAGCCACCAAAGGCTGTGACCGAGGCAGTACCAGCTTGCTGGGAGCATTGCTTGCACATGAGGATGTTGGGATCCTCACAGAGCTGCTGACAGCAAACAGCAGTCCTGCTCTTCCAGGAAACTGCAAACAAAAGGCTCTCATTTGGTGAGTTTACTTGCTGTCACCTGTGCAATGCTGCTGGTGTGCTGGAAATGTTGCAGGACATGGATGGAGGTGGATGAGACCCTCGCCTACATCCAAAGTGACAGATCTATCTCAGGGGAAGGCACAGGATGATCATCACTCCCATTTCTGCTTGAGGCTTTTCATGGTATTAGCAGCATACATGATATATACTGATACATAGCTCTATTATGTATACTCAGTCGTGTATATACTATCAGATCAACTATTCTTTAATTGAGATGAAGTCTGTACATACTACCAATGGTCAGCTTAATTCCTTGCTTCTCCTTTTCTTTTTTATTATATCATTGCTGGAAAAAAAAAAATGACCATGAGGCTTCTCCAGTGACCATGAGTGTTCTCTGGTATTGAGAACACCTAAAAATCTGACCAGCAAAGTACTAAATTAACTCTTTGATGTTGACTTGACTGTAAAGAATGAAGTTTTAAGTTCTGCTAATATCAGTCTGCATCCCTGACCAAGCATTTTTTGTTATGCCTTTTTTTTTTTTTTTGTTGCTCTCTTCTTTTGAAAAAATGTGCAAAATATGGGAAGAAAAAAGTGCCAAGTTTCTGCCAGTGTGCCAAAAGCTGGAATTCAACCAGGTAAATGCATTGGAAGAAAGGGGTTATATTTTAGGTTGTTTTCTGGGATCCATTTTTAGCTCCAGAGACTTAAGGCAGGTCTCATAGCAATGATAGCTAAAAATACTTTCACACAGATGTAAAATTTCCAAAGTGACACAATTTCTTTAACAGAAAAATCTGTCTAAACAAAGCCCTTGATTTATTTTTTTTCTCATCACTGCTTCTCTGACTTGGCTGCCCTCAGCTTGCAGCATAGGTACAGCTAAAAACGATGAAAAGCATGCAAGAAAGTGCGATAGGCATTAGCTTACATATTTAGTCATTCCCTAAGCAACACCGTCTGGGCTTTCAGGGAGGGATTATCAGATCCATATATTTCTATTTTTACATCCTGCAGCAAACATGTTATTACAACTGAATTCAGCAAGGCTGGCTGAGAGGGCCATAGTCCCTGTGAACTTTTATAGGCAAGCTCAGTGTGAAAATAAGAGCTGATGCCTTGTTTTCCATGTCCTCAAGTGGAAGCTGGGTCTGGTCACCACGACTCAGACCTACCTGGCGCCTTCAGGGCTTTACAGAGAGAAATAACTTTTATCAAGTCCCTTGTAGGTTTCCTAGGTTGCAACTAGTACACAGGTCAGTGGTTTCACTGCAACAAGGGAGTACAGTTACCAGGATTAGAGTCCTGAGAGCTCTATTGATGTTCCAAAATAATAATTAAAAAAGCTAAAAGCTTTCCTATTGTACAAACATGCCAAAAGATACAGGAAATCCATGGAAAGATAGACGTATTTTTCACTTTGGCACATCCCATAAGATTAATAAATTTGCTGAAAAGCCCTTTTGCAAGCAATATTTATGCCAAGCATTTCCTTCTGAAGCTCGCAGAATATCTGCAAGTATTAAAAAAAAATCCTAGTTCAGTACCTGTATGGCTTCCAGTTATAACAAAGTCAGTCATGTGGTAGATATGATCAGACTGATCTTTTGTAGCGTTTTGGGGATGTTTACATATTTGAAGTTTTCTAATTCAGATCTCTGTGCCAGAAACCTTTTCAAACTGGAGTTTCTTAAAGTATTATTTTTCATTTTGTTCTCCCAAATCCCACTTTACGTTTTAACACAAACTGAGAAAGGCATTTAGACATTACCTAAATGAAAGGTAAAACAGATGCTTCAGGCGTGATTCTCACCACAAATGTTTGCCGAGGTGAGCTGTCCTGTAAGAAAAAATACCAACTTTTGCTTGAGACCACCTTTGAGCAAAATGACTTTAGTGAAGATGTGGTGCAGATTATCAAGAAAACAACAATCAGTCCACAGGGGGCATCCCACAGTGGAGAACACTGTGGCTTGGCCAGGCCAGAGGCACATATGCTAACTGCAGTAATTATAATAACTGGGAATCTCATGGTTTCATCCTTAATTCCAGCAAGATCTCCAACCAGCAGAAGAAGCTTGTCTATAGAAAGGGACAGCAGCTGCTCTCAGGGGTAGACAGGCAGGTTTCAGGGATAGGTGGATATGTATGGAGTAAATAGACATTCTGGAAGGGTTCCAGGAAATGCGCTGGAGAGCCAAGGACCATGCACGAATCATACTGTCTTGGATGTGGTCTTCCCACAATGGTGGCAGCATGGAGAGAGCCCAAGGAAGGTTATAGCACCTGGGAAAAATGGCAGAAGAAACAGAGGCACTGCAATTCTACACCAGCAGTGGATGTGGTGTAAAGCCCCATCCCCAAACTAACAGGTTGGTTTAAGGTAGTGACAGAAATTGGGCTAAGGTGATGGCAATTGCCTCTGCTTTTTGGGTGGGCTAAGGGATACCTCAGACAGCAGTCCTGGTGCTGGGTGTTTTCAGGAGAGCAGATGCCTCATGGCACTTATTCCTGGCATGCAGGCAAAGGTGCCAAGCAGTGTCCGACACAGGAGAGAAACCTGAATAAGTCTTGTTTGCTTTTGCTGGAGGAGAACAGCAATGCAGCTCAACAAGAGGCAATAAAGGTCAGTAACGCTGAGGAATTTTGTTTCCTTGGTGACCCTGTTACAGGTATGGCAACGACAGGCCAGAGCAAAAGTCTAGGAGAAAAGGTGGTAATAGGTAGCAAGGCAAAGGAATGAAATGCCAACACTGTGCTTTCTGGTGAAAACATGGTTGGTGAGAGTTAAAACTGTTCACTTCATCTCAAAATGTTGACAGAGGTTAAAAACTGAAGGAACATGCTAGATTATGGGTCTGGAAATGGTTGAGAGAACTGGACAAGAGCCAGTAAGCTATGGTAGAAAAGCTGGTTAGGTCAGGCACATAGTGAGGTGGAAAGGTCCTACAGCCAACATGAGTTTGGAAAATGTTTGGGAAGAGAGGCTGTGGATGACCAAGAGCATTGTGTCAACAAAATATTAACAAAGACTTAAATGAGCTGAAGATCAGCTACAAAGACTTAGATGAGAGGGCCAGAGGCTGCGGTTTGGGAGAAATCATCTGTTGGGTTTATGTGTCATAGAGACTAAAACCAGATAGGAAGAACTGGGCAGTCACGGTTATGGCCTGCTGGTTCAGGGATGAACCACAAATTTATTGTGCGTGTATTGTATTGCTGATTCGCTCCATTTCTGAATTAAAAAATAGGTCTTTTTACACCCAGAAAAGAAAAAAAAATGCTTGGAAGCTTAAGTCATACCACTTGCATTGCTTTTTTTTTTTTTTTTTTTTTTGGTGTGAATCTGATTGCCAGTGATTTTAAGTGCACATGGGAAACTCAGGCTGTTCTCTTGTGTTCATTTAATCTATTTACTACATTTACGGTGAGACATTGGAACATTACAAACCCAGGTTGCTTTTGCTGGATGCCACTGCATTTCAGCTCCAGCTACTTTCCTTTCCCTGAAGTCACTGTGTGTCCTGAGCCCTACATGTTGTGGAGCAGAGCTTTCCGTCCCAGTGCCATAATAGCTGGAGAGGTGACAGCTGCCACACGTTCACGGCCAGATGTGTGTGCAGGGCTGCACGTGTGTCTGTAGCAGAATGGGATGCAGCAAGTTATGAACTGTGCTTTTTATGATGTGCTGGGCTTGCTTGGAGCCTGGCTGAGGACAAGCCTGTTATGTCACATTCCTGAGAGTTTGGGGAAAAATTTCTGAGAACCTTTTATGGGGTGTTACTGCAGGCCACCACGACACAGTAATTTAAGTATGTGACACCGATGGTTTCTCAGTCACTAATAGACTTCTGGTGCCTGGCAGATGAGGACATCAACATGACAGATCTGATGTTTTCCATCACTTCTATTGACTTGAGCGGGGAGGTCTCTGATGTACTAGTGTTCTCCCCCTGCTTGTGCAGAAAGCAGCATATAGCACTTGTGACTATCATTGCCTGTAACAAAACAGTAAGACCATTTTACACAAAGTGGGAGAAGAAACAAGGGTGGTCAACTGGGGAATTAGCTCAAATGGTAGAGCGCTTGCTTAGCATGCGAGAGGTAGCAGGATCGATGCCTGCATTCTCCAGCAGATTATTTTTCAGAGAGGGCAGTCAGGCATTGGAACATGTTGCCCAGGGAGGTAGTTGCATCACCATCCCTGGGGGTGTTCAAGGAAAGGTTGGATGTGGTGTTTAGGGACATGGTTTAGTGGGTGACATTGGTGGTAGGGGGATTGTTGGAGCAGATGTTCCTGAAGGTCTCTTCCAACCTTAATGATTCTATGATCCTTGTCAAAACTCATACAAAGAGGTTAAGTCTCAGGGCTTTGACTCTGTTTTTATCCTGAACCAAATTTTGATGTGATCAACCATGGGATGTTCTTGCTTACCACAGTCCCAGAAGTATAAGGCAGGTTCCTCCCCAGGTCATTTCAAATAGTTTAGCTGAACACAAGCTTGGCTTTCCACTAGAAAAGGTAGTTCCCTTTCTAATTATCATTCCAATGCAATGCTAGGAATGTGGTCAACAAATGCTATGAAATAAAACTTGGACCAACTTCAAAATAAGTTCTAAATGTATTTTCTGCATAATCATCTCTGCTTAGACCTCGATCTTTTTTTTCCAAACCGCTGATGGCAGATTAAAGACCACAATACATCTCCTCACAAGTGCAGTGAAGTCTAGGCCCACAGCTTCCCAGATTCTGTCTAATCACATCCTTGCACAAATCCCATCAATGCTGCATGTTGCTCACCAAAGAGCTCCATTTTGATTACATTCTTGTAATTATGTGAGATACGTCTCTCTCCAAACACACTTATTTTTCTCCATATCAAAGATACTTGTTTCCTTGTTAACATCAAAGACACTTTTTGGTGTTAGAAGTTTCTTACATTAAGAGCTAAGCTGAACAATTACAGCTTGCTCATCTGATGCCTCTATCAAACAGTACCTTGGTATGTTCATTACTTTTTATTTTGTGCTCTCTCTGCTGTTTTTACCTTTTTTGTTTGTTTTCTTTGAACCTTGGAAGCACAGGAAGGCCAGTATCAAACACCATAACATCTGTGGTATTCCTGTCCTTTTCTTAAGGTAATGCAGTCTTTTTCTTAGCTTTTTATTTCATAAAGCACTTGGGTCCATATTCTGGGAGGCCTATTCAACACTGGATTATTTCACCACAGAGAACTGCATTAATGAAGAAAGGAGACTCACTGCCCAGGCAGATGGATGAAGAAGACAACAAGGAACTCCAGGGAGCTGTTTCTTACCACACTCAGTCATACTCCTTGGAGCACATGGAGGACAGGGGAGAGGGGATGGGGCCTCACAGAGCATCAAAGGAACTGTTATGTCTCTGCACCCTCAGAAAATCTCCTGTGCCTCCAGAACAGATGGCTACAAGCAAAAGTTTCGGACCTCGGGAAAACAGCTTTGAACCTCTTTGCTATTTTGGGCTCCTGGTGATTTGTAAGATAGGTTTCCTTGGCCTGAATTCAACAGAAAAAATGAGGTAGGTCATAATCACATCTGGGGGTGGGGGGGAGTGTCCTGCAAAAGGCAACAGCAGCTACTTTGCCCTCCCTTTCCTTCCCATGGTGCCCACAGACATATTTCACAAAAGACCTCAGTGGGCAAAGCCCCAAAAGGTAAGTATGAAGTAAGTACTCATCATGGGACTGCTACAAGTAAATCAAGAAGTGAGGCACAAGACAGGTTTGCATCTTTTTGCCTCTCAAGCAGTCAAAGCAGCTGAGCCCAGCTGCAGGAGAGCTTCCAGCTGCAGACAAAACGTGGACTAAAAAGATCTAGTCAGGCTTTAAGATGAGACAGACAATATCTTCTCAGTAGAGATGGGAAGCATTAGCACTGCTGTGCAAGGCTTTATGTACATTTTTGTTTAGAAAATTGCTTCCAGCTCTGATCAGCTGTGAAAAAAGATAAACTGGAACAGATGTGGTGAAAGGCTCTAAGGGTGATAAAGGGAATGGGAACTCTATCATCCACATGGGGAATGAGAGCAAGTGACTTGCTTAGCTTAACAAAATGAAGAAAGAAGGACCTTCCTGGAAAAATAAATGGTGTGAAATAATAGGGAGAAATAAAAGAATCATTATGGTGAAATGATGTCAGGAGGAGAACAAAAATACATACCCACATACTGTAAAAGCAGGGGGTGAGTATATACACTCATGCTGTACATGCTGCCAGATCTGTGTTACTTTTCATATGGGCAACAAAACGCCTAAGTCTTTTTGTGGCTCTAGCCTTTGGTCTCTGTTGCTGTTCACTGCTTGCTATAAAGCAGAGCTGTTACAGCTGTGCTGCTCAGCAGAGGTGCTGGGAAGATTAATGCGATAACAGCAGTGTTGTGCTCAGATGGTGCAGTCATGAAGGCCATACGAGTAGTTGAGGCAAGTGGGCTGGGATTTCCAAAGCTCCCAGGTAACTTTGAACAAGCCCTGTTGAAAAACAGAGGCACCTTTATTCCTGTATCACTGAGCTGTGTTTGAAAATCCAGATCTGGCTTCGCTCTGATGGCAAAGAAATCTTGTTTTCTTGCATCTGCTCCTCTGAAGGGTTACTGGGAAGAAGAAAGCAGGGGATGGATGTACTGCTTGGCCTGAGGTTGGTGTGCTCTGGGTGCTTCTCCTGAACCTCTGTGCACATCTTCTGTGTCCTCCAGAGCCTCGCTCTGCCCTCTAGCATGCAACAAGCTCTGCTTGGTTTTTCATTTGCGGTCTCACAGAGCTGCTTGTAGCACACACTGCTTGGAAAGCTGCTGCCTGCAAGACAAAGCCAGTTTCTGTCCTCTGGCTTTCTGAAGATTGTTTTAAAACCTCTCTGCTTTCTCAGCAATGGCAGCTAAGGTTAACATTATAGTTGTCCAGATGTTCCCTCCCTCTCACTGGAGGTCAGTAAAACAATAATCAGCTGCTCTAAGTTTATCTGTACAAATGTATACTTCCATGTAAACAGGAAGGAAAAGTGACACAGCGTTTGTGTAGTTTGGATACTGCTTGCAAGGCTCCTGAGGACTACAAAAACACTGCAGACAGACAGGAGGAGGACCGTGATCTTTTCAATCTGGTGACAGTCTTCAGGATGTCCCTGCTATGCTTCTCTCAGACACCTATTTGGAGGTTACACTCATTATAACTCATCTTTGGTGGCTGTTTGGAGCTTTCAGGAAATGAAAGCAAATAATCGAAACTTAATTGATCCCAAATGAAAAGTGGAACAAACTAGCTGCAGAGTCTTTTGCCAGCCAAAGCATGCAGCACTATGCTGCAGCTCTCCTGCCCAGCCCCCAGGGTGCAAAACAAAAGAGCTTACAAAAATCACCTCTTCCCCCACCCACATCCTTGGGCTTTCTGCTTTTGTTTTGCTCTGAGAACTAGTTAATGATTTTCACCTGATTTATGATAGAAGGAACAGAACCTATCTGTGTGACTCCAATTTCTGTTTCATTTATCTCCGCATGTGTTGCATCTGTGGCTTCACTTAGGTTATTCCTCAAAGAATACGTCCTGCAGTGCTCTAAGTGTTACCCAAGCACAACTCTAAGGAATTAATAGACTCAGAGGATCTGGTCAATATAACATCAACAAAAAAAGACCAATTTTCTCCCAGACAGCAGCCTAATCAGTTTTATCACAGCTCATGCATTGCCAGCACTTGTTCTTTGAACAAGACATGTTTAGGCTCAGGGGGCTGTCATTGCTGTTTGTCTGCTTAATTCAATTACTTCTGTGATCACTTCTGAGTGAACACATGTAGATTAAATTCCCATTCACTCTGTCTTGGACATGAGGAAAGGATGCATTAGCTTCAGAACTCCCTTTCTCTCATTTCCTGAGTTCACAACAACAGCGTGAGTTGTGTATTTGTTCGCACACCGTCAGCCCTAAACAGTTGCTCCCTGCTGAGGGCTTTCAAATAGAGGAACGCATTGCCATGTTTCCCTACAGACCCTGGTTACCTGCTGGGAAATACGAGAGCTGCCCCCTCTCTCCCTACCTCTCCCAGGGACTTAACTCAGACCCCACAACTCCACTGTGTGGAGATGCTACATGGACACACGGTCTGGAGTGATGGAGACCACCAGGCATGTTTCATTCATTATAGAGCCTCAGAAACAGCAAAACAATGGGTTTCCTCAATGAGCTACAGCCTCGTATTTCAATAAGACTCCATAAAATGAGCAGTTTATGAATACCCAGAAAGCAAGTCACACGGAGTAGCTGCAGGTTTTCTGCCAATGGTACAAGCTGCTGTCAGGTAGCTCAAGCTTTGTTATCTCCCAAGGCATTCAATAGCATGAAACCTTTTGGTTTTGTTTTGAGGACTCTCTGGACTGATGTGTTGGGGAAAAAAAATAGTAGGTGTTACTTCATTCCCTTCCCAAGCTTTTGGGACCCCCCTGAACTGGATGGCAGGAATAACATTTATTATTACTATTACTATTATTATGTTGCTTTCCTTGCTTTTTAATTTTGCAGTGTCTGATTAATTATTTTTAATTAATCATGAAACCCAAGGCTAAATTATAACTGTATTCTATAATGTGGTTGACATGTCATTGTAATGTTGGAGATCATTTTTGCAATAGAGGGTACTGCAACACAACGATTAGTGTGATGCAGAAATGCTTCAAGAAGGTGTAAAACCAGAACTATATGTATGTACATTTATATACATGTGTGTGCTTATATAAAACATGTTTAATGAGCTAGTTCTTCAGTGACTTTCCCCTGTCACATTTCTGGACACCATGCTATCTTGCTTTTCCTGAGCTGTTTAAAAAAAAACTGCACTGATTTTCTCTATAAGAAGAATTAACTTCACCTCCTGATGCATGCTTAAATAAAACTATAGATTTCTAGGGTAATTGTTCTCTGTTCAGCAACCAGCAACTGTTGATTAAATGTCATTTAATCACCATCTGACTTGATAGTCAATAGTGCCCTCACTCGAGAAGCCAGCCCACCTTCCCCTGCTGCTGGCTGCTCCTCGCTTTCCTCTTCTCATGGACATCTTCTCACCAATGTTCCTGCACTCCCAACTCCTTCCCCAAAATTTTTGGTACCTATCAAAATCCTGCCCATGATGTCATCTGCAAGGGGCTATTGCTCTTGTCCCTTCCAAGCCTCTGAATTAACTAGTTAAAAAGTTGCCTGTGGAAGGCTTTTTTTCCTGCAGGTTATTTTATTCCTCATCAAGGGTTTGAGAGCCTCATTTTAGCTTGAACTTAGGTAAACTCTGGAGCTGTAGGCAGGATTTGGCATGATTAAAAATACTTTTCTTCTACTTTGAGCTTGCAGCACTCATCATTTCTATGGTAAGTTGCTTCTGTGCCTATTCTAGTTCGTGCTGAATGTAGAATATATTTAAGAAATGTGGACAGACATTGAGCCATAAAATAGTCCTTTGGTGAGTCACGAGGCCCAAACAGTTCTGCTGAAAGCAAAACAATACCGTTCCCAGGCCTTCATCCCTGGGCAGCCACCCATGTTTCCATGCACCGCCAGTGCCCACCTATCCCCTCTGGAAATGAAGCTGCTGAAAATTCGTATTCAGTGAAACACCCTTTGGTCATGACCTGATTTCAGGGGTCTTACGCATATAGTAAATTACTTTGTATGGGGAAGGACTTTAGAACTGGGGATGCAAGGTATTGCATATGTCTCAAGCAGCTTATACTGAAAAACTTACTCAGTTTTTCTTTTGGAAAGTAGCTTGTAAAATAGCTTGAAGTTCCCTCTGTGAGATTTTAATGATTCAGAAACTGACTTTGTCCTAATTGTCTTCCCAATAGAAAAATATCATAATCACTTTGTTCATATTATAAGTACAGTTTCACCTTCTGAACCCCTTCAAAAAGTCTAAGCAATCAAAATCTTTGGTCTATTTTTATTTCATGCAGGTTTTGTGCAGGTAAATCCATAAAATTTGCATTTTAGAATAAACTCTGTAGTGTATAACTGTTGTCTAAAAATGTAGTTTAGATAAGAACTTAATTAAAAAATTGAAAACATTTTATAACTAAATAAAGAGTTGCACAACAATATTTATTCTGGAAACATGTTTTTACTGAGACTTCTACATGTTCATGCAATTTTTCACCTACAAAAATGGTTCCTAGTTTGTTATTGAACTGGGGCATTTTAGAAGGTTGTACTCACATGGTAATAAAACATACTTTATCTTTCATTTACAGATATCATCAGAAAATAATACAGAGCTGAAGTCTCATATGACACATTTATGATTTTTAGCCCCAGGTTCATGTTGTTGAAGAAATGTCAAGTGTATGTTTTAAACATGTCATGTATCCGTGTTACCTTTGCTTTTCCAAAGTCATCCACTATCTACCAATCTATCTTTGTCAGACCTAGTGATGATGTTTCATAAATTACACTGATGGTTGTAGCAGCAGTGTAAACGTTGTAACAGGTGATTACACAAGGGAGTTATGACTCTTTTTTGCATATTTAAAGGAGAAAATTGCAATTACAGTAGCAGGAGAAACTTGTGACTTCTACATCAACAGGAAACTCAGCACCAGAGCTTGGATGCATGATGGTTTAATGAAGTTTATTCTGGTTCCAATATATGCTGAGCTGTCAGACAAGCTCTGATGAGTGCCTCAAAGTTTAATGCATTGCCATGGGAGAAATCTGTTATCTTATTAACATACTCACTGATTTTTCTAATCCTATCTATCAGATCAGGCTTAGGAGAGGACACTTGGCTCCATCTCTGTTATCCACAGCATGGCATCATACAGCTTGCATGGCTATGCCTCCTGGGCAAAGGGACCTGAGTGCCCATGGCCATCCTTAGGACAGTTTGCTTAAGGCTTACTTTATGGTACTAAAATTTAGAGTCAGAAAAAGCAGTTGTGAGAATTTACTCATAAAGGTTCCTCCTCACTGGTGGCCAAATGGAGGATGGAGGTGCACAACAGTAACTTCTACTAAAAAGAGCAGAAGCAAAAGCTGTCTTATGTAGCATCAGAGATGAACTGCCTGATAAAATTCAGCATCAGTGCAAGGTAGGTTTGCTGTGGGAGATGTCTGTGAGAGTATAAATTGTATAAATTCTGCCAGTATGATGGAAGTGGAGCACATTTCCTTCCCTATCCCCTGGACTCTTTATTGTGTTTAATTTTGCTAAAGAAATTCTGGTAGGTAACTAAGACCCCATCACTTTTTTTTTTTTTCTCACTTTTTTTTTTTTTTTTTTTTTTTAAGTGAAGGATCGTGTTAGTATAAGTAGATGTTTTGTGAAGTTTGCGTTGTTTTAGACACTGAAGGTTAAATCAAGTCTTGCTGGCCTGGTGCCCTGAGGACCTGCTGCAAGACCGAGTATTTCCAGGACAGAAAGGAATGATAGAGAACACAACAAAGCATTGTAGAGTCATTTACCACTGCCATCACCTGTGGCAGAAAGCCTGGCTCTAGCAGAGACAGTCAGCACGTTGCTGATAACTATGAGGATTTCAGCTCTGGATCAAGATCCAGGTTTGTGCAATGTCACAAATGGAAAAGGACTGGTAATCTCAGCCAAGTCCCCCTTAGGCATTTTTTCCAAATCAAGGAGCCAATGCAGATTTTGAGCCAAGTTGAGTTCTTTTTTCCCCCCTTCTAAACAAGGAAAATATACCTGAAGTCAGTGTGTTGTAAAATCAGTGATGGCACATTGTGCTGCAAATGGAAGTGAAATATCCCATTACTTCCTATTAAACAATCACTTCTGTGGTGTTGCAAAATGGAAATGTCATAACCATGATGACTTATTTACTATAAAACAATGAGGGATGTTGTGCAATTTACCTGAGGCATGAACTAAATAAATATCTTTTATAAAGGGCAGATATCATCAGCACTCAGCCTTGTTTGCTCCTTTTTTTTTTTTTTTTTTTAATAATAGTTTATTTTTTATTCAAAGGGAGCTATGGGCTGTTTAGAAAGGTCTTTATGGAGCCAAATGTCAAAGGTAATGGCTATTTACCTGTTTGTGTCACTGTTTCATATATACACACTCAGCTGCTGTAACACGTTTTTGCTCGTAAACACGTTCCTCCGCCTGCTGTTCATGAGGCTGGCTGAAAGGGACCCCAGAGTGCAGTGTTTGTGCAGCTACTTTATGGGAAGCCGGTTTCTGGGGCACTGTCCTGCCACAGCCATGACAGATGCATACAGTGTCTAGCTGCTGCCCGTGGGCTTTGGTAGCATTGATCTTGGAAACAACAGGCTATGAAACTTTGGTTGCATTTATGGGGATTTTACTGCTGTCGGAGTGATGCTCCAGAAACGTCCTTTCTTTCCCCCAGTGAATTCACTGTGTTTGTGCTTCTTGCCAGCGCTTCTGATTTCACGAGCTGTCTTAAACTGTACAAGTATTTTCTGATTGCTTGCACCTCTTCCCAAAGGTACCATTGCTGCTTAGTCAAACGTATAACAAACAAAACAAAACAAAACAAACAAACAAAAAAACACCACCAACTCCCCCCCCCCCCCCCCCCCAAACAAACCTATTAATCTAAGCTGTAATTCTAGGTCTACGAAACCTGAAATGAAATGCAATGGTTTTGGATGTATGAATATGCATTTATAAGCATGATCCCAACAGTCACCTGATGTGCTGATTGCATTCACATCCCTAGAGCCACCTGGGCCACATGCTGCAGAGGTGTGCAATTTCTCCTCAAAGAAACATCCCTGTGCTGTAATGGGAAAGGTGGATCAGAGCAAAAGGGAAGGGCAGGCAGAGGATGGCTCTCAGCATCTCTCCATCAAGAATTATTTCTTTTAGAAGTGTCTCCTTAGTCTCCCATCTCTCTCATCTGAACCCATGTTATATTTTCAAGTTCAGCTTGGAGAATTTTGAGCTTGTAATTGGGGAAAAGATGTTTTAATCAAGAAATTTTGAGAATGTGCTCATTAGTGTAAATGTTTGGATGTGGGTAGTTGTTTAATACTTCACAGAGTAATTAGGCATTTGCCTTTGATAGCTCTCTTCTTGTTGGAAGTGTGGAAGGGGGAGACCAAGACCCATCAGCAGCTCCTCCTTAGTACCTCTCTGTTCAGAAGCAATTTCTGTTACCTGGTAAAGGACTCATGACTTCAACAAAACTCTACCTTTCCTCAAAACATGTGTAAGAAATGAGCTCCCTTTTGCAAGTGGCAAGCAAATCACAAACGTGCTGTTCCCCAGTACCCCATCCTGTCAGCACTGCAGTGCAACGTAAACAGATCACAGAGAAAAGACACAGCTGTGTCACAGCACAACCAGGGAAAGAAAGAGAAACAAAACTTGTCAGAGGGTGAGTTTTCTTGACAAAATGGTAGAGGCATCACATCTGAAAATAATAAATCACAGTGGCAGATGATTGCTCATACAATGTCAGAGGGTGAATTCAGCTCTCCAAACCCCAAGTGTGCCAAGCATGTTACTGCTGTTGCACGGTGAAGGCAGTTTTATGGCAGTTGGGCCGGGAACAGGGGGAGGCGTGGGTGTCTGGGGCTGTCCCCCTGCTCACCCCACAGAGTCCCACCAGCTGCGCTCAGCATGCAGGGCAGGCAATCAGCTCCATGCTCAGACGCAGCAAGGGGATACCCCAAAGCACCAAAAATGCCTGCTCTGGACCCTACCCTCAGCATGAGCGGAGCTTGCGTGGTGCTTTGGCTGAGCAGCCCAAAGATGTTTACAGTAAGCTGAGTCAGCCTCCGAGCTACAGCTCTGATGGGAATCCAGGCACCTACTTCACATGCAGGCACTTCGATTGAGGAGTCTTAACCCTGAACTGCATCCTGGCTGAAGCATGCCCGCTGGGAGAAACAACAACTTTGTGCAATTGAGACTTTTTTCCTGCTCTTTTAAAAACTCCTTTAAGCACACTCAGGGGTGAAACCAAATAGCAATTAAATAAAGCCCAACAGGAAGAAATAATCTGATGAACAATGAGTTCTAATGACCGCCTGCAACCGAACAATCAGGCTCTCTAAGCAAACCAGTTTCTTTCAAGCTCTCCAGTGTGGCTGTCCAAGACTTCCTTTGCAGGAAATGAGAGCAGAAATTCTCACTAAATGTAAACCTTCAAACCTTAAACCTTAAAACTTTTTGAAAAATGTCAATGAGGGTGTCTAAGCTTCTGTTTAATGTGAGATGAAAAGAAGGGAACTGTGGCATTTGGGCTGCAGGGAGAAAGCAAAGTACCTGATTTCCAGAGGGGCTGAGAACCTGTGCTAATTTTGATTGGAGCTCGTGGCTGGAGAGTTTGAATCTCTGCAGGACTGCAGATCCTATGCCAGCTGAAGTCCAGAAGATAATGGTGAACCAGTCTCTGCTGGTCCATCACCTTTGTGGGGACCCTGGAGGCAGCAGAGGAAGCCTCTGAGGTGTGTGAAGCACCACAGAGCAGTCTGGAAACAGGCAGTCAGGATACTGTAAGGACGCACAGGGCAAGCTGGGAGAACATGGGTCAAACAAAAACCTGCAGATGGTTGGACAAGGGAAGGACGGAGAAGACTTGTCCAAGCATGGGTGGAGTGATCTGGCAGCAAAGGGCTCAAGACTGCTTGGACTGTGTTAAGCCAGCTGAACAAAGTTCAGGAAACCTTATCCTGTAAAACCAGCCTATGGCTCCTGGGTGTGACAGGCAGTGCTCTTTGGCTTGTTTTTCCAAAGCCACCAATCGCAAACAGCCCAGAGCCCTCCAGGGGTTCACCCCAGCTTGGTGTGCAGCATGAAATTTTTTCACTATTATTATTTATACTTTTTTTTTTTTTTTTTTTTTTTTTCCTAAACCCCACCCTAAAATTATTAATTTTCCCATTGGGAGGAATCTCTAAGGACAGCTTCAACCAAGGGCTGTGCTGTAGCTTTTGCTCATCAACCTCTCCCAGGGACTGCTGGCAACTCCAGCACAACCCTTCCTCCCCAGCCCAACTGCAGGCGGGTGAAATGGGGAGCCCAGGGTGGCCATGCGTGCTGGGGACCTCGGCATGCTGGCTCAGTGGCATTTACTGAGGCATCGTCTCAAGCAGGGGATTGTACCCTGCGGCAGTGTCTCATGTGGAGGTGCCTCTCCCTCACTGTGGCCTCCTGCATGCCTGCGGTGGAAATGCTCGCCTTCACTGCCTGACCTCGGATCCCTCAAAGCAGGACAAAACCCAGACAAAAATATCACCTTGTTCGTACATAATAAAAAAGTCATTTTCACCCTAAACCAGGGCTAGCTTTGCTCTAAAGCTGGCGTGCTCTCCATGGAAAATGGGCCTGATACTGCTCTCACCAAATGTGCAGAAGCGAACCCATTTGTTTATACTGAACTAGGAAAATCCCTTTACTTTGCTGTAGTTACAAATGCTTTTCACACTACTGTTCAGGACTTCTGTTTTTCGCGTCTGGCCTAGAAGATGTCTCTCCCCAGCCGTCGAGCACTTAACCCCGTTTATGGGAAATGGCTGCGCACTGACTCAGAGGGAAGAATGACACTTATTGAATCACCAGCACCAGTGCCCTGTGGGTTTTCCTTGGAGGCTTCTCAGCTAAATATTAGCTAGGAAAACACCGGGCCATGGGGACTGCCACCACTTCACCAACCACGGCTCTGTCCACGCGGACATGCCTATGTCCCGTCGGGCCCTGGCTCTGCCTTGGCGCTGGCTCTGGCACCGCAGGTTTGCATCCAAACCTCGGCCCAGGCTGCACGCTCAGTCTTTCCAAGTGGCTGACGTCCTACCCCCAGCCGCAGCTCTCATGCCAGCCTGGTGCTCTCTGACAGAAAATTAAAACACTCCTGGGCAGTGTTTGTGGCCTCTCTCACCCACTTTTGCGTGACAGCAAACTGTGCCTCCCTGCCCCTCTCAGGCCAGGTTTGTCCCTTTGGGTGTGGAGCTCGCAGAGTTGCCTTTCCAGCTCTGGCTGTGGCTGGGGGCCCTACTGCTCCTCTCCCTCTCCATTCCTGCTCCCTGCTTCCCACAAGACAAGTTTCGGCACCCAGAGATGGGGGAGGAAGGTGAGGATAGCTGGGGAAAGCAAAGTGCTCAAGCAGACCTGGGCCTTGGTTGTAACTGAGACCTCAGGTGGCACAAGTGATTGCATCAGAGGAGCCATTTGTGTATTAAATGTGGTTGCACACCTGGCTGATCTGAGCAAATCATGACCAAGAGGGGCTGTTGGTGTGTTCTGGAGTTCTTTACACCCTCACCACTCTCAGGACTGCCAGGAAAGTGGGCTCCCAAACTGGGATCTCAGCCACTGACTCTGGTCTTGAGCCAGCAAAGGGCATTTACTAAATTTCTCAGGACACTGACAGGGTTCAGTGGCAGACATTTTATGCAGTCTGCACACATCCATTACAAAGGAGATGTATACTGTAGTCTCTCCTGTAGGCTTTGCATTTTTTATTTCACCTGAATTATTTTATACTGCAAATACCAGCATAAAAGACAGTCAGGTGAAACAGACAGAGTACTCTGTATGTGAAGGTAAAAGGGAAATGGAGCAAAGCCATCATTTATCACACATAGCAGGTATGAAAACTGCCCAGATCTCTCTACAGACCCCAGCTGCCTCCCAAATCCTGCCAAAACACCACTGGGCGCACGAGCCAAGAGTGGCTGCGGGACCAGAGGGTGTCATGCTCCTGTTGGCCAGGGGTGAATCCATGCAGCAGTCTCTCTAAATCTCATCAGCAGATTTCAAAGTGTAGTTAATAAAAGTTTTATCCAAGCCCATGATCCTTGTGGCAGCTGATATTCCCGTTGTTTCCTGAAGGAGTCTCTGAGCCCAGCTCCAGGCATGTCCCAAACTTGTGGCAAGTTGTGGCACATGTTGTTGTGTTGTGGCTGGGTTTTTGCAACCTTAACCTGACAGCAGTTTCACATCCAGAGATGCCATAATCCCTGCCTCCTTTCCTGCACATATTCTGGTTCCCTTAATCCTGCATGCCATGGAGGCATCTGGGCTCTGGTATGGAGCAAGGTCAAGGCACCTTGGCAAACCTAGGGGGCCAAGGAACATGTGCTTTCTTCTAGGAAGATCAAGTCCAGTTATACTGCAGAGCTGCTTGCTGCCTGAGCTTTACAGCCTTTTCTTTCCAACCCCACATTTGAATAGCATATTCATAGATGGTAACCTCTCTCAAGCCAAGGGAAGTGTTTTCTTTGATTTAACATAGGCGAGGTTTCAAGCCAGGTCCCCCAAAATAAATAAGAAATTACTTTCTCTCAGTGCAAAGGGGCTAAACCATCTGGAATAATCCTTTCCTACCCTTCTCTGGACTGAAAGATTGAACATATGCTGTGCAAAGTTTAAATCAGACAAATGTTATTAAAAAAATCTGTTGTGCTGGCTGTGGCTGGAGAATGATAATGAGCCTTGGGCATGTAATCCACGGTGTGAGAGAGTTTGTTAGTGGTTTCAGAAATCTGACATGCCTGCATTCATATTTTTTGCAACCGTTTATCTCTGGTGGGCAAGCAATAACTGTCTTATGGGGCAAGCTTTAACAGTGCTGATGATCAAAAGAGTAGTTGCAGGTTTTCTTAAGCAGGTTAAGGAAGAGCTATTCTCCAAGAAGCCCCAGCTGTGTTGACATGTTCTCTCTTTGTTGGTTTTATCATTATTATTATTATTATTTCTATTTTATGTGTCTCCAGAGCACCAACAGCTGGATGCTAGACAGGATTCATGAACCCTTTGAGACTGTGTGTGTGGCAAATCCTGTTGGCTTTGTTGCCTGACCTATGTGTCTCCATTTTCTCATCACCTGAAGTTGAGAGGCCATCTTCTCTGCTGCCTTTATCTTCAGCAGAATAACAGGGATTTTGATGTGATATATATACCTGCTTACTCAGTAACCTCAGTAGCTTGAGGTCTAATTCATTTTGTGGAACAATCTGAGATTTTCTGTGATATATATATATACACAACACACACACACACACACACATATAATTTTGCCAATGTAGAGGGCTTGTGTATCAGCGTTGGACAGGCAGGGCTAATTTTTCCAGCATCGAGCCCACTTGAGGGAGCTGCCAGTGCCCAGCAACCCTCGCGAGGAAGGTGAATGAGGTGAATACAAGGTGTAGGCAGAGCCAGCAGTGCCCCCTCCCCGGCCGTTCAAAAGCTACCTCTAGGGAGCGCGGTGAACAGGACAGGCAAACAGGGCATGGCATGTCAGAAGGGAGTGGCTCAGAAGTTTGCACAGGCAGGGCAAGCAGGAAGGGCAGAGCGCTCCCCCCTGCCCATACTAACACCTCCTCTAACAGCGGTCTACCGCTAGCTCAGCTGCAATGGTGTACAGCAGGCACAGTGCACTCTCCAGGAAGTCTGTACACACCCAGACCGACTGCCCACTCAAAACTGTGGCAGTTCAGGTCTCCGGGTGCAGGGAGTGCCTGAGTCTGTTGCTACCACCTGCGGGGGGCAAAGAGACTGTGTGCATGAGGTGCGAGCAGGTGGACGACCTGGTCCGCCTCATGGCAGAACTCAAGGAGGAGGTCAAGAGGTTGAGGGTTATCAGGGAGTGTGAGCAGAAGATAGACTTGTGGAGCAATTCTCTGCACGGTCTGAAGGACAGGTACCAGGGTGAGACACCCCAAATGGACCCCCTGCCCTGCTGCTGTCAGGCAGAGGGAGGGGACCTAGGAGTTGAGGAGGAATGGAAACAGGTCCCTGCTTGACATCACAGGAGATGCCCCCCCACCAGCCCCACCTTCCCAGCTGCCCTTACACAACAGGTTTGAGGCCCTGGAGCTTGAGAGACTGGTAGCTGAGGAAGAGGAAGAAAGTCTACCCCGGAGGATGCCTAGGGCGAGGAAGTCGACTCCATGCCTCAGGACTGCCTCCACCAAGACAGAAAGAAGGGTGATTGTTGTGGGCAACTCCCTTTTCAGGGGAACAGAGGGACCTATTTGTCGGCCTGACCCTACACGTAGGGAAGTCTGCTGCCTCCCTGGGGCCAGGGTCAGGGACGTTGCCAGAAAGCTTCCCAGCCTGGTTCACCCCTCTGACTATTATGCTCTTTTAATAGTCCAGGCTGGCAGCGATGACTTTGAAGAGGGAAGCCTGAAGACCATCAAACAGGACTTTAGGGGACTGGGACGGTTAGTGGATGGAGCGGGAGTACAGGTGATGCTTTTGTCCATCCCTACGGTGGCAGGGAGGGGTACAGAGAGGACACAGAAAGCCAATCTGATAAACACGTGGCTCAGAGGCTGGTGCCAACACAGATATTTTTTTTTTTTGACCATGGGGCACTTTACACAGCACCCGGCCTGATGACTACAGACAGGTCTCTATCTCTAAGGAGAAAACAGATCCTAGGCCAGGAGCTGACGGTGCTCATTGAGAGGGCTTTAAACTAGGTAAGAAGGAGGACAGGGCTGAAACAAGGCTTGTTAGAACTGTGCCAGGGGGAACAATGGCAAGGCTGGGAGAGAAGGGTATGGTCCAACTGAAGTGCATCTGCACTAATGCACGCAGCAGGGGTAACAAACAGGAGGAGCTGGAAGCACAACACAGCCCAGAGAAAGCAGTCCAGGAAGTTTCTGGAGAGCGTGGAAGATAGCTATGTGATGCATCTGGTTAGTGAGCCTACCAGGGGAGGTGCCCCGCTAGACCTTCTCTTCACAAACAGAGAAGGGCTGGTGGGAGATGTGGTGGTTGGAAACTATCTTGGGCAGAGTGACCATGAAATGGTGGAGTTCTCCATTCTTGGAGAAGCCAGAAAGGGGACCAGTAAAACAGCTGTATTGGACTTCCGGAGGACCGACTTTGAACTGTTCAGGACACTGGTTGGCAGAGTCCCTTGGGAGGCAGTTCTGAAGGGCAGAGGAGTCCAGGAAGGCTGGGCGCTCTTCAGGAAGGAAATCTTAATGGCGCAGGAGCGGTCTGTCCCCACGTGCCCAAAGCTGAGCCGGTGGGGAAGAAGACCAGCCTGGCTGAACAGAGAATTGTGACTTGAGCTTAGGAGGAAGAAGACGGTTTACAATCTTTGGAAAAGAGGGTGGGCCACTTGGGAGGACTATAAGGATGTTGTGAGGCAGTGCAGGGATGAAATTAGAAGGGCCAAAGCTCATCTGGAGCTCAATCTGGCTACTGCCGTCAAAGACAACAAAAAATGTTTTTACAAATACATCAACACAAAACGGAGGACTGGATGAGGGGGGGAACTTAGTTACAAAAGATGAGGAAAAGACTGAGGTGCTTAATGCCTTCTTTGCCTCAGTCTTTAGTGGCAAAACCAGTTGCTCTCTGGATACCCAGTACTCTGAACTGGCAGAAGGGTATGGGGAGCAGAATGTGGCCCTCATTGTCTGTGAGGAAATGGTTGGTGACCTGCTATGGCACTTGGATGTATGCAAGTCAATGGGGCCAGATTGGATCCACCTGAGGATACTGAGAGAACTGGCGGAGGAGCTGGCCAAGCCACTTTCCATCATTTATCAACAGTCCTGGCTATTGGTGGAGGTCCCAGTCGACTGGCGGCTAGCAAACGTGATGCCCATTTACAAGAAGGGCCGGAGGGTAGACCCTGGAAACTATAGGCTTGTCAGTTTGACCTCAGTGGCAGGAAAACTCATGGAGCAGATCCTCTTGAGTGTCATCATGCAGCACTTACAGAGCAACTTGGTGGATGAGGGAAAGGCTGTGGATGTGGTCTACCTTGACTTCAGCAAGGCTTTTGACACCATTTCCCACAACATTCTCCTCAAGAAACTGTCTGCTCGTGGCTTAGACTGGTGTACGCTTCATTGGATTAAAAACTGGCTGGATATCCGGGCCCAAAGAGTTGTGGTGAATGGGGTCAAATCCAGTTGGAGGCCGATCACTAGTGGCGTTCCCCAGGGAAACTGGGGCCGGTCCTCTTTAATATCTTCATCAATGATCTGGATGAGGGCATCGAGTGCACCCTCAGTAAGTTCGCAGATGACACCAAGTTAGGTGCGTGTGTCGATCTGCTTGAGGGTAGGAAGGCTCTGCAGGAGGATCTGGATAGGCTGCACTGATGGGCTGAGGTCAACTGTATGAAGTTCAGTAAGGCCAAGTGCCAGGTCCTGCACTTGGGGTGCAATAACCCCAAGCAGAGCTACAGGCTGGGAGAGGAATGCTTGGAAAGCTGCCAGGCAGAGAAGGACCTGGGAGTGATGATTGATAGTTGGCTGAATATGAGCCAGCAGTGTGCTCAGGTGGTCAAGAAGGCCAACGGCATCCTGGCTTGTGTAAGAAACAGTGTGGCCAGCAGGGCTAGGGAAGTGATTGTTCCCCTGTACTCGGCTCTGGTGAGGCCGCACCTTGAGTACTGTGTTCAGTTTTGGGCAAGAAGTACATTGAGGTGCTCAAGCGAGTCCAGGGAAGGGCGATGAAGCTGGTGAGGGGCCTGGAGAACAAGTCCTGTGAGGAGCGGCTGAGGGAGCTGGGATTGTTCAGCCTGGAGAAAAGGAGATTCAGGGGTGCCCTTATTGCTTTTTATAAGTACCTTAAAGGAGGCTGTAGCGAGGTGGGGGTTGGTCTATTCTCCCACGTGCCTGGTGACAGAACGAGGGGGAACTGGCTAAAGTTGTGCCAGGGGAGTTTTAGGTTGGAGATTAGGAAGAACGTCTTTACTGAGAGGGTTGTGAGGCATTGGAACAGGCTGCCCAGGGAAGTGGTGGAGTCACCATCCCTGGAGGTCTTTAAAAGACATTTAGATGTTGAACTTAGCGATGTGGCTTAGTGGAGGACTTGTTAGTGTTAGGTCAGAGGTTGGACTTGATGATCTTGAGGTTTCTTCCAACCTAGACAATTCTGTGATTCTGTGATTCTGTGAACATGCAGATCCATGGTCAAGCGCAGGTATGCTTTAGCATGCCCAGCATATTGCACAGGGGTCTTCTGCAGCTGAATGTCCTGTTGTGCAAAGAAATATTTTATTTACTTTCAGTCTGTTCCTTCCTAGTCTCAGTCGATGTTCCTCAGTTCACTTATTGGAAGAGATGGTGAAAATTTCATCAAGTGTAGAAATAATAATTAGCAACTGTTCAGAAGTTTTAAACATAAAAGAGTTGTTAACATTCAGTTCTACTCAATTTTTTATAACAATATCAGTTTCAGCAACATTCCCAGAAGCACGAACACATCTTAAAAATGCTCATAAACTCTTCCATCATGCACACACATCTGGGCTATTTGGCTTAGAGTCGGTTCCTATTGAACCTTAATGTTCTTATGTGCTAGGGGCCTGAAAGCAGAAAGCTGGCCTGTGGCTTGGTTCCTTCCTCCTGCTTCATCAAATCTCCTGCTGAAATGCACTGTTTGCACTGTTTGCAAAAGAGATATAGAATACAGCAAAGCAGATCGCATTTTGGACTGAAATTAATGATGTGAAATGACCATGAGCTCATGTGGACTACACAATTTTGTTCGGTTTTAACTGTTATTTTATATTATATTACTTACATATAATGGGAAACTGCATCCTATCTTTTGTAGTACAAAGTTTCTTACAGAACCTCCCACATTTCTTTCTTTGCACATACCACTCACTCTGGGTAAGTGGTTTGGGAAAAGTAAATAAAGGTTACACTGGTTATTTCTCTATTATATAGCTACTCCAGTGCTTCTCAAATTTGTTTGAAAGTAAGTCTGCATTACTTTCCTGCCACTCATAAATATTGATAGGTACTGTTTGGTTAGATAAATAATTAAGACAATCAATTTTGCTTTAGAAGCCATCTGAAGCTGCACTGTCTAGTCATCAGCTAATAAATACAGTCCTGCTGTGTTTGGCAGTGTCTTAAGAAATCCAAGGATGGGGGCACTTCAGATTTAATACAGAGTGTGCTTCTACTATTCTGGTTTAACTTCTTATGCAGAAGTTTTCATCAGTTGGTAGGGGGAATGCTTATTCTTTAGCATTGTCCTGTGGAGTACTGCCTGTCATCAAGGGCAGCCAGTTTAGGGAAATGTAGGTCCCTGGGGCAAGGAAAGCAAGTGGGTTCCTAAATTCAGTAACAGTGAAGAGGATGGGACAGAAATGTATTCTTTCTCAACTATTGCTTTCCCTGAACAGCAGCAATCCACACAGCTCAAGAGGTGGTACACAAATGGACATTTTGTGAATATTCATGTATTAATCCAGAGTGTGACAATATGGGGCTTTTTATGTCACCTTTTCTGTAGCACCTCTGCATACTTTAATATAAAATTATTTTTTTTTTTTATTTTATTTTTTTACTAGGGAAAATAAGTGTGGACCAGCTTATGCTCGTCATCTTGTTCCCCGTGGTAGTTTGACAGCATATCCATAACCTCTGCTGTCTGTCAGAAAATAAGCTTATACTTGCCACTTTCAATCTCCTATGTATGCTACAAAATGGGAAGGGCTGAGTCTATTACACTGGGCATACATTTTCATTAAATGAATGCAGTATTGAGCCCAGTAACTTTTACTCAGCTAAACAGTTCTCTACAGAAACATCAGCCTCATTGTTAGCCCTGTAGAGATGGAGAATCTCCCACTCTCTTGCAACTGTGTTTTCATTGCTAGACTATGGATTTTACTTTCATATGAATTCGTCAGTTTTTAACTTCTAGCCATTGACCATGGAGATTTGTTCTGGGATATGTTTCTTCATATGGCCTCATGTTTCTTCTTGCCATTTTTCTGACTGGAGCCCTGATGAAATTTCCAGTTGCGGACACCAGTTGCAGAGGTAGACCTGCAAATGCAAAGTTCTTCCCCTATCTGGAATTTGGCCACAATGATGTGCAGAAATGCACCCTACATTTTCATACATCAAATCTGGGCTTATTTTTCTTAACACAGAGATTTCAAAACATGAAGAAAGGACCAGAGGCTTGGGGTGTGATGTTTTGGAAACGCGTTGAGAAGTTAGTTACAAAAGGCTTGCTTTTAGAAATTGTTGAGCTCTTAATTGCAGAAAATGAATATGCCTTTGGGTTGTCACATATGATGTCCATTAGACAAACAGTTTATAGGTAATTTATTTGTAGAACCAGAAAAATTTTAGGAAGACATGCAATTTTATTGATCTAGTCACTAAAAAGAAGTGTGACCCGGCACTACTCATGTAAGTTTCTGCTCTTTGCTCTTTGACATACATTCTTCTTCATCCCCTAATCGATATTATTCCAGTTCTCATGGGTAAGTTGACATTGCTATAGAATTTTGAAAAATTAAAGAACTTTTATAATAGTTAATTGAAATTAAAGGAATTATCTTGTTCTTACTAAGAAAACTTGAAAAAAACTCTTGCAGACACATTTGCCCCTATTCCAGTTACAGCCTTCCTTGAATTGGACTGAAGCAGATTTCTGATGTTCTCAGATCAGCTCTGAGAAAATGTCATTCCTCAGCTGAACTGCTGTCTTCAGAAAATAAATACCCACCCAGCTATTTTGTGATGTAAAAGAAATATGTATCTTTTTGTTTGCCCAGTGAAAGTTTTAATTAATTAACATCAGATGGTTCTTCTTCTAAAATAAATAAACAAATAAATAAAAAGACAAAAACACCTTCCCATTTTAAAAGAGTATTTAGATTAAAGGTAAAATAGTTTGTGCAAATCATCTTGTCAGTCTTTTATGTCAAAGTCAAATTTTATATTTGACTTTGACATTGAATTTTGATTTTGATTCCACAATATTTTTTAACCTTTGCTGCCTTGCCAAAAGCTCCCTCAGACCCATGTTTTGTGTTTGAAGGAGAGCAAAATGATGTACTTACTTCAGGAATGTCTTTTGTAAATCAGGAGGGTTTTACTGTGATTAAATTTTCTGTCTGAATATGTGTTGTAGAGGTAATATCCACTGTAATTTGAGGTTAGGTTACTTGCAACAGCTTTCCTACCAGAATAAGGCCAAATGGGAGTTTCATTTGTTTGCTGGAAAGCTGAGGCTTTGGTAGGTTAGAGCAGGATTCAGGTTATTTTGTTATTTTTAATGTTTCTGAGCAAATCTGAAAGGCATGATAAGGACAAAAATATGTGTCCAGAATGCCAAATATAAAAGATGAAGATTAAAGAAGTTGGAAGAAAGGAACTGTAAGCAGAAACACCACAGAAGATGGAGGCAGCAAGAGAGGGGTGGTGAATATCAGTGGCAATGACAGCGCAGAGCCCTGTGGTGAACAGCACACCAATGTCCACCCAACGAGCCCCACCATGCCACCTCATCCCACCTAATGAGCTGTGGGGCACGCTGCTGCTCTTTGCTGCCCTTGATACAGGCAGGGGACAAAAAGAGATGGAAATAGTGGAAAGCCTGTCTTTCCCACACAGATAGATACACCCCTGTGTGCTGGCCAAATTTTTCTAAAACCTGAATTCAGAGCTCCAGCCTACATCTGTTTAAATACCACAGTTGTGACTTTGGGCAAAAGAGCTGGCTTCATCTTTCCTTTTGGAAAAGGGAAGGTAGAGATTGTGCAATGCCTGCAAGGCTCTGGAAGCAAACTGTGTTTACTTTTCAAAATAACTATGAAGTTTATGCATGAGTCTCCCCTCCCCATAACTCGCTCTGGTTCTTCTCCCCATGGCATCTCCTTGGCGACCTTCCTTCTGCAGTCTTTTTTGCTGTCTTCTGTCCACTCTGCATAGCTGTTGTGACAGTCTTATCCATCTGGGTCACCTTCCTCAGCCTCTGAGACAACTGTTTTTATGTTCTCTCTGATGATTGTAGGAAATTCAGGAGAGAGAACAGGAGGGAGCAACTGCCTCTTATCATTTCTTGTGTCTGCTCCTACGGGTGGCTCCAGCAAGAGTAAGAGCAATTACGTGTAAAGTACTGATTAAATCTCATCAATACAAGATGGAGCATGCTAAGTGAAACATTATAATAAACAGGATAATTTTGCTGCCAAACACTAAAAAGTGTATCTGATTTTCATCTATCTATCTATCTATCTAATCTATCTATCTATCTATCTATCTATCTACATGTATCTATCTATCTATCTTTTTTTTTTTTTTTTTTTTGTTTGTTTGTTTAGAACTGTAGCCAGTTTTATGATATAGTACAGCCTTTCTGCCAAATTTAATGCCTTTGATATGAGGATGAGGGGCAAGACTTTTTAACACAAGAGTAAATTTTCACAGAGTAATTCAAGTATAGATACCATTTCCAACACATCTATTATGAGTGATCTCTGGTGTTTTCCAGATCTTTCTTGTTGGATTCATCCACAGCTTTTTCATCAAATATTCTTTTTCTGCTTAATTGTATACATCTGCATCTGGATACGTATAGTTATATCTGTTCCAATGTTGGTTTTCAGTTTTGGAGGAAATAAAATTTAATTTAAAGTGTTTTATTCTTTTTCCTGTGCATTTGAAAAGGTGGTGCACTGAGTTCTGCATGCAGTGAGGTGACAGACATATATTGTTACAGACATAAACACTTTTCAAATGAGTATGAAGGAAAGCATTGTCTTCACTGTCAATATAGTGCGAGACTGATTGTATTTTAATTTGATGTTTGCCACTTGCATGTCTCATAAAAAGCACTAAACACCAAACCAGGAAAGAAAGAAAAACAAATCCCTGACTTCTTGCCTTGTCATAACAGAGCTGGAGCTATTTCAGGAACAAGCTGGATTGGTTTTCCTTGGGACTTAAAAATATACGAGAGACTGTAGTTTCCAAAAAAGAATCAAATGAAATGAAAAGCCAGCACTGGAAGAGAGAGAAAGACCCTTCGCAGATGCTGCATTGTTTTTCACTGGGTTGTGCTTGAGCAGACATTGGGAACATGGCATTCCACCCACTGTGATAGTTTCTCCTGTGGCTAGTTGCAAGCCCACACCTCCCAGGGAGAAGTAAGTCCTGCAGACTGAGGAAAATTAATTACCGAGAGCAGTATCTTTGATAGGGAAGAATGATATAATAAAGCAGAGTGTTCCCATTGTCAGCCACTGCTAACAGTGCTATAACGTCATATGCTTCCCCTGGGAAGGACTGATAAGTATGTATCAACAGTACTGGGTCCGGAGAATCGTCTTTTCCCTCTAGTGAGTGAAGAACAAGCTCAACATGGCTACCAGCAGCTTTGGGTAGTCTCTCCGGCTCCTAATAGTGCTACCAATAAGCTTTTTCTTGTTAACAAAAGTAACAGAAGTGTATTCCTTAAGCTTCCTTCACATTGCTTGAATGTTAAATCCTTCATTAGAAAGTTGTCTTTTTTTTTTTTTTTTTTTTTTTTTTTTTTTTTTTTCCCTATAATTATCTGGGCAAAACCTAGGCTCAGGCTTTTCCTCCTTCTCCCAGAGTGGGTAAAATGCTGCTGAAAGAGAGATGGTTGTTCTCTATCTGGAATAGGACACTCATGTTGCAGGTCTGAGTTTGTAATTGTTGTTCAAGTGAGTATGCCATAATCTTGTCCCCAACTGGTGGCCACCTGAGGTACTCTAACTACCTCCTTTCACCACGGGTTCGGTGGTAGTAGCCAAGAGAAGAGGAAGGGAATGCTTGCATATGGCAAGATCTGTTAACAGAGATATCCCCAACATGAATGATGATGTCATATCATGCACTTGAGATAATCTATCTGGTTTGTTGAATACACTAAAACCAGAGGATCGTGCTTTTTTTTTTTTTTTTTTTCTTTATTCCATGAAAATGTAAAACCACTCATTTTATAAGCTTAGGTGAATTATTTCTCAAGCTTACAGTGGATTCAGATTGTAAACCTTCTGAACTTGGAAAGTCTGAAGGCCTGATGTCGACTTGTCTTCATCTTGTTGTGATGCTCTGAACTCTCAGTCATGGATCTGGAACCCATTTTAATAGCCACTTTATAAATATAGAATAAAAAACTTCTATGTATGAAACAATAGATGGATACAGACTGCCCAGGAATACAAAGAGATGATATACCTTAGCTTTATAAGCAGTCATAATAGCATTGCCACTTCTTTTTTGTGTTAGCAAAAAACAGCTTAAGGAAGAATTTGAAGGATGATAAGGAAGTAACTATCAATCTGTGCTCTAATTACAGGCATTCAGCATGAAACCACAGTACTGTTTCATTCTAGTGGTTTGGGTTGTCCAGTGACTGGAAGATAAACGTATTTGTTTTGTCCAGAGCTTTCCTAAGATAAGAGACTGTATTCCAGACATTGTCGTTAGCTACTTGGTGTTTCAACTGAGAGATTCCTGACATAAGAAGGCAGGTTTGTGATAAAAACTGTTTTTTCTTTTGTTTAAGCAGTTGGTGACTGATTCTGTAGTAATTCACATTTTTCAACATGACTCAAAGCCTGCTGATTCCAATGAATTGGGGTTAGACCCTAAGCTCTGCTCTGTCTCCCAAGAACACACTGAGTGTGTGCTCATTTACATGTATGTGCTGTAAAATGTAAGTAGGGACATAAAGCAGTCTATTTCTCAGTATAGTTTTCCATTGATTAACCACCAGTTTTCTTTCATAATTTCATTAAAAATTGAAATTAAGAAATCCAAGAAAAAAAATCCATGTCCAAATCTATTTTTTTTTGGTGGAGAAGGCAAAAGTCTTGGGGAAGAAAAGGCGTTTGCCTTTGACAAGATCTCAAAACAGGAAAATTGCCAGGATTTGTTTTTCCATTTCAATTCTTTTTTTTTTTTTTTTTTTTTTTTTTTAATCAGATGGAGTGCACATGGGTCAGTTTCACTGGAAATAATATTCCAGTAGAAAAACAGCAGAAAAATTAGATTATTTAGAGTTATGGGTTTACAGAAGACAGTAAAAAAAATGTCTAAACACCAAATATGCCAATAATAGCACCACAGTATGAATCGTCCAACAGCAAACTCCAAATCCTGCCTAAATATCCCACATCACTAAGTCTAACAAGCTGTTTCAAAACTAATTGTGCCTTGGCTATTTAGTGGAAACAGTAACAGTGCCCTGCAACAAACATTGTTGGGTACCAGACACAATGCTACAGATATGAGACCGCTGGTCTATGTCTGGTACATTTGTACAGCTGTTGAATACAGATATTCCATTAGTTCATTTTTTAAGAAGGAAAACTTATTTTTAACTTCTGCAAATATTGTAGGGACATTATTTTTTAAGAAATGGCAAGTTGTGAGACTGTGGATATTGCCTTGGTTTGGATGCTACATGGGCTTTCATTCTGAACAGAAACCACTCCAGAGCAGAGTCAGTACAGTTTTGTCCTGCACAATGTAAGTGCATAGGAGGAACACACCTGTTTTCCTTGATGACAAGAAATTTTATAATCTCAGAGTTGCTGGATTAGCAGTCTTGCCTTATGCTCAAAGCTGATTTGCCTCCTGACTGACAGACCTAGTGGGTCTCGTTGTTCTTCTGTGATTCTTCCTGAGCCTGCACCACTGGGACAATGTATGGGTGGAGGGAGATTTTAGCTTGTTTTCATATTCCTTGCTCTTGCCAGCCAAAAGTCTTGCTTCTGTTGCAGTGTTGTTGGTATGGAGCAGCTAACATCACAGAAGATTTAGATTAGATATAAAGAAGAAATCCTTTACTATGACAGCAGTGGGACAGGACACTGGAATAGGTTGCCCAGAGAAGCTGTGGATGCCCCATCCCTGGAGATCCCAAGGACAGGTTGGATGGGGCTTTGGGCAACCTGCTCTGATGTGAGGTGTGGTAGGGGGTTGGAAATGGATGACCTTTAAGGTCCATTCCAACACAAACCATTCTTTATTCTATGTAAAGGATGAAGTTTAAGAAAACAAGGTGGAGGACACCTCACATTTCACTTCTGTGAACAATATGTGTTACTTGTGGGGAACTGAAATGGAGATGGTTGGTGTGGGTAGGCTGGGAGACTAAATGCTGATAAACTAAAAGTCGGTAAATCAGACAGAAAGGAAAGAAGAGCAGAGAGATTTGAGATGTCACAATAGGGAAACATAGCAGCAAAGAGGTCAGACAGGAAAGGTATTTTTGTAATTGGACAAGTGGAATAAACCTTCATTTTTAAGTAGGAGTGAGCTGGGACTGTAGGTAAAATGAAGTGCAGAGGGTAAAGCAACAAGCAACCAGTGGCTCAGGCTGTTGAAGCTGAGTTCAGTCCTCATGAACAGAGGGTTTTTGTGAAAGCAAGAGAAGAGAAAGGCAGGAACAAAAACTGATGAAGCTGCAGAAGCAATCCAATGGAGAACAGAAAGCAGAATGACCAAGAAAGGAGATGAAAACTGAACAAAAGGCAGCTCAAGAGAAAAGAAGGGATGGAGAAAGGGGACTGAGAAGGGCTAGCAGCAGCAGGAATATATTTGGGAGTGTATACTAAAACAGTCTGAGAAAGTTCAACTGCAAAACTGAAAGGCTTTGAAAAAAATGTCTTTCCAAAGATAATTTTTTTTGGAATATTGTCAGCTTCAGTCAAAATTACAGGTTTTTGACTTGAAGACATATATTTCACCTTCCTCAAATAGTGATCTGGCTTGGAAGTATGAACATCATTTAACATGCTGATGTTTTGATCAAAAGGCAGCATTGGGACACATACTGTGATGGATTTCTCAAGACAAGACAGGCTTCAGTGAGCCCCCTTTGAAGACTTTATCTAAAATTTTATCTAAGGGAGGTCACAATGAACATGTGCAGTCACAATGTGCAATCCCAAATTATAAGGCATATATATATATTCAAGTAAGATGAAGTTGACAAGGCTGTACTTCATCTTTAATAGCTGAACATTTAATGTCTTTTCCGAGTTTCAAATCTCTTGGTTTGTGTCTTCAACAAATAGAAAATTGTTTATCTTGCAAGGATAGCAATACATGGTGGCTTTCTGATATTTCTTTAAGGAACTGAATGACTGCCCTGGGTATTCTTACTTTACAGAATCACTTCTGTGGGAAAATATGCATCAGGAAATAATACTTTGCAAAGCTGGATACATAACCTTGGCCTGCTGCTCTTTTTTCTTTTTGATTTGTTTGATTTTGTTTTGTTATTCTTTTCAGTCTCATTTATGTTATTTCCCCTTTCCTTTTCCATCCTTTTCAAATTTTGCTGCCCTTGTTTTTTAAAGTGTGTAAACAGAGATAGAAGATCTGGGTTCCAGTTCTTAGTTTCATTTATCAAAAGGTACAACTGTAGTTGAGAATCCCAAAGGACATGTTTGAAATCAAACCTCTGAAATGGTTTTAAGGAATTTTTAGCTAACTGCTTGAAATTTGTGTGGCTATGACAGTAGATTTCTTTTGTGGTGTCAAGCAATTGGCATGGTGCCCTGCAGAAAATAAAACCAATTAATAGATGATTTCCATTAAAATAAAATGAAAAAGCAACATCCCAAACTTTAAATAACAGCAGTACTTCATAGAGTATTGTTTAAAGGCCTTCATACAAATTAAATAACTTTATAATGGGTGAAGACACAACTCCTTTCCCCCTTAAAACCTGAAATGTAGGTTACCTTGGTCCAGGAAGTTGCCTGTCTTGGAAATCAAAATATCCTGCCACAATCTCTCACTGGAAAAATGGTTCCTAAAAAAAATATTGTATGATACACCACAGATTTGAATATATTAGTTATTTATTTAAGATCATTTTCTTTCTGTTTTCCCAGTAAAGCTTGGTTTAGAGGCACACATAACATTAAAAAAATATTTGTCTTCAGCTCCCCTAGTTTATATCAGATTCTGTGGATGAAATGCAAGCCCTATGTGGGAGCTTTCTGGTTTCTTCTGAAGAATGAGATGTGTTTTTAGGACACATCTTCTGGGTTTGGAAGAAAAAATATCACCTTTCCTTTTCAGCAGAGTAATTAAATCTAGTATTTCTAATAAGGAATCTAGGCTACAGACTTCTGCACAATTCTCTCTTATAGTTTACTCTTGCAGATTCATATATGTGCACATTCCCTAGCTCTTCCTCCTGACGGACAGTGTAAGAACATCTGGTGCCACGGCTAATGGAGTAACATGAAAATTGCTGTCAAGAGAAATGATGAATAACCATCCTTCTGTATTATGTATATGTCCATAACTCTAATAGGAAATGAAGTTATAGAAGTTGTCATATACACAAAGGATTTTTGTCTTACATCACATTAGACTTCCTTACTGTTTTTCCTTGGCTTCAGTCATTCTACATTCTCTGCACACTAGGCCAGCTTCATCCTCTGGTGTCATTTAATAAAAACTTGAGTTTCCACAAGGGCTGAAACTGGATGGTGATCAGGCAGGTGGTATGTGATTAATATCCCACTCAAAGGCTGGAAGAGATAGAAGACAAACAGAAAACCAAAAAAGGGACCAAAGAGTTTACTTCATACTATTGACAGGTCAGACTGCCTCATCTCAGTTTCTTCATCTGTTGAAAGTATTCCAAATACATTTTAAAAGCAACAAAAGTTATGATGACACTCAGTGGCCTAGAAGAATGAAGCCAGTTAAATAAGAACACAAACAAATGATTGGAGTACTGCAGAAGTGGTGAAAAAAAACACAGTAAGACCACTGTGGATTTTTATCAGAAACAGATGGTTCTCTTCAGAGAGTGAAGTGATCAAGTTGAATCAGCATTAGAAATTGTAGGAGAAATGCTCTAGGATCTAATGAGAAACAGTTCTTCTAAATGAGCAATGTCATCATCAATTTTAACCCATCCTGAAAAGATCTGTTCTATGGTGCACAACTAGAATTTCTTTTCTTTTCTTTTCTTTTCTTTTCTTTTCTTTTCTTTTCTTTTCTTTTCTTTTCTTTTCTTTTCTTTTCTTTTCTTTTCTTTTCTTTTCTTTTCTTTTCTTTTCTTTTCTCTTCTCTTCTCTTCTCTTCTCTTCTCTTCTCTTCTCTTCTCTTCTCTTCTCTTCTCTTCTCTTCTCTTCTCTTCTCTTCTCTTCTCTTCTCTTCTCTTCTCTTCTCTTCTCTTCTCTTCTCTTCTTTTTCTCCTTCTATTTTTTTCCCTTTTCTTTTTTTATCCATTTTTCTTTTTTTTTTCTTTTTTTTTTTTCTTTTCATTTTTTCCCTTCCCCCTTTTCCTCTTCCCCTTCCCCTTCTCTCTTTCCCCTTTTTTTTTAGCAGACGCTTTCTGAAAGCTCAGAACAAGTCTTCTACATATTTGTAATGTTATTATGGGGGAAATGTAGAAAGAATGCAGAGACAGTATTCTCTTTGCCAAACTCATGGGATCCTTGAAGCAAAATTCAGGACTGTCAGTGAAGAATCTAGACTCCCTGTTCAGTATCTGGGGAAAAACAAGAAGTCATGAAGGGAATGACCATGGCTGAGTTTACAACTGTTCCTAACCAGGGAAGAACTATCCGAAACTGATGAAAGAGCTGAGCTTCCAAACCAATGCTTTAAGGAAGTACCTCCACTTGCCTAGGAGTGCCACCCCAGATCTTCTTCTGTACCTTTCTTCTCAAGACTTAGCTGACAGCAACTTGCCCAGAGTCCAGTAATTTCCCTTGTTGCCTCAGGTACTTCTTGTTCATTTCTCTTATAGTATCCCTCCAGTTATTGACTCTTGTGAGCTGCTGAAGGGCAGCTCATTTTGCTGTGCAAGTTGTGTCACTGTGCTCTTTAATGAAAGGGATCTCTGGTGGGAGCACAGCTGTAAACCACTAGGGCCATCACCTGGACCAGGGCATCTCTGACCAGGGTTGTTTCCACACTTTACCTAATGCCTGATTAAAGTGTTGTTCCAACAAGCAGGGAAAGAAAGGGAGCTTGAATCATGTTTTATTTCTCCCGCTCAGTTCTGAGTAAATTTACTTACTTTACTCTTGCCTGGGATCCTCTGGAAGTTTGTTAGCTTCTAGCAGGTTGGATGCTATTGTGAATGTTGGGTAGCTCCAGCTAGGCTTCTATACAGGCAGAAACTAACTATAGGTTAGAGGCAGAAACTAACTTTAGGATCATAATGCATGTGTAGGTCATGAATTGTTCATGTACGGTAAATACAGTGATGGTGACAGATACCACACTGTCTGTGCATATGTGTTACCCAAATGCACTGCTAAGTAATATAATGGAAACCTTGATAATTATCATGGTGTTCCAAAATGGGTTTAATATTCATGAAAAAACATAGCAGATTTTGTGTTTTTTTTTTTTGGTCCCAAGACTGGTTCTACATTTTGCAGCTTCACAGGATTTTATATAAACAAGGTACAACAGTGACCATCAGGTTAGTTCTACTACATCATATATCCTAAGACCCTGTTTGTCACTGATTTTCAGGGAAAAAAACAAACAAACAAACAAACAAACAAACAAAAAAAACCCACTCATTTCATTACTTTGATTTGAGTTCATTCTTCCTATGCTTGTCACCTTAGATTTGGTGGGATTAAAGTGTGTTTCCATCCAAACTGGTCTAACTGTTTTGCCCCCCTGCTCCCCCCCCCCGCCCCCCCCGATTATTTGTCATTTTACCAACTGTACATATATATATATCAGTTCATGTGGAAAGATAGAGATTAATGCTAAGACTAGAACAAATTCTTGCTCATTATCTGGAGTTACTTTCTGTGATCTCTGGGAAGCTGTTTTTATTTTTTCCTTTTTCTCTTGGTGCATTCAGATACCAAGGTGCTGACTGATATAAGGGTATGAATAAAATAGTATTATGAAATATGCCATATGGACATTGTTTTTAATATTCTTAAACTTTGGAAGTTTAAGACATGCACTATTTTATGTAGGAATCATTTCCAGATATTGAAGAAAAGTGTTAGTTTTCTCAGAAATGTTCAAGAAAAGTTGACTTTTATATAACTGTGAAAAAATGTGCTGTTATGTGCAGAAATCTTTAAGAAAAGTGCCAATTTATGTCTTTTTTTTTTTTTTTTTTCCTAATATTCCTACAATGGTATTTATTTTCTTAAAGAAAAGAGCCATTATGTCTGCCTTGTCCAGACATATTTATTTGAAAGCCCATTTTGAAAAGTAAATATGTTGATTGAATCAATACATTAAATTCATTGAAGAAATAACAAGTTCAAAGGTTAATAACTATTATGATGATGATAATAAATTCCAAAACAATGTAGCTGTCATTAAAATTTAGATCCTAGGGAAAAGTTAGAGCTCATCAAATGAGAAAAGACTGATTTGTGCAAACTGTGAGGAAAAAGCAGTACTGTGGATTAATTTTATATGTTATTCATCATTATTTGGATGTCCACATGGAATGGGTGAAAACGTTCACAATTCATGAAAGAGGAAAGATTTTTTGGACATGATTTTTTCATTTGAAGATTCATAATGGAAGTGAACTTTACTTTTTCATCAGTATCCAGATTTAAACCTTTGTCACTGATTCAGCGATTAGAAACAATGCCATATGGTATGAGTGGCCAATCACACAGCACAAATAACAACAACAAAGTGGTCAGAGTGAACAGCTGGTGAACATCCTGAATCTGCAGATGATTCTGATTATTCTATGAATATTTATGGGTAAAAAACAGTTTAATAATGAGTTGGTCTCTTAGTCCATAAGCTGGTCACCGTGAAACAAAATAATTATATATGTAATCATATTATTTCAGACAAGTAATTTAATCAGTTCAAATTTAAAGTACTTCTGGTTACAACAGGGTTTTCACTCTGCTGGATTCTCCATCCTTCTGAATATGGAATCTGCCAAAAGATTTTTAAATTGTGTTTAGATTTTGCTATATTTTATTCACAAAAAAATGGAGTACTGAAAAAAAAAAAAAATGTGTGTCAGTGTGTTCAGAATATGTCTCATAGACATCAGAATGTAGGAAATAGTTTAGGATATCAAAAACACAATTGTACATGTGTTAAAGCATGTAACAAATGAAGGAGAAGGTGAATTCACAAGAATTCGGTATTTATTAAAGACTGTTAAACATACTTCTTAAAAGATTTAGCTCAGTGTCCTTGAAACTTCCAGTAATTCCAAATGCAGAAAACTTGACTGTATAGAAAGAATGACTGAATATTGATAAAAGTTCTTCAATAATCCCACAGTAGAAAACTGCAAAAAAGGCGCATTAAGCAAGTGCTGGGAGCAGGCACAATCTGCATCAGGTTGAAATATAAGGCATTCGTCACTCAGTCAATGGGAACCTCACTGATGACTTGGATGTATGAAGTGTCATAGTCTTCAAATTCCTTTAAATTCTTTTTAATTCTTTGTCTGAAACTGGGAAGAATTTCATCCATGCTATTATGTAATTACAATACAGAAAATATATTTGTGTGGACAAGGCACACCTTGTGTGGTCACTCCTCCCTGTGTCTTTTGTTGAGTGCTTTGGAGCAGTGTCTGTCTTTTGTTAAATCTTGAACACTGCTTAAAGCCCTGAGGTTTGAAAATCATTGAAGTATATTTAGATGCTCCTGCTATATGAATAATCACAATTAGAATGCCATTCTTTGGAGAAATCTAAACTAGCTTGCTGCATGGATTCATCAAGTTCTTTACAGGAATGAGGCATATAATTTTAAAGGATATTTCATTTTTAGTACTGTCTTTAACCTTTAACTGATATTACATGTCCATAAAAAAAAAAAAAAAAAAAAAAAAAAAAAGAAGCATTCTGCATTTCTGCAAAAGTGCAAAAGTAAGTTTAAAAGTTCTTTAAAACTAATGAGCTTATACTAGTTATTTTTGGTGATGTCTCAGACTGAAATAACACTAGCCATATAAAATCTTGTGGCTCACACCACAGCAAGTTTTAAATCTTGTGGAATCAATGGTACAGTTTTCACTTAGAAAAATAAATGAAAATAAAGAGCTTCCTACATTTTTTTTCCCAAGCCAGGCTTGGGGTTTGACCAGCCTAAAGTAACTTCTGCAGTCAAACACTTCTTTTGTTTGTAGAATAATGTTAAAATCTATTAAAATGACAATATTTTACTTCAAAAGGATGCTCTTATTTTGTTCTGCCCACAATGTACCAAACAAAAACAGCAGCTCCATTTGAAAGTTATCTTTAGAAAAAATAATTGGGAAAACAAAACAAAACAAAACAAACAACTCACTAATTAATTAGTATTCTATAAATGCAGTGCTGTCAATAAATTTCAAAATGTCAAAATGTTTGAGAAATAAAACATTTTTTTATGCCAATATTTCCAGAGTAATCATTGACTCAGACTTTATTCCATGCCTGTTGCCATTCTGGCAAAAAAGTAAGTTAGTGTGATCGAGCTACCATTGAAGTCACTGCTAAAGTAGAATACTGAGCTGGTGACAAGAGCTCTGCATTCTTTCTATGTAAATTCATCTTTAAAAGCTCTGAACTTCTATGATGATGCTTTGAAAAAAAAAACACAAAACAAAAACAAACAAAACCAAAAACAAAAGTCACTATATTTTCTAGATGATTAGAAATTCTTGATTTTCTACTCTTTTACTCTGTGCAATAAATCAACATTAGTGCAACCTTACAGTTAATACTTGATTTTTCCTTCCCATTGACTTACTTTATTCTATTGTCAGCCTTATATTACAATCATTTATGGTGTGCATTAAAAGAAGCATGGCCAGCAGGTCAAGGGAGGTGATCTTCCCCCTCTACTCTGTCCTGGTCAGGCCTCACCTGGAGTACTGTGTCCAGTTCTGTGCTCCCCGGTACAAAAAAGACAGGGATCCCCTGGAAAGAGTCCAGTGCAGGGCCACAAAGATGATACGGGGCCTGGAACATCTTCCCTATGAGGAAAGGCTGAGAGACCTGGGTCTGTTCAGCCTGGAGAAGGGATCTCATCAATGTGTATAAATACCTGAGGTGTGGGAGACAGAAGGATTTGGTCAACCTTTTTTCAGTTAATGGTCACAAGACACAGCACAGGAAGTTCCACACCATGTGAAAGAACTTCTTCACAGTGAGGTGACGGAGCACTGGAACAGGCTGCCCAGGGAGGCTGTGGAGTGTCCTTCTCTGGAGATATTTAAGGCCCGTCTGGATGCCTACCTGGGCAGCCTGCTCTAAGGAGCCTGCTTTGGCAGGGGGGTTAGACCCGATGATCTTTTGAGATCCCTTCCAACCCCTACAATTCTGTGATTCTATGATTATTACCACATCAGATTTTGTAAGCTTCAGCAGGCAGTAATCTTTATTATTATTATTATTATTATTATTATTATTATTATTTATTTTTTTATTTTTCTCATACATATTTTGAAGTACCTTGCACCCTGCTGGGCATTGTTAAATAAGCAATTAAAAGTTGCAATAATTTTGGTGGAAATGGAAGCTGCTTGCTAGAGGGCAACTTTTTTTCACTTTAAGGACCATTCAAAGCAGGTACTTTTCAGAACAATGTGCAAGTCTCAGGAGAAAGGAGAGCTTTCTAAATAATTTGAATTGATTCTGCCTATATTGCAGAAGACAGGGTCTAACCCATGAGTTCAACATCCCAGTAAGGACCAAATTACACTTAGTTTTAGAAAAAGTCTCAGATAAGAAAATGGTAAATGTGAAATCCTGTCTTCATAATTATGAGGAGCTCAGCCAGCAGGTCAATGGAAGAAAGATTAATGGAAGAAAAGAATGGAAGAAAAGCCAGAAATAGAGATAATCCAACCAAAGGGGGTTAGATTTTATACCCACCAAGAAGAGGACTGCCTGAATCAGACAGACATTATTCAAGATCTTTCTTGCTGCTTGATATTGTGTTGCAGCCTAAGCAACAACAAAAACATGGGAAAGAACAGCCTTAGGAATTCTGGCATCTGACTGCTGTTCCCTGGCTAATTTCATAAAATTTAGTGGAAACTGAAAGACTCTTGTGATCTTCCCAAAGATAAGCAGCTATGTGGAGGAAAGAGCAAGACCCCTCCAAAGGTCCTGCCAATCTATTTTTATTAGACACCAGAGGCCCACACAAGAAAGAAGCATTACAACTACCCCAAACAGGACAGTGTTTTAATGAGGCATTTAAAATCTGGGGGACACCAGAGAATTCAGTTCCAAGACAAGACACTGTAGGACATTTGGGTCTGTGAACATGACTATCCAGGGAATTGCTTGTTTTTATTTTATTGGAACCCTCTTCCGGTGAGGGTGAATCTTTTGTATTTTAATTTTTTGCTTTTTCTTGTTATTTTTGCCTCGAGAACTTCCTTCTCAGGCAAGTCCCATAATTCTTTCACTCTTCAGTTGGGCAGAGCAATGTTAGTAATGGGAGCAAGCTGCCATTGTGGTCACTACAGAGACCAAAAGGATTTCTGGTGATGGGTAAGTCCCTTTAGGAGGTGGGGAGCTCCTAAACCTACTTTTTCAGAGGATCTGATTGCTTGCAACTACTCCTTAGCTCCCCACTCACCAAGATTTGTCAAATTTCAGGTTAAACTTATGTGGCTCTTCTGGCCAAGGATGGTAACAGCAATGAAGGTGTCATCTAGCCAGAAGCTCACATGAAATGAGTGCTCTTCAGTGCTTCCAGAACATTTTAAACATTAGGAAAATTAGGAAATGAGCATGAGTAAGACTAGCCCATACTTGGGTATCTCCAGAGATCAGAGGCCTTCCTTAGCAAGGAAGGCACAGGACAAATCCTCTCCTGGAGAAGAAAGTCTGAGTCATGAAGATCTTTTCCCATTGTGTTCACCAAAAATGAGGTTTGAAATGGACAAAAAGCATTTATGATGCTGTGCCGAGCATGGAAAATCAACGACCAATAAGACGTATCAGGGCAGAGACATTAACATCTTTAAAAGAAAATGAAAATCTCATTTTTGCTAATAACCTAGACCATTTTTCATTCATTTTTGTAATGTCAGTTTCTGTTTTGATGTGGTTTGAACTAAATTTCTCTTTTAACTTTTTTTTTGGTTGTCTACCAGCCTACAAACTCTATTATTTGCTGAGATCTACAAAATGTAGTTTATAAAGAGAATATAAGTGAGTTATGGGTCTGTTGTTCCAGCAAAAATTGCATTTAGAGCCATTGCAATATTTCACTTGGATGACATCAAAACTGCAATATAAAAAATGAAATATGTATAGGAATATAATACTAAAATATAATCTAGAAGTTAAAATGAAATAATGGAAAAACTGTTGAAATGCAAAATTTCACTATAATAAAATAAATTTTGTTGACACAAAAAGACAGGAAGATTTGGCACTATTAATTTTTATTATCTTCCATTGTAAGCTGTCAAAATTTACTCCCAAATGTTTCATACTTGATAAAAATGCATTTTTTTGATGGAAGAGTGAACATTTTTCTTTTTGAATACCATTGAAAGCTTGTACCTGTGACAGCGTAAATCTGATCTGCTGTGATCTGTGAAAGTTTCAGCAGCATTACAAAAAACAAAACAAAAGAACAACAACAACAAAACAACCGCCCCCCCCCCCAAAAAAAAAAAAAAACACACAAAAAAACCAAAACATTAAGAGAGGACTCTTTTTTTTTTTTTCTTTTTTCTTTTTTTTTTTTTTCTGTGTTTCCTAGGGGAAGGGGAGATGAGTGCATATGAATATTTTATGGTGACAGAGGCCATCAGTGAAAGTAAGAAGAACCTGGCAGAAGCAACAAACTCTAAAGCAAATGGCTTGGAGCTAGCAGAGTGAAGTGCCCTGGTGTGCCTGAAGTGTCATCACCTGCAGCAACCTTTCTTTACTTGAGAACACCAACTGTGTCTCTCCACCTATATCCAGGGAAACTGACAGGAACTGAAGAATGAAGTGTCCACCTGACCTTGAAAGTGCTACATCCACCCTACCTCCAGTCCAGGGCAAACAGAGTGGGAGAAATCAAGATGTGGGTCTGGGGAAGTGGACTTGAGGACTATGCTCTGTAGTAAGAGCAGATGCAGGTTACTCTGTAATTGCTCAAGGGACAAGAATTTATCTTATGTGTTGTGGAAACACAGTAAGGGGAGCCACTGAGAGCTTCAGCTTTTGTCAAATTTAACTGAGAAGATCCAGCAGCTTCAAAAGCTAATGGACTGGGCAAGAATGGGTTGGGGGGTGCATGAGCAGACAGGCATGCATACATGCACACAGTACATGCAAACAGTGTAAAACAAACACTGGGAAGAACACTTCATGATTTATTATTATTATCATCATCATCATCATTAATTTGCTACATTTCAATGACTGTCACAGTCACTGACTGTCAACTGTCCTACTGAACTTACTGAAGCACTACAAGTCTTAAGATATAAAGTTACAACAGAGAAATCCCAGCCATCTCCCTGGCATTTCTAGGAAAGCAGATGGAGATGTCAAAGGCACTGAGCTCTGCTTCCCATAATCACCCAGGAAGGCCAGCCGTCAGCATCAGGCATGTGGCATTCAGTGAACTACAGAAATGCAAAACATATCTACTCTCGGGACCCTAAGTTTCCAAGCACTGCTTTGTGTTCTTTTCAAAGAGTGTGTGGCATGTAAATGCTAGCAATGACAGCAGAAATAAAACTGAAGCTGTTTCTCATGGGGCATCTGGAGGCATCACCTTCTCTTCTCTTAGGAGCACATTGAGGAGCCCACCTAATGTGAGTGAGCAGAAGTTGAATCTCTCTTTGTTGATATTGTGGGTATGACTTCATCAACCTAGGCTGGGAAAGGCTGGCATGGGTTGCCAAGAATCACAGTTGATGCAGAAAGTTCAATAAAGTTCTGTGGTAAGAGTAGTACTTGTGCCAGTCTCTTCCTACATCAGCCTCAGAAGAGTGTTATTAAGGCGGTACAGATAATTACGATTCAGTAATTCAGAAATAAATAATGCAAACAAAACCAAAACACTGGAAAGCATTGTGTAAATTGTATTTATTAGTGATGTGTACAAAAATAGTCCAGTGAGCCTATAGAAACAAATGCACATTGGAACAGATTTTATGGTGCTGTTTGTGCACAGCAATCACTATATATAGCCCCCAAACTAGTAATAGCACATAGAAATCTAGAAATAAGAAAAGACAACGAAAAAAGAAAAAGTGGCTCAGTTTTAGTTGCACTGGCAATCTTGTTAATTACGAGATACAACACCTCGAAATCACTCCTTTGAATTAGTTGAGATGTAGATAGGAGTCTGCCAGCACAACCAGTCCTCCTTCTTTTGGCTTTGGGAGCAGACACCAGCCCACCTGCCTTCCTGGATATGCCGAGATCCAGTATGTTGCTGCATGCCAGTGTGCAGTGAATGGGGGTGCTCTGGGCGCTTGGGGCTCACTGCAAGCCCCAGGTGTTCATGTAGAAGGTCTCATCTAACCAGGATGCACTGCTGCACATATGGAAAATAGCATGTGGCAGTAGATTCAGTTAGGCTTTTGAATTTTGCCTGGAAGTGTAAAGATTCATATATATGAAGGGTGTACAAATAAATTTCTTGCAAACCAAAGAAGGCAGTTGCAACAGTGGACAGTGTTGGCCAAAGCTCTGTAATGAAGCAGTTAGGGTCAGATGGCAGTAACAGAGGCATCCAAAAGTTCTTGACCATGCCTGATCCAACATAACTTCAGACGGTTTCTGTCTTCTTTTTCTTCTTTCAGCCTTACGTTAGCCAAGTGTTTTCACAGAATCACAGAATCACAGAATTTCTAGGTTGGAAGAGACCTCAAGATCATCGAGTCCAACCTCTGACCTAACGCTAGCAGTCCCCACTAAACCATATCCCTAAGCTCTACATCTAAATGTCTTTTAAAGACTTCCAGGGATGGTGACTCCACCACTTCCCTGGGCAGCCTGTTCCAATGTCTAACAACTCTTTCGGTAAAGAAGTTTTTCCTAAGATCCAACCTAAAACTCCCCTGGTGCAACTTAAGCCCATTCCCCCTTGTCCTGTCACCAGGCACGTGGGAGAACAGACCAACCCCCACCTCTCTACAGCCTCCTTTAAGGTATCTGTAGAGAGCAAGCACTTTTCTTAAGTGACGGGAGGAAAGATCACTTTGAGAGTTTACCTGTGTCCCATTGAAGTTTTTGTTGGCCTAGACTTGCACACACTACTAAATCAGCATAAAGTGCAGTATGCAGCTATATTATACCAGCCCCGCCTCTGAGGTGTACCTCTAAATGTCTTGATCCTGAAGATTACAACTTGTTATAAACAGCTCTGAGCACTGTAGAATTGCTAATCCTGTATGGTGACACGGCTGTGCTGATTGATGCTGCAATGTATCTATGTATCTATGAAAGACATCTAGGTGTACATAAAACTCAGTGCATATATGTGCACTTACATGCACACTGATTATATTATGATTATAATTTCTGATAAACTCTTCCTGTTTATTTTTAATTTATAACTCAATAATTATAATTGCCTTTATGATGAATAGTTGGAGTTTACAGGGCTGCAGCTGGCATCAAGGCATTCCTGCCCTCTGTCTTTGGTGATCCTTACCAACGTGAGCCTGGAGGATTCTGACATACTCTGTAGCCTGAAGCTCTGGTGCAATCTCCCCCAAAAGTAAGAGGTTATGCCTGTGTTTAGTTGCACAGGCCAACAGATGTCTGTGTGGAATAGAGTTTTCCAGTGACTAAACATGACAGTTAAACCCCAAGGGTCCCGTGGGAACTAGTGAAGCGCAAGACTGCTAGAATTACAAACAACCTTTGAATACTATGTCTTAGATGGAATGTATGACTAAATATGAATACCTTTCTTTAAAAATAATAAGATCATCTTGTCTTAGACCCAGTCATCTTGCTCTTTGTCACTGCCAAGAAGTGAGATGTTTTGAGACCACATACTGGCTTTGACTGAATGCCTTTGACATTTGTTGAATTGGGTTTGATCAGTGATTTTTTTAGTTATGAGAAAAGGAAGAAAGTTAAGAAATGGAATGTCAGAGGCTCTGGGCAAAAAATGGAACACAGGGGTTTTCTTAAATGTAGGCTGAAAACTGAAAACAAAGTTGGAACCAACATTTAACCCTCAGGGATGAAGTTAAACCATTTCTGTGTCATTTTGCTTCCAACAAGTGTGATTGACACCATCTTTCTGTTTATGTTCTTTAGCTGGGCTTCTGGGATGCTGATCTTAGAAAAACCACTTAAACCACATTTCTCATCCGGTTGGGTCCTAACCAGCTCCTAGGATTAAATGACAGTCTTTTCTACTAATTGCTCCTTTGCCTGTCATGTAATTTGCCCTATATACAGTACAACTCTTCCAGTATTTGTCTAAAATCCTATTTTCTCTCTCTCTGTTATCCTATCTCATCATTCATTGCTTCAGACGTGCCTATTTCTCTATCTCTGTCTGGTTCAATTTGATGGGTTTTCTCGCCCATTCATTTTTTTTAAGGCTTTTTTTTTTTTTTTTTTTTTTTTTTTTTTTTTTTCTGAAAAGCCTTTTTATATAACATTTTTAAATATCATCTTTTGAAAATATGTTACTTATAATATCTTCTGTGCCAGCTCTCTCCACTCTTACCTCTTCCATTTGTAGATAATTTTCTTTCCCTTAATTCAGTATTTACTGTTCAGTACATTTCCCTGGGCCTTCCTGTGTTCCTTGTCCTTGCTCTTTCCTTTGATCTTTTTTTTTTTTCTGCAGTCACTTTATCGTTGCCTTTACAGAAATTTCTAAATAAAGCCTCTTGGTCCTTCTGTTGCTAACATTTTCAGATTCCATTATATTAAAGAGACCCCTATTTTTCTGGTGCATTGTTATAGACATGATAACCTAGTTCTTTATTTTGCAGTCACAAAAAGAGAGATTGCTGATCATGAAACAGCAAAAAAACAACAAAAAAAAATAGCTTATAGTATGTATTAAAAAACAGAAGCAGAATGTCAGAAAAATCCTCATTTCAGTCATGTTTTCATGGCAATTTTCAGCCTTCTATCACCAGCTGGCCATGTAACAACTGGTAGCTTTAGCCTGCTATTTCTCCATTTTTGCAATGGTAAAGCTATAGAAAGCACTAGAAGAAAACATCTTACCAGATTCTGCGGTAGGAAGCAAATAAGGAGAGCTTTTTATCAATCGTCCTCGGGTGTATGCTGTCATCTCACTCTCTGTGTCTTTGCCCCAGAGTGTAGTGGTGTTTGTCTGGCACACCCAGGCAGATCAAGAATATTCTTCCAGCTAAAGTGGAAAACACTTATACTGTTGCCAAAGAAAGATATGGTGAATGCACATTTTTCTGGGCCCAGATTCTGCTTTCATCATTTCAGTCAGATAAAACCTGTGATCCTGCAAGTCAATTGGCAGACAGTCTCAGCGCATCCACAAGGACCTACATCATGATCACCCGACATCAGCAGGAATTTAAGGCAAAATATTTTTGCTTAATTCTAGAGTAAATCTGCAGAAACCAAAGCAGTTGTTCAAGACTCACACCACATCAGCTAAGAAGTAGAAATGTATCCTGTTTTTCCAGATCTCAGAAGCAGTCTTGCCCTTCTTTGGACTGGTATTATGGTACTTCTTAGCCATAAAACCAAATTATATTAAGTTCCTTTCCTAGTTTTGGTTTGGGCTTTCCATTTTTCACATCCTTAGTTTGAAATATTTTTTTCTAATATATTCATATTTATTTCCAGGCATCCAGCCTACTTTTATTCTGGCCTTTGCATATTTTTTTCCTTCTCTGTTTTAGTCCAACATAAACGATTTCCTTTCAGCACACACAGTACCCTGCTATTTATTTAAGATTGAAAGAAGGCAAGAAAGTAGTTTTCTCATGCAACTTCTAGGACATCTCCAATTCTGTGGCATGTTTTGGCTAGCTTCTTGGTAAAGGCTGATCATGTCCATGAGCAAAATAAGTTAGGGGGTATGGTTAATAGAACTTGCCTACAGATTAAAATACTTTGCTGTAATCACAGTCACATTCTAGGACTTACTAGCAGGTTTTTATTTACTATTCAATCATATTTGGAAGTAAGAAATGGCAACATTGAATTAAAATAATTTTAAAATCAACTTTTATGCTGCTTAAATTTGCCATTCTAGGTATGGGACCATTCTGTCTCTTTGGAAATTACCACCACCACCACCACCAACGACAACAACAAAAAAAAAGAAAAAAAAAAAAGAAAAAATGGATCCCTTTGTTTCCAAGAAAGAAAGACAAATTGCTGTTTATTCAGATGTATATGCTCATTTTCATGGTGGACCTAAGTTTGCCTGTTTTTTTTTTTATTATTATTATTATTTATTTATTTTTATTTTTTTTTACTGTTTGGTGTGTGCATGTGTATTTTTGTAAAAATATATAGGTGGTTTATTCATTAGGGCAAATTAGCTGCCTCTTTGTGGTGTGAATAATCACACTGAAGCCAGTGGGTTTCTCTCAGGAAGGACTTTAGCTCTGTTTTTGTATGTCATCCGTTACAGTGGGGCCTGTCACTGTAGTTCTGAGGCTCTGCAATAAAACAAAACACAACTATAATAGTAATGATTTGGCTCCTTGGATAGAACATCTGTCTGACCTGCAGTGTAACCAATATCAGCTTTGCTTTTTAAAATAATACTGAGATTGGAATTTTGTCCTTATTTGCAGCAAAAACAGGTTTTACCCACATACTTTATTGAGAAGTCTAAAACCTTCTCTTTCAATAGATAATTTTGTTTATCTTCAGTGGTTTCCTCATTATGTTAGGTGAAAATAACAGCATTGTGAAAAGTTTCTGGGGTCAGAGTTGTTCCTCAGGCTGGATTTGCCAAGTGGATTTAGGCAAATCTTTTCAGCTGCTGGGATTCATACAGTCTCAGCTAGGTATGCTGGCTTTGTCTGCAACTCCCACTCCAGGAGAATTTGGAGTCTCCTCTGTATTCCAAGACCATTTGTAGTGCTGGCTGGGGTGGGGATACAGTGAGTATCTCTGAAGAGATTATATGATTTTTATATTCTGCCCCTGCCTTGGGCACCTTATCCAAGATGTCAGGAAATTTCTCTCCTACACTCAGGATGAAAAGTCAAACAGATTCAACTGACAGGAATAGTAGCACCTCCTGCCATCTCCCTTCTCTTCTCTGTCTTGGTAGCATACCCTCTGGCTCTGTAATCCACATGCTCATGAAGGATTGAGATGTGGTTTAGGTGTTAGATCCAGATTATCTCCCAGCTCCAAGATTAAAGATTAAAAACATAGCCTTCCTCCTCCCCCTTATGTGTTGGTGAGCTCTGGGGCTGCTGCCAGATGAGGTCTGCTGCCAGACATGAGGCGGGCAGGAGCAATATTGGTTTGTGAAGCTGCCTTGCATTGCCTCAACCTGAAGATTTGCTTGCTATTGCCAGGCCTGAGGCAATTCTGGAGATACACAGGATGTGACTTGAAATGCCCAACATATTCTGGTATCAAAGAAACAGATAAATATATATTTACCAGAACTGGAAGATGCTGCGCAATTCTTTTGTGGTTTGATACTTTTAGCATGGACATCTAACATGGTAAGTCAGGTCATAGGTCTCCTTAAGTCCTTTTTGTCCCTATTCATTTTTTTTTATTATTATTAGTATTATTTTTTATTTATTTTTTCCATAGAGCCTCAGGCCTGGCTCACAGACATCTTAGTACCCTTGGAAATCTGACCATGGGTATTTCCTGTGAGTTCCTAACTGTGAGATTCCTACCACACGGTTATTTACGTCTCAGAGATTTTTTATGAGGAGTCTTGTCAAATTTCTCCACTCTTCTCCTTCTTGCTCCTTATTTTGGTTAGTAAAGCATCTTTTATATTTGAGGAACTCAAAATATTTTTTGCATCTTTCTTGTGTTAAATTTCCTTCTCTAGACTCTGCTAGAAGTGCTCAAATATACTGACAATATCTGTAGGGTAGGTTTTCCCCATGTTAATGTATTTAGCAGACCAAAGGTTTAGCTGTTCTGTCAGTTTGCTGTGCCAGCGAGTTTAATATTTTTAGCTCCTGGTATGAAGAATGTGTGTGACTAAGGATGCTTAAGAAAGCTGCTAGGCTCTCTTTGGCTAGATCACTGAAGACTGAAATTCCTAGTACAATATCTTGGCTCAGGAACAAGATAAATTTAATTCATCCATATGTGATGCTCCCCCTCACCTCCCCTCCCCCCCCCCCAGCCTCCTCAAAGCATGCAAAAAAACAAAAATTGTAAAAGGAATTGGCTGGGAATCTAAGGGTGTGTGTACATGTACAACATCAGTGGATGCTGGCATAGGACAGTAACAATTTTCATGTGCTTCTGTTTCCATTTCCCCTCTCTTCCTCTTTCTCCCACAGTAGCAGCATGCTGAATGTGAATCTTTCAAGAGGATAACTCTTTTTTATTTTTATTTTTGCTACTGCTGAGCACAGCACAGTTGAGTACCCCTCCAGGCATGGGTCTTGGGTCTTGGAACAAAGACATGGTCTAGTTCTTAGTAGTAGAGCCAAACTCTTTGTCTATTTGCCTGTTTGTTTGCTTTCAAGGTATTTGCTACAATTATGTCATGAAAGCTTCCATAAATAGTCAATCAGCTGAAAATTTCATAAAGAAGCTTAATGGACTTAGCAGAGTGTGGAGAAAGATGAAGGTGGGAGAAAAGGAGGCCAGTTAGTGTTGCAGCTGCATTTGATTTCTTCCTTAAAACAGCCTAAAAATGAAATTCCTCATCCCCAGTGCTACCAGAGAAAAGCAGTTCACAGGAGTATATGAAGATGCAGGTATGAAGGGACTTCAGGAGGTCTCTACTCAAAATTCCTGATCAAAGCAGGGTCAGCTACAAAGTTCTGAAGGGCAATGATAAAAGGGTCAAGGCTGAAACAACTGAGTTGATTATAGACATTCAGATAAAATGATCGAAGTTAAAAACAAGAGAAAACAGAAACACAAAAACAAAACCCAAAAGCCACCACCACCAACAAATGCAAGACCATAAATAGGGCAAGTCATGAAACATATATAACATAAAATATTAATATATTGGCACGAAGGAGAAGAGTAACTTGCAGAGGTCTTCATCCAAAGTCTGTTGCATTCTGCTGAAAGATTTGCTGCAAAGTCAATGAGTTTTGGATCAGACCCACTTGTGTGTGGAAAGACTAAGCAATGTTTAAGGAGTGAATTGTAATGAAGTTGTGCAGTAAGAACTCAATGGCAGGTTTTCAGCAGCATTCACACACAGGTTGGGTGTGGGGATCTGACCTTGGTTCTCATTGCATGCATGTGGAAAGGCTCAATACAGAGGTATTTCCCCTAATGAGGAGGGAAGGAGCCAGCATTGAAATTCAGAAGCTCTGCAGCTGCAGCGTGGAGCACAGCTATCCTCTTTCAGTGAGTCTAGCTATTCTTCAATGAATTTCATAAATTGGTCCATCCCTCCAGCCTGTCCTGCTCCCTCTGGATGGCAGGTGTGCATATCGACTGGTTCTCCCAGTTCAGTGTGAAATGCAAACTTGATGAGCATGATCTGTTACCTCCTCCAGGTAACAGGAGGAAGTAACATAGGGGTGTTAAACGGGAAAGGTTCAAGTATAGACCCCTTTGGTGTTCCATTGTCATTGACCTGCAGGTAGGGTACAACCCATTACCCACTAACCTGTGAGCCCAGTTATCCAACTGATCTTTTATTCATTTGTTTTTCCACCCATCCATACCTTAATGTTTTAACCTGGGTTAACTTAAATAGCTCTTACTTAACTTGTGGAAGGCAAAGTTGAAAGCCTTGTTAAAGCACAGTAAATGGCAGCCACTACCCTCCACTCATCTAGAAACCCATGCAATTTATCAGATAAGGATATGTTGTCAGGTATGATTTACCACTTGTAAATCCATGCTGGCAGTCAGGTTTTGCTCCTCCATTTGGCAAGGGCCAAGTTTTTCTTTGGGTCAAGATTTTACCTGTAATCTCTGACTCAGTTTTCATCCACTTCTATTTGCTACTCTGTCTTCTTTGAACCCTTTTGTTTACTGTAGGGGCCTGGAAGAACTTGTTGGTAAAGACAGGCATGGAATGTATCAGTCTGTCTGCTATCACTAAATCACTGTCCCATTTATTGACAGTCCCATATATTAATTTCTCAGCCTTTTACTGATAGTTTAGTCTTAGAAGCTCTTCTTGGTGCCCTTGATATCCCTGGAATGTCTTCATTTAAGCTGACCTTTAGTTTTTGCGACACCATCTCTGCATTTCCTGGCAATGTTTCTAAATTCCTCCTTTATGGTCTGGCCCTGCTTCCACTTTTTTTTTTTTTTTTTTTTTTTTTTTCCCCACTGGAGCTCTGTCATGGCTTTTCTGCTCAAGCAAATAAGTGTCCTGATAACTCTGCTTGGTTTTCTGAGTATTGTGATGAACCCCTCTTTAAAGACCTGTGAGCTTCCCTGAGCTCCTTCACTCTTCAGAGCTCTGGTGTTGCCACCTACCAGTTCCCTGAATAATCTGAGGTCTTCTCTCCTGTACTCTGCTACCTCCTTCCTTACTCATCTCTGGATCTCCAGCTCTACTGTTTCATGGTCACTGCAGCCAACATTGCCATTGATTGCCACATACCCAACTAACTCTTCCTTTTTAGTGAATAGTATATCCAACAGTAGCTGGCCATCCTACACCTGAGCCAAGAAGTTATCCTCTTCCACAAATCCCCTTGACTGCCTGTGTCCCACCATGTTGCCATTCCAGCAGCTGTGAGGACATTACAGTTCTCCTTGGGATTCAGAGTCTGTGATCCACAGACTTTTGCATGGTTGAAATATTGTTACAGTGGAAATACAATGATGAATTATGAGACTCTAGTGTAGATTATCTCAGATATAAAATTGTATTGATATGAACTTAGGATCATAGCATAATTCAGGTGCAAAGAGGCCTCAGGAAGTCCACCTCCATCTCAAAAGAATGGCAGCTATGAGATCAGACCAGGTTGTTCAGGTTTTGAAACTCCACTGAGACTGCACAACTTCACTGGACTATCTGTACCTGTGCTTGATTGTCCTCACTTTCTTAAGGTTAATACCAAACAACCAAAACAAACAGACAAAGCAGAAGAAGGAACGGGTATGCTTATCTTCTTTTTGGGGGTGACAATTTAATAAGTCCACCAGCAAGTGCTCATAAACCTCTTTTTTTATAACTAAGAGCTCATGCAAAACCCATTTCATGAGATAGCTGTTGAAAGACAACTGTCTTCAATATATTATCCTTCTTCATTTAAAGATGCCATCAGAAGAATCTCTGTGTCAGTGGCTTCTTTTAAGAGGTTCCCCCAATCAGATCTATAGTGAGTATTGCCTTTGCAATGCTGTATAATAAGTATTAAGAAAGTTATAAGTTCAGCCTTATTTTACTCTTACGGTTTGAGGTTACATTGCCACAGATTGATGGAGGCATTGCATCGTATGTAAAATAGAGTATTATCACATCTGTTTTTGTATCAAAGTCATATGTGTTAAAGTTAGAGTATCACCGCAGAAATTTCGTAGACTAACAGAATGATATTGTTTTGCCATCATATTAGTACCAGTTGTACTGTGACATAACTTCATACCCTCCTTTTCCCACCAGTGTTTCAAGTATGGTATTCATGCAGCAATTTGGGACATACTTTGGTAATGATGTAGGTTTATAAAGACCATAACATGGGTGATTCATGCAAAACTCTTTTTTTTTTTTTTTTTTTTTTTTTTTTTTCTGCATGACTTCTGGCAAAACTTCCAAAACCAACCACTAATATAACATAAATATAGAGGATACTTTTCTATTTCTAGAGGCAAATATATTTGAAGTGGGGCTTTATTTTAGTATTTCAGCGACTGCCAGCATACAGTCATGTCCTACCATCTGGGGTCATATTCATTTGGAAAGCAAAGCGGTGTCCATTTGCAGTCATGACTATTTGTGCTAGCTCCTACTTTCCCACACATGCAGATGTTTTGTTTTTGTTTTTAACAATGGCCATGTTAGCTCCAAGAAAGGTACGCATTTTTAGCAATAATAAGATCCAAAGAGAGAGCTCACATTTAAATGACTGAAAGTGCTCTGAGAAAGAAGGGGGAAACCCTCTTTGTAACAAAACTCTCCCTAGAGAGGAGAGGTTTGGCAAGCCAGGCAGACAGACTGAGAAGCTTCCTCTGCCTGAGGAATTCAGCCCTTTTAGTGGGGAATACATAAATGCCCTCCCTGGACTGGTGCGAACACATGACATACCCCTGTGCCACTGAAAAATAACCAGTCAGGAAGTCCTGGCCTATTCATCAGGATGTGCTGTACAGAGGATCTTTCCAAAGGAGTTTAATTCTCTTTTAGGCTTCCCATGTGCCTCAGGCTAGGCCTGCCTCTGGTCCTGAGCTCAGCTTTTAGTAAGATGGTGGGTAAGTGAGAGAGGACTTTGCATGCTAACAGCAAGAGGCATGCAGTGCCAGATGCTTTCCTCAGATGAGGTGTACCTGACTGAAGTTGTGCCATTCCTTTGGTGCTCTGAAGATATCAGTGTGTATGACCTACATCACCAAAACCAAATGTAAGAGAGAAGGGTGACTCAGGCATGTCTGATAAGACAGCAAATGTCAGCTTCATCCATGGCCACCATCAGAGGGACTGATGGGCACCAAAAGAGCTGAAGAGAGTTTGCTTAAAAGCTGTAAGCACAAAAAAACTGTGCAAGATGTCTGAGATAAGGACCTGCCATACACTGTAATGTTTGTACATGTGATTTCTCTACAGCAGGCTTTGCTGCTCTTTTGTGGAACATTTCTGTCCTGCAGATCCCCCTATGCTTCCATAGGACCAAGTAGCAAATGTGCCAGAATGAGAGTCCAGGAACTCAGTGGTTAGGGAAGTCCCCTGAGATATGAATGATGCAGTTTCAGACCTTGTCCCCTCCTGATTTAGGTACAGATCTGGAAAATTTTCTATCCTGCAATACAAGCAGATATCTCAAATATCCTGCTGCTACCTTTTCTGAAAGGTTGGTGCTTTCAAACTCTTCTTGTGGAGAGGTAGGCCGTGAAATATTTGAAATGGGGACCTAAACCTGAGTCTCCCACATCCCAGTAGAAGCCTTTGCTGGTGGGCAATCAAGGTCTTTGATCTGTCTCCATAGGGCCCCATAACTGACTTATTTTTCCACAGATATAAATCAGATATACCAGAGCCCAAGTAGCCAGGACATTTAAGTCCCTTCTATTGAAAATTATATTAATCAACACCCTGACTCTCAGCTATCAAATGTAAGCTTTTCCATGTAGATTTTTGTGAATTTTGGCTCAACTATGATATAATCTGATTTAGAGTCTAATAAATAGATTGTGACTGCAAACCTGGAACTGAGAACAAATCCAGGCCCTGATCACTAGGCCACCATCTGCTCTATATTTAAGTTACTTTGAAAACAAATGCTTCTTCCATGCTGCCTGCAGTACGTGATCTCATTAACATAAGTAAAATAAATCAGTTAATAAATTTGCAAGTACCATCAGGACAAGCCTATATAAAAATTCATGAGTACATCGTCCTTTGACATATTTTTTTCCCATTTTCTCTCTGCCCCTCCCCTTGTTTATCAGTGACACCCAGCGCATCCCATGCAGCAAACGTCCTGCTTCACACAAGCACCAAACTCCTGGAGAGCCACTGACCATCAAGTAAGAAGCTTAAATTTTGTTTTCCCAAGTTTCTTTTGGAAAGAGCATCCCCCTCCCAGCACCCCAATAGCAAGAGGCATACACCTTCAGAAGTTTATTTAGTCTTTAAGAAAGCTGGGCCATTGTCTGGTATTCCTCATTTCTTCCAAAGAACTTTCAAAGGGAATCTGTGTTGACTCCTAACTTAGGATCCTTTAGTAAAATGAGATGAGTCTGGACCCTTTGAAGGACTTAAGTATCTAAGCTTTTGAGGATTTGAGCCTAATCTCTTTGTACAAAGAGAGAAGTCAAACCTTTCCTCTTTTTTCCTGACAAATTTTGGATGCTATTTAAAAATAATAATCTCTGATAATGACTCGTTTCTAGAGATTATTACTTGCCTCTAGTTTTCTTTTAACAGAGCTAGGGCTAAGAACAAAACTGGGTTATAATATTTTATAATACAAACTTGTTTTTTATTGGATCTTTTAAAGCCAACAAATCCAGAAAGTCTGATGTTACATTTTAATTTGGACTGCATGTATTAACAAAATTAGGTACAAATCAGAGTTTAGCATCTTGAATTTATTAATATTTTTGCATTCCTTTTTACTTACTTAACGGCCTTTTTGGCTAACCATGTAGAACTGAAATGGTGAATTAGTAATCACACAGAAACTTGCAGTATGGCACATGATTGCCCATCATCAGATAAGAAAAACAAAACCACAAAAATAATATAATTTTTGTGAAGAGATGTTTGTCTTCACAAAAGTGCCTGTTTTGACCTGCTGGTTTGGCAGATAACCATTCATTTAAAACAAAAGATAGATGAAATAAATTCTCTTTAATCTGTCTCTAATGTCTAAAACAGCTGTTGCTATGGGAAATGTATTTCCCGTGTAACTCCTGAATATTACATGATGATCCTAACCCTTCCCTTATGCACACACGTTTAGAAAAGAAAAAAGTTTTGTGGGTCCTTCCCTTCTGGCCTCTGCTGTATTTGATCTGCTCAACCTGCAGACTTGCTGGATTATTTCTGCAGTGTTTCACTCTATAGATGATATGTCTTTTTAATGAGTCACTGGTTTGCTATCTTATGAATATTCAAATTATATTTGAAACTGCTAAATGTAAAGAAAAGCAAGTTAAATACCAATACCCACTTGGTTAAGCTGTCACACTATTGTTACACTTCTATAGATACACCAGCCAAATTTCCCAGGTGCAGTTTCTCCACCTCTCACATAACATCAAAAAAAAAACAACACCTCTGCATTAATATAATGCATACAAATATACTGGTGGTTATTAAGGAGAATAAAAAACATACTGTAAATTCATCCAAAATAAACTATATTAAAGGTCCGGTGTGAGACAGAATTTTGGATGAGCTCTAAAAAACTTTTCATCATCATGGTTCTCTGAAGAGAAACACTTTCCAATGTTGCTCCTCTTTATAAATGAGCTAACCTCAGACGTTACCAAGCACCCAAACAACTGGGCTGTTTCAGGCTTGCAGTACATTAATAAATGATGATGTTTATGAAAGATATTGCAGACATTTTTCCAGGGCTGTGGAAAGCCCAATAAAGAAAATGGAAGAAAAAAATAAAAATTATAATAATAAAGTAAAATAAGACAAAAAGTTAAAAAAAGTCTCTGAGGACTTTTGGTTTTGGGGGTCCATGGACATGTTAGCCTAATGTTCAAAGACTACTGTGAATTGAAAGGCCACTGCAGACAGTTGGTGATCTTGGTGCTAGGGAAGGGCAGATATCCTCAGAGTGAGCATGCTGGCTGCCTGAACTGGCAGCCCTGAGTTTGTTTGTTTATTCGTTATGGCTGTTGTTTTGAACAGTAGCTCAGCAGAAGGTTGCTACATGCAAATATAATTAGAAGTGCCTGAAAATCCTCTGCTGTGGAGCTGAAGGAGCAAAGAGGCAACGAGCAAGCAGACAAAAAGGATCAGGCCATGCACCTCAAAGGCCTCCCGTCGGAGAGGGCCTCAGCCTCTTTGTGCAAGGTCTCATCACCCAGCTTGGAGGAAAACTTAAGAAGGCACATTACGTTGTTTGTGTATGAAAATATCAACATATCATCAACTAATAACCTCAGCTAATTACTGTGATAGGACATCTCTGACAGGAATTGAATGTGCACAGAGAATAGAAACAGCAGAGCACACATGTAAACCTACCAATTAAATGCTGTCTCTATTTTTCTACAGCAAAAACTTCCTTCTGTGTGCTGTAGCTAATTCCCTTCAGCGTCAATGTGCTCAGGTGTGGGGATAGACGAGCTGGTGAGGAGCTGGTGGGGTTGCAGGTTGATTTCTGATGCCAGGAGGATGCCTTTGATTGCCTTGGAGCCTCCTTCTTTTTTCTTCTCCTCAGGGCTGTGTGCTATGGTCCAGGGTCTGTGGCAACCTCATCACAGACTTCTCTGGAGATACCTTGATACGTAGTTGCATCTTAACAGTTTTTCAAATTGCTCCTGCAAGCTTAAGGGGTGGGTTTCAGAGAGATTTTAAGAGGCCTTCACTTGTCTGTTGGTCTATAGCAGTCCAGCTATATTACATGCAAGTACTTTTGATAGCTTGGTTTCTTCAGTGAATCTGTGCCCAACCAGGGAGAAACCAGAGTTTCCCAGGGGTACCCATACCCCTGGTGCGAGAGATTGCAATGAAACAGAATATCAGTTTTTGTTAAACACTCATGCCATTGTATGCCCAGAATATGAATTAAGCAGACAGGATAAAATAGTTCAAGCTGTTGGATTTGGCAACTGTGCATTTTCCAAGAATCTGGTTTACAGAGGGAATAGATACTTGTGTCCTTGTACATGGCATCCATTTTGAGTATTGTGTTTGTTCTTCACTGTAATGATAATTTTACAAATGGCCCAAGAATGAAGTGTGTGTGAAAGAAGAAAAGAAGAGAGATTTTATTACAAATTGCATAGCATGTGTGGAGTCTATGTATTTTAGAGTTGTCAACAATTTACATGAAGATCTTTACCCTGCACTTGTTCAGGACAATATCTATAAAGTCATTAAAAGAAAAAGAGCAGTGTGAGGTTGAGGAAAGAATAAAAAACATTTTATATAGATTATCTGGTGTTTGCTGTCCAGAAAACAACCTAGTCAGTATGTAAGAGATACAGGGAGAAGAGAAGCAGTGCAAGGCAGTAGTCATCTGTAATCTTGTAAGACAGCTAACACATCACAGGTTACAATATTTTCAATAAGCTCTGATGCAAACGGTTGGCAAAGAAAAATGAAAGGAGAATGCTATCACAGTATAGGAGAACAGACAGCTGGAGGGATATATAGCTTAAAGAAGTGCATTCCATGTAAAATGTGAAAGTAGAAAACAAATGCCTGAACTGAGACACGTGGTCTTTTAATTCTGTTCCTTCCTTTGATAAAAATATCAGGCTAAATTAAGCTGTGATGTAACTGCAGCAAAGTCAGTGGTGTTACACTGAGGATAAATTGCTCTCATAAATCATCAAAATCAATGACAATTGTGTCTGTTCATGCCAGAAATTAATCTGGCTCATTACAACAGCAATTCTTTGACATCCAAAGCTAAATTTAATTTCTGTTTTCTGTGCAATGTACTGAACTTGAGCTTTGATGTGCAAAGACATGCCTATGTCCTGGGAATCATACCCTTAAGCCCTGTTCTACCAGCTACATGGGCAGGAGTGTGCAGTATCCTCATTCTGCCATCTGTTTCTCTTCAGGTGTGTCCGGTTCCATCGTACCCTCCTATGTGCGCTCGAAGTAAAGGCTTTTGCAGAGCATGGAGGAAGGCACGAGATAAGGTAATTGTGCTTATTATACTGCCTCTCATACCCTGATCATGTGTGCAAACATGTGCACTTCCCACTCTTGCATTTCTAGGATGGTCAAAGAGAAGTCCGTGTCCTCAGTGTAATAACATGTAGGTGGATGTGTTGAAATGATAAAGGACAGGGGTCTCACACATGAGGGTTTCTCATGACAAATAAGCTATCATGAAAAAAAAAAATCAGCCCAGCTAAAGTGGGGGACTCTACAACTCGATAAAATGTTTTGATAGGTAGGTTACTCTTACTTGGACATTGCCTCATTTTGTTGGAGTGGGATCGACCTCAGAAATGAAAACAAAGGTCCTTCCTGCTCTTCAGTCCTAGTGAGAGATACCAGATGAACAGATGCAAGACACTTCCTTATGTGGGAAATGGGATTCTGAAATGTGAGTTTTCTCATATTTACCACCCAACTTTGACTTCAGGCACCTTTGAGAAAAGTCAAACTTGGCACAGCTTTTGTTCTCCTGGTGTGCACAGGGAAGAGGTGGGCATGCTCCCTGTATTCCTTCTCTCCCCGCTCATTCTTTGCTTTGCAGAAGCAACTTACACATTTTCAACTTGTTCTGGACAAGTTTCTCTTTTGTTGAAAGAGAGATTTTGGGAGCTAATTACCAGTTTCATGTTCTAGGATTATTCAGCAGTTACCTGATATTTGTTTATAATATGGCCCGGAAAGCATCTTCTCTCCTAGCCTTACTCATTCTGCAAAGAGGGATTGACCTTAGAGACAAGATTTTCCTTGCTCCCAAATTATTTAGTACCAACCCAAAATGATTAGAAGAATGATTCCTAAACTTTTTGATGGTGACTCAACTTCCATATGCTACACCTGTTTCTCTTGCTCTGGCACCCCAAATAGTCACATTAATGACTGTGCTTATGTCAGGAATCCAACCTCTGCTGCAGTTGGTGTGATTCTAAATGGGGATTCAGCTAGCCAAAAGTGGGGGAGCAAAGGGTTTTTCATTAGGGTAAGGGGCTGTTCAGCACCCAGCCCCTCCAGGCAGCCAGCAATGGCCAGGCATCTGATTTCCATTTACGGATTTGAAAATTGCCCTCACGTGGTATACACTTGGCAGTAATTGCTGCCAGCTTGAGCCTTCAGATTGCACAGTACTGACACACTGCTGGTGCTATCTATTTTACATGTATCTTTGAAAAACAAGATTATTATCTTGGCAGCACAACAAACTGTATTTGATATAGCCATTGCCTTCTATCAAGGACCGTAGCAGAGACAAACTGAGATTATTTAGGTAACCGATTTTTTGTCTGCATATGTAAGATTCTAGGTTAAGTTAATTCATTTTGTTTCTATTAAAAACTGCGCTATTTTGAAATACTTCATTTACATTCCAGCTGGAGTGAAGGTTTTATTTTCTAGCATTTTCCCCCCATTAATCAGAGCTAGATGCAATTTATACCACCTTCAAAGAGCCTGTAAAAAGATAAAGAAAAAATGGTAATCAGATGGCAAAATCCAGGGAGAAAAATTAGACTCAAATTAATTATTTCAATGTGCATGATTTCTATGGCATTGCCAATGTAAATCTATGCAGTAGGTCACCACAGCAGAATCCACAGTGGGTAAGTTTGAGTTCTTGCTTTATATATGTTTTTATAAAAGCATGGATATCTGGTTGCACAGTGTTCCGGGATAATTGAAAAATGTCATATGCAAAATAAGCCATATTTCTTTGCTGCCATTATTGAGATGTATATAATGAAATCATACATGAAACTTCTCTAATTTACTCTACTGTGCAGATCTTCAAGATCTCATTAAGATATTTTTTTTGCCATGGCCACTCTTCACTTTCTAGGCAGCCTGTCTTCACGGTGATTAAGATAATGAAAACATAACATTAAAGGTCATGCTCTATAAAGACAGATGAGTTTTACAGAATATTAATTATGTTAGCATTAAATAGACACATCTTTAAACCATTTTCCATGTTTTAATTTATATAGACACAAAGCTTTAGAGAAAAAAAATGAAAAAAGTGACATCTTTCTTTATTTATATCAGTTTCAACCCACATTTCTGTAATCTTCAGCAGTATACAATCAAGTCTGCTTCAGTTTCAAATTCTTATGGCAGATTTCCTATGGGAACCGGTGAGGTATAAACACTGAAATGCAAACCAATCAAGAGGCCACTCTTTTTAAAAAAGTAAAGCATTATGTTTAGTAAGCAATCAAAGCATATTTTTGTGTGTCCAGGTTTTGCAGAGAACCTATGGGCCTGAAGCAGCTGTCATCTATGCTTGGTCTGGCAGAGGTGTAGCAGTCCATGGAGTCAGGTGGGGCATGCTCAAGCCTCCTCTTAATGTTCAGTGGCTGCAGAGAGCTCTTGGATCCACACATGCTCTACACTTTTTATCTGAAATGTGGGACAGGAAGGACTGGCTGGTAACTCCCTAGCATTTCTCTCTAACTTAAATTCCAGTTAAAAGGACTTCAATCAAACCAACCAGAGAGGGGATGCTTCAGATAAAGGCTACAAAATACCCCTATGAACACACTTATCCTTGCTGGTGTGGATTTTTGGTAGTTGGGTGTGTTCGAGCTTTAGAAAAATGAACTTGTTTGAGTTGCTGAAAACATTATTATTATCCCTGAAAATGAATATTATCCCTATGTTTATTTAACAGTACTGCAACATTCAAAACATCATGTTGCATGTACTCCGATATCACTACCCATTGACTTTGGTAATGAAATGATGACAAAGAGGTGATAACATTTTCACTTAGATGTATTTTTATTTTCCTGAATGTAGGGAGATTTGGATGCATACAGTCTACATTCTCAGCATTTTTTCCCCTAACTTCTACCTATCTAAAACACATGCAGTGTTGCTCTCACAGTTTGTTTTTAATAATTGGAAGCACCAAACAATCCAACATGAGCTGCAAAATCAGCTATTCTAAGGTGTGTTTTTATATTAGAAACAAAACAAAACAAAAAACAACTGTGTAAAAACCTGTTATGTATGTTGTATGGTGATGGCATCAGCATAAAAATGAAGTATCTTGTCTTGAAAATAATTTTCAATGGATCATTTGAAAGGGGTGAAATATTTTAAAAAAGCCTATGTGAACCATTAGGATGTCAATTTTAGAAATTAATGTGATCGTTACAGTAGCATCCATCAGGTGCTGGAAAATGTCAGGGTCTGACATTGTAAATTAACGGTTTTGTACATCTTTTTGTACAATTTTTTAAATTCCTGTTTGGGTGAAGATGGCCCTTTGTAGAGAAGCAAAACTAAGGTGAAATACAAACATTAATCTCTGAGGACAAATATTCTGAAGAAACTTGGTCTTTTGAGAGCATTTACATGGCTTGGAGGTCTTATTATTTATTTATTTATTTATTCATTCATTCATTTATTTATTTATTTATTTATTTATTTATTTTTCCCCTAAGGCTTGTTTTGCCCAGCTGTCCTGAATACCTAGGAAATGACCACTGTGGTCCATGTTATAGAGATAGAGAAGCAGATGAGACAAAGAGAGCCTTTGTCAGCCCAGACAGCTGGGTAGCTGGTGCCAGCCGAAGCACTGTGGAGCACCAGTCCTGTGTGGAGCACCAGTGCTACCAATTGTTTTCAGCCTTCCTGATAGACAGATCTAAGACAGCCTGGGCACATAGAGAGGCAGATGGTCCATAACATGTGGTGTTCATCATCTGGGGCCAAAAAAAACGTCTGTCGGAGGGATGGAAGGAAACACCAAACTTTCCTATGGTGCAATGTAAGGTTTTTTTTTTTTTTCTTCTTTTTTTTTTTTTCCCTTGCTCTTTCATGCACATTTTTCTAATCTGGATTCAGGCCTGATGTCATCTGCCTTCCCTTCCTCGGTGCATATGTGGGTTTTCACATGCACTCATCACTTCAAGGACAAATCCTTAAACAGCAGGGAATTGGTCCAAATGGCTCATCCATTTTGGCAATGTTGATTTATCTTCAGGATCAAAGCAGCTCTCTGCTTCAAGATGTTTCCCCTGCTGCTTCCCCAGCTTCCTAGGGACTTGTTTTTCCTCTCCCTGTTTCTGGAGAAGTAGACTGTCTTTTCTGTTTCTGTGGTATCTTGGTTTCGTTGCTGCAGCTGCGCTGGGTATGGCCTGAAGCCCAGGATCTCAATGGAACCGTTTTTTCAGTGTTTCTTTTTTTCTTTTTCTTCCCTTTTTTTTTGTCCTGCCTTTTTTTTTTTTTTTTTTTTTTCTTTTTTTTTCCTTTGCTTCTACTATCACAGACTGGGTTTCTAAATCTCTCTTTGTCCTTTTGACTAATATTAATAGAAATGTCTGGCCTATGTGCTATGTCAGTGTTTTAAGAGAAATTATTTTCTTCCTCAGGGAGGTCTTACCATCTCCACATGCTTACACTGAATAGCAAAATCTGCCATGGATTTGCTGGGTATAGGTGCTTTTTAAAGAAGTGACCAACTTTCAATATCTCTTACTGCAGCAAATTGCTGCAATAGGTGGATCTTTTTCATGCCTGACTTCTTCAAAGCTTACCTCTCTTTTTTTTTCTCATCTGCAGAAATATTTTTATATCATTTGTGGAATCCAAGGAGACTGTTTTTATGAAGGATTAAAATTCCTAGCTTGCACAGGACAACTATGTGATGGGCAATGAGCTTGGAGTGCTTTGTCTAGGCCTGCATCTGTGTGGAGACTTCTCATGGATGGGTAGAATTAAGACTTCCTTGTGCAGAGTCATGGGCACTGGCTACTTTTAGAGCAATCATCTCCCCTTAAGCTACAGCCTCTACAGAGCTCACTGTGTGCCTTTTGAGCAGTTCCTAAATGCTTTCCTGAGAAAGATCAACATAGGAAGCACATGAGATGCGTTTATATCCCTTGTCCCTTTTGCCCCAGCTTTCAGAACACCTTCTGCAATTTCAATGCACAGTTTTGTTTACAGGCATGGAGTCACTTCATGAAATGCCTTTGGGTCTGACTGAGATTTGGGGAGCACGTGTGCTACAGAAAGCAGCCTTGCACACACCTGCTCCACAATTGTAAAGTTCTTCTCTTTACATACTGTCAAGTGGTTTCTCTCAAAGGGCAATTACATATATCCTACAAGTCCAACTTAAAATACTTCTGTGTACTTGTCTCATGTTTTCTTGCTCTCGCTCTTTCTCAGCTACCTCGATAAGTTACTGTCAGAGGAATTAGTACAACACAGATGCTTAGTGTTTCCAACAGATATGTCATTGCTGGAAATGAGTGCTATTTGACATCCTGTTCATGTCTCTTACAGCTCAGATCATTTTTCTCTGAGCACATAAAGATCTTGTCATTTACATTTCTCAGTCAGGTACACAAGGTGAATGAGGCAGCACAGCCTGTGATGTGAGGGAAGGAGCACAGTCATGGATAACACTTTCTGTGCTGTCACTTGGGGAGCAAAAATAAAGTTCTTTCACTTAAGAGGCCAAAATGTAGTTCCTCCAGACTTCAGGTGTCTGTAACAGTCAAAGCAGGATGGCTTCTACAAGGGCATTCTCTGGTGGGACATGAGTGTAGATGCCTCTAATGAACCTAATGCACAAATATTACAAAACCTTCTTGTTCATTCACAGACTGAGGTGAGAGAAACACTCCATATGACACAACTACAATGAAAACAGGTTGCGTAACAGTCAGTTCCTCCTCTAACCGCTTCTCATTCACTCATTCACTTGCTTACAACCAGCTGAACAACATATAACTTACTTCATAACATTTGGTCACCAAATATGCAAAGCTCATTTTTTGAATCAAAACAGGAATTTCTCCTACTGTATATAGGTTGCTTGATGTAGGAATAAATAATAGGATTTTGTGGTCGTACTGTTGTTTACTTTCTTTATTTTCTCATTTTTTCTAGTGGGATATTTAACTGACAAAGGAGTACAAATCTTGGGTTCTTGAGTCTTGACTTTATTCTGGTTATTATGGAGACATTAATACAACTTATATCCTCAAGGAGGAAAAACAAAATAAGTCTCAGCGATGCATTTCTAGCAAGTTCTGTGTTCTTTAAAAAATGAGAAAAACAAACAGGAACAGTTACAATGCTGAAAGTGTTAAAAGAATTTGAATGAAGACATTTGAATTCCTGGTATGCAGAATATGGGGAATTAAGTGCATAGATGAAATGGATATTCCCTGACACTCAAATAGCTTCTTAGGCAGAGCTTTGACTAAACACAAAAATCTTCACTCCGTAATGGCACTATGCGATATTTTCCTCTGCTACTAATTTATTTTGTCATGTTCTATGGTATGGACAAATTAAACAACACACGTCTCAGATGTCTCAAACAATTAGATTTATCTTGGTCATTCTTGCTATCTGTCTTGCTCTTCTGTCTGACAGTATCAGTTCAATGCTTGTGAGAAGTGTCCTAGAGTGGGAGTACTGTGAGCTAACCAAATCTTATGAGGTGGGAATTGAAGCCTCCTCATGCTGTGGGTTTTCAAGAGGAAATAATGACAGTATGGGAGTTTTTTCTGGGGCTGAAAGGACACCAGAGCATCAGACAAGACATCTGATGCCTGGGACAAAACCTCATGTATTTTCACACGCCTGGAAGGACACCACAGTGCTCACCCGAAGAACTGCTGCCAGAGGCAGCCTTCCAGGCCTGGTGTCAGTACGTGTTGCAATAAGTGACATTTCTTTACCATTATGCACAGAGATAATCCATCCTGGAACTGTCTTCCTGCTAATCCCCCGTTAGCCCAGCCTTTCAGCACAAATCAGCAAACGTGGCTCAGATACTGCAGCTCCTTCTCTGAGATAGAAGGACGATCACAAATTGCTGAAGGAAATAGTTGTGTTCTCACATCAAAGTGCAGGGATTACTTTGTTTTGTTTTAGTTAAATCTAGCTGTGTCTCTGAAGAGACCATCGGCAAGCCCCTGTGCAGGCATGCCACAGACAGGTAGAAATCTTGCTATTACTTGAAAAATGCTCACTTTAAAAAATGAATTTATAAAAGACACACCACATTGAAAGATAATTAACAGTGGTCTTAATATATTGACTGAGTTGGGGTCCCTCTACTTTTACATGTCTCATCTAAGCCAGCTTGAGGAACACCCTTGGTGTAGCCAAAGCCATCTTCCATTTGGGGGCACAGCAAAACCTTCCTAACCCACAGACTGAATGAAAAAAAGAAGAAAAAAGAAGAACTTCAGGGTTCCTCATTGGAGAGATCCCGATACCCTTTGCCATGGGACTTTGGTTAACTGGCATCTACATTTTTCAAACTAGTGGTCACTGTGATGACCCAGAGTGTGTTTTATGTCACCCTTATTGCAGCACCAGCCTATATCCATGGGCAGCTAAGGAAGAAGCTTGTAGGCTGTGTTGTATCACAGAGCTGCTTCACGTAGCAGGGATGATTTCCACATCCACCCAGGCACCCCGGGAACAGTCTGGCACTGTGAGCTCCTTCTTTCTGTCTACCCATATGCACGTCCCAGAATGCAGGTGTAGTGGGATCCTGTATATTGCCCCCGGCTCTTTTTGGGCCAGGTCTGCAGGGAGCACTGTGGGATCATCTCTGCTTTTTAGCACAGGCACAGCCTGGAAGTGCTGTTGCCTGGAAGTCACGCAGACTTTGCACGTTGCAGCGTGGGACCAGCCGGCGCGTTATCAGCACACAGATGTTCAGGGTGCTAAAAGCCAAGCAGCTGCTGCAGCAGGGACAGTGCTGGCTGGCTGTCCCAGACCATCCTGATGGTCTGACAATGGGTCTGAAGGCCACTGTGCACCCCACAGCTTCTGTGTCTGCACACAGGCTTGGAAATAAGCTATTTTTGTTCCTCCAGTGAACATTGCTGCTCCAAAAGGTCAGTAAACACCAGTGTGGCTCAGGGCCAGCAGAGTCAGCAGGGATTCGGATAAAACAGGACAGGTTTTGAACAAGATACTCTACTTCATTGCTGTGTAATGATCCATGGCTGCATACATGAGGACAGCATGGGTTGTCAGCCAGCTTCATGCTTGACTCATTGCCAGCTCAGAAAACACAGAGCTCAGCCTCGTGAGACAGTCTTTAGCCAGTCCCATGTCCCCTGAGCCACATAAACAGAGATAAAAGTGAGCACTGGCCAGCAAGGAGAAAGCTCGAGAGGCACAGAGGAGCTTCCACACCATGCCATTGGCTGGTGTTTCTGTTGGTAGTTTCTGACCTGGTAGACAAGGACACAGAAATGATTTACTGGATAAAGCTACACAGTAAGCTTTCCCAGTGAAAGCACCTGGGCGATTGCTCAGAGGCATATTCTTTTTAATAAAAACAGTCTTTACAACTTGAATACTGGTGATGGCAAAGTTAAATGAGGTCATTATTGCCACTTCAGTTGTGTAAGTTAGAAATGAACACTAGGAACATTTTTCCATACATGAATCATGGAAGTTTGTTTTCAAGGAACTGGAAAAGGACTCAGAGGTCTAGATTCAGTTCCTAGACATGCAGGGGATTTGCTGCAACATGTGAGTCGTGTCCCCTTGTACATCGGTTCTCCTTTTCTGTGAGAAAAGAGACCAGTAAAACCTAGGTTTTGTTTTACACTTAGCTTAACTTAATATTGTTGACTTTCCTTATGGTATTTTTAATACTTCAAATAGTATTGCAAAGATTTAGAAGTAAAATCTTGCCTCGACTCTGAACAATTGGAATTTAGTCAATAATTGGCCACTATGATAAAGACTTAATCTTGAACAGAAATATCACAAAAACTACCCCTAAAGATGAGATTTTGAAGGAGACCAGTACTATTCTAGCCTAGATGTCATCTTCAAAAGAGCAACTGGTATTGCTTGCACAGCTTCCCCTCCCTGTCCCTGCCTTTGAGGGAAACTTATAGCAGTATATTTCTGCAAACAAACTGAACAAAGAAAATACTCTGAATTTAAAAAGAAATTAAAAATAGAGAAACGAATAGATTGACTTAAACTAAGTTAAATGAAAACAGTGAGTAAAATGGAAAAAGATATAGAAGTTGAAAAATGTTTAGAAGTTATATATAAACAGCTCGCAAACAGCACACTCACATTAGAAGAAAATTAGTGGTGGCCCAAATACATTGACTAACTGTAAACACTGAAACTGGTAGATAGTGTCAAAGAAAAAAACTGGGATTGCTGATTAATTTTTCTCAGCAGAGAAAAATTCAGAGACTTCTGAAAAGTCTGAGGAGGGGAGATACAAAACTGCATTTGAGGAACAGAGAAATCCCTGTGAACATGAAGCAATTAAATAATGTGTTTATGAGAAAAGTTCGAAACTGTGAAAAGTGGAAGGGGCAGTAAAAGACCGAAGGATGAAGACAAGCTTCTAGATTTTGAGAAAAATAAATTTGAAGCCAGCTCAGTGGTAGAGGCCAAACTTGCTACCCAGTCTTTTTTCCTGCTGGGGATGGTGAGATCGGCTGTGAGCTGGTGGGAGACCCAGCCCAGTGCACTGACTCGTCTGCTTCCATGATGCCCAAATCACCACTGATGGACAGTGTTTTTTGCTACAAAACTCCTTATTTCTCTCTGTCTGCCTGGAAAATAGGTAGCTGTTTTTGTTGGTCTGGTGCAGAGCAGACATAAGGACCTGGGCTTATGGCAGAGGGCTGTCCCTGGACCTAGTAAGTTTGGCTCTTGGGTGCCTGGAAGGTGGAGAATGGCTGCAGGAAACCAGGGGCAAGGATGCAGCACTGCCTGACAGTGGGACAGAGAAGGAGCCCCCTGTCCTTCAGGATAGATGAAAAAAGAAACAAATGTTCAGAGCTTCCCTTAGCTGAAATGAGAAGAGAGTCTTTCAGAAGAGCAGGGGTCATCCAAGACTAATTAGATAGGGTCAGACAGCATTTGTAGGGAAAGTAATACAAAGCCACACTAGGATTCTCCTGTCTGGGGAAAGGAGAACCTGTGTACGTGCATGTATGTTAAGAGCAGAAGCAGACAGGGAACAGGGAGAAAAAGAGAAGCAAACAGAAAACCAGGCATCTGTGTGAGAGAAAGAGAAAACACTCAGACCAATATGCATGTTGGAGGAAGAACTGTAGATGGAAATAGTGATTGCCTCCTCTGCTTTTTGCTGTCTTCAGAGAAACCAGGCTTTGTGTGTCTTTTATTTTTATTTTTATTTTTATTTTTATTTTTTTTTTAATTTAGATGGTACAACGTCATAGAAGATGCTGACAGCATCGGTTCATTAATGAAAAACAAAATAAAAAAAATCCCAGAATATCTATACTGACACCTTTCCAAATCCCTCAACAAAGGTAGAGACCTGGGGTCTGGTTGTCAATATTTTATTACAAATTATAGTAGGGGAAAGAAAAGTGATCTCATTAAGTCAAGGTGGAGAGTATCAGTGGGTGGGTACTTGGAAAAATACAATTCTAATATTAGCTTGAAAAATCAGCACATTTGCTGTATAAGTAGTTAGACAATGAAGATGAGATCATACGGAATGGATGCTGGATCTAATGGTGACCTGAAAATTAATATTTTTAAGTAAAATTTTGCTATATTATTATTTTAATTTCCTTTATTTTCATGAAATTTTCATGAATACACTCAGTTTAAAAAGGGGAAAAATAGAGGAGTATCAGCATACGGAAGACTCAGAGTACCTGTTGGCTTAAGAAAAAAGAAAGGTAAGTTTTTCTATCAGACCCATTTTCCAACAGTATTTATTTGCCCTGCAGTTTAACATGATGCCTATAAACTACACAGATAAGGGAAGCCACTATCCCAGTAAGCTCATACTCCAACTATACTCCTGCTAAGCACCACCAAGTAGCTGAAAACAGGGAGCCTTCAAAGACTTTAGAGAGGAACCTGAAGGCAGAGGGAGCATTTGTCAGATGAGTAAAAGGAAGGGTATTCAAATGTAATGGAAAGCAGAAAAGAGGGTGAGGTTGCCAGTGAGAGAAGGCACTTTCTAAAGAAGAAAGGGAGTAGAAAGTCACCAGACTCAAATAAGACAAAGGAGCAGGGGGATGACAGTGTCATGCCCTTGGTGGCAGACAGGCAGGGAATGGGTTCAAGGAATGATGATGTCTGAAGGACTGTGCAGTGCTGAAGGTCCATCCTGATGCATTTTGGCTGCAGGGGGTGGTTGTAGACAGAAGAATGTATTCAGGGAATAAACACAAAGGATGACTAAGGAGTAAATGTGAGCCCAATGAAATGTGAGCCCAATGAAATGATGTTTCAAGCTCACATTATAGATACTGTCATCTCCAGTGTTTACTTGTTGGCCACTCTTTTTATCTGTCTATCTATCTATCATCCATCTAAAGGAGTTTGCATCAGGCATAGACTGTTACCCAGAGATTGGCCTTTGGGCATTAGTTTTTGAGGAAATTGTAGAATTTACCCTCATTCAGATCTCTAGTTCGAGGCCTGCATGTAATTGAAATTATGCTTAAACCCTGTTTTGAAGACTTTGCTCATTCGCACGTCTTCAGGCTCAGGGGCCTGCTATTTGCAGCTTGTTTGTGCTTTCTGTCTGGATGACACCTCAAGCCATAAAGTATGTTTAAATGAGTTCCCTGACCCACATCATATTTATAGTCACATTTGCGGGATTCTCTGTTTCTGTCACCAAAACTGCATTCCCATGGGTGTTTACGGGCCGTGTACAGAAGGGACGGTTCTCTTGTCAACCCAGATCAGTGTGAATTCAAGATAACTGCCTGCCCCTTCTTGGCATGCTTTATTTTCCCACAGTTCAGCTCAGTTCTGGTGTACAAGTGCAGTGCTGTGGGGTCTGGCCGCTGGCTCTCAGGGAAAACATTGGGCTAAATATTTGCTGACAGAGTAATTGTAGTCACTTTTTTTAATCATGGAAAAATCCTCTCCCCAGATCCCAGCTTGATGCTGGGTGTTCTTAAAGTGATTTTTCAAATGTCTGTTGTTGTGACTTCAGACACACCCAGCAATTTGTGCATTAGATGGTCTCTATCCAGGGTTCATTTAGCATCAAAGTGATATGAGCAGTGCTGCATATCTTTAGCTGGTAGCTGATTGTTTGACTAGTTCCAGCTTGTGAGCACAGGACAAATGCAGATTTTATGAGCATCTCTTATGATCTCCTCAAACTATCTTTAAAAAGTGTGTGTGGTATGCGCATGCTGTGTCCAGTTCTACTTTTAGTTTTGGTTTTCTGCTCTAAGTTAGTAGCCTCTGTGTTCTGAAACTCTAATTTTCTCTCTGCTTCTCTCTTTTCACTTTTTTTGAGTGCTCTCTCCACAAGTTATAATTCTCCTGCAGCTTGTGCAATTGCACGGTTTAGAGATTAATGAATTGTGCTACATTTGAGTCTTACCTCTTGCACTGGAATTACATTACAAACCAGCAGGATATATTTGCTACTTCTCTGCAAGCATCTTGTGAACAATCATGATCCTGCTGTGAGAGCATCTAGGGTGACTGGAAAGATCTCCTCTTCAATTTATTTGTGAAGAACCAGATTCCTTAATGTAAGGTTTGTGCTCCACCCCAGAATGCAGTCACTGGTGAGGAGGAGGGGTTAATCAAATAATTTGTTAAATATATTCACATCAAAGTCTCATACAGGGGTTTATTTCCCCAGGAAGCCCTTTTTTTTTTCAGTGAAGCAGGCTGCAGTGTATTTGCCAAATCAGTCATCCAAAGCTAACAGGAATGAGCATGGAGTTAAATCAAAGAAACAGATGTGGCTGGGTAAAGCAGGTTTCCTTTCACGTGCCAAAAAATAGGAGCATGTTCATCTGTTTTGTAGTTCACCAATAGTGTTTTGCTTGGCTCGGCGAAAAACAGCAGTCAGACAAGCACTGTTCATAGACATTTGTAGTGTGTGCCACTGATCGAATGCAGGGCTCTGTTCCTGAGAGCCCACTTACATGTTCAAACATCCAAGGTCCAGACTTTGTCCACTACTATCATATCTGTAGGTCAACAGCATCCTCTCTGGCTTCCTTGGATTATAAAAGGGAGATTCCAGCAGCTTCAGCAGATATTAATGTCAGTGGCTGCACAGTGTGGAGGTGCCGACATACCATAGGCAAGATTTAAAAGGCAAAGGCCCCAGCCATACCTGCTGCTGCTGTTTCTGTTCCTCTTTTCCTGAAAACACAGTGCAGCTGGGATTTTTAAAATAACAATAATAAAAAGCTTGGATTGTTAAAATTGGATGTACAACAAGGGAAACCCATCCGATCCATATTTTTATATGATGGCTGTCTCACTAATATGTGCAGCTCCCATTTTTGTTGGGTTTAATTCAGAACTGGCAGGACTGGCTTGTCCCTATGGAACCACAGAGCCTGCCCACTGAATTCCTCTAAACCCTCCAAAACAAAGATACAGTAAATCATCTTTTCTTTTTCCTTTGAGTATAAATCCAGCTGTTTTCTTCAACACTGCTTTCTAAAAGCCTTGGTTTCCACCAAAAAAGAACAATGGATCAATTTTGTTGATGCAAGTGTTGAATCAGTGCAGTAGAGCAATGCTTACAAGCCTCTTCTTTCCCTTTCTTCACTAATAACAATGCCAAATGACCAAAAAAAAAAAAAAAAAAAAAAGTGCATTAATACTTAAGACAGGGAGTTATAAGGAAAAGTTTAGTACAATTTTGCATCCAACAGGGCAAACTCTATACCTGAAGTTTGCTGTTACAAACCAGATTATTATCTTACATTTTCAAAAATTTTGTCAGAAAGACAAGGATGATTACCTGACATCACATGGAGTATGTGCTAGTTACAATACGGTTCTGCTGCTATACTGTATTTTTTTGTATTATGAAGTTTTGAGGAACTGATTTGTGTTCTCCTGAGAAAGCTCAGCAGAGCTGATGGGCCTTTTGAAGTCACTCAGGATTTTTCAGATGAATTGCTAGTTCACATCAACTTTGTGTAGGTTATGCAGAAAAGGGTGAAAGATAGAAGTAAGAATAAATCATTCATTTCCAGTTGTCATTGCTCAGCAACGAAGAACCAATTTGATTTCCCACATCAGAAAATATAAAATATGAGACCCTCCAAATATTCATTTTGATACTTCAATCTATTTATGGAGCTATAACATTCTTTTTTTTTTTTTTTTTTTTTTTTTTTTACATATTTCCAATATAATCTGAACCCTTTTATTTCCACAACATAGAAAAAAAAAAGTCAGCAGAACAGTAGTCCTATTCAGAACAAAGTAGCTGTTTTCAAAGTCTGCATGCATACTTTAAATTGTTAAATATACTTACAATTTTTCCAGTCCAGCAAGCATAGGCGTGTCCTCCTTGTCCTGCCTGTTAAATTTAGTCAGATGCTCTGAAAAGGGGAGCAGATTGTTCACCACTGGCAGGTAGAGTCAGGAAATAAAAATATTGACTCAAGACCTTTGCAGGACAATTAAACAGCTAATGAAAGGACTGAGGTACCTGAAACCACAGTGGTCAGGAAAGGACCGAGTGCCTCAGTTTGGCAGTCCTCTGGCTCCTACTTCTGATACTGACATGCTTTGGCTGTGGATTTAATAATGGTATGGTGGCAAAGCATTGTGAGTAGCAGACAAACGCTTTGTGAAACATTTCTCATCCAAAACAGACATTTTATCCTCTATTTTTATTCTTCCAGACAGGATGTTAACATTGCATTGCCTTTCCTTTGGACAATTTGTAGCAGAGGATCTGAACAGCGAGTTATCCAGGCAGAGCCTGGTCCCCCTGCACAGTAGTTGCCCTGACTGCCAACCAATTCTTCCGTGGGAAACGTGGGAAGTCTGGATGTAGAGGGCTGGATTAGTCTCTCCCAGGGGCCTCCTGGAAAGCAGTAGCTCCTTACTACCATCATTTTCCCAAACCAGCCAGAATAAGCAAGTGGAACGCTGCACCTTTTCCAGTGCTGCAGCTCTGGCATGCCTCATGGACGGTAGCTGGGAGTGGGAGAAGCAGAGTCACAAATCTGCCTCCTGGGCTTCTGTGGGCATAGCCCATGCCAGTGAATGCTGGCCAGCAGGAGGAAACTGCAGCATTAGCCAAGCAGCTGCAGAGGAGCACAGGGAAGGGTCCTTCATCCCACTTGTAAGAATATTAATCAGCTCATCCACCTGGGCAGCAGTAATTAACATCCCGAGTCACCTGTTGGTCCTGGCAGCTCAGGATTTTCTGATTGATATGTTGAGCTTCAAAGACCCTCAAGTAGCAGCTTGCAAGTATAGCATGACTTGGGTTTTCATTTAACTGAAAATTGTTATATTTGTTGAATAGTTCTGGCTTGGTTCAGCCAGAATCCCAGTAAGTACAGGTGTCTTCATGTTTCAGTAGGACAAGCTGTATTTGAAGCATCCTTGTAGGATATAGGCATAAAGGAGGGTGAGGATCCCCATTCTTAAATTCATAATGTCACTACATTTCTTGACTAAGAAACTCATTTTTATTTATTTATTTTTATTTTGTTTTTATTTTTTATTATTCACACAGAGGAGAGTGATTCAGATATTACAGGCTGTGGTCAGATTAGAAGGACAAAGAGAACTTCAGGGCAATTAAATTCATCCAGACTCTGGATTTCTGCTTTTCCTGGGGTTAACAGATATAATGACATGAGCATCTGGGCTCATACGTTCTGTACCATGCACAGATTCCCAAATCAATCAATCAGTAGCACAGAAAAACTGTGTTTTGGAAGAACTGGAAGAAGATATAATCAGATGGGGATCACCTAGTACCCAGATTGCAATAACTGTCAAGACAAGGGTGGTGTGACATGCCTGAAGAAAAGCAAATACAGAACAGCAAATAGATGTATTTAAGAAAGCTGAGTGCTGGGCAGCAGGAGAAGTGATCCAGCTAATCCCATGAGTGGAACTGCCAGAGCTTACCTTGTTCAGCAAAGGCTAACAGGGAATACGTCAGTCCTGTGTAAATATATCAGGAGGATAAACATCAGGAAGGGAAAAAAGCTAGTTAAGCTAAAGGACAATATTGGCTCAGAAGGAAATGGTTATAAACTGGACATGAATAAATTGAAACTGGAAGCCAGAAACAATTTTCTCACTATCACAGTGAGGCTCTGGAAAAGCCTGCTGGTAGGAGAAGTAGACATTAACTATTTCTTGCAGAACAGAGCCCATGAAGCAATATACGACATGACAGCCTACGGTAGCAGAAGGTGGGATTAATGCGCAGGATTGATGTGTTCCTAAGTGATGAGGAGCAATCACTGCAAAAAGCCTATTATTTCAGATGGAGTCTGTCTTGCCCACAGGTCTTTGATATAAATGTTAATGTGATGCTTACAGGGTTCTCCCTCCAACTAGAGCCCTAACTCACTCCTACTGCCATTGCCTCCCACTGAAGACTGCCTTACAGCATGGTGCGGGGCTGCTCTAGCAGAAGCTGCTCTAGACAGCTTGACCTTGATTTACAGGAGAGGCTGAACCCAGGAGGGCATTAAGATTTATTTCTGGCAGAAAGTGACTGCTCCGTGTTTTTTTGGGTCAGGGAACTGAGAGGGAGAATATTTCTGACCTGATAACATCTACTATACTCTGGATACTTCTGGGATTGCCTGGAATTGTGCTAACATCCTTTTCATGAGAGGCATGATAATTTAGTGACCTGGCAGAAGATTAAGCATTGTGTGACATAACTCATGAGGCTTTGTCACTTTGTGCTGCAAGGGAACCTGAGCAGTCCTGCAGGGCTTTCTAGTCCTGTTGAAAGAAAAGAGCAAAGCTTACAGCAGGGTTTTCTCCTCACTTCTGTTGCTTGAAACTTCATTTCAAAATTGGAATGGCTTTAGCAAGACATTTCCTATTGATTTTGGAAAAATATATCTCTATCATATATTTATTTAATGAAAGATTTATTTGATAGAAAGTTCCTATAAGTTTATGTTTATAAGTTCATGTTTATAAGCCATGTTCAGAACAGGGGTTTAGTTCTAAAAAAGGCAGTTTCCAGGGGGCTTCTCCTGTATCATAAACACAGTAAATGTTTAGCATGAATATTGATGAATCTGCTACTTACCAGCAGAATACACAATTTTGCATAAGGAAAAGAGCTTGTTAAGGATGACTAGGAGCAAGGGCAGTCTGTCCTAGAAGTAGAACATCTCACATGGTTGTTCTAGCCCTGTTTTCTATCACCTCTCATTGCAGGGGGTGAAACATCCTAGTCTGGCCTATTTATTTTGTCTGGATATTAATCCTCATGTTGTGTGTGTAAGGAAACATGTTGGTGACTGCTTTATGTCTGGAAGCAGGAAGTCTGGTTACATTTGTAAATCATCCTTGCTACTGCAAAAGTGCCAGCTGCAGACATTTTTTTGGTTGATTTTTAAATTAATCAACATGGCTAGTGGAAGAGGCCCAAAGTAAGAGACCAGTGTTTATTTGCTTTGACATCTAGGATTCTCTTAAAATGGTTTTAGATATTAAATGAAGAAATACAGAAATTGGGAGTGTTTGGATCTTGTATTACTTTCTTATTAGGGTGTGAGTTTTATGTTATCAGAGAGATAAACTATTTGTAGTGTTGGAAATTACTTCACTGATGACCCATACATAACAGTGATTTTGAGATACTAACCAGTTTCTGATGAAAATAAAAATAATTATTTTTTATTTTGGTTTGGAATATTTCTTTTTCTGAGATCACTGAAGAGAAATAAAAATATTATGCTTTATCCATAATGACATGTTTTTTTTTTTTTTTTTTTTTTTGAGGGGGTGAATAAATATCTTAACTGTTAATAATGAAAGAAAAGATAAAGAGGCCTTTAGAAAAATGCTTGAACTTACTCTAGTATTAAGTAGAGACTTGACAGCAGCTTCACATTTTTCTTCTATGTCCTGGTTTCAGTTAGAACAGGAGAACCTTCATGCATCATTCATAGCTAGCATGAATATCTACTCAGTATGCTGCTTCTTCACATATTACCTTCATTCTTTATCAGAATCATAGATGACTCAACTCATTCATATATTTCAGGAAAACCACAGAACTGCTCTTTTGTACTGAAAATAAAAGAGGAAAATAACTTTCAATGTCAAAGAAATAGTGTTTGCAATGGTAAGCAGGTCTACTGGGCTGGTTGGGAGAGTTACAATAAAGTAGTCTTACTGAATTCTTCTCCTAAACAGAGCATTCCTGAAACATTTTCTTTAAAGTAGAAATTTCCTTTCAGCATAGGTACATGCATGTGATATACTTAACCACATAGGGTCGCTTACAAAACAGTCTGGATCTCCATATACTTTTTTTTTTTTTTTTTTTTTTTATAATTTTCTGGCTCATCCATTTGTCCCTGGAAGTTTAACAATGTAAAAGATTGAACTTCAAAACCTGTTCCTGTGAGAATTGTTGGGCAGAAGTTGCCTAAAAAACTAGCCACGTGACAAGTGAAAAAGCTATCTAGGTAGAGCTGGCAAGAGGAAGGCTATACACAAAGTATCTGTAGGTACCAGACCAAGCAGAGACAGTTTTGGGTGATGAGTGTCTCAGACCATCCAACTACTGGAGGTGTCAGACCCTGCTCTCTTACAGAGCTAGAGGAGAGAAGTGCCCATGACACCCAGGTCATCCATGCCTTGTAGGCTGTCCAGCTTTAGGTGTCCACGTTTTAATGCTATTTTTCGATTTGATCTTTCAGTTATATCCAAGTAAGATCAGGTTTTGGCTAGTACTCCTAACTTATTAAACATAGGACTGGAAGCATTTACTCAAATAAAACCATCACTTAGGTCAAAGAATGAGTTAAGAAATACGTTTCAGAATTAGGTTACTGAAAAAGTGTCTGCATCCTTTGTGGTGCCTTTGAACAAGTTGTTTTCAGTCATGTATTTTGTTCAACTTTGTATGAGCTCTTGGGACTTCTGTAAGATTTCTTCCTTGACCTTATATCTCCATAATCAGGAAAGACTATGGGACTCACCTCTTGCTCATGAAGACTTACTGAATCATATCACTTTGTCACATTGTATTGCAAAGAAAATGTGCTTTCATGTTAGAGGATTTCTGTAGCAGAGATTAATTTGGTCCCCTGCAAGCTGTCTTGGCAGATAACAGTGAGGTCACTCATCTGCACTCTTTTTTACCCAAAGTAGTGGTATTTAATAAAAAAGAAAAGAGGACAAGTAAGTTACCATAAAAATGGCTGTTTCTGAACCTTGACCCCAAGAAGTCTTGTTTTGGAGCTTCTGTTTTCTCTGATCTTACCTTTGTGAAGAAAAAAATATCCAACCCTAAATGAAAACATGGCCTGGACTATGAAATGCCAAACACAGCAAAAGAAATGTTCTCCTTTTCTCTGCCTCTTCCTCAAATAACAGCCCCCCATTCGACAGTGTGATTGGTTACATTTCAGAGTGCTATTCAACTATGAAAGGGATCTCAGTATTTTAAAATGGATGAAAATTTTCCATTGAAATAACCTTTATGGACACTTATCAACTTTTATTGTTTGTTTTGGTTCAGCTTTAATTCAGCCAGCCCTGTACAGCTCAGTTCACCTGATAATAACCAAAAAAAAAAAAAAAAAAAAAAAAAGAGAGAGAGAAGATGCAAATTTCCTAAATCTAAGATGTAATAAATATAACAAATACTTTTCTGACACATGTATGTTGTTTAATATTTTCTAAAGACATGAAACAACATCCTCTGATGTTGTAGACTGCTGAATATCCTCCATAGCACTGCTTCAATGGCTCACCCTGCCTCAGTTACAGAATAAAGTTTGCTACAGTAAACTAGATTTTGAGTTTTGTTTTGTGAAGTTACCTCATCTACAGATTCCTGTAAACCCTCAAGCTAAACAACCTGACAAATAGATGTTACAGAATATGAGCAGCAAAATCCTGAAGTAGTTTCACATGCATTTAAAGACAGTGGCTTCTAAAGCAGTTGTTTTCACAAGAGTAAGAACTTTGCATGTATTTGTAAAGTCATAGCAAACTACAGACTATGCACAGTGCTGCAACATCCATTTAAATAACCTAATACAGACATTAAACAACTGCTTTGCACAATTTGTAACTTAGTGATTAATAGCAATTAATGTAAAACAGATTATTAGGCTATAGTATTTTTGATTCATATGGAATGAAGTGAAGCTGACTACTTCATATCTCAGAACATATGGTAAAACTGCAGTGTAGATTTAAATTGAAGGATAATTTTCTGGAGGACAGGTTGCATTTTAACTGCTGGAGGGAGCTAAAGAAAGAACTGCAGAGGTTGCTTTTTAGGTAGAAGAACAGTGTAGGAAAAAATCTGGAAACAGAGGCCATGTAAGTTGTTTGCATATCACTCTAAAATCAAACCCTGTTATTATAGTTTATTTTATTCCACTTGTAGCTGGAAGTGGATCATGGCCTCCTGTAGATGGCAGAACTTCAGCACAGTGTCCAATGGCAAGGTGAATGAAAACAACATTTCACAGGGTGACTAATTCTCCCTGTTTTAAGATGAAATGAATGATCCTCTAGAGATATCTATCTTTCTCCTCTGATTATTGGTAAAACCTTCTGATGTCATTTTTTCTTATCTGTTTATATAACTCCAGGCACAACTGAATTCTGGTAATAGTTCAGGCTCCAAAAAAATGGGAAAAAGCTGCTGTATGAGTGAGGTGGTGATAAGGCTGCCTGTCATTGGACTGAATTAACCTGGAGCTATGAGACATCGCAATAGCACCAGAACAGTCTGTACAGGAGCAGCGGGAAACCCAGCACTATGCACATGTTGTCTCCAAGCCTCATACACACCATGCCTGTTCCATGTCCTGAAACACTTTGCAGGGACCTCTTGGCAGCTTGTGGCAGGCAGCTGCTGGGGCTTGCTGAGTGACATCCCCCCACAGGGCTAAAGGGAGCCAGAAACATCCATCATGCTCTCCCAAAGAGGTTCGAGTTGAAATATCATTTATTTTTTTATTTTATTTTATTTTTTTTCTGTCCATGTATCAAGTAGCATTCAACCTCTAGTTTCTAAGCACATTCTCTGGCACTCCTAATGTCTGCTTGTGGGCTGCATCTTTGTCTGGAGACAGGAACATGCTTATCCTTTTCCAATTCAGCAACAATATATGTTAAATTAGGAGCAATGCAATCATCCACCCTCCTGCCTTGTGCCAATAGCCTTTGACTAACCAACACGTAGCTTCCTTCACTGGCTCTTCAGTCACTGCACCGTTCAGACATGTAGAACAAGTAATCTTTTATACTAAAATGAAGTTCAGTCAGAAAGTTAGATTAGAAAAGACTTAGATTAGATCACAAGCAGAGGTACCAGCAGAAGCCACTTCTCTTCTGATGTCTGTTCCTGTGAACTGGGAGAGTATCCTCAGACTTCATTTCAAAAGAAGTGGGGTCAAATAAAGTGGCAGTGTGTGGTGGAGATGGTGGTTTGCTAGATTCTGTAGTAAGATGATGTGTTACTCAGGACACTGGGAGTAATAATGAGTTTGAATGTCCGGTTAAAACTCAGAACAAAAGAGCTCTAGCAAATTTAGAGTCCTCTTTCTGACAATGGCCAATACTCAGTAGCTAGTGAAATGTAGAAAAAGCAAGGTATACAGTGATTCTTTAGTCTTTGTAACTCAATTTGGACGTTTCCTTGAAGAACTGACTAGAGTTATTAATATTATTATTAGTCACTATTGTTAGCAGTAAGATCCAGTGGCATTAATGACGTTAATGAAGAAGGGTGCAAGACAAACATGGTAGAATCAGACTGGCCCCCTTGAATATGCCATTTTGTAGCCTCATGAACTGTTTTTAAATATTCTTTGAGTTTAGGTGACTGACCACAGATTTTGGGCAAAAATTTATCTCTCGTAAGGGGGATATTTCCTCGTTAATTTATTTCCTCGATAATTTATTTCCTCGTAAGGGGGTGTCGAGAGGCAGGAGACCTTTTCTCCATTAACACCAGTGACAGGACCCGCGGGAACGGGGTTAAGCTGAGGCAGGGGAAATTTAGGCTTGGCATCAGGAGGGGGTTCTTCACAGAGAGGGTGGTTGCACACTGGAACAGGCTCCCCAGGGAAGTGGTCACTGCACCGAGCCTATCTGAATTTAAGAAGAGATTGGACTGTGCACTTAGTCACATGGTCTGAACTTTTGGGTAGACCTGTGCGGTGTCAAGAGTTGGACTTGATGATCCTTAAGGGTCCCTTCCAACTCAGGATATTCTATGATTCTATGATTCTCTCCAGAAGATACACCCGGGGCAGAGGAATAAGCTTGCTATAAGTCATGTAAGAATTATATACAAGCCACTTCAAGTAATGTCATGAAACTTTTATTCAAAGGACTTAACTGAAAGCATCTCTGTAATAGCTTGAACAAGACTTACCTGGACAAGGCTGAAGACTTTAAATTCTTTAGTTGTCTTCTTTACAATTAAGAAGAAAAAGATAAAGACGAGGAGAAAGGTATTATTCACCTGCAAATCTCTTTCTCCCAGTTCACAAGGATATACAACTTCGAATCACACATGGCACCAACATGTTCTTCAGTAAATAAATAGAAATAGTTCTCTGTTTTTCTGTTTTGTACAGACAGGTTATGGACTTACAGCTGCTTTATTTGAACAGATTAAAATATATATACTTTTTGGAGGGAAGACAATGAATTTACACAATACTTCCAGCTGATGGAGTGATAGAAACAGCTGCCAATGTCTTATATATTTTTGATTTTTTTTTTTTTTCATCAATAACCTTGCACAAAAGCTTTTTTTTTTTTTTTTTTTTTTTTTTTTTTATTTAATGGTGACATTTTACATTCACTTCACACTAGCTTAACAAAAGTATAAATGTAAAGCCATTTGCTAGCATGGGAAATCAGCCTCTTAGCTTGTCCTAAAAAAACACTGTGTTTTTTTTAAATTTTTCAAAGAAAATTACAAGAAACACATCTGTCTTGCAACCTCATAAAATGCTAATTTTGACAAGATCAAGAAAGTATTTGACAGCTGTATATTTGCTTAAACTGTTGCTCAGTAGAATATAAGTGTAGTCTAAAGAAGTTCTAGGCTTTCACAAAGGGGAAGAATTAAAAAGCTAGGGAGAAGGGTCAGAAGGAGAGAAATTGTTTGAATTTTTCCTGTTGATAAAATTGCTAAAATTTTAAAACATTGTAACACAGATGTTTATATATTACCATAGAAGACCTAGATTGATTCTCAGATGATATGAAAATTTAGGGAAAAATATCTATTTCAACTGGCCTTGTACTGACAGGTATCACAAATCAAGTAAGACACCTATACATAAATATACTTACATATATATATACACACAAATATATTCTGTTTGTATTTCAGATATACTCTGCCCTTATATAACTTGTGATCTGCATGCGAAGAGAATGCAGAACACCAATAAACCATCATGATGCCAACTTTACATCCATTTTGAGCTGTACAAAGCTGTCAAGAATCAAGTTTCTAACTTGTGCTGAATTCACAAATTAAAATTTAATATTTTTCCAGCTACCAGAACTGCAAAGCCCATTTAGGAAATGGGATGAAAACATATGAGCTACTTCTTATTATCTGCACTGGTGATGATAAATAACCTGTAATGAGAACTTTGACTGACAATTTTTTCAATAATATATGAGGCAGAATAACATACCAATTGCTCTTTCCTAAGTATATTGGATTTGCATTATTAACAGTGATAAAAATTGTTTTTATCTGTAAAAGTAAGATGGTCTGGGTGAAAGCAAACATGAATACGAAAGAGAATTTTTCCTCTAGTGCATATATGTTCAGATAGGGACAAAACCAAAGGGGCTAATGTACTTAGACTGCTTTGACTTTGGTATAAATCAAATTGGAATTAGAGCCAGGAAGTCAATATGTTGAGGTAAAGGATTAAAAAGCTGTGGATCACCAAGTGACAAAATAACATGGACAACTCCAGAGACATGAAAAAGAGCTGAATATGAATATGTAGATAAGTTAAATATATAAAATATTTTATATCTGTGTCTAGGAGTAGACAAATTACTTTTAAAATTTATGGAAGAACAGAGATGGAAGCTCTCCATTAACTTACCATAGGATATTGTGGGAGTTTTGAAAAATTAGGAAAAAAAGTTAATAATATGTCCTTATGTAAGGTAGATATATGATATCACCATATAAACAGAGAATGGACAACTTTAAATTTACCCTTGACAGACTTATAGAAAGGCAGTTACAGAATAAAGCAATAAAAACAAAATATAAAGAGTCACAGCATGGATAATTAATTTCTGATTTTTTTTTGAGATAAAAGTTTTATGAGGTGATTGAAAAAGTAGCAGATAAAATGTGCTTAAAATATAAGCTCATAATTTTCCTTTATTAACTTGGGTGATTGTTTTGCTGCTGGGAAGATTTGTGGTCTCTGTCTATTCCAGTTTTGACGTAAAGCATCTCAGCTTAAAGTTTAGGATACTTGAGAGAACTTTACAAGAGTGGAAAGGGTATGTAAAGTGTGAAGCGGTTATGCAGTTAAGCTTATGGGTGTTAACACTTAAACTGTATTCAGTCACAGTCAAGCACTTGTCCCTAACAAGTTGCTCCTGTAAGAGGTTTAATTCAACCACAAATGATATTCTTCCCAAAAGCTTAGCAACACATCAAATGAATTAAAGGCTGTTCAACAAGGAATCACAAAGGTGGCTTTTGTTTCGTTAGAGGTTTGCATCTCGTGGGCTCCTCTGAACAATATGTATTTTGGCAGTGGCAAAGCACGCTGAGGCAGATGTCTCAGAGAGAAGGTGAGAGCTGCAGCACTGGGTGGCAGATGGATGGTGGCAGCAGTCTTGTGACCATAGCAGTAAGAGCTCTGTGCTCCCTGCTCTGAAACGCCCTGTGGAGCTGCCCTCACAATAGCATCTCAGCTCCTTTCCCAGGTAAATGGCTGCAGGGCCGGCAGTCCAGAACTGCCTCCAGCATCTTCTGCAGCCACGTGGCTGACTGGTGGGTACAAAGATATTTGCCGTTCCTCAGGGGTATGTCTGGGGGCTGAGTTACCAAGCATATCACTGGATGGTGATGTATGAAGAAGGTAATATTCTCTGGTGTTGCTTGACTGAATCCCAAGGCTGAGTTTGATGTGAAGGCACCTGGGCTAACCTCACTGATGGAGGACTATATTCCCAGATGGTAGCTCAGAGCACACCTACTACTGGAAATGCCTCAAATATTACGATACAGCATCATGGTGGCATGCTTATGATCTGATAACCCCTGCAGGAGCTCACAGGAGGAGGACAATTCTGCTGGTGTGCAGAACAGCTGGAAAATAGAGGAAAATGACTTCTGTGTACCACAACAGTGGTGTTTTTGTGAAACATCTTTACAGCTTGCTGTGAGCATACTGAGAGCTGTGTCTCAAGGGAATACAAGGGAATTGCAGAGAGCAGAGGCAGGAGATAAGATACAGCCCTACAAGCTGTTGTTTCGGTGAATGTGCAGTGACACTGTGTGTTCCTTGGGTATCTGGTGCTGTTTTGACAGTGGTGACATACTATTTAACCCATACAAGGGTGACCTACTGGGCTATATATGCAAATACAGCTTTATAAAAATCTGCCTCAGGCCTTTATCTCCTTAGTGTTGTTTACAGGATGCCTTTCAGGGAGAAGGATGATGGTTGTGGGCTCGTTTCCCTCACAATGGCCAGAACGATAATTTCTGTTGTGCCTCATGTTGTCACTTCCAGATCTGCAGAACTGTTATTCTCCCCCCACCTTAGAATTTGAGGCAAATTAAAGAAAAGACATCTTCACAGCCCAAATGGCTTTTGCTTTGCTAGTGTACAGCTGGGAGTGAATTTTTGTTGCACAGCAGTCCAGTGTGATGTTTTAGTAAATGCTATGCTACATGTCCCACTGGGGTTTTGCTGGAGGACAGTCTTGAACAGAAGAAGCAAAATGTAGTGAAGTCTGCAATTTCACTAAATACGGTGACATATGAAAAACATGTCTTTTTCTTTATTCTAAATTCCCTGAGGACAGAAATTTGTGGTTCTCTGTAGACTGTAGGGCAGAAATGAACTAAAATGTGTTCAGAACCAACCAATGAGTGCTCCACAATGAAATGGACTGAACCAAAATGATAGTACACACTTACCACTTACCTGTTATGTGTTGTTCTATTGTCTGCCCTTCACAGAAGATATAGAGACATTAAGCAAGGCATAGAGTATAGACCTTGAGTTATCCTGAGTTTGAAAAAGATGCTTGAATATTAAAGCTCTGAAGAAGCTGTTTTTTTTTTTTTTTTTTTTTTTTTTTTTTTTTTTTTTCTAAAATACCGTGAGAGATAATATGATCACAATTTAGAAAAAGCTACAAAGGGAAGTATTTTCTGAAAATAGATTATTTAATTCCATTGCAGAAGGCATATCATGCTCCTTAGGCTAGAGACTGAAGGTAAACTTGGAAGTGAAGGTGATTAAATAATGAAAAATAATATCTTGAAAAATGATGGATTTGAAGGGGTAATTAGGGTCTTTGTAGAAATAGTTGATCTAGTTTCTTTGTTCTTTTTCAGATGAGAGATCATATTGGATTATAATTGCTTTGTTTCTTTTAGTCCTTAACGATGAAAGTAATTTTTAACTTGATGGAATAATCAGGAAATTTTTGCTTTCACTTGAACCAATAGGTGTTATTTTCTTCTGCATACTTTTTAATAGAAAAATGGTAACAGAAAAATCACAACATCCTATTATTGGGGATCAAATGTAAACAGTGATATGATTTAAAGGTATAAAGAGTTTTGCACACATGAATGAGGAGATTACTAAGAAACAGAAGGTGAAAAATGACAAGTGCAAACTGAACAGTCTTTGATATATTTAGATTAATTTTAAGTAACTCAGCTGTTAAATAATATATGCAGTTTTAAAATATGCTACTTTAGAGAAACAGAGATTTTAATGAAAAAAAAGTCACAGCAAAAATAATTTAGCACCTGACTTTGCAGGGAAGAGTACTAAATATTTTCCTGCCTGTGTTTTTTCTGGGATGAGGGTTTCAAAATTGTGTGGGCAAAAGCAAAAATACTTATGAACATTGTAAGATTGTAAATTTGACATGGCATTCTGTCCAGAGAAAATATTTCCAAGATCTCAAGGAAATGGATACAGAAAGAGGAGAAGTTTTCACAGATATTTTCATGAGTTCACTCAGTTCAGGAGACATTCCTGGGGACTGGTCACAAGAACAGACATAGAACATAGAAATCTAGGAAAGAACATAGAAATATAGAGCATAGAAATATAGCTAATAGTTCAGGGACTAGCTGATATCACGTATAAGAGAAGTGTAAAGAAGTATTTTAAAGAGGTCAAATGAAGAAACATCTGTAAAGCAGTGCCTGTGGTGGCTCTGACAACTTAATTTTCAGGAAAAGGAGGCTATGCTTCATTAACTGGACAGACCCATTTGAAGTTCATTATTGCTAAGACAGACAAAAGGTGAGAAAGAACATGTTCTGTATCTAAGGTTTTGAGCAGAAGGACTACCACGTAACCCGTAAGGCTGGCTTGTAAATATATGAACAGTGGACGTATAAACTGCTGACATATAAAACTGTGGAACAGAAGAGACAGCAAAACAGACAGGAAATTTGGCAAAACTAGAGGGTAGCGTCACACTGACTTCCCAGGATGTATGAAACAAAATAAAATAATGTAATTAAAAATAATATAAAGTAACAAACAAACAAACAAACAAACAAAAAAAAACAACATGCCCCTCAAGTCACCCACCCTGGAAATGACCAGAGCAAGCAAACTGAGAACCAAATACTCTATTGCATGCAACTAGGGACAAACACCACTTACTCTTAGGAGTCTCTGTAAGGGGGAGTGTTTACAGTGTTTCACAGAGAACTTGGGACATTCACAACTTAGACATCTGACCCAAGTAAATAAGTAATATTAATATTGGAATCAAGATCCATAACTTAACAGCTGAGACTAGCGAAGCTCCAGACCAGGACTGTGAGATTCTGTTTGTAGATGTTAAAAGTTATGAATATGAGCTTCAATAACTATCTGTCCAGAAGCACAGTTACTGTTTAGTATCAGAAAAATCCTTTCATCAAGAATGGAACATGTGCTTAAAATCTACGTTCCCTGAGACTGTATGCATTTTAGGAACATAAAACAGCCAGAGTGCTGTGCAGGCTCATTCTTCTCTGTCGTTTTTCCTCCCAGGCATGTTATAGTCAATGTTATAGTCAAATTTCTTTCTTGGGTATGTCTAGCATCTTGCACAATGAAGCTTAAGACATTTTTATTTTATTTATTTTATTTTATTTTATTTTATTTTATTTTATTTTATTTTATTTTATTTTATTTTATTTTATTTTATTTTATTTTTTATTATTTTTTTTTCCAGCTTTAGTAGTCTCTACAGCTCTAGAGAATATTTGGGAGGAACAGTCAGTTACAAATGTTGTTGAATCTGGATGTTTTACTATTTTGTGTTCTGGCAAAACTATGAGAAAATCTCCCCCAGATGGATGCCTATGTTTCATCTCTATGAACCCATCTGGCATCCAGACATACCTGCAATGGTCTGGAAAGGTGGAAAAAATCAGTCTTCAGGAGATTTGAGCCCCCTGAAAATTTGGCTCAATATGTGGTGCAAAGTGGTAGTCTGCTGTACACCAAGTTCTCCCACTCTTTCCCTTCAAACCTTAAACATATAAGGAATTGGTTACATGGCTTACTAGAAAATGTGGTATGGATAAATACATTTCTAATTTGATTTGTCTGGCTGTATATAGCAAGGATTGTAATAATATAGCATTATCCTGTATTATATAGCATGCTCTCAACTGCACCCAGGGAGATCCACCCTGGGTGGAGAGCATAGAGCTTGGCTGAACACAGTGGTTTTAAAAAACTAAGTAACACATGCTTGGAACCTCAAGTTTATCAGTAACCAAGAGTCACAAAACCAAGTACCTCTTAACCTTTCAGTGAATGAAATTGTCATGAGTGCATTTCTGGACCAGAATGGGTTCCTACTGGAACACGATGGACTGTGGGAGACTTTTGCACTCTTTTTATGGTTAGGAGTTAATTAGATACCATCATTGTAAAACCTTCTCTTGTATGTTATTTTGGCTAAGCTTTCTTTTGCAAAATATTTTTTATAAGCTTGGTGACAGTGGAAAGATATTTTTATTTCTATCCTGAAAGAAAAAATAACTTTGCTTCTTCACTAACTATTCTTCCTTCTCTCTGGGAGTAGTCAAAAAAATAATACATTGTGAGATGGACTATATGTTATGTAGTTGTATCTACTTTTACTGAAACTCTAGCAATGCACCGTCTTTTAGTTGGTAAAGAAACAGAACTTAAAAGTCTATGAGTAAGCAAGAGCAAGGATCAGCCTCTGGAATCAGCCATTATCAGATTTGTTTTTCTTTTCTGAAAACTTTCATGCCATATTTGCATGAATATTTGCACTTGTGGAGCAAAACAGACTAAACTAGCAGGGGTGGAGTGTTCAAATCTCCAGTTCAGATAAAGTCAGCTGGGGTCTAAATCTGCAACAGTGTCAGTATGCCATGACAAACGGAAGTATCATGTACCTGCAAAACAAAAGAAACAAGATTTTCGACTTATATTCAGACATAAAAACCAGAGCCAAATTATGCGCCTATTGTGTTTGATTTACCTCTATGAACATTACATGCAGATTTTGCCATACTTACAGGATCCAGCCAAGTTAGTTTTTGTAGACTTGCTTTTTGAGTATTTATTTATTCATTTATTCTTTACTATAGAGCATCCTGATCCCTGGAGGAGTATTATAGATGAACTATGCAAGGGAACTGAAGGTAGCTGGAGCTAATTTTGGCCTCATGACAGACAAAGAGGAGTGGGAGGTGGGAGAAAAGATGGAGATGTTTGGGTGACCCCTGTGCTCTGCCATGAGTTCATAGGGGCTAGAAAACTACTCTTACCTTCTCTGTACTTTTTGTTGTTGTTGTTGTTTTTCTTTTTTTTTTCTTTTTGTGGTTCATAAGTGTTGTTTCTACACGTGAAACATGTACACCCTGCTGACAGGAAGGCCTTCCCAAGATGTGAAATAGTGGTCTCAGTATGAACATGTACTATATAATTATTTTTTTTCTCTGTTTTAAAAGTTTTCTTGGAGTTTAATATTAGTAGAGTACTTTTTTTTTTTTTTTTAATTAGATTTTAGAATGGACTTCAAAACCATAAACAGATGAGAATTCCTGTGGCAAGAAGTGCTCAAGGTTAAGGAATTCCCTACTCCCATTTGCTGGCAAACATACAAAAGTATATCCAAAACCAAATTTGATTTGCATAATATTTGTACTCAGAATTTCTCAAAGGAATAAACAAATTGCAAATTAGTTGGTAATGGAAATAAAATGAAAATAACCAAACTCCTGTGTTTCTCTGGTAAAGGATAGATCTGCAAATAAAGTTTTACATTTTTTCTGCTTGTTTTTTTACTTTTTAATTTGACCATTATGTGATAAAGAACTACAGCCAAGCTGAGTGTAGTCTTGCATAAAAAGGGAATAAGAGCTGATCATGATATTCAGGAAATTCTTGTACACTGTAGGAGTCCAGTGTAAACTGAATGGGCTTTAGCAAATGGAAAGATGATTTATTAGTAGTAATTAAGAAGTAAACAGGTAGAGTCCATAGATTCCTGTCTGAAATTGTTTGGGAAATGTGCATTTTAAAAATCAAAATAGTTAGATCATTTCAGCTTTATCCTGAATTCTCAGGTTCAAAAAATTTTTGTTGTATTTGTCTAATTTTTTTAAAAAATATATATAATTTTGTGTTTTTCTCATGATTTTCCTCACATTTTCCCACATTTTTCCTTTCTTTTTGTCCTATTTCAATCTACTACAGGGGAAAAATGTAAATGATAACAACCATAAGTCATCAGTGAAGTTCTGGTATAAATGGCAGACATCCTATTGACTCCAGTGTGTGCTACATTCACTCATGTCAGAACTCAGTTTATTTCATGAGTTAAGAATTCTTTGCAGCAGGCAAAGAATTCTGGCATCACCTTCTGCACCTTCTGAAAACAAAACAAACCATTATCCTTCCTACTATGATTTTATTCTGTTCACTTCTGACATTACATCTCAAGCTTTCCCCTGTTTATTGCAAATGAAGAAAGCTACCCCTGAGCTTTGGGCCTAAAGTGCTAACCCTCTCCAGATAGGATGCAATTTGTGTTTTCCAAATCCCAGTCAAAAAACAAAACAAACAACAGCAACAAAAAACTAATCTCAGATGATAAAAAGACTATTTTTTTTCTCTCTCTCTGTATATCACAACTGGTTAGAAAAGAACTCTACTGGAATAGAACCAAATAGAGTAGCATTTTTTAGGGAGTTGAAATGGCCTCAAAAAAAATAGTGTCTACTCCACAATTATCCACTTCCAGTGTCATAATGTACAAATAAAGCCAAATATGCCTGTAAACTGTCTTTTTCATTTCCTCAAACTGTCCCTGTTTCCTCTTACGTGAAGGTCAGGCAGAGGAAGATGTATCATGCTGGCTGTTGAACAGGCTGCTTCAAAAGCCCAGAATGGCCTTGCGGTGTGGAGGAAAATGTTTAAAGAACAAGCATGAGTGCAAAACACACTGGTCTGTAGCCTACATTAATCTCATGTGAGCCCAGGACTTGGAAAATGAAACAGAAAGCCACAACTGTTTTCCTTTATACTCACTGATGCTTACCACCAGCAATTGAATAAAGAGAGTGTTTTATTGGCCATAGACAAAAGAAGAAATGACATTTTAATCAAGAGACTTCTGGACTTAATAAATATAATATAATTCCATTTATTTCATACTCAAACCATTATCTTTTAAAAACAAGTTAAAAGCTATCTTAAATCAATAATTATAAAATATTGTCTGAATCATGGGATTGTCAGCAACAATTTGTCTTGTGAATTCACTCAGTCTGTGACTTAGTAATTACTTCTAATTCCAGTTCAGGCTCCACAATCCTTGATAAATATATAACTCAAGGACTAGAAGATTGTTTCAGCATTCAGTCAACATCTATCTAATACATGTGCATAATCTGCAATAAAAGGCAAGTGTAAGGGAGAGGAACACATCTGTATGCACACGTACAGAGGGCTGGGTTAAGAAAGTCTGTTCTGTGGGAATGTAACTCTTCCACTTTACACTGATAGGCACCAAATGACAAAGGTAATTAAAGATTTTAAAGACATTAAAAAATAAGGTGGTACTGTCAGACCACTCATTTCATTTTCCTTCATTCAGTTTTGACTATTTCTATCTCTCCTCTCCTTTAGTGCTCAAATAGGTAAGTGGCTTCTGTGTGGAAAAGACTACTGCAAGAATTCTTTGCAAAAAATGAAGAAACACTTCTTGCTCTTACCATTTTTATTGTGATTTTTAATTATGCCTCAGTCATAATCAAAAGCAAGAAATGGTACATTTAAATATGTAAAGATTTTAACCTGTAATGACTAATGCCCTTCTCCCCTGCACCAGAATTGGAAGTGAGGAAGCACAGAAATGCCTAACACAAAGAGTTGTAGTATGATTGGGATCTGTAAATGGGAATACCAACAGGTATGAGGGAAACAAGGCCTTCAGGGATAATATCTCCCAGAAGACCAGCTGAGTTTTTATATATTCTTTCCATCAGAAGATATTGCTTCTCCCAACAAGCTTGGCTTGTTGTTGAAAACTGAAGGGAAATGGATGAATTGATACTCCACTGAGCACTTTTAGAAGAATAAACCTAGCTGTTAAAACTACCAGTGATGTAGCCAAAATGCTTCCTTCATTAAAAAACAATGCTGCCTTTCTTTATGAGGTATTAATTTGGACTTTGCTATTTACTATGGTGGTAAATCACCACAGTTGGGTTTCACTGGAGGCCCATATGGGTATGAAAAGGAAAATGTGAGAAGCAGCTCCAGCCCCCACCCATTGGTCAGCTCATGTCCCCACTAGAGGGAGGTGGGTGAGGACAGAAGCTGTGATGGGTCCCTCAATGACATGTTTTGGGGTCCCCCAGAGCCTTCTGGCTCCAGCCACTCCAGTCCTCTTCAGGGCTTCACCATTGCCACTCAAAGGGATTAGAGGCATATCTGTCCCTGGGGGGAGGGGGGAAGAGGGTCACCAGAGCATCTCCAGCCTCTCCATCCTCGCACCTATTTGATCAGAGATCAGCAGATGACAGAAAACTACCACTGTGAGTGGTCTGCAAGGCCTCTCAGTTTTTCCCTGCCACTGCAAACCTCCCTGGAGCAATATATATTCAAAATGAAAGGAATATAAAGGTAGGTTTTGTCTTTCACTAAAGTGAGCTTTACCACACCTTGAAACCAGGAGTTTTTGGTTCAAAACTCTGGCATACCTTTCCCTCTCATAAACAGAACTACACAAATTGTTAGAAAGGATCTGAAGTCTTAGCTTGAACTTTTAGGGAGGTTCTCATTTTCTATTCACTTAATCACATTTATTTTTTAAATTTCTGTTATTAAATTGACTTAAAAAATAAATCTGATATTAAATTGACAAAACACATGAAGTCAGTTTTGCTCTAGTTTCACTACTCAAGATATTTTAGTTGTGAGTTAGTGCAGGCACAGATAAAAATGAAGTATTTAGTTCAAATTTCCAGTGATTTTCTCCTTTGTTAGCAACAGATAGTTCTGCAAGAACTCTAAAGCAAATAAATAGGGATATCATCCCACCTTTCATGAGATACTGCTTTGCTTTTTACTATGGACTTATCTCACTGATTCCACCTCTCCTTTCTATTCCTATAGTCCTGGTTACCTAAGTTTTCTCTTTAAATAGAGACATAATAGCAGAGTTAGATTTATCCTGTTGATGCTTTTATTATTGAAAAACACACTGAGCAAAAATGGTGCCCTTTCCATACCATACCGCAGTCTAACTGCTGGGATAAGTTCCAAAGCTATACTTTTCTGTTTTTTGGGGAAAAAAAAAGAGAAACAAAAACACTAAATGAAGCTTAAGGAAACTCAGCTGCAGAACATATCAGCTTGTATTGTATTGAATGAAGGATTGAATTTAGCCCGTTGTGCTTAGTTTCTGGAAAACCAAACCGACCAAACCTAACAACTCCCCTCCTTCCAGAACTCAGTGAACAGTGATTCAGGCTGGAGCTGATGTGCTTGCTTGGTGTCTTATTTATGTGGGCTGCTCTTTTTCTTGGGAAATATTCCAGCTGACATGCTGTGCTCACAACTACAACTGCTATTCCTCCATGCCCTACACTCAAAAATGCATTTCCCCAAATAAATGTGCTAATTATTCACTCAAAGAAAACAAAGCAAACCAAAACAAAACAAAAACAAACAAACAAACAAACAAAAGATCTTGAGCAAAATTACTTCAATGGTGGTGTTGGGGGTAGGAAAGGTCAGAATGCATAAGAGCATGGAAGTACCTGAATTATGTGTTTGCTTTACTTGTGGTGTTGTGATACACCTTGGTTCATCTGAAGCAGAATAAACTGGTATCAAACACTGGAACTACTTGTTTGATCTTTGGGTCAATGATGCTGAAATCAAAGCTGGTTACCTTTTTCAACTCAAGGAATCAGTGATGGTTTAGATTTTTAAATTGAAAAATCCTATTGATTTTATTTGATAAGTTTTCTTCCAACCTAATTTGGTCTACTTTTTTTTTTTTTTTTTTTTTTTTTTTTTTTTTTTCAAATATCTGCAGCAGCTAGGATTTTGGGGAGCTATTTATAAACTTTATTGGACACTCCAAAACCCTCCAGTTTGCTCAGCCAGCTCCAGTAAAAAGCATGAAGACACAGAAGTCTGTCAGATCTTGTGGTTTCCTTCACGTCCTGTTGGAAATATTCGTTGTAAATAACAGCGTTGTAAACTGCTACTGATTGTTAATGAGGTAAATGTGGGAGAATGTAACCACAGTTGCCAGGCTATCATGGATAAGGATGCACTGTTTTTACAGGCCTTTCATAAAGGAAAATGAGACAGGATATTTCATAAAATAGTTAATTGTTCCTCAGCAATGCTGAAGGACTGTTTGGATTTCTTTTGAAAGCTTTCATTTTTTTTTTTTTATTTTATTATTTTATTTTATTTTTTATTTTTTTTAATTTAATTTAATTTAATTTAATTTTATTTTATTTTATTTTATTTTATTTTATTTTATTTTATTTTATTTTATTTTATCTGAAATTGGTCTTAAATGGTGTTCCTAACTAAAAATAAGTAGAGGAAAATACTTAAATTTCAGTACTTCATGTGGCAATTAGAGTACAACTACATCTCCAACATTTTTGTAAGCTTTTGTGAAACAAAAAGGAGCCTAGCAATGTTGCATCCAGATGTTGGGGTTTGTCAGCGTACTCTGCTGCCCTCCTCACTATGAGTCTAGCCTTCTGATGGAATCCAGAGTGCACCAAAGCAAGAGGATCCACTCAGATCTTGTCCTGAACTAAAGTCAGTATCTAATATGATACCATCTATAAGTCTAATATCTGTATGTCATATCTAATATCTATACGTCATGGACTTTAGAGCTGGGAGTATTTAACACTTGCATGATTTAGATGTACCTTGAGAGCCTGACTAGACCATCTGACCCAGAAGACCCTTTAGAGCTTAGGCTGTTGCTGAGCTATGAATGGAGAAACAGTACTACCAGGTCATTGTGCATGATTTTTAATGAAGAAATGAGACAATTTATGGGTGTCAATAAACTTTAAAGTTCATTTTGCCTCACATTTTAAGGGAAAAGATGATACAAAATAGAAACCATTTTTTTTAACTTAGTGAATGAAGTAAAATATTTATGTTTAAAAAGTAATTAAAATTTGGGTTTAATCCATTGTCCAGAACATCCCTCAGAACTAAGATTTTAAAAATTAATGGATTAGAGGAAACAGAGCAATATTGTACTAGGCAGAATAATCAATAAATAAAAAGACCAGATGAAATATTTTTGGAGTCATTCCCATAAAAGATCAGAAAAATATGAGAAACTCCTGGGAGTTTCCAAAGAATATCAGCTAACATCTTCTCATGTTGCAAGACCAAAAGGCGTTTTGGAACTATGAAGATTTGATTAAGCTGTGGGTTTAACCACTGTCTTCTCTCATTAAAAGGTCAAGGGGAATAAAAATACTTAGAAACAAGAAAAAAAAATCTGAAAAAAATGTAACAAAACGTGGACTTTTTGGAAGCACCAGAATTTCTAGACTGCATCACTCTTTCCAGCTAGTCAATCTTTCAGATATTTTTTCTGCCTGCCGGTACCTATGGGTGACCCAATGTGAATGTGCCATCAGGCAATGGGGATGAAGAAGTCTGGTCAGATTTTCTTTTATTTTGTGTGTGTATTTTCAAGCCCTCTATAGGAGCTACATTGAAAGGAGGAAAAAAATGTTACTTTACTGCATATTTATTTCCTAAATATACTTGTCCATCGTAACGTTTTGCATTTGGGGAATACATCAGTGGCTGTGCTAGATATACTAAGCTGAGGCAATATTAAGGCAGCTAAAGACAGAACATTTCACAGGTTTAGGATGTGCTTTTCATAGTAGGTTTTCAATAGTTTTACTGCATTTTGCCCTGATATTGTTGACAGTAGCACAGGAAGAAGGGAAGATATTTAACCAATGCACCTGAGTTGCTTTGGTTTAGCCCATTCCTTGTTGTCAAAGCTACAATGGCCAGATGTGTTGTAACTGTCTGTTTCCTATATTTGGGAAGAGCTCTCAATCAAAAAAGTGCATATTTTTTATCTGATTTAAATATTTTCTTAAATCCCCCTTATATCACAATGACTGTAGATCACTGTTCTTTCTCAGCCAATGACTGATGACCACTGTTACTATTTAGATCAACACCCAAACTTAGTAAATATGCCTTTCTCTTCTTTTGTTGGGTGGTCTAATCAAAGACTGCATGTTGCCCTCAGCTAGAAATGTTTCTGAGCTACTTGCAAAGTAGGAAATATTTATGTGGGAGCTATGTGATTCTGCCCTGCAGTTATCATGTAAATAACTTATCCATGGAGTCAAAATTATAATACTGCCTATTCTACAGCTGATTTTGTCCAGGATCTTCCCAAGAACCTTGGACTACTTGGCTTTTTTAGGCTTGGGAAGAAATTGGTCTATTTAACCAAACTTTAGGCCCAGAATCCCAATGAAAAAGAGCTGTATTTTTATGTATATAACTTCAGCCCATCCAAACTAGATTGAATGAATCCAACCAGACACACTACCATTGTGCTTTCCAAGCTACCAGTCTATAAAATTCATGCTTTGTTGCAAAGGAAAATGAATTGTTTTCATAATAACAGTAAATATAATTATTATTCGTATTACAAGCTAATACCACCTCATGTCTTTTGTATGTTAAATAATATATATTCCTTGTTCAGATATGGTGGATTTTATTCCCACCAATGCACTTGTGAGCAATTTGTACCAAATCCTTTATGGTGGAGGGAAAATATAGTATTTCTTGACTTGACAGGCAAGCCATTTATAATGAAATGAAAACATCCTATGAGAAGCTAAAAGCATTTGCTTTATTAATTAATCTGAATGCTCTTCCCTCAAACTGTCTGCAGTTCTGTTTGAGGAAACAGTCTGCTAGGATTACATGCTTATATTCATTTTTAATTACATTTGGAGGAAACATGATAACAGCAAGAGAAAAAATAACATGGCTTGATTATGTGAGCTAGTCAGCATTTGCCCACCTCCAGAAATGCATACTTTTATATGATTTAGTTTGGAAAGAGCTAGAGACATGTGACACACTAAAAAAAGAACACTTACTGTCTAAATTTGTTACATTTGGTATTAAAGAAAGCAGGAAGCAGGAATCAATGTTCAAGGAATAAGTGATAAACATGAATTAAAGTGATCTGTTAATAGCTAATGAAGGAAAAAAGGACGGAGACCTAAATGTTCAGCTAACATACATGTATACTCATACTTTTTTTTCATTCACCTTTTATGTGACTCCTAATATATTTTCCTGTAAATTATGAGGTTTTATCCCTCCCAGTTGCCAAATTCTTCTCCCAGTGCACTGAAAGCTCTGTATCTCTTTATTATAAGGGAGTCAATTTGATCATTTAGTGTAGGGAACAGTGTAAGTCATCCTAAAGCAGAAACACAGTACCAACTGTGAAGGGAGCATAGCGCTTCAGGCTAAGGTGGGGATGTATAAATTGGTAGACAGGTGTTTTGTACCCTGTTCTGGGATTTGTTCTGATTATTAAAGTGTAGATCCCAGGTTCTCTTCGATGTTGTCAGAATTGTTATTACAATTACTGACTAAACATAAACTAGAGAGAATTTGTATGACTGTGCCAAATTTTTCACTTTTGCAAATAGATTGGGAAACAGCATATATATATATGTAACTTTTGGCTACCATAGTTCTAATATGTGCCTTAATTTTTTATTTATTTATTTATTTATTTTTTATTCTACATGTTCTTTATCAATTGTTCCTTTAAGGACATGACAACAGGCCCATGCTCAGACAGTTTAAGATAGTTATTTTTCATTTCACAGACCCTTTGTTTGGTGTTCCTGAGAAAAAGTGGTATTTCAGGAACACCGTAATTTTTATACGTTTGATCTTATAACTTCAGATAAGGAAGAATTTTTACATAATCTTGGAATGTCTAATTGAACTATGGACACACAAGAACAGATCCTGCTGGCTTTTCCAGGAGAGTTCCCATTGAATTAATGGAGGTGTTCCTTCTTTCAAAGCTATGAAACCAGAATAACACAAAAGAAATTTTGGATTGGCTGTCGTAAAAGATGTGGCAGACAGACTGGCAAAAGAACAATCTTCCAGGTGCTCATAATGACAAAAAACAAAACCAAAAATTAATACTGACACTCCTGGGCAATTTTGGAGAGACTTTTTTTCAGGGAATGCAGTGACAGGACAAGGGCTAATGGTTTTAAACTAAAACAGGGGAGATTTATATTATATATTAAGAAGAACTTAATATGAGAGTGGTTAGATACCAGAACAGGTTGTGGATGCCCCACCTCTGGAAGTGTTTAAGGCCAGGTTGGATGCAGCTTTTATCAACCTGATCTATTAGAAGGCGTCCCTGTCTGTGGCAAGAGGATCAGGGTGGATGATGTTCTTTTCCAACCCAAACCACTGTGGTTCTGTGATTGTCTGACTGCATACAGCAGCACTGAATTAAAATAGACAAATAATTAAATAAAATACTTCTAGTGTATTATTCTGTTCATTGCCTATAGTAGGTGGAAAAAGACAGACTCCAGCATATTTAGAAAATAATGTTATCTGCAATTAAACTTTTTTATTATCCCACCAGCATACCCCCTACTATTTGATGATGATGATGATGTCCTTAGTGAGAATTAGTAATTTGATCTACCTTGTCCAAATATACAGAAGAGGTATGGAGGGACTATCATAACAAGCACAAGGAGACTTTAATTTCAGTGTCTGTTCAGAGTGCTATGGGCCCTCAGAAACTGTCTGAAACTAACTCAGTTAATTCTAACTGTGGCTATGGTTCCTATGGTGGGGACAATTGCCCACCAGGATCCAGACTGAGACCACAATTTCTTTCCAGATGAACTGCAAAAAAAATGCCAAACAGTAGCAAGTCTCTGGCAGATTGAGCCAGCTTTGAATGTGGACAAAAATAACAAAAGATCTATATCCGAATACTGATTGTCCTAGCCAAACACAATTTCTCTCATTTTTATGTTAGCTGAAAAAATATAGTATATATGTATATATATTAATTTCAAACAATTAAATATTTTATAGGCCTAGTAAAATTAAGAACAATAAACCTGTTGTACTCTGGCAGGTTTTTTTTTTTTTTTTTTTTTTTTTTTTTTTTTTTTTTTTTTTATGAACCCTGTATCATTTTCTGCTCCTCTCTTCAAGGTAATTGTAGTAGGAGCTGTGATTTTTTGTTGAGTTGCACAGGGAGAACTGAGGCACTTCACACTCTGCCACGAAATGGTGGAGTTCACTATTCTTGGCGAGGCCAGGAAGGGGACCAGTAAAACCGCTGTATTGGACTTTTGGAGGGCTGACTTTGAGCTGCTGAGGACACTAGTTGGTGGAGTCCCTTGGGAGGTGGTTCTGAAGGGCAGAGGGGTCCAGGAAGGCTGGGCGCTCTTCAAGAGGGAAATCTTAATGACGCAGGAACGGTCTGTCCCCACGTGCCCAAAGACGAGCTGGCGGGGAAGAAGACCAGCCTGGCTGAACAGAGAATTGTGGCTTGATCTTAGGAGAAAAAAGAGGGTTTATAAGCTTTGGAAAAGTGGGCAGGCCACTAGGGAGGACTTTAAGGATGTAGCGAGGCTGTGCAGGGACAAAATTAGGAAGGCCAAAGCTCATCTGGAGCTCAATCTGGCTACTGCCGTTAAAGATAACAAAAAACGTTTCTATAAATACATCAACACAAAAAGGAGGACTAAGGAGAATCTCCATCCTTTACTGGATGCGGGGGGAAACTTAGTTACAAGAGATGAGGAAAAGGCGGAGGTGCTCAATGCCTTCTTTGCCTCAGTCTTTAGCGGCAATACCGGTTGTTCTCTGGATACTCAGTACCCTGAGCTGGTGGAAGGGGATGGGGAGCAGGATGTGGCCCTCATTATCCATGAAGAACTGGTTGGTGACCTGCTACGGCACTTAGATGTGCACAAGTCAATGGGGCCGGATGGGATCCACCCAAGGGTACTGAGGGAACTGGCAGAGGAGCTGGCCAAGCCACTTTCCATCATTTATCAGCAGTCCTGGCTATCGGGGGAGGTCCCAGTTGACTGGCGGCTAGCAAATGTGACGCCCATCTACAAGAAGGGCTGGAGGGCAGACCCGGGGAACTACAGGCCTGTCAGTTTGACCTCAGTGCCAGGGAAGCTCATGGAGCAGATCCTCCTGAGAGACATCACGCAGCACTTGCAGGGCAAGCAGGCGATCAGGCCCAGTCAGCATGGGTTTATGAAAGGCAGGTCCTGCTTGACGAACCTGGTCTCCTTCTATGACAAAGTGACGCGCTGGGTGGATGAGGGAAAGGCTGTGGATGTGGTCTACCTTGACTTCAGCAAGGCTTTTGACACCGTTTCCACAGCATTCTCCTCAAGAAACTGGCTGCCCTAGGCTTGGAGTGGCGCACGCTTCGTTGGGTTAGAAACTGGCTGGATAGCCGGGCCCAAAGAGTCGTGGTGAATGGAGCCAAGTCCAGTTGGAGGCCAGTCACTAGTGGCGTCCCCCAGGGCTCGGTGCTGGGGCCGGTCCTCTTTAATATCTTCATCGATGATCTGGACGAGGGCATCGAGTGCACCCTCAGTAAGTTTGCAGATGACACCAAGTTAGGTGCGTGTGTCGATCTGCTGGAGGGTAGGAAAGCTCTGCAGGAGGATCTGGATAGGCTGCACCGATGGGCTGAGGTCAACTGCATGAAGTTTAACAAGGCCAAGTGCCGGGTCCTGCACCTGGGGCGCAATAACCCCAAGCAGAGCTACAGACTGGGAGAGGAATGGTTGGAGAGCTGCCAGGCAGAGAAGGACCTGGGAGTGATGGTGGATAGTCGGCTGCATATGAGCCAGCAGTGTGCTCAGGTGGCCAAGAAGACCAACGGCATCCTGGCTTGTATCAGGAACAGTTTGGCCAGCAGGGCTAGGGAGGTGATCGTCCCCCTGTACTCAGCTCTGGTGAGGCCGCACCTCGAGTACTGTGTTCAGTTTTGGGCCCCTCGCTACAAGAAGGACATCGAGGTGCTTGAGCGGGTGCAGAGAAGGGCGACGAAGCTGGTGAGGAGCCTGGAGAACAAGTCCTACGAGGAGCGGCTGAGGGAGCTGGGCTTGTTCAGCCTGGAGAAGAGGAGGCTCAGGGGCGACCTTATCGCTCTCTATAGGTACCTCAAGGGAGGCTGTAGCGAGGTGGGGGTTGGTCTGTTCTCCCACGTGCCTGGTGACAGGACGAGGGGGAATGGGCTTAAGTTGAGCCAGGGGAGTTTTAGGTTGGATCTTAGGAAGAACTTCTTTACCGAAAGGGTTGTTAGACATTGGAACAGGCTGCCCAGGTAATGGTGGAGTCACCATCCCTGGAAGTCTTCAAAAGACGTTTAGATGTAGAGCTTAGGAATATGGTTTAGTGGGGACTGCTAGCGTTAGGTCAGAGGTTGGACTCGATGATCTTGAGGTCTCTTCCAACCTAGAAATTCTGTGATTCTGTGAAGGTATGAGAGTACAGGGCAGGTAGCTGGAGAAGACAGCCTCTGTTGACAGCTAGGGGGACAGAAATGGGGTTGGAAATGAAGAAGAACAAGAACAGAATCAAAGGAGGCTTTTTAAGTCAGACCCTGGGGATAGGATTTCTCTGGACAAATGTAAATGTTGGCAATGTAGACATCTGTAGCTGGGCTTCTCATTGTAGTTAATCTCCACTGTCACTTGTGCCCAATGGCTGTCAGGGGAGCAGAGGGTGACCGTTTTCAGTGCAGCTGTCTGTCGTGTAGATGTTGAGCATTACAAGAGTTGAATGCTGCTCCACATGCTTAATTTGTGTCTCGGTAAAACTAAGATGGCAGGTGTTGGGACAGAGATATGACACGCAGAATTTCAAAATAGCAAAGCACATAAAATAAAGCACACAGGAGCACGTACAGAACATCTAGAGGGGCATCAGAGGACCATGGACTGAGACTGATTAAAGATATGCTTTTTAATGAACAGTAAGGCCACTTTTGTTCCATGTTTAGCTTCAAGTCTTTGCTGAGGTGCATTCACTTTTGCTTCTCTGGTCTCCCTATATTCAGAGCTTTATTAAACTTCTCTGCAGTGGCAGCAAGGAAACTGAGTAAATAGACCCCAGAAGTAATTTCTGTCTAGACTCAGCTAGTTTTGGAAAAAAAAAACGTGCATCTAGCTCTGCTCGTGGTAATGTTTCTCTTCATCTTGAAGGTGACAAAGAACCAGAAGAAAAAATTATGGGTTTTCTATCAGCTGTTCTAAAAACATTCAATATTGTCAAAAAACTGTGACTTTCCATGTTTTGCTTTGTGTTTGTTTTGGAAAGAGGAGAAGAGGATGACGTGGTGGGGCTAGAAAGACTTGTCTATAAGACCTGTTAAAATAAATAAATAAAAGAGAATATAGCAATCAGAATTGAGACGTAGTGGGACAGCTCACATGACTGGAATGCCGTCACTGAGGGCTGAGTCCTCTTTAGGAAAGACAGGCTGGGGAAGCAAGGGGGTGGGATTGCCCTTTATGTGAGGGAGCAATTAGACTCTACCCAGACCCAGCTGGGGGAGGGCGATGGACAGGTGGAGAGATTGTTAGTAAAAATTAAAAGGTGGGCTGCTATGGGAAACACGGTGGTGGGGGTCTACTATAACTCTCCACATAAGGAGAATAAGGACAATACAACAGGAGGATAGCCAATATCACCCCTGCCTTGAAGAAGTGCAGGAAGAAAGATCCAGGATACTACAAGTAAGCCTCAGCTCTTTCCATCGAAAGGTATTGGAGCAGCTTGTTTTGGATGCGACTGGGGACCGGGACTGGGTCCTTAACCTTTCCAACCCAAATCAAACACTCACCTGCCAGCTTCTGAATTTGACCAGCTGCCCAACAATTTCACAGGGAAGTAACACCACCAGTTTTTTCCTGTTCTGATTTTTCACCACCCATGGTAATATCTTATAGCATCTTCAGAACAATTTCACAGAGATGGTAGAAAACACAAAGAAAAAACAGCCTACTTCAGAACACCAAGTCAATTTCATCAGGACAGTGCATGGAAAAGCACTTTCAGTAACCTGAACCTCAAACTCCCCTAGAGTGGCAATTCTTCCCATAAGTCCTCATGCTTCCTATATAGCAAAGGTCAAATGATCCCCACCTGGCAGATTTCACTTCACATGTGTGGAGTCATGAGACCTTGTGGAATAGGCTCATCAACCTCGTTTCAATGTTTAAGGTTCAATTGCTCCTTATTGCTAACAGAAAGAACCTGACAAGGAGCTTAGTGGTTAGAGTTGACCTAATGAATTAAATACAAAAGGCATGTAAGGGTCATATTTCTGCTAGTCATTCTGTGAGGAAAAGTAGTACAGAGCCTGTTAAAATAAGAAAAATAAATATAAATAAAAGAAATAAATAAAAGAAAAAAGGAAATGACCTAAAAGGCAAAATTGGTGTCATAGATTTTCATCTGTCTAGTCACAACAGATAAAGAATATAGCAATCAGAAAGACTTTACTTGACAATAATGTTGTTTAAATTTGCTTTTCTGAGATCTCTTCTTTATGCAGGACTTTTTAAAATCTAGCACCATGACCTCCGACTGCAGTATTTACTTTGGCTGCATATAAACTATCACGTATAAATGCCAGGATCTGGATCCTCACTCCCTATTCAGGTCAAGGGCCGGGCTGAAAGTTTTGGCTTTAATTTGGTTACATGACTACATTGCTGTCGTCGTGGTTTCCCCCAGCCGGCAGCTAAGCACCACACAGCCGTTCGCACAGCCGTTCGTTCGTTCAAGGCTTGTTGGAGCTGTGCCGGGGGAACAATGGGGGCCCCTGCCTCCCAGCCTAAGACTCTCTCAGCCTCACAACAGTGCCGTCCATCCAGCTGCTCTATGCTGGCCAAGAATTACCCATGTTTTACCAACTCCACAGGTGCTGAGACCATGGTGGGGAATAGGTTGGGGTTAGCTTATCTGTCCTGTAGAGCGTTGACACATTTTCCAGCTGAGTTCTTAAGGAGAGAGAGACCAGGATTGTGTTGTAGTCTGGTCGCACTGCTGTGTGATTCCAGCTGAAAGAGAAGAAGCACCAAAGGGGGCAGCATCCCCCTGTGACCACGGGCAGCCCCTGCCTCTGTGCCCAAGAGTCTCTAGCGACTCACCAAGGCTGTCCGTGCCCCATCATCCTGATGCAACGGTTGACTCCCGTCCTGGCCCGATTCTGTCACCTTCCTGCTTGCTGTTGGAGCCTGGTGGGTGTGGGTTGGGGCGATCTCACCTGTCCTGTAGGGCGTGGAGAATTGTCTGGCCCAGTGCTGGCAAGGAGCGGCCAGGAGCATGCCACGGTTTAGTTGGGTCCGTGTGCTGTAGGGCGCTGAGAGCCATTTGAGGTGAGGGCCTGAAGAGAGAGGAGAGAGGAGCTGAGTTCCTCTGGTGGAGTTTGTGTCCAGAGCTGAGGCTGAAGCAGGAGCAGGCAGCTGAGCAGCCTCCCCGTCAGCACGGGCAGCCATGGCAGGGCTGCATGGCCGCTGGGGCCAGCGTTCTGGGGCCAAGGCTGTCCCCGCCCCTTTGTGACATGGGGCACCCCCTGCCCACTGTGCCATGGGCGCTGCATCCCCATCCCCATCCCCACCCGCGGGGGGTGGCAGCAGGTGATGCGGAGCCCAGGCCCAGGCCGGGCGGTGGAAAAGGTGCCCAGGTGTTTGGGCAGGGCTGCGGGGCCGTGCCAGGCAGCTGTGCGAGCGTGCTGGGGTCTGGCTGGGGCTGTGCTGCCTGCCCTCTGAGGAACCTGCTTTGGCAGGGGGGGTGGACCCGATGATCGGCTCCGGGGCAGACGCATTCTGCAGCGGAGCGGGGGATCGGGCCAGGCAGGGCTAATACGAACACCTCCTTAATGACAGCCGTTAGCTAGGTGATAATGGTCTCCACCAGGCATGGTGCGCTCTCCAGGAAGTCGGTACACACGCAGACCGACTACCCGTTAAAAAATGCAGCAGTTCAGGTCACCGGATGCAAGGAGTGTCTGAGCCTGTTGCTGCCATCGGCGGGAGGCAGAGATACGGCATGCGTGAGGTGTGGAGCAGGTGCATGACCTGGTCCGCATGGTGGCGGAGCTCAAGGAGGAGGTGGAGAGGTTGAGGGATATCAGGGAGTGTGAGCGGGAGATAGACTGGTGGAGCTACTCCCTGCAGGGCCTCAAGGAGGGGTACCAGGGTGAGACACACCAAATGGGAGTGGACCTCCTGCCCTGTCACCGTCGGGCAGAGGGAGGGGATCTGGGAGTTGAGGAGGAATGGAAACAGGTCCCTGCTCGACATCGCAGGCAATGCCCTCCCCTTCCGGCCCCGCATTCCCAGGTGCCCTTACACAACAGGTTTGAGGCCCTGGAGCTCGAGAGACCGGTGCGTGAGGAAGAGGTAGCAAGTGTTCCCAGGAGGATGCCTAGGGCGAGGAGGTCAACTCCACGCCTCAGGACTGCCTCCACCAAGAAAGACAGGAGGGTTATTGTTGTTGGAGACTCGATTCTTAGGGGAACAGAGGGCCCTATTTTTCGGCCTGACCCTACCCGTAGGGAAGTCTGCTGTCTCCCTGGGGCCAGGGTCAGGGACGTTGCCAGGAAGCTTCCCAACCTGGTACGCCCCTCTGACTATTACCCTCTTTTGATAGTCCAGGCGGGCAGTGATAACATCGAAGAGAGAAGCCTGAAGGCTATCAAAAGAGACTTTAGGGGACTGGGTCGGTTAGTGGATGGAGCGGGAGTGCAGGTGGTGTTTTCGTCCATCCCTACGGTGGCAGGGAGGGGTTCAGAGAGGACACGGAAAGCCCACCTGTTAAACACGTGGCTCCGGGGCTGGTGCCAATGCAGAAATCTTGGGTTTTTTGATCATGGGGCACTTTACTCAGCACCTGGCCTGATGGCCGCAGACGGGTCCCTATCTTTTAGGGGAAAAAGGATCCTGGGCCAGGAGCCGGCAGGGCTCATTGAGAGGGCTTTAAACTAGGTAGAAAGGGGGATGGGGCTGAAGCTAGGATTGTTGGGGCTGTGCCAGGGGGAACGATGGCAAGGCCGAAGGATAAGGCAATGGCCCAGCTGAAGTGCATCTACACCAATGCACGCAGCATGGGTAACAAACAGGAGGAGCTGGAAGCCATCGTGCGGCAGGCAGGCTACGACTTCGTTGCCATCACGGAGACGTGGTGGGACCAGTCTCATGACTGGAGTGCTGCAATGCCTGGCTATAAGCTCTTTAGAAGGGACAGGCAGCACAGAAGGGGTGGTGGTGTGGCTCTCTATATTAGAGAGTCTTTTGAGGTTGTAGAACTCGAGGCTGGGAATGACAAGGTTGAGTCCCTTTGGGTTAGGATCGGCAGGGACAACAAGGCTAGTGTCCTGGTCGGGGTCTGCTATAGACCGCTGAACCAGGATGAGGAGACGAATGAGGAACTCTACAGGCAGCTGACAGAAGTTGCAAAATCGTCAGCTCTTGTACTCGTGGGGGACTTCAACTTCCCTGACATATCCTGGAAGCACAACACAGCCCTGAGAAAGCAGTCTAGGAGGTTTCTGGAGAACGTGGAAGATAGCTTCCTGACGCAGCTGGTTAGTGAACCTACCAGGGGTGGTGCCCCACTAGACCTTCTCTTCACAAACAGAGAAGCTGGTGAGGGGCCTGGAGAACAAGTCCTACGAGGAGCGGCTGAGGGAGCTGGGCTTGTTCAGCCTGGAGAAGAGGAGGCTCAGGGGCGACCTTATCGCTCTCTGTAGGTACCTCAAGGGAGGCTGTAGCGAGGTGGGGGTTGGTCTGTTCTCCCACGTGCCTGGTGACAGGACGAGGGGGAATGGGCTTAAGTTGAGCCAGGGGAGTTTTAGGTTGGATGTTAGGAAGAACTTCTTCACTGAAAGGGTTGTGAGGCATTGGAACAGGCTGCCCAGGGAAGTGGTGGAGTCACCATCCCTGGAAGTCTTCAAAAGACATTTAGATGTAGAGCTTAGGGATATGGTTTAGTGGGGACTGCTAGCGTTAGGTCAGAGGTTGGACTCGATGACCTTGAGGTCTCTTCCAACCTAGAAATTCTGTGATTCTGTGTGATTCTATTTCCCTCATTGCTGTGAATAAATACCATTTTTTTTTCTCTGTTCCATCTGAATGCTTTAGAAATGTTGTGTAGCCAGGCACAGTTATATACAAAATCTTTTCAAAAGTTTTCAATTAAAATAATTTTAATTTTGGCATTTTAAAGTTTTAATTTTGCTGCATTCTCTTGCTTACAGATCTTATATTCAGTAAGCTAAGTGAATTATCCAAAAAAATTGAGTGAGGAAGAGTATGAATTTAGAATAGAAAGTGAATAGAGGTATTTTTGAAGTACAGTGTGGACCTTCTGTTTTTTTCCTAACAAAGAATAATGTTGCTACTCTCCTATTCTGTAGGTTTAAGTAAAACAGTGCTTAGTACATGCTCAGATGAATGTTGCTAGTCTGCTTTCCTGAACTCAGCAACCACAAATAATTTGGAATTAGACTTATCAATATATTCCCCAGATATTTATCATTGTTTGAGGACACTGCAGTTATCTTTAAAAGTGCAGTGTTCATCAAAATATTAAACTGAACACAAAGGAAATAGAAATTAACATTAGTCAGAAATCTGGATACTCAAGAAAACTTTCTTTTAATGTTATTCAAAAGATATCTTTCAGCAATACCTTTCTATATCTGTTATAAAGGAGCCACAGAGAAGGAAAAGGATGATCTGCCCTAAGTTTTCAATAGAGTAAAATACAAGGAGAGAAATTCCTAAATGTATATTTTTCTCAGTCTTGTCTTACAAACCTCAGCCTTGTTGTCTTATTTGTGTCATGGAGAGTTCTTCACCGCTATGTCACTTGAGCATTTCCTAATGAGGATGAGAGGCAGCAAATTTATATCGAATATGTTGGAGAGTAATGGCATTAAACCACTGATTTGAGTTAGGCACAGGTATATGTTTTAGGGTATGCCTGCTTTGATCATACAGAAATTTACGAGTTAGTACTGGAGAAGCAACAAGCAAAACAGGTTGCAGAATAGTTGCGTGAAAACAGTAGAGCCCATCATGCTTGATAACCCACGTCTTGTGAAAACATCACACGTGGAAATACATTTGGGATGTTTAACACAGCATTGCAATGCTGTAGGCATGCTCTTGGGAATTAAGATGTTTAGTTTCCATTGACTTTTCCTTTCAGTGCCTAATCCTACTGGAAGCCTTAAATCCCCATGTATGCTATAGCATGCCATCTACATTTTTGGAATTACTGGCTGCTCAATGCTTTAATAATTATTAACATTTTAAATAAGTATTAACATTCTTCTCACCAGCACAATAAATACAATGCAGAAAATTTAGATTAAAAAAGAAAAAAAAAAAGGATAACTAGAGACTTACATATTGTCCTATAGATAACATTGACACATTTTAATGTAACAAAATATCCTTTAAATCCACTGTATTATATTTAGAATATATTTTGGCATCCTTGCCTTCTATTTTTTATTCAGTTCAGCATTATTAGCTTTATAAAGTATTTCGTGAAAGCCCTTAGATTAGCTATATTTCTTCTCCACAATTCTCAGGAGAAAAAATGAACAACCAAGACCTAAATATGATGAATCAGTTGTAAAGCAGAGTCTGTAAATTGGGCATTGTGGTTCACTGGGGAAAGGCAAGTGTGATAATTCCCTGCATGGACAACATAAAAACACTTGTCTCATTGAGACTTCAGTTTTGTGAGAGGATCATCATAACAAGTACAGCATCAATGTTTGACCAACTCAATATTTAACAAAAAACTTGTTACTTGGTCACTGGGTAGTTGAACAGACAGATACTTGTTTTTACTCACAATATGCCTTATTTATATTCTTATTGACAACAACACAGGAAATTATGTATCACTGGATGCTAACTCACACAGTTTAATCTGAAAACTGTTCTGCCCTGAAAATACTGCTAAAGTCAGTAGGTGCTGTAGGGTCAATGTGTATGAAAGCAACACCCATACAGTAACTTTTGGCATTCAATTTTAAAAATTCATGCTCAAGCTTACCAAGTTATAGTAACCCATCAGTTCACTATAGATTTTAATCTCATAAATAAGCTTTAGCCCATAAGAAATGTTATAGATGCACTATGTGCTTTGTTGCTTCATAAACAAATCAAAATATGCACATTTCTAATTGGTGTAGTCCCACTTTGCAGCCTGAATCCATTATTTACTGAAATCTTCTGGAAGACACTAGTGGACTTGAAAGAGAATAGGATCACAGATGCAGATCTGTAGATTTTGTTGATGGATTACTCATGTAATGAGTAATCTTTTTCATCTGTTAGATGAATGGTAAGCATTTGGATCAAAGAGAGGACAGATGAAAATGGTATTGCAGAAGTATAGGCAGTATCTCCTGACGTCCTCATTCAATATCCAGATTTTTCAGATGGGTCTAGAGAGGTTTGAAAATTTGTATGGAGACCTCATCTACCTTAGAAATGTACTTTATTGCTCAGTGATCAGCAGAGAATTTTACAGTTTCTAAATTAATTTTATATTTTTTCTAGGTAATTCTTTCTATATACTAGGGTTTTAAAACATATCATAGAATCATAGAATGATTTTGGTTGAAAGGGACCTTAAAGATCATCTAATTCCAATCCCCCTGCCATGGGCAGGGACACCTAGCAGATCAGGTTGCTCAAAGCCCCATCCAACCTGGCCTTAACACTTCCAGAGAGGCTGCATCCATGGCTTCTCTGGGCAACCTATTCCAGTGCTTCATCACCCTCATAGTGAAGAATTTCTTCTGAATATCTTATCTAAACATCCCCTCTTTTAGTTTAAAGCCATTACTCCCTGTCCTATCTTTGTCCCTGACAAAGTGTCCCACCCCAGCTTTCCTGTAGGCCCCCTTTAGGTACTGGAAGGCCTCTGTAATGTCTCCATGGAGTCTTCTCCAGGCTGAAAAACCCCACCTCTATCAGCCTGTCTTCATAGGAAGGGTGATCCAACTCCTTGATCATCTTCATGGTCCTCCTCTGGACTGGTTCTAATAGATCCATGTCCTTTTTATATTGGGGACCTCAGAGCTGAACACAGGACTCCAGGTGTGGTCTCACAAGAACAGAGTAGAAGGGGAGAATCACCTCCCTTGACCTGATGGTCATGCTTTTGATGCAGACCAAGATACGTTTGGCTTTCTGGGATACAAGCGCACTTTGCCGGCTCATGTTGATTCAGCAATATAAGGATTCTAGCATCATATATAAAGATTCTAGTATTTAGTTCCGTTCTTTAAAGGTGCTTGCATATGTGAAAATAGTCATTTCTCATAGTCTTCATGATGGAAGTGAATCTCAAGAAGGGATAATAATGAGGAAGGAACATTGTCTTGGCAAAAGTAAAAGCACATTATCTGCTGAGTGTGTTGATGGAGAACAATGGCTTTAGAAAGCAGACAGCAGGATATCAAGCATGACATTTATTTTATTAGAGATATCTGCATCATGACAAGAAGCAGAGCTAGATAAACAGAAAAGGAAGGATTTGTGTGGGAACTTGAGTAAGAAGACAAGAAATTCAAATTCAATGCAGCAGTGAAGTGGGATTCAAATGACCTTTATTGTTTATGTTCTTCTACTTAAAAAATATAATTATTTGAAGGAATGGTCTAACGGTTTAACAAATTTTCCTGGTATAATGGAGTGGGGTAAATGTCAGAATGAAAGTATACACTGATCATTCAGTAAGTAGAACTATGAACACTGGGATTATTTCTCAGACTTGATAAGGATTACACATGTAATTAGTCTGTTTATATCTAGCAATCTGTTTTTCTATGCTATAATGAAATATTGGTCTATGTAAGCAATATAATCTTCCATTTGCCCAAATGTGGGATTAAAAGATTTTGTGAAACAAGGATTCCATGAGTTCTATATATGCTGTAGACCTGTTAGTAAGATTATGTATTGTGCAGCGATGTTCACTGAAACAGTGGCAAACTTTAACCTCGGTGACAAATACAGTCAACCAGGCCATTTCATGCAAGTCTCAGACATACATTCCAAGTCTGCTCCACCTGCCCTGCTTATCCTTGACAGAATCTGCCTCTTGAAGTTTTCTTAACCCAGCATTTGTGGGCTTGTGTTTCTCACTGTGAGATGGGCCTAGGTGGGTAGATGACACTGAGGACACATCTCCTGCAGGATGTGTGCTCATCATGTAATAGAGGTGTGGTGCTGGCTAAGCAAGGTGATAACTCTACTACCTTTCAGTAGCACCCTAGGTCCTCTCATGAGTGGAGGGAAGGGTTTCTGCTTTGCCTTTCAGTTTCTTTATTAAAAGTGTACTTGAATAGCTTGGCTGTTACTATTGCCTGCCTCTCAAATGGTATCGAACTCTCATGAGTGAGAATTGCTTTCATGAGCACCATTACTGTAACAGGCTTTACTGAGAACTTGTGTCTCTGTACATAAGTGCTTGCATTTTTCCTACATTTTGTGTTTTTCTTCAGTGATATGTGTCTCACACAATGGTAAATCATTTCTTTTTCTCTGTTTCCTCCCTCCACTCACACACTGTGGGTTGAACCACCTAAAAGTCATCTGTAGAAATTAAACAACTAAATAACTTCTTAAATTGGAGTACTGTGCAAAATTGCAAAATTCCTTTTTTTTTTTTTTTTCTTTCTTCTTTTTTTTTTTTTTTTTTTTCCTGTTTTGGTTTCAAGAACAAATGGTCAACCAAAATCCTGTTTACTAAGCCTAAGTATAACCTTCCCCCATTTTTTCCTGGTATTACTGGAAAACTGCAAAGCTGTCATACCTTTTAAATGATGCATCACAATGAAGTGCTAAAACAGAGTCCCAATTTACCCTGGCTTGTAATTTTCTGACAGATGCCAAGAAGAGTCAGGAAGCTCCATTTGACTAAACTGGAAAAAATTCCACAGAAGACAAGTCTACCTCACTTTTTATTTATCATTTCCGTAAGCTAGTCCACCTCTTCAGTCAACATAATAAATATCAGAGTTGAACAGTAAATGTTTATAATTTGACGCATCTGTGTAGCAGGCTGGCAGTAGATTCCTGTGCTTTTAAAGGGCTGTCCCTATTTCAGTTGAGACTGCAGTGTGCTGCAGGTGTTGGAAGAGGGAGGCTGTGCTGCTGACATACTAGCAAGGTTTCAGTCACTGAATTTTATAGTCTGCCTCTGCTACATGCAATGGGACAGCTCAGCTGACCTTATCAGTCTCACAGATAGCTGACTTTAATTGCAAGGTCCAAGAAACCTTTTTGTCTGTGTGTGTGTGTGTGTGTGTGTGTGTATGTGTGTGTGTCTGAAAGTAAGCTTTACATGTGGGCAATATTTCTATGACTTTGCAAGGTACAAAATAGAAGAATCATGGGTTTAATTTTATGCATACTAGAAGGTTAGATCTGGTCTTGAAATATGAAAGTCACAGAGCTCCCAATCAGAGCTAAATAGAAAATGAGGGCATAAGAGCTTAAATTAAACACATTCATCTTTAACAGACCTATTCTGTTACACATTCTGGGATAAGACAACAGACCATTATCAAAGTGAAATGAGAGTGCAGTTCACGTACATCTTGTAAAGGGTTCTTGAACCTGCCAAAACCTCTCCATAATTTTAAAGTTATGATTATAGAAAGCAGACAGGGAATTCTTATATCACTTTGATTTCAGAAACAGTGAAACACAAATAAGCTTCAAATCTGTGGCAAAATTCTCATTGTCTTTTGCAGAACAGATTTGCTTACTTCCATGCTGTTTACTTTTTCCTTTTTCTCTTTTTTTTTTTTTTCCCTTTTTTCTTTTCATTTTTTCTTTTTTTTTTTTTCTTTTTCTTTTCCTTTTCCCTTCTTTCTTTCTTTTTCTTTTTCTTTTTCTTTTTCTTTTTCTTTTTCTTTTTCTTTTTCTTTTTCTTTTTCTTTTTCTTTTTCTTTTTCTTTTTCTTTTTCTTTTTCTTTTTCTTTTTCTTTTCCTTTTCCTTTTCCTTTTCCTTTTTCTTTTTCTTTTCCTTTTTCTTTTTCTTAACCTGTTCTGTACTTTTATCAAGATTTCTTCTAAATATATCCTTGTGGTCTTCTGCTGTCTTTCATGAATTTCATGATGTTAAAGTATTCTTCCATGAAATATTTTTCTGATATCCATTTCAGGTAACAAATACACAAAACAGGGACTGATCCAAAGCTTGTTTATGTTAGTGTTTTTTTTTTTTTTTTTTTCCATTTGCTTGAGAAGGTTTAGGATTAAGGTTCTTCAATAGCAGAAAAGGTTGCCATTGAAATTCTTCCTTAAGCAATGATGCAGACGAAATTAATGGGAGTTTTGTGAATGAGGAGTTCAATTACAAAGAGAACAGAAAACAAAATAATGCATTGCCCCCTTGTTTGCGGACATTACAAATAGCTTGGTTTGAGTCTGCTCTGCTGAATCTCAGGTCTGCTCTGCCTACGCTCAGAAATCAGAAACAGGAAGGCAGACATGGTGACAGGTTAGGAAAATCCCCCCAACAATGGGTCAATCCACCCAACTCCTGTAAGATATCACCTCTGCAGCTAACCCCTTCACTGAGGAATGCAGCTAACCCCTTCACTGAGAAATAGACAATAGAGCTAAGTAGGCATTTTGAGGGTGGAATTTGACAGTCTGTGTATCAGACTTCTATGACAAGGTTTTGGTAGCAGAAGGCTGCAGTGGTGGCTTCTGTGAGAAGTACCCAGCAGCTGCCCCATGTCAGAACAGAGCCAGCTCCAGCTGGCTCCATAAGGACCTGCTGCTGGCTGGAGCTGAGCTGGGGAGAGATGCTGGGTGAGCCTCTAGGAGAGCAGATTGAAGGAAGGGATAAAAAAACCTGCTGTGTGACAGCAGCTGGGAGAGAGGAGTGAGAAGCAGCCCTGCAGACCCCAGGGTCAGTGCAGAATGAGAGCAGGAGGTGCTCCAGGCATGCAGCAGCAGTTCCCCTGTGGCCTGTGGAGAGGCCCCTGCTGGAGCAGACTGTCCCCCTGCAGCCCATGGGTCCCACATGGGGCAGATCTCCATGCTGCAGCCTGTGGAGAAGCCCCCAGTGGAGCAGGTGGATGTGGCCTGGAGGAGGCTGCAGCCCATGGAGAGCCCCTGCAGGAGCAGGCCCCGGTCCGGAGCTGCAGCCTGTGGAGAGGAGCCCCTGCAGGAGCAGGGGGTCTGGGGGGAGCTGCCGCCCACCCGTGGGGGACCTGTGCTGGAGCAGTTTGCTCCTGGGGGATGGACCCCGTGGGACGGAGCCGTGTGGGAGCAGTGCTTGAGGAGCTGCTGCCTGTGGGCAGCCCCCACAGTCTCAGTTCGGGAAGGATGGCATCCCGTGGCAGGGACCCCACGTGGAGCAGGGGCAGGGAATGACCATGAGGGAGTGGTGAGGACAAAGCGTTGGGGACTGCCTGCAGCCCCCATTCCCCTGCACTGCCTGGGGGGAGGAGGTGGAAGAGGGTGGATGGGGAGAAGGTGTTTTTTGTTTGTTTATATTTTCTCACTGCCCTAACCTGTTATTAGTAGAAAATAAATTAATCTTTATTATACCATGCCTGTTTTGACCATGCCAGTAACTGGTGAGTTGTCTCCCTGTTCTTATCTCAACCTTTGAGCTTTTTTCATCATATTTTCTCTCCTTGTCATTTTGAGGAGGGGGAGTAAGAGAGCAGCATGGTGCAGTTTAGAAGCCCACTGGCATTAAACCACCACAATCCATTCTAGATGTCTTCTTTAGGATGGTATTATCTGCATTCTAGAAATGTTTATTTGTCCATAGCCCCAAAGTGCCCTGAAGAGGATTAGCTGTGTGGGTGCTAAGCATCAAACTGTTTCTGACAGCTCATGCCAATGTGACATTTCCAAGGTCCTGTGAAAAACACATGGCAGAGGAAGAAGTTTAATGGCAATCTTTGACTGACAGCCTAAAAAACAGACACCCTAATCTCTGTTAATCCCTACTTTAAAAATATTCTGTGATACACATAAGTATGATTGATGATTTATACTCCAGATTTTGGTCTGAGCTGTAAAAACAGAGGGATGCAGAAGATAAGGATCATCACTTATTGACAGTCATGATGTGTGGGCAGGGAATATTTAAACAGCACCTGTCCATTCTAAGCCTGATTCAAAGCAGTGCCACAAGAACATGTTATTGTGTGATTAATTAATAAGGAAATGAATGATGAAAGAGATGTGTCAGACCAGAGGAAAAAAGAAAAACACTGCTTTTTTTTGCACCTGCAGTGGACAATTTTACTCTGAATGCAAGGTAGGCAATACTTCCAGAAATGACATTTCACCAAAGCAGATTAATAAGGAAGTATTTACAAGTTGATATCCACAGGTATTGAGCACTTCATTATGTTATCATTGCTAGCCAAAAAAAATATATATATATATAAAAAAATAGTAAATGTCAAATTAACTCTTTTTTTAAAATCAATTATAATTCAAAATATTCATTTAAAATGGATTTAAGATGAACCTTTTGAAGAGAAAACTAGAAGTTCAGGATTTTAACAACAATTCCTGCATCTTACTGTCAAATTTCAATGTTTTTTATTTTTATTTTTATTTTTATTTTTATTTTTATTTTTATTTTATCATTCCTCACGTGTGTATGGAGTTGCCAAAATGAGGTAATGGGACTCTGGTAGTGTGAAGAGGGCTCAGTATACCATTCTAAGCTGTTCTTGTGTAAAATTAACCCAGAATTTTCCCAGTGTCATTTTCCTGTGATTAGCATCAGCTACTGTATAAGGATGATGATGGTTTTGTAACAACAGATGGCACATCAACTGTGTTGAGGATTGACTGAGTCACATGAAGAAGCAGTTTGCTTGTAATGATTACACATGGATCTGTTGCAGCTATTAGGGTGAGTGTAGCAATTCCTGCAGAGGCTGATAAAGAAGCAGACTGAGTTGTCAAACAAATAATAGGTTCCCATTCCAAGCCTTTTTTTTTTTTTTTTCTGTTTTTCAATAGCTATAGAATGCTCTGTTGCTGTTGATACTGCTGTCTAGTAAGAGGTCAGTCTTTCTTTCCAGACCATCCGTATTCACATGTACCTGAAATCTATTCTGACCCATGTTCTGGAAATGCAGCTTGGATTTACAGTTAGCTGTCACCTGGAAAAAAAAGCATGGTCTGGCTCTCCGGGTGTGGCCCAAGTATATCAGTCTCTTTTCTTTGAAACAAGATAGGAGCAGGGTTTTTGGAAATCCTTGGGACATGTGGGATTTGGTGATGTATATTGCAGAGTAAAGAGTTGTCTTGTGCTCACACTGAATTTCCAAAGTCCTGCTCTACAGAGCTGCTTTCCAACCTGTGTGCACTTGTGCCTGGGGTTATTCCTCTCCAGATATGACTTCACATATTCCCTTGTTGAACTTCATGAGATTCCCCTCTGCCTAGTTCTCCAGCCTGCTGAGTTACACAGCTTGCCTTTTTATTTCTCCACTGCCTACTGAAAAACCTAGAAAGTTGTATGCAAATTGTATTGCAATTCACACACATAAAATTTCCTTCTCCATTGCCAAAGATAATTTCACTGATAGTAGAAAACAAACAAAATGAACCAAATAAGTGTTATGCACTTTTAAAATACGTGAATATATGTCCTTAATGAAAATCTGTATAATAAAATCATACTTTGTTTCCTGACAAATGTAAATTGAAATAGGGATGAACTGAAACTACAAAAAATGGTACCTTCATGTGGCTGGGTCCAACTGTTTGGTCCACATACAAATCCAGTGCCCAACCTTCAAAAATATTTCTATGACACCTTTGTTTCTTCAGTCCAAATCCAAGAATTTACTGGCAGACACCTAGTTTTGTCATGACTGCATTTGACACAGAAGCCAAGCCAGAGGGCTGTTGGAAAGTCGATAGTGCTACAGATATATAAACTAAGGTGGCAGACACTGCATCCAGAATGCTTTCCACTTTGAAATCTCCATTTTGCATGGTTTATTTCAACAATGATCTATCTTTTTCTTGTTTGTTTTCTGTGAGCTAATGTTGATTAGAGGGAGACACAGAGGGAATGAGAGTGCTAGTGACAGGGGAAGTGAGAACAATAACGTATGTAACTGCTCAGGCTGCTTCTCCACAATGCCTGGGACTTTAATTGGCCTCTTTTAACCCCTGAAGTCACAGTTTTGGGGATATCTTCCCCAAATTCATTATTCCCCCTTTTATTCCCTAACTTTTAGGAGAAATCCTTGGCCCCAGAAGGACTTTTTCCGATGCCTCACAGATCGATCCCCTGCTTCTACTTTAGACATGTGTTACCCAGTCACGTGTATACAAAGCTGAACATAGTAAAGCAAGCTGAGGGGGAAACAAAAGCAGTGGAAAATGTGTTGTAACATAACCTGTGGAACTGAAGCAAAAATGGGGAAAAACATGGGTGATGTTGTGCAAAAGCTGTATTTATGCACTGAGGTTTTTTTTTTTTTTTTTTTTTTTTTTTCCTGTGTTACGATTTGGCAAAAGGGAACAATATGTGAATGTGCTTCTCAGTTTCTAAACTGTCCACTCTTATGCCAAGTTGTCCCACAGGGCAGACAATCCGGAAAAGACAAGAGGTGAAAGTGAGCAGTGAAGTGTCCTGGCTGAACAAGGAATACCTGACACCTGCAGCCTGGGGGCTGCTAATATAGCACTTCTGGAGGCAGTGCCTGACTTGCCAGCTTAGGGTAGAACCAGATCCACTTAGATCACCCCCCAACAGGTATTTGTCTAACATTTTCTTACAAGTCAAAAAAGGCAAGGGATTTTTTCAACCCTTGAACATAATCTAGTTCCAGTTGCTTTCTACCCTTGAAATAAAATGTTTGCTTTCTTCTTTCTCTGTCCTGCTTCTGTAACATCTAACCTAAGTCTCCCTTGTAGCCATTATCCCTTCCTTTGTACACAGGCATTCAACCTTCATCCTCAGGTTTCTTGCACTGACTTTTATCGTCCATCCCACAGAAGACATGTGCTTTGTCCAGATGGTGAGGAGCACTTTGAATTCCAGTCTTGTCTGCGGAAATACATGCAGGCCCTCACAGGTTGCTTTGGTCTGCACATTTTGTATTAATTGCATAAACAACTTCTGTTCCAGCATCAAACTGAAAAGATCACTTAATAGTGGATTTATAATAGCCTCCTCTAGGACACTACTTGATCTGTCCTGCCAATTTTACAACACATTACTGACAGATGTTTTTTGAGCTTGACTTATGACAAGCTCTACCCTCCTTTATAGTGATTTTATTTAGCTGACATTACCTGTACTATTTATATGTCACATCCACACTTTATTGCAGTTGAGATATAACTTATCCTAGTTGGCATCCTGGCTTTATCCTGTCAAAGTAGAATAAGGTTGGTTCAACTTGTTCCTGTTAAACAGTGGTGGCTATTTCTTTGCTTTGTCACTCCCTTTGGGCTTTCAAAGAGCTTCTACTATGTCCCTCCTTACAGAGTTGAACTGACCACACTTACTTCCCTACATTCTCCTTTTCCCTGTAAGAGAAGATACTGCATTTATTCCTATCCAGTTTTTGGGATGCCATTTGTGATACATGACCTTATCATAATACCCAACAGTTTAATAATTACTTAATTTTGTTCTTTAAACCTTAAGTACTTCAGGGTAAATTTTATCAGGTCATGATGCTAGTTTATGTAAATATTCTTTGAGCTTGTGTCCCTATTTTTCCTGTGTTTCTTTCTCTGTGCCAGGTTATTTACACTACACATATGGTCAAAAGTATCTTTTCATGTATGTGTGTGTGTAAGGAATGAATCAAACAGGATATGGATTATTTTGACTTTATCAGTGGCACGTGAGCATGTCTTCCCATTTGTTTCAGCATCTGCTTTTTGTTTTTAAGTGACCTGGCAAGTGGTTTCAAACCAGTATAATACATGCTTATCAGACTGTGGAGTATTCCTATTCTCTGCCTTCTTCCTTTTTTTTTTTTTTTTCTGTCTTTCTTTTTACTCCTGTTACCTAATGTAATGCACTCCTTTTCCCTCAGTGTGGTGACGTTATAGATGTAAAGCTGAAGAACCAACTTGAGCCTAGGAAAATCTTATGAAAACATAATAAAGCTGCTGTGCACCTTGAAGAGTATACTGACATTGTTATTATCACTGGTATGACAAAATAAGTCAGGGTAACATTAATATAAACATCTTTTTTTTTTTTTTTTTTTGAGAATGTTTGCAATTTTGCTGAACCAGTTACGTATGGTTCCAGGTGTGCACAGAGGGCACTTCAAGGGTTTCTTGAGCTTGTCTTTAAAATCTTCCACTCATTCTGGAGTGTCTTTCTCTTATGACTTGTGTGTGTGTGTGTGTGTGATTTACATGTATTGCATGCTCTGCATCAGCCTGAATCCACAGACATATATTTGTGTTACTGGAATGATGGAGTGTTCTGATGGTGTGTTCTGAGATAGAGAAGCCACAGAGATAGAGTGCACACAGCATCAGTCCAGTTCATGCAAGAAGGTTCTGGCTGCCACTCTCGAGTCTGTGAGACTTCAACCAAAAACAAACGTGGAAAGAAGAAGTCTGCTTTTCGTGGGCTTTTCAAGGGACTGCACCTGTCAGAAACCTGACACTTTCACACCTGAACACTATAACCAGCTCGGCTAATCCACATAACTTGAATTTCTAACAAAAAATGAACAACAATTACAGATTTTATTTTTTTGGTGTATAGGAGAAGGGAATTATTATTTTTTCCTGGTTCTGTCTGTGAAAAATGGATAGTGGTTTCTGTTTGAATGGAAATCACAATAAGTGGTATCTCTTCTGCTGTCATCTTTAGAAAAGAGGGGAAAAAAGATGAAATTTAAGAAAAAAAATGAACCAGGCAAAATACAACAAGATCACTCAGCCAAGTCTGCCCTGTATTCAGGCTTACAGCAACTGTCATATTCAGAAACCTCAATTATGGAGCAATAGCAAGGATCACCGTATAAAGACATCATTTTCTTGTAGCACGGAGATCATTCCCCTTCTTTGATGCAGGTGCACACGAGCTGTGTTCATGCGAGGGGTGGGGAGTGGGGTTGTTCGGCATGGGCTGTGGCCACCATCACACACGCTGCTGCTCTGCTGTCTGCCATGAGCTGCTTTGTCACCGGTGAACTCTTTCCTTACCTTCGTTTCTGCTGCTCCATGAAAGATTCATGAAAAAAATGACTTCCTACTGAGTATCCATTAGCCACCAATGCTGATGTTAATGAGCAAACTGTGAATGCACTAAAGAGCAAATTGAAATGAGTCACAAAATACACTTAGGATGTGCTTCCTGCCAGCGTTGGTGCGTCATTGGGAAAATGCTGGTTCCTTAACAACAGGAATATAAAGAACAGAATTACAGCTGATAAAAAATGGCATTATTTAAAGGAGTTCCATTAAAAAAGATTAACTGATTTGTGTGTAAATGAATCATATCTGTATGTTAGCCCTTTATTTGTCATCTCAACTTGTTTTCTATTACATTAAAGCAATTTTAAATTAACACATAGCATTAAACTGAATTAAGGCCTACTAAAGAAAAGAAATGAAGATTTATTTCAAAACAGACATATTTTAATACAGTTAGCCTGTCTAAATAAGTGTAAATAATTAAGTTGTGACAGTAAAACTATGTCATTTTGCATACTTTGCTCAATTAAGCAGACATAGTAAGTCCCAGAAGCACAGTGCCTTGTTGTCTTCATTTGTTCCTTCCAGTTTTACACCTTTCTTAATATTTAATGGGGAGCAGATGGATGTTAAAAACATGTCAGTGTACATCATTCAGCTGGATGGGATGAAGCTCCTGCTTTATTGAACAAGACAAGAGCTACCACAGATCACAGTTTAAAGGTGAGAATTCAATCTTTCAAAAAAAAAAAAGGCATTCTTACAAGAAGAATCTGGGTTCAGGCCAGCTTCTTTGTTGTCACCCACACAAGGGAAGGGACATGCACTTATAGTAAAATGTTGTTTATTGCCTGTGTCAGAGGTTCATAGCTACAGCTTTGCACCTGGGGGCATGCATGGTATCACCTACAGGACCCATGTTTCAGACACCTGCATTTGTCTGTGATGTCAGTAAGGAGCCATAGCATGGAACAGGAAAAACACTTTGGAGTCATTATCCATGACTGGGATCCTGAGAAATGGCAGGCAGGAGAGCACCTACGGGAAGCCTGGAGACACTGTGTAAAGAAAGCACTGGGAGGGTGCTGTGACAGCACTGCTGCTGGCTCCCAGGAAGATGATGCTGCAGAGCTCTCCTGGAGATCCTCACCTTAGATCCTTCAGGAATAGGAGGAAGGAGCCAACTCTGTCAGAGTGGCTAAAACTGAGCAAATTCAGATTTTAATTTCTGGATATGCAAGTATCTAACTCAAGGGAGCAACAGCTGCCTGCAGGTGAGCTGCTACCTTCTCCATGCTGTCACTGAATGAATATACATGGGATGTGAAAGCGTAGAAACCAAGGAGGTAAAGCTTAGAGAAAAACCCCAAAGAAAAACATGCATGATCTCCTGGGGTTTTACAGTGACCATTGGAGCTAGACTGATATAATCCAGTTTAATTCCCCTAAAGTCCATGGAATGGCTCCAGCTGAGTGCAGAGGGAGCTGAAATTTGTGTACAATAATGGTACTTGTGGTTGGCTGAAAAGCTTCTAAGGAAATTTCCACTTTGGCCATTCTTTGATATAAATATTTCTGCTTTTGAAGAACATTCATAAAAATATTTGTATGAATGTTTGTGAAATAAAGTTAAGCCTATGAGCAAGCATCAGCTAAATCAGAAAATCAGATTTAGTTCATGAGAAAAATAAATTAGTTCTGGGCAGAAATGGAAGTAGTGTATTTATTAAAAAGATTTTAGGCCATCTGTCAGGATGCTCAAACAAAACAATCTGCTCAATCCTCAGCAGACATAAATCTGTGAAGCTCTGCAGATTTTGAGTTAGTAATAGCATGGTTAAGGTGGACAAAAAATTACCATATAATCATAGAATATCCTCAGTTGGAAGGGACCCACAAGGATCATCAAGTCCAAGTCCTGGCTTCATACAGGACCACCCGAAAATCAGAGCATGTGTCTGAGAGCATTGTCCAAGTGCTTCTTGAACTCCATCAGGCTTGGTGCTGTGACTACTGCCCTGGGGAGCCTGTCCCAGTGCCCAACCACCCTCTGGGTGCAGACCCTTTCCCTAACCCCCAGCCTGACCCTCCCCTGTCCCAGCTGTTTCATGGTGTTCCCTAGGGTCCTGTTGCTGTCCCCAGAGAGCAGAGCTCAGCGCCTGCCCCTTTGCTCCCCTTGAGACGAAGCTGCAGGCCACCATGAGGCCTCCCCTCAGCCTCCTCTTCTTGGGACTGAATAAACCAAGGGACCTTAGCTGCTCTTATATGTCTTTCCATATAGACCCTTCACTATCTCTATAGCACTCTTTTGGACTCTAATAGTTTCATGTCCTTCTTATACTGTGGCATGCCAAACTGCACACAGTACTTGAGGTGAGTCCGCACCAGCATAGAGCAGAGTGGGACAATCTCTTCCCCTGACCAGCTAGCAATGACATACTTGATGCATCCCAGGGTACAGTTGGCCCTTTTGTCTGTCAGGACACACTGGTGGCTCATATTAATTTTGCTATTGACCAGAACCCCCAGATCCCTTTCAATGTGTCTTCTCTCCAGCCTCTCATTCCCTAATTGATATGTGTATCCCCAATTAGGTGCACACTAGGTGCGCATTAGGTGCATCACACTAAGTGCACAATTAGGCTATTGCTCTTGTTAAATTTCATATCATTGATGATTGCCCAGCCCCCTAGGTCTACCTGCAAGGCCACTCTACAAACGAGGGAGTCAACAGCTCCTCTTAATTTAGTATTATCTGCAAGCTTAGTATGCATTTGAGTCCTGCACCCAGATCATTTATAAAAACACTGAAGAGAACTGGCCCTAACATGGAACCCTGTAGTACCCCACTAGTGACTGGCTGCCAGCCTGATGTAACCCCATTTACCATAACCCTTTGAGCCCAACCCATCAGCCAATTGCTTTTCCATCTTATTATGTGTTTGTCTAGCTGTATTTTGGGCATTTTGTCCAGAAGGATACTGTGAGAGACAGTACTGAAAGCTTTGCTAAAATCCAAAAAGATTACATCAACTAGCTTCCCCTTGTAACTATATGAGTAGCTTTGTTGTGAAAGTAAATTTAGTTAGTTAAACACGATTTTCCCCTCATGAACCCATGTTGGCTATGACCAGTCAGACACTTACAGACGGTTACAGACAATTTATCAACATGTGATAGGCTGAAATTTGATCACAAATATATGTGCCAATAAGAGTACTCTAAAAAAGCTAGTAAAAAGCATAGACAGTTAAAAAATTAGATTACATCTACTACATTTCCCAACCATTTATTTAATATAATTTATGATTATGTCTATCTTGGTCTAAAAGCCCAGGATTTTTTCTCTGTAAGACTTTTTTTCTTCTGCTGGCACTTGAAAATGTATGTTACACAGCTGGCTCCAAGTACTGTCTAGATAAATATAAACTCCCCTATCACAGGGTGATGCTAATGATTTATCTTAAAAACAGTCATACTGGCAGGAATTATTAACAGTTTGGAAAGATCATAATCTCTTTATTAAGTGGTCTAGCATAGACAGTAGGGTGGGTTTTACGGAAAACTTTCTGCTTTTAAAGAGCACTCTTTAACTTCTTTAGTCCTTTTAAGGGAAAAAAAAAAAAAAAGAAAAAAGAAGACAAAAAATTGAGGATGTCTTAAAGTGTATACTTGCTGGTAGTTAAGCTGAAGCTTTCAGCACATGGGTGAACACAGAGTAGTAAAAAAGTTTGGAGTTTCTGAATTTTGTGGAAGACAGTGATAAAATATCTGGGCTGAAGTTCGGCACTGAATCTTCTGAAACAAATCCAGCTTTAGCACCACCATTCTTAACAGGCATTGACCTGGAGTGTTTGAAGCATAGACCTGGAGTCTGATGACAGACCTCTACTCCCATTTGGAGAAAACAAGGTCAGCAGTATCAACCCAAAATAGAGTGCATTGACCCTTCCAATGATTAGTATGAATTACAAGTCACATCAGTTACCATTATCAACTATGTGATTATAATAGAATCTAAACACAGCAGAAATGCAGTACTATATATCCAAGTCCTGAAATTAGCACAAAGTGCTTGCAACACATGGACAAAAATCTTAGAAGGGTCTCATTGTATGAATACATGGTGGACTTCTTACATTTTTGCTAATTAGTCCTACATTTGATGTTCCTGCAATTTTTTATGTTCAAGAATCTTAACACTTACTCCATAAATAATATAAAATACAGCTGCAGAAAGAAGCAAGCAGGACAAATGACGGAAAGTGGAGGAGAGAAAAAGGACATGAACTACATTTCTAATGCCTCATAATTGCTGAAGTTGGAATGAAAGTTTATATCATGACTATTCTGTCCAGCTGCCTCTCGCCAGTCTTTGGTTTTGCCCTTGCACACCATGGTGATGCTGGTGGCACAGGGAGCTGGCTGACAAACTCCATCCCCAGTAAATCACCTTCCAGCCACTGTTTGGTTTTTCTGCTTGGATGCCCTGAGCTGGGTCAGGCCAGGTCGCTGGGAGGAGGGAGAGGCTGGACGGGTGAGCTGCCGATGTGCTACTGCTTTCTTTGGGCCTGAATTTGCAGCCACTCCCTTTTGAGAATTCCTGTTGAAAGTAATGGTAATTCCAAATTTGAGCAGCTGCAAAACCAAGCCCTAAATCAATTCTACATCTCTCCTTGTCAATATTGTGCTACTACTTATTATAGAATTGACAAGGAGAGGTTTGTGTATCCATGGCACTATGTTTAGGTCATGGGAAGGAGGAGGAAAATGAATTCTAGTGAAGACTGAGTAGGTGCTGGGGAAGGGGGAAGCAATGGGGAATAAATCCCTGCTGAATTTTTGGCTTTTTCAAGTTTCCAGAGACTCTCAGTACAAGATTTAATGATGACCTGGAATATACAAACCTTTTTAGATGCAGAATTGCATCCCCTATTTCAGCAGAAGTTACAAGCTCCTTGGAAGGGATTTCTGACTTTTTTTTCCCCCATCAGGTATTTCATGTAAAATGAAACAGTGCACAGTTGAAATCAAGAGCTGTATCCTTCTAAGAAGGACGCCAAATGGATCATAGAAAAGAATCTGGCAGAAGTTCTTGACAAGGCAGCTGGTGCTAGAAGGAGACACCTCTTAGCACCAGAAAAGGTGGAAAAAAGCCAGCCTGAGTCATATATATCAATTCTCAACCTGGATTGGTATTTCTGTTCTTTTAAAATGTTAAGGTCATTGCTCTGCAAGCAGTAGTCTTCTCCTTTTAAGGATTTTTCAAGGCAGTGGAGTTGGAGGGAAAACTTTAACTAAAGTAATCCCTTTTTTTTTTTTTTTTTGCTGGTGTTGCGTTTGTTTCATTTAACAAGCAAACAAGGTGAATACACCCTGGTCTCCTAGCAGAACCACCAGCACAGCTCTCTGGCTCCAGAGGGGCTTAACTAACATTAAGCTACAAACATACTTATATCCTAAATATATTAAATTATTCTTCCACTCCAAGGCTTAATGATGCAACTCAGATATAAGTAATGTGTCTGTTCATTTTGAATTGAGGACCTATGCTTGTCCTCGATCCACAGGAGTGTGGGTGGATAATACCACACCTCTTTCACTGAATCCAAGCAGGTCCTTCTAACTCAGGGTTTGGGACTGCCAGGAGGCAGGATGAGTAGTAAAAGCACCCAGACAGGTCTTTGTTTTGCACTCAATGCTTGCCTGTGTCTCCAGTTGTGTCTCCTTCTCCCCAGGAGCTGAAGTGGTGGTGGATACCACACTACCCGTGGGCCATGAGCACCTTGGGAAGAGACAATGAGCTGCATGGGCAACCAGCCCTGTCAGATAGATGTGCTGAGATTATAGAATCATAGAATCATAGAATATCCTGAGTTGGAAGGGACCCTTAAGGATCATCAAGTCCAACTCTTGACACCGCACAGGTCTACCCAAAAGTTCAGACCATGTGCCTAAGTGCACAGTCCAATCTCTTCTTAAATTCAGACAGGCTCGGTGCAGTGACCACTTCCCTGGGGAGCCTGTTCCAGTGTGCAACCACCCTCTCTGTGAAGAACCCCCTCCTGACGTCCAGCCTAAATTTCCCCTGCCTCAGCTTAACCCCGTTCCCGCGGGTCCTGTCACTAGTGTTAATGGAGAAAAGGTCTCCTGCCTCTCGACAACCCCTTACGAGGAAGTTGTAGACTGTGATGAGGTCTCCCCTCAGCCTCCTCTTCTCCAGGCTGAACAGGCCCAGTGACCTCAGACGTTCCTCGTACGTCTTCCCCTCAAGGCCTTTCACCATCTTCGTAGCCCTCCTCTGGACACTTTCCAACAGTTTCATGTCCTTTTTATACTGTGGTGCCCAGAACTGCACACAGTACTCGAGGTGAGGCCGCACCAGCGCAGAGTAGAGTGGGACAATCACCTCCCTTGACCTACTAGCGATGCCGTGCTTGATGCACCCCAGGACACGATTGGCCCTCCTGGCTGCCAGGGCACACTGCTGGCTCATATTCAACTTTCTGTCTACCACGACCCCCAGATCCCTCTCTTCTAGGCTGCTCTCGAGCGTCTCATCACCCAGTCTGTACATGCAGCCAGGGTTTCCCCATCCCAGGTGCAGGACCCAGCATTAGCAGTGGTGAAACCCCTCAACCACCACACCTGCTAGAGAAGTAGAGTCTTTGGCTTCTGTGGTTTCCTTTGGTCAAACGGATTCATGTCAATGTATCACAATATTATTCTGTGAAAACTTGGATGCAAACTGGATATAAAATCTCAGAGTGTAGACACATTTAATAGATTTTAGTGATACACTTTTGCTGTATAATGAACTTCAGTTCATCCAAAGATGTATTTGCTACAAAGCAAATTTGTACCATGAAGAGAAAAAAAGGAAAAAAATCTAATGCAGTATTAATAAACCTCATATTAAGCAGCAGGTTCTGTTCCAACAGCTCTAAGCACTGAGACAGGTACATTTTTAATCAGATGCTGATTCCTATTGAAAAATGTACAAATACTGCTTTCAAGAGAGGATTACACAACAAGCTTCAACTTGTTGCGTTAATTAGTTTTTTTTTTTTCTTTTTTTTTTTTTTTTTTTTTTTTTCTCCAAGGGAACAGCAGAAAATTGCTGGCAAGGAACCTTGGTGAACCAAGTCTATGGGCCATTAAGAATGGATTACATTTACATTTATAACCTCATTGATTCAAATTCTTTTTTCTTTTCTGAGGCAAGTTGACTTGGTAAAGTTATTCAGAAGCTGTTCTTTTCCTGCAGTGAAAGTGCTAAGAAGAAAGAACACATTATTGGATTTTCTTGTTCTTTAATACTGAAAATGACAGAGGGAAACAAAACAAAGAATAACTAAGCCCATGTAATACATACCATCAGGCACAACACCTCTGGTTATGCTTTTTTCTTGTAATGAATAAATTCTATCATCACATGCTTTGGCCATTATTATTAGCATTTCATTCAGAGACGGTGGTCAAAATGAATTATGTGGCCAGATTATAGTGTTCTACAGCAGGAGTCCTGCTGAGGTATTTACAGAAGAGAAATATTGACTGCTTTATTCTACCTCATTTCAAAATGTGGAAAATATTTTCCACTTGCAGTTTTCAGTTGCATTATGATTTCTGCTACTATACTCAAGGCAAAACCATGAGTCAGATTTTATGCCTTCTTGCAGGGATTAAAAGAATAGCAGCACCTTTCACAGCCTTCTGAATGTAATGCTGGCTGCAATCCCATCATTTTTCTAATTTGCTAGCTAGACTGCATGATATGGTTTGGTGATAAAACAGTAAAGTTTAAGTTTTCATCCAGCAATTAATTTAATTACTGCCTTGATTCCAAACCTTCTTTGCTTAAGTTCATCCATAGTCCCACTGAGCTGTTATCTTGTTGATGTTCCAGACCATTGGAGCACGTAAGCATGCATCTAATATTAAACATATGCATTGTCTTCTATATAAATGTGATTACTTGCATGATTAAAATTGAACTCATGATTAAATACGCTGCAGGATGACAGCTAGTCCCAGGGATACTTGTGAGTTATTCTACTTACTTATGGTTGTAACTGAAAACATATTCTAATATGAAGGGAGTCATTTTCCAAATTTCAAAGAGGTTAGTGGGATCCTGCAGCCTAACTGTAGGAGTATGGTTGTGTGTAATGAAGCTCTTGCTCTTAGAGTTCAGATTAACTCCTTCAGAATGGATGTCTTGCTAAATGAGGCCAACATTTTCAGTGAGAGGCACTGAAAACCACAGTGTTATACATAAGTATCTTTTTGCCAGATCATTGAAAATGTTCACTTTAAGCATTTTAACAATTCTTAAGATACATAAACCAATAGTGATTTTGGTTAGTAGTAGGAATAGTTTTAGTTCATGTTAGAAAAGTGCTATGGCAGAGAGCAGTGTAATATAAATGCAAAATGTGACTATAAATTACAGTTTGAAGAATGCATGAAATTAACTGAACTAATAGAATTTAAGATTGCAGTAGTAGTACTGTGGGAATATAAAATGCAACAAATTTATTTGGTCAAAATGATTATGTGGTGCAAGGGATATTTCATTTTCAGCACAGAAGGAACAAGACAATCCAATTCTAGTTTTCTATTTCAGTATTTTAATGATCTTGACACAATTCTTAAGACAGATGACAAAGCATTATTAATCAAATATACAATAATATTCATTAGAAAAATTACATTATAAATGCATTAAGGTTGAGAATTACATTCACATACATAATATAGGAAAAAAAGTAATGTAACAAACAGTGCTGTTGAATAAATAATTCTGTGATGGGGAAAAGACTTTGTTTAAAAATGAAAGCTGCAAACAGAATTTAACCTGTTTATTTCCAATCTTTTCTGAATGCAGACCTATCTGTTACTTGGTGTCATATCCACTTATTTTTCTGACCTGATCAGACTCAATGAACTTAAGTACATAAGAATTGCCTGTCTGGATCACACCAAAAATCAGTCTAGCCTGGAGGCCTTGCTCGATCAGGGAAAGAGAATAAAACCTGGGGCAAGACTGAATAATCTTCCCCCTGGCATTCTTTTCATCCATTTTGTTCCCCCTTTCTCTTGCTGCACAATAATTTCAGTGAACAATCACTGGGCCAGATATGACTGTGAGAAATAATGAATCACCATTCCCTCATCACCCCTTTCCATTCCCTTCATGGCTTTATATAACATTACACTCCCTCTCCGCCCCAGTTGTTGCTTTTCCAGTCTGAGTCCTACTCTGTGTTACATCTCTTTGGACAGAAGCTGCCTTATTCCTCTGATCATTTTTGTCACCGTTCTTCATATATTTCTTTTATATTACATATCTTTTGAAACTGGATGAGTATAACTGATGTAGTACATAGGTTTGCCAGACCATGGATATGTAGAGGGAAATACTGGGCTCCTCTGCTTTATTCTCCATTCCTTCCCCAATAATCCTGCTCCTCTTTTTACCTTTCTGATCACTGCTGAGCTGACACATTCACAGAGCTACAGAGAGTGTCTCAAAGAACCTTTTGCTGATTAGCAGATGTTAAATAAGAGTCTAACATTGTGTATATAGCCTAAGAGGATTTTCCCCTCTTGTTCGTCCCCTCTTGTTGACTCTGCATACATAAACAGAGAATTTTGTCCACTGTCTATTATTCAAATCCTCAACATTGTTACACATTTTCTACTGTGCTGCAAAATTTGACATTTTAAACTGTCCTAACAAGGTTTGTCTCACTAGCAGTATTTTCATTTCACTGCACCCACAGGTAGTATCCTCAGGGCAGCTCTTAAGATTTGCCTCTCCTATGAAATGACTTATTTGTACCTTCTTTTCCCAGTTTGGATCCACCATAGGCCTTAACCAAAGTCAACTGTATTTCTGTAATGGTTTCATGAGGATCCTCATATAAAGTTTTATGAAAATCCAAGTGGTTTCATCATTACAGATATATCATTTGCTCTTTCAAAGAAGCCCTGTTAGGCATTATTTCTCTCCAAGAAACACTGAGCCCAAATAGGTCATATTTATCCACTATTTCTATTATTTATTGCTTCTTTCCAGTTTACCTAGCTGAGCTGTCAGGCTGGCTCATAATTCTGAGGATCACACCTGAAGTTTATTTTAAGAATTTTTGTCACTGTTGGTGCTTTTATCCTTCTTGCGATTTAAACTATCAGTTACATGCTGTGGTTAGTAGCTCAGCCATTCCACATTTGAGGTCTTTTTTTCAGAGCTCTTGGATAAATACCATCAGGTACCTCAGTTTGACACCATTCACTTTATTGCTTTGCTCTAAATTTTCTTTTATTAGATCATTCCATTCTTTACCTTCACCTTTCATAGTGCTACCTGCAGGGCCTTGGCCTGATACAATTTCTTGCCTAGTACAGCATGCCCTATCCCATTTGTCCTTCACAAAATCAGACTCTCACAATATGAAACTGTACAACTGCTTGCGGTGTGAATTTTTATACAGATTCAATGTCATAGATAAATGTTACCCCAGCTAATTAAATATTTTACTGAACATCCACAGGTTTTTCTGTGAATGAGGTACATTTTAGTTGAACTACTTTGTTAACAGCTTAGTGATCACATTTATAAGTCAAATGTATAAAAATGTCAGAAGCAGACAATATGACTTGAAAAAAAATGACAACTTTTGCTTTCTAGCTGGTAAATAATTCTCTTACTATTATTCAGACAGCTTATCCTGGTCCGATCCATATTTTAGTACTCAGATAATTCGATGTGCATTTTTTTACCAGCTTTCTCAGTGAAACATATTTCTCAACTGAATGCTATTTTAAGTTGAATATTGAGGAGGTGGAACACAAGACAGAATGAAACTGAGAATATATCAAAAGAAAATGGACTAATTACACACAGCTGTAGGTATTTCAAAGCATGAAGAGTTTGTATAGTTCTGGATTTGTATTGACAGAAAGAAACACAAAGGCAAGATAATTCTGAAGGTTCAGTTCTACTTTCTTCAGATTAAATTAATCTGAATTAAAATTTAGATTAATTGTTGGGGTATTTGTATCAAAATATATAATATTTTAGTCTGGAGATATGGGGAAAGTCCTGTGCTCTCTGCAAGTCTGACTCTCCCAGAGGATCTTATTGTCATATCATTGCATTATTATAAAAGTTATAAAACAGGAAAAAGAGCAATCTTGATAACCACAACCCCAAACTGCAATAATGAAGTGTTACTTTTGGCTGCTGTTATTATGTGGTTACAAATATTTCAGTTTACTCTGATTCATTGTATTTCTTTGCCTCCTGCTTCTTTTAGGAATCTGACACAGATTGTGCTCTGTTTTATATCATGATTATACAGTCTGAAATATTGCTGGGTTAAAAAATAAACTGGTGTGAATCAATACAGCTTCACTGACTTTCTCTGATTATTCAGACTAGGTATCTGACTCAGTATGTCTAATATGGTGATCAGTTAGAATAAACAAATAATACTATACTTTCCCTCTATGAGATTTAAATTCTCAGAAGACCTAAGCTGGTATTTTCCTGGTGCATATAAAATGCATTTTTTGGAAAAAAAGCTTCTGTGTTTCCTTTCCTAGATCTACACAGGCTTCCGTAAGACATTTGTGCTGACTGCAGCACAAGCCCCCAGAGCCACACATCCCAGCCCCACTGGTGCAGACAAACTGCAGTGTGGACCACAGAGGGAGAAACATTTATACGTATCTTTCCCTTTCCTAACACTGTGATTTTTGAAGTAATACAGTACTATTTTCCATCAGTTGCTCACACAGCCCAGATAGTTATGACTGCTGCTTCTTTGTTCACTGAATGACATGACCATCTTTATTATATTTATTTTAGGGGGCTGGGTCGGTTAGTGGATGGAGCGGGAGTGCAGGTGGTGTTTTCGTACATCCCTATGGTGGCAGGGAGGAGTTCAGAGAGGACACTGAAAGCCCACCTGTTAAACACGTGGCTCCGGGGCTGGTGCCAACGCAGAAATCTTGGGTTTTTTGATCATGGGGCACTTTACTCAGCACCTGGCCTGATGGCCGCAGACGGGTCCCTATCTTTTAGGGGAAAAAGGATCCTGGGCCAGGAACTGGCAGGGCTCATTGAGAGGGCTTTAAAATAGGTAGGAAGGGGGATGGGGCTGAGGCTAGGATTGTTGGGGCTGTGCCAGGGGGAACGATGGCAAGGCCGGAGGATAAGGCAATGGCCCAGCTGAAGTGCATCTACACCAATGCACGCAGCATGGGTAACAAACAGGAGGAGCTGGAAGCCATCGTGCGGCAGGCAGGCTACGACTTCGTTGCCATCACGGAGACGTGGTGGGACCAGTCTCATGACTGGAGTGCTGCAATGCCTGGCTATAAGCTCTATAGAAGGGACAGGCAGCATAGAAGGGGTGGTGGTGTGGCTCTCTATATTAGAGAGTCTTTCGAGGTTGTAGAACTCGAGGTTGGGAATGACAAGGTCGAGTCCCTTTGGGTTAGGATCGGCAGGGACAACAAGGCTAGTGTCCTGGTCGGGGTCTGCTATAGACCGCCGAACCAGGATGAGGAGACGGATGAGGAATTCTACAGGCAGCTGACAGAGGTTGCAAAATCATCAGCTCTTGTACTCGTGGGGGACTTCAACTTCCCTGACATATCCTGGAAGCACAACACAGCCCTGAGAAAGCAGTCTAGGAGGTTTCTGGAGAGCGTGGAAGATAGCTTCCTGACGCAGCTGGTTAGTGAGCCTACCAGGGGAGGTGCCCCGCTAGACCTTCTCTTCACAAACAGAGAAGGACTGGTGGAGGACGTGATCATCGGGAGCTGTCTAGGGCAGAGTGACCACGCAATGGTGGAGTTCACTATTCTTGGCGAGGCCAGGAAGGGGACCAGTAAAACCGCTGTATTGGACTTTCGGAGGGCTGACTTTGAGCTGCTCAGGACACTGGTTGGTGGAGTCCCTTGGGAGGCGGTTCTGAAGGGCAGAGGGGTCCAGGAAGGCTGGGCGCTCTTCAAGAGGGAAGTCTTAATGGCGCAGGAACGGTCTGTTCCCACGTGCCCAAAGATGAGCTGGCGGGGAAGAAGACTGGCCTGGCTCAACAGAGAATTGTGGCTTGATCTTAGGAGGAAAAAGAGGGTTTATAAGCTTTGGAAAAGTGGGCAGGCCACTAAGGAGGACTTTAAAGAAGTAGCGAGGCTGTGCAGGGACAAAATTAGGAAGGCCAAAGCTCATCTGGAGCTCAATCTGGCTACTGCCGTTAAAGATAACAAAAAATGTTTCTATAAATACATCAACACAAAAAGGAGGACTAAGGAGAATCTCCATCCTTTACTGGATGCGGGGGGAAACTTAGTTACAAGAGATGAGGAAAAGGCGGAGGTGCTCAATGACTTCTTTGCCTCAGTCTTTAGCGGCAATACCGGATGTTCTCTGGATACCCAGTACCCTGAGCTGGTGGAAGGGGATGGGGAGCAGGATGTGGCCCTCATTATCCATGAAGAACTGGTTGGTGACCTACTACGGCACTTAGATGTGCACAAGTCGATGGGGCCAGATGGGATCCACCCAAGGGTACTGAGGGAACTGGCAGAGGAGCTGGCCAAGCCACTGTCCATCATTTATCAACAGTCCTGGCTATCGGGGGAGGTCCCAATCGACTGGCGGCTAGCAAACGTGACGCCCATCTACAAGAAGGGCTGGAGGGCAGACCCAGGAAACTACAGGCCTGTCAGTTTGACCTCAGTGCCAGGAAAGCTCATGGAGCAGATCCTCCTGAGAGTCATCATGCAGCACTTGAAGGGGAAGCAGGCGATCAGGCCCAGTCAGCATGGCTTTATGAAAGGCAGGTCATGCCTGACGAACCTGATCTCCTTCTATGACAGAGTGACGCGCTGGGTGGATGAGGGAAAGGCTGTGGATGTGGTCTACCTTGACTTCAGCAAGGCTTTTGACACCGTCTCCCACAGCATTCTCCTCAAGAAACTGTCTGCTCTTGGCTTGGAGTGGCGCACGCTTCGTTGGGTTAGAAACTGGCTGGATAGCCGGGCCCAAAGAGTCGTGGTGAATGGAGCCAAGTCCAGTTGGAGGCCAGTCACTAGTGGCGTCCCCCAGGGCTCGGTGCTGGGGCCGGTCCTCTTTAATATCTTCATCGATGATCTGGACGAGGGCATCGAGTGCACCCTCAGTAAGTTTGCAGATGACACCAAGTTAGGTGCGTGTGTCGATCTGCTTGAGGGTAGGAAAGCTCTGCAGGAGGATCTGGATAGGCTGCACCGATGGGCTGAGGTCAACTGCATGAAGTTTAACAAGGCCAAGTGCCGGGTCCTGCACCTGGGGCGCAATAACCCCAAGCAGAGCTACAGGCTGGGAGAGGAATGGTTGGAAAGCTGCCAGGCAGAGAAGGACCTGGGAGTGATGGTGGACAGTCGGCTGAATATGAGCCAGCAGTGTGCTCAGGTGGCCAAGAAGGCCAACGGCATCCTGGCTTGTATTAGGAACAGCGTGACCAGCAGGGCTAGGGAGGTGATCGTCCCCCTGTACTCAGCTCTGGTGAGGCCGCACCTCGAGTACTGTGTTCAGTTTTGGGCCCCTCGCTACAAGAAGGACATCGAGGTGCTTGAGCGGGTGCAGAGAAGGGCGACGAAGCTGGTGAGGAGCCTGGAGAACAAGTCCTACGAGGAGCGGCTGAGGGAGCTGGGCTTGTTCAGCCTGGAGAAGAGGAGGCTCAGGGGCGACCTTATCGCTCTTTTTAGGTACCTCAAGGGAGGCTGTAGCGAGGTGGGGGTTGGCCTGTTCTTCCACGTGCCTGGTGACAGGACGAGGGGGAATGGGTTTAAGTTGAGCCAGGGGAGTTTTAGGCTAGATGTTAGGAAGAACTTCTTCACTGAAAGGGTTGTGAGGCACTGGAACAGGCTGCCCAGGGAAGTGGTGGAGTCACCATCCTTGGAAGTCTTCAAAAGACGTTTAGATGTAGAGCTTAGGGATATGGTTTAGTGGAGGGCTGTTAGCGTTAGGTTGGAGGTTGGACTCGATGACCTTGAGGTCTCTTCCAACCTAGAAAGTTCTGTGATTCTGTGATTCTGTGATTATTTATTTATTTATTTATTTATTTGTGTATGTGAATTAGTTTTCTGTCTTTGACATAGATGTCACTTCATATAATATGTTGCCTTCCAAAGATGTGGTCTTGTTAGTATTTTAGCATAACACTTATAGTTGGGTAACTCAGCAGGAAGAAAACAGAGATATTATACAGATTTAATTCCACAAATGACTGTGTCAGTATTTATATGACACTTAGAAATTAATTGTTTGTGCAAGAGCATTAAAGATGATCTATTCAAAAAAATCAAAAAATATGCAATGCATAAATAATACTATCTTATATGCATGTAATAATATAATTTTAAATACATTTCACTTGTTTTACAGCAGGCTCTGGAGGCTAAGAACAAAATAACCCACAGTTATTCTTCCAGAAAAAAATAATCAGGAAACACCATCTATTAATAATTCAGCAGTACCACACATGGCATTCAACTAAAAGATACGTATATATTTTCATCATTTATAATTCATCTGACATCATTCATTTAATGGGTTTTCACTAGTGAAGATCAGAAGTGGAATGTCTGGTGTCTAACATTGTATCTGTTCATAACTTACTGAAAGTTCATCACAGTAGTTTCTGCTAAATTCTGCAGTTACTAAGGTGTACTCGTTTGAACAATTATGCTTTGTTGCTTCAAGTTGAACAATGGAAAGCAGCTGACCTTTGGAAGAGATTTCCAAAGGATTTTTGACAGTGGGCTGTGTTTAAGAGAAGGTACCTTTCTGAAGGGTATGCCTTAGTGAAATATGTATTACATCTGTGCATTACAAAACAATCAGCTTAAACTGAATGGTCTGTTGGTGTGACACAAGCCATCCCTGACCCAAAAGGTATATGCCCATGGTGCTGAGATTGTAAAGCTTGTCTCTATTTTATGGCTTACTGACATGGTTTCACTACAGTGCTAACACAGACAGATGTTAGCAGGGTAAGTTAAAGCTACCTTGCATCTACTCACAGTATGTCATGAGGATATACCTCAAGCTGCTGGACAGCCAGTGTAGCAGGTCTGAGAAAAGCCACCTCTGTGGGACAGGCTTTATGACTGTACCTAGCTGCAGAATTCCTACAGAATTTAACATCGAGTTAGGAAACTCAGCACTGGAGAGAGTACTAGAGCATTCTAGGACATCTTCCACCTTGGGCAGAGAGTTTTCTGAAACAAGCAGATGGGAAACACAGGTGTTGATATGGTGAAAACCAGGGAAAACATCACACTGAGTGCTGCAGGGAAGTGCTGGCACCTGCTGGGGATGCAGGGCTGAAGTCTCCTGAAGGAGTGGACAGCTGCCACCAGCTGTCTGAGCCAGGGCAGGGCTCCTTCTTCCTTGGAGGATATAGGTACTGAGGAAAGAGGTGATAGAGAAACGAAGACATTGGAAAGGCTCTGAGAACTGCAACACTGACTTTCTTTGCTCAGGATCTGTGCATCCAGGACATTCATCCACAGGTGCTCTGAACTTTGCACCCTTGAGAAGCAGAGAGATTTCAGACACATCATGCCTTAGACAATAGCATCATTAGCATCATTGCTAGCAACCTGTGTAAGAAGTCACTTTTTTTTTTTGTTTTGTCCTGTTGAGATTATGCCTTTTCCTCAAATTATTTAGAAGGTAGTTCAAGACTGATCAGGCTGGAAGGAGAAAACAGCATGAGACCATTGGGAATAGAAGCTGGAAAGATAAGCTAGATCCTTGACAAATTTAGCCCTGATTTATCCAGAGGAAATTTGCTATTTTTGGAAGTGGAGCTAAATGGCCTTCTGTATATGCATCATTTGTCCGAGGCTATTTGTAATCATGTCAACTTGACATTTCTTGACAGGATAATCAGGTCCACATTTTCACTGAGACTGCAATAGTCAGAAAGCAAAACTAAGCAACTTAATTTTGATATGCTTTTAGACCAGCAGAGGAAATGCTGGGCAGAAAAATGTTAGCAGCTTTTAAAGTTGAGTTACTGTGGACAGTAGCAGCATGAGAGAGGGTGAAAGGACCTTTCCTCATTCAGATACCCTACAGGCCTTCATATGTAACTGGGCTACTTGGTCCAACACATAAAACAAATGGGAAGATTGATATCAACACCTGGGCCCAATCCCTCTCATGTTTTAACTTTAGAAAATGTAAAATATCAATTTTGTCCATCCATATTTGATGAACTTCATTGAAGGTAACGGTTGAGGTGTTACGGATACTGGAGATTATTTGGAGGACAGTTTTTCAGTTTCAAATACCAAGAAATTTGTTTATGCTTTGCACTAAGTGATATAAGTGATATGGATTAACATCTCTGTACAATTTGTTTCCAAGGATCAATGGAAATGAACACTTTAGAAGAGATTCAGAATCTCTTTGAAATACACAGTTACTCTGCTTAATTTTGTAAAATTTGCTCTTTAAATCAGTTAATGTTCACTAATTCATCCATTTATACATTTATGCATTCAGTGAAGAAAAAAAAAAGAAAGAAAAAATAAAATAAAAAGAAGAAAATCAACAAAATACAGTCATAGTGAATCTTACATTTCTGGACACCTGTTCTGCAGATCATGACACATTTTAAATAATCATTTCACAGTCATTTGAATGCCTTGAAACTGGAGTTTTGAACAACTGTATTAATTAATAGAAAAAATAGAATGAAGAAAATTACTAAAACCACTCATTATTAGTAGGTACACTGTTATTCATAGATAGTATTTCTATATGAGAAAGTAAACAGACCCATACTGAGTAAGACTTACTGTACAGGTAGCCCAGTATTTATCACCAACAACAGTCTCCAGCTGTGCAAGAGGAAGGTAAGAATAGTACTGGATAGTCTCCTCCTAGGCTTCAACGGCTTTCAGTTCAGGGAATTTCCCAAGTTATATGTGGTGTGGGGCTATTCAGTGGCCATCACAAAATGTTTTTTCCAGCTATTTGTCTATCCAGTCCTTGGACATCCATAAACTTTGCACCCGCAGTATCCACTGGCAAGGCATTCTGATGTCCAGGTGTCTGGAGTCAGATGTTTTGTTTTCTCTGAATCTTCTCCTTATTTTTTTTGCTATCCTATCCCTTTTTTATATCAGAAGAAAGAATGAGCAGTCATGCCCTATCCACCCTGCTCAGCCACTGTAATTCTCCAGACTTCTGTAATATCCCCCCTGCTTCCCTAGCTCTCTCTTTTCCAGACTAAGTCCTGTTTACTCAGTTATTCACACACACAGAAGGCATTCTATGCATTTAGCAGAACTGACAACTATAATCACAGAATCACAGAATTGTAGGGGTTGGAAGGGACCTCGAGAGATCGTTGGGTTGAACCCCCTTGTCAAAGCAGGTGATGACAATAATTAATTAAAAAAAGAACATTAGGACATTTTGTATTAAAAAGAGTATTTTGGATAATAATATGGAAGTTAATATAATGAAAAATATTTTATGAGCTAATGACAAATACATTCCCTTTTAGTTACATTTCAGCTCCAACTGTCTCAGAATTTACGTCTGTCACTGGTTTAATGAAGGATACTTTCCCATCTCACCCTCTTTGAAAAAGTCATTTTTGTCTTGGAGAGAGAGAAGAGGGATGCTGCTTTACTTGCCTTTTCTATTAATAGTTCCAATTTATTTAAAATATGTTGAGTATTTAGGGTAACACTATATCTGTGTAGTAAAAACATATATTTCCTTTTCTTCTTTCTAAGTACTATAACCATTGCACAGTGAAAATGAGGAGAACAGAAATCAAAATAATGTTCTTTTTGGGACTGGAGGATGAAAGAATACTAAACTCTTTGCTTCTTATCCAATTTTTTCCTAGGAGAGATCCAGTTGCCTGCGGTTTTGTCTGTGATTTCAAAAATAGTAAAAACAAGACCTGGTCTGATGCCAAGTAGAAATGACTATGGCATTGAACTAACATTCAGATTTGCTGAAATCCCTTGCCTAAACCTGAGCTGTCAGACTAGATTTAAGGTTTTGACTTATTATTAAAATTGAACTACTTTAAACAAGTGTTTGTATCGAGCTTCTATTTCAGGTAAATGCAAGAGGGATTCCTTCTAGCTGACATTTATCTCAATGTTCCTAGAACTTTATATTTCCCAGGGAAGTATAACTTGGTTTTAATGGAGCATATTCCATATTCAGAAGGATAAGTGAATGAGTAATTCTTATGATTAACAGTTTGCAGATAATTTAGCTTTGTTTTATGTTCACAGAACATCTGTGAACAGATCAATTTCTCTTTGAATTATCTGTAATTCGAGTCTATTCTATAATGATCCCTGAATATTTTACTCTACTGATGGACTGCAACTTTGCAAATTGAAATAATGTTGCTTAGATTTCATGACAATGTTGATAAGACATATGGTACTTGTCCTATTCCCTGATTAGATGAGTACACAGAGGCTTCCAACCTCAATGCCTTCTTACATTACATTTACATTTGTTTTTTGAAAATACTTATGAATATATCTTTGAAATCCACTTTCCATGAACGTGAAATGCAATCATTTGCATGTCCACAGAAAGTAAATATAAAATGAGAAAGAACATATCTAGTTAAATCAATCTTAAAAAATGTCAGCAGAATATCTCTGATATTGTTTGCCCAGCTTCTAGTTGAAGTAAAAAGATTTCATGTAAATATTATTGAAAGGTGATACCCTGTCTTTCTGAAATGTAGACACAGTGCTTATTGTACTCTGATCCAACTGCTGAGATGGTCAAATATTCTGTTATAATTTTTATATGGAAAAAAATATGTCCTTTACTTGTGGGGTATCTGCTGAAGCACCCATCCCTAAAGAGTAACAACCACTCAGAATGATGTTGTATGTAGAATCAAAATAATGTATAATGTGCCATACTTTCATTAAAAAATGACGTATATAGAAGTGGGCAAAACTTGATTAAGGTTCCTGGAGACTTTAGAATCTTAGTATTTGAGAAAAAAAATGTTTTATTTTGGTTTGGTTTGGTTTTCTCCTTACCTATATAGAGTTTTGAAGATATTCAGGGTCAGTATCTGTTCCCCCAGAATCCCCTTCCCTCCAAGTTAGTTTTACTTCTTCCTACTCTCCCTGATTACTGTGGGAAATAGGCTTTATGTCTGCTAACTCTGATAGCTGGGAAAAGTGCAGGTCATCCTGTGTGTAGATGAGTTCTTGGGTGATCAGAAGAGTACTTTCCTGGCACCCTTCTGCTGTGTGACGGTGAGCTGGAGACCACAGCTCAACTTCAGAAGAGACATCTGAGCTAAACTTTCTTCATTCTTCTGTTGTGCACTTGAATAGAGATGCATCTGCTTTTTCTTTTTCCCTGTTTAATCCACTCAGAAACCTACAATATTCCAATATCTGCATTTAACAGAGACCATGCACTGAAGCCAGTGATGTGGAAGAAGTGAGACACTCATTTATTCCAAAACACAGGCTAGCCTAGCTGCAGCAGCCTGCTAAAGAAAACCTGAGGGGCCAGGGAGAACTGGTGGGAAGACAAAGGTTGCAAGCTGTATGGAAAGGAGGTAAAAAGAAACCATATTTGAAAACCAGGAATTAATTTGCTTTCTGTGTCCATGAAAGGACCAGTCTGAATGCTCAGGTTTTCTGATCTAGTGGGGGGCATCCCTGCCCATGTCAAGGGTTAGAACTAGATGATCTTTAAGGTCTCTTCAACCCATTCCTTGACCCTTGAATGCTGGGTCTGTAGAGACAGGAAAAACTTCCACGCCTCCAGAGCCTGTTTGCAGAAAGAGGGTGTGGTGACAGTGACAAGTATTTGTGCAGAAACAGAGGATGGAGCAGGGACAGCATGTACCATATCACAGTTATGCATACCCCAAAGCACAAGCACAAGAAAAACAACCTGCCATGTGTCCAGATGCATAGAAAGGGTATATTCTGCTTGAGGAAGGTCCTGGACCTCTAGAGGGCCGTAGATTGAAATTTGGAAAGATCTAGCTGGCTGATCCAGGACAACTGAATAATGCAGATTGGCAGAACATGTAGTTACACTTTGGTTGCTTAAGTTAGGGCAAAGGAAACTCAGCTTGAGGGACAGCAAATCCATCTCTTTCCTAAGCTGTTTGTCTGAATGGCTTTATTGCTGGTTCCATTTAAATTCTACAGTGTAATATACACCTGCTATACGCTGATGAAAGATGCTCATTCCCCTAATCTCCCATAGACCAATCTTTCACTGCGGAATTATACCTATGTAAACTCTGATACTTAATGCTACTGGGCTCTCTTTTTCTCTCCTTAAGTTCTTTGTGCATAAATTGTTATTCACTGTTTCATAACACTGCAGTACTAGGATTTCTGCATGCTAATGAGTGTTTCATAGTTACTATATGCTGCCTAAAAATTTACAGATCCCTCAGTATAGCACCTCTCTCCCTAGTTTGAATGTTTAAGATAGCAAATAACAAAACTTATGTTGTTTTTCAGATTTCAAATCAAACATTGTGGATAGGTTTTTGCTCAGGATCCACTGATCCACTAACTTCAATAGCAATTGTAGATAGATGGTACTATGGCAAGTTAAACCCAACTCACCTGTGTGCATAAATGTAAAGCACCCACAACTGGTAGTGAAGTGGAAAAATGTGGTCCTAGGTACAGCTAAGTCATCTACAATGCTAGTGTCAGAATCAATAATAAATAACAGGACTTCCCTAAACTCAAAGGAGGACAAGTAGACCACAGTTTATTCCTGGGATTAGTATGTTGGCTCCACTGCTGATTGACTCTAATTTCAGCTTAACTCTCATTTGTGTTGAATACATGCAGAAATATATTTAACAATTTTACTTTTCACTTTTTTCAAAACCGCTACATCTCTCAGTGTAGTTTCTATTTGTAAGTACACAATGAGGTAATGGGGCTAAATGCCAGACCTGCTTCTCTTGTCTTGCACCACGATCTTCTCAATAGTTTCCTAATAAATAGAGAATAGATGGAAGAGGACACAGCTCTTCAGAGATTCAAGAGTACAAAAAACATTCGCTATTGCAAGTGGAAGACTGATAGCTCATATTTTGATGTCTTTCAACAGATATCTTGCTATTCTCAGCTGTTGATATGTATGTAATATATATATAATATTTATATAATTTATTGATGAATATATTGATTATATATTTTATATATATGTGTGTGTGTGTGTATATATATAATACTATATATATGTATATATAATATTTTGGAAAGAAAGTTTGCCAGACTTTCTAAAGAAATTTCTGAAAGGATCTTCTGGAAAAGTTAGTCTGTTTTTCAGCATGCTCAGTGTAGAGCTGACTTAATTTTTCCAGCTAGGTGAACTCTAGAGAAGTGCAGAGAGGAGAATGAAGACCTAGATGTAGTAGTAGTTGCCCTAAATGTTGTTCAGTATTCTCATCTATGACCATATTTGTTAATTAATTGTTTTTATTTATTTATCTGGACATCTTTGTAAATAGGATTCAGTCATTTCACAAAGATCAGGTTATGTGAGGGTCTTCAATCAAGAAAGAATATCAGAATATACCACTGTCAGACCAATGGTTTTATATAACACTTTTCGAATAAATGTTTGATGCAACTAAAGATGACAGTAGTTAATCATAATCTGTTTTCCATAAATGGAAGAATTTTTAACCCACTGATCCTAATGATGCCACCATTTGCTGAAAGTCATGTGCTGGCTGGACTCACACCAGAGCATGAAAGACTGACTGTTTTGATTTTAATACAGTGGAAATAGATGAGAATCAACATCAAGCAAACAGAGGTCCTGTTCCAGACACAGCTTGTGTCACACATTTAAAAATACAGCCTTGGAATCTCTAGGCACACTTTGTAATCTTGGCGGCATAATGTAATCAAATTCCACCTCTGATGACTAAATCACAGAAATGATAACAAAACTGTGACTTCTTCTTTTTTTTTTTTTTTTTTTTCCATGTAAATTTATAGTGCCATGGCATAGAAAAGTCTTGAAAAAACAAACCCACTGGTGTCTCTTCTGTTCGGGATTTCCTTGGGAAATTCCCCAAACCATTCCTTGATTGTTATCCCAAATATAAAATTCATCTCCAGGTTAAGACACCTAAGCACAGGTGCTGGAAACTGAAGTGCCTAAGAGCCCGTAAATATCAATAACTGCACTATCAGTGGAACCTTAGGAGACTTAAAACTGACCAGCCATCAGAGGTGAGAATTCAGCTACCTCAGTTTATAAATGTTTTGTTATTTTAGGTGTCTGATGCTATTTGAAGCATCTGTATAATGCTTATAGGTGTGACCAAAAGGAAATCCTTTTCAGAAGAAATATCTGGGAATATCTGGAAACTCAGTGGGTTTCCTTATAACATTATTATCTTCCTTATAACATATAACATCATATGACACTCAACACCCACTTTTACTCAACAGAGCAGACAAACACAGCAAGGAAATCAGATTGATAAAATAATTCCAATGAATTTTCTCAGTTAAGAACCAAAGAGTCAAGAGTCCTGAAGCTGGTTGATGACTGATTGTTATATAGAGATCCAAAGGGATGTTTTACGCAGGTACTATAAAATATTCTTATGTTGATGCTATGTTAGGATGATAAATATAAAATAAGGAATTTGCATCATTTGCATTTTTTTCCCCACTGCTTTTCAGCTCTTGTGGCAGAAATGCACCCAGAGAGTCTTACATATGGGATCCAGTGAGATCCTGGCATGCATTAAAAGGAGTGTGGCCAGCAGGTCAATGAAGGTAATCCTCCCCCTCTACTCTGTCCTGGTCAGGCCTCACCTGTGTCCAGTTCTGGGCTCCCCGGTACAAAAAAGGCAGGGATCTCCTGGAAAGAGTCCAGTGCAGGGCCACAAAGATGATATGGGGCCTGGAACATCTTCCCTATGAGGAAAGGCTGAGAGACCTGGGTCTGTCCAGCCTAGAAAAGAGAAGACTGAGAGGGGATCTCATCAATGTGTGTAAATACCTGAGGTGTGGGAGACAGAAGAATTTGGCCAACCTCTTTTCAGTTAATGGTCACAAGACACAGCACAGGAAGTTCCACACCATGTGAAAGAACTTCTTCACAGTGAGGGTGACGGAGCACTGGAACAGGCTGCCCAGGGAGGCTGTGGAGTGTCCTTCTCTGGAGATATTTAAGGCCCGTCTGGATGCCTACCTGGGCAGCCTGCTCTAAGGAGCCTGCTTTGGCAGGGGGGTTAGACCCGATGATCTTTTGAGATCCCTTCCAACCCCTTTAATATTGTGATCCTGTAATATTAGATTTAGTATTTTTGTACTGGAAAACATGCTACAAATATTATGACCTCTGTTATCTTTAATAATAATGTAAAGAAAATTAGCATTCATGCATCTCGGTGTCCGGACAGATCCAGTGACAAGCTAGTCAAGAAGAAAAATTAATCTATACTATTCAGTGCAGCTTCCAGTAGTAATTTTAATTGTGTTTGACAGTGTTTACATAACAGTATTTTTAAAAAGTTTTCAAGCACTTTTTTCATGCATTAGAATTGACAGAAATTATGGGTAATATGCACTGTAAGATTTTCTTTTTCCATAACCACAGGTTTCCACACTTAATAACTTACATTTTCAATTTTAAGAATAATAGAGAAGTCCTCCTTTCAAGATTTAAAAACTTGAAAACAGAATTATCACTATGATGCAGTCCTGGCAACAAGAGGACCAGTTCAACAAAAGATCAGCTAGCTATTCATGAAAGCTCATTTTTGCCCCTTCTCTCTTGCATCAAACATATCCTCAGCCTTTCTGAACTCCCCCTACCAGATGTTTTTTTTCTAGCAGCCCTGGAAAGGGCTCAAATTCAGGCTATTTTGGAACAAGGGAAGGTGTAAACTCCAAGTCTTGGAGTGTTCACAGAGAAGGCTCTGCCAAACAGAGTGTCCTTCTCTGTGCAGAAAAGGGTTGATCTCAAGCACCCTGCTGACCACTAGCTGGGAAATGTTACATGAGAAGAGGATTCTCCCCCAGAGAAAGACAATACTGGCAATTTAAGGCTATGTGTGTTATAATCAACATCCTTAAACCAAATGGGCTAAAGAAAACTGTGGATGTATTTATGGACCAAATCTATACTTGGTAAAAGTCAGCAAAGAACAGCTATAAGATGTAAGCCAAGATGATTTCCACAAGAAAATGGTGTGGCCTAATGGTTGTCTCAATTCTAAATTTTTTGTGACATACTTCGAAGTGAAACACTTTCTAGAGGTCCTTCTTCCTTCCCTCCTTCTTTCCCTCCCTTCCTCCCTCCCCTCTCCCCCAATGAGAAGAAGAAAAATGACTCATGAGGAAAATGATTGAAAAAAAAAAAAAACACAACCCAGTTTGGATAATTTCTCAGTAAAGGCTGAGCATATTTTTCATGTATTTGGTTTTGTTAGATGGACATAGTAAGGAATGGCCATCGTAAACACAGTTTTTGCTTATAAGCTATGGCATTGAATCATCATGTCAAGTCTAGGGCACACAGCTTTATAAAAAAATATCTTGTCTTTGCTGCATTGCTGAGAACAGAAAAAAAGCTCTGTTAAATTTACAGGTGTTAAAATAATTGTTTAATTTTTCAGTCTGCTTGTTAAGAAATGATATTTTACAAAGGTGCTCTGAAAGACTTGAAAATGTTGCCAATTTCCCTTCCCTCTGATAGATTACCAAGTATTCATAAAGAATTTAAGGAAGATGAATAAAAAATATTATTTCTATATAGTACTAGGTCACTCATTCTTTTTCACACCAGACTTTGGGACACTCTTTTGATTGAATGCCATTAAGGTAATTTGGAGCAGACACTCTAGTCTCTGCCAGTGGAACAAATATGGTATTTTATTAGAAATGTTGAGATCTGTTTAGTGTATTTCTAATTGATATTTCCAGATCTTTCCATACACATAGTGTCTATGTTGTTAGAGGTCGTCTGTGGAAAAGAATACTTCACATCCAGAAGAGCTAATGAACTGGGCCATTTCAGGTTACCTTATAATCATTTTTCTCAAACTTTCTTGGCAGTATCGCTAGCGCATTAAAAATCTGCTAATGGAAAAAGGAAAAGTTGAGATTTGGGGCAAGATTCTTCCAAGCCAAACACATAATTAATTAAAACCATACAAGCTATTCAAGAACTAGATAGCAAACATGTGGCTTTAGAATGTAGAGATTATCTATTTTTCTTATTAATTACCTGTAAAGCAAATAAATTAATTGTAACATGGCTTTCTTTCTTTCTTTCTGGCAACCCACAAGACAGGATATATCTGGACCATGAGCTTTTCTGACTGGTAAGTCAAAAAAGAGTTTAAATTCAAGGAACAAATTCTGCTTGTTTCTTCTTCAAGTCTCTAAAACCAGCAAAAATACTCAATCATAGTACAATCTGACAAAAAAGAAAGGCAAGTTTACACATGAAAATCAAGCTGGAATTTGAATTAGAATGGACTGCATTGTGCAGGTAGGCCTTCATGTTTCTAAACACCTATAGAGACACCAATTTCTGTTTTAATGTAATTCGGGCTATTTTTTGAAAATGCTGATGCTCCATTGTTTAGGTCAGCACCACTGGTGATTTCATGCAGAAGTACTGGGACTGGGAGATGACATCCACCTAAGTAAGACAGGTCTCCACAACTCACATTGTGAAGATGTCTAGGAAGCATTTTCCTATAACTTAGACCACAGTTTGTGTGAAGCACAAATAATTGTACCAGTTCAATTAGTATTTATAGTGCTTTAAAGTAAACTTGAAGTTACATCAGAGTAAGGTAAATCAACACTTTTCTTTTATTATCTTGATAATGTAGCATATTTTTTGTCACCTGAATAAATCCATAAAGTATCTGCTTGTAAAGGCAAAGTGCTCTCTGATGTAGTATATTTTACAGTATAAATAATACCTTAGAAATTAAAATCGGCTGAGATGAAGGTTAATGTTTCCTGTTAGTACAAGCTTGGCTTTTCTCTGATGGAATTAGGATTTGGCTATTCCTTGTAACATGAGTTTTAAGTTCTGTAGCCAATGGGAGTAAGAAAATAAGAGAAATCCAGCTCCTTCAGTAGCTGTACTTCTTGAAACTAAGCCTGAAACATCTTTCATTTGTATGAGTTTCAGTTGAGTTTATTTGTGTGCAGAAAACAGAAAATGTATAGATGCTTATCAGAAGTGTGAGAGAAGCACAGTCTCTGCAAAAAAGGCTTCTTTGGCACTTAAAAAAAAAAAATGTTGGTGAAATATTAAGGCAAATAAAGATACTACTTTACTACTTTGTAAGGGTTCCCAGGATGCTAAATATATATTCTCAGTCAAGTGAGCCTCACTCTTTTCCAAACTGTAGGCAGTTTACCAATTCTGGCAGTTGCTTGCTGGTCATGTGTCAGTGACTCATGCATCATCTGCAGATAGAGTGGTAGTGTATATGATCAAGCACCACTCAAGTCCCATATTCAACTCCCTCCTCTTGGTGCAGCGTGAGAGCAAGACAGGAGCCTTGTTTCCCTCCTCTGTTATTACAAGTTGCCTTCCCATACTTCTCTATATGTTGCTAGGCTCTGCTTAGTGGTGAAAAGAAGTTGTACAAGTTGAGGCAAAGTGGCATTTTTATGTAATAAAAATAACACCAATATTGTGCACAGAAATCATGTACCCACTAATGTTTTGTAGATAAGGTAAGTTACACTGCATGCTGTAGAATTATGCTGTTAAAATTATGACTCATTAGGATAGTAGCAGATGATCATGCATCTCAGAAAAGAAAAAAATAAAAAAGGAAAAATGTCCCCTTACACTTCAAATTTTCTCTTCACCTCATTACAAACTCAGATGTAAGTCAGTTCTCTCTCTGTAATGCTTTAAGTAAATCACTCCATACAATATGAATAAATACAGGTGAAAAGCAGTAACACATGAGAATCAAGTAGTCAGGTTAAGTCAAGGGTTTGGAGACTTTCTTCTGTGAACCAAAGATTTATATTTTAGATAAATGATTCAATGCTATGCTGAGTCAGATATAACTGGAATATATATATATATAAATAATTTTTAATGGGAATGGATATACCTGTGGTAACACTGTGTTCTTTCCTGGAAACACAACGTTAGTAGGATGCTGCTAGTCTTTTCCTGATGTCTAGGCTTGTTGAAGATGTAGAACACTGCAGAGTTCAGAAGGCTACAAAGCAATCAAGAGTCTGGGGAGAAAAACCCTTCTGCTGTGAAGCTTAAGTAGCTTAAGGTTGCTCTATTTGTTTTAACCAAAAAGAATACTGAGAGGTGAACCAGTCACTCTACATCATCATTGGCAAGGAGAAAGCAAGTCTTACAGCTTGCCAGTCTACTTTGGAAAGTACTCTATGACCCACTGTCTGAAAGTTGACTTTTGACAAGGTGGTCTTAAGAATAAGGTAAAATTTCCTACTGATAAGCATAGGAAAACCTTGAAACAGCTTCTTAGGGTGGAAGAGGAATGAGGGTTGCAGTCAGTATGTAGTCATGGAATAGAATTATTAGGTTAGAAAAGACCTCTAAGATCGTCTAGTCCAACCTTTAACCTAGCACTGCCAAGTCCACCATAAAATCATTGCACTAAGCACCACATCTACACGTCTTTTGAAGACTTCCAGGGATGTTAACTCAACCACGTCCCTGGGCAATCTATTCCAATACTTCACAACCCTTTCAGCAAATAATTTTTTCCTAATATCCAACCTAAACCTCCCCTGGTACAACTTGAGGCTGTTTTCTCTTGTCTTATCACTTAGTGTTTGGGAGAAAAGCCCGATCCCCATCTCGCTACAGCCTCCTTTAAGGTAATTGTAGAGCACAATAAGGTCTCCCCTGAGCCTCCTTTTCTCCAAACTAAAAAAACCCAACTCCCTCCACTGCTCCAACTTGTTCTCTAGACCCTTCACCAGCTTTGTTGTCCTTCTTTGGACACCCTCCAGAGCCTTTATGTCCTTCTTGTAGTGAGGGGCCCTAAACTGAACACAGTACTTGAGGTGCAGCCTCACCAGAGCAGAGTACAGGGGGACAATCACTTCCTTATTCCTGCTGGCTACATTATTCCTGATACAAACCAGGATGCCATTGGCCTTCTTGGACACCTGAGCATGCTTCTGCCTCATATTCAGCTGGCTAATGTTTTGTCTCTGCTGCTTCTTCCTCCTCACACTTCTCCCTTGCTCCAGCCTGGGGTCCCTCCTGTAAGCTTTAGCCTTTTGAGAACTGCTCCTGTGTAGGCTTCTCTTCATGGGCCACAGTTCCTGCCAGGAGCTTGCACCTACAATCAATAGATACATTTTAATTCTGGTATTTTATGCTCATTGGTAGAGGAAAAAATGCAGAATAGCCTGAAAGACAAAACAAGGAATCTGCTGAACCATTGTGGTCAGTCTTCCCTGTGATCTGGACCTGGCCTACACAGATCACTTCCCAGAAATGCAAGAGACAAACGGATGCCTGATCCACTAATAAGAAGTCTCCAAGGAAAATTACTGCTAGGGACTGAGTTCAGGAGTTTACAATAAATATAGCCAATACTAAGGATAACCTTAAAATAGTCTTACCAATGACTGCATACCTAAAGTGGAGTTTGGGACTGGGAAAATAATATTCTCCTTGTGTACTGGGTCTGGCTGGAATGTTAACTTTCCCGGCAGCAGCCCATTCAGTGCCGTACTCTGTACTTGTAGCTGGAACAGCAGTGTTATCACACCAGTGTTGTGTCTACTGCTGAGCAGCAGTGGCACAGCATTGGGCCTTTCTCTAACCCTCCTAGGGGGTGGGCAAAAAGTGAGGAGAGAAACATCACTAGGGCAGCTGACCTAAACCAATCAAAGGGATATTCCATACCATGTGGTGTCACACTCAGCAATAAAAGGTGGAAACAGGAAGAAGAGGGGAGGGGTGGGCTCTCGTTGAGAAGACGTCGGTCCTCCTGTCGAACACCGGCTGCGTGCGTTGAGGCCTTGCTTCAAGGACGTGGTCAATCATCGCTCATTTGTGGGAAGTAGAGAGTAATTTCTTTCCTCTGCACTTCCATATAGCTTTCATTTATTTTGTTTGTTTGTTTTCCTCCCTTTTTCCCCTTTTCCCTTTTACTTTCCCTTAGTTAAATTGTTTAGTTCATGGTAGTCTTTATTTAATTATTATAATTATTTCCCTTTAATTAAATTATCCTTATCTCAACCCGTGAGTTGTTCTTTGCTTTACTTCTCCCCCTCCTCATCTAAAGGAAGGGGAGTGAGAGAGCGGTTGTGGGGTTTAGCTGCCCATCACGGTAAAACCACCACACCTTGTCAATGTTCTAAGATTTTGTAGCATGTCTCTCCCCACAGCACCACCTCTTGCAAGGTGAGGTATATTCTACTGGAGCAAAAAATTCCCACCTGTCAGTTTCTTTCCAGCAGAAATGTCTTTTGTTCATGTGGTTTTGTTCATCACTAGTTTGAAAACATCTAGACTCTGGGGACCAAAATACTTATGTTGCTCCCTAGTTACTGAACTCAATAACTTACTGCAATGCCATCACCTATGAAACAGAAGAGGTCAACGCAGGTCATCTATTGCTCTCTTCTGGACTTAAACTCCACAGAAAAATGTAGTTTAAAATGTTTTCTGGGCTAACCAGACAGAACTGCTGACAGAAGAGGATCAGCCAGCATAATCTTTTCACACCCCATGGTAAAAAAAATGTGACAGCATGCAATTAATTTTATAAAAGCCAGTGAGTGACAGCAGCTGAGTAGCTACTTTACCTGCTAGCAATTTATGTTGCATTCAGAATGGGGCCTTAGAGACAAAAGGGCTCTTTGTCACAATGCTTGCTCATGTCTGTGATCAGACTATAATGGTGAAATAATACCATAATGGCTTGTGTGTACAAAGATGACAAAAATATTGCTTTCAAGTAATCTGAAATACTACTTGTTCCACAATGTGGTGCCCTACAGAACCTCCTCTAGCCATGTAATCTAGTCTTCTACTGAAGACTTTTTATATCAAATATATAAACTTGTTTGCATTATATCATTTTAACTCTCAAAGTAATCTCCCCAAACACTCCAAAAAGGTGCTTGTCAACACAAATGAGTCCAAAAAAAAAAAAATTTAAGGATGTTTTCAAACTACAGTAAGCCAAAATTGAAGGATACTTTGAGATCAAAGTCTATGACAAGAAAAAATTATAAACATGTATGTAAAAACCTCCCCTAACATAAGTAGACCAATACTGATTAACAGCTGCAGATCAATTAATTCCTTATCTTTGAACGACTCCCTAATAATTTCCTGATCTGAAACAATCCCCAGTCCTGCTCATGCTTAGGTACACCATGTGTAACTGCAGGGGCTACAAGCGCTCTCTGAGGAAGTGAGTTATTGAGTTGAAATCAGATTATTGACACAGATGCACAAAAACAGTGAGAGTCACAAAAACAATGTTTTGTTAAACAATATTTAGTGTTGCTCTATTGCTGAAAAACACTTGCAGAGTCCCAGATCACATTGAAAGAGATGTCTGGAAGAGAACATTGAGTGATTTCTTCCCCTGTTATTCATTTTTTTATTTTGTGCTCAGTTCTTGCAGCCAGTATTTTTGAGGAATTAAGCAAGAATTAAAAAAACAGAGTCAGAGAACAAACACTTGAGTTTTTGGAGAATGAGATGTTTAAATACTGCTGTAAAGACCAAAAGTATAAAAAATAATCACAAAGTAAAGTGGAAAAATTAACTGGTGTTTGATGGTGACTCTTTGGTCAGTATTTTCCAGAAGAAGTCCTTAGTCTATGGAATGTCCAAGGCTGGAGAGAGAGGGAGAGGATAAGGGTGATACCAGGGGACAGGCTACAAATCCATTCCTATCTTTTCTTTCTTAGCATTGGTTATTGGTACTGCTTCCTGGGCCCCTGAGATGGTAGATCCCTCCTTATATCACTGTGACAAGATACCTCCAGTGCACATTTTCTTCAAACACTGTAGACTGGGAGCAGGGTGCATGAAGAGTTGAAGAGTGTGAGAGGGCCAGGTGATGATATCTGGTCACTGAAATCCTTCAGCATATGTTTCAGTCTGCTCTGACTTCAATGAGATTGCAAATGTCAAGAATGTGAAATGATTCAAGCAGAAAAGAAGAGGTTTTAGCTGTAAGGATTTTAGACCAGCCCTGACTGGAATCTTTTTTTTTTCTTTTTCCATTTGTGCATGATGTTATTGTTCTAGTGCAAACACCTCAATGTCAATATCTGAGACAATTCCTCTAGTCATGCAGGTTGCTGCAGAGAACATATGTTTCTAAGATAGATGATCCTCTTCAAAGTTAGATGCCCTGAGAAAACATTCCAGCCTAGGGATGTTTCTTTCTCTCTCTCTCTCTTTTTTTTTTTTTTTTTTTGACTGTGAAAGGAACTTAAATAAAATAGTTCTAACACAAACTCTTGCATGCATGCTGCAAATGTTTATGGTAGGGCAGTATCTGCATTCTAGACAACATACTGGGGAGCTTGGATATTGGAGAGGGCTGAACTGGCTACTATTTGTACTAGACAATGAAATGCCATTTAAATTGATACCTTTCATGGGCTGTTGTTGAAACTTCAGTTAGAATATCATTTAGAAGAGTTAGAATTGATCAGCTCTGTTAAAATGAAATGCTTTAACTGTTCAAAATAACTTCTAGTTTAGAGTTTTGTTTTTTTCATGTTTATATACATATCATGAAAAATCAAAATAAAATGACCTTTTTTTTTTTTTAATTCAGTGGGATTTTTTTGTTATTTTATATATATATACATTATTTCATTTTAGAGTGGGATATCCAGTGAAACAATGGACAGGGTTAATAAAACCCTAATCCTCCAGGATTAAACTGCACTTCTTCAAATGGGCTACGCTTCCTTCCTTTTCTTCGCACATCTTTTACTTTAGAAGTGATACAGACAAAAGCAAACAAAACTTTTGCAGGAGTTTTAAATCTGATGAGTAAGTTACCAAAAGTTTAGTTATCTGATACAATTCAATTTGTTCTTTTTTAAATTTATTTTTTATTTTTAGGAAGGTAAATAATCTTTAATTATGTCAGTCTGAGTGCAAACAACTTCGATAAAAAGAGCAGTGTGACCAATCAGTTGCACCTCTTTGTTGAAAACATTGAAAGTTAAACTGAAAAGAAAAAATGAGTAAGTGATCTATTACTGAAGGGTTGAAGGGTAACAAGCTTTGAGCTTAAGCAGCATGCTGCAGTGACTAATATGATATAACAGACAAAATGGATTAAGAAGATGTTGCCTGCAGAGAATATACATGGTAAAAAGTGAAGTTTTTTTATTATTTTTGTTTTATTTATTTATTTTTCAATCGTGGTATTTGTGTAGGTGTCACAAAGGTGAACTGTGAAAAATTAATCTTTGGAATTGTCTAATCAATGTGATAGCAAATTCACATGAAAATATACTTTTCCTCCTACTTCACCATCTCAAAAGTGGGTATCTTCTTCAATAATGAAATGTAACCAAGGAAATAGAGAGGTTTTCTTTTAAACGCTTTATTTTATTTTTATTTTTATTTTTATTTTTATTTTTATTTTTATTTTTATTTTTATTTTTATTTTTATTTTTATTTATTTTTTATTATTTTTGCTTAACAAGAGTATTAAACTAATTAACTTTTATTTTTAAATGATTTTTTTTAAACTAGTTTTATTTCAAACTCTGTATGTGGAAGGCCCACCTTGGAAAACACTTTAAGAAAATTAGTTCTGTGTTTTATGCAAACCACCTTAGAAATCCTTTCTGGTAATTCAAGGCAATTGACTTAAGATACTATTACAGCAATGTGGAGGATCTGAGGGACCATGCTGTCTATATGTGGACAATAATTACAGTGCCTGGCAGCAACTTCAGTCTTGCTGCTGAGGCTGTGCACGTGGGCAGATCAATTCAGGGTGCATGCAATTCAGGTCTTTGTTTGAGAAGCTGTTAATTAGTTTTGGAGATCTTGTTAAAAGTCAGGGTATTACACCTACGCTTCATAAAGACATTGCAAAATAGGAATGAGATCCTTGCTATCTCAGTGCTTTCTCCTTTCTGAGAAGTTTTTTTTGTTGTTGTTGTTGTTTTTTTTTTTAAAAAACTAAGAAGCTGCTTTAAACACTGTGTACAATAAATCATTGAACAGTTGCCATTGTCAGACTGAGTCTCAGACATTATCATAGTTAATTATAAAAATGACTAAAATTAAAAAGAATCAGATGAAAGTAAAGTGAAAAATAGGTAAATTGAGACTTTATTCCCCCCCCCTTTTTTTTTCTTAAATGTTTCTTCTTCTAAACATTTTTTTTTTCTTCTAGTCTTCTAGTCCAACCCTTTATTTCAGACTATTCTACATGTGTATAGGAGTTGAGCAGCAATTGGGGCAGACAGAGTTTTGCTTGAAAAAAAATAAAATAATAGAAGTTTAAAAATGTAACATTTAGCAAATGTCAAAACGTACTTTAGGCCAAGTTATGACTTGGTGCTGCTGGGGGTTAGTGCTTTTGACGTCAATGGAATGGTTCCCATTTCCAGTAGGTGAACACCCAGCCCACTAGTCCAATGTTTACATCGTATGCACCATAGTGGAGATAAAGGAAAACTGAGAGAGCTTTATCTATTTACCTAAGATAAAATGCAAAATGATTTTTTTTTTTTTTTTTTAATGGGTGAGTGCTATAAACCTCTTGCTTGAGTGCATGTGCTCAAATAAAAGGCTACATTGTTTGCTCTGTTCTGTATGGTCTGTTGAATTATCAGAACTGGTTAGCTGTTTATCACAAATACAGTGGGCTTTGTACTTTGACCTTTGGTTCAGAATTCATCCTTTGAAGTGTTCATTATTTCTCCAGATTGGACGGAAATACTTCTTTTGTGTATGGACTGGCCAAAAGTTCTTTCTTCAAATATTGCTTGATAGTCATAATCTGTGATCTTTTCTGGTAATGACAGATGTATTGGAAGATTTTATGTCCTTAAATGAATGAAGACAACTGTACATGGCTACTTCTCTAACACATCCCCAAGGCCCACCTATTGCTGAAGTTGTGCTAGTACAGAGCTCATAGTGGCTGAAGTTCTTTCCTTATTTGTCTTCAGTATTCCTATATTTAGTAAGAGTAAATTCAATGAAATGGCTGAAGTGATTCAGGAGACTTTCAGATGGCAAATCCATGCAAGTAAACATAATCATTTTGTATATTTCTGTAATATATAATCTTATTGACTTCTGCGTGTCTGTCTTCACTCTTGCCTACCTCATTCAATAGTGAATTAAATGTTCTTCTTCTGCCACTATGAAAGTCCACATCACTTTTCTTTCTGAAACTCCTCTCCAGTGCTTACTTCTCCTTCAGTTCTCACTGTTCTTTTTTTTCAATCCATTCACACTTCAGCCTGAGTGGTCTCATTTCCTCCCATGACTTCTGCTCAGTACAAACTCAGTTGTTTTACAGAATCACAGAATCACAGAATTTCTAGGTTGGAAGAGACCTCAAGATCATTGAGTCCAACCTTTTAGTTGCTTTTCTGTGTGTCACCACATACTCAACAGGACCTCCTCATTGTTGTTCTTCTGTTTTCTTCCTATATCCTTTCAATTTACCACTCAAAATCTGACTTCCATACCGGTTCGTTGACCCCAATTCAGATCTCTCTAAGCCGATTTCTTATGCATAGGTACATACCTGCCAGAGATACATACCTGCTTTGTGAGAAAGAGATGTGTTATATTGCCTTTTGAAGCACTCACTTGCATGGTATACTTGCTCCTAAAAAAGGCTAAGCTCCTAAACTCTTGCTGTTGCAACTTGGAGTAGGTTGGTTCACAGCACAGGGTCCTAATGATACAAGATACACTTTTAAGCACAATAATCTGCAACAGGATTACTTTTAAGAATATCCCTTTGAATGTTTTGTTTAATTTTTGTAAATCAACAACTATATACCATGGTCAAGTTGGTCAAGTGTACCATGGCAACGAAGAATTAAATAATTGACATCATGGAGCATTGCTTCCAGCATTACAGCAACAGTTCACATCTTTTGAAATTCCAGTAGCTATGTGTGGGACTCTTCATTGCTGCTCCCCATTGTCTATCTACAGGTTGGAGGCTCTACCTCATGTGTTGGTACAAGGTGGTAGTATACACTGCCTTATTCCAACCACTTTTTTGGTATCTTCTGCAGAGAAGGAAAAGTATCTTTCACCCAAAAGCTTTCCAATGGTAACCTATTCTTGTTCTACTGATTTCTGCATGTTTTATCCTTTTTAGTGCTTAGATAAATAAAACCTTTGTTTCAAGGAATCTGAAATGTTTGGTTTCTGTTTCTAGAGCCAGGTGGATGACCAGGGTGAAGAAAGAAACCATTCTTTCTGAGCCAGGAAAACCTTCAAGGAGGCTCAGAACAGCCTAAATCCCTTGGGTTTAGAGAGAAAGCAGGAACAAGAAAAAACTTCTGTAGCGGAAAAGCTCTTTCAGTGTGTGTGGGGGCCTCAAATGGTTTCATTTGTTCTTCAGCCATTTAAACCTTTAAAAACATCCTGCTGTGATAAGATTTCTGTATTAACAGTCTTCAGTTTACAACTCCTTGCTACTGAATTTAAAAACTAGAAGAAATTTCAGTACCTTTCTCTATGCTCTCTTTTTATGCTCTACTCTTTACAAGATGGAAAGAGGTGCTTCACTTACTCCTTAGCTGGCAATGTTGTAAGAATCTGCTGGAGACTGCTTTTCCTTGTTTTCCATACACAGAGCAGATTAATGAAAATGAGAAGGTAGGAAAAGTAGGGAAAGTGTGGGCCCACTGACCCATTTCTTCAGATAGTGCAGTGTGGCACCCTGTTAGTCCAAGCATCAGATGCAATCTCTGGACTACTTCTTTCTCATTGGTGTGGCACAACAATTTTCTGCTGTGCACTTCCATCCTCTCTACACTCTCCCACTAGGTAATTGAAGACAATAAATAAATCCCCCAGGCATTAGCTTTTCCAGGTGTAACAAATTCAGTTTTCTCAACCTCTCTGAATACCTTTTGAGCAGCTTGGCCAGCTTGGTATACATGTATATCTGCTGAACCTGCTGTAATGCTAATGTCTTTCTTGCACTGGACTGTATGTACTTCAGATGTTGTCCCACAAGCACTGAATGGAGGGAAAAGAACACTCTAGGTCTGTTGAGTATGCCCTCACTTTCAGTGCTGCCAGGACACATTGCTGGCTTACATTCAGCTTGTTGTCTGCAATGGCCTCCATTGTCTCTACAGAACAGATCCTGCTCTGCAGAACAACTCCACAGAGAGTCAACCCCCAGTCCTTCCTTGCTTGCCTTGGTAGCCATGGGGGCCAACCATATCCTGGAGTGCATCAAGGACGTCTTTGCCTGCTGGTTGAGGGAAGGGATTGTCCTGCTCTACTCTGCACTAGTGCAGCCCCACCTTGAGTACTGAATGCAATCTTGGGTGCCACAGTATGACAAAGATATGAAACTCTTAGAGAGCACCCAAAGCAGGGCTATGAAGATGGTGGAAAGTCTGAAGTGGAAGGCATATTAGTGGCAGCTGAAGTCCCTAGGTTTGTTCAACCCAGAACAGATAAGCTCATGGTGGCCTGCAGCTTCCTCAAGGAGTGGAGGGGCAGGCACTGAGCTCTGCTCTCTGGGGAACAGTGATAGGGGCCAAGAAAATGGCTTGAAGCTGCAACAGGGGCAGTTCAGGCTGGATATCAGGAAAAGATTCTTCACTGAGAGGGAGGTTGGGCACTGGAACAGGCTCCCTAGGGAAGTGCTCGGGGCACTAAGCCTGCCAGAGTTCGTGTTTGGACAACACTCTTAGACATGTAGTCTGATTTTTTGTGTGGTCCTTTGGGGACCCAAGAGTTGGACTTGATGATCCTTGTGGGTCCATTCCAACTCAGAATATCCTGTGATTCTATGATTCTTACTGATGCATAAGGTTATTCTGCTTCAGGTAGAGGACTATTGCTTTTTTTTTTTTTAGAACTTTTTTCTCAGTTCATTTTGCAACCAGTTCACATCACAATGTATAAAGTATTTCCCCATCTTCTTGTTGTCAACAAAATTACTAAGGAAACATTCTGCTTTGTAGCCAAGGTTATTAATGAAAATCTTAAATAATACTGACCCCTGAGGAGTGGCACTCATGCTCAGTCTCACCGCGCCAATGCTCATGTGTGTGGTATCAGACCTAATGTACCGTGGGTTTTAGTATAGATGCATTTATCTACCAAGCTGTACTTTTACAATCAATGAGGAGATTTGTGGTTGTTTCAGTAAGATCTGAATCATCTTTACTTTGAAGTTATTCCATAGATGTCTGCCCATCCTAAACTACACCAAGCTTAGATATCAAACACAAAGTTTGGTCAGAATTTGTTTTTACCAGTGAGAATGTGAAATTGTTAATGTAACCAAATCTGTTGTAAGGGAATCATTTTAAAATATCATTTTTCCAATCTAGATCATATATTTACATTGTGGTCTTCTGACCACTTGGGCACATTAAGAACTTTTTCCAGGTTCTAGGGCAGTTCATTCCAGTAAGCTATTTTCCATTTAACAATATGAAAAAAAGAATGTTTTTCTTTTTCTAATATACAAATCTTAGCACACTGGCAAAATACATTTTTCTTTATATATAATTCCTTCTGGAGTTTCTCTCTCTGAAACTTTATACACCACATGTGAATGTTGTATGTAGTTTTGAGTCCATAATGGTCATATCGCACTTACATATTGCACTTCTCTTCCTTTCAGCACAAGACTGGTTTCCACATCCCTCAGAAGTACCTAACTAATATTATGGGGCAAATCTGTTTTTCTTTGCTGACAGAATCTTTTGACACACAAATCCTCTTTTTTTGAGGGGACTGTTGCTATTTTTTTTTCTCTCTTTTAAATAAGAAACAGATAGTCTGGGAGCTTTTCATGGCACTTCTTTTTGTTTGTTTGTTTTGTTTTCAACAAATGGAAAATAATTATATATGGTACTGTTTCCTAATGATCTACAGTGGGTATAGTCAAATGACAGGTCTAAACAAATTCATTGCTATAATCTTCTGTTGCCAACAGCCTAAAGCACTCATCAGTTGATCCCCTTTAAGCTCAAAGAAACCATTTTCTGCTTACTTCAGTCTCTTGCCTTTCCCAGACTACCAGAACAACTTACTTCATGTATTTTACTTTCATAAACTTTTCTCCACTTTCCTGGGTATGGGGATGAGAATGAAATGGGCAAAGACAGAAGAAAAGGAATAAGAAAGGGCTGATTTTATTCTGCTTTTGCTTTTTTGAAAACTGGTACAACAAATGCTTCTTCTCCCATTACATATTACAGGTGGACAGCTGCTTCTTTACACAGTATTGGACAGAGCCTTAGCACTAGACAGACCATAATATTTGTTAAAGATGTCAACGGTATTGCCATTTGCTAAGTAGGAGCAAATGCTGCCTGTGGCAGAGCTTTTGTGCTGCAGCATGTGAGCTTATTTTTCCAGCACTTTAATTTCCAGACTAGAAATCTATCCAGTTCTTTTCTTAATGTTGTGATCTTTTGTTTTGAGAAAAAAAGGCAAGGTTGAAGAAGAAATGTTGAAAATTTCTAGGTTGATTAATTCTTAATTCCTGTTCTTAGGGAGCTATAATTTTATTTTTTTATTTCTGGACATAATGAAGTCTGTCACATTACCCTACCAGTGCTCCAACCATCCCTAGGACACATGAGCCGTTCTATTGCTTTTTTCTTGACTATCTCCAATTTTCATATTTTGATATTTGTGTGGGAAGTTTATGTAATGTCTGATGCAATTCTAAATGAAAAGTCATAAATGTGTCTGACAAATCACCTCTCATCACCTATGTAACTAGAATACATATTGATGAATTAAGCCAGGAGCTTCCTCATGTTGAAGAGCAATATCAAGACTCTCTTGACAAAGGAAAAAGCACAAGAGATATTTGAAAGTCTTTGAAAAAAATCTTAAGTTTGTTTCCAAGTATTGTTTCTACAGTTCCCATCTAAACCACACAAGAAGATTTCAAGCTGGTTTAGGATATGTATTTCAGATGAATAACTGAATTATCACTAGCAGAAGTAGAAGCAAATGATGATGAAACCCTTCTAAAGTCAATTTTTGCAAATGTCCCCCTGGAAAGAAAAAAATAAATCCCTTTGCTCTGTTTGACAGAAGTGTATATAGTACAATTCCCTTTAGCCATAAAACATAGGAAGATTCTCCTTTGTGAAGGCAGATACTGAGGTAGAATGCATTTTTTCCACATCTGACCTTTACCTGACATTTATATAGTTGATAGCAGGGTGAAATAAGTCTGGATTTTCAAAAAGAGAGAGGTTTTTTTTTTTTTTTTTTTTTCTCATGGTCTACTTATAGACTAGTATATATTTTAACCTTCCTTTGGGCATTCAGCTGTTATTTTTTCTGTACATTATATTTTATGGAATTAATTGCTATATGAGAATGGTCCTTTTAAGACTGATACTGAATTATCATCACTGGTGTGTTTTAACTTCTAGCAGAAGGACTCTAGTAAAACTGGAGCTCTCCCTTACCATTATTATTAGTTAGGTCCAATGTCTGCATATAGCCGTGCAATTAGCTTTCAAACAGTTTGCACATGTATTTTAAAAGAAGTCAAGAAGATCATTGATTAATTCAAAGTGTTCAAAGAAACATTGAAATTTGTACTACCAGCTCCAGTAAATACAATGTAGAGAAAGCAAACTATTTTAACATTTCAGTTTAGCTTATTGTACATCAAGGAACAAACACACTCTGTGTCAGATGTTTTGAACTCTACTGAAGATGGAGCTAGAGTAAAGGCAATTCCAATTACATTACAACTCATGCAAATTATCTTGGAGGCTAGGCATTCCTGGGCTTGTCCTGTACTTGGATAAGAAACAATCTGGAATTCCCAGTTGCAGTAGGCACAAGCCAGGACATTGTGGCTGAATACTAGACCACAGAAAGTGAATGAGTTAGAAGACTACATTCTACTCCTCATCACTGGTGGGTGAGTCAGAGAGATGAAGTTACCGATGCTGTTTTCATTCCTTCAGTGAGAAATGTCTCAGGAGAATACTGCAAATTAAAAACTCTAATATTAGAAAGTGAAGTTATATGAAACATAAAGCTCCATAGGAACCTTTAATCAGGGTTAAACAATCCTACCCTCTACAATGTCTCTGAAAAATCTTACACACTTACCAAAACTTGGCAGTATTTCTGTACTGGAGTTGACATAGGACAAATAGATTGGTGTTCTGGTGCTGCTGCTCTTGCCTATCAGGCAAGTCCTGGGTAGTATGACTGGAATGTTAACTTTTCTTCTGCCTGTATTTTTACAGAAGTGAAGAGCTTTTTTTTTTGGACCTTTTTTAGCAGAGAAACTGAAAAGTCTTACTTCTGAAACAAACAAACAAACAAAGAAACAAACAAAAAAAAAAACATTTGACAACCATTTAAGTAATAGTACAGTGGGGGAAGTAGCCCTGAGCATTTAGGAACCTGACTTTTTATTTATTTATATATTATTATTATTATTATTATTATTATTATTATTATTATTTTAAAGCAGGAACCTTGTGTGGAAGATTCAAGAAAAGCTCCCACTTCTTTCTGGGAAGAGAATTGGGGTGTGTGGAGAACTGATTAAAAACAGGAAGGATGGAGGTCAAGGAAGAAAGAAAAAGGGAAAATATAAAGTGAACATGTAGAAAAACTCCCCTAGAGGGGGAAAAAAAAAAAAAAAAAGAGCATAAACTACTACTAAATCCTTTTAGGCTACATCTTCTGTTCTATTTTTGCAATGAAACAATATTATAAATTAATGTCTGGATCATCTGTGCCAAATCACTAGCTCCAATATAAGATGAGAGAATTTAAACACATTCAGAATTAGCAAAGAAGAAATTTAATATTTGGCCTGATAATAACAAGGTTGAAAGACACTTATTCTTATGGTCAGCTAGACTTTTAAGTCTAGCTTTTTTTTATCAACTTTTAAGATGATAGACTGAATCATATAAAACTAGAATAATTAAGTCCAAGTGAAAAGCTACTGTGAACTTAATTCTTCCCACCACCCAGATTCTAAATACGGCTGTTGCTCCAGGGTTATTTTGCTGAATTTCTCTTCACTGAGTAACTTTTTCCACCCTTTCATTCTCTCCTTTTCTGGCAGGGAAGCACATTCTTTGCTCCTGTAACCTAATTACAAACTCACAAACTTAAACATATTGCCATGGTCTAATATCACCCACAACCTGGCAGATGCCACTGACTGAAAACACAGATCTACTTTAAAGTAAGTCCTACAGATGCTCTGTTTCTGTATTTAAAAACACATTTTCCATGGCATGACAGTACTGTCTATACATCCTGGTTACTGACACCAAAGCTGCTTTGTGTGGTGATTTGGTTTTCATCTCTCAGAAACTACATTTATTCAGAATAGATATTGCATGTAATGATTCTTATTTAAAGAGAGTCTGAATTTTTAAATACTTTTTTAAATTATGATAATAATTACTGTAATATAATTGCCAATTAGGTTGCCTGCTTCAGAGAATGTGTTCTTTGATTTTAAACAGCTGTGATCCCATTTGCTTAGTTCTTTGTATCTTATGAAAAGGAAACAGGATCAGGAATGTTTTTGGAGATCTTCCTACTCATTAGATTAATGCTTTGATTCCTAAACTTTTGCTGTACACAGAAAAGCACACATAAAGAATCTTCTCTCTGACACAGTGGGTTTGTTGCATTCCATTGTAAGCTATTGTAACTTTATTGAAGTCTGTTGGGTTATAATGATCTGGATAGGCTGCACCGATGGGCTGAGGTCAACTGCATGAAGTTCAACAAGGCCAAGTGCCGGGTCCTGCACCTGGGGCGCAATAACCCCAAGCAGAGCTACAGACTGGAAGAGGAATGGTTGGAGAGCTGCCAGGCAGAGAAGGACCTGGGAGTGATGGTGGATAGTCGGCTGAATATGAGCCAGCAGTGTGCTCAGGTGGCCAAGAAGGCCAACAGCATCTTGGCTTGTATCAGGAACAGTGTGACCAGCAGGGCTAGGGAGGTGATCGTCCCCCTGTACTCAGCTCTGGTGAGGCCGCACCTCGAGTACTGTGTTCAGTTTTGGGCCCCTCGCTACAAGAAGGACATGGAGATGCTTGAGCGGGTTCAGAGAAGGGCGACGAAGCTGGTGAGGGGCCTGGAGAACAAGTCCTACGAGGAGCGGCTGAGGGAGCCGGGCTTGTTCAGCCTGGAGAAGAGGAGGCTCAGGGGCGACCTTATCGCTCTCTATAGGTACCTCAAGGGAGGCTGTAGTGAGGTGGGGGTTGGCCTGTTCTCCCACGTGCCTGGTGACAGGACGAGGGGGAATGGGCTTAAGTTGAGCCAGGGGAGTTTTAGGTTAGATGTTAGGAAGAACTTCTTCACTGAAAGGGTTGTGAGGCACTGGAACAGGCTGCCCAGGGAAGTGGTGGAGTCACCATCCCTGGAAGTCTTCAAAAGACGTTTAGATGTAGAGCTTAGGGAAATGATTTAGTGGGGACTGTTAGTGTTAGGTCAGAGGTTGGACTCGATGATCTTGAGGTCTCTTCCAACCTAGAAAATTCTGTGATTCTGTGATAATGCCTAAGACTAATATAAGCATGAGCTTGAGACTTTGCTGATACAAAACCTTGTGATTAGGGCACAAGGTTTGCCATAATGTGAGCTACAGAGAAATCAAAGGAGTGCCAATTATATTTAAATTACTTGAATTTCCTGTCTTTTTTTCTCTATTTGCCACTGAAGTTTTTTGAAACTTTGCCTTATAAATCTGTTCAAACGTATGCTGCATCCTTACACCTTTCTGCAGCTCAAAAAAGGTTTAAAAAGAGAGAGAACCTGGCCCACCGTTGCCTAAACATTTTCAAATGGAAAAAAAAAAAAGTGTCTCAGTATTTGAATTACCTAATTTCACCTAAGATTTTTATTTTTTTTCAGATGTTGAAAAGAAGAAATTCTCAGTGTTCCTATCAGCATCTATGCTACATAATTTCTTTCTTGTCCCATGTGTAGACAGACAGGAATTATCAAGAATGGAAGGCTATGTCAAGGTTGCAGAAAGAACTATGAAGCTGTGAAGCTGATTGGTTGACTAATTCAAGGGGTGAAGTATGAATTAATCTTATATGAAAAAATAGGAATTCATACTGTAAAAGAGCAAGTATTTTAATATTAAAGAACAAAAATACAAGAAAAACTGGAGAGCAGTCAGTCTTTTCAATCCCATTTTTTAAGATTTGTCTAGGCAGAGCTTCTTAGAAAGAAACTCTTCAAGATCCACCTTTTTAATGGGATCAAATAAGCTTATTTACAAATTTGATAATGGATTCTAAAAGAACTGTCAGTAATGAAAACTGTGTCTTGGTGAGAAAATATTCTCAACTGAGGACTGATGAAACCTGTTTTAAGTCACAGTTTATCACAGTAACTTCTAAATAACAATTTGTGAAATTATTATCTAATTTTTCTGGAACCTAACATATAGGTTTCCTTATAAAATTTTCATTGAAATGTTGTTTTTAAAGGGCCAAACCACTGACGATCAATAATCTTAAAACTGAAATAGATAAATCTTCCTCTTCTTCTTCCACCACCTCCCCCCAGCTCTTATAAAAGTTTAATCTCTCTCACAGCAATGTAGGTGCTAGATGGTTTTATAAGAAAAGCTGTTAAATTACATTTCCATTCCAATAGCTCATTAAAACCTGCCCAATAATTAAATATAACCTTCCAACTATCTTTTGGTTCTGTTTTGATGGCCCACCAATTGCTTGCCAGAGGCCCTGAGACACTATAGCCCATACCAGAAATTCATTTTCTCTTGAAATATGCTGTAGTTTCATTTGTTCTCTTCTATCCTTAATGGGCTGGTTGATACTGGATCCCAGAAATGAATAGGATATGCTACAGTGAGTTTTAAAACCAGGGATGTGAGTCAAGGTGCAATCAGAGGTGTTTTTTAAAAGCCACGAATTCAGTAACTTCACTGGAAGTGGGACGTGAATTTCTCATTGAAAGAAAATGTTTGTGTTTCAACTTCAACAAGTGCTCTTGTAGTCTCAAACCAGAAAGTATGTAAATGCTACTGGTAACACAGAGAAGCTGAGATGACACAGCACAGTCTCTGTAGAAACCATTCTAGAATTCCTTTCTGTATTGCTATAAGTTGTTTAAAACAAGCATTTTTTGTCCTTTGCTCTGTCAAAATATTGGGAAGTCATAAGGACTAACTAGTTTCAATTTTGCTCCTTGATAGCTAGATGAGAACGGGAGGAAATCTTGCATCTGAAGACAGGCAATATCTGTCTTGTAGAGAAGACTGGATAGCTATGAATCTTCTCAAAATTAACATGTTATGTATCCCCTTGCATAGCCATCAAAGTTTGTTCATAAACTCCAGCTTTGTCAACATGTTTGGATGATGGTTTTTAATCAACAGAAACAGCTCTGAATTCTCTTCTTTATTTTTCTTTAACTTTCCACTTGCTTTAGGATAAAAGCCTGACCCAAGCCTTCACCACTGCTTTTTTTTTATTTTATTTTATTTTTTATTATTATTTTTTTTTATGGCTGTCTGTACTATTCTCTGAAAGCAGCAAACATATTTTTGCACTTCACACAGAAGATGGCATTCCAAAATGTGATTACACTAAATTCCCAAACTTCCTATAATTCTATAATCATTTTCAGTTCTTAGTGTTCTTATTTCCAAGACACCAAGTCAAAGTCTCATTGCCTGTCTGATGTGCTGTGAACTTTTTAATATAATTAGAAATTAAAACATCTGGAATAGCTATGTGATCCACAAAGTAGTGCATGAGTAGAGTCAATATAATAATGAATACATTTGTAAGAGTGCTGCAAAATTTGTTTCTCCTCTTAATTTATACCTAGTCGTAATCTTTGTTTCTGTTGTCAAAATTGTATGTAGATGACAGACCATGAGGGTAATAAGTACAGAGCAAATCCTTTATGGACAAAAGTCCATGGCTGTTGGTGGAGTCATTCAAGGTGTGACCTTTAAAATGGGACTGGACATTTTTGCATTAATGTTGACATTAATGTTGTATAGAAAGGTGAGTGATTCTCATTACTACCATGATTATGCTCAAAATCACAATAGTACTGGGATTTGAAACTATTTTATGTCTTATTGAATGTATATGTTTGAACTTCTATTTGTAAATATTTTTTTACCTACACGATGCACATTTATAGCTACCTATCTGTCCATTGACAAAAGTCTTAAATCATGATAATCCATGTCTAGACAGAAGATAAAGGGGGAAAGGAGAAAGATGGATTGGTTAATCTAGTGATGGAGTTTAAGAAAGAATAACAAAGTCCTGCCATATGAAAAATGCTTTGGGGAAGATGTATGACATTTACCTTATTATACCAGAATATTGATAACAGTAAAAGCTAAGAAAAGGTTATCACTGACATTGAAAGTGTTTTCATATTGCTGGAAAATTAATGTATTTTCCCACAAAATAAATAAATAAATAAATAAATAAATAAATAAATAAAAATCCAGTCTTCAGAAAATAAAAATAAATAAATAAATAAAAAGAAAAAGAGACTGCAAAAGGATGTGCTGTTGGACAAAACCAGACACGCATTCTTCAGCCATGGTTGAAAAAAACTCTGGAGGAGGTGATGATGGTGTCCGGGACTGCAAAGGTCATATTTATGTTACGTTGGTTTAGATGTTCTCTTTGGCATAGGAATCTGATATACTGTGCAGGTGTCTTGGTTGGAAATGCTGGGAAGAGCTGGGGCTGTAATTCCTAGGATTTACTTCCTATTAGGGGTCAAGGCAAGACCCTGGGTGACACTTTGGATGAGGTTGGCTGTAGGGGTGGAAGCTGGGTGGAAGCTGGGTGGAAGCTAGATAGGAAAGAAACAGAATTTAAAGAGATCTGAAAACCCACAGGGACTGTCAATGTGAGATGAGAAGACAAACGGTATTTCAAGGACTTCTCAGGAAAAAGCCAAGTAAAAAGCCAAGACTTGGAGAAAGAATTGGTAACATATAAAGACCTGGGTTGATAGCATTGCAGAAAGCAACGAGAGGAAGAGATGTGGCAACAACTAGTCCTCTACATGGGTCTTTGTAATTGGAGCATAGGAAGTAGGAAATAAATTGTTGCAGACAATAAGAATTAGAAAGTAGGTGCTTATCTTCTGCAAATAAGCTTTACCTGTTATCTCCTTGGCTTTACACTTTCTATTAGGTGAGACTATCTTGGTGGCACTTACTTGATTAGATTGGGGTGTATGAACAGCTGCAAAAACTCAGTGATGACTGTTTCTGGGTTACTTTTCTTTCCCGATTGACAGGACAATATTTCTAATCTAATTTGCCCTGACTGCAGGTTGTAACCTTGCACCTTGCTGCAGAAATAACACATTATTGGGACAGCATGAAATCTTGCTCTATTAACAAGCAGTGCATAAAGTAGATGTTCCATTCAACATCTGAAAAACAACAGTCAAAATTAATAACCAAAAGCAACCCAAAATACAAGTTCAGGGAAACAAGCTGACTAAGAAAACAAACAAACAAGCAAGCAACAACAAAAACTGAAAAAAAAGATAGTTTGTATAGCATATTTGCCTGTTATCAGCAGCCTTGTTCTGCTCTAAGGCGAGATAATCAATATGAGAATGTATGTTCAAAAGACACAAGAATTCAAAGATGAGATTTTTGGCTTTATTTACATAGGAGCACCAGTGTCATGGGAAGTCACAGACACTTGTAGTCCAAAGTAATGTGAGCATGATAGGGGAAAAAATATCTCACCTCAGCACTTTCCAACAAATATTTAGCGCATTTCAATAGAAATAAACCACTTGCTCCTTTCAGGATGGCTTCAGTATGTCTCTGGACTTCTTTGTTTCATAATCATTTTTCTCCCTCTTGATTTTCTTCCCAGATCAGTATCTGTGGCAATTAGAGGTGCAAATTAATTGCTTGAAATATTTTTTTAGCCCTCTAATTAAGTGCTAAACTCTGTTAAAGGAATTGCCATTGCTAGAAGTCTTCTAAAGGTAATCTGATAAAAACAAGATAGGAATTATCACTAGTAAATAAACATTATTTCTATAGCACACACACACAAAAAAGAAGAAAAAACTGATTTGATTTTATGAAAAGAATAAGTATGAAGGGGGAATATCTTTCAGAACCTTCCTCTCAGTAAGAGGGATTTTTTTTTTTTTTTGTACTTTTGTGATTCCCTTATGATATATTTCATGTCATGTCTGACTTTTTATTGTGTTTGAGTGGGAACAAGAAGTCTTGCTCAAGAGGATTTTTTCTACTAGCCTTTCTATAGAATGTAGCTTCCTAATGTTCAGCATACATGTACAGGAAAGATTAATGAACCTTGATGTTGCATAGAGAACTATGGGAAAGAACCAGTTATGAGGCACAATGACAGTTTTAAGTGGCAACAAGTGCTTTGCTCACTAGTATGGTTATGCTAAAACATTAAAGCTAAAGCTCTTGATGCTGTGAAATTGCATCCCTATATTCCCAGATTCTAGGACACACTCTCTCAATGGTGAGTGACTGAAGGTACTTTGTACCCCTCTGTCTTGGAAAGGCAGAAAGAGATGAAGGTGAGAATCTATATACATATGGTTTTGTACAATAACAGTATTCCCTGACCAATATGTTTAATCAAAACTGAACAGCTGTTTAATTCCAAATATCACACAGTCACAACGTACCATTTGTTCTCCAGATTGAAGATTATTTCAAGTGTATATACAATGAATAATTTCCGGTGGTAACATTTAAAGACTTACAAGGTCTTCAGAGACAATCTGTACAACACTAATAGGGCAAAATATTTGAGCAAAAGCATTTTTTTTGCTGATATATCTTACCCATTTTTTGGGTGATGAATGTTGGACGGCCTCAGTCATACTCACAGGAAGAAACTCCACTAGAAGTAAGACAACTTTCCTATGTTGTGGCCTGGACACTAGCTAGCCCATTTTATGTAGATGCAATTCAAGCTTGAAATATCAACTGAATTTTATATATTAGTAGTACCCTTAACCACCAATAATTAAGAATGAAGAGCAGAAAGATCAAAAAGGCACAGAATAATTCTTACTAAATCCACTGAGAGACACAGACATTTTTTATGTATATGCACTAGTCTGGACTGTATAATGAATAAATTTATTTATTTATTTTAATATGTTGTCGTTGTTCAAATCAAATTAACAGAGAAATTCTGCATCAAGCAGAAAAGTGCCACCACATTAACCTCCTGAACAGCTTTTTGTCACTTGGCTCATGTAAGCAGTTAAAGTGAATAAATGTTTAACTAGCATTTCTGGCTCCAAGTTACCTTCCTTCCTCCACCTTTAGTGGCCCTGGGAAAAATACATTTTTTTTTTTTTTTTTTTTTGTCTGATGAAATAGAAACAGGATTTATTTATTTCTTTTTTAAAGTGTTCCTGGCATTTTGTTCCTAGCTTTTAGGAACCACAATTAAAATATTAAAAAATTGATTTGCTGATTTGCCTTTGCCTGAAATTCAGATGAACTTTTTTTTTTTTTCCACATGAAACTACTTAGCAAAACCATTGCACAGTTGCAAAAACAATACTACCATTAAAACAATAACCTCAAATTAGCACTGTTGGGAATTGATCATGTTTAACATTAGCCAAGTGAAAAATGACATGCTGATCAACTACAATAAACTATTGAGAAAATCTCCCAGCAAAGATTAAAAAAAAATAAACAACATTGCTATGGAAGTCAAAAGAATTTTTCAGAAACTGTGGGAAGCAGCAGGAACAAACAGTATGAATTATTTCCTCCTCATCATAGTGGTCAATTTTCATCACATTAGTGATCTGAAAGGAAAAGTAGTAAAAAAGGGAGATGCAGATAAGAGATCATGAAAATACTGAAGAAACTGTCATGAAAGTACTTAAGAAAGTCTTTCAGGAGTCCTGGTTTCAACACTACTGAAAGGAGGCCTGAAAACAGTCCTGTGATTAACAGTGTGTGATAAAATGACAGCACATATGTACACACACAATGTGTATAATTGTGTATTCCGACTACAAAAGCTTTGAGAGCTGAGCAACCCTTTAATTAAAATCTAGCCATGAAATGTACGAAAAGCTTTTGCTATGTATCACTTTTATCTATTGCAAACTTCTATTTGTTGCTTTTATTAGTGATTGATTTACTTCAACAAAAAGTTCATTTTATACAGCCAGGAGACAACAAGAAGCAGAATATAGATTACAATTAATAAAGTATTTAGAGAATGCAGACTTTCCAAACTCAGCCAATATATCTGTATAGTGTCATGTCAACTTCACTAAGAAATGATATAGAAAAATTATCTCGTTTTATAGAAACTCTTCATCATACAAATTTTATTGATGTACTAATTACAGAAGTAAAAAAACATAAGTTTTATTCCCTAATCTGCTGGCCTCATTTTTATTATTTTATTTATTTTTTTTTTTCCTCCAGAAAGTGCCGTGAATATATATGACTATATATATATATGACTATTTATATACATGTATGTATATATATATATGTATATATATATATTTTTTTTTCCCCTACAACTTTTCTCAGCAGTGTTTGCATGTGGCTGGCAAAGATGGGGCTGGCTGGCTCTGACTGCACCCTGTATTCTCTACAGAAAAGCAGGAAGTCAACAGCATAGTCCCACAGCCCAGGGACACCCCACACTGTGTTCCCTGAGGCAGGCCAATGTCAGTGGGCTCCTTTGATAGCATAGCAGGAGCAAATGCCATGGCAATGTGGATTGCAAAAGGATTGGTGGCAACACCAGCCAAGGTTGACAGTAGTGCCAGTGAGGCAGTCAGGACAATGCAGACTGAGTGACGGTGTTTTCTCCAGGATGAACTGTCCCAGCTATTATCCTCTCCTCATATGAAAGATGCTCCAGTCACCCAGTCACTGCATCAACTTTGCAGCTCTGTGCTGGAGTTGCTCCAGACCTTGCTGCAGATCTTTCTTGCTCTTGGGAACCCAGAACCAGACACAGCTCTCCAGATACAGCCTCACTAGTGCTGAGTAGAGAGGAAGGATCGCTTTCCTCTCCCTTGACCTGTTGGCAATGCTTTTTGTAATACAGCCCAGGATACCACACACACACACACATATATATATATAAATATATATATATATATTTAGTAAATATATATATATATTTTTTCCCCTAACAATGTATAATGGGATTACAGTCAGTTTATTGTCCTTCAGGTCCTCTTGATTCTTCCCAGAAGGGCTTCTTTCCTGTCATTTGGCCTCCAGAGTGTAGTCTGGGGTTACTTCTCAGATGCAGGACTTGGTAGTTCCTCTTGTTGAACTTAAAGAGATTTCTCTTAGCCCATTTTCTCCAATCTGGTGTGGTCCCTCAGGATGGAAGCACATTCATCTGGTGTAACAGCCACTCTTCTCAATCAAACTTGCTTGAGAGTGCTGTCCCATCATCCAGATCATTAATAAAAATGTTAGGCAGTCTTTACTCCAGGATCAACTTCTGGAGTATACCACTAGTAACTTGCCTCTAATTGAATCTTTTGCTGCTGATCAAAATCCTCTGAGACCAGTTGTTCAGCCACTTTTCAATCCATCTCAATGTCCACTATCTAACAAGCATTTAAAAAAACGACAGAAGCAATTTCAGAATTACTGATGTGTACCCGCAAGAACTTGTGGAAGATCTCTTCTGGAAGACTACAAAAAAAATAAAATAAAATAATACTATGCTTGTCTTTAAAACAAAGAGAAATAATCTTCATGTCAAGCCTTTTGAAAATCTCTGTAAAATATTTGTAAAGTTATGAAAGACTACAGAGACAAGCAAAACAAGTATGGAATTCTCAAGGATGTTTATGGGAAGCTAACTTTTTTCTGCAAGTGTAGTAGCTTTTGTAGGTGATGCAGAAACAGCAGATTTCAGATAATCTGGTTTAGCTAAGCTTTTGGTACTGTTTCACATAACACTGCCAGGCTGTCTCAGGAACAGACTAGGTCCTCAGAAAAGAATACAGTTCAAAGACAATTATGATAGAAATGTACAAAGAACTTCTTGGAAAACTTATTCAGGTGATAACTGCTAATGGGGTGTTACCAAACAAGAATGAGGTGCTGGCTGGGATTTCAAGAGGATCTTCAGACTGCAGTTGTGCTCAGAAATACCACTAGTGAGCTGAGTAACAGGCCAAAGAGGATACTGCTTTTGTTAACAATGAACATGGCCTGGTGAAGAAACAAAGTTGGGAGCTATTGCATAACTGCTCCAGGACAGAGTTAAATTTTAACTAGTTGGATAAATGATCTGAAAAAAAAAAAAAAAAAGAATGAAATACTACAAGAATGAATGAAATGTTCCATGTTTAGCCTGGCTAAAATGTAGAAAGAGCTACAGCAGGCCCATGAATAGTGCTAGAAGCTAGTGCTTATGGAAATTGACAAGCTAAACACGTCAGCAACATCATGCTCTTACAAGAGACAATCATTATCCTGAGACACGTGAAGAAAACTCAGATATATAAAAAAGAAGTTTAAATTTCAAGAAAGATGAAATTATTGTACCATTCTTTCCAATGTCTGTGAGGCCTCTGCTGGAATAGTCTCTGGTTTTAATTAAAGAGCCTAGAGGATACCTCCAGTAGTCAGTGTGAAGAACTTACTCCTTGACCCCAGCTCATGCTGACTAAATTCTCTTCTCTGTGAATGACCTGGGATTTCCATGCTGTGATTTCTTGCCAGGACTGGCTTGAACTCTTGGATTGTATCCTGAGAATAACCAACCCCTCACTTTTTCCTGCCTTCCTCTTCCAAGACCTTTATCCCACCCCAATCATAAAGTGTATCACAAGGTTGAGGAGGAGTCTAGAAATAATAACATAGAAATAATGACCTGTGAGCATGGCTTAAAAGCAACTGGATGGTCTAAAAAAATATGACTGAAGAGAGAAATAATGGCAATCTTCACATTTATAAATCACTTGAAAAAAAGAATAGGATCTGTTCTTCAGATCAGTGTTGGACAGGATGGGAAGAGATTAAATCACAGCAGGAAAATTCAGTTTGAATATAATGCAGACTTTCTAGGGGTTTGATTAAGTACTGGTTTATATGGTCTGGGGACCTGGTAAAATTCTGATCACCAAAGGTTTTTAAAAGAAGTTTAGTTAATTGGTTTTGATTACTTATAAGGGATAGAGAATCCTGTCTGGGTCAGAGAAAACACCTTCTTCTCCAAGCTTGTCTTCCCCAGTGTCATTTTCTATACAGCCCTGACACTATGTTAAAGGCATAAACACTGTAAGGATTTTCTTTTGGAAAAGGGTGGAATTTAGGATGGGCAGATTTTTGAGCAATCAAAACAATGACATATTATTCGAACCAAATTCAAAAGAAGAGATACTTTAGAGCTCAAATTCATTCTTTACTTACTTGAGCTAATTAATGGTGTTTCTCTAACTTTTGGCAAGTACCAAACAAAGAGAAATATGTTCCTACAGGCACAATTTCCTATGCCAGCTCCTCTGGATTTTGAGTTTGTAAGGATTATATTATGTCAGCAAACTCAGACACACATTAAAAAGTGAAATTAATCACGTATAAAAGGAAATTTTCACAGAGAGCTGCTAATGCTAAAAAACAAAACAAACAAACAAAAAAAAGCATTGAAATATGTATGAGAACATTCAGTTTAGTGTAGGAAGCACAGCAAGTACAGTCAATATTGAAAAAATTATTCAAGAATATTTCCTTAGCAAGGGCTTCTGTTTCAAAGGTGAAGTTATCTTTCCTAAACCAGTTTGGGATGGCAAGATGAGCATGCCAAGTCTGCTGGGGAAGGTTAAGATCAGATTCTGGCCTCTTGTTTGTTCTCTACGGTTTACTTTGGACCTTTTTTTTTTTTTTTTTTTTTTTTAAAAAAAAAGAGATAAAACAGCACATATTTTCTTTGAGTAAATAATTCTTGCAGATAAGGGTAGAAGATTTTAAATATTCTCACAGATTAGATGTTTTAATGACCCAATCTACAGCTTCCTGAAGTCAGCATTAACAGTTTATCATCCTAAAAGCATTTTGAACCAGGGACTTGAGGTGAGATCTGGAAAGGCAACATAGATACCTCCAGCCAAGATTTTGTGAAGCATAAAGTTAGTTTTCTGTCTGCAGAAAAGAAACAAAAAAATGGTACCACTTGCCCACTCTCATTACATAGACAGCGGGAGATATAATTTCTTCCAATATCTAAAAAAATTAACTAACAGCATAGAAACTCATTAACAAAGGCAGAACTTGTGAGTTTCTTTGAGCTCGCTGCTCCGTCTTTGGAGGCAAATTTGAGTAATGTGTTCTCTGGGGAACCAGAATCACTTCTCAGCAAGTCCCATTGCAAGTCCCTGAGCCTCTATGCTGGCTATGCTGTCATGCTGTCTCCAGCTCATAAGGAACATATGGGCACTCTAGAAGTAGGGCAGTTCTGCATGATCAGGAAATTCAAAGAATTTTTCAAAGCCTGACTTTGAAAAAAAGCAGAAGAGTTAAACAGAACTTGGCTTGTATTTCTTTTACTTTGGCAGAGGCAACAATTATGCCTTAAAATTGTTAGCAACAACAACAAAATGCTGAATTCAGGATGTGAATTTGTTTAAAGAACACCTGAATAGAGGGAATGGAAAGATCTTGTAGTGATTGCTATCTGGAACTGTTGTTCCAGGTATTTAGTAGCACAACAGCTGCCTCTAATCCTGTGTGGTGTATTTTATTTATGATGATAGTTGAAGCCTTGCCCTGTTATTAAAATTGGAGTTAGATAATTCATATGACTAACGCTCACTTGGATTATATCATATTGACTAGCAGGGTATTTAGATAGTGCAACTCTGCAACTTAAACTCATTGCAGCTCAAGCCATTAAAGACAACCATTAAGATAATCTAAACTAGTTTCCAAGACTTCAAAACATTTTATAAATAGTACAAAATAAACCTGGAATGAATGATATTTTTACAATATTTAATAATTTATGATCCACAGAAAGCACCATTTTTTCTCAGGTGTCTCAAAACAAGAAAGGCAAACAAACTTTTTATTAATATAGTTACATTGTGTCCTACGGAAGCAGGCTGTTTTGCCTATATTTACCTCATTACAAGAGATAGTAACATAGATAGGACTGTTAGTTATACATGAGTCCTTTTTTTTAAAGATTCTGCTGAACACTGCTCAACACTTTTTGAGTTTAAGATAAAAGAAGAGTCTATTTGTATTCTTTCATTTATCAGTCTCTGAAAGCTATTTCCATACGTAATAATACATGCTAACAGGAAGTGAAAAATAAACATAGTAATGACAATAAACAACATAGTAGTGCTGTCTATGCTAAATTCCAAATTAAGCAAATATGTAATTTGTTCTTTTCTCTGCAGATGTTTTCACTAATTTAGATATGATGGCTGAAAGCATAACAGTCTGCATGAGACAGCCAAATAAACTCCTCTAGTGCTAACCAAACCAGTCCTTGGCCCAGGCCTACATACAAGGAGGGCCAGAGAAAGATGGTGTTGCTTAGACTTTCTTCAGGCTTCTGGATCTGGGATTATAGGTCATATATCCAGTTCAGATAGCCACCCCGTGGTAGTGTAAAATGAGCAGTATGCTCTTCTTTCTTTAATAGTTCCGCTGGAGAGTTTAATTACCAGAATTATCTTTAAAACTCCAGTGTGTCAGGTATCACATCCCATGATCACCATGAATCAGAGGTGCTCCATCTGGCTATTCCAGCTCTTCTCCCCTCAGCACTGTACTTGGGGCTAAGAGTCTAAAACAATCTGAGCTGACCTTAAGAGTAAACATCAGTAGAAAATATGCAAAGGGTTAATTTGAAATTCATGTACTGAGAATGAAGTAAAATGACATTGTTTCTTTATTGCTCTAAAAAAGTTAAATTTTAGCCACATTATTTCTCAATTAAACAAGTGAAGAAATCCGACATTTTGCTCTTCTGTTCTTAAGAGAGAAGAATCAATACTATGAGAAACTGCTTCAAATTAGGGTTTAGACGCCCTTAAAAACAAATATCACTCCACTGAAAAAAATCCTATTTTGGAGTAGTCCTGCTGTATAGATTCTTTATGCAGGAATCAAGATCTCACATGACCTTCATATATCTGTTGCAGACTCCAGGGCAGTGTCAGATCTGGCCTGGATTCATCCCACTTAGCTGTAGGTCCTTAAACAAAGGAACTGTTTCTAGAGTCTGGATGCCCATGGTCTCTTTTAGAAGGAAATGGAGAGAAACAAAAGGAGGTTGAAATACCTTGGATCTCAATTGTAAGAAGAAGTTGGTTTGAAGCTGGTCACCTCAGCTGTTCACCTTATGATTTTCTCCTGAGGAGGTTCCTGGATGCCTTGAACAGGCAATCCTGTTTGATGGGGGAGCATAGATTAACTCTGGGCCTTGTTCTGCTTGTCCTGGCACCTTTGTTTGCCAAGCACTAGTCATAGTACCATGGGGAGTCTATGCAAACAAGAAAGATCTTTAACTCAAGATCAGTGAGACATACAGAAAACTGTACGTGGAAGTCTCTTCAATGTCTTTTGACGTCTATAACATTGAAGAATCCTCAGGTACTTTGTGTAGTCAATGCAAAAAAATGGGCATCCTCATCCACAAACAGAAAACACTTTAAATAACTTTACTGTGTCATCTTAGTAGACCTTTTTTTTCCTTCCTTGATGAGAAAGGGAGGCCAAACTACTCATTTAAATGTGGTTGTCAATATGTTTAGCCAGATGAATCCCACTCATTATGTTGAAAACATTAAAACCAAAGTAAACTAAATAGATCCAGCGTTAAAGAACACTTATTAGAAAAATGTGTGAATTTGTAGAGTTAGAATATGAGGTAGCTTTTATGTACAAGTACATAAAAGATATGCATAATATCTAATAATTAAGTAAGCAGGTCCTGAATGATCATTATACCCTCTCAATATTCTAGATTAAAAGGTCTCTGGAATGAGTGATTTCCAGCTAACAGAAGTTTAGTGAAGCTGCAAAAGACCTGTCATGGGATAAAATCCCACCTCAGCTCACCAGGAAGTACTTATGGCTGAGAATAATGATGTTCCCATATTTAATGATCTAGCATGTAGAATACAAATGCTGAATGTTCAACCACAGTGTGGAGGACTCCCCTAATTTGTTAAATTTGTTCCAGTCTCTGGCCAGTACCTGCAGCCACCACTTCAGTCTAAAATTTGGTTAGTTGGTAAATTCAGGCAAAATGGAAGGGAAAACATCAAAAACAAATATTGGAAAAATAGAAAACTGGAGACAAAATAAATTAAGAAGTATATAGACCTGAGATGACAGTGTTTTATCAGCTCAAAAAATCAACTAAACTTTTATTTTTTCTCATCCTCTAAACAAATCTTCAGTTCTCATGAATTGAAAGCTTGTTTATAGATTTATAACGAAGTTCTCTTTTAGTCTTTCAAATATTTATTTATTTATTTAACTATAAATAACTTCAATTTTGGAGCAAGTTGTCATTTCAAACTGGAAAAGATACAGATGTTTTGGATTAAAAAAATAATAATAAAACTAAATAAGACCTTTTTGTGATACTGCAGTTTCTCAGAAATGAGAAAAAGAAATATGCCTATGTGTAATATTTGGTTTGACCGAAGATATGGTTAATTTTTTCAAGCACCACTAATATATATATATATATACTATATATATATAAATATATATAAATATCATATATAAATATATATAAATATATATAAATATTATATATAAATATATATATATATTTTTCCCCAATAATATGAAGAACACCATTTTCTGATTAACCATCTTGGATTCTTTTTGAGTGAATATTCTACATGAATATTTTGGTTGCCCCCTCCTTCCTCCCCCTCCCCCCCAACTCAGTGGAAGAGATTACAGTTTCTTGACTTCTTTTTCTTGCAAATATTTTTTAAACTAGAGTATGCTTGGCTGGTAAAATATGATCAGCTAATATTTAGCAACTTAAAATTACCAAATTAAGAAATATCCACATAGAACAGGACCCCTTTCGGACTGGTTTTCACAAGTCCTGGCACTAAAGTAAATTTTTTGATAGGGTATTAATTATTAGACACACACCACTTAGCCACTTCAAATTTGGGCAGCACAGAATTTCCCTCTCCTCAACCACATACCAGATATAAGTAAATTTACACATTTACTTATTTACTTAGTCAGATTCCTTTGTGCACGAAGTTTTCATTCTGATTTGCTGTTCTGAGAGGATATATAAAGTTGTAAATTCTCCACAGCTGTCATGTTAAAATTCTTCATCAATATTGGCCTTTTATCAGATAGGAATGATGTAGAACATTAAAATAAAAAGTTATTAATTTTGCTGTAATTTTCTCACTTTATTAAGTTGGGCTACCTCCCATCTGCTGTCAGCAGTGGTAAGAAGCATATGTTCATTACTGTACCACTGACTTTCTGGACTGGGCCATAACATTTTCTAATTCCTTCTCAGTTTTACTTTGTGTTTTTAAACAGTTTCAGTGTTCAGAAGCAAATTCCAGATTTTAGTGCTGTTACTGTTCTTGTTAGACATTTTGCAGATGTTCCTGTTCCTTACATCTATGGAATGGTTTCCTTACATAGGCAGAAAAAATGGGACCTGATCCAAAACTCATTGAGACAACGTAAAGATTTTCATGGATTCCAGCAGACTGGGAATATGCCATAAACTAGTCATACTTGACTGCTGTGCTAGATTATGATTATAGAATGAAGCTTTTTCTTCAAAGGATTCAGGTTATTTGGGGGCAGGAAGGCAATTAAAACCTATGTTTTTTAAAGGAAAAAAATTAAACTGTGACTGGTCTTTATTATATAGTTATATTGTATTATATGACATAAAACTGAGAAAGAATTAATCAGCATTCGGTTGGTGAAATATATATGAAAAACATGCAAAACATCCTTTATCTAAATCTTATTCCTTGTAAGATTAAGCTTTTGTAAGAAATCTGTTGCTTCCAGAGCATGGAAGGACTGGAATACTGACAGCTTTTCCACTAATACTTAAGTGATTTGGATTTTCTATTCAAAAATGTGTAGATGTATGGCAAAAGAGTATACTTGCCCATCTCTCCAAAACCTCACTGCTTGTGAAAAATAATGTGAAAGTATACACTAGTTTCACTACATAGAGCTAGTTATACCAATTTTCTACATACATACACTTCTTCAGTCTTTCCTTAAATAACTTGTTTTAAAACCTTAGTAATGCAAACAAAAGTGATAAAAGTGAGGGTTAAATCACTGAGTGGAGGTCAAATGCACAGGAGTTTAAACGGATTTTGCAGATGGAATTTGCTTAAACTGTGGCAAACTTTCTAATAAAGAAAAACACTTAAGATTCACTTTCTTGTTTCATCCAGACTGGTTCACTCAACCATATTGTGTGGGAGGAGAATTCTCTGCAACAATACGATATCAAGAAATAACGTTACTTTAAAAATGAATTAAAGCATTATGACCTTATTGTTATTATACTACTCTCTACTGTCTTCTGTTTGAGAATAGTTTGTTGAGAAACTACTTGGCATTATAAAATGGATGAAAATGACAACAAATGAGAAAAGAACTGATAGTTTATCAAAGGCACTTACAAACCAAAGCTCCCAGCCCTTGGTGTCCAGCCAGAACAATGTAAAACCAGAGATGTGTCTTCAACTTCCCTTATATTTTTCCACACCCGGAAAGCTGTGAGGATAGGTTGAAGTGAAATGAAGTGGAAAGTGGTGATGTTTAGGTACCTAACATGGAGCAACAGAGCAGAGCTGGGAAGGTACCTGACACTGTTCTTCTGTCTGAATCATCAGTTCTAAAACTTCCTTTGGAAATAAAAGCCAAAATAATGATGATACTGAATGCTATAGAGACCTGTAGTATGAAGAGTGGGGTCTAATTCCTTGCTTAAAGAAGGAATTTCTTGCCTGTATCCCTTGTACTAGTAGGGAACACAGTTTGTCTTTTGGGTCTTGTAACCTCTTGGGACATTGGCCAAACAGTGGTTAGAATCACAGAATCACAGAATGGCTTCTGTTGGTAGAGACCTTAAAAACCATCTCATTACAATCCCCCTGCCATGGGCAGGAATGCCACCCACTAGATTACGTTACCAAGGGCCTTGCTCAATATGATCTTGAACACTTCCAGGGATGGGACATCCACAACTTCTATGGGCTACCTGTGCCAGTGCCTCACCATCTTCTGAGTGAAGAATTTCTTCCTAACATCTAATCTAAATCTCCTCTCTTTTAGTTTAAGACCATTCCACCTTGTCCTGTCATTATCTGACTGAGCAAAAAGTTGCCTTACATCTTTTTTTTTTTTTGCCTTACATCTTTTTTTTTTTTTTTTTTTTTTTTTTTTTTAATAAGCCCCCTATAAGTATTATCATAGAATCATACAATCATAGAATGGTTTGGGTTAGAAAGAACTTTAAAGATCATCTAATTCCCTGCCATGGACAGGGACAGGGATACCACCCACTAGATCAGGTTGATCTAACCTGCCTCATCTGCCTCATCTAACCTGGCCTTGAACACCTCCATGGATACGGCATCCACAACTTTTCTGGGCAACTTGTTCCTGTGCCTCACCACCCTCTGAGTGAAAAATTTCCTCCTAACCTCTAATCTAAATCTTCCCTCTTTTAGTTTAAAACCATACCCCCGTCATTATCTGATTGAGCAAATAGTTGTTCCCCATTGTTTTAGTAACTCACTTTTAACCACTGAAAGGCTGCAATGAGGTCACCCTGGAGCCTTCTCTTCTGTAGGCTGAACAGTTCCAGCTCTCTCAGCCTTTCTTTGTGGGACAGGTGCTCCAGCCCCTTGATCATCTTTGTGGCCCTCCTCAAGACTTTCTGTAATAGATCAACATATTTCTTGTGCTGGGCGCTTCAGACCTGGACTCAGTACTCCAAGTAGGGCCTCACAATGGCAGAGCAGAAGGGGACAATCTCCTCCATCAACCTGCTGGTAATGCCTTTTTTGATGTAGCCCAAGATGCAGTTAGCCTTCTGGGCTGCAATTGCACACTGCTGGCTCATGTCAAGCCTTTTGTCCACTAGACAGCCCAAGTCATTGAGAGCATGGCTGCTCTCAATAAGTTCATCTCCCAGTCTGTACTCCTGTCAGGGGTTGCCCTAACCCAGGTGCAGCACCTTGCACTTGGCCTTGTTGAAGCTCACACAGTTCACATGGGCCCACTTCTCTAGCCTGACCACATCCCTTTGGATGGCATCCCTTCCTTCTACTGTATCATCGGCACCACTCAGTTTGGTGTCATCTGCAAACTTGCTGAGGATGCACTAGATCCCAGTTCCCAACAATTCAACAATGTTTTTCTGTTCCATGCATGTATTTATCTCCAAGAATTTAGGTATCTAAAGGGTTTAGTGATTAGGAAGTAGTTCTGCAATTGTCAGTAGCACTAAATTGGAAGACTCGAACAACAAAGCTCGTCAGAGAATAAAATGCCCGAGCCCAAGTTGATATCTTTTTTTTTTTTTTTTTTTTTTTTTTTTTTTTTTTTAATTTTCACTAGGTTTTAACAACTCTCATACAGTTTGATGCAAAAGAGAATTTTCTGTAAAAGTATCAAGCCAAACCTGACTATATCTCTACTTCAAGACTGCCCTATAAACCTGGCACATTATTTTGTTGTTATTGTTGTTGTTGTTGTTGTTGTTTTTTCCTTCTGGATCATGAAGCTCTTGCAGAAATGTAGGAAACAACAAGATAAAAAACAAACAAACAAACAAACAAACAAATAACACCAAAAAAAAAAAACAAACACTTTCCAGCTCTCATAAAGGTTGTTTTGTTATTGTCAAAAGATTCATAAAATTTGGAGTGAGATAAGAATTGAACAAATGTCATTTCTTAGGGCTACTCTTGGCATGGTTAGCCAGGCAAAGAAAGAGCAAAAATACAAGATTAAAGAAAATATATATTTTTTTAAAATTAAAGTTTCTGTTACAATTAAATAGAAAAAGAAAACAAACCCATGGTTAAACCAAAACAAATATGTCATCAGCTCTACACATTGTAACGTTATAAGACTCTTACCACTTGAAAAGTCAGCAAAGGTGAAGTAAGGTTGAACCACAGCTGGCTGTGCTAATGCACAGCCTAACATACATATAGTGAGAACACAGTGCTCACTTAGATAATTAAGTAAGGATCACTGCTGCCAGATCAGTTTTTGGATTCTAGAAATCATTTAATATTAAACTTATAACTGGATTTTCAGAAAATCTTGACATTTGTATGTCTTAGGTCTACAGCTATTACAGTCAGTGGAAGTTTTGAGCACTGGCTACTAACAAGCTGAACTTGCACTGATCAAATGGCTTGTATGTAGTACCATGTCTATAACACTGACCACTAGTGGATGTTTAAGGGAGAAGTAGCAAAAATAGAATAGCTACAATACAATATTTAGTGATTTTGTAACTCAGAAATTGTATCCTGAACATGAAAATTAATAGCTTTTCTTTCATAAATTTGTAAGACGTGAAATTTATACCATTAATATATCTGGACTTCACAGTATCCCACTTTCATAATTTCACTGTATGCTATGTGAAAAAAAATGTTTGAAAATTATGCCTGGTAATTTAAATGGATATTCTTGCATCACCATGAGAAAGAATGAGACTGCACAGGATATTCAAAATGTAAACTCTCAATTTGTATCCCTAGGCATGGACTTGGTGAATCTTAGAGCTGTATTCCTGCATAATGTTGCTTTTTTCTTTGTTCTTTGTTCTTTGTTTTTGTTTAATAAAGAAGATTTTTCCTCTTGTCTTTTTAATGCTCAACAACTGTCTATATTTCTAAGATGTTCTTCCTGAATACAAATAATTAATAAAAATAATCTTCACTGTGCACATATAACGCTATTTGTCCATAATAATTCTTTTGCATTTATTTATGCTAAATTTGTAATTCTTATCATCCACAACCAGTGTTATGAAATCCTCCTGCAGCTTTTTACAGAGGACTTCAAATTAAAATACCCTAATGATCATTATAACACTATCAGTAAGATGAGAAAAAAAGTCAAATAAACTTAATGATCCTGTGTGATAATATCACTGTTGGGGGACTCTGTGGGATGGGAGCTGGAAAAAAGTTTTTTTATTTCAGGATATTTTTTAATTGAAAAAAAATAAGGAAAGGAAAGGGAATGGAAGGAAAGGAGCATAGGAATGTAATGCAAAGTTTTTTAACTCAAAGTAGAACACTGTTTGATTTTGTTTATTAAACTAAACAGCACCATATGAAGCACTTGTGCATCCCAGGCAGAGCTAAATTCATGTCATATCCAAGCAAAATTGGACTGTCAAAATGATTAATTTTGCTTGGGATATCACTGTTGCTGTTTTTTTGAAAAGTTAACTGGGAGTTTAAATATTTGACTTTCATAATCAGTGTGAAATTAAACAGAAAAATATTAGAATTCCCCAGAGTGGCATTGTTTGTTGTTGTTTTTGTTTTTGTTGTCATCATTTTGTTTTGTTTTATTTTGTCTTAGCTCCTCTCCTGGCTCCCAAGCTGATGCTTCAGACCAAACACTGCATCCTGAACACTACCTTTCATCAGGGAGATCAGAAAAGCAGTCAGCAATGTCTGTGTGTAATGTCTCACAGAACATTTTTAAAATATGGAGTTCTGAATTATGTCCCCTGAATCTGTGGGAAGATGCACCTGGCACTGTCCTGTTGCTGGGCTGGTAGAAGGGAGAGAGAAGAAGAAAGTCAAGGCTTGGTATTACTATTTCTGTATAAAGATATAGGGGCAAATTTTATCTGAGACTACAGTACCATCCTCAGTACAGGACTGATTCAAAAGGAGGTTTGGAGAAAAATGAGGAAGGAGCTTTTATTTTTTTATTTTTATATTTTTTTTCTAATTAAGTATTTCTTCAGTATAAAAGCAACTTGGCATGGCAAATCATGTCATACTACAGATAAAGCAATATGCACATTAGATATCTTCTGATATCCAGGTCAAGTTACTTTTGTATGAATTAATGTGAAGGGAAATATTTGCTGTGAAACAGGTTTTGGTTCTGTTTCCTCTTGGCAGAATACTCTTTCTGCAAGAATATGCCATTATTTCTATTTCATTTAGTATGGCCAAATTTCTCTTGAACTGATGGAAAAAAAAATACTTGTTTCATCAATGCAGTTGATACTGTGGAAATCAATACAAGAGTGCTGTACTATGACTGGCAAATGTACCAAAAGAGGCCTGGGTTTCATGCAAGAAACAGAGGTAAGATCTCAGCTGGTGGTATATGTCACTCAGGTGACAGCAGTGTTTTGATGTGACCTGATCTATTGCAGTCAACAGTGTCCACAGACTTTGGAAATAGCTCTGGGAAACTATTTGATTTATATGTACAGTGGTTTTCTGGGTTGGTATTTGGAGAGAAACATGAGAAAACACAGATATCACATACAGAATGTGAAATAGACACTGTACATAAAGTTCAGGGTAAATCAATAATGCAGATACATAAGTTAATGAAACTTAGATGTAAATGAATGTGGATGTATTTATTTGACTGGAGAATAGGCTGGGGGGTTCTTCAGGCTTTTTTAAGCGTTAAGATTTAAGATCTGCAGATAACTGTTACTGTAGGGATTTTTAAGTACCTTAGCTGCAAATTAGAGCTAGGTAAAAGCTTTTTCAACAAGATATTAATGTTTTACTTACCGCTGCTTTCCCCCCTGCAGCAGGGTTTTCCCAGGATTGACCATGGAAAAAAGCCAAGTCAGAAAACTTGAAATAAATTCTTATCACTTATTTAGGTAGAGTTAATCAACATTTACATTCACAGGTATACATCTGATATAACGACCTCAGATCTTTGTTATGTTTTTATTTACTTTTCTTTTTTTTTTTTTTTTTTTTTCCCTAAAACAACCCCAAATAAAAAGCTATTAACACATAATATACCTCATGCCCCATAAGATTTGCGCCCAGTGATTAGTTTGTTTCATTTATGAATTTACTTCATTTACTGGGTTCAAAGGATTTTTATCTCTCTACTAATTCTGGTTTTAGGTTGTAATCCGTATAATTAACATAAATCTTGTATTTTTTTTTTCTCATGAAAAACAAAAACAAAAAACAAAAAATACAAATAAAACTGAAATTCAAAGAAGAGCTATTGTCAACATCAGCAAGTTTCATCTAATCTTGTGAAAATTCAAAAATTTTGTGTGGTATCCATTCAAAACCACAAATCAGGACAGCTTTTCTCCAACTGTGTTTCATAATATAAAAATGCTTATGATGTTCAACAAAACTTTCGAAGAACCTGGACTGAGTTTTGGATTTTAATAAAATTAAAAGCCAGATGTTTCATATGATTTGGAGTTTTGCAGTGGAACCTTTGCCCAGTTCTTATTCACAGTTAAATAAGACAACAGTGTTTTGTGAAGTTACTTCTATCCATTTCTCTTAGCAAGGTGCACTTTGAAGATTCAGTCTGAGAAAATTGATCTCCCTCACTCTGTAAAATGGAGAGAAAATGACTGCGATTGACTGGTATCATGTAATCCCAGCTTTATGCAACTCTGAATGCATTTTATATTAGAAGTAGAATGGAATATTGCAGTGGAGATTTGAGCTGATATCCAGTAATTTTCAGATGCTTTTCTAGCCTCCTATCTAACTCCAGATTGACAACATTCCATTTCATCTTCTACTCTTTTTTTTTTTTTTTTTTTTGTCATCAGAGTTGCTCCTTTGCTCTCCTTTCAAATGTATAATTTACAAATACTGTTATCATATTCAGCTTATGCAACATTATATGTGCCTAAATAGAATCAAAGACAATTTTTACTTAGCTGGCACAAGTTCTTTAAACACTGCTAAGCTCTTTTTACACTTGTCATTCACAGACAATAGTTGGCACTACTGACTTGTAACACCTCCACAATATAAACTGCTACATGGGGAGTTCCTTAGTATATTCTGAGGACTGTATCGTGTTAAAGGAAACACTCAAGAAAATATGTTTCTAAAAGCATGTATCATGTTGTTGAAGAGGAGTGCAGTTTTTCTTGAATATTTGTAGAGTGGAATGGGTTCAGAATTGACTTACATGTGACTGAAGGTACTCTAGGTAGAAAAATGCGAAAACATGTCATTGTATGGTTGCTTTGGATAAAATTAAATGACAACATGTGAAAACTAAATTTAAATCTTCCCCACCATTTGCTGTCTGGCTACCATTTGGTGGTGGTCTGCATCATATAGTCACCTGCAGATGACACAGAGGTAGCAAATATTTTTGCCAAATGTTGACTCCCAGGTAGTTGCCAAGCAAGATGGTTAGTAAAAAAAACACACAGCTTGGATTTCTCATGCCGTTCTTGGTGTTGCTGGTTATGGAACTTAGGTTGGACTTTAGGTGCAGATTAACATTTCAATACGTATGTATTGACCAGGTGACCAAGTTCAACAGAATAATGTCTGCTATATTGATTCGGTCATACAGCCTGCAGAGTCTAGAGGAGTCAGCTCACCACAAAACAGACCTGTGCTAGATTTCTCTAATGTCCACTGGCTACATAGGACAGGTCCATATTATTGATTGCCGTGGAGATTTTTCCACATTTAGAGGATTACTGTGCAGATGTCAGCATGACAATGTCTTAAACCATACATATGAATGTACAGATTCCAAAACACTACATCCATTCTTTTTGTGCTCAAAATCAGCATTGCATGTCAGGAAGAGTTAGCATACATGAATTGCATGTTGTGCTTAGATGAATGAAAACAAATGCAAGGTGTCCCAAACAGATTTATACTAGGCATGAGAAGTGCCACAGATGTGCAAGATGCTTAAGAACTTTGAAACGTTCTCCTGGCCTTAGTCTATTTTGCAACTCAGCAAGATGAAGCTGAATTTGAACATCAATTTTGATTTATGATGCATATGTGAGGGACACATAAGCATTGATTCATGTATCAGAGCTCTGAGTCTGATAACCAAGGAATTCATATGCTTTATTGCAACTCGTGTTTCTTTCTTTTCTAAATACAGTGCTTTAAATTGAGTACCTACAGTTCCAATGGGTAATTAATACCTATTGGTTATAGCTGATTATAGATCTAGTGGCCTTAATCCCCTACCAAGTACTTTGTCTTAGATCTAAAACTAACTGAATACAGAAAGTAACTATATAGATGTTACAATCTGGTTGTTATGCAACTTAAGATATTTATGGCTGGTGGTAAAACTCACAGCACAGCAAGCACAGAAAATGCCTCATCATAATAATTTGGCAAGTTTCTTTGAAGTAACTTTCAAGTGAAATAGCTGTAATGAATAGATTTTGTTTGGTGAAAGCCTCTGAGAAGCTTGTTCCTAAATAAACCTTCCAAAGAGCAAAATTAGGGTATAAATGTAAAATGTGGATATAATAATGCTTTAGTAATAAAACAAGTTAATCAGCATGATGACCTCTTGGGAGACTATATTGTAACTCCTTAAAAATGGGAGTTGGTAAGAGGTTCTCCAAAATTACTCTATGATTCTATGAAATGTTAACATTCTAGAGAGAATTTAATAAAGAATTAAAGAACATCTTGAAGCTCTGAGAAACACCATCAGCCTACTGCTGATGCCCACTTGATTTCAACCAGGAAAGGGTTTCCCACAAATAAGATTTAAATGACAAAATAAATAATGAGAATTAGAAGACTATCAGACCTTTGAGAGGGCCAATAATAGCCCTGAAACACGGCAGTTTTTTTGATATGCTTATTCCCATCGACAACAAGAAAAGTTCAGCTATGGAGACTTGCATGCAGATGAATGCCAAATATCCTTTAGTTGAGTTTGAGTCCAGCTCTGAATATGATGATCCATCCACTGAAAGGAAAAAAAAGAAAAAAAAGAAGCTGCCCTACGGAAAAAAAAAAAAATAAAGTCAAAAGGATATTTTATAGCATTGCCCAACAAAGTTAAATAGTTACAAAAAGTACACAGAACTCCCATGATCTCATAGTAAAAATATATATTCCTTATGCTGGGCAGCAGATTTATGTGAAAAACACCTGCCAGCATGTCTCAGTCTACCAGCTACTTATGCCAGCACTTTGCAGGAAATAAAAAGTTAAAAACAAAATGAGCAAACAAACAAACAAACAAAAAAGCCCAAGAACTCCCCTCCCCCCCCCCCCCCATCCCATGAAAAAGTACTCAAAACTAAATACAAAAAATTGAAGCTAGAAGCTTTACAACAAATCTCTTTTGAAAGTTAAATAAGCCCACCTAAATTGGTTTGATCTAAAAGAAAACTTTGTCATCTGATTTAAAAGGAAAATAACTACTTAGCAAACTTTTTTAAAATGTCTAACTCCACTAATGTCCTTACAGTTAAACAGAAAACAGAAATAAGTGTTTGGTAATAGCTGCAGTACTTAGCCCTAAAAAGAAAAAAAAAAAAAAAGCTTTCAAAATATAAAATGGAAATTCAGTCATTTCAAAACTATAGTTCAACTTTAAAACTTTCATCAGTATATATACTGACTCTTGGGCAATTCCCATAACAGGATATATATATATATATATATATATTTTTTTTTTTTTTTTTCAGAAAACTGAAGTCTTGTCTTTGTTTTTCCTCCTTCCTTTCCCCTTTTCTTTCCCCTTCCCCTTTCACTTTTTCCTGTAGGGGAAGAAAATGGAAAAACAAGCATTGCTTCAGAAAATATTATTTTAGAACGTATCTTAAACAAATAAGCTTCTAGCTTATTTAATCTTAAATAAGCTCTTCCAAACTATGCTTTAAATGATGTCCCAATGTCAGATTTTCTGGTCTTAAAGAGTTTCTTTTTTATTCACATTGAGATAGATTCTTATATATCTGCTTTTGAGTCTTTTCCCTGTAAGTGCTTAGGAATGCATAGACAGGCTCTATAAATAATATACTAACGTGAATAGATGAAGAAAGTACTCATGAAAATGTTGCTGCTAGTGAAAACTTGCACTTCACACATTTATTTTCTTTCAAAAGGAGAATATTTTAAAAATAATTATTTCACAATTATAATATTGCTGTGGGATTCTCATGTCTCTGTGGGGTCTGTGTATTGAGTTTAATGACCTTCTCCATAAAAAATGTAGTTTCTGTAATTTTAATTCTATTAGCAGGTTTAAGCAAGGATTTGCCAAACAACTTTTGGAGTGGATTTGAGTCCAGACTCACAGAGCTGCTGGACAAGAATTTATTGTTCCTTAGTTTAACAGTTTAGATGTTGCAACTGTTGCCTAAAATAATACAGATACAAACCCAACCCCTTTTGCCTGAGTGGACCTGAACTTTATTCAAGTTTATTCAAGAGTTGCTCAGGATCCATCCAGAGTGGATGTGTGTACCTGCTCTCTTCACATTATGTAGATAAAAGGAAATGCTCTCTGGACTAGGGTTGGGAAGCTGGGTGTTACACCTCCCTGGCAATGTCCCAGCCTGCGGGGACAGCCAGCCTCCTCTTAAGGACAGGTAAGTACTCCATTAGAAAGTGGACCAGTTCCCAGCAGAGATCTTGTTGATAAGAACCTTTACTTAAGGAAAGAGCCATCTAGAAAGCTTTTCCCCTCAAAACAATGTATTAGATATTAACTAATCTTTTAAGTGTCCCTCCGTTCCTTAAACTAAATCACTGCTTTTTGTGTGAAATTCTGAAATATTATCTTCATCATAAAACAGAGAATCAGAGTAAAGATTTTGCAAGTCAGGTACTTAAGAGATAAGATGCTTGGGTTCAGGTCCACTACACAAGGCAGATAGATCAGTACCGACAGAAGAAAAGAAGAGAATCACCCCAAAACCTGGAGGTAATTTATGGGGTTTATGTGAGTGGGTATCAATTTATGGAAAAAAAACAAACAAACAAACAAACAAAAAACAAAAAAACATTGGAGTATTTATCAAGGTAAACTAGAAACAAAGAATTCCAGAGAATCAAGGTTCTTTGCAGTAGTTCAAACTACAAGCCTGTAATACTGCCTCTTTTACAAATATAAATATCACAGTTGTCTCAGAATAATGAAAAATCTGTTGTATAACTAACAATTTAACTAACTAACACACAATTTAATAACTAACTCATTCCTAGTACCAACTGATACTTATGACTGCAGGAACATCTTGGCAGCTTTTCTGGTGGGGTGTTTGTGTGAGACCTGGAGCACATTGTCACACCTGGTCTGAAGCCAGAGATTGAAAGTGCATTGAGCAAGGTCCTCTCTGCCATTGCAAGGCTGGGTTAATTGTGCCAATATTGCTGACACTGATATGTAAGTAACTTGTGTTTTAAATTAATTAATTATTTATTTTTTTTTTAGAAGATGTTTCCTTTTAATACATTTTTATTACTAGAGAAAAATTCATTTTAATTATAAGATTAGACATTTATTTATTTATTCATTCCTCTATTCTTTCTCTTGTTATTACCTCGGTGTTAAATAGGAGTCATGCCAGCTAATGTGTGGGCTGCAGATATGAAAATCTACAAGACTGGAATTAGAAACCAGGTAAGAGGTGGTTAAAAATATATGGTAATTGAAATACAGGATTCCTTTCAGACTCCTGCAGCAAATTTGCATCAAAACAATTATTTTTTACATCAGATCAGAAATATTTCAGGGAAACATAATGTTATTTGTTAAATCTGAAAAATTATACTCTCACTACTCATAAATTCTTCAGTATTATCATAAAGGGTTTCAGGTGCTCTTCTTGTTTACTCCCCTTGCATCTCCAGCTTCCAGGCTGCCACAGAGAGAAAAACACTAGCACTACTATAGGAAGTGGCTTTGTGCAGGTTGCTCTGGAGTCTGAGTCCAAGTTTTCCCACCAGGGCCCCTTATTTGCTGTGTTCCTACAGCCTATCCCATTAAAAAAAAAAAAAAAAAAAAAAAAAAAAAAGGAGGAAAAATCATTATTCATTTCACTGAAAATTTCAGAAATTTTGGACTGTGTTTTGAAAAAGAACTCTTGGAAATATCAGAAGATCATATTGAAAAGAAGCTTTATAAACACATCTCCAGTTACTCGTGTCTCTGAGCTCCTGGCAGTCATTCAGGGCTATACATGTACTTCCATGAGTACTTGAAATGAAGTCATGGGAAACTTAAGATGATTTAAAATCTGACTCAAAGTGAAATGGCTTGTGGTGACAATTGTTTTGGTTTGCTCAGAATCCCATTAATTTTTAACAGTATTTAAATATGTGGAAGATAGAATGTGGAAAATACATTTATAATATGTTTGGAAAAAAAATAATCCACATAAATTCTGTATGTAACTGTTACAACAATGCATTTGGGATGTATTGGAGAATCAGTCAGCAGAGGGTGTAAGTGGTGTATGCACCCGTGCACGCACATGTGTGAGGAATAGGGCTCTGGCTAAATGACTGAAGATATTCCCCAGAAGGATACTTATTACAGAGCCAGTATACACTGACTCCACTGGAGTGTGGTAGGCATTTAAATGAAGTTATTTTTCAAAAATCTGATACAATTGCTCTTTCACACTGGGTCACTGAACTGTAGCTCATGAGCCCCCGAAGACTCAAAAGTAAGCATTGGGATGCAAAGTATTAGTAGTCAGCAGCTCAGTCCCTCTAGCAGGGAAGGAACCAGAAGCAGCTGAAGAAATCACTTTATGAAGAGAAAAGCAGGATGCTTGTAAGTACTGGTAATGGCTAGCAGCAGATGGGTCCCTCTGGGCAGGAAAAGGCTGTTTCCACCTGCAGCCAGTATCTACAGCTGCTTCTTTCCCACTCAGCCTGGATGACCTGAGTTGCTGTTGAATGAGGGTTGGATGAAGACAGATGTGCTAAAAGGGAGTTATCATTGACAAAGTTTGTGAACGCTGTTACGCTGTTCTGGATCTGAATCTTCAGGAACTCCATCTGGGGGTTCCTAAATTCACAGTTCAGTCTGGTAATAACTAATTGTCGATGTAAGCAGTTGTGGGCAGGCTTTTCAGCTATCTAGAAAAGCAACTTCAGTAAGGGAGCCTCAAATTGGGACTGGTCTGGAAGTGAGAATGCAGCTAGAGAGCTTAGGGCTCAACCTCTCAGTAGCAGCAGTCCTTGAAGCATTTGCAAATCATTAGAGTTCTCAGGCTTGGGGATTATTTCCTGCTAGCTTTTCACTGTTCGGGTTTTATCTTTTCTGCCTTTTTCTTATCTTTTATGTTTGACAACATCTAAATTTTAACATAAGTTAGAAAGCATAACTGCCCTCTCAGATGTTTTGGAGAGCCTTTCTCTACCTGGACTACCTCCATGTGACATTGCTCTGCAAATGCTTGAGGTAAAATCCTATGAGTGGCTGGGTTTCATTGTATTTATCTAAGCTCACAAATGACCCCACTTTCAGAAAGAATTAACTTTAATTTTAGCCCAGGAGAAAAAGATATTCCAGTGTTCCCCAAGAGAGCATGTCTCTCACCTGCTGTTTTCCAACAGTCTGTAGTGAACATTATTTGGGTATATAAATATATGTGTATATATATATATATTTATTATTATTTTTTTTTCCCATCTGCCTTTGCTAGATGATGACAGCACACTTCCAGAAGTAAAGGTGCCATGCACAGAAAACTAAAGCACAACTGTTACAAGCACAAAGAAAATCAATTCATTTTTAATTCACTAAATATTGCAATGAAATCACTTTCATCATTCCAAGCTGAGAACCAGAATAGTCATTTAAGGGAAAACAAACAAACAAACACCTATATTTACATTTTAAGTTCTTTAATGCTATAAAGCTATGTTGCTTCCATGTAGGTCTCTTAAGCAAATGCCAGAGAGAGGTTGGTAGCATTTTTTTCTCATTCATTTACTGTCTCAAATTAGCTCGTATAAACAGGACTGGTGAGAGTACGGATTTGATTTTGGTTTAGTTCTCAATGTCTTCATGTAATACTTGCATTAACTTGTTTGTGGCATATTCTGTGGAAAATAAATACTCTTAAGAGTTGAAACTAAGGAGCTGGAACCAATGCTTGTAACACACAGAAAATTTTACACTGAGCTTTTCCTCATTAGCCATGGCTTTATGTCTGACAGTCTGTTCAAACATCTCACCCTGGAAGACTGTAAGCCTCTCTTTTGGGTTAGGCAGATAGTGAGTATGGGGTGTCAGCCTCAAAGACCTGCCTCTGGCTGTCAGGCACACTCTGTCCTCTACCAAGGCCCTATACCCGAACATATGTAAAAAGAAAGTATTCTAGTACTACCAGTTGAATCCTATTACCTATTTCATAATCCATCAGAGCAGTGCCAGATATGTATTTTGCATGGTGTTAATCCTTGCTCTCCAGGTGGGCTGTAGCAAACGAATCATTCCCAAATGTGGACAGACTAAATGTCAGTTACAGTCATAAGGAGCCTCAAGATTCCTTTTCAAAGGAAGCTGAACGTGGGCTGCTGAAACTATTTGTATGATGCCATTGTAGAAATGAAAAGGAAGAATAAAGGTGAACTTTTTGTGGTGCTACATGTTGTATCTGCGAATAGACTATTACGTAATGTGACCATTCAGGTTCATAAAGTGTTTGCCATGCTTTACAGGTGGTGGCTGTGGCTTGGCAAAAGTTGGGACAGGAGCAAGATCTCCACTTCCCTTGGCACTGACAAGAGAAACACCCAAGAGAAGTATGTTAATACAAGTCTGTGCCACTACTCAGCGTGCAGTGGTGTGCCTGGGTGACAGGGGTGGCTGGAGGTGGGAAGGGTTGACCAGGACCACTGAGAAAGCTGGGACTAAAGATGGATAAACGAGGATGTGCTGATCTGCCAGCTTCTCCCCAGCACCTGCTGGACATCAAACCAATCCTCTATAAACGTAAGCCTTCCTCTGTGTAAATATTGTTTACTCCAATCTATCCTGAGGTAGAAAGAACTGAAATAACTTTTTTTTTTTTTTTTTTTTTTTTTTTTTTTTTTTTTTTCATGATTGAAAGCATTATATTTTCCATGTAAACAGAAGAGGAGCAAATCATGGGGGGAAGAGAAGGGAGTGAAGCTGTAATAAATAAATAAATAAATAAATAAAAAACCTTGAACACTTTGAATTGTCTGTCTAAGGGGGTGACACACACACATACACAAAAAAAGCTTCTGAGAGAAGTGAGATCAAAACACAAAAATTATTAGTGTAATATTTTTATTTTTGTTAAGCTTTCTCACATTTCACATTTAATTATCTGCAAGAAAAAGGCTCTGCCTTACCAGATCTTCTTTGTTACTCTAATTAAACTGAGTTCAAATATCTTTTCATATTTGTAATTGCAATTTAAGTGAGGAACTGCTCGAAGATACTCTTCCAATTTAGAATCTGTTTAACTACTTTGCCTGACATCTTTAACCTAACAATTACCCTTTTTTCTCTCATTGTACCCTTCCACAGTAGAATTCTCTCTCTCTTTTTTCATAACCACCATAACGTGCATAATTTTCAAGAGTAGGATATTACTGTGTAGAACACTGTCCAGATCTCATTTTAGTCTCTGGAAATGTTTGCAGAGTTCACATATGTGAACTGACTGAGCATCTTATTTGAGCTCTCCCAGCTCAGTTTGCTTCAGGCCTGAGTCTGGGGTTGGTCTTGCTTTTTTGTTCTTCTGCCCCACCCACCTGGAACTGCTAGTACTCATCTGCGGCATTATACACAGACACCTAAGCAAGCTGCCAATCCAGAAGCCATTAAGCTGTGACAACACAGAGCTCATCATGGGCTAATTCATCTTTTTGAGTTACTGCAGAGTAAATCAGTTCACACTCAACTCTGTGCTACTGCCTCCACTCTGCTTTGACACATAGGTAGCTTTTTTAAAGCAAGCTCGGTATCCCTGTATTGACTTCTAGTATGCAATCCAGACGTATTTTTATGCATAACTTACTAGTTAAAATCTCTTAGAGTACAGTTCATGAAAAGCAGACAAGATCTTTTATGTTTTCTGTTGCTGCTGAATTGTTTTCTTTCACTATATCCATCTATGCTCACCAGTCAAAACAGATGACCAGATATGATTTCAGATCTGAGAGCATTTAGGTTTAGAGCCTGGTCTTGTCTGTTCAAAGAGAAAGGTCCAGACATTGAGTTCAAACTTGCATCATTCACACCCAAGGTAAGTCTGTATGGGGTTGTAGAATTTGGTGGAGCTATGAACATTTTCTTTGATTGTGAGCATGAAAGATGTATTTTGACTTATTTTCAAGTCTAGAAGATGTAAAAATGCTGTTTTGTATTATAGAGCATTAGAGCAAGAGAAATGACAGAAACTTGATAAAAATTATGAAACTTGTTTCAGCCTTCTGAACCTGGGATTATGGGAGATGAAAATAGTTAAATGTTACTGCTTATTATGCATTTTCTTCTTGTCTGTTGGTGGGTAAGTTGTTATGGAAAAATATAATTCCTCAAATTCCTCAAAGACCAGTTTTAATAAAACATAGATGGTTTTAACATAGTTTCAAGGTGAATAAAAATTAAATAAAGACAGATTATACATAAAAAATTAAATAAAGTCAGACTATACACATATTATACATGTGAGGGGTCAGTGTTTTCTAAACAATACCCAGATCACTTCTGAAAGTATAACAATCTGATGCAATGAAGAATAACAAAAGGTGTGTGGCACAGACTGAGGGAGGCACATTGGCTTAACTGAGTGACTAGAATGCAGTTGTTTGAGTCTAAGAAATCATGTGAGTAACCAGTGAGTATTAGAGAGAAACAGGCACTTCCAGATGGTGATTCACCTAATCCTAATATCAAAGTTGTAGATGGTAAAAAGGAACTGGCTGTGTTTTTCCCTTGAGCACAGGGGATAATTTAGATGTCTAATCTTTAGGCAGTAAAAGTGAGGAAGGTGAACTGAGTAAAAGAGACATACTATTGTGAAGAAATAACATTTAAAAATGCATAACTTGGTGTTTTTCTGGTAATTATTGTAGGATCTACTTAAGCAGAGCTTAATGATTTTAAGCATGAAGTACATGAGAAAGCGTGCCACAAAAAGGCACTGCATTGCACTTCTTAAACGTTTATTACTGCATTGAAAATCTGCAACAGATAATCTTTGCCCTACTGAAACCAAAGTTCTCACAGATTTCAGAGCACCTAGCATTTCAGCTCTAATCAGAAGCTAAGTATTATGACACATTAAATATATATATATATATATATATATATATATATATATGTAAGTTGTTCCTGTAACATGCAGGTTGCTTACATACAAAAATGTCAAATTAAAGACTGGCATATATGAAATAAATCAACAAAGCTTGTGAAGTTGTAGGGGGCTTCAGGATATTTGCACAGTTGGTGTTCTTTGATTTAAATGAATGCAATGTCATATAAAATCTTTGGCATCACAGACCTGTCTACAGACTTTAAATACAAGTCAAGCATATAGGTGCTTTTGAAAATAGCTTATGTTTCCAGATTTTAGGCAGTTAATTACATTTAAAACTATAATTTCCATATATTTTGATCCAATAAAAGGTTACAGAAGACCCCTCTGTATATGATCACCAAGAAGAATGAGACAGTAAATGGACTCAGAAAATGAATCCCTGGTTTCTGCTCTTCAGAACACCTGGTTCTCTCTTCCTGAATCCTGATAAATAGCACAGTGCACTCTTACGGTGTGATTAGCTGCTCAGATCCTAGTGATGTAAATCATGGGTTTCATCCAACTCAATTCAAAGCTGTTACTACTATGGCACACTGCAGACACTTTGGTGGTAGCATTGTGGAGGAGATGGAGTGCTCCAAATTCCCTCCCCTTCCCCTTCCCCCTTTCCCTTCCACTTCACCTCCCATCCCATCCCATCTTGCTTTTTGCTTAAAATTTTTCAAACATTGAAGAGAGGTCAGCCTACCAAATGACAAATCTGGAGTGTAGCAATCTTTCTGCAATCTCTTCAGGTAAAGAAGTACACTTTAAACTTTACTAAAGCATTCATGACAATAGATAGCTAGACAGGGATGGAAGTTCCTCTGATAACTCTTTGATTACCTCACACATTAATAAAATCTCTTCAGTTCTATTGAACAGGTAAGCCTTGTGTCTAATACAGAAAAGAGATCCATCTTAGGCAATTTAAGAAAACATCTCTGTGACTTTTCAGCTATCATATGGAGAATTCTTAAATTCTGCCTGAATCGTTTCAATGTAACTGCATTGACTGTATGATCTTTATCACCATTTGTCAGTTATGTTCTGAATAGGCCAGCTGTTGCCAGTTTCACCCTGTACAGGCATTTTTTTCCCTCCCCAGGAATTACTTACTCTTACAACTCCAAAATAAAAGATATTGAAATTGTCCTACAGAGTTATCTTTTATCACCTTTTACTTTTGTAGAAATATTAACACTGGCACCTTTTCACTGAGGAAGTAGTTTCATACTAACAAGAATTGTTATCTTTAATATGTCAGTTAGTCTCAGAGATGATGTAAGCAAATGTGGTTACAAAGGTATTTCTTTTATCTTTTTTTTTTTTTTTGCAACAAATTAATCATCATTGAATTATCTCTTATTTCAGTACTCAGTTTATTTTCCTGAATACTTACTGACAAAAAATAAAAGAAGACTGGTAAATGAAATATGATTTTAGGTGGCCTTTAACACAGTTGGTTGAAATGCTGTTCTTGTGGTATACTGCAGGGCACATTCAGGAACTTAAATACTAATCTGATAGAGTTTCTGTTACAATACGGAATGCCAGGGAGTTGTGCTGATTTATACCAGCTGAAGATCTTGACAGTGTGTGCACTATGATTTAATCCTGAGTAGTATTGTAATAATTTTTAATTTAGGGCTTCTGTTTCAAAACATAGATGAGATACATCCACAGTGCTAAATGCTGCTCTGTGATTGACCAGGGCACACTGAGTCACACTGAATAGTCAGAGTAGCCAGGGCCTGACTGTAGCCATCCCTTGAATGATACAGGAGGTATAGGGGGCTTTGTGGTTTGGGCTTCTTGCTTGCTGATTGCACTCAGCAGTCTGGGTGCTAATTCCACCTGTAAAGCTCTGCAACTCTTCATACCCCTGAAAGAGGAAGCAAGAAGAAGGGGCTGTGTAGAAGATAGCCAATCCACTTTTAAGTCTGAGAACTGGAAACACAAAAGGTAATTTTACTTATAAATAAAAGAAAGAATATAGATTTAAGAAGAACCTGCTAAATAGAAATTCCAGATTTTGTGAAAAGGAGATTTTTTTCCAGTCACTACTAAAACAAAAAAGAGACTATTATTTTGCAAAAGATGTCATTGCATACTTAATGTATATTTTCTAACATTTCTGATTAATATTTTTATTTTATTTTATTTTATTTTATTTTTGAGCACATCTTGATAATATATCAGGTTTACAGATAGATTAATCTAACTGGTAAACAGCTACGTTTGGTTCACTTTTCTAGTTGGCCACAATTTCTCCTGGGGAGAAAAATCCTAACCAAACCATTCTGTCTTGGTAACAGCATAGTTTTTAGTTCTCCTTCCCAACTCACACATTTTGAGATAAACTAATCTGTGTTTCTATAAAGTCATAGATAATATATTTTATTGCCAGAAATGCTTCAGTTTAACAGGTCTGACCAGCAGCAAACATTTAACTCTCCTTACCACTAGGGGGTTTAAACATCTTTATTTTTCAGAAAGTAGCTACAATTTTTTATTTTTGTTTGTTTACGGTGTTAAAATAGGTGAAAATATTTGTATGTACATATGTGGAATTGTATGCAATTCTTGTTTTCATCTCTTTCAAGTAATTTTTTAAACTCCTTCAGTTTCCAGAATAATGGAAGTCATCTCTCTCCCTCATCCTACTTATTGGTCTTGTCTGTAATGTATGTGCAATTTCTAAAGTTTTCAAGTTTGGCTACAGTATATGATGTATAGGTATTGATGTATCAAAGTCTTATCTATTGCTACTGGATAGAGTTATGATAAAGGGTACATATTCTCACAAAGGGTTGTGGTGAATGGAGTCAAATCCAGTTGGAGTCCGGTCACTAGTGGCATTCCCCAGGGCTCGGTGCTGGGGCTGGTCCTCCTTAATATCTTCATCGATGATCTGGATGAGGGGATCGAGTGCACCCTCAGTAAGTTCGCAGATGACACCAAGTTAGGTGCGTGTGTCAAACTGCTCAAAGGTAGGAAGGCTCTGTAGGAGGATCTGGATAGGCTGGACCGATGTGCTGAGGTCAACTGTATGAAGTTCAACAAGGCCAAGTGCTGGGTCCTGCACCTGGAGTGCAATAACCCCAAGCAGAGCTACAGGCTGGGAGAGGAATGGTTGGAAAGCTGCCTGGCGGAGAAGGACCTGGGAGTATTGGTGGATAGTTGGCTGAATATGAGCCAGCAGTGTGCTCAGGTGGCCAAGAAGGCCAACGGCATCCCAGCTTGCATAAGAAACAGTGTGACCAGCAGGGCTAGGGAGGTGATCGTCCCCCTGTACTCGGCTCTGGGGAGGCCGCACCTCGAGTACTGTGTTCAGTTTTGGGCCCCTCGCTACAAGAAGAACATCGAAGTGCTTGAGCAAGTCCAGGGAAGGGCGACGAAGCTGGTGAGGGGTCTGGAGAACAAGTCCTATGAGGAGCCGCTGAGGGAGCTGGGCTTGTTCAGCCTGGAGAAAAGGAGGTTCAGGGGTGACCTTATTGCTCTTTATAAGTACATTAAAGGAGGCTGTAGAGAGGTGGGGGTTGGTCTGTTCTCCCACGTGCCTGGTGACAGGACGAGGGGGAACTGGCTAAAGTTGTGCCAGGGGTGTTTTAGGTTAGATATTAGGAAGAACTTTACTGAGAGGGTTGTGAGGCATGGGCTGCCCAGGGAAGTGGTCGAGTCACCATCCCTGGAGGTCTTTAAAATATGTTTAGATGTTGAATTTAGTGATATGGTTTAGTGGAGGACTTGTGATTCTGTGTGAATACCTGGTGATGTCACTATGGTTAATAGTTTCCACGGGTCCCCAGTTTTTCTTGCATTTGGATCCTTATATTCAACATTGTAATAGAGGAGGATAACCAGGGAAAGAAACACAATTCCAGCATTTATTTGGGTAGAAGCACATATAGTACCTCAAACTGTTTTTATACAATCTTTGCATGGCTAGTACCCACACCTTCAGAGGAACATCAGACAAAATAATGGAATAATCAGCTTCTAAGAAAGTTTCTGTCTTGCTTTCGTTGTAGTTGAGATGAAAGATCTGCAGTATTCAAGTACTAATGGCAACTGTAGTCAACATCTTTCCAAATGTAAGTCTTGAAAAGTCCTGATGAAATTTCACGTAAGTATCGATGTATGTAAGAGATATATATGTAAGAAATAGTTGTAAATTGCAATGACAGGAATTCATGTGGTGCAGAGGCCCCTCCATCTACTCTGGATGCACCATCCTAACAGAAAAGTACTTGTAAGGGAAGAAAAATATTTTGATTCCTATTTCCATGACCTCTTTTTATGTGTGACATTAAATACTGTTGAAAACCAGGTGTCAAGTTTGTGCTCATCTGTGTAATATGTGAGAATATGTACACTAATATCGAGAGTAAGATTCTGAATGGTTTGGTAGTTCTGGAAGTCTGAAAATCTAATCCAACCGCCATGGCTGCACATACAGAGTGGAAGTACCTATGAGGGCAGATACTAGTGGGTTAAATTGTGTTAGGTGCATAGTGCCCTGACTGAACCTACTCCAGGACCCCTATTGGCTCCTGCCCACAGCTACTACAAAAGCAAAGACTGAATAGGGGCAGCTAAATTACTTTTCAGTGTACTGTTATTTCTGAGATCATATTGGTGAGAAATTATTAAAAATAAGAGTACAGTTAATGGTTTCCTTAGGTTATCTTACTGTCTTTTCCTGTTGCATTGCACATGCAGTGATGTGACTTCAGCTTTGTTATGAAAAGCATGAACCAGAGCTTTCTAATTAAATGTTACAGAAATTTTAATAAGATCAGTGTGTCAAAAGTATCTTTCTGCAACATGCTAAACTTTGCAACCTTCATATTTTCATATAACATTTGGTTTTATTAGTGGTTTACAGATTTTCTTTAAAGTACCAACATATGTTCGTTATTCTCTGTAAGTTTATAAAATTCACAAAACCATATGCTTTTTTTTTTTTTTTTTATAGAAATCTGCTAAAACCCTATGTTATCTATACACAGGCCAAAAAAATAAGAAGCTACTGTTACTGAATGTCTTTATTTATTTATTTTATTTTATTTTATTTTATTTTATTTTATTTTATTTTATTTTATTTTATTTTATTTATGTTATTTTATTTTCCCATTTTTTTTCTCCCCTCTCTAATGATGCCATTTTTTACAGAGAAAATGTGAAATAACGATCAGCTAGAATAACTTGTGCCCACTCTTGTTTTCTACACAAAGCTGATGTATCTAGCAGAAGCACAAAGTGTCAACATCATGGATAAAGCAAAGAGATCAGCATGCTATTTCTGACATTGCAAGAACTGCAAATAAGAAATAAAATTATCCTGTGAATTAATACAGATGCTTTCTTGTTTGTTAGTTTGTTTGTTAAGACTTAACAAGTCATTGGGATAGGGGTTAAGGTGGAAGATTAAAAGACAATCATGCAAAAAATTAGAGCATACAAATATGTATGTTCAGAAGTCAAATTGTTCACAAATCATTTCCAGAAAATATTAATGACTGGAAATGCAGGTGCATTTGAGTAAACATAACTCAATCCAGTAGTTTTTGATTCCTTCTCTTTTTTAACTTTTCTTTGTTTCTTTGAAAATATTCCAGGCTATTGATGTAAAAAAAAAATTTCAAAGTCAAATCTCCCTCTACAACTTCAGCTCAATAAAGTATCTGTTAGTGTTCTGTCTTATTTTGTCTCAGTGACCAAACAGCTGGAACCCAGCAGACAGGCTGTATTAGCAGTCTATGATGACATTATTGCTTATTTCAGTAATTGAGCATGATAAAATGAGGTGCCTCCAATGAATTTTCAAATATATAAAAAATGGTTTGTAAAATGGAAAGTTTTGCTGAAATATAACTATGGAAGATGTAGGTGATACTCCACAATCACAGAGGTTGTCTTATTCCATAGATATGATGTATGGAATGTCTGGATACAGATACCGCCCCCCCCTGAAACATGACAGCAATGCACAAATCACATTTTAATATGCAGAAAACCTACCTTTGGAGAACACTCTCTTTCAGCTGGTATTCCATAGTCCCTGCCTGACTGGATGCTTGATCACTTTATTTCTGTGGATTCCCACAGTTTACTGATATCTTCCTTGCCATAATCTTTGCTTATATGGTTTTTGGAGTAGGAACTAGTTCTCTGAAATGTTTGAGCACTGCCTAAACAAACAGAGCCAAGATACTTAAAGATTTTAATGGTACAAATAATATATATTTATAACAGAAATTTTTACAAAACATATTTTATTTATTTCGGTGTTGCTCTTCCATTTAGCTCAGGTAGAAACTCCTGGAGGTGAGGATGGGCTGAATTTTGTATCATGTTTAATATTGGATCTGGCATATCCCTTGTTCTTCTGAAGTTCAGAGAAATAACCAGCAAAATTGGGAAGTGAATTGCATTTTGAATGAAAACAGAGCTTCACAAAACATTTTACAGACTGGAAAATCCAGCCTTGACTCTCTTTGCAGACTCATAATAAGATGAGCTGGCTTCAGCTCACCTAAGGCTAGATGTGTACAGTGCGGATGACTACACCCGAGTTATTCATAGAAGACTCTCTTTACGCTCAGCAGGGAGAAAGCAGGTACTCCGGAGTGAGATTCATCTGACCTACTTTAGCTGTTTACTTCCAGACTGGATGATTCATTCCTCAGAAACACCCACGTCTTCCTAATGCCTATACATCAAACGTGGTTATTTATCCTAATGCAGATCTCTGAGCAGCTACATGATAGATGTCTAACATTAGGTGACTATCACTCACTGTATCTCAAATGAGAAGGGCTCTCTACCCTCATACTTACTGAAACACTTCCTACAAAATTCACATTTTCTTACCACAGATTATTGGTAAAATTTTCAGATAGGTGGCAGCAATGTGCACTCAGACAGAAAAATTGGGCAAACCCCTACTCAGCCTCACCTTCTGCCTTCAAGGTAGTATCTATGCGTGTACAGCAGGGGAACTGTCACCCATGAAGGCAAACCGATAATGCCACCATGTCCCCTTCCAGGCTCCAGGGACCAAATACTTTCCCTAGAGCAACTGGTCCTCTAAAGAGAGAACAGTGTGAAACAGTTTGAAGCCAAAATGATGGTGCAGACTAAAAGGGTCTTTATCATAGTATGGTGGGATATCTGATGCATGCATATGAAGTACTGCCTGGTATTGTTAAGAGTTTGTAAAGTTTATAAATTAGTTAATACATTGATAGTACTAAATCCACATCACATGGTTTGTTTTCTTTAGGCTTCATAATTGAAACACATTTAGAACTGCTTAAACTGCCTTATCTCTACATTTTCATACTTGCAGAAGCCTGGGGGACTTTGGAAGAGTAACCTTAACTTTGAATTTCCTGGCTGCCTAACATTTGAGCTTTCTCAGATCTGCTGTACAACACTCTGCTGTGAGTTTTCCCTTAGGCTTCTTACAGTCTTCACTTGCATGCTTACCCATGTTTTTGCCTGGGAATTTACAAATGGGTTTTTAAACTGTCAGTGTTTTTATCCCTGGAGGAGAGTACAGCTTTCAGGCAAACTGTAATACACAGAATTCTGGGTTTACTCTCACAAGTGATATACCTGAAACACTGTGCAATTCAGGCTGGTGTCTTTTACTACAATAGCTAAGCACACCTTTAAAAAGTTAAAAATTAGCCTTTATTTGGATGGCACCAAATTTATCTTCCTGTAAAAAAATGACCCAGCCTCCTTTCACATGTATAGTAAAATGTGGTGTTTTATTTGTGGTAGGATATTTGATGATGTTTGTTGGGTCCCTGGTGGGGAAATCACCTAGCTAATAATGGCAAGTGCTTTGTTTCATGAGTTAGGTGTTGTGCCACGTTTGCAAATAAGGAGCCTGGTTTGAGAAATCTCAAAATGGATCCAACCAGCTGCAAATGAATGAGAAACTGGAAGATGTAGATGACTGCATGGACTCAACTCCCATTTTTAAAAGTTTTTGTTACCTACAAAAGACAAGGGAGTGAATATTTCCTGAAAGCATTTGTTCCTTAAAGCACTGGAACATGTTTATGTGGGTAATGCAGACAGATCTGAGGTCCTGGCTGAACATGACCCAGCGTTTTCCCTGTCCACATACCATAAATTGTGCCCAGATATTTCTGTACCAACACCCTAATTGTTCCACATCCTCTAACATTCAGACAGGGATTACCTTTACTCTAGGTGACAGGCAAATAGAATGGTACACATTAAACGACATTTGTGGTGCTCCCTACATTGATACTAGTCATTCATGGCATTAGTTTAGTGATGAAGCTGTAGCTGTGTGTGAACCCCAGATCATGCTGTTATGCATCCCTCTGTCTGTCTGCAGCTCAGATGCAATCTGCCTGACCGCATCAGCATGTGGGGACATGAGTCATCTTCATCTTCTGCACAACGTCAAACATAATGGCATCCAGGCTGTATGCAGTTATGAGAAAGTGAGGACTAAAAAATAAATAAATATTTCAGATGGAGGTAAATCACTTCAAAACACAGCTAATTTCGAAACAGTGAGTGACCAAAAACAGTGCTTTGTGGTACTGTGGATATCATTGCAGAACTGAATTCTAAAGTGAGGTGAATTTGCGAATTTCACAGAGAACTTTGGTCAACTTTGCTAAGACTTAACCTACATTAAAGTCCTACCCAGCGGTTCAACAGAACTTGTCAACTGTGAGCGGCAGTTGTAATGATAAAGAAGACAATAACTGCAGATATTAAGATAATTGAAATTCAAGTCTCTCTAGGCTTTCATGTGGAATCATTACTTTTTTTCTTTTCTTATTTTTTTTTCTTTCTTTTCTTCCATGTATCTTTTACTTAGCTTTGTTTTTGCATCTACTTTATAAACTCTTCAACTCTTCATTACATGGGCTCTCTTCTGGGACTTGTACTGCTCCATGGATATTACTGGCTCATAAATAACTTGGCCTCAGGACCAGCTGTGTTAAAGTAACTCATCATTTGAATCTCAGTACAGTAATATATATATAAGCACATGCTTAAGCTGAAATGATGCAGCACAGTATTTGGATGCTAGACTGCTTGAAAGGAGCTTGCTGCTAACAGTGTTGAAAGGACAGGACAGGACAGGACAGGACAAGACAGGGACGAGAAGAGGAGAGGAGAGGAGAAAAAAGAAAAAAAGAAAACATCGTTGCTCTCACTGCAGTCAGGCGGTCATACTCAAATATGAATTTAAAATTTTTTTAAACACTTGCAAATTGAAACACTCCTGTTGCTTCACCACATAGAAGTTGAATTTGGAGAAATAAAATATTAACAACCAACTTTATCAAGATAAATATATTAATTTTCAGAAGGGCTATGAATGTATAGGATCTCAGCAAAAGACACTGAATTTTGCTGGTTTTCCTGGACCTGGCTTGCAGTGTTTGGTTATAGCTGACGGCAAGTTACCATGTCACATCATATCAAGAGAAATAGAATATACAAAACAAAATAAAAATGTGATTAGAGAAGGGAGCAAAGACCATGATTATATTTCTGAGGAATTTAAATACCTGGACTCCTAGAGGACCCATGCTACAGGTGCTGAAATCTGAAAAATCCCAGAATCTGTCTTAATAACCCAGTCTTGGAGTTGTCTTGCTGTCTAGGCTTTTCCTGCCAGACACAGAAGAATTCTGCTAAAATTCAGTGCCTAAGCCCCTGTCAATGTTACAGATATGACACATGTATATACCTTACTCCTGGAAAATATCCTTGAATATATAGCAGGTCAAATGTTGTACTAACTTGGACTATGAATAACTAGAAGGCTTTCCAGGGTTAACAACCTACTGATTTTCAAGATTACTGAGCTCCATTGATGCTAACAGCTCATTGCAAAAATACACCATTAATCACTAGAGAAAATATATCTCCTCACTTTTACTTGAATGGATGCCATCACAATCAGAGAATACACTTGCAATAATGGAGTTCTGTTAACTCATGACCGTGATAACACCATTTTTTTTTCCTCAGGAGAAATTTCTCTAAATGTGACTGAGTTGAATGAAAGTTTTTTTTTTGTTGTTGTTTTATTTTTTTCCCTGTAGAAACTTACTTTCTGGCCATTCCAAGCCAATATTTCTCTTGGGCTCCTAATGTTGGCCCAAAGCCTGCTGAAAAAAGCCAAAAGATATTTTAGATGGGGAAAAAGTAAGTCTATATTTGTATGTAAATCAGTTATTGATATTTCCTTGCTGCAGTAAACAAAGTGTGTTTATTTTAAATAGGAAATACATTTTTTAAGAAGACCGCTATATTCTCTAGTTACTGAGGAAGTTCAAGTAGAACTATCTTTTCTAGCTAAGATAAAGGAAGGAAAAATATGAGCAAACCATTCCATGTTTTAAAATAACGGTGATTTATTTTCTATTTTTGAGACCAGCCATTTCTCTCATCTTGAAATTCTGAAGGTACACTTCTGATTACATTCCAGGATGCAGATCTTGACTCCAATATCTTTTACTCTTTAACCAAACAGATTATTTTCTTCCACTGCTTTTCTTGTTTCCAAAGATAGCATACTGAGAACAAAATTGATAAAGTATTTGTAAAAGGTGATATCTCCTCAAAGCTGAAATCTTGCCATCTGTCATAGTTAATGACATCATCTAAATGGCTACAGCCTTAAAATTAATCAGTACAAACAAGCATAAGAATGTAGACTATATTACATGCTACTTTATATGCACTTTTTTACAAGGACATATTTTATATGCATCTGTTTACAAGGACAACTAATTTGAGGATTACACAATATTTGGTCCATTTTAGACCCTTTTAGAACATACTGTTTGGGCAAATGGTGGCCTTTTTTCACTGTACACCCACTAGTGCGCAGCAACAGTATGAGGAAATTGTAACTGTGGGCTAATGAATAATCTTATTAAAACTTTTTGCCCAAAATATCATACAGAAGTGATCACTTTGTGCTAGACTTGTGCCTAAAAATCTTATAAATGAAAAGTAAAAAATATCCCAGCAGAGTGCAGAAGAAAAAGCTGAAAATTGTGGTGGCAAAGACATGTATCATGTCATTAAAAAAATAAAGTTACTTGAGTTTGACAGGAACTATTAACTGTTGAACAGATAACTGTTGAACTGCAATAATTTTCCAAGACAACCATTACCTCTTGGTAATTCTGATTGTACATTACAGATTGGAGCCTACATGCTTTCTCTTTCCTTCTTTTCCTCCATTCTTTCCATCTGCTCTGTGTATGTTCAGTCTTTTAGGAGGACGAGCTTTCATAAGGCATTTAGAACTCATTGGCCTTCAGAACAGTCTGGATAGCATGGAAGCAGTCAGGAATTGTAGTGAACCAGAAAGAGAACAGCAGGTGAAGTGATTTATATATTTCTTCCATTTGTAATTCATCTTTTTCTTTTTTACTTAATTCTAAGCAGATATAATTTTTTTTTCTTTCTGTGAGAACAGAAACCCATGAACAAATACATTTTTTCTTTATTTGCTAATGAGTTAAGAAAGCATATTTGTTTGCAGTTGAAACTTTTCCCATAGTCATACTAGTATTACATAAAGTATCTCTAGAATTAACATTATCTGCAATTGTTTCTTGTTTATGAAAAAACGCTGCATAATTAATTCCACACAGACATCTGAAAATATGCACATATTTAAAGCAGGTTTTCAATTAGAAAAAAAAAAAAAAAAAGGCAAGAAATAAAAAAGAAAATAAACACAATGTTTTTTGCCATGTACTTGTTTTGATTTACATATTGGCCTGCTTCACTGTGACCTGGTAAAACGATGCTTATGAGAAACAAATGATTAACTACAAGTATTTTCCATACTTTTAGAACAGATTTTACAACACTTATGATTTAAAAAAGGCTCTATATGAAACTGTATTAAACATGAGCATAAATATATACATACAAAGTCTCTAGGCACTGCATAATATGATCTATTTATGTCAGAAGAGCAGTGCAGACCTGTATTGAGAGCCTGAGCTTCACATACAGTAGGAGTGTATGAAGGTTCTCTAGAAGTATGAGGTCCTTTCCCTCCCTTGTCATGAGTTCCTGTTACAGGTCAAGAATTAAACCTGCCCATCCATTTGGGATCCAAAATGTTTCATAGAATCATAGAATATCTCAAGCTGGAAGGGACCCGTAAGGATCATCGAGTCCAACTCCTGGCACCACACAGGTCTACCCAAAAATTCAGACCATACCACTAAGTGCACACTTAAATTCAGACAGGCTTGGTGAGGTGACTGGGCCCTGGGGAGCCTGTTCCAGTGTGCAACCACTCTCTCAGTGAAGAACCTCTTCCTGATGTCTAGCCTAAACCTCCCCTGCCGCAGCTTGACACCATTCCTTGCAGGTCCTATCACTGGTGACTAAGGGGAATAGATTGGCACCTTCCCCTCCATGCCCCCCTGTGAGAAAGCTGTAGACTGTGATGAGGTTTCCCCTCAGCCTCCTCTTTTCCAGGATGAACAGTTCCAACATGTTTAGTTGGTTTCATCAGAGGACTGATGCCTAATAATGGAAAAAGTCTCTTTTTGTCAAATTTCTTTATCCATTCAGATGATCACTAGGCAAGGAGCAAATGCATCCTTGGCCATCTGCAGCTTTGGGTGCACCTGCAAGCTCCAGTATGGGGCAGCAGGCAGTCTCTGAGAGGCCCTCTGCCTCCTTCTGGCTGACAGGCAGTGTTGCCACAAGGAGCATTTAAGTTATGGTTAGGAGATCTACCAGAAAACTCTAGGCCTCTATCCTCATTGTTTGGGGATGCAAGTTATGCATGGAAAATTTATGATTTCTAGATTAGTTATTGGGAATGGAGTCCCAATGACCGAACCAAGTACTCTCTATAATAAAATAGCTCTATCTTTTTTGTCTTCTTCCCCTTCTAACCTCATGATTTAAATAATCATGTTGAAACAAAGTCTTTGCTTCACTGGAAAGCTGGAGACTATGCCCATCTAGGATACCTGACTGCATGGCAGGCAAAGCACATTTGGACTTTGGTCTTCCTCTTCTGGGGAAGATCAGGACATCAGTTCTCATTTAGCCTAGGGTTAGAATGGTCTGGTCAGGAACAAAAGGTGCTCATCCTCTGTCACAAGGGAGTTTGTTATTACTGACACTGCACTCAGCACCTTGCTACCAAAGCCAGCCTTCTGGAGGATGAAGGTTAAAAATCACCTTTTATACAGGTTCAGTATTTAACAGGTTCGGTTTTAAACAGGTTTAAACAGTTTTAAACAGTTTTAAACAGGTTCAGTATTTAACAGGTTCAGTTTTAAACAGGTTCAGTATTGAAATTTAGGCATTAGTGAAATTTTAACAGTAACCTGAAAAGGTCTAAACTTACAAAACATTTGGTCAGTGTGGAAGAGTAAGTGGTCTGGGCAGTGAGCAGGGACTTTAACATATAAACAGTGGCTGGACATCAGATAATATGGCTGTTTTCCCAAATTATTGCAGGATGACATTTTAGCTTGTTTTATCATGAGCACTTTGTCTTTGTATTCTTTTGTAATCACCATAGATTTGAGACAGAATTGTTTTACATTTATCACAGTCCAGCGGAATATGTTTTCTAAAGACTTGCACTGACATTTTTCTTCTGCTTACTCACAATTTTAATATATTGCAGCATCCACAAGCTTCCACTGTTTGTTTGTTTGTTTGTTTGTTTGTTTTTGCCACCATCTTTTAAAAATAAAATGATCACTCTTGACGGTTACAGATATTGTTTTTCCAGTGCTGACTGACTCTTTGAACAGTGTTTTGCTGATGCTATCAACACTGCTGAGGAAATACAATCTTCGAGAATGTTTCAGAGGTTTGTACATAGTACTCAGAGAAAGGTGATCTGAATTGATTTGTAAAGCAGTAGGAAGAACAGGAGATATGATATTTCTGTGAGAGCAAGCTGTCCACTTTGGCTTCTTCTTCATTGTCTAAATAAGGTACTACTACAGTTTTTATTGTAATACAATTCAAAATGAATAATTTGGGTCCTGAGCAGAATCTATAAAGGAAAGACTGTTGCTAAGGCAACATTCCAGCACAATTTTGGAAACTATCAGCTAGGGCTGGTACTGAGAATTAATATATATATATTTTTATTATTATTATTTTTTTTTTTCCCCACAGGCTGCCTTAGTCACTAGGGACTTGCAGTTCCTTACCTTGTATTGTGGGAACTGTCTATGTACACAACAAGAGGTTGATTTGTAAACTTCCCCTGACTCTTTCAATTTGCAAATCTGAATCTCCTTGGAGTTCACATGGTTTTAGTAAAGTAGAATGAGCCCTCCTAGTGCTTGAGCCCTTTACTGCGTGCTTCTAGCACCTTTCAGCTCCCTGCTGTTCAGAGAAGAAAAATAAATGTCTAGTGTTAGCAAGGACATCTTCTCTGAGAGACGAATAAAAAGCATTCTCTGAGGAACATGAGAACATTCCTGATAAGTATCAGTTTAAAACGATGGGTAACATTTAATTTTTAATCCTTCTGACATTATTCAACTGCCAAATGTTTGACTCAGGTTTGGTTGTTTTGTTTGAAGATAATAGGAAGCTAAGCATTATGTTGCCCAAAGTCCTTTCCCAAAAGTGATGTTAGGAAAGAAACAGTGAAAGAAAACTGATTTCCAAGATACAGAAAACATACGTATGGTGAACTGTTGCCCAGGCTGTTATGCAAACTCATAAAATCTGACTGATATATGCTGACAGAAACATATCAAAATGTGAGAGGGGAAAAGGAGAAAGATGACATTGTTATTGTCTTTTTTCTTCTGTGAACCTTACTTTTTTCAGTGAAGAGTAAGGTATTAAATTACTTTATTTATTGCTTTTTAAATAAATTAATGGCCACATTGAAGAATTAATCTAAAATATGAAAACTAACAGCAGCATAAAATTAAGTTAAACTTAATTCTGAGTTATTGAATTACTACATTTCAGTCATTTTCTGACCATTTTTTAAAATTCAATTCTCATGATATTGTTCAGTAAATGCTTACTGTTTGTTCTAAAGAAAATCTAATTTTATGGATATGTATCATAAAGGGAGAAAATCTGTTACAGAGAATGTTTTCTGTCACTGATTGCAGTTTTCTTTTTTTTTTTTTTTTTTTTTTTTTTATTCAAGGCAGAAATACTCATACTTGATGTTGTGCCTTAACGCTGTTGTTAACTTATTATTAAGTAATTAATAGTACAAAATACAATTTTGCTGAAAGCAAGTATGATGTAATCTCAGAACACTTTTCCAAGTCCCATCTCATTTCATAATTCACATGAAATGGTTCTTTTGGTTGCTCTGAAAAATTAGTGCAGCTGGTGCCTGTTTGCACTATATCATCCTGTGTGCAAATGGGACACCAGAATCTTTCAAATTCAAGGAGTTTTAATATATTTCTAAAACATGAATGAAAACGAATGAAAAAAAAATTGCTTGTTTTGTGTATTAAACCAGTAGACAATTTGATGTTTTTTGAATTTAGCCCAAGATTTTGTGATTTCAGGATTCCTATTATTTCCAGAAGTGACAGTTTGGATGCTATTTAGTCCCAGATCCCTGGAAGTCTTAGAAAATATTCTGTGTTGCAACACTTAATCCTCAGTGGCCTGATGCCAGGTAGTCTTTTAAGCTTGAGTCAAATGTTCGGTTCTTCACTGGTGGGAAGAACATTTTAACAATAGACCATCAGTACAGGAATCACCTAAATTATTCTGCAATGAAATCCCCAGGACAGAAATGAAAGAAAGCAGTGCTGTGTAGACAGCTGGGCTAGATATTTAATGCCTGTGGGTAGTTAAAGAATGAGTAGTACCTTTCCCTCCTTGTTTCCAAATATTGATGTTTGCCCAATGACTTTAGATGACACGGCATTAAGTTTAGACAGACTAAAAGTGAATCTAATGTCTTTTCCTTTTCATCAAAGTTCAAAATTAACTTACTTCAAGAAAGACAGTGTTCAATGGATACTTGTCATATTTAACAATCAAAATAAGGAATAAATGTATTGGTATTTCTATGACAGTTTTCAGTGCATTCTCAGAATGATTCTTTTGTGGCACCTAGTTGCTGTGTCTTTGGAGGACAAGGACTCCCAAGGTTGAAGTAGTCATTATAGTAAAATATGAAAAATAATTAATGTACTAAGATTGCAAACTGACACATCATCTTTATTTCCCATTCTCCTTCTCTGTTAAGATATTCATACTGAGGAATGTTTCTGTTGCAAATGATTATGATTATGCAATTCTTGATTTATTTATTTTTTTTTTTAAAGGAGAATTGTACAGGACTACAACTATCGTCATCAAGAAATCAGAAGTCCCTCTTATGTATTAGTTTGTGCTACCACACCCACCATCAGTGTCAATTTTTCCATCCATTTTTGAGATATAGACAACTTAAAAGTCAGTTGTTTGTTTTTGTAGCATGCTTATCACTGATTCCAAGGAATAAATGAGGATTGCATACACCAAATTGTGCCAAAACTTTGATTATCCCTAGAAGTGCTAAGTGATGTCCCCTCTGGCATGTTCTGGTCTAGTGCAGGAATAATATGTACTAAGAAACCAAGCACAGTACAAAACACCAAATTGTCTGACTTAACCAGATTTTACTTTTTTTTTTTTTTTTTTTTTTTTTTTTTTTTCCCATGTGGATTTATTATTATAAAGCTAAAAATTCCCTCCAAATAATTGACTGCTGTAAGACAGTGTTGTGGTTTAACCCAGCTGGCAACTAAGCACCACACAGCTGTTCACTCACTTTCTCTTCTTACCCAGTTGGATGGGGAAGAGAATAAAAATAAAAAACAAAGAAAAAATGTTGAGATAAAGAGGAAAAGGAAGGGAAAAAATAAATAAAGAAGAAGGGAAAATAATTTAACAAGTGATGCAATTGCTTACTACCTGCTGACCAATGCCCTCCCCTCCCCAAACAGCGGTCTCTGCCCCAGCAAACACCCCAGCTTTTATTGCTGAGCACAATACCACCTGATGTGGGACATCCCTTTGACCAGCCTGGGCCAGCTCCCCTGGCTGTGTCTCCTCCCAGCTCCTCGTGCACCCACAGCCTCCTCAAGGGCAGGGCAGCATGAGGAGCAGGAAAGCCTTGGGTCTGTGTAAGTGCTGCTGTGCACCAACTAAAACATCAGTTTGTTATCAGCATTATTCTCATCCTAAATCCAAAACACAGCTCATGCCAGCCCCTAAGAAGGAAATTATCCCAGCTGAAACCAGGACAGACAAACAAAAAAATAATATAAATAGCTTAATTCTCAGCAGAGCAACTTCTTATATAGTTTCTTTGTCATGATTTCATCTCCTGCAGAGGGACGATGCTCAGAGACAACTGATTGTGTCTATGTGTCTAGCATCCTCTATCTGTGTATGTGGTATAATATCCCTTTGAACATTTTGTCTTGATGTCTTGACAACTTTACAGCCTGTAAAATCACTTGCTAGAGTATTTACAGGATTTCAAGAGGAGATTTCCACAACAGATGTGTGGAAGTCATATTTCTACTAGTAAACAAAACAGGCCAGGGACTGTTCCCTGGCCCATGTGCACCCAGCTGAGATTCCTTAGCCCCCAAGCACAATGTGCTGAATCCAATCTGCTTATTTGTTAACAACCTTTGACCCATATGTGGCTCCAACTCATGCCCAGACACTTTCTCCAATTCTTCTTGCTCTTTTAGATCAAAACCATGCCAGAGACCAAGGGACAGGTTAAACCAGGTGTCAGAGCTCAGCTTAGTTCCTTCATGTTTTTCCATTTGCTAGCCTGGAAGTTGTTTGTACTTTTATTTGGTTTTAATGTATATTACATATTTTATCCAATGTTTGCAGAGAATGTAGTGGTTTTTTTTGTTTGTTTGTTTGTTTTGTTTGTTTGTTTGTTTGTTTGTTTCTTGATTCATTTGCATCAGCTTTGAGATTTAGGTTTCTTCAGAAACCTTGCATTTTATATGTAGTGTAATATTTTCCCCATCCCATTAATGTTAAAAAATCATTTCTTTTTCTATATTCCTCAGCTATGCATATACTGATTTTAGTAATGATAATGTCAAGAACAGTATTAAAGGAGCAATTAGTGTTGTGATTTAAAAATTTTCTTTTAGTCAAATTGATTTGATTAATTTTCCACATAAACATGTTAGAAGTGGAAATTAATTCAGATATATTCAACCTATCCTTGATACTTTATCTTCTACTCTGAGAGAGAATTGTATAACATTAGAACTATAGATCACATATAACACTGTGTTATATGTGATCTATATAACATTTTGTGGGTGTTTGGAAAGAACCTGAAAATAGGAGATGTGCAGCAGAGAATGAAAGAATAGAGGTAATTCAAAGGTAGTTCATGGTGGAATGAAAAGGGAAGGTCAATTCAAATGCTTAAAGCATTGACTTTCAGAAAGCTTTGTAGAGGTTTCGATAAGGGTAAAGGACAATAAAGAAATCATGGCTACATTTACATTTAAAGAAAAAAAAAAAAAGAACATTGCATTCAGTCTACTTAGTATAGTTAGTGAAGGGTAGAGTATATAATATTTTGGCTTTTTAAAAGAAGAAATTTGCAAAATCTTTCCAAAGTGATTTATTAAAAAGAACATTGCAAAAAGCTATTTTATATATTGGAGACTCCAATCACCATGGCAACACCTATTCTGTGGGACTCAGGAATGCTCCCAGTTTCTGATTCTATGTCTCAGCTATATTTTATTGCTTTATCAGAATAAGAAATGCATATACATAATATCTGCCCAAGGCTAGATGTTGTTTGGTTTCAGAGCAGAGGAAACCCAGAAAAGAGGAAACCCAGACCCATGGGCCAACAGGCAGACAGGACCAAAAGACACACCAGTGGAGGTCAGCTCTCCTGCTGTATAGGCAAAGCTCCAGGGAGCAGCAGAGAAGTGCCAGAGGAAGCTAATTAGGTAAAGCTGAATTAAAGCCAATGGTATTATTCTCATTTTACTTTATTGCAACCAAGAATATAATTAAGAGTTTACAAAAGTCTTCTGTGCATTAAATATTGCAACTCACACAAATAAAAAATCCCCTCATTGGCATCTCAAAAAAATGCTGAATTGTGGGAAGACACAAACTGAAAAATTAGAAAATTTTCTTTGCTGAAGACAAAAGAACACCTACATTCTTGTTATATTTATTTGAGTGGGTTTTTTTGTGTGTGTGTTTTTTTTTTTTTTCCCAAGTATTCAGCAGATTTGTTTTTATATTATTACCAGCTTTTCTGTTTTCTCTGTTGTTCTCACAACATAATTTCCAAATGGATACTTTAGAGTATAACAGAGTGGCATTTACATACTACTTAAGTATTCCTGTTAGGACAGAGAATGTAGGACATGAGAGCAGCAAATTTTCCACCATCATTCAGTCTGAATTCTTATTTCATGTAGCTGACTTTGCTCCCTCTCCATCTTTCCTGCAAAAAAGACACGACCTCAGTGCCTTTACAAAGTGCACTAACCATACAACTCCAGGTAGCATTGTTGACTGAATAAAATCTTGAAGGTGTAAGCACTTATGAATGATTTTCAGAAAGCTTCTGTCTTGGAATCTTCATTTCATCCCTTCACACAATATTTCTATCAAAAATTTTTCCCATTCTTTGTTTTGTAGCTAAATGTGTTTCTTTTTTTTTTTTTTTTTTTGTGCTTTTTTTTTTTTTAATATATATTCTCTTTCCATTTACTTGTTCTTTTGTACCTCCACAGCTAGCAGTTGCTTTTCTGTCCTTTCTTGCTAAAACATTTCTGTGTAGAATTCTCATTTCCCTTTTTCTCAGTTATTTGGTCTTTTAGACTATTCTTGCAATAGTCTTAGAACAATTGGAAAGTATCTGTAATTCGCGCCATGGTCAACCAACACAACGAAAACAGCAGAGACGAAAAATGCAAATTTCATCCAAAATTAGCAAATGCTATCCCAATGACTAAATTCATATCTCAAAGTCTAAAATCCCAAAATAAGTCATATCCAAATGACTAAAATGTCATCTATCAAGAAGAAGTGAAGCTTTTCCTCTGAATCCTAGTCTTCCTTTCAAGTTGTTAGTTATATGGCTCCCTGGTGCATTGTAAATGGATAGTTAGACAGATATTCACTGCAATATGTTTCCCAGTTTCTCCTCTCTTATGAAGTCTAACATCACACAAGAAGACCATAAATCTGGGGAAAAGATCAAGGCTGTTATTTGAAATGAGGTAATGAAGTAGCACTGCGAAGAGTGACAGATGCACTTGTTTGCAGATCATCCTAATTGTATCCTCAGTGTACAGCTCTGGCTGTAGGTAGGTTCTGCTGGCACTATAAAACATTTTGGTTTAAGGAGCTAGATCTAAAACCAGAGAGAGATTCACCACAGATGTACAGGCAGGTGTTCTGGAGAACTTGAGTCATGATTTACAACTGCCATTGAACAGGCTTATGCGCACAGACATTTTCCATTACCTCAATGAAAACTGACTGTGAAAATAACTTAAGTCAAGAGACACAGCAGTCCACAGACATGTGGAGCTATCAACAACAGATGGAGGGAACACAGACAAGAACACACTTGAAATAAATGAAGACACTAATCATAGGGCAGAAAACTCAGTGTGGCTTTTGGGTAAGATATGGAGGTCAATATAGCATGATTACAATTAGAGGTATATGAAGAAGAGGAAAAACAGTCAGAACATACGTGCTGTAATCTTTAATAAATATCTGCTTCCATCAAAACCACATACTTCCAGAACTTACCCAAAATTTAAATGTCATTCTTTCTTATAAAAGTTGGGCCTGTATGGACATATATGCCCAGAACTAGGGGCTGTATGATAATCTGCACAGGTGTCTTCAGTTGTTTTAGCAAAGCCATAGCCTACTGATTTTATAGAGGCTTCAAGGGTCAGGTGAAAGATCCAAATTGTGCAAATCTTGTTATTATTATTATTATTTATAAACTCATAACTTATAGAACATTGTCTCTTTGTTTTCATTCATATGGGTCTGCAATTGCAGTTTATAGGCAAACAAGCATCTCAGATATGAAGTCAATAAGAATTTTTCCTGTCCAACCTTTGTCTCACTGCAGTAAGTATTGGCTAGGACATCAGGTTGTTTGTACATCTTGGAGTTAGCAGATCTGCCTGACCAAGGCTGCTGTCTTCAGTTCAGATGGTCAGAGTATGGGCTTAGAAAAGCTATCACTGTAATTGTAATTTAAGAACTTCAGAACTTGGCCCTAAATATCTTTTATCATTGCCTTTAACAGGTCCTTGAATTTTAAAATGCCTTGCCATTTTTATGTCTTCATGAACAAAACTGTGAGCATGTACTTTTCCACATATTTTTCTTCATAGCTATTTACAACATAGCTGCACTAAGTGATCTTAGTCATGGAAAAGGATGAAATGTCTTCTCTTCCACATTAAATATATTTATGTATCTAACAGTCTGCTTTAACAGCCTACAGGCAACATTATCCTTCCTGTTTCTATTCCTTAGATTCTGACCCACTTGTGAATTATGACAACATTCAGTTAAATTCTTTACACACCTCTGAAAGAAACACGATCCTTTATGGAGCTTACACTGTTTATGCAGAACATGAAATAACAGGTGAAAGAGCATTTATACTTGGTCTAATAACTAGTTAGTTTTTGCATAAACAATTTGGCCAGCAAAGGATTCTGTGTTGGCCCCACCTGGATTTTGAAGATGCATGATGATTTTGCACAGCTTTAGGGAAATCACAAAGTGAAAATAATGATGCGTTCTATTTCTCTTATTATTATTTTGTCACCAAGTGATGTGAGGTAGAATATTGTGTAATCTTTATTTCTATGTTAGTCTTTTGTTTCATCAGCAGTGAGCTAACAGAGCAGGTGAAACACTCACTGACAAGGGTGTCTTGTGCACACAAGCACAAGAAGGGGAGATGGGGCAAAAGCACTGTGATCACCATGAAACCATTGCAAGACGAAAGGCAGTAGGAAGAAGAGAGGAAACAGCTTGTTAGCACGAGGGAGCTTAAACTGCAGCCAGCACTGTAATGACATATCAGCACTTTATAGCTGTTACTGCTGAACCTGCTGAGATCACTTTCAGCTCCTGCTGTTTCAAAATGTATCATTACAACCTCTTTAAAAAAATAAAAATAAAAATAAAAATAAAATTGAAATTGGATTTTGACTTATTTTTTTTTCAGAAAGCTTTTTGTCTTTGAAAATGTTGGAGTGTCACTGAAAGTCTCCCTTCTGTTAGCTCCTATGTCTTTGGGCCAGCATGCTGACTTTCTGCACCATTTTTCTTCCACAGACCACACAGTTAATGGGATGGAGAGTCTAAAACCCTCTGGCTGTCTGGCTCTCTGCAGTGCATGTGTACTGGCCCAAGGAGGTGCTTTCAGAGGTGGCAGCATCTGGTACCCTCCTCCCTCATCATGGCAGTAAGAAGTAACACCTCTGCTAGTTCTTAAAGGCCAATGGAGGAGATAAAGAGAAAGGGGTTTGGTTGTCCAGATTTTTAAAGGGAGCTGTAATAAGATCAATAAAGTAAGAAATGGTGCCCACAGAGAGGCTATTAAGCACATCACCATTCTGTCTTTCAGTCAAAATCAGTTGAGTCAGAAACTCTTCCAAAGATTAACAATGGGACTGCTGAGGCACCGTGCAGAGATAGCTCTGCTATAATTCATGATCACGGGCAAGCAAAAGCCAAAAGCTATTCAAAGCAGGCATTTTACCAAGTTGTGTTTTAAATCTGCTCAGTTTTAAGCACATTTGCTGAAGGCATTTTTCTGCTTGTGAAGAGTTAGTTCTCCACATGAAGCATTAATGTCTCAGAACTGTAACTTGAAGGTATGATCTTTTCACATAGAGAGTCTGTTGGGTGCTCCAGAGATGATAAATATGATAACAAAAGAATAGTAAAGAAGCAGAAAGCCTTTGGCATACCAAAGCACACAGGATCATCCTCAAGTATCTCATCATGTTGCAAATGCTGATTTTACCTAATTGATACCACTCTGTGGAAGAAAGTCAAAAGTTAGACCCCACGATCTGACCTTGCATCTTTTGACTGTGTGGGCATGGCACAGCTGGCAGATGTAGCCATTGACCTGGGCAAGACCAAGTGCTACAACTTTGCACTCTGCTAAACGCCATCCCGAGCTTAAAAACACCTCAAAGACTGAACAGGACTAATTCTTCAGCTTGGGCATAAATCCAACATCTTTTTAGCATTCAGCTCTTTTAGGAAAAAGACTTTCAGCTAATTTACTTCAGTGGAATTACTTGAAGCTTATAACGGTATGATTTCAGCCAGAATCAGGTCCTACATAAGCAGCTGTTCACTCCACAATACTTTGAAATATGTGGTTAAAAGAAGAACTTTACAAGACGTTGCAGCACCCAGTAATGAAATGCATCTCCTCCATATGTTTTACTGGAGATGCATCCAGTGAGTCTGTTACCATTTTGTTTAAACCACATATGAATACTTCCACAGATTTGGAAAGAAAAAAAAGTAACAACTAAAGTTCATAAAAATTTGTGTTCAGAGACAGAGGAGCTTGAGAAAAAATAAAGTGTTCATAGTTTCCTATCTTAATATTTAACAATTGCACATTAACATTTTTATCATTTTCTCATATATGTATCCACAAATTTTACTTTCAGATTTACATTTAACCAACTTTATCAGATAAATTGCCTGTCATCAGGTAAACAGGCTAAACACTTTGTAGCGTCCAGCTCAGAGATCTCTTACATAATTACTTTTTTTCTCCTAATCACTGTATGAAAACAAATAAAAGGAACACGGTCTTTTAGGAACTGAGACTTGGGTGGAAATTGGCAGTAATAACGAACAAGCTTTTCAGCTGTAACAATGATACCTTTCCGCAGGGCTGGGGCACAGTGACGTGATGGTATCAGGGAAAAATATTCTTTGCAGATCATATTTTAAATTATATGTGGATTAACTGGACAGATCAGTTGCCACTGTTGTCACTAGAGAATTTTGGACGAAAATACTGCTGGTCTAGAACCAGGAAGAAATAAAGATTATAGCTAGAAGGACCAATTTTCACTTAGTAAAAGTAATGTATAGTTACTCACCTTGCTGAATTCAGATTTTATTTGTATTTCAGAGGCTTTAAACTCCCTGTTTCTAGGGCAGCAAAATATCTAGGATCGTTCTGATGAAGAAGGTTAGACAAGCGAGGAGGCTTTAATATTTTGTGGCAGTCACATTAAGAAAAATACTTTCATTAGTTCTACAGACAGATTGTACATGTTAGGGCTGTTTTGTTTTATATTTCTGTGTATCAGAGTTCAGGGCTTCCCCTGAGAACAACATTGGCAATGCAGATTAGACGCCTCAGATGGAGCTGTGCAAATGAGAACAGTTTATATCAGCGGAGGAGATTATGAGCTCGGCCTCAGGTAAAATGCCTTGTGAAGTTATATTTCCCATGGAATTCTGCTCACTGTTCCAGGATAATATTGCACCATTTGTGTTACAGTTTGTGCTTATATGGAAAGTATGAAATGGGAGTTCTTTCCACCTGCAGCACAAAACAGAAATTTTAATGCTTATGTTCCTTAAAGCATGAATCTTTTTTCTTTAATTTAATTAGTTGTAACACCAAAATGCTATTAAGAATATTAGCCTTTAATGCAGCTGAACTCCCAAGTAATCCCTCTTGCAGAAATATATTTGCAACTGCTTTAATTTTCTATCTATTTTTCAGAAAACCAGACATTTTCAACAACCACAATTTATCCCTGAATCTCTCTGCTAAACTAAATGCACAGATATAAAGTAAGCAAGAATGGCCGGGACAAAAAGCTAAAATTGTTTCTAAAAGATAGGAATTTTTTGAAAGATGGGAAATATGTCCTGTTGAACCACACGGAAATTTGGACTTCTGTCAGCATAACAGGGAAGAGTAAAGTTAAAGATATGATGAGTCCAAACAAAAATCACCATAAAGGTGTCACTGTATTATAGGAGACAGGAAGACAGGATTCAGAACCTGGGTGACATATCTAAATTTAGGTGTCTATATATAGATATTTATGCTCCCACTGTAGTCGAGGAAGATCTAGTCAACACAGCCAGGTCCAAGTAGCTAGCCAGCCATTCTTCTGGAGTCAGCTTCAGAGTTGAATCTCATGACAGTACTTACAAAACCCACCCAATTCCTTCAGATTTTTTTTTTTTTTATTATTTGGCTTTAGTAGTCTGAGGCAGAGCCCTGAATAAATACAGGCCACAAGCTGCCATGAGAAATCTCCATCAGTATTAGAATATTGCATTCACTGTTGATTTTTCTCTAATACTGAGGTACGGAAAGACCTTTTGTAATATATTAAATATTCCTACCCTGCCAAATATGATAGATACATCTAGAATTATATGAGGACTGTTTTTGGTGCTTGTTAGTTGACAAACTCTGCTCAGGAATTATGTGTGAGACTGCTAATTAACCTAAGCCAAAACTGTACTAGGACAACTGAAAAAGTTGAGTATAGATCTAATGATAGGGAACATTTTTAATTTCCTAGTGTACTTTTCTTAGTGGTACTTTTTAATTTCCTAGTGTAGACATAGAGGAGCTATGTGTGGTCATTCCAAAAAGCAACAATTTTCAGTCTGAGCCTTCTACTAGTCTGTATTCAGAGCCAACAACCACAGCTAAGCACTGTACAGCAAGGCTGTCACAGCTTTTATCCCTTATGTACACTCAGTGATCTTCTCATCCATGTTTCCTGTGGAGGAGGAAATAAGTCAGCCTTTCAGTATCATTAGATACTTAGTGCCAGCAAACTTTTTGGTAGTATCCTCCAGCCTATTGGGAAGAGTGGAATGTACTGAGACTGAAAGTTAACATTTATAGGGCCATTCATTGCTCACATTCTCTGAAGTAGGTAAGACATCTGGCCATGAATTTGAGTCTATCATTGGACTCTGACCAAAGGCCTCCTAGAGTAACCCAGATGTTTTTCATATGCAATGGTCAGATCAGGCTGTAGATGACACTTACCAGATTACCTCTTATATGTATGTAAGAGAGGAAAGGATTGTGGTAGCCAAGTTTTAGACCTTTGCTTTCCCCCACAAAGCTTTGGAAATTCTGGAGGTTGAAAACCAGAAAGGGATTGTGAATTAATTTGGCCGCAGAAATATTTCCAGACATAGAGGTATCTTTACAAAGTGGGATTTTTTTATTTAAATGAAAGATCAGCTAAAGCATATTTCTAAAATATTCCTTTCTCAGCTTAGCTTAGTCCTTATCGGGCCAAAGCTGCAGTAATTGAAAACCTGCCTTGAACTACATTTTTCTCAAGCTCATTTCAATCTCACAACAAGTAAACAGCAGACACTGTTTACATGACAAGGACCTAGGCTTTGCTAACTCTAATGGGAGTTACGCCTGCTTTACCTGCATTCTGCTGTTCCCAAGCTTTGTTGTTCCTCAAGCAACAAACACATACTTATTCTTCTAGGCAAAATAGCATTTATATCAGAAAAGCATCAACTTTATCCACAGACCACTTTTCCTAACATTTCTATCAGTTGAGTTGCCCCACTAGCACTATAACAAAGTTCTATTAAAGCAGTAGGTTTGCTTATAGATACATTGTAATACATGGTGATATATTTATATATCCATTTTTATATCCATTGCATAAACAAATGAGGGAGAGGAGAGGAGAGGAGAGGAGAGGAGAGGAGAGGAGAGGAGAGGAGAGGAGAGGAGAGGAGAGGAGAGGAGAGGAGAGGAGAGGAGAGGAGAGGAGAGGAGAGGAGAGGAGAGGAGAGGAGAGGAGAGGAGAGGAGAGGAGAGGAGAGGAGAGGAGAGGAGAGGAGAGGAGAGGAGAGGAGAGGAGAGGAGAGGAGAGGAGAGGAGAGGAGAGGAGAGGAGAGGAGAGGAGAGGAGAGGAGAGGAGAGGAGAGGAGAGGAGAGGAGAGGGCAAAATGCTATTTTGAATGATTCTGGGACACAGAGAGCAAGGGACTTTTAACTGAAACATACAAATATCTACAAATTAGCATTTTTAAAAGCATTTTCATGACTTGACAGCTTAGGAAGTTAAAACTGTTTAGTTCACTGTACTCAAGGAGAAAAGCATCCTTGCTGTGCTGCAAGTTCATGAACATCTCATTTGCCTCCTTTGTCATTACACATACGAATGCTTCTGAAGTACAGTCCACATATTGATAAGAACAACTGCTTTTGGGTGGCTCCTGTAAGTGTCTATGTGACCTGTACATGATCTATCTGCTAGAATCCTGAGGAAGAGCTTGTACTTTCAATAATTCTCTAAGCTAAAACTAACTGAATGTCCACTTTTTAAAAATATGTATCCATGCTTGTTTCTTGAAAATATCACTCACTATCTTTGTTGTCATTTCACATAATGTGATCAACCGAAGATTTCAAGAGTTCTTATAGCACTAGACTTAACCCCAGGGTTATGTTATTCCACTGATGATTAAAAAAGCCAAAACATAGATATGTAAACTGAACAGCTTTTGTCATTGATTCCATTATGGTAATCCCTACTCCAGTTGCTCTTGTAGAATAATAAATCATCACCATCTTATTGTAAAAGAACATTTTCTTTCAGCATTGGCATGATTTTCATGGCAAGAGCCTATTCATTCTGAACTGTTAGTATAATCCTCAGTGCATTTTTTATGATTACACTCCTCTTCAGAAGGTTTTATGTTGTATCCCGCTGGCAGTAGCAATGATGAAAGGCTAGAGACATTTTCAAAAAAACATCTTTTTTTGTATGGTTGTGACTGATGCCACTCAATTCTTGTGGAATAAAAGCATGGATTTACCCATTGCTGTTTTTGTCGTGGGAGACTGTTTAAGTGTTACACACAAAAATCATACATGTATATCTTGTATAACTTGCCCAATTTAATTCAATATAATCCAATAAATAGGGAAATCTCATGTTTATGAGCAACGTCCTCACGTTTTTTACATAACTTCCCTGTTTTCTGCTGTGTGAACACCTAATATATATGGTGCTTTGGTGTCAGACGATACCAGCCACATTCTAAAATATTCATGAGAGTTTTAGGAATTTAAGTCACAAAAACTTTCAAAGATCTGTGAGAACCTAATAGACGTGCATTACTGTTGAAAGTCTCATGCTAGGTTAACAGGTCTAGTAGAGGATTTTGAAAATCTGACCTTTGATGCTGATGCTTACTATTATTCTACCATTTCATTCAAACCTCCTCCAATAATGTCTGACCACCACTTAAAGCTCTGTTTCTCTAGGTCTTGCAGAAAGGGACTCTCAGTTGTCTTCATGTAATTCCCTGAGCACTGCATCGTCTTCTCCAGGCAGGGAGTGAGAAGCATTTGCAATTACTGTCTGTGCTTGTGCATATTTCCTCTGTGCCTTGGAAGAACAAAGCTGCTGGTGGCATTTAAAGGTAATTTGCAATTCTCTAGCTAGTGCCAACACTTGAGGTGAAATATGTCTTGCATAACTCCTCACTGCAGATATCTATATTAGGATGGTCAAATGAAGATCCCCTTTTTAGAGAGAAGTACATGCTTTTCAGGAGTTTTGAACTATTCCAGATATCTAATATAAAGTGAATTTGATATTATGAATCTCACAAGGGTTTTGCCATTTTTTTCAAATTAATTATGAGAAATAAAAATGACTAGGCAGATGCAGGTGATCAAAACATGATAAAAAACTGATCCTGTAAATCAAGCTCTTTAGACACTGCTAGTTATTGTGATTATCTCACTATTCTGCTGTGAGGAAATGTACTTCAAAAGTTCATTTACAGCACAGATCTGAAGTGTAACTTTTGATAAGTCAAAAATGAATTAATTGTGTAGTGCTTTGTATTTCAGTGAAATTTACACTAACAAAAAGCAATGGGATTGAGAAGAGAGTAAGATTGTCTGCAAATCAAGTAATTGTCAAAAATCTTCTGTTATTGTTGTTGTTATTGTTATTCATTTCCAATAATGGATTTGAGAGATTAATAAACATGTTATGAAACTATATGTCTCTCATCACCTTTATCTACTCCTCAAAATGTTGATGAAAACAAAAAGAAGGGCAGAAATGTTTCCAATAAAAGTGGGGTTGTGGCTGGAGTCACAAGTATATTTCACTGGAGGAGGATGAGTGGGAAGAGAAGCTTTATAGCTTCTGTAGGGAGTTTTATAGCTTTCACAGAATCACAGAATTTTCTAGGTTGGAAGAGACCTCAAGATCATCGAGTCCAACCTCTGACCTAACGCTAACAGTCCCCACTAAACCATTTCCCTAAGCTCTACATCTAAACGTCTTTTGAAGACTTCCAGGGATGGTGACTCCACCACTTCCCTGGGCAGCCTGTTCCAGTGCCTCACAACCCTTTCAGTGAAGAAGTTCTTCCTAACATCTAACCTAAAACTCCCCTGGCTCAACTTAAGCCCATTCCCCCTCGTCCTGTCACCAGGCACGTGGGAGAACAGGCCAACCCCCACCTCGCTACAGCCTCCCTTGAGGTACCCATAGAGAGCGATAAGGTCGCCCCTGAGCCTCCTCTTCTCCAGGCTGAACAAGCCCAGCTCCCTCAGCCGCTCCTCGTAGGACTTGTTCTCCAGGCCCCTCACCAGCTTCGTTGCCCTTCTCTGTACCCGCTCAAGCACCTCCATGTCCTTCTTGTAGCGAGGGGCCCAAAACTGAACACAGTACTCGAGGTGCGGCCTCACCAGAGCTGAGTACAGGGGGACGATCACCTCCCTAGCCCTGCTGGTCACACGTTATAGCACTGTAGGGAGTCTGTGAGAAGTGGGAGAACTAAGTCTCACTGAAAACACTTCAGTGTGTTTATCTTGGTGGAAATAGTTCAAGTAAAGGCATTAGTTACTTAGTGGAAGGTAATTTGGAGCAGTCACATCATTTTTAAAATAAAAGTTGTTTTTTGTTTGTTTGTTTTTGTTTTTAGAACAGAAAGGGAACTTGAAGAATGGTTCTTTCTCTGAGACTTGAGGAATTTAGGAACGATCCCAGTGAAAACTGTCTAAGAAAAATAATTTGGGGTTCTACAAAAGCAACCTTTCACACTTGCATTCCAAGATATTTTTGAACTATGTAGTCAAACTCTTGATAGACCTGGGAAGGAGGTGTCATTAGATAGAAACAACCAAAAAAAAGGATTTAGAGGTAGAGAAGGACTTGTCCAAGGTAGAAGGAAAATTATGACATTAACAAAAAGTGAAGGTCAAACCAAGTACCTCAAGAACAGGAATCCATCTATTCTGCTGGCAATCACACCACCATAAAAAGGGATTGTGAGATGTTCTGTTCAAATCAAGATAGCCACAACTATTAAGGACTAGACACTGAGGTAGGTGGAAACTATTAAGGAGACAGGTAAGGAAATCCTGCCTTGATCCTTGCTCACTATTGCAGGGAAGGACAGTTTTGTTCCTAGTCTCATGCTGCTGGGGTAGAAGAAACATTAAGAGTAGGCCAATAGAAGAAACATTAAGAATAGGCCAATGTTGATTGCATTTCAAAGCAGGGAGGAATACACAGCTAGGACCATGTGTGCCAGGACCTTTAGGAGAGTGCAAAACACATCTTTCAAAGACAGAGCATGGCAACACATTTCCCTAGTTCAATAAGCACTAATATCTATAGATGTTTTTCATCAAGGCTTTTTTTTTTTTTATTTATTTTTTTAATGTCAGTGCCTCCCTTTCTTCACAATCTTCAACTATACTCAGGTTCAAAGGAGGACTTACTGAACCAAGTAGGCAACTGAAGAATATTTTATGAACGTATGGGGGTAGGTTATTTGTACTACCGTGTCTACATGAGCAATACTACAGCATAATGTCCCAGATGAAGTTGAAGATTGTATCAGTAATATTTGATACCTTAATCACAAGTAGTGTTTATGTCACAAATTCAAAAGCTAAATGATTGCTAATCTAAACTGTGTGAAAATACAGAGAAACTGGAAAACTAATAAAGCAGAATATCAAATCTAACATGGCTAAAAGTAAAGAAAGACATTAAGTGAAGCAGAAAATAAATGCCACTGGCATTTGGGTAAACTGATTGAGTAAAAGCAATAGAGGGACAATCACTACCCTAGACCTGCTGGTCACAATACTTGTGATGCAGGTCAGGATGCTGTTGGTCTTCTTGTTGACCTGAGCACACTGCTGGCTCATCGTCACTCAGCTATCAACCAATACTCCCAGGTCCCTTTCCACCAGGCAGCTCTCCAGCTCTCCCACGTGCCTGGTGACAGGACGAGGGGGAATGGGTTTAAGTTGAGCCAGGGGAGTTTTAGGCTAGATGTTAGGAAGAACTTCTTCACTGAAAGGGTTGTGAGGCACTGGAACAGGCTGCCCAGGGAAGTGGTGGAGTCACCATCCTTGGAAGTCTTCAAAAGACGTTTAGATGTAGAGCTTAGGAATATGGTTTAGTGGAGGGCTGTTAGCGTTAGGTTGGAGGTTGGACTCGATGACCTTGAGGTCTCTTCCAACCTAGAAAATTCTGTGATTCTGTGATACTCTTTCCCTAGCCTGTAGCGTTCCATGGGTTTGTTGTGCCGCAAGTTCAGGACCCATCACTTAGCCTTGTTGAACCTCTTACAGTTGGCTTCAGCCTATCTAGATCCCTCTGCAGAGACCTCCTAACCTAAAGCAGAACAACACTGGCACCTAACTAAAGACAGCAGGCTGGGGGTGGGCAAGAGATGACGAAGGGACCTCACCAGGGCAGCTGACCTAAACTAACCAAAAGGATATTCCATACTGTGTGGTGTCACACTCAGCAATAAAAGGTGGGAAAGGGGAAAAGGGGAAGAAGAGGGGATGCTCTAGTTATGAAACATCTATCCTCCCAAGCTGTGTGTATTGAGGTCCTGCTTCCTGGGACAAGGCTGAATATTGCTTGTTGACAGGAAGTAGAGAATATATAAATATTTTTTTTCTCTGTGCTTCCACATAGCCTTTTTTTTTTTTTTTTTCCTTTTCCTTTTAATTAAATTATCCTTATCTAAATCCATATATTTATTTATTTATTTATTTATTTCTTCCTTTCTAGCACACTTTCTTCTCCCCCTCTTCTGAAGAGTGTGAATGATAGAGTGGTTGTGGTGGAGTTCAGCTGCCCAGCAAGGTAAAAACACCACAAGCATTCAAGATCACAGAATCACAGAATCACAGAATCACAGAATCACAGAATCACAGAAAGATGATTTGCTCCATGAGCTTCATCAGCATCAAGGTCAGACTGACAGGTCTGTAGGGACCTCACCTGATAGCCAGAACTATGAAAATCATGTTAGTGTAGAGTGAGTTCAGGTGCAGCTCTTCTCAGATTTCTGTTATGACCCAGCCTTCACCTACAGCTACCAAAGTACTCAGAGCCCAGACACTACAGTACCTGAATGGGCAAAAGAAGGAAGGTTCTTCTTGTGAATAGTGGGACAAATTATGCTGAGGCACACTGAGCATCCTTAATACTTATAGCCTCTCCACTGTCATAGGAGTGCTGAAAAGAGCTTACCTTCCCAAAAGGTGGCAAAGACACAGACAAGCATGACAAATGCATGAAGTCTGAGGCAGTCCTAGGGGTAGCTTTGGATGTGAGGACATGAATTGCCTAGAAACCTAAGCCAACACCGTTGAGCTACAAGGGGTGATATATCTGGTTGAGATACAGGTAAGGGAGAAAGAAAGTACTTATCTCAAGCCCTCAGCCAAGTGCTCTCAGGTGACATACCTCTACTGTTCTCCTGGGATTGCTCAGGAGGCTCCCTTGCATCTTTATATTTTATATTTTCTGAGTACTCTAGGAGGAGGGGAAGCATGTATGATTCAGGGGTGAAAAGTCCCTGGGAGGCAAGGCACTATAAAATTGATCAAGTTGGTCCCTAAGAACCAACAGAGTACAAATGTGTTTCCCATTTGCTTGCTCCCTTCCAATTTCTCACCCTGAATGCTATTACCTTTTCAATGTCCAAGCCATGCCTGCCTTTCATCAAATTTTCAAAAATATATTAAATCTGATTGCATTTGACAGGTTCTGGCTTAGGAAACCATTTGCACACAGAATAGCATAGTGAAATTCTGAAGCAGTTGTACTAATTTGTCATCCAGCTGACCTTTTTGTTGCCTGGAGAAAAGTCCTAGAAAAAGTTCCTTGGCTTATTAAAGCTTTGCATCCAGATAAATAAATTAAAATCATGTTTTAATTTATTTGTTCTGAGTCATTAAGATAATTAGGAAAACAAAGCCCACCAGAGGATAAAGAATTGACATTTCTGTACTGAAGAATAAGAAACTGTAGCAATTATTTGCATACATACTGTACAAATGTAGCTGCTGTTTTCCAGGATTTCTCCACCACATGATATATAGCCACTGAAGCAATCAATAGAAAATGTGTGAGATGTTGGGACATGTGCAGGGAACACATCTGAACATAGGAACTCAAAACCTTGCCTGCAATTTGGATATTTCAGGGATGGCACCCAGTTTTCCCATGAATCTGAGCACTTGAACTCCACAGTGGACTCAAAAGCAAGATTTTCTGTTTGGAGCATTCCTAGAGCTATCATGAGAGCATGGAAGTGAACATGGCTAGAAAGGACACTTAAAAGTTATGGACTGAGAGGAGTCAGGGAATGATATGAAGGCAATGAATCACACATGGGAGGAATGATGAGTAGCAGAGAACCCTTGAATCCCAATGAAAGATCAGGTAACATGAGACGATGCTTCCTGTTTTGTTTATTTTATTTTATTTTTTATTTATTTTTTCTTTAAGTAATGGATTATTATTATTTTCTTTTTCAGAATGTGACTCCAGGGTATATATCCTAAGTAGATGACACTGACTATTAAAATCAAAGTAACTTAAAATAGTTTAGGTTGGAAGGGACCTCTGGAAATCTTCTGATCCAAACCCCATTCAAAGCACACCCAGCTTCCAAGTCAGATCCAGCTGCAAGGTTAAACCAGGCAGTTCATGGCTGGATTCAGGTCAGTTTTTTGAAGATTTCCCAGTCTTATCTTCACAACCAGTTCTGCAGAAAACACTAGTGTCTCAGCTGCCTCCTTGACCATGGTACTTCTAGCTGTTGAGCACCTTTCTCTCACACACACCCTTGTACATCTTTCAGAGATGCCTACATTTCTGCTAAAAGTTTGGTAAAACACAGTACTTACTTAATGAGGTCTGGACCAGATAGATATGACAACAGAGTCTTTCAGAACAGAAGAAAGACAGACTACTGTTTGGTCTAAGCATATAAATACAGATACATTCAGAGAGCTATAGGATCTTAGCATAAATATTGTAAATAGCTCCTTCCCCTAGTGTCCTGGCTTCCTAGGCAGTGCATATGAAATGCTTGGAGGCAGCCACTTTGGTTTTGTTATGCTATGCAGTCCAACCTGCTCCAGGATGTACACATTATAGATGGGTGGCCAACAGGCCCCAATGTCCAATGCTTTAGCAGTTTCCTACAGGGCTGTATGGTCTCTGCAGTCACTGCCCACTCCTTCACTAACCATATTTCCGCTTCACTTCTGCAAAAGTATAGCCCCAGAAGGTTTCTGTTCACCCCTTCACCTCTTATCCTTTAGTTCTCACTTTTTTTTTTTCTTTTTTTTTTTTTTTTTGGAGGGGGGGGGGGGCAGTCCTGGAAGTTTTGCTCCCTCTTACCTTGTTCTGAGTGTTTTCTTTTTACTGCCAGAAAACAAAACTGATGAACTTGTATAAGTAGAAAGCTCCTTTTGACTTGTACCAATGAATGCAGTGCTAGAAACGTGAGAAGCTACGGTTGCATATAAATTGCAGACGTGATTTTTTTTTGCCAAATGTGAATAATTATGATACTGTTCTTCTACACAAGCTAACCAGGATGCTTGTATGTGTGTGTATGTGTAAAATATTGATATTTTGTAAAGATCCTTTAGGTAAGAAACAGATTAGTTAATGGCTATGCACTACTTATATCAACACTGAAAAATGTAGAGAAACAGAAGCAGTATTTTTTTATTTTTTATCTATTTTAACAAAAACAAAAGAAAACAAAAACAAAACAATCCAACAAACCAGAAAGCAACAACAAGCACATCAAATCTGAGGAAACCCAAACATCCGAATCTCTTGCTATTAATTTCTGCAATGCTTGGCCAATATGACCTTGTGAACTGTTCCCTGCAAACAGACAGACAGAAGATATTCTATGTGAAAAGTGAAACTTGTCTGATTTCTACAAATACTTGACCAGTACTTTTGTATTGTGTGCCAGTTAACATCTACACTTTCAACAAAAATAAAATAAAATAAAATGAAATAAAATGAAATGAAATAAAATAAATAATAAAACAAAACAAAACAAAACAAAACAAAACAAAACAAAACATACCCCAAGGCAAAAACCTAGTTGAAGGCTAAATGTAGAGAGTTGCTGCCATGGGGAAAAAAATAAAATAAAAATTCTATTAACACATTAGAAAAAAGACCATGCAGAGAATCTGTATGCTTTAATTTATTTCTTGAGTTAGAATACTGCAAATGAAGGTTATCATAGCACATGTAGACAGTAAGGATAAGGACTTTGATCAAGCCTAAATATATACTTAATGCTGAAATAGGCTTCAGATTGTGATTTTTTACAACTCTCAAAATAAATCAGACTTTTAAGTCCAACAAAAGAACATTACAGACAGCTTTTGTAAAAAAAAAATAATAATTATTATTATTATTCAAACTAAATATCTGTAAGATAGAAACCTACTCATCTCTGTAGCCTGAATATATTTACTGAGTCAGTAGCCTGAACAATTCTATGCCAAAGTGCCTTCATCACTCAATGCTGAATTCATTTAATTTGCCTCTGATGTCAGAAAAAAAGAATCAATAAAACTTGCACTACTCAGAACAGACAAAACATGAACAGAAGATCCATTCTGTGCTAAGAACAAGTCTCAAATATCTGAGGAGAAGGAAATATTGTGTGAGTAATAGAAGTCTAAGAGAATTTCCTGGCTACTGTTTATTCAACAAATATAAAAATAATAGGTTGTGTTTTAAAGCAGCAAAATATGAGACAGCCTGACATATGGTGATGATGTTAAAGCCTGGAGCTCTAATCTCAGAATTATGGTAGGGAAACCCTGAAATTGGAGTGTCTTTTTTATTCTTCCAACTCCAATAATTTACCTCTAAAATTCATGTAGTACAGTGTTTTTTTGCATGAGTAGAAGTCTCTAAAGGCCTTACTTTCCATGCTTGCAGCCTCACAATGTCTTTTGCAGGCTTGGTCTGGAAATTTGCAACACCCTGTTCTTCCATGGCTTCATTGCTAACAATTCAGTTTGCTGATGAACAGTTGTAAGTGTCTAACAATTTGGTGAAGGGCTGTGCGTGCCTCTTTCACTGAATAAAGGCTATCTCTGTGTATCTGCTTCCTTGCTGGCTGTATATCTTTGTAAAATACACTGCTGACAACTTTAGAGAGTAGTGCTTTTGGAAAGTCTGTAGCAGTTGAAAGGTTGAATGGGTAGTGCTGCATTTCTGTTTTCAGAAAGTGTAATTTGTAGGCAATGGCCTAAAATTTCCAAAGTGACATGAGAAATTTAGAGTGGCTCTATTTTGTTATTGTCAAGACTGGTAGGTCTTAAAGTGGTTTTGTTCTCAGAAAGGAACAGTTCAGCCAATGCTGGGAAAAAAAAATTAAAAAATAGTCCTTTCATCTTTCAAATCAGATGCTCACAAATTCATTCAGCCCCATTTTTTTTTTTTTTAATTTTTTTATTTTTTTTTTTATTTTCAGATAAGGCCAAGAGTCTCATGAATCTTGAAACTGCCTTGGTGAAGTGTTCATGGTATCAGTTCGTTGTAGATGAATATAGAAAATATGATGTGTTGCTTGGCTCATTAGGGAAAAACAAAACAAAACAAAACAAAACAAAACATTTGCTGACATTTGGCTGAGTAAGAACCACTGAGTAAGAACACTCTTAGTGGTAGAGAAAAATAACTTGGGTAGGAATGGTCTTGCCAGCTTCCACAGTATTGCATGAAACTTCTGAACTGCTCAGTTACTCCAGAATTTCACATACTTGTGAAATTCACTTACACTGGGGATGTGAAGGAGATCAAGAAGGAAAAGTAAAGAAAGATGAGACAATGAAAGGGAAAGTACAGAAAGATAGAGTCTGAATAGCTATGGAAAAAAAATAAATGTAAGGTTTAAACACTAAATCTAGCACATAGACAAAAGATAGACAAAAGATAGCAGAATGCATTATTTTATAATTGTGTTGCCCCCAAATTTATTCCTAAATTTTCTTAAAATTCATGACTTCCTCGTGATTTTAGCTGTTTGGATTTATCAATATGTAAAATCTAAAACTCATAGACCAAACACAACCCAACAACTAAACTCCAATAGCAGTTTCAATTTTTGGATTTTTTGCCCTAAATTAACAGTGAATATAGTGAAGATGCCAAATGTATTAATATTTGAATAATTATTTCTTTTCTTATTTCATTCAATTAGCAAGAGATAAATGATGATGAAAACTAAGATCAATGAACAGCTCTTAAAAATCTGAATCTAACAGAGGGTGTTACTTATCAGACAAAAATATAGGTTTCTCCAAAACTTAAAAAAAAGTTATTAACATCCAAGTAGTTAGATTGATGACAGCTAATTACAGCTTACTAGACTAGCATATGCTAGTTACAACTTTAATTGTTTCATAGTCAAATACTTTTATGATTTTACCTTCATTCTGTGAAAAAAAAAAAAAGTAAAATGAAAACAACAACAACAAAAATATCGCCACCAGACCCTACCTTAAGTCTAATTTTATTGTGTTCAGTTTTGGGCCCCTCGCTACAAGAAGGACATGGAGGTGCTTGAGAGGGTACAGAGAAGGGCGACGAAGCTGGTGAGGGGCCTGGAGAACAAGTCCTACGAGGAGCGGCTGAGGGAGCTGGGCTTGTTCAGCCTGGAGAAGAGGAGGCTCAGGGGCGACCTTATCGCTCTCTATGGGTACCTCAAGGGAGGCTGTAGCGAGGTGGGGGTTGGCCTGTTCTCCCACGTGCCTGGTGACAGGACGAGGGGGAATGGGCTTAAGTTGAGCCAGGGGAGTTTTAGGTTAGATGTTAGGAAGAACTTCTTCACTGAAAGGGTTGTGAGGCACTGGAACAGGCTGCCCAGGGAAGTGGTGGAGTCACCATCCCTGGAAGTCTTCAAAAGACGTTTAGATGTAGAGCTTAGGGATATGGTTTAGTGGAGGGCTGTTAGCGTTAGGTTGGAGGTTGGACTCGATGACCTTGAGGTCTCTTCCAACCTAGAAAATTCTGTGATTCTGTGATTCTGTAATTTTCATTCTATTTTCCTTTACTTAGAGGCTTTTCTGTGTCTAAAATATGAGGTACAGCCTGGGTGTGATTTAGCTTTAGCAGGGCAGATGTCCTCTTCTAGGGCATAATCTCAATGACCACGTTTATCCTCATGAGGAACAATTTCTCTCTTCTGAAAGAGAAAATCTGTTGAAAATCTGTCTGAGGAAATGTGATTGCAGGTCAGAGAGAATGTAATAGGAGTCAGAGCTATATCAGAAGTACCATTTCGTTTGTACAAATGCTGTCTGATTAGTGAGGAACTTAATAGATTCCAGAAGAACCACAAGAATCACAACTCTTGGATTCAAGATGAGATTATAAAAAATCATTATAATCATTTCAAACTAATCTATTATTATGAGCAATTCCAGTTTCAGAATTCTCTAGCTTTAACACTTGTTATTTTTCTAACATTTTTTGATATGTAAAAAAGTTCTTTACTATTTAAATTTATTTCCCTTGCATGTATTTTTGGTTCATAAACATTTTTTGTGATACATTTTATTGATTAGTTGTAGTTCCATATTTCAATTTGTTTTATAAAAATAGAATGTATACATAAGATGTTTTATATGTATAGTAATACAATACTTGGGTTTTAATTTTATATTCAAAAGACATTAATGTGTTTACATGGTAATCCATGTTTCCATCTCACCATGATGTTTGGCATTCACTCTGGTTTCATTAATGAATTCTTTACAAACTCATTCAACATGAGGATATTTCCTTGAAACCAGTGCTAAGTTATTTCCTGACCCACTTAAGTTTAGAATATATTGGTTCAAACTCATTTCTATTCATTTAATTACAAGATGTAGTTATTTTAAATCAATGCTACATAATCCTTCATGAAAAAAATAATAAATTACCTACTTGATTAAACACTCTAAGATACCAGTTATTGTGATTAATTTAAAGAAGTTTGACTACAACAGTTCTTTTGTGTTTACTGTAGATATGAACAGTATTGAAAGCCTTGTGTTAGGGTATACCTAACATAGCAAAAAATATATAAATAAGGCTATCTTCATTTTATATAACAGGAATGATAACTTTTCCATCCTTGACTATTTGTAAGATTCCTTGACAATCCTTGATGTTCATAAGAATGTGTCCTTCTGCAATCTAAAGAATGTCCTCAGTTTGTATGCTTGTATTTAACTTTCATGGACATAGAATGTTTCATTAACTTCCATTAACTTTTTTTTTTTTTTTTTTTTTTTAACCAAATGTAAGTTCTTTATCTCCCTGTTTGTACAAATTGTTCTCAGTTTCACTCTTTATTTCATCATTAATGATATTATCTTCCTACTCAAATGAGTTTTCTTCTAAATGTCTTCAAAATGAATGAACAATTATAGAAGAGTTAATTATCTTGTCAAGTATTTCTAACAGTTCCAGATTCCCAGTTACTATTTTACATTTTATATGCATAAATATTCCCCTCCCATTTTATTTTACTTGTGTTTCTTTTTCTTCAGGGAACTGAACTTTTGAGTATTCTAGGATATTAGGATCTGATGATATAAACTCTTCACTCAACCCCCTTCTGCCTTCTTGAATCTGTACAACCCTTTTAATTTTAGTGTTTTACTTGGCAATGTTTAGATATGCCAAAGGGCATAATTTCGTATTTACTTATATTAAACTATGTCAGGTCATTTGTGAGCTATTAACAGATTTACTTGAATATCTGTTATATGTTACATAATATATTATTAAAGATATTTTAAATCCTAACACTGCTGGCAATTTTGATACTTAAGAATATTTAATCTCTAGATATTGATAAATTAAATGATTTTTTTTTTTTTTTTTTTTTTTTTTTTGTCAGTTGAACTTATCATCTGGGCAAAGTAACAACAACTAACACTTTAGAAAGGGAGTATTACTTTAAAGATAACATTTTAAAATTTTTTTCTGAGTATAAACAATGAAAATGTTTAATAAAAATCAATGCAAAACTTTGGGTCTGATGATGTCTTTTAATCTATGTCATATTGGTCTGGGGAAAAAAGGCAGAAGTTGTATAAATTCCATTCAGAAATAAAGCCTGGTGTACACCATCTAAGTATATAGTAATTAATTAAAAGACGTAAAATAAATTTGTAATTTGTTTTTTTGCACTTTCCCTAACTGACTCAGCGTGACTGACGTCTATAGTATGGACACTTCCTACCCTCCAAGACAGGGGTCTGTATCTAAGCCACCTATTGAAAATGGTTTCTTTTAGTAATGAATGTTTTAATACCTGAAATGAGCTTGGGAAAGGTCTGGGAAACGTCTGGTGGGCATGGGTCAGAGATGTGCCTGGGACTGCCCCAGCAGGTTTCCAGTGTGGACAATCCTGTTCCAGTACTCAAGTGCTCCAAAGCTCTGCTTTATTTGTGGTTTTACCTGTTCCTGTCAACATATGTTAGTCAACATTATTCCTGCACACCCTTTCCTTCATTTCATTTCAAGCTCACAAACATCTTGTTCATGAGTAGGCTCATTGTTATTAGCAAAGCGGTTATTTAGATAGAAAGAAGACCAGGAAGTGGAGTTGTATTAGAGCAGGAAAAAGTTTTCAAAGAAACAATCAATTCCTAAGGTCTCATTTTATTTCCCTCAGCTATTTGTGAAAGAAGCGATGATACAGAGATATTTTTAATGCCCTAAAATGTGTTGTAAATCCACAGATATACTTCTTATTCCCATAAAAATAAATTAAATCATGTAAGAATGTAATAGTCGTCTTACATGTTTGTTCTGATGATCCGCTCTCAATAGCAACCTGTGGGCTGTGTGGCAGCTGGGACCTAAGAGACCTATCAATCTCTACATGATTTCCCCCAATTCTTTACTATCTCCATCTATCAGCTATATAAGGAAATATAAACTCACATTTGTAAATGCCTTGAGATCTACTGAGAAAATTCACAAAGTTTTGTCATTTTCAACATACTTACAATTATTTCACTTTTGATCTTAATACAGTCCTTATGGCAGGTTAAACACACACTTATAAAATGGTGAAATTATTGCATTATTACACTTCTTAGAGCATTCAGCTCTGTTTCATCCTGAATCACACAACAGATAGAATATCAATATTACGATATGCTTAAAACTAAAGTGTATGTAAAAAATGCTATTAAGGTTATCTTTGCTGTGACCCAATTTTTCTTCTGTTTTACAACTAACCATTTTCCATCATCATTATTACTTTACTATGTTTTATTTATTTATTTTGTTTTAGATACAATCATCCTAAAAGTTATAATTTAATGACAAGTCCATTCAAGGCTCTTTAATACAATAATTGTGTAAGAATTAATTGATTTCATTTGGAAGCTTTCAGGATTTCTAAAAAGAAATATGATTTTGCCTGTTTGCTGTCATGCAACCTTCCAGAAATTGAAAGAGAAATCCACCTCAACAGACCAGATTTCATTTCAGATCCAGCAATCCAGTAAGTAAATCAAGGTTTCATGAATGAGATGGTAACATCCTGTCATCATTCCCAAGGACGGGACAAGAATTTAAAGATAAAATGAATGTAAATCCATGTGAGCACAGACTTCTGTTAACTTTTATTATGCACCTATGCTTTGACTGTTTACTATATTATGATGGCATTTTTTGAAATATTAAGCGTTTCAAAACAAAACGAATGTGGTTATGAATTGAAAAATGAACTTTGTGACACTTTATAACAATAAAAAATACATGAAGAAGTTCTACAACCTGTCTGGCCCTGATGGCCAGCCTCACAGAAAATGCTGAAAGATTGAACCTTATGATCTGGAAGAAAACATCTTGTTTTGCTTTATCCTTCTTGAGGATCCTGAGGCCAGCTGCACAGCCTGATGTCATTTGTACTATTAAATAGTGACCGTCCAGAATGTGGTGGTCACATTCAGACTGCCTATCAGAAATGGTTGTTGGCATGTGCTTACTCCTGAGCCATGCCTAGGAACAATTTGGGAGATGTTAGATTTTCACATTTCTTTTTACTGTATTTTTAAAGATACTGCCCTTAGTCAAATCTCTAAGAGAAAGAAGTTTCTGCTGGTATGTCATGTATTACATAACCACTACCATCTTAATCATAACCTAGGTTATGGAAGCTGTCAACCTGTCTCAACCTACAATTATTTACATTTTGTGTTGCCATGATTTTTAATGACCCATGTCAGCAAGTATATTATAGGTGTATACATGTATACATATAAGTGCATGCATGCATACATTAAATTAGTCTTTTCAGGTCCTTATAAGTTCCCATCTAAAGACTTGAGGAGATATAACAGTCAGATAAATAAAATAGTAGTAGAATGAACAAGGTAATAGTGAACTAGGTTTTAATGAATGTCTGTTACAGCAGAGCAGCTGCTATCATATTGACTGTGAAGGGCTGATACTTGAACTACTTTTTCTCCTGAATAAACCTAATGAACTGAGCTTTTGCAGGGTCAGGACCCCTTGCTTGCATTTTGTTACAGCTGTCTTGGGAGCTATGAATTCCATGGGGTTCATGTTTTTAGCAAATTTCCGTGACTTCCAACATGTTGAAATGTTTGTGCATGGCTGGACGTGAAAGTAATCAGCTGTGCTAACTTCACTAAGAACCCTTGAGTGCTGCCAAATTAAACTTTGGGCTGAAAGGACAGTTAATAGAAGTAATTCAGCCAAAAATCTTTCTGGTAAAATTGTTCAGATTTTAGTTATGTTCATTTGTTAAGTATTTATGTCCTTTGTTTCTGGTGCCATAAAGAACCACAGGAGCTACCTTTCCTCCAAAATAATGGATGAAGGAAGATACTTAAGAATTGTGAAATCATTTGGATTTCTTATGTCTTTATTTCATATGACAACTATCATGTTTGAGGGGAACTGCTCTTCTCACAGCATGTCTGTTGTAAAACAGGATTTATTTTTCCTTTAAGAGAATGTTAATGACACTCAGATTTTTCAGTATGTTCCCATCACTTTTATGAATCACCCTGAAGATTAGCAAAAACATTACTTCTGCTGTTTTCTGTTTGTTAGTCTTTGTGACTGGATGAATAACTTATACATGATCTTATATTACAGCCTAATACTGAACAGTGTTGCTTGGGATCAGGTTAGATTCAGTTTGGTAACTTGAAGTCAAAACAACATCTTTTGGCACTGCAAAGGACTGAATATTTATTGTAATACTCTCATAACTCTAAACATATATCTTTATTTCATTGTAATGAAAAGGGAGAAAAAAAATTAGCGTCTCCAAGTTTAACACTTCAGTTTAAGCTAGTCATTCACTTTACAGTAATAAGCAGGCACCTTCAAAGAATATTTGTTCTGGCACATATGCATTTATTTTAGGATAAATTGATCTGGTAATAAATAATTTATTTTAGAATAAATTGATCTGTCCAGAGATGCTTATTACTTTAAGGGATTATAAAGTTTGTGTTGGAGTTGGAGTTAACTTTGTAGGTTTTGGAGGCAGATGAAACCTTCAGTTAGCACCATTTGGTATGCTTTTGTATTTCATGGGTGAATTTCTTAACTTTAAGCCAATCAGAACATTAGGAAAGGCTTGTTATCACAGACGCTTTCGTTTATTCTTGCAGTGAAGTAGTAATAATTAATACAGAAAATATTCTTGCCATATAATACTACATGTAATATTATGGATGTAGTTCTAGTCTTCTGAGATTCACTCAGAAGACTAGCTCTAAGCTGAAGTCATTTGCATCAAAAGACTCTGCTTTTATGACCAAACCATTACTCAATATGGAATCATTTTTTTTCCTTTGCTATAATATTTGCTTCTCAACAGCAAATAGGAGCTGTAATTTGTTAGTCATTCATAGATGCCTGAATTTAAGTGAACTTCTGAACTAAGGAACATCAGGGCATGAAACGCCAAAACAGAAAGGCTTTCTCCCCACATCTCACTTGGTTGCCATTCCCTTGGTCCATTTAACCTGTGAATCTGTTCAGTGACTGGCAAACTAAAGATTAATGCTTTGCTACAGTTTCTTCTGTGTCTGAAGAAATTACGTGTACATGAAGTTATTAGTAGGCTACTGTAAAGCAGAACCCCTCTCTTTCTGGCACAGTGCAGCTCTTTCAGTTTCACACGCAGGACAAGTCTTTCTGAAATCTTACTCGATGCGGCAGTCAATTGTGCATATCAGCAAATACTGATTTTTGTACTCAATGTGCTGTCTCTTTTGCGATACATGAAATTGGCTGCTATGTCACTGGACCAGCAAAACAGAAATTATATAACCCAATTATTTTTGGTTTTACTCATTAATTCCACATAGCTAATGGGAGTAATAATATGCTGCTGATGGAACCACACAAACACATATTGAAAACAAATTCTTCTAAGCTGCAAGTAATGTCAGAGACACATAGCAATAATCAAATTAAGCATGCTGAATGATCAAAACTGACTTGATGCAGCTTTTGGTTTCTGTGGATTTCTGAAGACCAGAAAAAATGAGTAAGTAGAAACAGAATTATCTTTCTAAATAGGATTTTCTCACCATATTTTGAGTTGCTTATTTTGGTGTTGTTGTTATTTGGCCCGGTTTCTCTTCCATCTTTCTCAAAAACAGTCTGACCTAATGTATTTTATGTAAGTTTGTTTTACATCTTCCTGCAATGTTTATTGGCAAGGAGTTATGATAGCAATTGGATGGCCTGAATGGTGTTCAGAGGTGCTGCTGAGAATTTCATGCTTTGTGTTTATGTCCTGATAACTGTATTTTGATTAACAGGTTAGAAGAATATAGATCTTTAGAACAGGGATTAGGAAAGAACGCCAAGTTGTCAAGGCCATTGAGATCCTTTTATCCTCTTCTCCAAAAACAGAGCAAGTTTCACCTGCTGGAATTATTTCATCCAGTTCCCTGGGAAAAATTTAAGCCTAGACAGATTCTGATGTCTCCTGGTTTTGGCTTGTGGTTCACAGTTTAGCTTTGTAATAGTCCAAATTTCTTGTCCAAATAAGTTCATCAAGTTTGGTTTTGGATGAAGTATGCAAGCCTGCAGTAATACATGAGATCCAACTACATGGAGTTGTAGGCTCTCCTGTCTTTAGACTCTGTTACAAAAAGAGTGAGGTCAGTAAGAGGTAAGCCTACCCTTGTTAGGGCAGCCAATACATAGGAAAATAGGTATCACAGGGGGTTGGTATCAGATACCAACTGGATAGCAATGAACCTAAGATTTGGGCTTGAATCATGGTTGTGCATTTAGTCCTAAACGACTGAATCTTTAACCAGTTCTCTTGGCAACATTATGTTGTCAGTTCAGCAACAAGGATGATGCTCTGAGTTTGTTATCATCTGTGTGATTGAGCTTATTAACTGCTCAGGTGTTGACCTTTCTCCTGAGGTGAATAAAAGCAAGAACCTGGAGAAGGGGTGAAAAAGACTAAGGAAAAGACTGAAAATACATAATGTGAGAACGCAGGAGGAAATTATGATAGAAAAATGCCTCAGAACAAGATGATGTTCTTGAAAAAAATGATTTTCCAACTTGTTAATGATTGAATGTGAGATCCAACATATGGGCTTCTTTGATAAGAACACTCATAGGACTGGTGCTTAAGTCAAATCTTTATTTTGGAAAAGGGTTTGAAAATGTCTGTTCATTGTAAAAGCATGAAGAATGAATCTTCTGTTGCTGACAAACAAGTAACAAACATTAATCTGGGGAGTGGAATATGGATCCTGGTCAGTCTGGCACACATACTGAGCTGCTGCCCCAGGTAATTTAACATTCAGAAAGGGAAGCACGGATGATACAAACATAGCAGACTTTGTTCTGATTTTAACCTTGGATTAGCATGCTACCCTTACATAAAAGTTGTAAAGATATCATGCTTGGAAGAGTGAAATTTTGAGGAGGGTTCTGGTTCTTTTTTTTTTTTTTTTTTTTTTTTTTCTTTTAAAGTGTCATCATCCTTCCTTATTTCCTAAGTGTTCTCTGATTTCCTACACCACTGAAGGTTTTTATTCACATTGTATTTTATTTTTGACCTAAACTGTGAAGGATTAGAAAAGTATGATAAAGTCTTTTTGATGATAAGGTTTACTTACAGCAGCTGTTTTTCTTTCTTTTTTTTTTTTTTTTTTTTTTTTTTTTAAGGCTTTTGTGCTTAGTTACTTCTTTATCTGGTTTGGTCTTCCTTGGTACAAGTAATTGCTGTATTTTAAGAGCACAGTTGTGAGGAAAATTAAAATGAATAGTGATTTCATATGTTTTCATAGCTTAATAGTTTTTCCTTGCCAGAAATATTACACTACTTCTGTTACATTTTAATTTTTCAGCTGTACACATTATTGTTTTTACCATCTTTTGAGCAGAGAATATTTGTCTCTTCATTCTGTTTTCTTGTGCTATGTAAATGCAAAGGTTCTCCTTCTTTTCAAAATGTAAGGACCAATGACAAACCTGCAAATCCAATAAGAGGGTACTCCACCATCTAAATAATCCCACTGAAGTTTTATTGTACACTTAAAGTTTGTTCTTTTACAAAGTTTTTTGGGTCAATGAAAATACAAAAATTTATTCTTTAGTGAACTAAAACCTAGTGTATGCATTATCTCAGAAGTATCGTAAAAGCAAGACATATTGCATTTCAAGGAGAGTAGTTGATCTTTGGAGCCCCTTGTTATTCTCACATAAAGTGAAAAGCTATAGGACAATCTTGTCTTTAAAACATCTGGGCAGTCAAAACATATTTCTGTATGCATTTTAGGGAGCTTCAGGGTATTGCAACCACCACCACCACCAACAACAAAAAGACCCTAGAATCCTGTAAGACCCCACCAATAGATTACACTAAATTTCATATGGATAACATGTCAGGGCAAGGAATTAAAGTTGATGAGAAGTAGTAAATATTTATGGGATTTATGTGAGTTTTATGTAAATTTGCCATAAAAGGTTACGATAGGAACTCTTAATGAAGTTTAAGTGAATTGGAAGCCATTAGTAAACTGGCTGTACTTTTAAAAGAGACTTTCTGATTGACAGTCACAATGCTGGTACAAGATTTATACACACAGTAAGCAAAACCAGTAGCATTGACATGTGGCTATAAAAACATCTTGTCATTCATAATTGTAAAAACTGTAGGCAACTCAGCTGAAGTGACTGAAAGTATGCATTGAAGAATTGCAGCAGCTAAATACCAAACATTGCATTTTAAAAAGAAAAGTTTTGAATAAAAAGCTGCTATTGCAAAATACTTAAAGCTGTTTATAATTCCCTGACCTATAAAGTGACAGTAATAAATGACATACAAAGGATTTTTCTTTTATTCCTATAGTTTCTGGCAAACAAATAGCTATAATGACTTTTCCAGGACTATCTCTTTAAAAAAATCTTGTTAAATAGTATTTACACTACAGCTGGATTTCCTCTCTGTAAATGCTTTACTGTTTAAACAGCCTAATGCACAGTTCAGTTGTGATTCATACTGAGAATTAGGAGGGAAAAAAGCTTTAATGAAATCCTGATATTTAAAGGATTAAAAACCAGCCCTTGCTGGGACTTTAAGAGACTGCAGAACTTTAGAATTTGAATTTCCAAACCTTTTTGCATGTCTCTTGCTGACAGAAAACAACTGCATAATGTAACTAGACCAAGTGGAGGAAACAAGAAAAAGAATAAAACCAAAGTAAAATGAAAGAGAATCAAATAAGAATTTATAGAAAACCTTTACAAAATCTTATGCTTCTGGTTTCTCTTATATGTCTTTATCCTGCCTGCAGGATCTGGTAGCACTGCAGAATGCAGCTGGATGGCAGGGGCAGGACAGTAGAAGAAATATTTTTTGCATCTGCATTTTCAAAGACATGGTGGACAGCAAGATGCCTCTCTCCCATGTATATTTTGGAAATCCATTCCACGTATCTGAGGGTCCAGAACATAATTTCAATTATCTGAAAAGCTAGCTGAGCAGAGTAGCTTCACCAAAAGCTGAGGGAAGCTAAAAATGTGCTCTTTCCTGAGACCGTGAAAGGATTTAGATTGGCCAGAGGCTGGGGCTCTGCAAGCAGAAGTCCCAAGAAAACTAGTTGTATTGGCAACTGAAACAGCAGCTGAGCTGTTTGCCTTCATTTGATGTGTGCAAAAGCCTCAAAATGATTTCTTTTGTTTCAGTCAGGTCCAGCTTTTCATTCTTAGCTCCTCTTTTTCAAAGGAACAAAACCCAACATTTCAAGACAGATTCACTGCTCTACTCTACTCACTATAAATGGAAGCAATAATGTCTTTCAGATCCTCTACAGGGATTTTCCCTGAGGTATGGTGTGTGCCTAGGATTAGCACAGCTGGTTCTTATTCCTATTTGTGCAGAGTCTCTGAAGCAGTAGTAGATCTGGGGAGCAGGAGAGGCTGGAAAACAATGCTCTCTGCCTATCCCCAGCTGGCATCTGCTTCCAAAAGATCCATGGCCAGCTGTCACAAAGTTCATTTTAGGTATGTTTCATTTTCACTTGCATAAATAAATATGTATTTATTTTTGAAACTCATGATTTATTGAGGAGAACAAAATTTAGCTCACATATAAAAATAATTATGATTGTGAATAATTTCTGACTTACAGGTACTATCACAGAATAATGTCAACCATTGTGCCTTTTGGATTCAAATATGAGAAAAAGGAGAGAAGATGAAGAATGCTTATTTGGGACCTGGCTTCATAATCTGTTCTTTCAAATCTACAACATTTTATCCTTCTGGAGATTTTCCAGCTTGTTATTCATTGTGTTCTACACTGTCCTTCCTTTTAACACTCTAACAGAACACCTCTTTGCAGAATAACTTCAAATTATCCTCAAAGAAATTCAGACTTCCAAATTGAAATCTTTCCCTTTTCTCAGAAGGAACAAGGGCTGCCATGTTGGTTACTGTCTTCTCCAGACTGTCTTGTATGGGTATGTAATCAGCTGGCATATAAGGATAGGCATTCTACAATTTCCTAACAAATGCTGACACATTTAAACTCCTCACAAACCTTCTAATTCCCTTTAGGCTCCAGGAAATTCCTGTAGTTTGTCTGGAATCACTGATTTCTTCATTCCTACTGCACCAGCAATTCACTTAAAAAGAACTTGGAGTTCTTGGAGTGTTTTGTCCCAAGACTTAAATGCAATTTCATCATGGCACTGTCATATAGTGTTCAATCTCCTAAAAGCTGTGTGATTTATAGCCTCATATCTCTGTGGCAGTTAGAAGTGTAGGGCATAAACACATGTTTCTGGGCACCTCACATAGCTGGTTTAAGAAATCAGAGCAAAATCTGGTGGGTAAATTTGAATCACCGCCATTTATCAAACAGGTTGATATAGCAAGGGTATCAGATACTCCATGAATTCCCATTCCAGTATCTTCAATAATTTCTGAATAAAATTCGAGGTTAGCTTCTGGTGGTTTTATCCATGGTGGTTTTATCCGGATGGGCAGCTGAACTCCACCACAACCGCTCTCTCACTTCCCCTCCACAAAGGGAAAGGGAGCGAAAATACAATAGAAAGGGCTCATGGGTTGATAAGGCCGATCACTCAACCATTATCATCACAGGCAAAACAGACTCAGCATAGGGAGAGTAAGACAGTTTATTGCCTATCGCTAGCAGACTAGACCACTGAGAAACTAAAAGCAAACTAAAGCCACCTTCCCCCCCATTCACCAGCCTTTTCTATATCCTCACCCCAAGCAGCACAGGGGAATGGGGAATGGGGACTGCGGTCAGTCACCGATGCTTCATCCCCGCCACTTCTTCTTGGTCACTCCCTGTCCCTGCTCCATGCAGGGTCCCTCCCATGGGATGCCATCCTTTCCGAACTGAGCAGTTCTCCAAGAACTGCTCCCACACGGATCCATACCATAGGGTCCATCCCCCAGGAGCAACCTGCTCCAGCACAGGTCCCCCACGGGTGGGGGCAGCTCCCCCTAGACCCCCTGCTCCTGCGTGGGCTCCTCTCCATGGGCTGCAGCTCCGGCCCAGGGCCTGCTCCTGCGGGGGCTCTCCATGGGCTGCAGCCTCCTCCAGGCCACATCCACCTGCTCCACTGGGGGCTCCTCCACCCATGGGGGGGCTGCAGCATGGAGATCTGCTCCATGTGGGACCCATGGGCTGCAGGGGGACAGCCTGCTCCACCAGGGGCCTCCCCACAGGCCGCAGGGGAACTACTACTGCGGGCCTGAAGCACCTCCTGCCCTCCTTCTGCACTGATCTGTGTGTCTGCTATGCTGGTTCTCACTCCTCTCTCTCTCTCCTGGTTGCTGTTCTTCAGCAGATTTTTCCCTTTCTTCAATCTGCTCTCCCAAAGGCCCACCCATCTTTGCTCCCTGGCTCAGCTCTGACCAGCAGCAGGTCCCGTTTGGAGCTGGCTGAAGCTGGCTTTGATCTGATATCAGGCAGCTGCTGGGTGCTTCTCACAAACAGCGGGTGCTGCCACCCCTGCAGCTCTCCCACTACCAAACCCTTGCACATAAACCCAGTACAGCTACATGCTGATTCTTGACATTAACAAAAGAGAACACTATCAATGCTTTAATGCAGTTAGAAATATGTCTTAATGGTCATCTCAAAGTGAATTCCTACTCTTGCTTATACTTGATCCAAATATTTTGCATTAGTTTTCATCCATGACAGTGTAAACTATTCCAAACATGCATAATTTACAAAATCCTTGTCATTTAATACTTTAGACCAGTAAGTGATAAAAAATTAGGCCAATGGAGATGCTTTGTTTTTCCAATTTAGATATTGTGCTGTGGCCTTTCACTACTAGCATAGCACATAAAATATTTTTAATTTATTTTTTAGGTTCCTACCAGGTTCACTAAATATAACCAAGTGGATCAGGAGAAGAATTGGAGATTTAAAAGGAAATATTTCTTAAGAAGAAAAATATTTAAAAAAATAATAATAATTCACGAGCCTTCTATACGTCCAAATAAGAAAGTTTTTATTCAAGCCAAACAGAAAGAGAAAGGAGACCGTAATTCTCCAAGTTGAGTTTAAAGTCACTAACATGAAAGAATATAGTACAGCAGTAGTTTAGGAACAGATCCTACATAATGCAGGAAAGAGGTTATGCTCTGATGCACTGGTTGCTTTTTGACGGCTCTTATGCAAAGTGTCTTGTCTTTATTTTATATTTTAGAAGCCTTGGTTTCATCTCAAGGTAAAATGCATATAAGTACATATATACATGTATATATGTATATATATATATAAAACAGACTTTTCAGACTTTTGTCCAACTCTACTTAGAAGACCATAATGTGACTTTGGAGGAAAACTGACAACTTGTATCCAGAATTTCTCTATTTTAATCATAAAGGACATATTTTTATTCAGTATATTCATAGCAAAGTAGCATGTGAGTGTTGAACAGCAGAACAAAAGCTTTCATCACTGAACTATTCCTTTTCTTCCTTCCTTCCTTCCTTCCTTCCTTCCTTCCTTCCTTCCTTCCTTCCTTCCTTCCTTCCTTCCTTCCTTCCTTTCTTCCTTTCTTCCTTCTTTCCTTCTTTCCTTCTTTCCTTCTTTCCTTCTTTCTTATTATTATTTTATAAAGAATGTCTCATAAGTGCTGTGATCCAAACATATCAAATTTTCAAATGAAATTTATAAAGTATTTTTTGAAAGTAATGTCTTTTTTTTTTTTTTTTTTTGAGGATAAATGAATGGAAACTTTTCATGTTCCTCACTGTGTGGGATAATTTTGGGGATAGGGTTAGAGCTAAGGTTTATAATTTCACTAATTATTATTTCCGGACATTCAATATTTAAAAGTAAAATAAAATATTTTATTAAAGACCTAGGTTGCCTTGGCTGAGAAATTCTCTTGTACTGAAGTCTGTGTGTTTACTCTAGGAATTATTACATAATTGAAAGTTAAGTTTGTAAATTACTTGCTCGGTTTGATGCAGACTTATTAACATCCCTCAGTGACAGAGGAAAAGTGGAGCATGTGTTCCCTGAGAGCCCTTTGCCCCTTTGCACGGCTGCTGGGAACGTGGCATATGCTTCTTCTGCACCTGCCGCTTTGCTGTTGCTCAGGGACATATTGTTGCTCTTACATCATCTGCCTCTGGTCTGTTTTCAACATCTGCCAAAAACTCAAGGACATGTGAGATTTTCTGTAGGGGAATGGGAGCATATACACTTTCTGTCACATTAAAAATATACCTATGCATGAAAGTTATCAAGCACCATAATCTGTATTACCATAAGTAGATCCTTCTTGGGAGATTTTTGAAATCAGATCTGGCCTGGCATCAAGGTCTTATTAACTGGAGTTTTTCCATTGATCCTGATTGGTCCTGAATGAGTCCTTGTAGGGGAAACTGACATATGTTCAAACAGTCTCTGATAACTAACAAAGGCATTTCCAAGGCAGCTGGTACCATTCACTTATGTACAGTCTTGTCTGAGTTAAGTGAGCAGCTACTCTTGAAACAAGCCTATGAAAAAGAAGGAAGGAAAGAAATGAGATGGGAATGCACAGAGTGATAATATAATGTAGCATGATGGATATAACTAACATTTAAGAACTACCATAAAATTGTTTGCCCTTCACTGAAAGTAAATGCAGCTGCTGGTTTTAGTTTTAGCTGTTGTCTATAAGGTTGCAAGCAGAGACTCAAATTTTGTACTGTCCCACAGCCCTGCCACTTCCCATAATGTATGCAGCATCTTGGCACTGATGGTGGGAAATAAAATAACAGTAGTGGTAGCACTGTGTCTTCTTTGCATGATAGGGCCATGAGTACCTGACTTTGAACCATTTTGTTATAGAAATAGGGAAAAAGCACCTATTAGCATTCTGAATGATATAAATAGTCGTGAAAGTCAGATGTTAAGCACTTTACATAGCCGTACAAGCAGCTGTCACTGGGTTATGTCACGGTGCTCTGTGGAGGTGCTCTGAGGTCCACACTCACCCTGCTCCAGACAAGTTAGAGAAGAGTGTGCTAAAGCATTAATGAATGTTTTCAGTTACCAACGTAAATCACTTTTCATAGGATTTTTTTTTTTCTGAAAGCTTTTTTTCTTTCTGGTTAAAACCCCTCCCAAAAAGTAGTAGGGAATGCCTTCCACAAAAAGACTAATGAGAGAAATTCAGCTGTTCTTTCTGATGCACATCACAGAAATTATCAAGCTATTAGTAACTGCACATACAATTCCATGCCAGGAGACAATCACAGCACTGGGAAATATTCAATAAAAAGACATTTTCCCCTTTAAATTATTGAGTCCAAGATTACAACCATTATACAGTCATATAGATAAAGAAGAGAGAATACCTAGCAATTTTGATGGATATTCATGATCCATATGCATAACAATGGGTATGCTTTGTTTAAAGAGAAAATTTATGTTCTCACCCCTTTTTTAATGTAAAATCTGCCTGAGCTTTTAAAGCATAGAAAGATCCTAGGAACAAACAGTATGGTTTGAATTTATTTTAGCTGTAGGACAATTGTTTGTTGCACTCAATTTTAGAGTAGAATTTTTTGAGTAGAAATCAAATGAAGTAGGTCTAATGCATATCTTCACTCTCCATATAATCAAGCAGCTGTCAATAAAGGAGATAACCATGGGATTTGGCATATTTATGCGTGTTTGTGTACATGTTTTTATATACACTTCTCCATATTTTATATACAGAAAAAATCATTATGCATTGTGCAAGTACACATGAGTGTCTATAAATCTAAATGCTCCAATGTGTTCCATGAAAATTCAAACATATCTCACAAAAATAAAGTGTGGTGATAAACATTTAACTGGTGTGACCGATATAATAGTATGTGTGGCAACATTGAAAAGAGAAAAAATCAGAAATTTTTATTTGAGGAAGTAATTATCTTCTTCAGACTGGAGGAATCCCAAACTTTTCTCCCTGCTTGTGCTACCTCCAGAAACAGAGACACAGATCACTTGCAGCAACATCCATGGCAGCAGCAAATAAACTTTTTTGCCAGGACACAAACTGCAGGAAATTTTCAGAGACATGCTAGTGTATCCTCTTGGTATACATGGCAGGAATCCAACTTACAGTTGCAGCAATGCTCTAAAAAGATACCTTAAAAGATTTCTTGTGTATTAACTACACAAGGATGAAATCTGTTCTAGCTTTTAGGCTGCGGTACATGGAACAGTCTCATGCAGGTAAATAGATTCCTGGGATAGTACCAGAAAGCAATGTGCAAACAAAATATCTGGCATTTAAATATAAAAGAAATGAGTATGAATCTGTGGAGTTGTGGAACTTCAGTAATTCTTCAATGAAAAAGCCTTTTTGTCTTGTATTTGCAGGAGGTCTGAATTTCCTAGAGGTTAATTCTGTAAATCCAGTGTCTTGTGGATGGGAATAGCTCTGCATCTTGTCACAATAATATTCTCTCTTGCTCCCTCTTTTTCTCTTATGTGTACACATAGACACAGACACAGACACAGCAGTTACAGCACCCCTTTACACAGGCCAAAAGTGGGTACATTTGAACAAATGTTCCTGTCTAACCTTAACTTAATTTCTCCCTTCTCACCCTTGCAGGGAAGAGGTGTCATGCATAATATCACAAGAGGCTGTCTTTAAATGTACTCTGACATTTTAAAATATACCTAAAATCCCTCTGCAGATATGTTACAGCCTTTAAAGTAGTTATTGGGGAAGAGATACAAGGCTGCTATTGTGCTTTGCAATATCCATATTTCTGGCTGGTTGAAACACCAGCACTCTGGAAAGGAACGTCGTGTAAGAAAATTTGAAAAAAAGCTACAAGGAACACAGAGTTCCAAGCCTGAATATCTCCAAAAATACTTTTAAAGCAGCTTAGCTTGAGTAAGAGTTAAAAGAGTGAGAGAAGATGAGAGTGACTGGCTGAAGGAGTGAGTTTTTCCAGACAATTAAGAGAAATATAAATAGTGTTTGTTTGTTTTTCAAAGAAAAATCCCATTTAGTATCTCAAAACCAGACACCCTCATAAAGGCACCCACATAAATCACTCTCCTCCACTATCCCTGTCTCTGTGCGGTGATCCAGTACCCTGCCCAGAGCGACAGACAGCTCCTCTTCTCTGTGGGCCTCTGAGCCATGTCTCTCCTGGAGCTGTTTGTCTGTGGTGATTCATCCCAGGATGTGAACCAGGAAAAGCAGGGTAAACTGTCTCTCCTGCTAAGAAGGAGGGGAAAAAGTGACCCACGTGTTCCCAAAGCCTATATGTGTCTCCTTCTCTCTGAAAGGGAGAAATAACTGCAGGGCTGGATTTCTGGGTTTCAAAAGACCACAGAATTTTAAACATCAGGGATGTTTTCAATAAACACTGTAGATGTTTGGCTTATAACTTTGTTCAGATCGTGCATTTCAGTCTGCATACTGCGGAAATCTGTCTCCACAACATATGTCAGCAACCTGAGCAACTTTGTCAGTACTGGAATAACTTGAAATCTTCTGCTATTTCTTCTTCTTGCTGCTGGTACTCATGGCTGTCACTTGCTTTAAGTCACTAGACTGGGAGGGGGTCAAGGGTAAGAGGAACTGACAGCCAAAGGGCTAGTGTGGCACGTGTGCTCTTGGGACTTACATGGATGCACAAGTTTCCTGGAGCAGACTGCCCCATCTCTCTCCTGATCTCTGCTCCATTCTCTTTCTTTGCTTGTGGTGAAGCATGACAGGACTCCTAATTTTTAATAACTCAAACAAACCAGGAAGACTTTTATTTATTTTTAATTTTTATTTTTTATTATTATTCCCTAAAGTCCTCCTTTTCCCTCAGAAAATTGCTATCATGTCTCTGAATGAAATTTCTTTATTCCAATGATGAGGAACAATAGCAGGCTTCAGATTAAGACAAAAATAAAACAAAATAAAAATTCAATGCATTTTTTTCACTACCTTCTGTCATCTGTCTGTACTGTAGCTGCTTCCTATGACTCACCCTGCTTGGTAAGAACAGATCTCTTTTGCTGAATGTGTTAAAGACTCATTGTCCATGAGCTACCCCCTTTGTCCAAAGCCCAGAAGCTTAAACCTGTCAAATCTATATCTAATATAGGTATTAACCAACAGTGGGCCCTGGTGGGAAAATTTGCCATGCAAACTATTCAGAGATGGCAAGAAAAATTCAGTATTTGTTACTAGCTTATTCACTAAGGCTAAGATAAAACATAATAACCACAGCAAAACTCTTCAAAAGGTATAAAAAACACTTTGTGAATCTGAACTCCTTCCTGTGAAGGAATCTGATTTACAAGGGCATTTTGAAACTCAATGAGTAATGCCAGATAACAACACATTACTGGTTACCCATTGGATAGCCCTGTTAATCTAATATAGAAAAGAAAGTTAAATTTTCAGCTACTTGAGATTAACCTGGTTGTGTTTCTACTTTTGAAAACTGCATAAACAGAAGATATAGCAAAAATTATCTGCACTTCTAGCTACTGAAAAGTTGTTTGTCATCTGACTAAGCTACAAAGATATTTCAATTTTGAGTTGGAAGTACAGTGGAGCTGGGGCTTTGCATGCAGCTCTCTGCCAGGGCTATTATTTATGTATCAGTAAAGTAACTAGCAACATTAATAAGCTGTTATATAAGAAACATTTTTTTATTTTTTTTTTCCCCACGCACAGTTTTGAAAATACCATGCAAGGTTAAGATGACTTTCAGGATGACGGGGACATCCAAAAAGGAAAACATTTGCTTTCATTCTTTTGTACATCACCTGGCATTAAAGGTACAGAGACTCAAAGCATCATCTGCTTTTCATCTGGAGAGAGAGAATGACAGCACAGGGCCAGTTAGCCACGACTTGGAGAGTATTCACCCCACACCCCCATCATTGACTGAACACAGATATGCCATTGTACAACATGCTGGAGGAGAAAAGGAGCACACACAGTGACTTTTAGAAGTATAAGGTTAACTTGATACACTCAACTATGGAAATTATGGAGTGATTCAGAAGGAGCTGCCAATTGCACTAGACAAAATCTGGAGTTTCTCCACTTTTACAGTGCGGGAACTGTGTGCAGACTTGGCAAGCGCCTGCACTTTTGCAAATAGAAACAGGGGAGCTCTAAGCCTGAGCCTGAAGATAATCACTGTGTGGAGACAAGAAATTGGTAATTACTAAAATGTATAAATAGATGGGCTTTCTTGCTGCTGTTTCAAGAAAACAATAAATGTGCAGAAGGCTTTCTTCCATTTCCTACCCCTTTATTATTGCTAATTTCGCAGTCACAACTTTTCAGTGCATTTTCTTTCTTTCTTAATTTGTTATTGCTCTCTAAGTATCCTTCCCCTGGTGACCTACAACACCTGCAACTTTCACAGGACTAATTAAAAGGCAAGTGGTGTGGTTTGCTCATAATGAGCAGCATTGCACATAACTCAGGATCATGCTTACTTAATGTTAGCTAACAGAGTCTGCCAATTCTTAGCTTATAAAACCATAAAATACATTTCATGCACATCACTGTAGCTGTTCGGTATCTGGTAAATCCTGTTAATGTCTGTGGGTCTGTACAATTTAAATTCATTATCTCCTTAAACTGGAATTCGTACAAATTCCAAGGACGAGCATTCACATCTGCTGCCAGGAGATATTTGGTGTGTATTTGGCACTGTGTTGCTTTATGAAATTACACGCTGAGTTTCAAACCTTGTAAATATATTCCAGAATTAGTGTCTGTCTCAAGAAAAGAATCCAACAGAGTTTGACTATGATTCTGGGGAAAGCAAGTAGCTGGCTAGCAGTACAAAGTGATGCCATAAATCAATAATACATAATTGTGTAGCAGATCCCCAGACTTAATCTATATTTCATCTGAAATCTCCACTTCCCAAACAGGAAGGAAGCTTTCTTAGTGATGGACAGAAAGAGGGCTGCTGGTGTACAAGTACGGAGAAAGATGTTGAGGCTAGGTTTGGGATCTCTTCCTCAGGAGGTGGTGAATAAGTGAGGAAAGGATGAATTCACTGTATTCCCTGCATGTGAAGACAGTCCAGCACAGAGCCAAGGACTTGCACCAGGGAAGCATCTGTGGCCACTTGTGGTGGTCCCTGAGAAAAAGTAGTTCAGGAAGGCCTGTTTGAGCCTGTGTCTACCAGTTTGGGTTTAATACAGCCACGTTGTCCAGCAAAGTGAGGTGGAGGATATCCTCCTAACACGCTGTAACAGTGTGTGTCACAGAGAAAACAAAGCTAGGGCTTGTATTTAATGGTTATATAAAGTATTACACACTTCCATAAAACCACTCTTCTCAATTGTCAGGGAAAGTGTCCTGGGACAGAGAGCCTTTGGCACTACCCATAGGCTCAATACTCCTCTTCATCATCAGTGTTTGGCCTTGTTGTGTCCTTGTGTGAGTTACAGGAAGGGCCCTAGGGCTGCATCTGTGTCAGTAATGGCCACAGACATGACACAATTAAACACTCTTAATAAACAAAATAGGCCATACAGAAAATAGGCACACAGAAAATACTGATTGAGGATAAGGTCTCTGGCTTGTGTGATCCTGAAACCATGTCTAATAGTTTAGGGGTGTGCTTATTGATCTGGGCTGAAAACCACATCAGAACTCTAATGATTTAATGGTGTAGGTGGTTGAATGCAAGTTCTGGGATCTTCAGTGAACCTGGTGGATGTACTGACACATTTGTGCCCACATGGCCTGGTGTGCACCACCTGTGAGTGCCATGCCCTTCTGTCATGTGCTGCACCACAGAAGGCTGTCCCTTCTACCCACAGGCCTGGCTCCACCACCGCCACATTGCAACACTGCTGTTCCTCTTCCAATCCATGACCAACCAACCTGCTGCTGCTTCAGCAACAAGATACTGCCCTGGAAAGGGGCTATATGCCCTTTTCAAGGACTGTACTTGTGATCTTCACTGAAGAATGAGCTGTGACTCTTGCTCAGGTCATTCTAAATGAGCACCATGCATCTTGTTTGCTGATAAACCTAGAAAAATAAATCTAATATTCAGGCTCCTTCTACAGCAAACCCGGGCAATCTGCTCTCCTGGGAATACCTGTTGCAGTTTTATAACCAGAAAGAGGTTGTCCAAGCTTTATTGATTGTCCTTTTCCCCTTCCACCAGTCAGACCATCCAGGAACCATTTCTGAGCAGGTTCTGCTCACAGTAAGGGCACACAAACTTAATGCCATATAAGCAGAGAGAAATCAAAAAGCACTTATGTTATTTCAATTTAAAATAAAAGAATATATATCTCTCTGTGATACCTTGACCACATCAGTGACCTCCAACACATCCTACTCTTCCCCACCTTATCCTCTTCCCCTACCATTCTTCTCACCTCTGGCATGGTGTGCCAGAATGACGAGGAGAATGTGGAGTATGCATGGAGAGGTAGGACATAATCCATGGTAGAGGCCAACATCTGACTACCTAAGCTGGTGAACAAAATCAAAAATATTGTTCAGAGCAATCAGGGCCTACCTGTCTGCCTTTGGTGTCTGTTTCAAATTTCATATAAAAATCCCTGGAAAAATTGGACAGTTAAGATGGCACTGTAATCTTATAGATAGTGCTGCAATGGACACAGAGAACATATTGCATAGGATCTGACTGCAGAAGGGAGAGCAGATGGGACAGGCTTGACATGGAATGCTTTCTGAGCCAACTCCATAACCACACATGTGTGGTTATCCTTGGGTCATCCTGCCAGACTAAGAAAATAAAAATGTCCCATTGGGTCAGTGGAAAGGTCAGGTCAATCTAATATCAGAAGTGGCACTAGAGGAGCCTGGTCAGGGAATACATCTTATCGTCACCACCTTCTGCTTCCTGTACCCCTGGCACCTTCTCAGCAGTCACAGAGGTTATATTAAGGACATTTAGGGATGTCAGAGGATATTTAGGATCACGCTTGGCAGATCACTCTTGCTAGCACAGGGCATTTTTTCACTTGTTGATATTCAGCCATTTTGGAAAAAACCTTCAGAGCAATTACCTTCGGGTGTTCCCTTGTGTAAAAAAATTAAAATAAAATAAAATAAAATAAAATAAAATAAAATAAAATAAAATAAAATAAAATAAAATAAAATAAAATATCTAGGAAGCTAAGGCTCAGACCTTAGCTGTCCTAGGTTACAGACAGGTGGTATTCTACTTTTCTCTTTGTCATCATGAGTAAAGGGACTGAAGGAACAGAAAATGCAATTGTTTATTATCATTACTGCTGCTTCAGGGTAGCTGTTATCTGAAATTGTTTATGATGCTGAAATTAAAGCTGGTCAGGAATTTTCTGACTTTTTTTTTTTTTTTTAAGGGTTCATCAGGACCAAGAGTTGAACTTGAGGCAACCATGATCTTTGGATACGGCTCTAAGCCTCTTCATATTATCTTGTCTTTACCTCCACCTTACTTCAACAGGGGTTTAATTTTTTTATTTTAACATGCAGCAGAATTATATTAGGCGAAGTCTGCCATTAATTTTAGAGTAGGACCCAAATGAACTTTGATAGTCACTACAAGACAAAATAAAGACATATATTTGAGTGGTAGGTCACTTATGAATATCACTCAACTAGAGAACTAAACTGCTCTCACAGAAATATTTAATGCAGAATGTGAGAAAAATAAATTAGAAAAAAAGTTATCTGCTATCTGACTGATGATAAATAATCACTAAAAAAAAGATTTTCAAGAATACCAAAGCAGCAACCCGACTTCTGTTTTTGAAATAGATATTTATAACTTAAGGAAAACTTTATGGAAAAAAGATCAAATATCATACAATTAAATACTAATTTCTATTCAGGAATTTGCTGTTTCTACCCGCTGTCTAAGTCTGGAACATTTCACCTTCAATAAATATTTCTATTCGTATGCGGTCTTCTGGAACTGTACCAATTGAAATAAAAAGACCAAGTTCTTCTAGAATGCCACCTCATTTATACAAGGCTGGCTGGAAAAAGTAAACTGGACGAGTTTGGCCTCATTTTTTTTAATCCTTAATTATGCAGCAATACACATTTACATATTAGTTCAAGAGGTCTTTTTTTCAGGAGTAGCTTGTGAAGAAAGGAAGAACAGCTATGAGCATTTTTGCTTTGCCAAATTTCTTTAAAAAAATAAGAGTAGAAATGCCCAGAAAATTCCCGCAGATTACATCCAGGTGTCATGAACTCAGATAACCCTTTGGAAGATCCATTTTTAAGAGTTAACTTGAAAAAAAAAAATCCTTAGAATGTTAGAAAGTTAGAATGTGATAGCATTATGGTTGAATTTTTTTTGGAAAACAGAATAGCATGTCTGAGAAAATCAAATATAAGAAGGTAGGATTTTCAGATATAACAAATAAATGGCATGCTTTTGTTTCTCTATTTCCTTATTGTTTGTTCATTTGCTTGTTTTAAGGGATATGTCGTGGTTTAACCTGGCTGGCAGCTAAATACCACGCAGCCGTTCGCTCACCCTCCCCCCTCCCTCTCTGGGACGGGGGAGAGAAATGGAAAGTGAAGCCCGTGAGTTGAGATAAAGACAGTTTAATAAGACAGGAAAATAATAATAACAAAATAATAATAACAATAATAATAATAATAATACAATGGTGATAATAGGAAAATAATAATAATATGTACAAACAAGTGATGCACAATGCAATTGCTCACCACCCTCTGACCGATGCCCAGCCTAACCCCGAGCAGTCCGGCCCCCTTCCCCCGGCTAGCCACCCCTATATATTGTTTAGCATGACGTCAGATGGTATGGAATACCCCTTTGGCTAGTTTGGGTCACCTGTCCTGGGTCTGTCCCCTCCCAGCTCTTACTGCACCCCCAGCCTGCCTGTTGGCAGGACAGAGCGAAAGGCTGAGATGTCCTTGGCTTGGTATAAGCACTGCTCTGCAACAATTAAAACATTGGGGTGTTATCAGCACTCTTCTCATCCTAAGCCAAAACACAGCATTCCACCAGCTACTAGGAAGAAAATTAATTCTGTTCTAACTGAAACCAGGACATCTATCCACCCCTTATTCCATACCATTTATGTCATGCTCAGGTTACACTCTTTTCCATACATTCTAATTAGTCACCTATAGTAGTCATGGTAGTGGTAACATACAGTATTATATAGTAATTAACATGGTACAATTCAGTTCATGGGCAATTCTCACCCAGTATTAAATCTCCTTGAGGTACACACCGGACCTCTCCGTTCTTTTGCATCACCCACCAAGTGTATCCAGGTCCCTGAGCGAAAACAATTCCACGAATAGGTTTGCCTTTTCCTGAGACAGGATTAGCCCAGACTGTTTTACCCAGCATATTTCTTACACGCACTACATGAACTTTATCCCCATCTACAGTACGTAACAGGTTTGATTGGGCAGGCCCAGCTCGGTTGGCAGATCCCCTAATATTGACTAACCAGGTGGACTTTGCCAAGTGCGTATCCCAATTTTTGAATGTCCCAGCGCCCATTGCTTTCAATGTAGTCTTTAACAGTCCGTTGTATCGTTCAACTTTCCCAGAGGCTGGTGCATGATAGGGGATGTGATACACCCACTCAATACCATGTTCTTTGGCCCAAGTGTCTATAAGGTTGTTTCGGAAATGAGTTCCATTGTCTGACTCTATTCTTTCTGGGGTGCCATGTCGCCATAGGACTTGCTTTTCAAGGCCCAGGATAGTGTTCCGGGTGGTGGCATGAGGCACAGGATATGTTTCCAGCCATCCGGTGGTTGCTTCCACCATTGTAAGTACGTGGCGCTTGCCATTGCGAGTTTGAGGGAGTGTGATGTAATCAATCTGCCAGGCCTCTCCATATTTATATTTCAGCCATCGTCCTCCATACCAAAGAGGCTTTGACCGTTTGGCTTGCTTGATTGCAGCACATGTTTCACAGTCATGAATAACCTGTGCTATAGCATCCATGGTCAGGTCCACCCCTCGATCACGAGCCCATCTGTATGTTGCATCTCTACCTTGATGGCCTGAGGTGTCATGGGCCCATCAGGCTATAAATAATTCACCTTTATGCTGCCAATCCAGGTCCACCTGAGCTACTTCAATCTTAGCAGCCTGATCCACCTGCTGGTTGTTTTGATGTTCTTCAGTAGCCTGATTCTTGGGCACATGAGCATTTACATGACGTACTTTCACAGCCAGGTTCTCTACCCGAGCAGCAATATCTTGCCACAATGCAGCAACCCAGATGGGTTTGCCCCTACGCTGCCAGTTGTTTTGCTTCCATTGCTGTAACCATCCCCACAGGGCATTTGCTACCATCCATGAATCGGTGTAGAGATAGAGAACTGGCCATTTTTCTCGTTCAGCAATGTCTAAAGCCAGCTGAATGGCTTTCACTTCTGCAAACTGACTCGATTCACCTTCTCCCTCAGCAGCTTCTGCAACTCGTTGTGTAGGACTCCATACAGCAGCCTTCCATCTCCGATGCTTCCCCACAATACGACAGGACCAATCAGTGAACAGGGCATATTTCTTTTCATTCTCTGGTAACTGGTTGTACAGTGGGGCTTCTTCAGCACGACCCACCTCCTCCTCTGATGATATCCCAAAGTATTTGCCTTCTGGCCAGTCCATAATCACTTCCAATATTCCTGGGCGACTGGGGTTTCCTATTCGAGCCCGCTGAGTAATCAGTGTAACCCACTTGCTCCACGTAGCATCAGTTGCATGATGCATAGAAGAGACCCTTCCCTTGAACATCCAGCCTAGTACCGGCAATCGGGGTGCTAGGAGGAGCTGCGCTTCAGTACCGACCACCTCCGAAGCAGATCGAACTCCTTCATATGCTGCCAATATCTCCTTTTCAGTTGGAGTATAGCGGGCCTCAGATCTTCTGTATCCCCGACTCCAAAACCCCAGGGGCCGACCTCGAGTTTCCCCAGGTTCTTTCTGCCAGAGGCTCCAGGTGGGGCCGTTCTCCCCGGCTGCAGTGTAGAGCACATTCTTGACATCTGGTCCTGTTCGAACTGGCCCAAGGGCTACTGCATGGACTATTTCCTGCTTGATTTGTTCAAAGGCTTGTCGTTGTTCAGGGCCCCATTCAAACTCATTCTTCTTACGGGTTACTTGGTAGAGCGGGTTTACAATCAGACAGTAATTTGGGATGTGCATTCTCCAAAACCCCACAACACCTAGGAAAGTCTGTGTTTCTTTTTTGTTAGTTGGTGGAGACATAGCTGTTATTTTGTTGATCACATCCATTGGGATTTGACGACGTCCATCTTGCCATTTTATTCCTAAAAACTGGATCTCTCGTGCAGGTCCTTTGACTTTATTTTGTTTTATGGCAAAACCGGCTTTCAGAAGGATTTGGACTATTTTCTTCCCTTTCTCGAAAACTTCCTCTGCTGTGTCACCCCACACAATAATGTCATCGATGTACTGCAGGTGTTCAGGAGCTTCCCCCTGCTCTAGCACAGACTGGATCAGCCCATGGCAAATGTGTTTCCACCCCTGGGGCAGCCGATTCCAAGTATATTGGACTCCCCTAATAATAACAATAATAATAATAATAATACAATGGTGATAATAGGAAAATAATAATAATATGTACAAACAAGTGATGCACAATGCAATTGCTCACCACCCGCTGACCGATGCCCAGCCTAACCCCGAGCAGTCCGGCCCCCTCCCTCCGGCTAGCCACCCCTACATATTGTTTAGCATGACGTCAGATGGTATGGAATACCCCTTTGGCTAGTTTGGGTCACCTGTCCTGGGTCAGTCCCCTCCCAGCTCTTACTGCACCCCCAGCCTGCCTGTTGGCAGGACAGAGCGAAAGGCTGAGATGTCCTTGGCTTGGTATAAGCACTGCTCTGCAACAATTAAAACATCGGGGTGTTATCAGCACTCTTCTCATCCTAAGCCAAAACACAGCATTCCACCAGCTACTAGGAAGAAAATTAATTCTGTTCTAACTGAAACCAGGACAGGATAGTACAACTTACACATGAAAACAGAGAAAATGAACCACTGAGCTCTAAAGGTAGATGTCAGTGGTGCAAAATCCAGGTGATAGCTGAGTACCAATGGTGTTCTTCAGAGAATGAGCTGGGACCAATAAATATTTAATATATACATAGTATATATATATATATAGTATATATGTAGTATATATATATATATATATATACACTATATATAGTATACCCTCAGCAAATTAGTTCACAAACATAATCCAGATGGATGGAACTGTCAACAAACTGGATGGCAGGGCTATAACTCAGAGGAATCTCATCAAATTGGAGAGATGGGCTAACAGGAAGCTCATGAAGTCTGACGAAGTGAAATGCAAATTTCTTCTCCTGGGAAGGAATAACTACAAACATTAAGAAAGGCTGGTACCCAACCATCTAGACAGATTGGAAGAAAAGGACCAACTAGCTGACCATGATCTAGCAATGTGCCTTTGAAGTACTAAAAACATATTGAGCTGCATGAAGGAGAGAGACTATTGCCTTCTGATCAAGGAAGGTCATTCCTTCTCTCTGCTCAGCACTGTTGAGATACATCTGGAGCGTTGGGCCTGGATTTTGTACCAGGTGAAAGAGCAATATAGACATACTGGAGGTAGTTCAGTGGAGGGCTATCCAGACAGCCAGGGCACTGGAGCAGATGGTGCATAAGGAGACACTGAGAAAAGTAGATTTGTTGAGCCTGGAAAAAAAGGATTTAGGTGAGATTTCATAGTAGTCTTCCAAAAAATTGTTTACCAGAAAGATGTATTGTGGTTTTACTAAATAATATTGTTTGCAGGACAAGAAAGGAAAATGGGATTAAGAAGAACTGTACAGATTATTCCATATGTCCTCAAAGAGTACACGTAATTTTGTACCAACTTTGTACATGAGAGAGAAAGGGGTTACCAGGTCCCATGAAACAACAGTGGGTATCACACTTGAGGGATGTGAGAAAGTCCTGCCAAAAAGGTATCAGGAGTGTGTATAGTGTAGATGATTATTTCTATGGGCTGAATTCAGTCTGTAGTTGGATGCATACTATCTAGGCTGTTTGCAGACAGTATATCACAATAGAAAAATACAGTTATGGCCTATGTTTAATCTAGACATAATCACAAAATGTGCCCCACACATAGTAAATCTAATTTGTGAATTGAACCTCTTGTGGCTTTTCCCTGCTTGTGGTGATACTTCATGTGCTTTACAGTTGCCCTTTACATAATAGGTGTAAAGAGAGAAAGAACCTTGATCAAATGCTGATGTAATTACCATTAGGAGCATAAACACTTTCTGAATCAAAGTCAAAGGTCTAATTTTCCTAAGCAGTTGCTAGGAGGAGAGATTATTTTAAGCTCTGAAACATACTTTCCAATTTCCTGGGTCTGTAGTGTTCACAAAATATGTAAATGTTAAACAAGAACAAATTAATTCTCTGATGGCCTGTCTTAGCAGGAAGTAAATCTGTTGAAGCTTATCTAAAAAAGTCCAGTGGTCTTTATGCAAACAATCAACACTAATTAAAGTTCTCTCCTCATTTTCTTTGATGGTTGTCTACAGTTTTCTGAATGATACAAGCAAAGTTGTTCTCTACCCTTTTTCTCCCCTAGGAATACTCAAAAAATCTATGAGGAAAAATTTTTGAACAGCTTTGATACGCTAAGGTGCTACATTATTTTAGACAGAAAGAGATCTTAAAAATTTAAAGTTATAACTGAAAATATTCTTGAATGTAATATATTTAACAATGAACAACCTACTAACCATGCTTATCTTATTTAAAAAAATAAAAAAATAAATAAAAAGAGAATCATAGAATGGCTTTGGTTGGCAGGGACCTTAAAGATCATCTAGTTCCAACCCCCCTGCCATGGGCAGGTGAGAGTTGTCTCACTAGATCAGGTTGCTCAGGGCCTCATCCAACCTGGTCTTGAACACCTCCAGAGTTGGGGCATCCACAGTTTCTCTTGACAACCTGTGCCAATGCCTCACCACCCTCTGAATGAAACCCATTTAAACATAGCTATCTAAACTACAGGCAATTTTTAATAGAGACATGAAAGCTACCTGACTTATAAAACAGGAATCACTAATACAGTATGCCATTTAATTTGTGAGGAGTATTAACAAAATGTGAAGATATATATAGATAGATATGTGAAAATATCTATCTATCTATCTAAAAATCACAGTTACTTTTTTTCACCCTTGCTCTGACTTTCCTAGTTTTTCTGGCTTACTGCTAAGTTTTCTTTTAAAAAATGTAAAGTCCAGTTTTCATCTGTTCTTCTCAGTTTTTGTGAAAGAATCCTATCTGATTGCACACCAGTGTGCAAGGCTAGTCTTTTGCCCTGATAGCTACAGCTTTATAATTGGTAATTTGAGACTGTACTGAAAAGATGATGCTATTCTTAAAATTTCCTGCTTCCTTTCCATTCTTTCCTTCCCTTACTACTGAAAGAATGAATAAATACATAAATAATAATAATAATAAAAGGAGATAAGCAGTTGTTTTTCTGATAGTTGTTCTAACTTACAGTCACCACCTTTTTTCTTTTTAAATCAGGTAATGCAGAACGCTGAAGAGATATTACTGAGGAGTTAGTGCATTTTGACTCCAGATCATAGTTCACTTCAGTCAGATTTTTCAGAGAAGGGGTATTTCTGAAAATGCGAATCTTTACAGCAAGCAGAGACAGGGCAGGCCCATGGAGTTCAGATCCAGACATGCATTTCGATGCCAGTGGCCGACCTAGTTAAGCCTCAGGAAAGAAATCTGTCAGCTGGAAAAACCTGCTCTTGGAGTCAGATAAAATGCTCATGGACAACTGAGGGTGCTTTGAATTGCTGTCAGTAGATCACTCACTAGGTTTTTCAGATTGAGAGTGATAAATTCTGAATCAGGGTCATTTTACAAGCACAGTATCAGCACTGGAAGGAATTAGTGGAGAAGCAGAAAAGTGCTGCCTGCTTCTTGGGAAGCACTGCTGCTACACTTTGCAGTGATTAAGTCTCTGGAGTGTTTTACAGTAGTATGTTTGCTATTGCAGATATATAACAGTAGTTTCTATGACAGACTTTCTACTTTTCTGTTTGCAAGTAGAGACAGAAGCAGGACAAGGAAAATCACTCCGGTCTAAATGAGTAATGGTCCCATTTGTAACTGGGAGTAAAATTATGTAGAAGTGATTCACTTGAAAAACCATAGACCACAAGATTACATCTTAATGGTTGCCTGTTCTCCTGAGACCAACAAGCTGTTCACTCCCTATTTCTGCGCAAGTCATTTTATACTTTTAAAATATTGGGATTATATTAACATCTTTCTGCTTCTTTGGAATATTACTGGTTTTGCCTGATAAATGTGAAACTGTGAGTCACTCCAGCTAGCTCTTTCAACAACAATCACAAAGAAGCACCATGACTACTAACTAGTATGGATAAAAATTCTGAAGAATATTTAATGACAGAAAAGTTCTTAAAATTGTACAAAAATGATATGGGAAACAAGGTCCTGCCTCTAAAGCTGTCTAGCCATTATCTACTCCATGACTTAGAACACAGTAAAAGAGACTCCTGTTTGTGCCTCAGATTATCCCTTATAGGACACCAGTTAAAGGGGTCTGACTTAAACTATGATCAAGCTTCTTTCCATTTCCAGTTTCAAAGTTTATACAAATGTTCTAACTTTCTTTGCCATAACCCTTTAAGGCAGTGAAACTACTAATTGTAGAAGACAGAAAACAAACCAAATTTCTTGCCTGGAAAAAAAAAAATCTTTAAATGTGACAGAAACTAGTTATGAAGAGAGAACATTTTCTAATATTTTCAGGTTTAATTGGACATGTCTGAGACATTGATGTTTTCCCCCTCTGCCCTAAGGAGTCTCTTCTACTGTCTAAAAAACCTCATTATCAGAATGTTTTACCAGTCTAAACTCCTAGTCTTCATTTCACCCCAATTCTCCTATTAAGCACTCTTTCCAGTTGCATTTGCAGGAAAGTGTATAGTGTGCAGTGGCTGTGAGTGATTAAACATGAAAAGAGACATAAATACCAATAATAGACAGTAAAATCTATCCTACTACCTTCTTTGTTTCTGAGATACTCTTGGTCCTAACACTTAATTGCATCTGACATTTAGACAGAGCCACATTTTAAACCTTGGGCAGGTAGAGAGCAATCTCGGATTAGCAGTTCATTATCAAATCCTTCATGCTGGCATAAATCCAGTTAGAAATGCTAAGGAGTTGTTACGAATTCTTAAAAGTCTTCCTCCCTGGATAATTACACACCAGTCAATGAAACAACACTGTTGACATACTCAATAGTTCATAATTTATGTCAAAGTAAAACAGTTTAAAAATAATATTTGTCAACATTTTTTCTCATTCATCCTTTAATTTCCCTTAATTTCTTCTTTTTCATAAATGTGTGGTATGACAGGAGCCACATAATTAGTACTGAAAGCATCATTGAAAAAAAAAAAACACAAGCTGTTCTATTATTAACATAAATGTGTGCTTCAAATGGGTAAGAACTTTTCTTATATAATAATCAATATTATAATATATTTTACTGACAGAAAAAAATAATAAACTATGATTTTCTTCATATGTTTCTTTCTGGAACTGGAATCTTAAAAAAGTGAGTTCTTTACTGAAATCACCTCTATTGAATTATTTAATCTTCCTAGGAAGAGTATTTTTAATACCCTTTTACCTCAATATAGTTGTTTTCAGAACAGATATTCTACTTTACGCTACCATAAGATTCCAAGTTTTAATGTGTATTTTGAGTCTATAAAGCAAACAAATATATATATTCTTAATGACGTGTTATAAATTAATGCCAATTGGTGCTTTCTGGATGTCAGATCTCATTGAACTGCCCTTGAAAAAAAAAAAAAAACAAACATGAAATTGAGTGAATATTCTTTTTTTTTTTCTTTATTATTATAATATTTTCTGTCTTTTGAAGATCTGTGAGAGAATTGAAATGAGTTTATCTATTCTGATTTATTTTATTTTCAAAAAATGTCACCCATCATGCTATTAGGAATTTTAGAAAGTACTTTGTAGTATTTTACACTCGGGGAAGCACAACTAGCTGTTGAACAGTGCTTCAAAGACAATCCTAGAATACTACACCATATATGAAATTAGTTCCATGTGATGTGATGTGAAACTGGGTTCAGACAATAATCTTTACGGTTTTTATTCCCCAAGTATTTTAAATAAAAGTTAACCCAAATAAATAAACAGCAACAACAATAATAATAATTTATGCATTTCCTTCTAATATATATTAGGAAACCATTTTTTTTCTAATGTCACTGGAAATTCAAAGTATGACTTCCCTCCTAATCCCACAGCTTCTTGCTTGTGCCACCCAAACCAATTATTCATACAGATTTATTTTAGCATTTCTGTAAAGGATCACCTAGATACGCAAAATTAAGAATGAAAAAATTACAAGTCATGATAAGGAAACTTTATTTTAATTTTCTCAGGATGTTGGTGGTAAAAACTTAAAGGAAGATCATAGAGAACAAGCTACTCAGGAATTGTGCTAGGATATTTTTTTGCTGTTTCCTTTAAGTATAATTCATAGAAAAAATAGATTATTTGTATTAGACTTATTGCCTTCAAGAGATGTTACACACACTTTTCCACTCTCTTGTTTGCACAGACAAGAGCGTGCGTTCTTATGCTCATACATACTTGCGGGAATAACAGTCAGAGCCCCTTTGTCAGGAAGCTCTCACTAAAGAGCGTCACAGAAGGCATCTCTTTTTACTTTGTAGATAAAGACCATAGAAGTAGAAGGACTTAATAATTTATGTGTGAAACATGAGTGCTTCTCAAATATAAGAGACTCATCAAGGCAATTGACTCTAGGGCAGACACACTCTGCAGCAGAGCCGGGAATGGCAGTGTGCAGGGGTTTTCCTGCTTCAGGGCCACTTGAAAGAGCCACCAGGACTCAGCAGCCTTTGCAGAGTGGGGACAGCCAGCATGGCTTCACCTTCCTGACTAATCTGGTGGTCTTCTAAGGTGGAGTGACTGTATCCATCAGCAAGGGAAGACCGACTGATATCATCTACTTGGATTGCTGTAAGGCTTTTGACATGGTCCCACATGACATCCTCATCTCTAAAGTGGAAATATATGGATTTGAAGGGTGGACCATCAAGTGGATAAGGAATTGGCTAGATGGCTGCACCTGGAGAGTGGTGGTTCTATGTCCAGGTGGAGGCCGGTGATGAGCGGTGTCCCTCAGGGATCTGCCTTGACACCAGTGCTTCTCCATATCTTCATCAATGACATAGACAATGGAATTCAGTGCACCCTCATCGGGTTTACAGATGACACCAAGCTGAGTAGTGCAATTGATACCAAAGAAAGAAGAGATGCCATTCAAAGGGACCTGGACAGGCTGGAGAAGTGGGCCCATGTGAACCCCATGAGGTTCAACAAATCCAAGTGCGTCAGGGCAATCCCAGACAGGAGTACAAGACTGGGAGAGGAACTTATTGAGAGCAGCCATATGGAGAGAGACCTGGGGGTTTTGGTGGACGAAAGCCAGCAGTGTGCACTTGCAGCCCAGAATGCCAACTGCTTCCTGGGCTGCATTGAAAATGGCATGGCCAGCAGGCTAATTGTCCCCTTCTGCTCTGCCCTTGTGAGGCCCCACCTGGAGTACTGATCCAGGTTTTGAGCCCCCAGCACAAGAAGGACACAGACCTGTTAAAGCAAGTCCAGAGGAGGGCCACAAAGATGATCAGAAGGCTGCCTACAAAGACAGATTGAGAGAGCTGGGGCTGTTCAGCCTGGAGAAGAGAAGGCTCCACGGAAACCTCCACTGTATCCTTTCAATACTTAAAGAGGTCTTATGAAAAGGATAGAGAAGGACTCTACTCAGGCAGATAATGAAAAGATAAGGGGGAACAGTCTTAAATTAGACATTAGGAGGAAATTCTTCACTGTAAGGATAGTGAGGTACTGGCATAGGCTGCCCAGATAAGCTGTGGAGGCCCCATCTCTGGAGGTGTTCAAGTCCAGGCTGGATGGGGCTTTGGCCAACCTGATCTAGTGGGTGGCATTCCTGCCTATGGCAGGGGGGTTGGAGTTGGATGATTTTTAAGATCCCTTCCAACCCAAGTCATTCTATGATTCTATAAGCACACTCCTGAATGGGGAGCAAGGTATCTAAGTTGGTAATATTTAAAATTTTAAAAAGAATTTGAAGGTAAAAGGCATTAACAAAATTTTCTTTTACTTTAAAGGTCCTTTATTGCAAAACAGCCACACAAAAGAGACTGTGGATGTGATCGACCCCATCATTAGTTCTCTAAGTTCTCTAAGCCAGACTTCTTCAAGTATCATATGGAGAAACAGACCCATTCTGAGAATGATTCCTGTTCTTTCTCAGCCACCTGTCTAGGGATAAGATAAATCTTGTTAAAATAGGAGGTATCTATTTCTGCCCATTGACTAGAAAAAACACTGCTCTGACCACCCAAGATTTGGATAACTCATGTAGGTACCTGGTTAATGCCAGTCATTAGCATCCCTGAGAACCTTGGATGTGTTTTTCAAAATAATGGCCTGTGTCTGATCTAAACATGCGATAGTACATACATGGTAGCATCAAAACCCCACAAACCCAAAAGCAATAACAGTTTTCCAAAACAGAACCACAGCACAGCAGGCATGAGAGTGAACCATACAAATACATGCTGCTTACTTACCTCACTTAATGAACCACAGAGAGGTGCACAAATAGCACAGGCATGACAGCAGTTTAACGATTTCCAGAGCTCTGCACAGGACTGTAATCCCTGGGATTTTATTCTGAACCCATTTCTTTACACTAGTAGTTACCTTATAACAATAGTTACATAAACTTTATGTAATTTGTCTGGCATGTTTGTCATCCAACCACCAATTGCAATTTTTCATAACCTCAGATTCAGAGCTACCTCCTTGTGCACAGTTGCCACTGAAAACAAATCTGCCAAGTTTTTGAGTGATGACAGTAGCAAGGACACCCTCTGGAAGATGAAGGTCTGGTGGCTGTGCTGGAAGGGATGCAGACGGCCACTTCTGCAGTTCTCCCTAGCTCTACAGGTGTGACTTACACTGATTACTGTCCAAAAAAAAAAAAAAAAAAATTAAAAATAAAAAAAATCACAGGTGTTAATAACATTTATTTGATCTTTCAAAAATAACATCAAATATTGAAATGTAAACCAGGAAAGGCACAATAGAAAAGTAGTGTGGATGTAGTTCTATCCCTTAGAAAATTCAAAAGTCAGTTACAGTAATGAGGAAGGGAACATTTTGTGTATATTTTTAAGTAGAAACATAAAGTGGTAGAGGCTAGTAGATAGACTTTTTTTGAGCACTTGGAAAACTGAAGTAGTGCCACTAACATTGCTGTTCTTACGGGGAAGTACAAAAATTCAGAGAGTAGCAGTTATTGGGATGTACAATTGGTCTTGGGCTTTAGCAAAATCATATCTAGAATATTTTGTGACAGTCTGTATCAGAAAACCTCAAGTTGGAAACTACCTGCAGTTTCAGACTCAAGTGGGATGCAGCTGATGTGACGTTTGCATCTCATTAGTTGCAAGTAAAGCATAGAGAACTGGTCAAGACTTGTATCCAAAGAAAACTTCCCAAAGTCATTAAACTATTCCATGATAAAACACATGGTAGAAGCAATGAAGAGATAATCACCTTTGGCCTTCTGTGTCCTCCCAGAGGACAAAAAACAGGGTTGCCTAGAGAGTATATTTCTTGTATGCAGCAGTGCTTGCTGACACAAAGGCTGTCAGTACTAACACTGGTGGATTTCTGACCTTGGACAAGGTATTTAATTTTAGGATATCACTAGGAACTATAAGAGAACTGTGCACAGCAGTGTACATATTTAAACACAGAAAGAGCTTAAATGATTATAAAATGTCTTAGCTGCAATATATTGGTTTATGATAAAAAATAAATAAAAATAAAAATTTAGACCTAGCCTTCAGCAGGTAACATAAATACAGGTCTAATAATTAGAATTATCTCTATACTAATATACTAGTAAGACTAATGTCTTACTAAAGAATTCATACACCAGTTTCTCTTTCAAAAACAAAGGGGACCAAACTGAATTAGCAATAGCAGATCATCTATTGGTCATTTACCAGACAGAACTAAGAAGAAAATAGTCCTCAAATTCCAGTCAAGTACTTTTTTTTTTTTTTTCCAAACAGTGGTGGTATGCAAATTTTCCTGAGAGCCACTGACTATTTTTGAGATTCCAGGCAAAATCTGTCTGTGATATCCATATGCCAGTGTGGATATCCTGACATCAAATGTCAGGATAAAAATCTGCAGCGATAAGACATGGAGTTGGGACTGTCATCCAGGAACTGATGCCAAGACAAAAACACAAAAGGTATGCTGAGCTGGTTATGTATCTGGACGAGAAGACATAGACTGCTGAAGTTATACAGTTACACAGTAACCTGAAGATAGGAGTGCTATATGGGGTAAGGAAGATTATTGCCTGAAAGACATTCTGCAGCACAGTTTCTTGCAATGCAAAGTTGACATCAGAACATCAGAATCTGTGAATTACTGTCAGAAAGCAGTTTTGTTTTTTTTGTTGTTTTTTTTTTTTTTTTTTTTTTGATTCAAGTTGGGACTCGGTCTGAGCAGCAGTGTTAAGCATTAAGCCAGAAACAGAAATGAAAGCCATAACAGTTTAATCAGGGAGACATATCAAACTCCTGTGACACATTTCATTGACATATAAAGAATGCTTGCACAGAATCTTATGAAAGTCATTATCCTCAGGTGGATTTGTCCCATGTTTGCTTAAGGAGCATATCAAAAGTCACTTAATTTCCAAGCCTAGGTTTTATTGGAATGTAAAATACTAAGAATCACACACACACAAACAAGTTAATCTTTAAATAGAAAATACATCTCTCTGCTAGCTAAGGCAGGCTGAAATACAAGGTTTAAAGACAAATTGTCATTCCTTTCTGTTGTCTCCTTACAGTGAGGACCTTCCATGGTTTCCTCTAGTTCAGCACTTTCAGTGGTTTCCCAGACTGCAAACGCTGCACACACTCTTGTTTCTGAAGAAGGGACTTTGCTCCTTGTAGGAATCCTCCAGCCTTCCTTTATGGCTGGTACTTGCATGTCCTGTCCCCTGCTCTGCACCTGTACAGAGGTCATCCAAAGGACTAGCACATCCACTCTCTCCCTCAAAAATGTTCTGGCCAAACAGGCATCATACATCTCTGCTGCTTAGTCAAATCCATGGATGAAGCTGTGAAGCAGTACCCTATAAGACAGAACTAGACCTTTTGACCAGAAGAGTTTTCCATCTCAGTGCCAGCCATGTGCTGGTCTTAGCTCTGTGGAGGCTTGACACCAGCAGCAGTGGTATCTTAAAGTCCTAAATATAATACCACCAATAGGCAGATGTCACAAGCAAATCCTCTGTGGAGTTCTTACATAATTTGAAGGGTGAAACCACGTCCATTTGGCTTTTTCACGTAAGTGATGGCATTGGTGCCATCAGCCACAAGATTTTGGAAACTTTTCCATCTGTGACAAGATACTATTAAATGCTGCATGTTGCTGTCTATCCCACTCAAGCTTAAGCTTTCTTAAATTAATTTGTGTTTCTTTTTCTAACATTCATCTTCATTCACTGTAGGTGCTGTCAGAAATGATTCCCTCTTTCATGTGTGTGGGTGTAGGTGTGAGTGTATACACCTCTTCCATATCTCATTTTAGTTGCCAGAAAAGACACAGTGTTTTGAGAATTGGAATCATTGTGAATAGAATGCATTTTAATATCATTAAAACAGCAATATTCCCTTTTAGTTCCTCTGTGTCTTTCACTGTTTTTTTTTTTTTTTCAGGTTTTCCTCTCTCTTGTTCCAGCTACATCTGGATTTCGAAAATAGAAAATGACAGATCAGCTGACAGCCTGGAATCACTAGATCATCAGCCCTAGTATTGGTGGAGCAGAGAAATTAATTTTGAAATTAACATCCATGGATGGGATTCAGCTGCCTATATTTTATGCCAAAGCTGTCTAATAATTTGTTCCAGATTGCAGAAACCTATGATGTGCCAATGCCAGCATCCTTTTTAGTAAAAACAATTTCCAACATGCATCATTCCTTGATGTACTCTACTGTGATTTTTAACTCATCTTCTTGTTAGGGTGAGATATTCCATATAAGCATACATTTGGTGACCTAGACCCCATAGACTTTTATTTATTTATGTATTTGTTTGTTTGTTTGTTTGTTTATTTTCCCCCAGGTTCAGAATGTCTGAGTATCATTTAGTAGCCTTCAGAGTCAAAGCAGTCCTTACCCCCCTCCGAATGAAAACTAATAAGTCAACACAGTAGCATGAAAGCCTTTTCACCTTCAGAAGATCAAAATTTTGAATTGCTCTTTTTCCTAGTCTCCAATCAGTCCATAGTGCTCTTTTTCCACTCACTGGTATAAGGAAGTCACGTTCTTCCTACTGTGCCCCTGTTTCCTGAAGCCATTCAATGGTCAGGTGTCCCACCTAGTGCCATTTTGACAACCTTGTTCTCATTCCACATTTGCTTTGTGGGCAGCTCATCCATATACCTTATGACACTGAAATGATTCATCATCACCAACTGGCCCTGTTGGAAGGAGCAGAGCATCAAACATTGAGAGCTAGCAGATCAAATAACAAGCTACCAAAGTGGCCCAGCTTCCTGGAAGTCCTTGTGAGTTAACAGTGCTGCCCATACAGTCAAGGCTTCCCCATGCTTAGGATTGTAGCTCAGATTCTGCATATGCCAATCCTACCATTTCTCTGCTTTGCTGCTTAATAGAAGACCTAATGGCATGACCAAGTAGAAGGAGCTTGTGTTATTAAAGAATAAAGACAAGGATGCTGTGAGAAGAATTGTGCAGAACATCTTGTAGAGGATAATCATAATCAAAAGGTGAAGCTTCTTCACCTTTAGGGAAGGAGTGGAAGAAATAAGAACTTATATATGACCCATTGGCATACTTAGTGAGGCAAACCAGAGATCTCTCTAGTTTCTCAAGCTACAGTCCACTATGTTTGCAGAACTGTGTTAAAACTAATATCTTGTTATTGAAAATTTATTTCTTCAAAAGAGTCCTGCAGTCTCAAATGCATTTTTTCCACATAAGTACTTGCATAAGAAAAGATTTTGTCTTGAATTATTCAGAGTACAAGTCAATACTAGGTGATGCATGCCATCCTACTAAACAAAAGATCTTACATTTCAAGTGTTTGGGCTTTGTATCTCAAATCAAGTGCTGGATGCTTCCTGTGAGTTGTTCACAATCAGCCCAGAGAGGAACCAACAAAAAGAAAAGAAAAACAAAACAACAACAAACAACAAAACAAAAAACAACAAAACAAAACAAAAAAACCACTTGTGTGATTCATGAGCATGACAACAACAACAACAAAAATCCAGGAGAGGATGGCTTGTTGTATAAGTATTCTGTGAATATATCCATTTGTTAAATTCCATTTTAAATTCAAAATACTTAGAACTTATGTGCACCAAATGTAAGAAAGAAAGAAAAAAAAAAGAAGAAATAAAGGATGATTAAAAAGTTTATTATTAAATTTAATGAGGAGGCATCAAGAAATTTTAACTTAAAATAAATGCTAGGAAAACTTTTCTAATAGAAAGACTGTTGAACAAACTTCTAAGGAAATGACAAAAAGCTAACTGCTAAAGGCATATAAAACTGGGCAAAACACAGGAAAACTTGTTTAGTTCTACATTAGAAATATGAAGAACTAGAAGATGTCAAATATTCCTTAATTTTCCAAATTATGCAAGTTATATAAACACATGCCACAAGTCCTCTGATTTGTGATACATATATCTATTGTCTGGATATAAACTTTTGTGATGGAATATCACATTCGATACTTGAAACATGATATAGCTTTACCTGGGAAAATGAGACTGTTGAAATACACCAATCCAAATAAACGTGACCTTGTGGTGAGTGCTAACTCATGCTACATGGGTAATGTAACAGTCATCAGGGAGAAACACAATATAAATGACACGGCAGAACAAAAAAAGCTTCTGATATCTGTGATCTGTGTTTAAGGTTTCTGATGATCTCCTCTTTAGGGCACAAAATTTTGGAACAGGATATTTGGAATTTTTTTTTCTTTGTTTTTTATTTTTTTATTTTTTTATTTTTTCAAATTAAGTTTTTCTGAATTGTAAAGAAAAATAGAAATTCTTAATTGAAGAAGGCAACTTAAAAACAAACAAACAACAACAACAACAACAACAACATAACACAAAAACTGCAACAAAATCAAATAAAAAAATAGCAAAACCCACCACCACAACCAACAAAACAAACTGGAGGTAGGGAAGAGAGATCGTGTTTAAACTGCCACAAAAGCAGAGCTTTGAATATGTATGATTGTCTATCAGTTGTGTTATATCTGCATGCTCACATGGTCAACACTGACTTAATATAATTCAGCATAAATCAAGGTAGTACTGGTTTTTATACCAGGTATGTCATATGGCGCATCTGTTTTGTACAGCATACAGAACAATTCCTTTTATCTTTTTCTTTTCATCTTAGAATCTACCTCATGCTTCTTATAAAGTAGTTTGTATGAGAACTAGTTTCATAGAGAAAGATAACATTCCTATCTTTTCTTTTTTTCCAAGTTAAAATGCATTTTTTGTCTTCTGAGAGAGACTGAGGCCCTGCTTTTGAACTTTTGCTTTATCTTGCTTCTGTGTTATTATTATTATTATTATTATTATTATTATTATTAACTATTTATTTAGGACACAGAGCACAGAATAATAGGTTACTTATCAATTAATTTGTTTAACTATCTGTTTAATAAAAACTGAGCACATACTATGTTTTTATAAGGTTACTATACAATTTAAGTGCACGCAGTAAAAGATGTTTGTGCCATGTAAAATAAGCCATCTGCAGGACATGACAGTTTTGCAAATCACAGAAAAGGTATTGCATAAAACTGAATGTATTCAGCCAGTGTTAATTATCTTAACTGATATGAAGTTACCTATTTTATAGACCACTTCTGTAGGACATGTTTGTTGAATAGTTCCATTCTTCATTATAATTCTGTTGCTTATTATAACTTTAAGAGTGTATTGTTATCTCTAAAATAATGAAAACATATCCCTTCACAGCACACTGTATCTCAGAGCAAAAATGACGAGAAGAGACATGGCTCCCTAGTACATGATAGACCTGGACATAGAATCATAGAATATCCCAAGTTGGAAGGGATCCATAAGGATCATCCAGTCCAACTCCCATATATATCTCCATTGCATTTCCATCATTTATCAACAGTACTGGCTATCGGGGGAGGTCCCAGTCAACTGGCGGCTAGCAAATGTGACGCCCATCTACAAGAAGGGCTGGAGGATAGACCCGGGAAACTATAGGCCTGTCAGTTTGACCTCAGTGCCCGGGAAGCTCATGGAGCAGATTGTCTTGAGTGTCATCACACGGCACTTGCAGGGCAAGCAGGCGATCAGGCCCAGTCAGCATGGGTTTATGAAAGGCAGGTCCTGCCTGACGAACCTGATCTCCTTCTATGACAAAGTGACGCGCTTGGTGGATGAGGGAAAGGCGGTGGATGTGGTCTACCTTGACTTCAGCAAGGCTTTTGACACCGTTTCCCACAAAATTCTCCTCAAGAAACTGTCTGCTCGTGGCTTGGACTGGCGTACACTTTGTTGGGTTAAAAACTAGCTGGATAGCCAGGCCCAAAGAGTTGTGGTGAATGGAGTCAAATCCAGTTGGAGGCCAGTCACTAGTAGCGTACCCCAGGGCTCAGTACTGGGGCCAGTTCTCTTTAACATCTTTATCAGTGATCTGGATGAGGGGATCGAGTGCTCCCTCAGTAAGTTTGCAGATGACACCAAGTTAGGTGCGTGTGTCAATCTGCTCAAAGGTAGGAAGGCTTGAGTACTGTGTTCAGTTTTGGGCCCCTCGCTACAAGAAGGACATCAAGGTGCTCGAGAGAGTCCAGAGAAGGGCAACAAAGCTGGTGAGGGGTCTGGAGAACAAGTCTTACAAGGAGCGGCTGAGGGAGCTGGGATTGTTCAGCCTGGAGAAGAGGAGGCTCAGGGCTGACTTTATCACTCTTTATAAGTACATTAAAGGAGGCTGTAGCAAGTTGGTCTGTTCTCCCACGTACCTGGTGACAGGACAAGGGGGAATGGGCTACAGTTGCGCCAGGGGTATTTTAGGTTAGATATTAGGAAGAACTTTACTGAGAGGGTTGTGAGGCATTGGAATGGGCTGCCCAGGGAAGTGGTGGAGTCACCATCCCTGGAGGTCTTTAAAAGATGTTTAGATGTTGAACTTAGTGATATGGTTTATTGGAGGACTTGTTAGTGTTAGGTCAGAGGTTGGACTCGATGATCTTGAGGTCTTTTCCAACCTAGACAATTCTGTGATTCTGATTTACATTTTATCTCTAGCAATCCATACAGTGGATAGCACAGTTTATTGTTAGTTTCAGTAGCTGAGTTTTTTGTTGTAAAAGATTTTTCCAGCTTAATGGTAAGAAAACCATCACAGCTTATTGGCCAGATGTTTGGAAAGCTATCCTTGCTGACATACTGTTTGCTGCCATGTGAAAATTTAATGGTGAAATCACAGTATTTTTCATAATAATTATGCTTTTGGTATTTATCTGAATACCAAATAACTGTATAGAAATAAAACCTTCTTCTTCTCTTGAAGTCTTTTCCACAATTGTATCAGGCTGAAGGAACAGACAGCTACTGTACACAGGGTAAGGGTACAGTGGCAAGGGTATATGCAATATTTTAGAGTGAATATTACATTATAATATTTAACATTATATGAATATAATAACATTATATGAATATTAAAACAATGCCTACAAAAGAGTACCTAAAAACAAGTTAAGCCTTAGTAAACTTAACAGACAGATCATCAAATATTAAACAGTGTCATGGACAAAGCCTTGAATGAAAAACATCAGTATTGATGCAATTATAAACTAGTACAACCAAGAACCAAAATTAAAAAAAAAAATTGTAAAAATGGTCCCTGGTATATCAGTATTCCCAAAGTGTTAATTGGAGCATATAGTGTAAACCCTGCTGCTAAAATAACCTCAAAAGAAATCTAATAAGCCAATTTTGATGTGATTGTAACATACCAGGCTTTGGGTAGGTTGTCTGCATTAAAGATACTAATTCAAATCTGTACACCAAAGTCTGATCTTTATCCTGAGTCTTTGAACAATGGGAATTTGTTGAAGGCTTCAACAAACAATGATAAACGATTTTCTAAAAAAAAGTTTATATGTAACAAATTAGGAAAAACAAACAAAAAAACAAAACAAAACAACAACAAAAAAACATTTCTACTGTCAAAGAACTTACTTCACTGCTCTTTGAGTCTGTTTCCTGATTGAGACTTACCTTTCATCAGATATTCACCCACAAAACAAACAAACAAACAAACAAAAAAAAAAAACAAGAAGCAAAGGAAGAAAGGAAGGAAGGAAGGAAGGAAGGAAGGAAGGAAGGAAGGAAGGAAGGAAGGAAGGAAGGAAGGAAGGAAGGAAGGAAGGAAGGAAGGAAGGAAGGAAGGAAGAAAGAAAGAAAGAAAGAAAGAAAGAAAGAAAGAAAGAAAGAAAGAAAGAAAGAAAGAAAGAAAGAAAGAAAGAAAGAAAGATAGAAAGAAAGAAAGAACCAACACTTTAATTTGAAAGGACAAAAAGAAGGGGGGGGGGGAAGGGGTAGGGGGAATCAATAGGTAGAGCTCTGGTCAGGAACTCAGTTCTCCAAAGATGTCATCCACACTGAACTGTTTTAAATAACTGTAGTATCTGAATATGTTTTAGTCCAAAATGGTTGCTTCTGCCTTCTCTGAACTGCTGAAAACTCAGACTTGTATCAGAATGCAGATCAGGCTTTTCCTTCAGTGCTTTCAGTTCCCCCTTAGCACAATGCAGGCACAACTTTTGGCACAATGTAGGAAAGGGTGGGTGGGTTTTGTGAAGGACATACAGAAGGTGGAGGAGGTTGGGGTAAGGGGTAGCTGAACAGGGTGCCAGGGGTGAAGTGCTGAAAGAGGTACTGAGAGTGAGTTGCTAATGGGAATCTATAAAAACAAAGGAGATGAAAGTATCATCCTTGAAAGGAGAAATGAAGAACTTTCTTTCAGTATATGTAATCAATCACTTATATTTGTTTGTCAGGGATATTTTTCTGTTTTGATTCATGCCTGTGGGCTTTGGGTGAGGTCATGATCTACTTGCACTCTCCTTACAAAGGAGCTTCTTTTCAACACAGTCTCAAAAGTTATTCCTTGTGGTTTCATTATCACAATTATTCTTCCCTTTCCCTTTATTTCCTCTTTGCTGCCATAACAGTCTGGAATAAATCTGGTGGAAATTGGGAGTAAATGATAACTTTATTCAATTAAATGACTAGGTTGGTGATTTCTTGTTAGAACAAGGAGGAAAACACAATGGGAAAACCTTCACATCATGAGAAATTGTCATAAGATAATTTAGATAAAGATAACGTTGACAGAGTACCTTGATGTAGCTAATCATGTTAAAATCATAGAATCATAGAATATCAGAAATTGTAAGGGACCCACAAGGATCACTGAGTCCAACTCCTGACTCCACACAGGACCACCCAAAAATCGTATGTCTGAGAGCATTGTCCAAATGCTTCTTGAACTCTGACAGGCTCAGTGCTGTGACCACTGCCCTGGGGAGCCTGTCCCAGTGCCTGACCACCCTCTGGGTGCAGATCCTTTCCCTAACCCCCAGCCTGACTCTCCCCTGTCCCAGCTCCATGCTGTCCCCTCGGGTCCTGTCGCTGTCCCCAGAGAGCAGAGCTCAGTGCCTGCCCCTCCCCTCCCCTCATGAGGGAGCTGCAGGCCAGCATGAGGCCTCCCCTCAGCCTGCTCTGCTGAGCTGGGGCTGAACAAGCCAAGGGACCTCAGCTGCTCCTCATACATCTGGCCCTCTAGACCATTCACCATCTTTGTAGCTGTCTTCTGGACACTCTCGAATAGTTTTATGTCCTTTTTTACAGTGGTACCCCAAACTACACACAGTATTCAAAGTGAGGCTGTGGCAGTGCAGAGAAGAGCAGGACCATTATTTCCCTTGTCTCTCTAGCAATGCTGTGCTTGATGCACCGCAGGATATGGTTGGCCCACCTGGCTGCCAGGGCACACTGTTGACTCATATTTAACTTACTATAACCCCCAGAACCCTTTCTGCAGTGCTGCCCTCCAGCCTCTCACTCCCAGTTTATATCTATTGCCAGGGTTTCCCCATCTCAGGTGCAGAATCTGACATTTGCTCTTGTTAAATTTCATATTGTTGGTGGTTGCCTAGACCTGTAGTCTGTCAAGATCTCTCTGCAAGGCTTCTCTATCCACAAGGGAGTCAACAGCTCCTCCCAGATTAGTGTTGTATGTTCACTATGTCTCTTTCAAGTTCATGTGAAATGGGTCCTGTACTACCTTGTAGTTTCTACATACTTTCTTGACTACTAAACCTTAGTCAGTAGAAAGCCTGATGGGGATAAAGGAAATATAAGAGGTGTTACTGGCTGGTTTTAAGATTCTAAAGAGCCTTACATTCCTATTTTTTCCCTCAGACCAATTACTTTGACCCCTGAGAAATCCAGGTTTCTTAAGAGTTCTAACACAATAAGCATATTCTGGGAAATTGATGGGCATCAAGAATCTTTCAGGTTTACTGCTACTACCTCATTTCAAATACTCTCCTTACAGCTAGGATTTTTTCTTCCATGGATCTATGAGTTAGGAAGGAGCTTTTTGTTATGCCAAAATTAGAGTCAGTCTTTCCCTATTGAAAAGTACTGAATTCTAGATTTTCTATCACATATTCCTGAATATATTTTTGAAAGCCTGTTATATAAGTGTTTAGAAACTGTAGATAAACATATGATTTTATATTTCTTATTTTTAGTAGAAATGGCCAAATCCTTATTTAAGCTGAAAACACTCTTTGTATTTACAAAGATTAAGACTCTAACAGAAAAAGAAAAAGAAAAAAAGAAAAAAGAAAAAAGGAGAAAGAGAAAGAGAAAGAAGGAGAAAAAGAAGAAAAAAAAAAAAAAAAAGAGAGAAAACATAAATCACTTACCAGAGAATTCTGAATAGATTGTATGAGAACCTCAATCAATGAATCTCTATAACATACTGTACAGGACTTTAGTATGACTTGTGTTACCATACTTTTATATATGCAGATAAATAGCAGTGCAAAAATACATGGTCATTTTAGTACCATTATAAAAATATCCCAGAAACTGAAAACACTCCTGAATATAATCCAGAAAACTATAGGCTCCACTTTGGAAGGAAGTTTCAAAAATAAAGCTTTACCCTGTGGTAGAGAAGAATATAAATCAAAAACAGTCATCTTATAGAAAAATTCACAGAATCACAGAATCATCTAGGTTGGAAGAGACCTTAAGATCATTGAGTCCAACCTCTGATCTAACATTAACAAATCCTCCACTAAACCATATCACTAAGCTCTAAATCTAAATATCTTTTAAAGACCTCCAGGGATGGTGACTCCACCACTTCCCAGGGCAGCCCATTCCAATGCCTAACAACCCTTTCAGTAAAGTAGTTCTTCCTCATATCCAACCTAAACCTCCCCTGGTGCAACTTCAGCCCGTTCCCCCTTGTCCTGTCCCCCCCCCCCCAAAACTGAACACTGCAAGTTTCAGAAGGGAAACCAGAGAATTCAATGTGTATATATATATATAGATAGATAGATAGATAGATAGATAGATATAATTTATATATACATATATATACATATACAGATTTCTCTCTTTAATCTGTATATGAAGCTTAAGAAGTAGAAAATTCATTGAAAATAAATATCAAGTTAATCATACTTACAAGACCACATAACGGGTTGAATAATGTCTTGGTTACTCTTTCTTCAATGCCTATATTGATATCGATGACTGTAAAAAGCTTATGAGGCCTAATTTATCATATAATCATATAATCATAGAAACTAACATTAAGGTTGGAAAAGACCTTCGAGGTCATCTGGTCCAACCATCACCCTACTACAAATGTCACCCACTAAACCATTTTGTAGAAATCTGTCACATGTTAATTTTAATTTTGCAACCACACATTAAAAAGAGGAAATTGTCTTGGTGGGTTGCACTAGTATGCAACACGCCCTCATTTCTAGATTTTTAAGAAGGGTCCATTTGGATTTTTTTTTTTTTTTTGAGGTGGGGGGGAAGTAGATTTTAATTTTAGTAGGATATATTTTGTAAAATTACTAAAGTTGTTATTCAATTTTTTATATTACACTTGTTCTGAAGTTTGTCACCCACATAATTCAATTCATACTGTTTTGGAACTTGATTTAAACTTCTCTTTACATAGGCAGGCTCTTCAGTTTTAAAATGATTTATTTTGCCTGAAGACCAAAAACTGTTCTCAAATTTTGGATGCTTTCTTAGGTTTTTTATCTCATAAATGATGATATATGGAAACAATAAATGGTTTATTAAGCTCTTTTCAGAAGTGAGAGTTTAGATCACAGTCCAAGTCCTTTGAAAGATTCCCCTTGTTTTGAGTTCATGCTGCATCAGTCTCTAAAGATCACATTTGTATCCATACAAGATCCAGGGAGCCTGAAATGTAACATACATTTTAACAAGCTACTGCAGAGGGTAAAGCCAGAAATAACTGCAAATGGTAATGCCAGAAATACTCCCAAAGAAACCATAGTTCTCCTAAATGTAACTTTCAGGATGAATCCCTGCATACAGTTTTTCTTTCTGAAACACAGTGAAATGAAACACACATATATATCTTATAATTCTAATCAGTAGAACATGGAAGTGTAGAATAAATAGCTATAACAAGTTGACAAATATTCTTCCAAAAAGGGGAAGCATGGGAGAACCCCTTACATCAGAATGCATTACCCATTGGGAGAAATGAGTTACTGCTAGGAGATGGTCAGTATTCCAGTTACAATGGCAGAGAAGTGGGGACTCAAGTGCTTCTCTACTAGGTTAGAATTAAATATTTCATTTTGAATGGGGTAGGAAGGAAGTAATCCCACTGCTGAACATAAAGTACACAGAAAAACAAACAAACAAACAAAACAAAACAAATTAACAGTTCATATAAATTATTGTTTCATGATACTGTGTGAATACTATATGCATATCACATTACCTGTATGTGTAATGGATTGGTGTGTTGGTTATGCCTGTCAGAGTTTACAGACCCTATTTTATTTATAATTAACATAAATTAACATTCATAAATTAGGTTATGTGTTCCACATTCTTAATATCACTGCCATTTACCCAAAAAACTCATTTCAGGGAATGGATCACATAATAATAATAATAATAATAATAATAATAATAATAATAATAATAATAAAAGTGTGCTAAAGATAGACTACAAGTACAGAAAATATAAAAAGCAACTTCAGAGGAAGTTACTATAGGTAACTAACTACAGGTAAACTACAGGTGTGTGTCTTCCCTGTTGTAAAAGAAATAAATTTACCCCAGTTTTCAATTCAAGTGGGAAAAGTGAATTCCTTTCTTAACTACCATTTTTTAAGAGAGCATACTGAAACCAGTACTCTTCCTGTGACACCATGGATATGTATTCTGCATGTTTTCATGCAGAAGTATAAAATGCTGTTGTGGATCTATATGCATACATCAAAAATATAAAACTACAGTTTGTGCTGGGAGTTATTTGTGGACAACACTACTGAGAGAAACAGGCTCTTGTTCCAGCCATATAATTGCTCTTTTTTTTGCTTGCAATGGAGAAGTTAAAACAATCAAGCATCCTTTATTTTTTTATTTAAAAAAACATATTTTGCTGCTCCCTTAGATTTCTATACAATACTGCTTGAAATAATACATTGAATTGGCAAAATATTATTTTTAGCAGGAGAAAACTTGAAGTGCAGCAGATAATTTCCTCTGTCTGATTATTTCCTGTATTGCATCTGGGGAAGCTATTTATACCTTCACAAAGCGTGTATGTTTTTAAGAAGTCCCCTCCCACCACCCAAAATAAATAAATAAATAAATAAATAAATAAATATGTATATTACATTCACTGCACAAGTATAAAGACTAGCTAAAAATCAGAGAAGACCAGAATGGTGTAAGTTTCAATCTTCTTTTGCTTTATCAGTTGAATTAATTATCCATCATAAACATTTATAGATAAAAAAAGATCATCCTATTGCACATTGCTGTGTAATCTAACGTGCAAGGGAATAAAAACAGTAGCTTGTATCTCTTCCAGGTGATATTTCTCAGGGATGCATGGCACCGATCATAGCAAAGACATTTGTTATATTCCCATTTAACTACAGGGGAAGCACACAGAGACTGTAACTCAACATGGGTACAGGAGTGGAAGCTCAGCACATTGTGTTTGCTATTTTACAAGCAAAGGTTTCGTCCAAAAAAAAAAGTCATGATTTCAGAAGTGAAAATTCTATTAGCAAAAGCTTCTGATGACTTCACTTCCAAGGTGCCACCCTGGAAAGGTAACCTTAGACTTCTGAAATCTGGCCAGGATCTTGTAACATTTACACTTAATACGTTTCTTCTTGAACATATTTTTGGCAAGCTGGCTTGTTGAAAATGGGGAAATAACCTCTTAGCCAGGAATAATGGCCAACCACTGACTAGTCTCAGCAGTCTGTGCCAAGCATTTTTCCATTTCATAGTAAATCAAAGAATTCAGCAGAAAGCAAATGACCCGTTCAACAGATGGCACATTCAACAGATAACCTTGCAATTTCAGGCCAGAACCTATCTGACAGGCCTTAAGGCCAGCAAGTCTACAAACACTCCTAACACCGACTTTACCATGTCACTTGATACCTCCATCTGTACAGAACAAAGAAAAATGATAGATGAGACCCTCTTGACAACATTACTAGGAAAAAAGAAACAATGACAAAATAAATAAATAAATAATGCAATGCATAGAATTATAGAAGCATTAAGGTTGAAAAAGACCTCTGAGATCATCTGGCTCAACCATCTCCCTACCCATATATTACCCACTAACCCATGTCCCTAAGCATCAGGTTCCACCTTTCCTTGAATACCCCCAAAGACGCCACCACCTCCCTGGGCTCTTTTTGAGAAGAAATGTCTCCTAATTTCCAATCTAAACCTCCCCTGGCACAAATTGAGGCCATTCCCTCAAGTTGTCTTATCACTAGTTGAGAAGAGGCCGACTCCCAGTTCCCCACAAATTCCTTTCAGGTAGCTGCAGAGAGCAATGAGGTCTCCCCTAAGCCTCCTCTTCTCCAGACTAAACAATCCCAGTTCCCTCAGCTGCTCCTCAGCTTGACTTGTGTTCCAGGCCCTTCACCAGTTTTGTAGCCCTTTTCTGGACATGCTCCAGGGCCTTGATGTTCTTCTTGTAGTGAGGGGCCCAAAACTGAACACAGTACTTGATGTGCAGCCTCACTGGAGCAGAAGAGCAGAGTAAGTGAATGAAACAAATAGTGGATCTTCTCTCTCATGTAGATAAACCAACTTTTTTTTTTTTTTTTTTTTTTTTAGAAAAAAAATATTACACTGTTCTGCTGTTTATTTAGGTTGCTTTTCACCTCCATGCCACTCAATGGCTTTTCTATGAAGTAGCTGAAGTAAACAAATTTTCAAGACTGTTGGTTACTATCTAGACACTCAGAGTCTTGTGAGCTCTAAGAACAAATGAGTTTCCAGGCATTCAATATCACATGTCAAACAAATGATGAAGTTTCTTGAGAACCTTTGAGAAGTTTCATATATGCACATTGACTTCATAGAATAAGTTATTTATTTATTATTGTTTTAGCTTGTCAAACTTTATCACTTTGTGGAGCTTCTTGTCAACAGTTTTACTTTTAGTCTGCTTATTCTGTTGCTTTCTTGAAGAAAGGACCTCTTGCATCAGTGAATCTGCCCAGTTTTACTACCACATCCCAGCAGACACTGGTTTGTGTGTTTACTACTTAACCATTATGGCCCAATCCCAGAATAAGCCTATTTTAGTAAATAGTGCCAAGACCTAATCTCCAGCCCTGAGAGCAACACTGAGTCTGGCTTCTGTCCGTATAACCAAAAATTTGTTTCCTCCAAGTGCAGGGTGGCAGCCAAAGAGGAAGAATCCCTGGCCTGTCCTTGGGCCCTCAAATCAGAGACAGATATTATTTGGAAGAGTGCTTATTGCCATACACCAAAACTCTGCCAAGAGGAACAACATTCAACGGTCTGATCAACAGTAAACTGGTAACTGAATTAGTCCCTAGCCCCTGTTCAACCTTCCATTACATATGCAATCAATATGCATGCTGGTAGTAGTGCTAACTTACAATATATTTGACAGATATTAGTTACTTTTAGTTTATAACTTGGGAATTTTCACATTACATAGGTAAAAATGTTCCCTGTAATCTTAAAATCTGCAGTGTTGCAGTGTTTAAATTCTTCTAATGTACATTTAAAAATATTTGATTTACTGTTCTGGATGTTATTTTTAACAATGATTATAGACAGGAGGGATTCTGTCTTTCCAATGTCTTTTTTTTTTTTTTTTTTTTTTTTTTTTCTTCTTCTAGTGGGAGCCACCCTTTAAAACATCGTTCTTTTTAGTTGTGGTCACGCTTAGCGTAGTCTGGTCCAATGGGCAAACAAATGTTGCTTTCTTTTGAAGAGATGATGGAATTGGTAGCAACCCAACAACAGGGTGTGCCGACACTGAATATATTCAGGAAAAAGCACAAAAATATCCTGCAATTAAAAAGTACACTTAGAAATAAAGATGACATTCTGACCATTATTCTCATTGCATTCCTCTCATTACTGCCTGAAAATTGAAGAAATTAATTGCAGAAGAAATACTACATCGAAACAAAACAATGAACAGAGATAAAATCCATAAACAGCCAATAAATGAGAAGTGAAACTTCAGCAGTTTGGAATATATAACATTCTTCAGAGGGTTTGTAATGCAGGAAGAAAAAAAGTATTATGGAATATAAAAATATCCCTGCTTTCTGTGGAAGCATCTGTGTTTTACATTCAGTGATCTAACTGTAGGTATAGTATTCCACACTGTTTTTAATATTTATCAAAGTTCTGGCCCTGCAAGAAGAAGGAAGAAGTAAGTTTTGAATTCCACCTAAGAAAGTATTATACATCACAATGATGAGGAAAGAACTTGTTGTATAAGACAGAAGGACAAACACTGCTCTGTTTATGTGAGCTGTTGCATTCAGTATTATTTGTAGAATGTGGTAGGAAATTCTGAGAAGAAAGCTTCTTTCATATCTATCATGCCATTTACTCTGTGTATCTACTATATTCATATTATCATTATTTTTAAATCTCTCATATGTGAAAACACAAATTATCTGTATAGACATAGCTTGCTAATTGCTCAGATTAGTTTACTTTTGCTTTTTAATTTTTATCATAGAATCATAGAGTCAGAATCATAGAATGGTTTGGGTTGAAAGGGTCAAACCCCCCTGACATGGGCAGGGACACCTCCCACTAAAATCAGGTTGCTCAAAGCCCCTTCCAATCTGACCTTGAACACTTTCAAGGATGGGGTAAAACCTTTAAAGCTGCCACAATGTATTTTGAGATGTTTTCAGATGTTTTTCTTAGCCTTCTTAAACTAAAACAATAGGGTTACAAATGTGGACTGTCTCACAATTTGAGGAAGCAGCTGGAGTCCACACAAAAACATTAATCTCCTGAGAGAGTGGGATGTGGTGGGAGCTTGTATACAGTGCCAAAAGCATGCATTCTGTTGTCATCAGGATAGATGCACTCACATGGCATTGAGCATAAGGACCTCAAATAAAATCAGCAGAGAGATCTCATACCAGGCATGAATTACGACTGTAGTGGTAATACCAGCTCAGCTTTGTGAATAGTTCCCTTGTGCCTCATACAGTTTCATTTGAATTGATCTTCCTCCTCCAGTGGCAAGATCTATACTTTTCCTCAAGTATACTTCTTACACTGTTAACTGCTACTGTCAAGAAAATCCTAACTCACCAAGGGGAAATTTGGAGAGGAAAAATGCTTAAATAATGTTTTGCTGACCAAAGTGATCATATGTTCCACCTTTAAAGATACGGAGTCACTACTGCTGTTCAGCATGACCCAAGAAGATAATGTTGACAACATCCATGTAAACAGTAAGCTTTAAGGATAAACAACAACAAATTGTTAGATACTGAATTAATCCTGATAAATTAAACCAGTCTCTTCACAATAGGTCTTTTATTGGATTGGAGAACTTGAAAAAGTATTAGAAGCAGCAGCTTAGATCCAGCCCAAATTCAACATGGATGTGCAAGTTGAATGAACTGTCAATTTACAAAACAAAATACTACTGGATGAGGATGATACACTGTGAGAAAAGCCAGACAATTAGGTGATGCAACCAAAATAACAGGCACTGTGATTACTTGCAGCCTGTTAGATTCTCCTTCATTAACACAGATTAGAATTCTATCTTAATTTTTGCCGACGTTGTTATACATATCTCAAAAGTGTTAAATTAATTGCAAAACATTTGACGCCTTAGGAAAAGGAGCCTGTCAGTCATATTTCCAATATCAAAGAGCAGAAAGGCATCGAGTAACTGTAGGTAAAATGGCATAACTATTTCTTACAAAGTGCTGGAGCAGGGCAGCAAACTTTACTTTGCAGTGGCAAATTCCATCCTTTGGGATAAAACTGTTCTTCATGATCATAAAATATTTCTCCACCATGAGCAGTGAATGTGGTTTTGGTGAGTTTAAACGCCAGCAATAACACTCTTTGCAATTCTTTTTCCTGGCTCCTTTTACTCATTAAGCTTTTTAAATAGAGTTGTAATAAAAGCACATCTAAAAGTCCTTGCAATAAGCATATCTGAAACTTGCACATTTGAATAGCTTCCTTTATGGCAAGAAGGACAGAATCAAGGAAATCTGGCTGCAGTGACATGAAGGAATAATTTCATGACATTAACAGCATTTTCTTAGTGATTATTGTTTTGTTATTTGTTTTGCATTGAAAAGACTTAATCAAATAATGTGTGTCCAACGATCTTCTGTTTCCCTCCCCCCCCTCCACCCAGTTAAATTCCAAGGCAAATGATTGAAGGAAAAGCTTCCATAGAATAAGCATTTTATTGGAAGACATTTACAAAATAATAAATATTTAGGTAAAAAACTTCAGGTTGAAATCATAAAACAATGTAGTGTTATACCTATGTTAATACAGTTTCCCCTCAAATTAAGAATTCCTGTGACATATCTTGTCTATTCACTTAGAAGCTGTAGTAATCTGTGCAAAAGTCAAATGAGGAGGTATTTTTCATGGTAGGGATGGTAGGGGTATTTACAATACTGGTGTCTTCCTCTTATCTTTTTTTTTTTTCTTTTTTTCCTTCATGGATCATCAGATCACTGTAGAACAGCAAGTAAAACTGTGGAGCCAAGGGAAAAAAAAAACACTGAAAGCACTCAGTGTTAACCTAACTCTTCAGTGTTTACCTTGTATTTCAATGGGGATAGACTTGTACAGATATTAAATGCTTTGGATAAATGAAACCCTGCAGCTTCAAATTATAGAATCTGTACTTTGAATCATAGGAAAAAAAAAAAGAACCAAATGCACATATATGGGTTTCTCACTAGGTTTAGCTATCTTTTAATTTTATTTAATTTACTTTTCTTTTTTACATAAACCTATGACAAGGTTTCAATTATACATTCCATTAAGTTGACCTTTTTTTTTTTTCTGTAAAGAGCTGAGTTACTCAGAAATTTCTTAACACAATAAATAAATAAATAAATAAAAACGTAGTAGGCTTCATTTCAGTCTTACCCAATAACCAAAATACTTCATAGAAGTATTTTCAAAAACTATTTTTAGAGTTATTTTAGAGAAAGAGTAAACCCAGACTTTTTCTGGAATTCCCCCCCTTGCTTCTATAAGATAAATCAGAGTGTAAATGTGACCACTGTGAAATCAGTGGAAATTAAATAGCCCATAGCAAAGATTCTGCCCCAGAGCTGCCTTCCATGCAGTTTTGGCCCTGCCAACCCAGAACCACTGTCTGCTGAGCAGACTCTTTCATACTTTCTCAGTCCAAATACTAGTGATTCATGCTAATTCAGTTCCATACTAGATTATAACTTCATTTATCCAACGACCAAATGAAAAAACAAGGCAATGCTTAACTTTGCCACACCTGGCTATGAGAGGGACAGTACAGATGAATTCATGAGCTCAAGCTAGATGCCAACCACCAATCCAGGAAACAGTGGCCAACCACCAAAACCTGAGGAACGCCTAAACTGGGGAAAGAGGTCTCTAAAAGAGAAAAGCAAAAACCTAAATCTTCATGTTATGATTTCCTCCCTTCTAAACCTACTGTTGTGTAAACCTAAGTACAACTCATTTTCTCTATTTCTTTTGGACAAAATAAGAAAAATGAAGTATTTGGTACTTATGTGCGTTTTCCCTTCTGCAATTCTTTGTCATGTTTTTGTGAATGCAAGTAGAGTGTTAAAAACAAGACAGTTAATGCAACATTCTATTTATTTATTTATTTATTATTATTTTTTGGTCTCTACTAGCAGCTAGTCAGCATTAACAACTGAATAGTTCCATGGCCTGCTTCTTTTGAAATATATTTTTTCATCAGAAAAATTAAGTAATATTCTGGCATGTAACTATTAAACTGTATAGTGTTTGCTAGAAGTGAGATGATTATTTAGATTTTGACAACCAAATAAAATAATAAGCTCTTCTGCAATATATGAAATGGTTTTATAATGACATTAAAAGAAAATAAAATTAAAGAGCACCACCAGATCTTCATAAATGTTTCCCTGCAAATCTGGAAGAATTTGGCTTTCTGCCAGGAATTTAGGCAGAAAGGATTAGGACACACTAGAACTAGGCTTCATTACAGTGCACCATATTAACATATCTGTTAATCCAGATGCAAGAAATATATTTTTCCATTAAAAGAACCTTTTCAGTGAAACAAACTAGCCCTTATTTCTGGAACTAAAAATAAAAGTGTTGCTGGTACTTCAAAAAATAAAATAAATAAAATAAAATAAAATGGCTGATATATAACAGGGGATTGTCCAACATTTTACATGGTATACTTACATATGTAATAATATATATAATATATAATTGTCCAACACTTTACATTGTATACTGAATAAATAATACAACAAAAGACTAAAATTCATCTTCCTTCCTGCCTTCCTTCCTTTCTTCCTTCCTTCTTGTAAGGTTAAATGCTATTATTCCTCCATTGCCTCTGTTACAGTTTCCCTAGAAAATGAAACCACTGCTAAGAATTTTGGGATGTTACCCAAAACACATTTGCTGACCTAAACCTTTGCACTTAAGCTTAAATCAAAGTTTAAAAAAAAAAAAAAATTATAAAAAAATTTGGTTAGTTGATGCTTTCTATTAATAGAAGAAACTGTTTTACTTTTCTGTTTTATTACTTGATTAGCTCAGTAAAAGTGAATAAAACTTCTTTACGTTATTGAAGCAAAACTGGTCCTAAACTAATTATTAAATTATTTTTCCAGAAAATAAGATACGCTTATTCTTCCAGAGGAAATACCCCTACCCTACAACCCCTAAAATTTTGCTTAACTCTAACTCACCTGCAGATTTCTCTCAGTAGGATAGCTTGGATGAACTTTTCTTGAAGAAATTAGAGTCCATCTCAGTGACAATGTGAACTACTTCCTCCTCAGAGTTCATACTCAAACTGACAGAGATCTAGCCTATCGCTCTGTTTTTGTGGCACATCCTTTCAACTGTGTACTCTAGCAGAGTATGTTGTCGGGAGGACATTCAGGAAAAAAGATACTAATTACAGTCTCTATAAATAATTATTTGAGTTTGTTATAAATGAAGTCTCAACTCAATCTAAATTTTGTAATATTTATAAAAGAAATATTTTAAAAAGGTATAAATGGTATAAAAGCTATAAAAGGTATAAAAGGCAAGTAAACAGCGCTGGGTGTGCGGGGAGTCTACGCTCCACCAACACGCACACATGAACATCAAACATTCTAAATATATAGAACATTGCTTTACATACTAAATGAGAGTATGCTTATACATACGTACAATCAGGAAAGGTAACAAACAATCCTTTAAGTTCCATGACTTAACAGTCTCCATTTTCCATTCCTTTTCTTGATTACAAACAAGTCTCCATTTTCCATTCCTTTTGAACAATATGTCTTGCTTTAAGTTGTCAAGCAACTCGGTCTTCAGGCCTTATGTATCCCATTCTTTCCATATCGAAGAAAAGCATATCCATCTCCTTTTCAAGGCCAATAGGGCCTGGGTCAAAAGGCACGTCCAGGTCAGCAGGGGGCATAACAGCAAAAGCCTTCGATGGCTGTAGCAGTAGAGGGGCCCATGGCGTAGCAGTCAGATCAGTAAAGGAGTCCGCAGCTCCCTCACTGTCTGGAAAACCACATGTTTGTGATTGTGGCCCCACAGGGCTCTTCAAGGCCTCAGAGCCTGCTCACCAGGTGCCAAGCAATCCCACTGCAATCTTGTCGTTTTTAGTTGCAGAATCCCACACCTTGACAGCAATTTGATTCCATGTTTCAAGATCATAAACTGTCTGATTGTTAATAAGGAGAATAAGCTGTAAGGTTACCAGGACAGTCTTCTAAGTTTCTAAGGATGTATGATTCCCCATAATGCGTAACTGCTTACCAGCGAGAGGCAGCTGTGTGTGCGGGTCCGCCTCTCTCAGCTCGAGCTTCTTCCCAACTCCTGTGCGCCTGTTTCCAGCACCTTTCAGTATGACCTTCTCTGAGCAGTTTGCTGAGTTTGGCTGAACCCATCTTCATGAGGCTGTTATAAATGAAGTCTCAACTCACTCTGAATTTAGTAACATAAAAGAATATTTATAAAAGGCAAGTAAACAGCGCTGGGTGCGCGGGGAGTCTATGCTCTACCAACACGCACACCCAACCACTGAACTTTCCAAAAATATATAGGACATTGCTGTTAAATATTTACAAGAAACCCGAGTACGCCTATACATATGCATATCCGATCCCCGCTTCATGTTATAATTCTCTTTGTGGTGGTCGTTGTGGGTGAAATGCTCACGGTTTCCCCATCACCATTAGCAACCTTTTGTTCCAGACTGCAGTAGAGCGGCTTCGACTGTCTCCTTCTTCTTCTGCACATGCTCTGCCCACCACAAGGTTCCTGAAAGCAACAAAATGTGATTGCTTTTCCCGCGTTTCGTCAACCCTTGAAACCACACTAATAATATTATTATCATATAACATTAAACAATAAATGTTAACAGTTCTAACCAGCAACCCCCCCCCAGCAACTTCCCTGCCTTAATAGAGGGGAAAACAAGCAACCCCAGACGGCAGGGCGTCACCTCAATCACCCTTCTTTGTTTGCTCTAAACTCTTTACATTCCTGATGACCTCATCGTTAAGAGTCTGATGTTATCACCAACCACGAGGCTTTCCGACCCCCATCGCCACACTCCCACCTCTCTCCCTTCTTTATTAATATCAACCATTTTTCTCGACATGAATTACCACTCCATATATAACAAGGTGATCAATGTGCCTGTTCCCATCCTGGTCTCCGTTCTGCTAGCCTGTTCCTTTTCATTCCTTCTTTCTGCTTCTTTATTGATGACATGACTTCATCACATCGTGTTGCCTTTTTTTCTTATCTTGAGGGCAGGCTCCCCTCTTATACCCTTGTCTTCACAGCAGTTCTTTTCAAAACAACTTTTCATTGGTCTTTGAATATAACTTTGAATGTAACAACAACAGCAAACACCCAGAAACTTCCATGTCTTAACGGCTGGAGAACAAGCAACCCGAGACTGCATGGAATTTCCTGAATCACCCTTCTTTGTTCTCCCTAAACTCTTTCATATTCCTGATGGCCTCATCGTTAAGAGTCTAATGTTATCTCAACCACGGGGCTTTCCAACCCCCATGGCCACACTCTCAAATCGCCCCCTTCTTTATTAATATCAACCATTTTCTCGACACGAATTACCACTTTTGTCACCCATTTTTAAACTTATGAGCAGCCCTGACTTTTCTTCTTATCACCTTGCTCTGCAAATTTACGGCAATTTACATAGATTGATTTTGTTGTGATAGTGTTTCAGTACGTGGCAGCCTGAAATTCCAAAAATGCTTAAGTTTTGAAATCTCTGAGATTACATGTATCTGAAGAACCAGGGAAGTCCTAGCAGCAGTTCCATTGTCTACATACAAGCCAAAATATTCCTGACTGCAGGATAAACTCCAGACCTTTCAAAAGAAGAATGTGGATGAATCAGCTGCTCTATAACACCACACTGATGTTGAAAATTACAGTATTTCACTTTGCGATTCTGGAGTCTTCAAGCCAGGTTTATGGGAAGTACAGAAGAGGTGGAAGGGCACTGTTTAATTTCTGATGGAGGAAGCAAATGAACTTAAAACTGAAACGTCTTAATTCCTTTTCTGGGAATATTAAAGTTGCTTCTTCCTATATACAGGACTACTTTAAATAAAAGAAATGGGAGGCAGCTGCCAAAACAGCAAGATGATGACTTTTTTTTTTTTTTTCTTTCCTCAGGAACCTTACTCATGCCTTGAAAAATGCACTTGGTGAAACTAATTAATAGTGTCTCTACATGCAGCATAAACTTTAAATAAAAAAAGATCACAGCCATCATTCTCCAGAAATCTTTGTGCTTCTATAGTCTGAAAATTTGCTCCTAACCTATTGGCTCAATTTTTCAGAGACTCCTTTGACTCAAAGAATGTATTCAGCACAGGTATAAATGTACATGAATAGACAGTCTGCAAATGCCTGCTGGATAAATTTCCATCCTAAAAGGTATCTTTCTCTGCAACTGCCATTATCATCAGAGACAAAGATTTTAAAAGACCTTTCCATGTGTGGCCAATTCCATCTAACTTTCCTAGCACCAAAAAAACCATGTTCTTTGCAAACAATAATTTCCAAAACACAGAAACGGTATCTAGTGAATATGCTGCACACACACATTTAACAGGTTTTGTTGTGGTATAAGCTACTGATGACAAATCTTAATTATTAGATTCCAGAGATTTAATAAAGCATTGAAATAAACTGATCTAGCACTACAAGTGATTGTTTTGAAGTTCATAACACTCTTTCTTGTAAAACATCATAGACATTTCTGGAGAGGGCTGCTAAAGGGTAAAGGTGATGAGAAAATAGGAGAGCGCTGCAGTCTTTGGAGAACTGGGCTTAGTGATCTAAAATCCACTGAGCTGATTTTTACCTTTATTTCAATTCTGTGACTGTTTGGAATTGTTATATAAACAATTTCAAGGTAATTCTCTCTCTCTCTCTCTCTCTCTCTCTCTCTCTCTTTTTTTTTTTTTAAGAAAAACAAAACAAAACAAAACAAAACAAACAAACAAAAAAAAAAACACTCCTCTGTTTATAGCTGTTTTTCTTTTATCTTTCTTTTTTTCCTTTACTTTTTCTTTCTTTATATATATATATTTAATACTCTTTAAAAACAAGCCAAGAGGTAACATGAAAACATTAACAAATGCATTTCATCTAATAGACAGAAATCAAGAGACTGTTTTCAAGAAAACAAAGATTAGCTTTCGTGGTCTTTATGTCAAGTTGATGTGTATTCTAAGTTCACAAATACCTCCTCTCCTATCCAGCACTCAGAAGAAACATCCTTTTTAAAATACACAGCTTGTTTTCCATTACAGGAATGGTGCACTTGAGAAGAGCCATAGCCCAAGCAAGGACTTACTGGTACCTTATGAGTAAGGTTCTTACTGGCATAGCTACTGCCTAGCGGTTCCCAGACCATGCTCTTCTACTGCAGTAGGCCAGGTCAGACTCTAATGTGCTATGGCACTGTGTTTGGTCTTTCTGGCTATAACCCACTTGCTTCAAACCTGACAAAGCCACCTGATCTAGGTGGCACAGAGAGAGCCTACAGGCTTCTTAAACTCAGACTGCATGTGCCCTCAAATGTGTTGGACATTTCTATATTCTGCACATATTGTCTGTTTCCTTTTTGTCTGAAGAAAACACTTAAGATGCCTCTTACTTCTAGGCACCTTGCACCACTGCATATACACTACGTGTTCTTTTTCCTGCAGGTTGCCACCAATTTCTGGAAGGGTAAGGCTCCTTCTGGCCTGATTCCTAGATTTCTTGTAGTGTTAGTTACCCTTTCTGCTGAAGTGTCTGCAATGAATAAATCCTTTTCCCAGATATTTCATCTGTCCCTGCTTTTAAAAAGCATTTCTGGAGACCGTATCTGTTTTTCTCAAGAATAATTCCTGTGTGCTGAAATCACAAGTACAAAAAATGATCCTGTCCTTCAGCTAGGGAATTTCAAAATCCTTCCAAGCTTACATGTAAATACCAGAGTTCTTTGCTCTGAAATGTGCTTTGGTTATCCCTTTGGTTCTTGGCCACAGGTAAAGAAAATAGTCTCATTTTAAGTCTTAGTTTGTCTTGGATCACAGTTTACTTGCAATTACCTTATCAGTTGTTCCAATGCCCTCAGTATTATTTCTGGCAATCACACCTCATTCACTTCTCACCTCTCAGCTACCTTCTGAGATAGTGAAAACAATCTTTGTCTTGTTCTTTTTAATCTCTAACCATGCTTAGATCTCTAAGCTCTAAATACAGATACAGTTCTTGCTCCCATTGCTCCCCTGATTGTATAAGATCTGACTCGAAATCTGGCATTCCCACTGGGCTTGGTGTCGCCTTTTCCCTTGTTTTTTCCCTTCCTTGGCTGACCACCATTTCATTACTGGATGTGACAGACAAGCACAGAAGGTGAAGAGCTACCCCATCATCTCTGAGGGGAAGATTGAATGTGTGGCATGCCATTATCACCAGGGAAGAATGGCCCTTGGTGGTTAAGGTACAGATAAAGCAACTCTTTAAGCTTCTCAAAACCTTAGTTCCCATGATGAGAGTTGGTGAAAAGGAATGAAAGTGCAAACTTTCTGAAGCAGGTCAGTGAAGACCCTTTCTTGTGGACTGGAATCCAGTTATTGGATTCTCTGCTGACTGATGCCTGGAAATGTTTAGCTCATGCTAGAACATTTTGCTTAGTGAAGGTCTTAACAGTGTTCCTTCCCTCTCTCCCCACAGGCAAGCTTTTTCATGAAAACCAGTTACTATCAACATTGCCATTCTTCTGCTAGGCCTAGCTGAAATTGGCCCAGAGACTTAAAATTCACAGGGAGGGAAAACATTCCAAGGTAGAAACAGAAATCTATTTTCACTGGAATGGGTCCTTCAGTTGTAGGCAGCGCACAAACTTGTCCTTCCTGTAAGCCTCAATTCTCCAAGCAGGAAAACAAAAACAAAAGCAAACAAACAAACAAACAAAAAAACACATTGAAAGTGGAGTGTGTGAGAGAGAGTTCTCACCGACTGGAGGTAGTAGTGAGGTTATGCTTCATACCAAATCCATGATGATAATTAGCATTGTTTGTGTCTGCTGGAAAAAATGCACTCTCAGCTCCATGGAAAACAAAAGCTTATGGAAGATTACAGTTAGCCTCACGTGTTTTTCTGTTTAGCTAATCCTTGTGGTGAATCACTCTGACTACTTGTTTAAGCTTACCTTCATTGTGCCATTTATCCTCAGCTTCATGCAGGGGATGGATGGCGTTTTTTTGTATGCCAGGCTGCTCTGCTAAGAATGGCCAATGGGCGTATTGATGTAGCCTCCAGATAATATGGTTTTAAGGACTAATACTGTTCCAAAAGTTACAAATGCCTTGCAAACAGGGTTTGGCCACCTTTTCATTGATGTGTAATATAACAGTTCACACACACAAGTACTGTCCACACAGCAACACAGGAACCCTCACAGCAATCAAATTATAATTAGTAGCAACAACATGACTGGTCTCACCCTATATTGTTTCCTTTTCCTGACAAATACAGGTCATTTAAGGTAAGGTCCTGCAATGGCTTTATCAGATGCAAACACAGTCTTCTAACTTAGGCTCTCTAGGATGCTGATGACAGATCTGATAATTGGGCAGGACTAAAGAACTGGAGTGCAGCTGTTATTTGCTTATTAAATATCTCAGAGGAAAAGATACAAACACATACACACAATTTAGGTGGTCCATTAATCTGAGATGTCCTTCCTTTGACAGGGTACACTGCAACCTGTGCTAGGCAGTGCAAAAACTCTTTCATTGCTTGAGTGATTCGAGAAACAAAACTCCAACTGCCCAGTCAAAAATTACTGCTTCTCCAGGTTGATCATATGGCCTAACTATTGTGTATTTTGATGCAAGCACATTGAGATCCCTTTTCTATTTGCATCAAATGGTATGGTGTTTCAAATTAACATTATAGTACTGTGCCAGGTATCTGCCTTTCCCCTGTTAGAGGCACTCTTTGGTGGAGAGATGCCTCCCAGAATGGTTTCAAAAGCCTTTGGCAAATATTTGTATTTTCTGGGCCCACAAACAAAAATGTTATTTTTTGTCCTCATCTCCATGTTGGACGACTGACTTTAAAACCTGTTTCGCTCATCACTGCAAAAGATACCGTAGGTCTCAAAGACAAAATATGTTCATTGAACCAAACAGTTCCCTGGCAAACTACCTCTTTGTATTTATTCTCCTTGAAAGTAAAATATGGCAAGTGAAAAATCTCCAGATGCCCTGGCATAAAATAATCTGATTAAAATCTTCTTTTCCCATTAGAAAACCATTATTCTTAATTATGTCAGCTATGAGTGTAGAACACTAAAACAAAGTATAACACTTATTTAAAAAAAAAATTACTTAAAATTTTTTACTAATTTTGGAGCATGGACTCCAAAGACAGATTATTGGATTATTTTGATACACAGAATGACATACCAAACTAATAACTCCAGTTTATCTCCCCTCCAAACATCATCAAGAAAATAAATTGCAATACTGTACACTTTATCAAATCTATTGACAAAGATTATAGAGCTGTCAGCTAACACTGAGTTTTACAGATTTCATGTGAAAGTCTTGCTCTTTGACTTCTGTTATAGCCATGCCACTGGAGAGATGCAAGAAAAGGAAGCAATGATTCATCCTAGTGGATGTTTCTCACACTAATCCAAAGTAGAACATATAAAAGCACAGGGTTCCTGATGTACCTTAAGAAGTATTTTCTGAATCACTGTGTTACCACAGTTTGAATTCTGCACTCAGTAAAATGGGCTTTTCTAACTGTGATGATATATAACGCCTGACCTAGCCAAGTGCAAGATACATTAGGTAAGTATTTTTGTTTCATGGATATCAGTTGAGAACTACATTTGTCAAAGGTTTCTAAGTCCTGAGTCCAAAAGTAGGCTAAGTATGAGAAACAATTAAGACAATACATACCCAGGAAAACATGAAATTAATAAAGTGACAATAATTACTATTTCCCACCCAGAATCAGATGTGATTATAAGAGAACATAAAAGACAGAAGAGACCATTAAAACGGTCACGTCACTCAGATGAGCACCAGCACAGATCCTTCAACTTTCTACTAGAATAGGGAAATGATTGCAGGGCTGATGTATTTCTGAGGAGGATCAGGCAAGTGAGGGTTTTATGTTGTAACATCTCCTCTCTCTTGTCTCTGTTCTGCTGATAACACAATAGAATAGTGTACATGCTACCATGTACGCCTTAGGCTAGGTGCTGTGTTGACAACAGGAATCTGCAGCCCCAGTTTAGGTAATAGTCCCTGGATGATTCTATGGAGAGTTAGGGACCTATGCTGGACAAGTGGCCCAGCTGCCCAATATTGACTCAGAGTGCTTAGAAAGACCTTTGAGGAAGGCGGAAGAGAGAGAAGATGGAAGAAGGAGGAGGAGGAGGAGAAGGAGGAGAAAGAAAAGAAGGAGGAGGGGGAGGAGGAGGAGGAGGAGGAGGAGGAAGAGGAGGAGGAGGAGGAGGAGGAAGAAGGAGGAGGAGGAAGAGGAGGAGATTTAAAACAAGGTTATAAAATGCTACAGAAAAAAGATGGGGAATCTAGTAAGGGGTAGTCAGGGACTGCTGGGAGATTGCATCAAGCTGTCAGTATCTTTTGTGCCTAAAGAGCTGGGGAAGATGGCAATTCAGCAACACTCAAAACCATGATAGGGAGCCCTGGGGGCCTCCCAGCTGATGTTTTCCTAACCACCAAAGACTCTTCAGGAGGTTTATTAGGGATGGTGATCACACCAACGTTTAGCCTAATAGCTCACTATATCTCAGCTATATCATATACCACTATATTTTTTTGTGTGTTAGCCAATAAATGATTGCTTATATTTTAAATCTTTGTATATCATCCTGGCATACTCTTTTCCAGGATGGATTAAAGATACCCAAACAAACCAATGCAAAAGATTGTATGTCTTTTGAAATGAGGAGATAAGTGTTGTGGTCAAAGCCAAGGCCATGAAGAAAAGCCACATTTCTGCTTTTCCATGGAACTTCAGAGAGCTTGCTCAGAACTCCAGAAGTTGCCCTGAAATCATCTCAGCACCCTTCCTTACCCACACAAGTGAGTATCCCCACTGTTGCTCATCTTAATTTGTAGATCTAGAGCTTACCTTACCTTTCATATGATTTACTTCACTGTACTGCCATAAATTTAAGCCAGATTGGTTTATCATTGACTTCACTGGAAATAAAAATTGTCCACTGCTAAGCATTTTTTAAAATGCTTCTCTAGTCTTTGTGGAAGGTGGAATTTTTATTCTAATTTCTCCATAAAAAGTATATTTTGATTTCTTTGTATTTCATTGCTTTTACCTTCCACTTATTTAATAAGCATATTCTCTGAATATGTACTTTCTTTGAACCCTGTGACTCTTGGCAGCAGCCTTATCTTTCTACATATTGCGTCAGCAGGTATGTCAGATGAAGGTAGAGTTTAAGTGACTGTTGTGCTAGCAAAAAGGCTTTAGACAGCAAACAGAAATAATTGTCTTTATCTATTGATGAAAGAAGTGCAGAAGATCAGATTAAGTGTAAGTTTAAAAGAAAAAAAATATTAAGTAACACAGGAAATAAGAAAGAAGAGATTTGCACATTGCTTGCAGTATGTTTATATCTGAATTAATTTGACAAGACACACATTTTAACCATACAAAACCCTGGAACATATCTAAGCTCTTTCCATATGCAAATACAATGAATTGTTGGTTTTTAGTGACATTTTAAGCCTGAGGAAAAATCCCTACCTGGCTGTGGGCCCTAATTGATTGCTCTGACATACAAACTGGAAAAAAATACAGCCCTTGCGTACATTGTAGATTTCCATTAGTAATTTATTCTGGTATAGCATTGTCATTGTTACTGAATGTATGTAACTTTTCTGAGAGGCTAGAGGCAATTCTTATTCATCCCTCATTAAGTTTGATTATGATCTGACACAGTGTTGATAGCCCACTTCAATCCAGTTATAGCTATTTTCATTTACAAGAACAATGAGCAATTCATATTTAGAGGCAAAAGCTTTGCTTGCCTTATGTTCAGTTTAATGTTGTCAGCTGGACAAAAGACAATGTTATTGTTGTTATACAATCAGAACAATATATTATGTAAATGGTATTCTGTTTCTTCCTTTAATTTGTTAAGTGCTTCATAGTTTTTGTCCTACTGTGCTCACTCTTGGGTTTACAGTTCACTATTGCTTACAGTTTTTAATTTCTTTCTTCACAGTTTACAGCAGTAAATAATTGCTTATCTGAACTTACCCAAACCAAATTCTTATTTCTTTATTTCTGATTCCTAGGCCATTAGACTGATGTGATGGGACAACCTGACTTTTTTTTTTTTCCATTTCCTTTAATTAATATTTTTCCTGCATCTTAATGTGCAGGGAGTTTACTGCTCCTTAAGGCCTTTAACCTTCCCTTTAAAAGCTAAGTGCTTCCCAGCAAATGAATTTCTCACTGGATTTTGATCATGAGTGAGTCTGACTCAAGTCAATATGACTCAAATATGACTCAAAAGACTGCATTTTTCATGTTATTTTCTTTCATTATTTTCACAATTTAACAAGTTATTGCACCTTTTCTTACACTTTCCCTTCATACTGCAGATTTCTTAGCAGTAAATTTTACGGCAATAACTGCAGCTTCTGAAAAATAAAATGGAAAAAAAATCTGGAAAACTGCTAGCTATGTAGAGAAATTGAATTTCAACCAGGAAAACACATGAAATCTCTTGGTTTTGGGCCAAATTAACCTGCATGTCAAGCAACCCAAACAACCTGGTTATGTATTGATTCAGAAAGAAACCTACACTGTGTTTTTATCTAACACATTCTTCTGCAGTGGTAGTGGTTGATGTTCTCCCAAGGACTGAGAGCACCAGGGGATTACAGTTGTCATCTTGCAATGTGAAGTTGGCTATCAACCTGAATTATGCACCCAAATACCTAGAACATTAGCCTGAAAAAAAATGAAACAAAAAGGGTATGTCCTAGTGGTACTTTATGTGTCTAATGTGCCAACACTTCCATTCTATCTCTTGCCTTTGAAGTTGAGACCCTGATGCCAGTGGTGACTAGTCATTTTGATCTGGCTGATAATCAACTGGGAACCAAATAGCATCATGCAGCCTACTGAACAGGCATCTGATAGCAGCTATTTTTATCTGTATGAAAACCAGATGTCCCAACAACACATCTTATGTGATGCACACTTTCCTGTCTGGTTTACCACCTTGGAAAATGCTGTAGAAGAATGTCATTACTTAAGTCATCCAGCAGCCTTGTTATATAATGTTTGAAACACAGCAACAGTAGAACAGGGTTTTTTACAGGTGTTAAATCCATCTGACACTGCAATACACCTTTTGGGTATATTTACGTCCCAGCTAAGGAGTCTGCACAGCTTCAGATTAAGAGACTTGTCAACACTCACAACACTGTGAGTCTCATTCTTTTGGGTGGCACCCCTGAGACAGCACAGTTAGCTCCAGGAGCTTGCCAGAGCTCCCTGCTGTTTCTACTTCTTTGCCACAAAGGACAGCCACACAACTTCTGTTGGAAACAGTTTCAGTGTCTGCCGGCAAAACTGCAGTCTCTCAACAGGGTGTGAGCAAGGGAGTCCTTAGGTAGAACAAACCTGCCACACCGTTTCAGCAGCATATTCAACACATCTCTGCTCCACTCAGAAAATAGCTACCACTTTCCCAGAAGCCAGCTTGGGATGTCAGTTTTATCCACCTTGCAGACAGAGTGTGCTACTTGCGCGTAGCACAAAGCCACAGGGGATATGCAACCATCTAAACCAAGATTAATACCTCTGTCAAATGACCACTTCTGACATACTCAGAGATTCAGGGCCACCACACAATACCTTGCATAGTAATATCCTATCAACACACCACTGTCTTTTCCAAATGCATCTTAAAAAAAAGAAAAAAAAAAAAAAAAAAAAAAAAAAAAAAAAAAAAAAGAACTTCACTGAGAAAATTTGTTCAAAGATTTATTGCTAAAGTTCAGTAATTCCAGGGTAAATCCCTTTGAGGAAGTTGACTTCTGTTTCAAGATCTCCCATCTAAAGCATGAATATCTACCTTTGGTTGAACTGCCTGTCTGCAGAACATACAGACCCTGCGTGTAAGTCTTCAGATGCTGTATCTGCAGTATTTTAACAGACATTCCTCCAAATGATTGTCTTACCTTTACAACACAGAAAGCTGCTGGCATTCATGCTCTGATGAGCGTCTGTTTACCAGCTGTGTTCAAAGGGTTTGATAACATGTTATAAAACTCCAGCAGACTGAATAGCAGCTGTTCTCTATCAATTTCATATATCTGTTCCAGAGGAGGGAGAAGGTTTTACTAAGAAGAAAAATAGACTTGCCAATAATACCACCCCAAAAAATAAATTTATATTTTTAATAAGATTTTAAGCATAAAACAATTTTGAAGCCCAGGGAACAATTGTTTTCTAAGTGTATTTATTACTTATAATTTCTGCAAAGAGTGAAATGAAAGAAAGTGTCTTCTTTGAAGATGGGTATGGCAGAAGAATGCAAATGTGATGCAGGATAATAAAGCACCGTGCATTCCATGCTGGTGCCCCACAAAATCCTTTCTGTTGACATGATTACTTGGAATTTAGTTTCATATATTTTAATGTGAGAAACATGGCTTTCTAGACAAACAGGAATGCAGGCATATCCTCTGCATATCACTGACATGTAAAAGAGTCCCATCCTCTTTCTTCTGAAATAACAAGGAAGGAAGAGATTACTGCAGGATCTGTGCAGTTGTGGAGCCGAATTGATAATGCTGATAATAATAAAACTTCCTTTTATATAGCTGTGTTCTCACCAGGAGAATTCAAAGAGGTTTTCTGTTTGCTTGTTTACAGGCATGGAAAAATCTTGAATAACAAACTAAGAGTAACACTCATGTCTGAAACAAAATGTGAATTTTCCCTGCCTACATGTGCACTTTTTAAAAATTAGGCTCTTTGGAAATGTAGAAATTGTTTGGGGCATGTAGAAGGGAAAATGATGAGTTTCTTCTTAAGCTTTTCCCTTGGAGAAGGCTATTTCACACAGTCTGTGAAAGCCACTCCCATAGGCCAGCTCTGTGGTACTCTCTGCTCTTGAAAGGAAAGGTGACGTACAAAATTCCCCCAATAGTTCCACAGTTTGTTCCCACCAAGTCTGCTGTCATTGTTTTGCCAGCAAGCTGTTGAGCCAGGAAAAAAATGACCATGATGGTCTGGGTTAAGAAACACCCTTTCCCCCTTTTTATGTCAGGGGATGAAAATAGAGAGAAGGTGGCTGGCTTCACTGCTGAGGGGACTGACACTTTCATTTCTGAAGTCAATGGTGATGGAATTACATCCATAACTGAAGACTGGGAAGGTCAACCTTTGCTGTATAATACTTCAGCAGTATTCCTAGTTGCTATCATGGAGCAAGCAAGTACATGCTGGAAATCTTTATGTTAAGCTTCATCCAGTACTATCATTGTTGAAAAAGGTACACCTTTTTCGGAAAAAGGTCCACCTGCCCTCCAACACACAGTGAATGTTACTACCTTTTTTGCCTTATATTTAATAAACAAACTGGTGACCAGAAGAAACCTGATGTGAAACTATCTACAATGCCAAGGAAAAACAAAACAAAAACAAACAATAATTAAACCACCAGATGTATTATAAAGAATAGGAGAAGCATACATAGCTGGGATATATTTAACTTGTGACTGTGGCTTAAATCTTCTTAAAGATTTTGCACAATTGAGGAAACTAAATACTAAATTGGATAATAGTTTCCTTTTTAATCTTGCCATGGGGATTTCCATAGAAGTAATTTAAAAAGGACACATTTGTTTTCTGAGATGTAGTTAAAGAATTTTTTTTGTGGGAATGTTACCAATATGCTATGAAGAAAGGAAAAAAGCAGGTAGGATCACTTGCATAAGTTCAACTGCTGCATAAACATTCTTCATCCTAGGGCCTACACAGTGATGCAGTCTGTGTTGTTTAATGATGAGCAATATATGAAAGCAATTGTTCTGAGAGGTGCTCATCCTGATATATACAGGACTATCTCAACTTGTGTAAGCTATAGAAATGTGAGCAGAATATAGCATTAAAAGTTAATAACCATAAAAAAGGCGGGTTTTCATATAAAGCAGTCCAATCAAGTATGTGTGATCTGAATGGGTCTGACTTATCACTTCACAGTTCATAATGTAGCTTATTGATCAGCTGTTAATATCTATCTATTAGTTAGCATTGGTTTATGCAAGCAATTAGTTTTAACCACTCTAATAGACTGCTATTTAAGGCAAAGCTGCAATTAGACTTAAAACATACTATAAATGAACTAGGTGTTGCATAACTTCATGAAGAATATCTATCCATTTCTAGACAGGTACTGAATGTGATTGTCCCAGTCTGTATAAGCTGGATTCTTCAAAACTAATGATTTCTGGTAAACAAGTTACGCCATGCTGGATTTCAAAGTGTGCAGAAAGCTGCAATTGCATCTGCACGGTTTCCTGTTTGCTTGTTTCTTGCAGATTTACAATTGCCATTGGCTCAACAATGCTTACAGAAGGATTTTCTGCTTTCATTTCATTGGAAAACAGAACTAACCATTGCTTTCCTGTCCCTGATACTTTTGTTAGCAAACATATTAAGCTGTCCCTTCTCATACAATATTTATTTATTTATTTATATATATACAGACACAAAATTTAAAAGCCCTTGAATTTAGCACTGGGTTCTTTAAGGTTCTTCAAAATCAAAAGACACAACAGCACATTTGAGTGAATGGATACTTGGGATTTACAGGAGTCATTTCATGTAAATTTTCTTGCACTGTATAAATTCAAAACTTTGTACCAAGTCTGTGTTTACTTGTGATAAAATCTATATACTACAAGAAAAAAACTTGAATGCTAAGGGCAGTCTTTGTTAGACTGAACAAGACAGAGTGAAACCTGTCAGGAATTAAGAAAAGGAATCTCAGAACTTACTGAATTGCACACCCTGTTAATACTTTAAAAAGTACTTTAGAGAAAACTATATGTATCCCTGCTTTTGTGGCTTAAATACCTTCCTTTTTCTGTGGTGTAATTAGAGGGATGCTGGTCTTCTGGAGATTAATACCCTGTTATTTTGTAGAACAAGTAAAATTACTGAGACACCAAGACTGATTCTCAATGTCAGTTAAGAAACATCCCCCAGGAAGCAAATCCATTCATAATCAAAGATAGAGATAGATAAGCAAGCTAGATTAGGGACCAAGCAGTGCTATGATGCTGCCACCATGAGAGATTTTACTCCCTCAAAAAGCTTTATTCACAGCATACCCAGCATGAATAATTGATGAGTTAGTGCCATCTTTAATATGGATATGGTGCATATCAAGACCTTTCAGTAAGGCAGGGTCTGTTCTTCCCATGTAGCAAAACTGATGAAAGGGGCTGTTTTCTGATCAGGTCATCCAGGCTTGCATTGTTCCTGCTAGAGCAAAATAACTCTGATTTATATACATGAAACTGAAAAAAAAAAAAAAAAACAAAACAAAAAAAAACCACAAATGAATGAAAAATAAAGTATATTTAAAAGGAGAAAAACAACAACAAAATGTTCCTTTCACATAATGTCCTTCTTTGGAAGATGATTCAGACAACAGTCTTTCAAGCTATACTAGTTTTTCAAGCCAATGAGACCAATACAACATATGCTGAATGCTGATACTATCCTGTTACCTGGCTGTTAAGTGTTGGCTAAGCTATTACACAGCCCTGACCTCAGGGTAAGAAGCATTTCCCAGACACAACTTGCTGGGTCTTCTTTCTTGTTTGTATTGAATACGGCCATGTACAGTCCCAGAGCCAACAAAGAGGACTGCAGTACTCTGCATAAGCCTAACAGGAGCATGTCCAGTTTTGTCCACCTCTTAATCTTGGTGTGTAAATGTTACTGATAATACTCTGGGTTTCCTCAACCTTCCTCCCCTCCACTGCTGAGTGATATTCCATCCCTCTAAAATATCTGTTGAGTTCATTTAGTCTATGACTTTGGGCTCCATCTGTCATAACCATCCTTGAGAGTAGGGGAGTTGGTGTGCAGTATTGAATTGCTACACGCTGAAACTATTTCTGGTTCTCTTACCATGGCACTTGTCCAGTTTTATCACCACTGCACTTTGCTCAGTTCCATCGAAGTTCATTTTTCATTAATCTGGGTGATTCTTACTGTGATACCACTGATATGACATATAGCAGCCATAGTAGTAATGGCATACAGTATCATATAGCAAATGACATCACACAATTAAAATTGTTGAATATTCTTACCCGGCATCAAATCCCTCTGAGGTACACATCAGAATTCCCCATCCTTCTGCACCCAACACCCACCAAGTGCACCCAGGTCCTTGAGCAAAAACAATCCCACAGACGTGTTTACACATCTAGTCCAGGAATAACCCAGACTGACTTCCATAGCATTTATTTATCTATTTACTTTTCTGTGCACTACACATACTTTACCCCCTCCTAGGTACAAAAAAAAAAAAAAAAGAAAAAAAAAAGATTGGGCAGGGCCAGCTTGATTGGTGGATCCCCTACGGTCCTCCAGTTGACTAACCAGGTGGCTTTTGCTAAATATATACCCCAACATCTGAATGTCCCAGAACTCATTGCTTTCAATGCAGTTTTAACAATCCTTTTCATTCTTCAATTTTCCCAGAAGCTGGCGCATGATAGGGGATGTGATGTACTCTGAATGGATGAAGCCCTGCTTTTTGGCCCATGTGTTTATGAAGTTGTTTCAGAAATGAGTCCCATTGTCTAGCTCCATTCTTTCTGGGATGCCATGTTGCTGTAAGACTCTCTTTTCAAGGCCCAGGACAGTGTTTCAGGTGGTGGCATGGGGCACAGGTTATATTTCAGCCATCACTTTCCACATGAAACAAACTTTTACTGCTTGGCTCATGTTTCACATCCATGGATAACTTGTGCAGTAGTGTCCAAGTGCACTCCTTGATCACAAGCCCATCTATACCTGAATCCATGGTGAACTTTTAAGGTCTAAATAAACCAGATGATATTTTCTCAATAAAGGCAAGATCTATGGCTTGCTGAAAAAAGTTGTCATTAGCAGGCTTATGCTGGGAAATGATTCTGGGCTCAGTGATAGCTGATATCACAGCACAGGAGAGGATTTATAATCTAATTTGGTTGAGTATGATTCAGTTAACTCTTCCAAATTAAAAATAGAGAAAAAAGAAGCAATTAACATGGAACATAGTTGATAGACACTTGCAAGGCAACATGCTTTTCTCTTAGTACCCATAACTGAATGTTAGAGGCTGATATTTAGCTCTGGGAGCTTATTGTTGGAGGATTTCATTTTGGTACAGTACTTGATACATTTAATTAAACGAGTCTGCTGTTTATAGGTAATAATGAGATGAATATTCTGCATTTTTCTGTGCAGAACTTAAAGCTACAGCATAGGTGAACTCTCTTTGTGAGAGAGATCAGACACCCTATCCTGTTAAAATGATGGGGTTATATACAGCATAGTACCCTGTGCTTGGTAACTTTTCTTCTGTAGTATCACCCACTACCCTTTATTTCCCTTGCATTAGGGGATTAGCCCACAGAATGATATCAATCCATTGCTATTAAAAATGATACAATGCTTCAGTTGTTCAACTGCTGTTCTAATTAAAAAAAAAAAAAAAAAGCCACAGGAAGAAATCTTAAAAAGTTTTTTTTTTTTTTTTTTTTTTTTAAATACAACAGATTCTAAATCCATACTACTAATACTATTAAATTAGCTGATGTAGGAACTTTGGATCTTATTATTGTAAAAGAGGAAATATTGATTTGCAATAAACTTGCTGGGTAAATTCCAGAATAGTCAGGAGATAATATACCCTGTCATTAGTCACATAAAAAATTGTGTGAGGCAGATTTTATTTATCAAAATTTTAAATTAAGACAAAAGAGGTGATGTTAATTAGTGTTTGTAATGATGGTAATTAATATCATGATTCATGATGACTGAAGTAGGAGAGAAAGAAGTTCTAATATAAAGATGTTATACTTTTGATTCACTCAAATGTTTAGCTTAATGTAGTAGCATTAATATATAGTTTTTGCTGTTCTTTTTTAAATCAGAAAAAAATATTTGTTAAAGACAGAAGAAATAATAAAAGTATAATACAGTGATTGGCTGTTTGAACCATGTCAAAATATGTTCAAGAGCATCAATGATAAACTTAGTTTGTTGAACCTCATACAGTTGGCCTCAGCCCATCAGTCCAACCTATCCAGATCCCTCTGCAGAACCCTCCTATGCTTGAGCAGATCAACACTTGTGCTAATTTGGTGTTGTCTGAAAACTTACTGAGGGTGCACTTGATCTGCTTGTCCCGATCATTGATAAAGATATTGAAGAGAACTGGCCTCAATACTAAGCCCTGGGACAGTTTCATTAATCTGACTTTCTAATATTCACAAATATCAAAATAAACCAAATTTAGTTAGAGCAGAGGCCAAATTTGTTAAAATTTTAGATTCCAGATCTTACACTATCAATCACTACGCCTGTATAATTCTTTTATCTGAATGTAAATAAATACATCTTGTCAGATTCTTTCCTCGTCCTCTTTACATGTACAGAAATTAAACTTATGCTCTTGAAGTCTAAGGAATTACAGAAGATTCAAACTGCAGGAATTGAAAACTTAACATGGACCATTTGGTGCAGTCCACATGCAGTTTTGTTGCACTAAAATGTAAGGAAGAGCACACCCTCAGAAGTTAGTTACAATCACAGGATGTGCTTCTAACATGTTCAGGTAGCACATTCCAAGGGAAATTCAAGGATGTTCCCTGGCCCTTTCAATGTTGAATGAGCTATGCTGTGAAGAGTTTATAACAGCCCAGAGGCTGAGAGGACTCAAGTTTGTAGCCAGTAGAAAAACGATCACTAAAAAGGTTAACACTCTTTAAGTTGTTCTTTATAATATTAACTCAATCATTGATTTTTTTTTTCTTTACTGCCATAGGTTTTTGAATTAAAAGAGGTATTTCAAAACTTTTTTTTTTTTTTTTTTTTTTTTTTTTTTTAATCAAAAGTCTAATCAAGTCTACTTCTCCTCTCCTCCCCCTCCCACCCAACGTATATATACATACCAGGTCCTTATACACCTTGGTGAGATTCCCCCTAAGCCTTCTCTTCACCAGATCAACAACTCTCTCAGTCTCTCCCCATATGTGAGATGCCTCAATCTCACCATTATCTTCACCCTTCAGTGTGACCCTCTCCAGTATGTCCATACCTCTCTTGTACTGGGGATACCAGAACAGCACCCAGCATTCCAGATATGTCTTGCTGGTGATAAGTAGAGGGGAAAAGTCACCTCCCTCGACCTAATGGCAATGATCCTCCTGATGCAGCCTGGGAGGCTAATGGTCTTCTTTACCACAAATGCACATTTCTGGCTCATGGTCAATTTGTTGTCCACTGGGACCCCCCATTCCTTTTCTGCTAGGATGCTTTCTATCTGGTTTCTTCCAGCTGTAAGAATTCTCTGAAGAAGAAATCATTTTGAGTCCCATGGCTCTATTTGAACAGGGATGTAACTCCTAGACAACCATTCATTCCCTTCAGTAGTTAACTCCAACATAAGAAACAGATTTATGGTGTCTACTCCTGCTTCCAGCCACTTTATCCTTTATATTTCCTTTTCTTATAGTTTTCCTCTTCCTTGACCTATTCACCTTCAAAAAATGAATTGATTAAACTACAGAAACCATTAATTAATCATGTATTAAGCTCATGACTCCTTGCAGAATCCTCTCCAATACCTTTTCTGAACTCGGGTCACACGGCAGGCCCAGTTTCTGATGCTCACAACACCAGTATATCATACAGAGTAGGACAAAACATTTCTGTTTCCTGGAGTTTTGTTGTGGGTTAATTATGGTAGGCAGCTAGGCACCTCACAGGCATTCTCTCACTCCCCCTTCACCCTCTCCACACTCCAAGTGGTACTGGGGAATATGAAAAGAAGAGTCAAAACAACAAAACTGTGGGTTGAGATAAAAATAAAATAAAATAAAATAAAAAAATGTAATAAGTGATGGAGAAGTGGAAGATGAAAGAAAGAAAGCAAAACAAAACAAGTGATGCAAAGACTCACCACAGGTAGACTGATGTCCAGCCAATTCCTGAGCAAAAGATGTCTAACCTTTCTAACCCCACTCTTTTCTTATTTATTTATTTATTTATTTACTTATTTATTTACTTATTTATTTTATTGCCAAGCATGACGTTATATGGCATGGAATAGTTCATTGGTTAGTGCAGGTTGGTTCTAGTTGTTGAGTCCCCTCCTCCCAGCCTCTTGAGCACCCTAGTTTACTTACTGTGGGCCAGAGTGAGAAACAGGGGGTCTTGACACTGCAAACATTATTTATCACTGGCTAAAACATCAAAATGTCGGTGTGTTATTAGCATTGCTTTGATCACAAATCTAAAACACAGAACCAGACAAACTACTATGAAGAAAATTAAATCCATCCCAAATAGACTTAGTACTCAGTACAGAATTTATGAAGCATATTGTATTTGTCAAATAGAATGCCACCTCAGCTTTTATCAAGCATTACTTTCTTTTTCCTGTTTAGTTATATAGATATGTTTTTTGTTTTTGTTTTTGTTTTTTTTTTTTTTTTTTAATCTTGATATAACACCAATTGGCCCAGAGTCATTAATTTTCCCACAAATGTATCTGCCGTAACTGACCTCCCTGTTCATTCTGTTTCTATGGGTAGTACAGGAGTCTGTAGGCAACTCTCATCTTCCATTCTACACTTCTTTGATGAAGGTTATTCTAACCTTGCTTTGATGAGGTTAGAATAGTTACTGAATTTTTCTGCTTCAGATAAATCAGTCATAGTCATGGCTTAACCATGGTCAGGAAGCCAAAAAGTGTTACAAGTAATGTGAGAATTTTTAAATATATTCAATTTTCACAGCTTTTTCACTGCTGTCTGTACTGATACTAGGAAAGTTTCTGCATAGACTGGTATGACTCACAGAAGACAAGATAAGGAGATTCAGAATTGTCACGTGGCCCATAAATACAGACATAAATAAATACTTTCATGGTATTCAACCCCATCATGGGAGAAAATCCCCTTAGTAGATTGGAAAATCCCCTATCCCAGAGTAATCCTCTTTTCATAGAATCATAGAATCATTCAGGTTGGAAAAGACCTCTAAGATCATCTAGTACAAACTTTAACCTAGTACTGAAATCCAACACTATACCATGCTACTAAGTTCTAAACCTACATGCTTCTTGAAGACCTCAAGGGATGGTGGGCAGCATAATTTCTTATTTCTCCTAAATCTACCATATCCTTCCCCTCGTGCAATGTTCAGCTGCATGTGGACTTTGTTCAGCTCCGTGTGGATTTTGGACAATTCATATATATTCTCTGTGCATTTTTAGCAAAAGTAACATGATTTATATATATAATATTAATTTTTATTCTTATTTATTTATTTATTTATTTATTTATCTGTGATTGTTTTTTTTTTTTTTTTTTTTTTTTTTTTAGTGGTCAAACTGGGCAACAGAAGAGTGTGAGCACTTCTCAAAAGCTCTGAATAATCAGAAACTGATTAGATTAAGCAAACGGCATGTGAAGTAGAAACTCAATTCTGTAATTGATCATTTTCCTCAGCTATCTCTAGCAAATTGACAGAGCCAATCTTTAAAACGTTGATTATAAATAATAAATGTGCAAAACAATTCATTAAGCTGGGTAGGGAATGAGCTGTACTCCTGTATCTGGAAATCTAGAATACTCTTTCTTTTTAAGGTATATTTACAGGGGAAAGGCAGGAAGATAAAAGCAATAAACATGGGCAATTATCTGTCTACAGGTAACAGTCTACTGACAGTTTTGTTTAAGCTAAAACACCAAGGGCTCCAAAACAGCGGTCTATGAGAATATAGAGAGTCCTTACAATTATTTTAAAACAAGTCAGAAGCCAGGAACAAACACTGTGGCAGAAATGAAAACACAGACTGCAGTTACTAAACTATAATTACTATATTTTTTCTTCAATCATAAACCATACTGAGCAGATATAACTATTAATGACATTGTTTTATTTTATGGTGCAGACAACAGGGTGTATACTAGTTCTATGATAAAAATCTCTACCTTTTCAAAATCCTTCCTTTTAAAATTTTTGTCTAATACGTAGCTTTACATCATATTTTTCATAAAAAATACATATTACTCTGGGCTATAAGCCTTAAATTGTCTTACTTTATTGGCATTATTTGAATAAGGATAAAGCTTTTACAGCTGCACTATACTATTAGGAAAAATCCTTCATCAATGATCTGGATGAGGGCATCGAGTGCACCCTCAGTAAGTTTGCAGATGACACCAAGTTAGGTGCGTGTGTCGATCTGCTTGAGGGTAGGAAAGCTCTGCAGGAGGATCTGGATAGGCTGGACCGATGGGCTGAGGTCAACTGCATGAAGTTCAACAAGGCCAATTGCCGGGTCCTGCACCTGGGGCGCAATAACCCCAAGCAGAGCTACAGGCTGGGAGAGGAATGGTTGGAGAGCTGCCAGGCAGAGAAGAACCTGGGAGTGATGGTGGATAGTCAGCTGAATATGAGCCAGCAGTGTGCTCAGGTGGCCAAGAAGGCCAACGGCATCCTGGCTTGTATCAGGAACAGCGTGACCAGCAGGGCTAGGGAGGTGATCGTCCCCCTGTACTCGGCTCTGGTGAGGCCGCACCTCGAGTACTGTGTTCAGTTTTGGGCCCCTCGCTACAAGAAGGACATCGAGGTGCTTGAGCGGGTACAGAGAAGGGCAACGAAGCTGGTGAGGAGCCTGGAGAACAAGTCCTACGAGGAGCGGCTGAGGGAGCTGGGCTTGTTCAGCCTGGAGAAGAGGAGGCTCAGGGGCGACCTTATCGGTCTCTATAGGTACCTCAAGGGAGGCTGTAGCGAGGTGGGGGTTGGCCTGTTCTCCCACGTGCCTGGTGACAGGACGAGGGGGAATGGGCTTAAGTTGCGCCAGGGGAGTTTTAGGTTAGATGTTAGGAAGAACTTCTTTACTGAAAGGGTTGTGAGGCACTGGAACAGGCTGCCCAGGGAAGTGGTGGAGTCACCATCCCTGGAAGTCTTCAAAAGACGTTTAGATGTAGAGCTTAGGGATATGGTTTAGTGGGGACTGCTAGCGTTAGGTCAGAGGTTAGACTCGATGATCTTGAGGTCTCTTCCAACCTAGAAATTCTGTGATTCTGTGATTCTGTGAAAAACTTCTCACAGTATTTTATCATGTGACCAAGCTATCTTTTAAATCATACTAAAGAGCCAAATATAAAGAAAATACAAAATTCCAAAACATGATGAAATATCAATATGCAATGCAATTAGCTTCAGAGAGTCTCCATTTTTCTATGCTACATGTCTTGTTCAATGTTTACAGGGATGCCTATTTTTCAGAGAAATCTCTCTGAGTAAATCATGTTAACAGGCACAGTTTCAGAGTTGTCAACCCTATTGCTGTATTTTTTAACTGTATTCTTTACTTTTTGATTGGAATAAAAGCATACAGAATGTGGCATGCAAAATTGGTTTGCTTCTGTAGAAAGTGCTATAGATATTCAACTCTATAAAGATCAGTCAGAATGAGTACATGAAACATGATGGAAATCCTTGCTTTTGACAATATGCAGGTCACAGAGTTCACTGATCAAGAGGGCAGACAGAAAACCTAGTGAGATCAGTCAAAAATGGATTTAAAAAAGAGTGCTATAGTTATGAAACACACAGCAATGGACAAAAAGCTTTGCTGTACTGTTGTGAAACTACATCTAACAGTATGCTACCAGCCCTATAGTAATACAAATAGGACATTTGTCTTGACAGTGCTTTTCTCCAGTTGCTGAATGATTTACTATCTAAGAAATGCTAGTCAAGTAACAGTTGAGATGAATTATTCAATATTATCTCAGGAGCAGAACAGCACCATTTAATACAAGATCATTTGCAAGCATTTTGTGGAACACCACAGGTTTACAGAGAGAAAGAAGCCAAGTAGGATTCATTCAACATACATCTAACACTTGTATAGCAGCCCCTTTCTGCTTTGACACCCTGAATGTCTTCCAAAGTTTATATGAATCACTGCAACTGTTGTTCAGATTTAAAACACAGCGTGACAAAGCCAAGATTTCATGTAAATAGTTTTCCCATCTTTGGTTTACCATGAGGTTAAACGGGAAGAAGAGGATGCTTCACTGTCCTTAAAGAGACTTTGATGTTTGGGCAGCTGAAGCTTTGAAACTGTCCCTTGGTTTAAAAAGCAATTCCCACAGGCATCATGCACACTGTTTCTACTTAGCTCGGCGTCCTTCTTGGAAAAAGGTGCTTGAACAGCAAACAGGATCCAAAGAGCCAAGCTTCTCTTGCCTGCCAGAGCTGGCCACAAGGAGCTGGCTCCACACCTGATCAGGATGCCTTGGAGCCTGGAGCAGGCAGCCTGGGACATCAACCAGCTCACCTCTCACAAATGAGGCACAGGGATTCAGCACCCCAGCATTTGTGCTATGGCATCACTAGTATTAATGTACAAGTTCAGGAGCTTCCCTTGCTTGCAGATGGAGGCAGGAGTGGGAGAAGAATGGGGCAGGCTGTGCCCTCAGGAGCCTGGGGGATCTACCTCAGAGGTGCTTCTGTCTCTCCCACCCTCCAGAAATTGGATCCTTCTGGGAACAAGTGGGCCTCTTGGCCCAGAGAATGATTAATGTAAACTGCATCATTAAAAGATTTTTTTTAACACACCTTTTCGTTTCCAAATACAATTACGTAAAACAAACATTAGAGAAACAAAAATGTCTCATTGACAAATGAACCTATCAGTGCAACACCTTTATTTTATTAAATGAAAACAAGATTCCTTTCTAAAAAGTAAATTTTGGGATAGAGAACAAAAGTGGAGTGTGAGGTAGGACACAAACTCCAGGAGTAAGAGTCTGATCATGAGTGCATATGAACTATATACATTTTCTAGAACTACTATAACATTAGTCACTTTATATGTTCTTTCATCATCTTTATTGTCCCTGCAGAGGAAGATAGCAGTTGAGCTGGTTGAATTTTTTGTTTTAAAGGATAACCAAAAAATAGGTCCCCTGAGCTATGAAGACCTACTTTGCAAACTTTCTTTTGATTTTTCCATTTTTTCTGCTTTTTCCCTATCCTTTTATGACCTTTTCTTTGCTATAAAATAAAGTAAAATGAAAAATATCGTATATCAGTTTCAATCCTTGCCCACCCCAAAACAACAGTCTTTTTCCTTATTTTTCCCTTTGCCACTCTAACCTTTCTAAAGGTTTACAAGGGAAAAAAAGAAAAAAGAAATAAAAAGTGGAAAAATTTGGATGTTTTCATGTTATTGTATTCAGCTTGTCAAGTCCTAGTGTTAGACATCACTGCAATATTTCATTTTTGAAACTGGGACTAAAAGTCTAAATATGTAAACTTTTCACAGAACAAAAACTCTAAATAGCTCTGTACAAAAAGCTTTTATTCATCATCATTTTATAGTAATGAAACACTTCAGAGCTTTTCTTTGCATACACCAGCATTGGTCTGCTTTGAATATAGCTCTATTCATTTTAATGCTTTTCTTCCAATCTGCCTCCAGGCAAACATAACTCTGATGCATCCTACTGCTATGTGGATGCATACTGCAAGGAGGTACAGTCTTTTCCTTGGGCATGTCACACTGGTTGGGCTTCATCACCAAAGGGAGTTTGGCAATCCACAAAGTGCCATATAGGGTAAGCCAGAACCAAAATATTTGAGAGGGAAGATGTACAGAAGGTCAGAGTAACCAGTCTCTGGAGAATGGGATAGCAAGTCTCTTTTAGGAAAGCCTTTCTGTTACCAGAGTCTGCCCTTACATGCATACACATTTGCTGCTTATCACCAGGCTTTCCTTCACGATGACGATTTAGATGCAATACCAGCAGAGCAAGGGAACATAAAGACTGAGGACATTTCTCTATCCTGGCTGTGATTAATGTAACCCAGGACTCTTTGGGAAACCTAGATAGTACCAAGGATTAAGGAAGAAATCTGCATACCTGCATATTCTGGTTAAGGAACTGTTTGTTGCTTGCTAGTTTGTTTGTTGTTTTCCTTATCCATTAAACTGCAAGAAACCAGCCCTCCTGACTCAGTGGGGAATTATAATTTTAAAGAAATGGGATGACATATAGAGTAGAGTCAAATGCTGAGGCACAGAGATCTTGCCTTAGAGACAGAAGCCAGTGGTCCTACATACAATGCTAGCTGGAAATGTACTCCCTTATAGCAAGTCTCTATACAATGTTCTGCTCCAGAATGTATACAAGTCTCAAAACTTCTGCCCAAGTCTGATTATTTCTGAAGTTGGAAAAAAATCTTTTCCTTAGCTATAAAAAATATTTTTCCCTTGGCAAATCTTGATTTGTAAGGCTGCCTTTCATTGCTTAACAGTGTCTCAGCTATATTAACCATGAAGTTTTGAGGTTAAGTAGAACTGAATATTATGGCTGAATATTCTAAAATATCTGAGTGTTAAAGTCACTGGATGATTCATAATTATCAGCTTCATCTACAATTTTCTTTTTTTTTTTTTTGCTCTTGCCTGCAATGAGTCATGAGTATGTCTGGATTACTTCTCAACCATGAAGGAGTGAAATGTACTCCTAATGGACAACACAAGGGTCACACATACCACGTACATCCCCAGAAATAGAGCTCTTAGTCCTGTTGCTATGAAATTTCAGTCCTTCTACCAGTTTTCTTGTGCCAATCAGCCTTTTGCTCAGTGAAATGGGAGCCTTTTCTCCCATTCACCCCATCAGGGAGGTATGAGTGGAGAGAGGTGCTGCTCATCATGACAGCACCAGGATGAGGCAGCAATAGAGTTGTGCTCACAAGGGACTCTGCAGCCTCCTCAAGCTGATTTCCCTTTCAGCTCCTCCCATTTTCACTAGATCCTTGCAAAGGATCCTCGCAAAGGATCCTCGTACATTTAAAATTACACGCGTCTTCATTCATCATTGCAAGGTCTTTTCTTCCAAAGAGGAGATTTCAAACTGGAAATTATAACACTCAAATTCCACAGTCAGGGTATCATTTTAAGCTTTCACTGTGGCTTACATAATTCCTCATGTCTGCTGTTTGCCAGCTTCAAGTGTACAGAGTTCAACATGATTCTTGCTCTGAACCTTATTATACCATTTCCATTAAGAAAAACAAATTTCAGGGCCACAGAGAAGTTATGACTCAGCTCTGATCCTGAGGAACTTTGTTTCGCAAAGCAAACACTTCTCAGTCTCATGTCTGAAAATCCACTCTAATTAGTGCCCCTTTGTAAGCTAAGAGGAAAACTACTGTCACGGTGTTGTCTCATTTCATACACATTTATTGATTCTATGTTGATGAGCTATAACCTAATGTACTTTTAAAAAGTAAGAAATACCCCTTTGTTACAGCTAACAGGCTTAGCTTTCAGGCTGATGAGTACTCTGGTCTTATAGAAGTCAATGGGCATGAGCTTGAAAGAAACAGGGCATTCTAATTTGGGGAAAATTAGGTGCCGAGCTTATTTAATATTTCTGTTACAGATACTGCTCAGTGGCCCCAAGCAAGAGGTCCTGTTCACCAGCAGGTCTGCAAGATAGCACATGTAGTTCCCATCTCAAATTCCCTGACCCAAGAAGGTTGGCAGCAGTCTGTGAAAGCTAAGAAAGGTCCAGATGTATTCATTAGCAACTTTTTAAAATTGATAGTGAACAGAATTCATCTGCATCTTTCCTTCAGTGATTTCAACTATATGTTGAGAAAGAATGTAGCATGACGGGCCACTGAATCAGCTCACAGGGAGGGTGGTTAGCAGCATAGAGGCAGGATCAGGAGGTGTTCAGAATTGCTGCTGAAAGAGAAGTTAGATGAAGCTGGAACCCCTGCAAGGAAGAATGAATTCCTGCTTGTATCTAAAAGCAGCTGTCAGACAGGAAAGCAGACAGCAGGTTGTAAGCTTGTTTTGTTTCATTTTCACAGCTACATAAAGGAAACAAAGAAAAAATTACATCATCTTAAAAAAATATGTAAAAAAAAAAAAAAAGGCATCCAAGTGTTTCTTAGAAGTACTTCATCTTGGAAACAATTTTCAGCATGTATTTTGTAATTATTTGTACAAGTTAGCAGTGAATGACTAGAGCAGTGTGTAGGCATCATTTGATATCTAGTATGGAAGACTTGTACTAGGTCGGTAGTATGGAAGACTTGTACTACCTCGGTAGTAAGAAAAGCAGCTGCATTTATTTTAGATGTTATAGCCAAAACCACACATAGACATCAAGAGATAGTTTTACATGGAGTCTCTTGATCTGAGGTAATATTAATTCCACCATGAAACAGATGAGTTAAAGCCACCCTCCAGAAATAGCCACCAATTATACACAGATCACTAAGTGCATCTTGAAATAGTCCAAAATGATGTGATGAATACCAATGCAGTGGTCTACACAAAAATGAAAGTGAAGGTCCCCAAATTATGGCTTAGTGAATGGTATGCTAACATGAAAATTTAAGTGTGTTGAAGTATTCAGGTCTCTTAGCTGTCTGGAAATAGGTCTCCAGCAAGTTCTTCTCTAGAGATTTCTGTTGAAATCCTAGTTTCAGAAAAACCATTGGGATTTTTACAGTTGCCTGTGATTAGGCCAGTATGTTATCCCTGGCACAGAGGACACAGAATCCCCTTTGCATCCTCAGCAGCCCAAAGAGAGCACACCTAGACACGTTCTGGACTTCTAGAAAGCCCTGTTGCATGAGAGGCTTCCTGCCCATGAGGGCACCTGGCATTCAGCCAGAGTTTGGTCTGTCCACCAACACCATCAGCCTTTGTATGCCTCTAGGAGGGAACTAGAACCATTGCTGCTAGCTCCTGGCAAATAGTAGTCCAGCCCTTCTGGTAAGGACACCTCAGACCATGTGCTTAAGGATTTATTCCCCTTGCTCCTGGATCCCAGCCTGAGGACTGCCAGAGAGCAAGTGCTGGGGTGCTGTAGCTGATGAGGAATTCAAATAAGCAGTTCTTCTGGCTTTCTGCCTAACATGAGGCAGTTTCATACAACACAGAGAGTGAAACCATGAGCAGCAAATTGTCAGTTCAGACATACATTTGCTTCATGTGAGTTTTCCCTCACCTTGCTAGTCCCTTAAGAGGATACTACTGAGCTGCTTTAAAAATCAGTAGATTTTTTTGTTTTCAGACAGTGAAGTCCTTTAGACCTATTACTGTGATACTTCCATATTACCAGTTCATTACTAGATTGTAACAGTCTCAGGCAGGAAATTCTTCTGATTTTATAAAGTGTTGTGGTTGTTTCACCATCAAGAAGATGGATGCATCTTAGCTGGAGCCAGGGTGATTACTTCTGGCACACAGCATGGTCTTCCAGCACAGCAAAAGTACATTTTTCAAAGAACATCAACACCTTTAACTCATTTCTCAAGATCAATTTTCCCCTTCTCTAGGCAGTGATGAAGTAGCAATATATACTTTCTGCACATATCTGTGTATTGCGGTGTTTCACCATGGAGTATTTTTGAGTAGTCCTTTCATAATTGTATGTTTCATTAGCTCACAGAAGTTTTCCTTTAATTCTATCAGGAAGTTATGGATTTTATCTTCACACTTGTCCCAGATGGTGTGATAAATCATACTAAGTAGTGGCCATCTCTGAGAGAAAATAAATCAGTTATATTACACGTAGACTAAAACAGCCTTCAAGAAATGTAGAATGATATCCTTGTTCCATGGAAATGAATGACACAAGGTCATAGTGTCAATTCTTGTTTTGCTTTTGCTTTGAAATTTCAAGCAAGAACTTATTATTTTCTTACCTAAAAATGCCTATTTATTTATTTATGTTAAATATATGTGTATGTCCCTCACTGTATATGTATGCATAGTTTTATCTTTCCTGGATAACAATTTTCACATATCCAAAGGAGGTCAAAGTTGACAGATCTTAAATAAAAACTTCCTTGTTCCTCTACATGTATAAGTCATTGAAACTATCTGGGTTTAGCCAAAAACTTAAAAATTTTAAATTGCCTACAAATCTTTTCCAATTACCTTATATTTTGCTTTCAGCCTTTTTGATAGTGTCATTTCACAAGTACTCCAAGTCAAATTGCCAACTCAGTGAAGAATTGAGTATTCATTGAAAGAATAGAGATACGATTAAAACAGCAGTAGCTTAGAAAACAGATCTGTCTGAGAGGTATATCAGGAAAATCTGGCAACTTATTATTTTTTTTTTTTTCCTTCTCAGTTCTGATTAGTTATACTGAAAAGTATTTCATTTAAAAAATAAAATAAAATATTTAGGCTACTCTCATTTCTATGATGTTTCTGAAACCAACTTTCCATCTAGTCTCTCACACAATAACATTTACTGATACTTTGAAAATTAACCTGGCTATTGAGTTTCATCCTCTTCACTGCTGTTTAGTTTTCTATGATCATTCAATTGATTGGTTTCTCTTAAGACATAACTGTATAGACAGCACTGTTATCCATATAAATAGCCCCATTAATGCATAAATAAATTTAATTCACTATTTATTTATTTCCCAGTGACTGCACAGGAACTATTTCATATGATTTATTGTAAAGGAGTTATTTCAATATATTTTTTGAAGTTTTGTGCCTTCAAAATTTTTAAAGAAGGGTCAGACAGACCCTGCTCAGAAAATTTAAGTCTTCCAAACACAGGCTTAGTTATGCTGCTGTAGACCACCTAAAAACAGTGCAGACATTCCCAAAGCTTTCAGAACACAGGCTGTAAACTACTGCTGTAAACTACTGCTGAGGATAACCATATTAAAAAAATCAAATCAATGCAGAGGTATGTATAATAGTCAATCATTTGCTTTCATGAGCAAAGTAAGATCAGATCCTAAATAATTCAGCATAAGTTGGGAGGGCACAGTAATCAAATACACTGAGTAATAAGAATTCAAGCATCTCTTTATATAAAACAATAAAAACCAGAAGTTTACATGTAGGGTAAACATTTTAACTGTGAATCAAATTGTCAACCTTGAATATAAAACTCAGTCAATTCATCTTTTGTTTGTACAGTCTGCATGTCATTATTTAATAAGCTGTGTAGAATGAGTGACTTTCAGAAAAGTGTCTGGACGATTTCTAAAAAAAAAAAAAAAAAAGAATAAAAAAATAGAGCAATCTATCTGGAAAGTTCTCAAAAGAAAAGAAGTATTTTTTTCAGTGGTTAAAGCAGAATGCCACACATGGTGGTTCAGGGAACAATTTGCTTGCTTCTGTTACATAAGTATCAAGGGGACTTCACACATTCTTTTTAAGAGCACCATACAGTGCATCATAAAATAGAAAGCAATAAGAAAACAATATGAAAGTCCCAGCATGTGTTATTGAATGCAAAAAGTATGAAATACTGCTGCTAAGTATTGGAATAAAGAAATATATACAGCAGAATGATGGCCAGGTTTCCTGAGTGAGCAGTCATCAGAAAGTGCTGCTTAAACTGGAAAGGCACAAATCCTCACTGTACTACTGGCTTGAAAATACTTCCATATGTGCACTCAAGCATAGAGTTAAATGCCAGTCCTAGCACTTTTGCTTTGTTTGCTCCTTCCAAATAGACACAAGAGGTTAATCAATAGAGTGGCCTTAATGCTAACAACAAGAAATTCATTAGACACCTGCATTTGGTAAGAATTCCTGGAATAAATGTGTTCCATGACGCAGGCATCTCTTCAGTCTCTGGTTAACAGAGGTTTTATATAACAGCATGTTTTCAGGCTGGGGCCAGGAGATCACAGCTGGACAGCACCAGTTCCTAGCTCTATGAAAGGACTAATATTTGTGAAATTCCCTCCGCTGGAAATGCAAGTCCTCAAAATAGCTGTGTCTGACGTGGAAAATAGAATTTAATGGCTCCTTAAAAGGCATTTAACCAGATTAGATTCCAAATTATTTAGCAAAAAGAATGAGGTTCATTTTTAGGATAAGAATGCAGAAGCAGCAATAAGATGCAGTTCTCTTCAAGATTAGAAACAGAGATTGGTAGCCAGATACCGGTTTTCAAATTGCCAGAAGAAGCTTAAGACTAAATCTGTTCTTACTCCTAAGAGAGCTGTGGTGAGCTAGGGATACTGAATGAATCATGCTCTTCATGATGACTCAGAGACTTTGAAAGAGGCCCAGTTTTAAAATGGATGTTGGGATTTGGGGGTCTTAATAAATAAGGGCTTGTTTTTAATATACAGATAGTTTTGTTACACTAAAGTTATACAGTTTTCCTTTTGGTTTAATGCAGTGTTGTACTGTACATACAAGAGTACAGTTTGTACTATACTAGTCAACAGGCACATGGGATTTATCCCTGGTGATTTTATATATATATACATATATATATATATGTATATATACATTTTTGTTTTTCTAATAATGAACAGTGTGGTCAAAACAAATGGCAAAGTTCCCTCCAAACATCAGCACAGAAAGAGGGATGGGGGCTGAGAAAGAGAAGAGAGGAAGAATAGTAGGGTGTTGGAAGAGCTTCTGGAAACTTGCATGCTGATGGCACAGCATGTGAAATTCCTTCTGTGTTTGCATTCTGGACCTAATTCCCGACTTAGTTTACTTTCCTGTTAGTTGCTGAGTGCCAACTTATTGCTGCTGCTACTGCTACTACAGTGATCTCCTGCTGCTGCGACACGTGTGTGTACCTCCGTCTATTCTGTACATATACCCCAGAAGGGGAGGATTTCAGTGTGTAGTTTTGTGGAAAACCCTGTCAATCAGCTTTAAAAGACTATTTGACAGGAATCCGTAAAGATGAATTATAGGTTTCAGTGGCATCACAAATATGTGCAAAGTCACCCTGCTGGGTTTTATTACATCTCTGCAGCAGTGAACAGAAGACAGTGCACATCACTTTAAGACTAGACTATGAAAGGACATTCCTAGGAGTTAAAAGATATAGCTTCCAGATGGAAAAATTGAATTTCAGGAAGAAAAGTTGGGTTTGAAAATTGCCCACTGTAAACCCACCCCTGTTTTTTATTAGACCATATCCCGAACTGGACAACACATAGTTTCTACTTTTCTAGAAGTGGCCAGAACTTTAAGTCAGCTGAAATCAGTTGATCCCATGCTGTTGAAACCTGGAACAAACAATAACAGCTGGCAACATTTTGGTGACATTAATTAATATTAAAACACATCACAAATCAGTTCCGGTCTTAAAAATTTTACATTGGTTACAGGGGGAACAGTCATAAAACCTTACTTTAGTTTAAATAATATGTCTGGACTCCACCCACAGAAGGTAAAGAAGACAGACAAAGTCTATCTGTAGGAGCATCACCTCTGATGACCAGAAGAGATATCTGAATATATTCCTACTTCCTACTTGTTTACATTAAATGTAATCATACTTTTTTTTTTTTCTTTCCTCAAAACAAAACAAAGCAAGCAAAACAACCAACCAACCAAACAAACAAACAAAAACTAAACTAAACCAACAACAACAAAAAAAATGCTACCATTCCTTCTTGTGGATGTCAGACTCTTGTTATGTTGGGATGTAATGGTGTACAGATCCTTTCAAACCTCACAGCTCCAAAGAGATCATGACATAACCATGAAGAGTTGGCCAGAACAGTCTTCTTTTTTAGCATAATGAGTTGTACCTAATGAATGTCAGGAGCACGGAACAATCCTGTATCATTACACATGAGGAACAGTGAACATTCATGTCTCATTGCATGAGCACTCTGAGTGTGGTTATTAAACACTAAAGGACATGGGTGCTTTGGATAAAGATCTTGTATACTCAGGGGTGGTCCTTATCTTGGGGATAGTAAGGTCTGTTTCCTCTGGAGTTTTATAACCCTCAGGAAAATCTGTGTTACTTCCCTCCTGACCTAGGTATGGGTGCTACCTACACTGGTATGAAGTCCAGGACCACAACGCACTACAAAGGGAATACTGGAGGTTGAAAGCCATTGTAGCTGTCACTTCATACATTTTTATTATTATTATATTTTTTTTCATTATCTAGTCCCACAGAACCAGCAAGGTGGATTGACACTTAATAGGACTAAGTTTCGTAAGGTTCTCTTTTTTTCCCCTGTAATGTTTTTTCCTCCCTGAGCAGAGCCTGAATATCTGTCTGAGATTTCAGACATCCAGAAGCCCTGGATACTTACAAGGAACTTCTGAAGAGTAGTTCCTTGCCTGTAGGTAATAAATCCAACATGACAGGACTACAATAAAATCTTTGCACCTTTGAACACACTGGGAATGTGGTGGACCCACTGGGCACCATTACCCATAGTGTAGTTTTGCCCAGGAGCAATAGTACCCTCCTTCTTTCTCTTGTAGACTGGAATATGGTATCATTCCTCGGGGAACTCTAAAGCGCCCTTATAAAGACCTGTGCTGAGCAAGGAAGTGGATAGTTAGCTGCATGGAAGTTGGGATAATCTTGTTTCCTCTCACAGTAACTGCATCAGAAAATAATCCAGCTGTCACATTGTAAAAGTGAGGTCTGAAGTGTTTCTCTTCACTGTGTGAAAGCATAATTCCAACATAGTAAAGACAAAATTCAGGTCAAATCCCTGTTGTTGTATATGCTTCAGCCCTCTGCAAGCCAACAGCCTATGCATTTGTAAAAATGTTGCTACCCTGGGAAATCAAATTCAGTCCCAACAGACGAATGTTGAGTGCTTCTAAAATCTAAGTGGGACATCTACTAGAAAGGAATCTGTGCAGCAGTAAATAAAAATCATGTTTGGATGGCTTCCTATCCACTTCTGCTTTGCAGTCTTTGAAGGATTCTTATTTTTGTCATGTTCATTTTGATTCCTGCTGAGTGAAACTGAACAGATAACTTATAATAAAAGTGTTCTCTTTTATTTTATTTTTCTATTTTTTTTTTTGCTAGATTTGAAGTTTATGAATTGCTCTTTAACTTATCTTGTCAATATCTGTTTATTTCATTTACATATATCACAAGAACCAGTCAATGCTCACACTCAATCACATGGTTTTGATACTGCTCCTATTATTTATTTATTTATTATTATTTTTTGGCATGTATTGTTCAGATAACAAAACACGAATGAAACTGTAATATCTGAGTTTTCCATACCTAGTTCCTTAAGTCTGCAAATATTCTGTCCAGTAAGTCTTTATCACATAGAATATTAATAAATCAGGCAAAAGAGATTTGGAGGGTCAGAAAAAAAAATTAAAAATAATATATATTTTTTTAACTTTATCAAGCCCTGGGTGATTAACATGATGAAAGAGAGAAAGTGCTCACAGAGTGTTTGTCATTCTTCCCACAGTGGTGCACAGTTTAATCTTATATGTATACAAATCTAGCATGAACAGTGGATCTCTGTACTGCACAGCCAGGCAAGGTGAAATACCCACCTGAGGGGAGGTGAGGTGCTCATGGTCCTCACAACCATGTCCCTTCCTCTCTCTCTCAAATCATCTCAGCTGCCCAGATCAAATCCTGCACATAGCTGAGCTGAATGGGACCCAAGGGCTGAGGGAGTGAGGAATCGAGGACTATTGATGAGAGCAGACTAGGAAACAAAGGTTCCTGTTTAATCCTCACAGAATCTGCACAACCCAGAGCAAACTAAAGAAATCACCCATAATCCATCCATCCATCGGACACCAAAGCCTATATGCCCAGAAAAGACAATCAAAACAGTTCCAAATTTGGCTGTTGATAATAAGCTCTTCCAGACTTTCTGCTGGGATTGCTGTGGATGTAGGCTAGAAGTAGTGAACAGGCACATTCATGCTTAGACAGAACTCACCAGAGAGGAACACCACATATAAATAATGAGAGGAATCTCCAGCTTTGTAAATAGCTTGAAATGCTTTAAATATAGTTTGAAAACTCAAAGGCATACTTGTGATGGGAATGCCTTGCAGAGAGGCTAGTTTCTGTTCTTCAGCACAGAACCAATGACTGGTTGTGGTTTTCTCTGGTCTCGTTTGCCTGGTCTAATGTTGGAAAGATTTCTTACAAAGGAAAAGCCTAACCGACTGTTTAGTGAGCCTTGTGTGTAATTTTATTTCCTTAAAGAAAATCCATCATTTAATAGCCAATGTGTGATACTCTGCTCTCTGGTGTGCCTCCCTGGATAAAATCTGCACAAGCACAAAGATGGCTTTGTGCCATTGACATATCACCTACGTTCTTGGGAGTGGGTAAAATGGCAGGATGAAAGAAGGTCATTTGAACTAAATAGTATTTTTTTGAGAAAGGTCTGGCCATGGCTGCTGAGGACCTGCAGACACTCCAACATTATATGCCTCTCTGTGGGAGCACAGCCCAGCATACTGTTCCACAAACAGCTGCATGGGAACAGAGCTATTATCCAAACTACACAGTGCAGAAGAATTCATTCACGCACCACTAAGAAACACCTCTAGCAATATGCAGACATATGTATTCTGTCCTGGCAGAGCTAACCTAAATGCCTAGAGCAAGCTTGGAAACCATGAAGAGGTTTTTGATTTTTGTTTTTTCTTTGGAAAAGAATACATAATTTCCATAACACTGAATGATACAAAGCTAGAATTAGCAGAAAAGTTTATTTTTAAAATGCAGAAGTCAATCCAGTGAAGCACAATAAATAAATTTTTATTTTTGTCTGTCCTGAGGTGTTTGATGTCCCTCCTTCTCTTTCCCATCTGCATTGTAATGGGAGTCTCAAACTGTCAAAAGCAAGGTTGAATCTATAAGTATGTCTGTGTATTTTCTTCTGGGCAGGATGTTGAGCAAGGCTAAACCCTTATGCTCCAGTAATTTGTCCAAATCGACCAGGTCACCTTGCCAAGGAAAAACAGTTTCTTCAGAACATTTTCAGAATACTAAAACCAAAACCAGATGAATAACACAAATATCCAAACGAGTGTCGTGGTTTAACCCGGCCGGCAGCTAAACACCACGCAGCCGTTCGCTCACCCTCCCCCTCCCTCTCTGGGACGGGGGAGAGAAATGGAAAGTGAAGCCTATGAGTTGAGATAAAGACAGTTTAATAAGACAGGAAAATAATAATAACAAAAGTAATAATAACAATAATAATAATAATAACACAATGGTGATAATAGCAAAATAATAATAATAATATGTACAAACAAGTGATGCACAATGCAATTGCTCACCACCCGCTGACCGATGCCCAGCCTAACCCCGAGCAGTCCGGCCCCCTCCCCCCAGCTAGCCACCCCTATATATTGTTTAGCATGACGTCAGATGGTATGGAATACCCCTTTGGCTAGTTTGGGTCACCTGTCCTGGGTCAGTCCCCTCCCAGCTCTTACTGCACCCCCAGCCTGCCTGTTGGCAGGACAGAGCAAAAGGCTGAGGTGTCCTTGGCTTGGTATAAGCACTGCTCTGCAACAATTAAAACATCGGGGTGTTATCAGCACTCTTCTCATCCTAAGCCAAAACACAGCATTCCACCAGCTACTAGGAAGAAAATTAATTCTGTTCTAACTGAAACCAGGACAATGAGTAAGCATCATTTAACCTGAGGTAAAATTATATCAAACTGATATTCTGTCAGTGACAATAAACTCCAGATTTGAGCCCAAAACATAACATAGTACAGTCCACTATATCCCACTGAGAGGAAACTGATAAAGTGAATCAAGTGATATTCAGCCCACATATGGACAATTTTCCAAGGATCCAGGAGCATTTGTTAGGATTTTGTCAGAAAGAAAGTGTTGTCTAGTTTAGAGTTTAGGGATATGGTTTAGTGGAGGACTGTTAGTGTTAGGTCAGAGGTTGGACTCGATGATCTTGAGGTCTCTTCCAACCTAGAAATTCTGTAATTCTGTAGTGCTATGTTTGACAATATCAGATTCATAAGGAAAAGTAACATAAAGGCATACTGTGGTGCTTCCTTTTCTTTCTCTAGAGCTTTCAGTGACATGCTCCTTTGAGATTTCTTGAATCAGAGGCAACAGCTATGTTCTTAATGAGCCTTCATGGATTTTCTTCCATTTCTAATTACATTATGAATTAACCTGTGCATCTACCTTCACAATACAAGTGAATCTGATGGAGGTCATGTTGTTCTGAGGTCAACAGACTTGTGGGGTTCTACTCTTCATATCCATTTTTTTTAAAGTGACATAGCCCTGTACTGCCTTTTAATAATCACCATTTTTTTGCACTCCTACTCTGGAGGCCTTCTAAGGGGTTAATTTTATTTGACATTAATAATGAAACTTGCCTGGATCTAGACAAAGATGCTGCATAAGCTCCAATTTTAAACCTAGAGTACAGATCCAGCTTTTCAAGTTCAGATCTGTTTAATCACTGTCCATATAGTACACTTGCTCTTCAAGAGCAGGTACCAGTGATGGAGGGTGCTGCATGCTGTCATCCTCCCCTAAATAGTTTCTTCTTTCTTCTCCTTCTCCTCTGTCTGTGGTCAACATATTTCCAGAGGGTGAACTGAAATGTATCCCAAAGAGTCGTGGTGAATGGAGTCAAGTCCAGTTGGAGGCCAGTCACTAGTGGCATCCCCCAGGGCTCGGTGCTGGGGCCGGTCCTCTTTAATATCTTCATCGATGATCTGGATGAGGGCATCGAGTGCACCCTCAGTAAGTTTGCAGATGACACCAAGTTAGGTGCGTGTGTCGATCTGCTTGAGGGTAGGAAGGCTCTGCAGGAAGATCTGGATAGGCTGGACCGATGGGCTGAGGTCAACTGTATGAAGTTCAACAAGGCCAAGTGCCAGGTCCTGCACCTGGGGCGCAATAACCCCAAGCAGAGCTACAGGCTGGGAGAGGAATGGTTGGAGAGCTGCCAGGCAGAGAAGAACCTGGGAGTGATGGTGGATAGTCAGCTGAATATGAGCCAGCAGTGTGCTCAGGTGGCCAAGAAGGCCAACGGCATCCTGGCTTATATCAGGATATCAGGAATATATCAGGATAAATATTATATCAGGATAAATATCCTTATATCAGGATTAATATGTGTATATTAATTTTCATTTTCCTCTAAATGCTTATAAAAGACTCCATCTAGAGATTTAAAACCCACCTTTATTTAATTAATTGGAAGCTTTATTAACCTTTTTTACTGAAAAATACCAAATATTTTCACACTAGAGTTATAACACCCCAACAAAGTTCAGTGTTCACCTTTCAGTGTTCACCTGAAGTACCTCACTCTGCTAGTGTGTGTTGATTCCTCTAGGAAAGATTTTAACGAGGTCTCACTGACTCAGAGAGAAACCATGTTCATTTGCCAACACCAACACTCAGATATAAAGCATTTGTAAGAGATTTTCTAGAAATGGTCTTTTACTAACAAGGAAGCAATCAGGGGAAGATCAGATATCTGTCTATTTCTTGTCAATAAGACCAAGCACTACAAAGGGCAAAGATTTGTGTTGCCAGTCCCCACTCTACAGTTCCACTGAGGCAAGCCGTCCCTTGCCCCAGCCAAGTGCATCAGGAAAGGTATTGGTGAGCACACAAGTTCCTTCCCCCTGAGCACTAAGAGTAAAAACAGTTGGGCATTGCACAGCCTTGTGTCTTCACAGCATGGGGAGGGGTCGTAGACCTTTACCTGGTGGCCTGGCATACTGTATCTGCAGGGTAAACTCATCCTTAGGTGTCTCCTGAATCACAAACTCAGTGGCTTGCTCTGGCACACTCTCCTGCATGTCTTCCTCATGCTCTTAGGCTATACCAGCAAACAATGCAACATAGCACAGGCAGATATGTGAGCAAAACATTTGGTGCTGAGGGCCTGCTGTCCACACACATTTTTTCAGAAGAGTTATTTTCAATCAACTGTACTCCAATCCCATGGACCAAACAGCTATTGCTAAATGGTGAATATTATGTGCACTTCTTGAGAACATCTTCCAGCTTGGTTTAATTTGAAAGAAATGCAGTTCACATGTTTTACCCCTGTTTATAAAACAAAACACTGAAAGTGTGCTTGGTAGAGACAATTGCCTCAAAAGTGCACTTTGGATTAGAAAGAGGACACTAATGTAGGCATGCCCTCAGGTAGCTGAGATGTCTAGGGCTGCAGATGTTTCCTCTGTAGTGAGTGGACTGGAGAAATTTCAGAGAGTAATTGCAAACTTCGGAGCATTGACTTGATATTTTAAAGGGCCTCTTTCTCTCCTGTTTAATGAGCTGAACTTGACCGCTTCAGAAAGTCAGCCAAATCCTAACCTGATGTCAAAAGCATTCCTATGACTCAGAACAGAGATTTTATAAAAGACTAAAAATAAGACTAAGGATGTGTCCTGCAGAACTGAAGTTAACAGTCTGCCTTATCAAACTTCCCTGTGGGACTCTATGGTTGAAGAATGATCCTCTCCTGGATCAAGGAATAGCATCTGTTTACAGTTGCAGTTCTCTTTGAAGAGTTTTAGAAGCCTATAGAGAAATAAAAGGATGCCCATGGCACCAAATATAAATCAGAAGCTGTATAAATAAAGTATTTATCTTATTTCTTTGAGTGAAGTTCCAAAAAGTGAATCCTTGCTGGTAGCAAAATTGAAGAGCATTAGTAACAGCAATCTCTATTAGTAGGTTCTTTTGTTTGGTGCATGCATTTTTAATTTTTTTTAAGAGACATTTCAAGTATCCTAAACTGTTTAAGAAATGGTAGGAAAGATTTCTGAGTTTTGAACAATGCGGTCTATTTAGCCAAACTTGTCTAATACAGTATAGAGACCACAATTGGAAACAACTGTTAGTCAGACATCAATTAGCCGTGTTTTCAGACTGAACGTCAATAGACAAAACCAACTAAATTAATCTAAGTGGCAAGCTAAAAACAGGCCTTCAAATTACATCTTTAAACTTGACACAGAGGTTAGAACCCATCTGAGGGATGTTAGGTACCTGAAGCACAGTCAGAATCTTGAGCCCAGCTGGACACCTGCTTTCCACGTGACAAAATCTAGCTTTGGACAGTGGAATGCTTTTCAGCCATGATGTAGTTGGTGCTCTCCAGCTGTCCCTGGAAAGAACATCATGCTTGAGCTGCAGAAGAGGACTTTTCTTGATATAGCATGAAGGAGAACAGGAGGAAGAGGATGAAATGGCTTCCTGCAACCCTGTGACAACAGATCAGAGCTTCTCAAACTGACCCTATGTTCCTGGCATAGTTCAGGAGAAAGGTTGGGGTATATGTATCAATAGATGCTGCGAGGCCTCCTGTTTGAGACAGCAGGGTTTCCCAACAGGCTTTCCCTGAGACTAGTACTGGGAGTGATACGTGTTTGATCATAGATCTAAGAAAAAGGAACTGTAGGGAAAACAAAAACAAAACAAAACAAAACACTCCCCACCCTCTAAAAAAAAGCAAACAGCAAAAATTTGAATCAGCACAAAAAAGAAACTATTATTTCTAGTCTTCTTTCTGTGTGTCTTGTTGTCGTGAAGACAGGTCCCCTAGATCTGACGCTATGCTGTAACCCTTGGCTCCTACAAGACTAATTGTCCTCTGACCCTTTTTCTCCAGCTGTAGAGCCTTTGATCTTTCAAACCTCTCTTAGTCCTGGACAATGTTCTCAGACACATGGTCTGATTTTTGGGTGGTCCTTTGGGGACCCAGGAGTTGGACTCGATGATTCCTGCGGGTCTCTTCCAACTCAGGATATTCTATGATTCTCTTATCCACTATTGTTGCATATTCTGACCAGAAAAGGAGATGGTGGTATGTTCAGAGGTATTTATGTTGTCCACATTCAGTTCAAACAGCCTTTTCTGTGAAGTATAAGAAGCTAAAATGGAGGATCTGAGAGTCTAACATTCCCTCAAACCGTATCTTCTGTATGCCACCTCTTGTGATCATATGTTGTGGTGTAAAGTGTGTATGCTTCAGTTTCCTGTCAGGTCCTGTCTAAGGCCTTCCAAGAAATCCTCCATTCTTTTTCCATCTCTAGTCCAGCCTCTGCCCAAACCAATCTTGAATAATCTCATCCTTAAACTTCCAAACTGCCACTAACCCTTTTTTCTGCTGTGTTTATGGACGCAAGTGTAGCGGTTGTACTCAGGTGAGCAGCTAAGCTCCACTGCAACTGCTCTCTCACTCCACCTCCTCAAAGGAAAAGGGGGAGAAAACACAATGAAAATGGCTCAGGGGTTGAGATAAGGACAGGGATTATTTAATTATTACAATAATTACAATTACAGTAATTATTACAATAATTACAATTATTGTAATGGGTAAAACAGACTCAGCATAGGGAGATTAGAAAAAAAAAAAATGCCTATTACTAACAGCTAGAGAAGCGAGAAACAAAGAAAACAAACTAAAAACACCTTCCCCCCACATCCACCCTCTTTCACCTCCTCCCCTCAAGCAGTGCAGGGGAACAGGGAATGGAGGCTTCATCCCTGCTGCTCTTTCATGGTCACTCTCTTCCCCTGCTCCCCATGGGGTCCTTCCCATGGGATGCTGTCCTTCTCCAACTAAGCCTGCTGGGGCTGCCCAGAGGCAGCAGATCTTCAAGAACTGCTCCCACATGTCTCCATTTCACGGGGTCCATCCCCCAGGAGCAAACTGCTCCAGCACGGGTCCCCCACGGGTGGGCAGCAGCTCCCCCCAGACCCCCTGCTCCTGCGGGGGCTCCTCTCCAGGGGCTGCAGCTCCGGCCCAGGGCCTGCTCCTGCGGGGGCTCTCCATGGGCTGCAGCCTCCTTCAGGCCACATCCACCTGCTCCCCTGGGGGCTCCTCCACCCATGGGGGGGCTGCAGCGTGGAGATCTGCTCCATGTGGGACCCACGGGCTGCAGGGGGACAGCCTGCTCCACTCCACCAGGGGCCTCTCCACAGGCCACAGGGGAACTTCTGCTCCATGCCTGGAGCATCTTCTGACCTCCTTCTGTACTGACCTTGGTGACTGCAGGTCTGGTTTTCACTTCTCTCTCCCAACTGCTGTCACAAAGCAGGTTTTTTTTTTTTTTTTTTTTTTTTTTTTTTTTTTTTTTTTTTTTCCCTTTCTTAAATCTGCTCTCACAGAGGTGCAAACAACATCACTTACAGGCTTGACTCTGGGCAGCGGTGGGTCCCTTTGGAGCCAGCTGAAACTGGCCCTTATTTAATAGGGGGCAGCTTCTGGATTCCTCTCACAGAAGCCACCCCATGTAAACCCACTACAATCAGTGAAGTCATTCTGCTGTCTCCCACCAATCCCTATCTACCTGACCAGCTACATTATACTTACCAATGTGTCTTGTGACAATTTCCTGACTATCTTTCTTTACCTGTTCTGGGACAAACACAGATGAGGTGATTGAAAGTTTCTCTCTGATGTAAAAGACTGCTTTAGAAGGATTGAATGTTGGGGTTTTAGAGACACTGCTAGTAGAATTTGGATGTTTAAGAAGCAGGGCATGCAGAGGTCATAAAACTGTAGGCAAGTACACTGTGGTTGTGCAGGAGATACTACTTATCCAGAGGCACTTAGTATCTGTTTTAAGGGATCTCAATAATAAGTAGAAGTGTAGAAAGATCAGTGAGGTCAGCAGTGGGTAAGTAGGTTCTCACACCAGCTCAGAAAGTTTAATTTAGGCCAGATGAAACCCAGCCAGTGAGACAGAAGCAGAGCAGCAGGAGATGAAGAAACTAACTGAGTTTAACACCTTCACAAATTCCATAAAAGTATCCCAAGTGATTTGTCTACTGTTCAGATGTTCTCCACCAAAGTTTGTGTGGTTGTGCACAGATGTTCATGAGATGAGGGGAAAAAACCAATGTTTTCTAGCATAATCAGCGGCTGATGTTGGAGCCAGAAATCAGAGGTGAAGAAAAACTGTAAGTAGTCAGAAGTACAAAAAATGATCCAGCTTGACTTTCAAGTCCTTGACTGAGCCTGTTAGTTGTAAGAGTTTAAATATATGATAGCTGGGGAATGTAAAAATCTGAAAAAAACAAAAAACAAAAAACTGTATCATTTTATAGTCACTTTTAAGAGTGTAAGTAGTCTATTTTAAACATTATAATTTAACTTGCCTGCCTCCCTGAGATACTTATAAAAATAAAAGAGAACATTCTTTATTTTAGCCAAAAATACTATATAAACAAATTCCGAGGAATGCATTCAATTAGAATTATAGGCTACAGTAATGGGTGCACTTGATTACATTTCCGTTTCACAAAGTAGTTCACATTTGTTCCTAATAAGCTAAAATTTGTGCCAGTCAAAATAAGCTTGTCTATCACAGCAAGAGAAAATTGTCAAAACACACAGCTCAATTCCTTTCTCACTCATACTAATTTTATGCTGGAATCTGTCCATGTTTTTTTCAGGGCTGTTCAAGTTAACATGATAGTTAATACTATCACTTCTTTAATGTGTATAATTCATGTACATGAGTTTCCACATACTTCTGAGAATGCTTATGCATATGTGACTTATGCTAGTAAGTAATCAACTTCCACAAGCTGTGGTTACATCGGCCAGACAGTTATACACACCAAAAATGACCACTTAGAAAGTTCTTAAGGGCTTTCTGGATATCAGTCATAAAGAACCCAAAGATGCCTTCAAGGAAGCATCCTGTTGAACAAAAAGCAAAAGATAGAATAGGCTCAGGCCATTTCCAAATGCCTGCCTAATCTACTTAATTTCTAATACTTTGCTTTCCCTTATAGGAGTCCAGAGACTATCATCTCTCTCAATGCTCAGACAGAATGTCATAGCTGTGCCACCCATAACAAAAAGACAAAGAATTTGTATCACAAGCCCATGGTCTGTCTTTTTTTTTTTTTTTTTTTTTTTTTTTTGGCTTGGAGAGATCTGGGTAGTCTTCCCTTCATCCTCCATCCTCTCAAAGAAAAAAAGTGAGACAACAGTGTGCTCTCCTTGTCAGGAAAGTGTGCGTGACTACACTATACTACACTTACACTGACTCCAGACTCATGTCCATTCAGGCAGCAGGCATTTTTGTTCTGTGCTGGTCGATCACTTATACATCATCCTTTCTTCCTTTTATTATATTAGTGTTGTACTCATTCAGTTCATTCCTTCCACTGGCAATCTTCTGCATATCAGCCATACCATTAACTCTTCCTTGCGCTGTCTCCATTTCAGGTTTGCATATTCCCTTTTCCCTTGCAGCATTCCTCAATATTTATCAATTTTTATTTATTTATTGATTTATTTTTATTAAGCCATGACATACTATTCTGGGTGACTAGAATTTAACTGGCCTGCATTCTATGCCCAGAGAACACTTTAATCCATCTTCAGTTGTTGCTTATTCCACCGGCTGATAACACATGTGTATGTGTATATATATATATATATATATATGGTAAAGACAAACAGTAATAACCATTTAGTCTGTAGCAAAAAATGGTGAAGTTCAAATTCACTGATCAGATAAGTTAAAATAAGTACATTTTTGACAGTGAGACATTAGATGACAAAGCAGTTCAAACCAAAATCTGAGATCAGTCTGATGGGCTAGCTAAAGATAACAAAAAAATGTGGTCATCTCAGACCACTTCCTAAAAATGCTGTGTTCAACAAATGCCAATTCAGCTGAGAGATTAGCAAACAATTGACACAACCAACATTCTCTGCACAGAGCTACACTAACCTGCTGACTGTATTTCCTACCACAGGCCTCAGAGAGCAGGATGGTTCACAAAAGAACCAGTGCGTGGGAAACCTTGCATTGTGGCGCAGACATGTACCAGAATGGATTTGATGCTCACAGTTCACTACATTTAGCAACGTTTTGATCATACTCTTTGAAAGCATTTTTTTTTTTATTTTGTGAAAATGGTTTTACAAAGAAGGTTTCTTCTCACTGTAATCAAATCTAAAAAAAAAAAAAAAAAAAAAAGACAAATATTCCTGTCAATTTTTATTGTCAATATCCATTTTTAATTAGAGGTGTGCTATGCTTGAATTAGCTTTTTATGTATGTATGTATTTATTTATTTATTATTTGTTATTTACTCTCAGCACTGTCATAAAACTTTTCACTGACAAACATTGCACCTCAGAAATTGCAACCAGTATTGCAGGGGAAGCTCAGCCAACTGAGACTGCTTAATTTCTGCTTTTGCCTTGCAGATTATACAGAGCAGGAAGGAACTGACTTAAATAATAAACAAAGTTTAAAGGAGAAGCAAAAGCCAATCACAAAATATCAAAATTTCTTTTATAATCCCAACTGCCATTAGTGGTAGAAAGAGATATTTATGCACAGCAAATTAAGAGTAATTGTCTGACTTCATTCTTTGTTTGAAATTCACTGGCAAAAGAAAAGAACAGATTTTGTACATACTAGCATTTTCTCCAATAGATCACCACTGAGGTTTTCAAAGTATTTGGACACCTTCCCTAACTGACAGAAAACCAGAGGGTATTAGGGTCTCCCATGTGACAGCAGTAGTCCTTCACTTGTTTCAAATGTCCTAAAGAGAAAAACTGATAATAAAACTAATTTATTACCACCACTGTATTTTATTGTGTTCACTGTTCTGTTAATAAACATCTCTCAAGAAAATGTGTTTTCACTGTGATTCCAGCTTAACACATTCAATTAGCAATGCAAAGAGGCAGAGCAGCGGGAAGGGGCTAGGAAGCAGCAGTGTAAGTAAAGTAACAAGACTGGTACAAGAAGCAATTTCACATTTAATAAGTTTTTGGGTCTAACTACATTCCCAAGGCTGAAACAGAAAAAAAAAAAAAAAAAAAAAAAGTTTGGGACTGACAAAATATGCATCCTCTTTGAGCTAGCAATAATGCAAAGAGGTGCTAGCCTCTAATAACACAGAGGAAGCTGTACATCAGGTAGGTTTCTTGGTCCTGAACAGCCTCCACCTGTTGGAGGTGGGAGATGGTGCATTATGCTGCAGAGGCACAACAGAATCTGCTTTCATGTCTCATTCACTTGTGGAAAAGCTACCTCTTACCTCCCTGCCACTATCTGGGTCTTGGCAATCACTGGGTTTCATTTATTTTCCTATGAGCCACTCAATAGATTTACATGTTGTTCTTTTAAAGGTACTTTCTTTGAAATATATTAGTTGAATGGCTTTGATTTTAAGCCTATTATTTCCTTCTGAGTAGGTGGCTTCACTCTTTTTAGGCTCTAGGGAGTTTGGGAAAGGGCTGCTCACCTTGCTGGGACTTCGGAGGGCAGAAGACAACTGCCCTCTTGTAAGTCAGCAGTCAAGCTGTCTGGGAAAACACAAACAGGGTATAGAAGGCTGAAGAACGTATGGTGGGCAGGTTGTCAGTGATACCAAGATAACTGGCTCTCCAGCAATTCACCCAGCAGACTTAGAGGGAGGTGCTGATCTGTGAAACTGCTGGCCAGGTTTCCCTTTGTGGGACAAGGACTTTCAGACACCAGACCTGCCTGGCCTTCTGCTCAGTGAAATGCCACTGCTACAAAGCTCTTGGGTTTGAGAAGGGTGGAAAAAAATGGTATTTGACATTTTGAATGTGAAGAATCTTTTTTTTGTTTGTTTGTTTGTTTGATTGATTGATTTTATAGGGCTGAAAAAGAGAGACAGTGCAATAATATATTCTCTTTCAAAAATAGATTATTATTATTATTTTTTAAATTAAAATAATTCTTATGGAATACAAATTCTAGTTTCTGGACAGCTGTACCAATCTCAAGCTATATGCCCTATCATGCATTATTCTTAACAGTAAATTCTGAATAAAATCTTGTAAGTGGAAAATTGAACACGTACAAATGCAGAATATTATGAACAGATAGAACATATGTCCATATCTGATGTATTCCAGCTTTACTCATGACCTTATTTTTCATGGATCTTGAGCAGCAAAAATGTGTGATTTATGAATGTGTGTCTAAGTTTGCAAAACAATACACTTAATGTTTCCTAGAAATGTCTTGGAAAAAAATGAAAGTCAAATCCCTAAATGCTTGTAAGTTGAAATTAAATAATAGGTTTCAAGACAAGATTTCTTATCATTAGAAATTGGAAATAAGATCCAATTCCTAGTTTCAAAAAAACAGCAAAATTGGAAAAAAAAAAATGTTTTCTGAACCAACATGGCTATTTTGAGGCTAGTCTCCACCTTTACCCCAAATAAACCCAGGTTCAAACCTATTTTTCAAAAGCAAAACTGGGAGAAATTCACATATTCTATGTATGAAGTAGCATTTGGAAGATTACCATATCCACTCTCTTTTTGTCTCTCCAGACCTTTCACTGCACATGCAAACACTAACACTTCCTTTCAAATACATCTTTAGTATTTGCTTTTGAAAAGTCTTTTCTAAGAACAAAACATCGTCAGGTGCCAGGTCGGGAAACAAGACACAATAAAAGTGACTGATTCTTGTCTTGTTCATAGAACATGAGTAAACGAAAAACAGTTAGAATTGGCAGATATTTTGAAGTTTGGCTTCAAAATATCTGAACTTTCCAGCAGCTATCCAGTGCCAGAGAGATATTATTTTATATATACTATCATCATAGGAAAACATTGCACTATAAATGCCCTCAGGAAGCCACAATTCTTAACTGCTACATACACATTTTGTTATCAAATTGGTTATTCTAGTTCCTCTTAATTCCAAAGAATCTAGACCTTGGAGCCCAAATTTAACTATGATGTAGAATCATAGAATCATAGAATATCCTGAGTTGGAAGGGACCCTTAAGGATCATCAAGTCCAACTCTTGACACCGCACAGGTCTACCCAAAAGTTCAGACCATGCGCCTAAGTTCACAGTCCAATCTCTTCTTAAATTCAGACAGGCTCGGTGCAGTGACCACTTCCCTGGGGTTGTGTATCATTCATATTGGGATGTATGTCATTCAGAAGGGTGACTAGGTTCAAACCCACATCTCATGTTTGTTTCTCAGTGTCTTAATTTGCAGGCTGCCCTGGGAACAAGAGAGAGAAGCAGAGATCCCTACACTCTTCCTTGGTTGCCCTTGACCTCTCCAAATTTTATGATCCTCCCCCCTACCCCTCTCTCACCCAGGCTTTCCATGTGGTCTCCCCACAGTCCCTTCCTCTCTGGAATCAATCAACACCCTCTCAGCAACTCACCCTGCTCTCTCTGCTGTAGCAGCAAAGGTGGATTACATCCTGAGAGATGCCTGTGCTCCAGCTCCTGTGCTGGTGCCAGCTGAGCAGATGTAGCTCTGCAACTACCTCACCCTTCACATCTTCCCACCACTCTCCAAGGCTTTGGACTGCATCCACTGTACATTTAGAGTTAGGGTCCTAACAGTGCAGGCTATAATATCCACCCAGTGAAGGTTTGCATTGCACTGGTTGGGAGTTTATAAGTAAGGATTTGAGAATTTAGTCACTTAATTCTTTGTGGTCTTGTTCACAAGATTTTTGATTTACACAGGGAGTTTAACTAAAAGTGCAATTCTTAAAGTCAATTAAATTAGGGTGACTTTCTTTTGCAGGGACACTCAAATCAATCTCTGCCTGGTTTATATTGATTTTTTACTTGCAAAACTCAACCAAGCTCCCAATGAACACAAGTATACCTGTGTGAGGCTTTGCAAGAACATAACACCAGAGGTAGAAGCAGAGCAAGGACAAAGCAAGAAGCTGTGGTGCTGTTACAGGAGCAAACCAATGTACCAAATGTGGGACTCCATCACCCAGAGCTCCATTAACTCCTGCTGTGTAAATAACCACCTGGCACACAGACAGAGTGCTTTCTCAGTCTGTTTATTGGAATTCTCTTTTGAAGGGAGAGGAAAGGAGAGTGGGGCTATGAATCTGAACTTAGAAGGTAACTAAATAAATCCAGTATACTCTTCCTTAATATAGAGTTATTTCTCAGGGGAAATAAGAAATATACTTCATCCACTGCCTGGCCAAGGTTTAAGCCTTAAGTCTGTCTGTGCTCTGTGGTCTGTACTAGGGAGATAATTTAATTTATTTTTTTTTCTCCATTCATGGTCTTAAAAGAAAAAAAAATGAAAAAACAAAACAAAACAAACAAACAAACAAAAACAAACAAACAAACAAACAAAAAACCAACTTTGTGAGCTCAAAGGCATCTTGTGAAGACATTTGAGAAACCAGTCACTCAGGAGATCAATGCAATGAATCAGGTTCAAGTTAGTTTAGGGCAGGGACTCTCCTATGCCCTGCAATGACAGGGCACAGCTCTGGGCATCAGGCAGCATGGTCTGGTATCACAGCAAGTAGCACAAGGCATAATTTCCAAAGGCCACAGCACATCAGGTCAGACAAGGACTGCAGTGTGCCTTCTAGCTGCTTCCACCTCCTAAAGCAGTAGGCCAGCATTGCATATTAGTGAAAATGAGAGGAGGGAAGGAAGCCCAGAGCAACTTTTGACATTTTGGGTTGCAGGAGAAATTTGTGTCGGCCGTGGGCTATGGGTGATGTGTGACAGTCAGTGCTGGTGTGTCTGTTTTGGAGGAGGCTGCACTGGAGAGGGGCAGCACCACCAGGCAGGCAGCTCAAAAGCCCTTGTACAACAGGCCAGCCAGGATGGAAATGATAAAATGCTGAGCTTGCCCCCTAAGGGTTAATTAGTTGTTTTGTTTACTCCTTACATTAAAAGCTGTGAAAATTAAAGGGCCACAAGGGATTGCAGTGATTCTGGGCTTAGAAGCACGGCAGCAATATGGCTATTTGGTGTTCTGTGATCATTTTGATTTAATGAGAATGTTTCTATGAAAGACACAATTCACTCACAGGCAGCGTGCGAGTCCAGGCCGAGCTGGAGGGATCAGTCGTCTACTCGGCTGCTCATTCCCAGCACATCCACAGGCAAACCACTGTTAAGACTCTTCATGAGCTGGTATTTACTCTGCACTGCAGCTTGAGTCTGAACTGGGCCTCTATTTTAGAATCCGTGGCACAGACAGGCACGCCATCCAGCTTATGAGCAGCAGCCAGCCTAGGCATGGTTGCCTAAAATGTCCTCCTGTCAAAATTGCCACTTGAACTCGAGCCATGTTTTCCACTTCATCCTGTTCACCAATGTGGTCGAAGCAACACAAGGGATTTTTCTTCCAGAGCTAAGCCCTCGCTCTTCCTCGCTGCCCTTTGCACCAGTGGCAGGGGAAAGCTGCCAACAGCCCCTGCAGAGGTCTCCTGGCATAGACGTGTCTCCTGCCAACCTCAGATCAGCACAGCTGGCTGACAGCACCCTGAGGATGTCCATGTACTGATGGACCATTCTGACAGCCAAGTGCTAATTAAGGCAGCCCATAAATTACAATCCCTGGCTTGCCCAAAGGGCAAACACAAGCCCAGTCTGAATGGCAGAGTTGTGCAGCCAGGAAGCCACAGATGCACCACGGGGCACAGGACCATGCATACCACCCCAGGTCATGCCTCTTCACCCTTCTGCCGGTAAATCCACCACAGAGGGTCTTAATATAGAGAAAGGTGCAAATTCATCATCAGCCCTCCCAAGAGCATATTAATTTAACCAACGTTATGATGGTTTCTTGGAGCCACAGGAACATTAGGGATTTCTTTAACACTCACTGTAAAGAGTATGGACATGATAATGGAAGCTTTGTGTGTGAGCCAGGGGATGTTGGCTGTTACCTGCAGGTGCCTGGGATGCAAAATTGATTTTACAGATGTCAAATGCACCATCTTACTATGGCTAAAAAATGTGTGTCTGCTTATCTCTTTCTCCATATTTTTATTTTATTTTTGATAGGGAAATTAAAAAGATTTAATTAAATAGCTTTTTTTTTTAACCCTTTCTGATTTCTCCAGTAACTACACCCACTCTTCCACAGGTGATTGCCAGAGTATTTCTAGTACACAAACCCTGAAAAAAGCTCCACAAAATCAAGAAAATGGGAGCTTGAAGGTCTCTTCATGCACACCTAGACATATATTAACCCCATCTCAGAGTGAGACCTGGGAATGAACATAATTATTCCCCGTTGTCACCTTTCATGGGAAGAGAACCTGAACTAGAAGTGGGGACCTGAAGTATATCTCTGCCAGTCTTCCTGTCTGGGTGCTCATCAGACTACTACAGACATGTGGTGGGGTTTGTGCTGAGGCCTTGATTCTCCAGTGACACAGCACTCTGTCAGAAACTAGCACTGCCCCCAGATGGATACATCCCATCTATTCACCACAGGAATTCATTTTGTCTCTTCCTCATGTCTCTTTAACTATGGTGTAGCTCAGAAAAGACGTAACCAGGTAAATGAGTTATTGTTGCCATGATAGTTTTTAGCTGAATCAGTTCTCTGATCTGGTTCTCCATTTATTTATTTATTTATTTATTTATTTATTTATTTATTTATTTATTTTTCAAACAGGAATGCCAGGTATGGGAGGCCAGCAGCAAAATCAAGCTGTGATCAGTGTAGTTTCCTTTGCCTGGCAAAAAATGACCGGGGAACCACAGATTTCATCTAGATGTAGTGAAACCAGATCCCTAAACTCTCACAGAGAGTGGTATTTTCAAAAACACCACTGTTCCCAGCTTCAAAACTGTTTTAAGCACATTGAGGCACACAAAGCTGTAGGCAGGTGTCTACCACAATTATCTTCCAGGAAAAATGATTTTTCTCTTTGTCATATATGGCGCCTTATTTTCAATTTTAAATCTGTGAATATGTTGAAACAAATCTGGAGCTCACTGATCCCCTTGTACGTGGAAGGTTATGGTAAGCAAGGACATCTCTCTGCAGCCTAATTGATGTAGCATGGCTACCTTCTCCAAAGAGCCCTGAGAGAGGGCAGGGTTACCAGCTCTGGCATTAAAGAAAACAGAGAGGCCTTTTACTGGACTGTGATGACGGTCTCTTAAATCTTAGAAATGGTAGGTTAGTGTGTTTGGGAGAGAAGGTTGTAGTACTAGCTCTGACTGTAATAGTCACAGCAGGACAGATACAGTTCTAATAAGTTTTTGGGCTGTGTGAGTCCTAACTGATGAACATTAATGAGCCATCAAGGACAGGGAAGCAGCTGAGAAGGACTGGTAATGCTGCATATAACCCTATGGTTGCATCAAATAGGAATACTGTTCTGTTAGTGTAAATCCATATTGACAAACAAATGTATTTTTTTTTCATACTTACAAAGCATATTCTAACATAACTTTAAGGCCAGCAGATCACTTACTCCAGGGCAGACCTGCAAAATTCCATAATGTATTTCAATACATATGTACAAGCTATTATGCTTTCAAACATCTCTTTCTCTAATACTTGAACAATGCTTAGTATTTTTTTCTCTCTTTTCTGAAACCATCATAAATATGGTAGCAGAAGGGAGCAGCTCTTGGCGAGAAGAGGGTGAATAGAGCTTCTTTGTTGCCCATGTGAATTCCGAGTCTTAAAACACTAGCATGTGCAAAATGTATTTAATCACAGGACAAGGTATTTTATATTTTAAATTGCTTCCAGGACTACTAATACAATCCTGCTTTAAAATGAGCTACCTTTACTGTGAGTTTTAATGTTAATTTGACTATTCAATTATACTCCTAGGACCAGAAGACCATACTACCCAAGGAGGTATTACCTAAATCTCAAGGAGATCATGTATTTCCAATGATGAACAGCAGAGGATGGAAGTGGAGAACCAATATCTTTGCATGCACACTGGTCTAGCTGAGAGTAATTAGCTAAGGTGGAGTGATCCTTGACAAAGTGAAGCCAACCATTGTTTCCATGAGATTTAGTACCAATTAATACCATATAGTATATAAACAGAGAAGGTGAAATCAAAAGAAGGAATCTAAAAAAGACATGAGGATGAGGGAAAAAGTGACAGTAGTCTCAAATGTTTTTGTCTTCTGACATCCCGACTATAATTTGAAACACTGGATGATGTGTGTGACAGATAGATGAGCTGTGGCAGACAACCTTTTTTGGCATAGTGGTGCTTAATTCAGCACAATATTTGCTTACTAGTCAAGGGCAGTTCTTCTTTGCTGAAGTAAGGGATGGATCTCTTACAATACTTATGAACAAAGAGATCCATTTATGCTGCTGCAGAAGCCTACTATTTGAATGATTGCTTTTTCTTTACATGTGTATTTGGAAAAGTAGAAAGCAAAATAAAAGGTGGTATAACTAACACACACAGCATAAATATGAAAATGATATTTTTTAAATTGTCTGATCTTTTACTCAGCTATATCTGCACAGAATAAGTATAAGATGCTTTCTGGCAAAAATGTCCCTTAATTTACATCACTTGTGTCTTTTCTTGCCTTGTGCATTCCAACTATATACACATATCTGTTCTCAGATGAGGAACAATGCACTGAGGTTACACTGTGCTGCATAGCAGGCAGATTTTTCTCTTGAAATGAAATGTTGACATACTGGATGAGTAGACATGTAGCCCGTTCCTACAGGATGTGGCTGGGTCAAGGTTTTAGCGTGATTCAACTAGGTACTGGAGATGTATTGACTGAAATAAAATTGCATTGGCTAAGCATCCAATGTTAACATATATGACAATAATGAAGAATCTATTTGTGGATGATAAAAATATACCTAAAATAAAAATAATCTTATGATTGCAGGATGACATTTCAAAGGGAGACAGAAATAGTTTTTTCTTCATCTATCTATGCTGAAGCTTGTCCATTTTAAACTTCTGCTGTCAGCAGCTCTGCTGGAGATAGAATGATAACATTCATGGGTCTCATCTGATCCAGCATGTGAACATCTTTATGAAGCAGCAGTATCAGAAACAATAAGGACAAAGACCTCCTTTAGATAAATATCAGAGCCTTAGGCATCAAGACCACAGTTAAAATACAGAGGAAAATAAAATAAAAATAGAAAGGTTCACTGTAAGTGATGCTCAAACACTGGAAGTTTCTCTGAGTTCCAAAGGCTTGAGGATGAACAATGGTTCCAGAACTCCTTACTGTGATCTTACTGCCACAGTTCTTACCTCCTGTTAGTTACCAGCATCCCTTCCTGACAACAAGGAATGTTGCTCTGGAGTTCACACTCCCCAGTGACACCTAGTGCAGGTACTGCTTAAGATGCCGCATTAAATTCATGCTTGGTTACTGTACTCCCTTCTGACTGTTTTAATAGATCAATAAAAGTAGTGATGGTATCTTTTCTTTTTCCCACATCCTCATGAGATTTACTTTATTAAATTAGTAAATCTCCCATTATAGTTAATATTTAATAGCTAATAGTAAGTATTAACTGCTTTCCCTAGTTTCTCCCAATTATGGTAAAAAAATAAATAAAGTAAAAGTGTCACCTGTCCACATCATGTACAGCAATGTATTTCTTTAGATGGTTAGATTTCTGTCCAGCCTCAGTAAGACCTTGATAGCTGTGCAGATGACTAGCCCACCTGGTGCTCCAGTTTGCTGTGGGTATATTGTCACTGTTTCCCAAGCTGCAATCACAATCCTGACTGCAGGGTAGACAAAAGAAACTAGCCAATCTTTCAGGAAAAAAAAATCAACAAATGCTCTTATTTTGTTTATACATGTGTTTATATATTTTAATTATATTAATATATATAAATAACAAAAGCCACTTGCAGTCATGAAAACTTTGAGAAATTCTGAGAAAGAAAATTCAATTCAAGTGATATTCTATCCAATTAATTCAACAGACTGGCTATAGAAGTTGGATAATAACTTCCTTTCAACACAAACACACTTGTTCCTTTGTGGAACCCACAAAGAACTTTGGCTCTGTCCTCTAAGAAAAGCAGGGCTTTGTAGGATAATCAATAACCTTGTAGCTAATTTAGCTAAATCTGCCCAAAGAACCTGCCACTGAGCACTCATTTTTTACAGAAAGAACATTCAGTCTACTACATTAAAGGATTATTTCATTTGGAGAAACATTTGCTTTCTAGAGTTTTTCTTGTTGTTGTTGATCATTCCTATTTTAGAAAGCAATCAGAAAAAAAATGCTAATTTTTGATGTATTATTCACTTGGCCCGCCATGCTGAGAAAACGGGGTTTCCGTTGGTCTGGAATTTCTTCCTGGAAAAAAAATCTGCTTGGATTCAGAGCACCGTTCTGTTGATTTGACTATATTCTTGGACCATTTCAAAAGTGTTTTTTTTTTTTTTTTTTTTTTTTATATTATTATTATTTATTTATTTTATGTGTTAGTCAACAATCAGCATAATAAGAGGTTCTTGGCCCCATGCTTTGTAAAATGTCTCAATAAGACCTTTGAACTGGAAGACAAGTAGACTTTGGACTGAGTTATTTTCTTCAAGATTCATATTCATTCTAAGAATATTATTTCTGAGCAATTATGTAAAGCTTTGCCTCAAATGAGCAATGTGAATTTGAACTGAATTTGAAGATTTACTGTTCATGCAGTTTCTTGAGGAGTATATTTGGGCTATTCAGGCAAGAATCTGAAATACAGTATATAGAGAAGAAAAGCAGGTACTGTTCATATTCCAGAAAAGACAGCTGGAAATCATTTCAAATTTAGAACTACTGGCATGCATGGTGCATCCATTAGGTATTGCTGTTAGTCAGCACATTCTGACAATCATCCCTACACAATGAATTTGGAAAAATAAATGATAAAGACATGCTGAAGGGGAAAAATAAGAGTACAGTTGTCTATATGATATGTCTCGTAGCTTGTGATTCCAGCAGTGTCTTTTCTAATACCTGGGGAGCCTTAAGAAAACAAAGTTTAAACAATGTTACTTTGTCACTACTAAAAAAATATGTTTTAGAATGGAAAAATTCAACATTACATTCAAGTATATAGCTCAGCCTGGTATCAGTTGCAAGGAAACTGGAAGAGAATAAAAAGAAAAAAAGTGAAAACTAATATGGATTGTTTTATATATATGTGTGCATATATATATATATATATATTAACAGGAGGAAATGAAACCACTGACTGATCAAAGCAATATAAGGATCAAAAGGGGATCCAGATTTCTCCTGATCTCTGTGATTGCCCAATAGTTCTTCTTCTTCAGTGAGGATTTTGTTAGCTTTCTTTCACTTCTCATTTTTGACACAGTTTTTGCCTTCCATACCAGCACCAGCCTGAGCAGTCCAGATTGGTGCAGACATGTTTACTTGCCTGTGTTTCTGTACCCTCTGTTCAGCACTTGTTAGGGACTGGATAGCAATCTTGTTCCTCAAGACATTTGTTGCACCCCATTTCAGACAGAGCTTTGTCTGCTGTTTCTGTGTTCAGAAACAGTAAGATGAAACAGAGAAACTCTTGTCACAAATTTCCTGATGGGATGGCAACCACTTTGAAGGGCAGTCAGAGTGCTCTGTGACTCCCAGGAGACAAGTGCAGGTCTTCACCTCTAGCACAGAGTGCCCAAGAGCTTTCTCTGCTACTTAGCAAGAATTGAACTGGAGCATCTTCTGAAAACAAAACTAGGAAACAGGCAATAAAACCTGGTCTTTTGGATTATTATTTAATAAAATTAAGAAAGAAAACAAACAAACAAACGAACAAACAAAAACTAAACCAACCAACCAAAAAAAATAAACACACACAAAAAAACCAACACAACAAACAGGAATGAAGTCTTGGTGATTGGCCTACTCTATATTTTATAGTGTTTTGGAAGACTTTGAAAGCACTCATCTTTGATACTTGCACTCCTGCACTTCTGCTGCTCAGGGAGCCTCATGATTAACAAGTGGGAAAAGTGCAGATGCCTATGGAACCTTTGTTTCACCATGGAGGCAGGGAACTGTGTATGAGTGCTGCAGCCTGAAAAATCAGAAACACAGGGTAGCTGAGATTTGTAATGCTGCTTCACTTACTCACACTCCCACTAACACCTCTGAAAAGCCAAAATACAGTTGTTCTTCACTGCTCCAAAAGGACACTACAGCAGAGCATATGTAAAAGTCACTTTGCACAGCTCCTCTAAGCAAAGGGCAGGGTGCCCCTCACTCCCTCTGCAGCAGTTATGTGAGGCTGTTAAACTTCATCCACCCAAGGCCCAGGCAGTCCCTTCTTCCTGCTGCTTCTGACACAGTAAAATAGAGAGGGATTCAAAAGTCTTTTAGTGTGTCAAAATCAAAGTCAGCCTGACCTTGGTATGGAGCTAGCGCTCTAGTCATTCACTTCTAGTGAGTGTTGGTCACAGTTGTCCACCACCATACATCCCAAATGGGAAAGAGTTTTTTAGCTTTCCATGCTGGGAAACATAAAAAGTAATAATCATAATCATAATAAAGTGACTTGGTTACTGAGTCTTGCTTTCAAATAATTCATAAAATAAGAGTATTCAGGTTACTGAAACAGTGAAAGAGAAATTCTAGGTGGAATAAAACATTTTATTGGACTGAAAAATGTTTAAGATGTTTAAATGCCTTAAAACATGCAAATTTCAAAATTAAGTGTTATTGAAATAGAAAATTACTCATTTTTAAAATATCTAATCACCATTACACTTTTCCTTTTTTATTTTTATTTTTTATTTTTATTTTTTTAGTAATTACTTGAAGCGGATATCAACATATTAAAAGTTTCAGTTGAAGTCAAATCCTCACTTTTGTAGCTGAGGCTTCACAGTATTTGAAAATTAAGCTGGAAATTCAGTACATATCATAGTTGCATATTTTTTTTCTTTGAAATGAATTAACCTGGAAGAGCCATATATATATTTTTTTTTTTTTTCAAATTTTATTTTCTTCCTTTTTTTTCCCCCCTTTTTAAAAGACCTCATCTTTTTCATACTTTAACACTGAGACTTTTAAGGATCTTTCTTGGAAGGCTTAGATAAATTCATATTTTTATTTAAAACAGACAAATAAAGCTTTGAGAAATTTAACATGAATAAAACCATACTGTCATCAACCAAGAAGAATTCATAGCATTAATGGACTGTAGTAGCCAAGTTTGAGGGATTTGGACAGTATTTCTCATCTGAACAGCCTGTAGCCATGCAGGTGTGTGTAATCTCCCTGTTTAAATCATTTACGCATAGAAAATACTTAATAGGAAAGAAACAGGTTGTAGGTCAGAAATAATAAACAGCTAATTAAGATACAATCAATTTTTCATGCTGTGGCTTGCTACAACCACTGGGGACTCCCAAGCATTCATTTCCATGGGTCTGTTCTAAACTCTAGCTATTTAAACTCTGAAAGCATGCAAGCATTTTCTCCTTTGAGCCTCTGGCAACACACCTTCATCTTATATTCAAATATCAGACCGTAGCAATTTCTGAGAGTCACAGTCTAATTAGTCTTTTAAAAGTTTATTGATTCACTTCGAAATTCAGTTCCCACTGAAGTCATGGAGCATCTTCTCATTACTCAGGCAGATGAAGTCACTACTTACTGATAGGCAGATTAAGCACACTAATTACTAGATTCAGTCTCATAGAAAAAGGCACCCAAATCAGAGTATAGCATGCAGATTGTCTCATAGGATTAGCTGTACAGGACCATGCATATAAACTCTAACATCCTTGAAAGAGAAACAAGCTAGATCTGCTAGACCTGTACATGCACAGACACCAAGGAGAGGTTTTGTGGCTCCTCAGACTTCAAAATCCTGTTTATTCCTGGTATGTGATCTCTGTTAGCAACAAGGAAAGAGTCTAATTGTAAAAATTCATTAGGCATGGCCAGACTTGAAGAATACCTGAATGCAATTTGATCTATCAATTCCCTCTTTATGACAAACCTCTGTATCTTATTTTATACACAATAGATTTTGGTTTTGTAGTGTTTATTATTATTATTATTATTATTATTATTATTAAACAAAATACAACAAACTTTCCACAAGCGATGTGTAGTTACATGCTATTCCCAATTTTTAATTAAAAACAACAAAAAATCATGCAAACACAGATCTGCTTTATATGTCCAATATTTTGATGTATTCTGTTTCTATTGAGTGTGGGACTGTGAGAATGAGTAAATTACAGTGTATAGAAAAACTTCATGATACTGTAAAAAGGTGGGAAATCATTTGTTACCAGAGGTATTAGCAATAGCAAAGATGTGAAACAGTTTTGAATGCAAATGTTTATGTACCTAACAGCAATATAGTTGAGTCAATGAAAATATTTTGTTTTATCACTTCCATCTCTAACTACTGTACTTTGCCACAGCATATCACTGAAGCAGATCTGAATTTCATAACCTGATCTAAATACTAGGTGTCTACAAAGCAATGCTCCAATTATTCCTCCCCACAAAAACTGCAGGGGACAGTAGTTCTTAAGAAATCATGAACTTGTAATGAGAGTCTGTGGATAATAAAAGCATTTATTGTACAGTGTTAACTATGTTTACACTTCATATAAGTAAGATAGCGAGCAACTACTAATGGCCAACACAAGTCTTTAGATATTTTCTATAAAATGACAACATGTTCTATGGACTCTTGTTTTCCATTGTGCTAGCAGTTACCAGACACAATTATTGAAAGACATTGGGTGGTGTGGGTCATTACAGATTTAAAGGAAATCCACAAAATTACATAATAGCCCACAAAACTTGCAACAGTAGTCCAGCCCTTCTCAATCCACTTGCAGTATAAACACAACTTTTGTCCTAATAGTTTAACAGCTTACTAGAATGTTCCAATAACACAAAGTAATTGATAACTTGTAATGTTTGATTACTGACATTCTGAAACTTTCTTTTAGTTAATTTTAGTCCAGTCTGCTGGTCCAGGTAGATGTGATGCCCTGCCACTTCTGGATGGAATATCAGGCTACCTTTGACATTTTAGGTTTCTTATGATTTTATGATTATGTTTAAAAACAGAAACCTCTTACTTCATGTCATCTACAGTTTGCAAATAGAGGGGAAATACCTCTGTGAGTAACATAGATGGACTGAATTTGCTGGAGAACTTCCTTTTCAAGAAAAGACAGAAAAGTGTTTTTTATTATTATTATTATTTATTTTTTAAATTTATTTATTTATTTATTTTACAGAGAGCAGGAGATCTGCAGGAAGAGAAAAAGGCATCCAAGGAGCTAAAAATGTCCCCATAGGTGCTAACAGGAAGTTTCTCTTCATTTCTGTTACACTTCTAAGTAGGCTGAGAGACAAGACACTTCCACACATTCACACAGAGAAAACAGCCTCCATTCAACTACTGCTTTAATTCCTTGCTGTTGGAAAGTTATGCAGAGTCATCTGTCAGAAGAAGGAATGGTCAAATTAGTGAAGTTCCCATTTCCTTAACACTGACATCACAGAATTTGTAAGTCTTATAAAACATATAGGTCATAGAGTTTGCAATTGAGGAATGATCCATTTCATCTCTACTTTTAAAACTGTGGTCTTTGTAATATTTTGGTGCATTAGGAGAGGTAGGTTTTCTTCCTTCCTCCCTCCAGAACCTTCAAAAAATAAAATTTAATCTTATGTATTGTCATAATTGGATAGGAAACCAAGTTCCAAAACTAGAAAATGTTCTTTCTTTAAAGTTTTTTAAAGCAGGTGCTAACAGAAAAAAAAAATAGTCTCAGTCTTTCAATGCCAGTGTACCTCATATGTACTGACCCATTTAACCCACAGTGTTGGCTCTCCAAATTGAGTTGCTCTCATATGAAAGGCAAATGAGAATGATCCAGTGAGAAGATTTTGATTAGCCCTGAAAAATTTTATCTTTTTTTTTTTTTTTTTTTTTTTTTTTTTTTTAGCATGTCTAGACAAATTCCTTCAAAGTGTAGCAACCAAAGAAGAAATTGCTTCATAATATCAAATATACATGAAACCTTGTGGCTAACCTATAACAACCATCTGTATCATCTAGCAGGAGCTAGACTTAGTCAGCATAGCTTTTTGCATGAACTTTAACCACACTTCTGCTGTACTGGATGAAATATGATCAACTGCTTGCTGTAAACAGAAGAGTCTTTGGTGTCCTCAGAGAAACACAGAGAGAAAGTATGTAAAAAAATAAATAAATAAAATAAACAAAAAATGTAAATCTTCAAGGAGTACAGATGTGTCCGAGACGTGTCTGGAATAACCTGTTTGTGGCTGCCAACAGAAGTCAAATTAGGAAACAGGGCAAGTTGAACAGACAAATTTCAACAGGGTATTTTTCTACCCAGTCCTAAAACTAAGGACACTTAAGAATAAATACAGATCTTCTCAGGAGTTCTTGATGACTTTGGTGTTAGACCCCACAACTTTGAACCCTGACCCAGGACCACCTCTCCAACATTTGGGAAACTCAGGGAGAAGGAAATGAGCCTAGGAAACTCCAGGTTCTTGCATGAGGTCTGCATAGAGCAAGGCAGGAGACACCATGTTAACCTGCCCAACCTCCCTGCAGGACTGCACCATCTCATATGCAGAACAAAGAGCTCATGGAAGAAACCACTAACAGTAAGCTGCCTCACCACACTGTCTCCCCCACAAGACAGAGAAGTCCTGTGATCTCTGAAACTTCATGTACCTGTGTGGTGGTTTTACTGTGCTAGGCAGCTGAACACCACAACCACTCTCTCATTCCCCCTCTTTAAAAGGGAAGGGGAAGAAGTAAAGGAAAGAACAACTCACGGGTTGAGATAAGGATAATTTAATTAAAGGGAAAAAATAATTATTAAGGAAAGATTATTAATCAAACAATTTAACTAAAGGGAAAAAGGGAAAGAGGAAAAAAGAGGGGGAAAGGGAAAAACAAAACAAGTAGAGGCTGTGTGGTGGAAGTGCAGAGGAAAGAAATTACTCTCTACTTCCCACAAATGAGCGATGATTGACCACGTCCTTGAAGCAGGGCCTCAACGCACGTAGCTGGTGTTTGGGAGGACAGACATTTTCACCACAAGAGCCCACCTTCCCCTCTTCTTCCTTTTTCCATCTTTTATTGCTGAGTGTGACTTCATATGATATGGAATATCCCTTTGGTTGGTTTAGGTCAGCTGTTCTGGTGATGTTTCTTTCTCACTTTTTTGCCCACCCCCTAGGAGGGTTAGAGTCCTGATTCTGTGCCAGCACTGCTCAGCAGCAGACACAACACTGGTGTGATACCACTGCTGTTCCAGCTACAAGTGCAGAGCACAGCACTGTATGGGCTGCTGCAGGGAAAGTTAACATCCCAGCCAGACCCAGTACAACCTGTGAATGAAATGTTCTGGTACCCGAATCCATAATACTGCTGTCCAGTCAATCCACAAAGATGAAACACATTAACCTGCCCAGACAGCTTAGTGGTTGCATTGACAACAGTTTACATCTCTGTAAGCCAACAGCCACTTCACAGTGTGGAGAAATGATAAGCAACTGAGGCAAGACATTTATTGCAGCTCTTTGGATTATTGTCAGACTTAATGATGAAGTGAAGGAAAAGCCATTCTTTGCCTCTAAACAATCTCAGCTGGACAAGCAAAAGATCTGTTGGGTTAACACCGAGTGCTTGAGATTAAGACGTACGGGTGGGTAGTTGTACATACTTGAGTCTATGTGCTTTGTTAAGGTTTATGGAGTAACAAGTATGCTGTTCATTTACATCATACACCGTAACCCACAGAAAGATAAAAAATCCACAAAGTACACAGGTCTCTATTTATTCAATGTTGGGCCTGAAATTAAAAAAAAAAAAAAAAAAAAAGAGAGAGAGAGAGATGACAGCAACCACTAGCAGAATAAATTCTGGGGATGGCAGAACAAGCATGCAGACAGCAAGACAAGTGAGTTGGCAGACTCTGCCAAGACCTTGCCAGTCAGTGCAGGCCAATCTGAACCAGTCCATGTTCAGTACAAAGATGTGAAATGTTTTCATACTATTCCTCTCTCCTTGTATAGTTCCTGTTAGATGTCTTTTAAATACATACTGCCATTTGGACTTTGATCTTTTCTCCTTTGTTAACACTATTAAGCATACACCAAGAAAAAGCAAGGAAAAAATAGGTCCATAAATAAGCAATTTGCTGCAGCTTTAGCTTTGTCATCACATATGCCTGTGCTCATTTCCCTTCACTAAATGCTTATGACAATAAAAGACTGGACCAGTATAGCTCAAATCAGCCTTTATATTCATAAGAGTGGCTGTGTTCATACTCTTATCTCATAATAAGACCAGCCTTGCTCTGATTCAGTTTAATCTGTGACTAAATGCCTTAAAGTAAATCCAAATAAATGTTGCCGTCCCTCTGAAATAAGGTGTGAAAAAAGATGCAGCTTTCTGCAATGCTCTAATTTCACTATACAAATTCACACCTAAAGTTATATTAGTGTCACGTTCTCAAGCAGCATAGCCTTTTGGGAGTTCCTGCCTCTCTTGCTCTGCCTTCTGTTTTCTTATTCTTTTCAAGTGGAATGGTATGATTACCCAAACACAGTGATATATTCATCCCTTATTATTCCAAGGAAGTTGTTAACAAGTCACGGATTGGGTGTTAGGTTATTTAAGGCTATTAACAAGACATGCAAATACTCAGTCATGTACTTGTGACTGACATGGAACTGCACTAGTAAAACACACACATTTTAAAGCTTCCCCTGGCTCAAACTGTGTGGGTAGTATGGCTTAGAGTAGTTGTCCTGATCCATTAAGGTCTTCATGGCATTCAAATGTTGCTAACTCTTTCTGACTTTTTAATTGTTCTTCAAAGGGTGCTGGCAGCATGCTGGGTGCACAAGGCAGACTCAGCATGAACCAGAGCAGGAGACCAGTTATCAAGCAAGCAACATTACTCAGGAGAAAGCTAATGTCCTGACTGAAGAGGTCATGAAGGGAGGTTGTTTTGTTTGGAAACAGTGAGCTCTTTGGCAAAAAGGGAAGGAGAGTCCAAAATAAATTCCCTCAGGCAGAAGTTGTGGAATTAAGAAGGAGGTGGCAGCGTTTTCACAGGAGAGCTGAAAATGAGAGTGCTTTAGGTATGGGATTTTCTTCACTCTTCTTTTCACTCTAGGAAAGATACAGCAGAACAGCAGAAAGCTATAAGATAGGAACTAGTAGAGACAATGAGAGGTCTAAAGTCCTCTTTTCATGGTGACCAAAAAGCTCCATCTACCAATAGGGATTAAGTTTCAAGGAGGACCTGTCTGCCCCCACCATGAGTGAGGGGGCTTGGACACAGGAAGAGGATTCACAAAAGCCAGTGTGAAAAATAAAAGCCTTCTTAAATTAGCTAGGTGCACTCAGGTGTGATCCCTGTGCCATCCCTCTGGAGGGAATAGCTAGGAGCTGCAGGTCACAGTGACCTGTAAACCAGCAAGAGGCAGATCGTGCCTGAGGTACAGTAATGGGCTCAGCAGGAAGGCCAGGGCTCTGTTCTCATCCTCCAGGCAATTTCTCCTGGATGTTTCAGTGAGGTGGAGTAATTTTAATAGCAGAGAAAACAGCTGAATATCTCTGAGTGGTGCAGTGCATCACAGCTATGAGGCATGACAGTGCTAACTGGTACATCAGGGCTGTGTGTGCAGAGGCAGGGAACAGACACCAGTTAACTAAATTTGGGTTGACTGGTTTGGGAATCCTTAGCCAGGCAGAGGCATTGGATGAGACCCAAAGGAAAGGAAGAGAGAAATAAACTGGGACAGCAAGAGAATATATACTTCTGGAAGCAACTTGGCTGGCTCTTGCTTAGGATACAACTCCTGCACCAGCCAGGTGCAGCTTCCACCTGGCACAGACAGTCTGTTACCCACAGCACCATCAGTGGGGTGCCTGCACCCCTCCAACAACTTACAGATAGGTACAAGAAGACTTTTCTCACAAGATGGGGTAAAATATGCCTGTTCAATAACCTCCTCTTTTCAAAAGCACCAGTTTCTTCCAGGAAATTCTTCAGTATAACCTTCACCTCTGAGTCACTCACCAAAGGCCAGATCATGAAATCAACATTTTAAACATGTAAATTAAGTCTGTTCAGAGTGTAATCCCAGACAGCCTTCTCTGTGCGGCTTTTTCCCAAAGGAAGCAAGCAGCATTGCAACTGAAATACATGAGACTCTTTAATTTAACATAAGAACAAACAAAATCTCTTCAGTCCTAGCTGAGCACCAAGTGCTAGTTTTACAAGCAACAAGACAAATGTTTATCTGCAGTTAATGAGATAGTGCATGTGAAACTTGTAGCTGCTTGTTGATTTGGTCAAAACCTCAGAATTAAAAATTCACAATTATTGAGTTACAAATGTATCACTCTGCTTTGATCCTGAACTCCTTTAACAGGGAAGCAGAATACTTAGCATGTTTGTCTAGAGCCAGCCCAGATGCCCCAAACATCACTAACGCAAATGTACCACTTATGAATCTGGCCATAGAACATGTCATAATATATTAATATCCAAAATGGGAGCAGGGTAGAAGACATCAAGAGGTCATTTTTTACCCACTGTCCCCATGACAGTATGATGCATAGATAAGTCGCTTACAGTTGTTTGTCTAAAATGTCTGCTCTCTCACTAGGGTAGGGCACACCGCAGTCACCTGTTTCAGAGGCAGCTGAGCAAGGGTTAATAATGAAAATCACTATTGACATGCTAAATGTCAGTGTTAAAGGGGATAGCTACTGCATAAGACCCACAGAGGTACTATAAATAACTGTAATAATGCCCATAGCAGTTGGAGTATCTTTATGTTGTAGTATAACATATCATAAACTTGGCTTTTGTAATTTAAGAGACAATGAGCTCTGATCAAAAAAGCACTTTCTTTGTTGTATTCTACTGCAAAAAGTTGCTGAACTTTCAGCTGATCTAACCCATCTCTAAATGTATCCCTTTCCCTTGTGCAAGCAGCCTGCTGTGCATGAATAATTAGCCTGTTGGTATGAGGCCAGGAAACTGAGAGGAGCCACTCACGCCAGTGAGACTGCCCGCCCAGTTGTGGCTCTGAGGGCAGTCATGGGGTACGTCTGCTTCTTACATCATGGTGACAGCAAGTGCACATTCAGCCATTCCATACATTACTGCAGACACAGTCCAACTGCAGTGCCATGCCCTGCAAAGCAGCCTAATTCCTCTTTGATTTTATAAGCTCCATTTGGAAAAGACCTGTTACAGACCAACGTGAAATAGCTATTAGAAAAACAGGATAGTAAGACAGGCTATTTTTTAAAACAAAATGTGATGAATATTTTGGAATACATCCAGTCCTGTAAAAATCTTCAGATTTTTGCAAGATCTCTTGGAACTTTTTTCACAAAGGCACATCACACAAGCAGCTTGGTTTTCACAGAGGCTATAAAAGTCCATTCCCCACAACAAGTTCTTAGTTTCGAGATCTTTAAGACTTCAATAAAACATTTGACTCAATGTTTAAAACTGAGCACATACAGGAATACTTCTCAATATTGGCCTTTAAGCTAACAATGTTGGAAAGGCCTCCCTTTCAAAGATTTGTCTTTAATCTTGGTGTTTATTATTATTATTATTATTATTATTATTATTATTATTATTATTATTATTATTATTATTATTATTATTTTATTTGTAACCTGAAAAGACAGACCAAAGTCTGTTCGATACACTGTGAACATATGAAAAAGGAGATGCCAAGGACCTAGAAAAAACAAAATAAAATTAACTTTATAAAGCATTCTAAGACTACACAATGATTTTACTGCCAACAACAACTCAGTCTTTATCACCACTTGAACAAAAACCGATTTAAAAATGTCACATTGTCCTCTCAAATTATTCTTTATTGTTACCTGCCAGCACACTGACTCACGAATTTCTGAATATATAATGATGTTCTAAACATTCCTCAATAAAAAGCTTTGCAAACAATGTTCTACACAGCTGTAGTTTTATTATAACAAAATATATGAAGTCTGCTTCTTTCTATTATTATTTTGAATATTTGTTAATTTTGAAATCTGGAAGAAAATGAAGAAAAAAAAAAGAAAAACAACAAAAAAAACAACTTTGAAATTCCATACAGATTCATCAGTATTTTTTTTCAGTCACTTTCAGTAATTGGTCTAAGTAGCTCTATACATAGATGATGCGCAATTTCATTTTATTCATTTTCCTTGTAGCAAGGGAAGTACATTTTTTATCTTGAGTTTTTGTTGTCATTGTTCAGTTAAGAAAATTGATTCCTACACAGACAATTTTGCATGGTGTAGAATTTACTCTTTCCCCAGTATACCAAGAAACCAGAAATTAATTATTCTAGCATGGATGAACACTGGTTTCTCATTCACCATAAATGGGTCTTTATACTGCATTGAGGGCAAGAACACAAACCAGGGCTATGCAGCAGAGACAAGAATTGGAAGAGCTAACAGAGTCAGGCACTGCATCTCAGCTTGAACAGTTATTAGCGAGACAAAAGAAAGTCTCAACACCTCTTTTCTGAGACACTTTATTGACAGCACCAATGTTGAAGGGCTAATGAATTACATGAGAATGCAATTTGGGTAAACTAGCCACCCACTGGGTCCATATTTTACAAGAATAGTATGTTTCTCATGTGTCAGCTGAGCAGGGCTATGACACTGGTAGACAAAGGGAGGCTTTTCTACCTCTATTAAACTGCATGCTTTCATAAAGGCATTTGATATCATGATTCTGTATCATGATAGCTACTTTTTTTTTTTTTTTTTTTTTTTTTTTTTTTTTTTCCAGTTGTGAGTACTGTGGCTTAATGAGATCCTCCAGAGTCTGAGGTATGTAAACAGATTGTGCTCTCATATGGTGTGCTGAGTCAAAGGGCATTTTTAAAGCATCAGGCTGCAGATTTTTATTTTTTATTTGTATTTTTCTAATTGCATTCACTTTTGACTGTGACACAAATGCTTTTCTAATAGCAAATTACAAGGTAATATATGTTGAAATTCTATAACTGCTTAAGTCACTGGAATTTTGTCATTGATGTTAATGAGGATAGAATTTAAACTAAATATTGTATAAATCAGTAGCAGTCTCTCTGCAACCCTTAGCATTCTAAGCTATCTCAAGCCTCAGTTAAAAGTTATATGTATGTCTGTAACTATATTTATTTTTTAGTTATATCTTGAAGTACATAGTACGTGTATACAAATAGGTTGTATTTCTCTCTAAGCAACTCCCCACTTCCAAAGAAGGTTCAATGCAAATACCAGGTGCACTCTGGTGGATTCTTCCCAGTCACCAAGACAAAATATTTTGTTTTCTGTGTAAGCATTCTATGCTTTTTGAAAATAATCAGACTAACAGTGTTTAAAATTAGAAAAATTCCTGTTTTTAAGCTTTTAGATATCATTGTTCTCTTCCATTCTATGTGAGTCTTTGCTGTGCCTCATACATGACTAAACTCCAGAGCTGTGTTTCTCAACACATTCTCTACTATATCTTTTTCTATTCACGTGGAGAAAGCAGGAGAAAGAGGGAAATTTTGAAAACCTAAATTTCTAACTTTACAATATTACTTGCAAAATGAACCTCAAGAAGATTTTTTTTTTTTTTTTTTTTTTGTGTAGAAGTTAGGTGATGTTGAAATTTAATGGTCAGACTTTGAAAAAAAGCAAAAGCAAAAGCAAAAGCAACCAACCAATCAACAACAACTACAACAAAACTCAAAATTAGAACAGCTGTCTCTATTACATAGCACAGTGGTCCTGCCCTTCAGAAAAGTTAATCCCTCAGCTTTTGGTAATGTCAGTCATCTAAACTAGGGATGAGCCTCATCTTCCCCAGCTTCAGAGTCTGAGCCTCTAATCATAAAATTCATGTGATAAGGCATGGACATTTTTAATGTAGATGTCTACATCTCAAAGTTAGTTGTCTAAATTTTATTGATAGTCACTAGAGAAAAATAAGCATTTCTAGGATATGAGTCATCTCATCCTACTGCGGAAATACAAAATATGTCATAATAAATGTTCCTGAGAAGTTCCTGTTTCTCACTAGAGATTATGTAGGAAGTCTTGAGTGGCTAGCTCAGATGTAGTCATTTGTATTGTTGATATTTAAATCTACAGAGATAAAGCACATTTCATTTTAGTTCATGACAATATATGTCTGTGGCCACAGCAAGGGTGAAGAGCCACACCAAAACCTGCAGAATTGCTTCTATCAGGACTCCTTGCTGTACAGGCTCTGCGTGGCTCTGTGTGTGTCCCCAGCTGCATCACCTGGCCTTGGCAATAAGACTGCAAACTGACAGCATACGAGCCAAATGGCAGATTGTGTCCCAGGCTGAGAACCATATGCAAAAGGGGAAATACGCGGATGTTTCACCATGAATGCAAGATCTATTGCCACAGTGCTGAGGAGTGGACATGGGAGCTGAAGGAAGGATTCTCATTACCAATGAATGAGGCACAATTATCAGGTTTAACAATAAGTTGTAGTAAAAGATGAAAAACACAGTGCTTGCAAGAAAACTAATGAGGAAAAAAGCATAGACTTTTCTTCATGAATCTCTACAAACTTGGGTGCAAAGTACACCGCAAGCAAACAAGAAGTACTTCAGACTGTGAGAGGAACCAAAAATGTCTGGATGTGTTAGAGAATATAGAAACTGCAAAATGACATAGCAATATAAAGTTATTTCAGAGTGTAAGAAAGAGATAAATGATGAAGTTTCATTTGCAGCAGAACTATGAAGATCAATGATACCTGAAGAAAAGCAAATAAATGCAAAGTTAAGTAAGAATCAGATTTGACAAATATGTAACTGAGTGATGAAAAGGAGAATTTCAGCACTATTACTTAAAACCTTTTATTGAGAAATGATGAGGCCATTGGTTATGGATGAGGAGTCTGAGGAGATATGCCAGATAATTCAAAATAGTGGGGATTAAGTGAGTAGTATAATACAATGAATGGATGTTATGAAGAGAAGATCTATTTGATGACATAAAATAAAACATGAATATCATGGAAGGTGGACACTGAAGTGAACCCCTTTAAGATAAATACGGAGATCGCGGCTGAGAGAAGTATGCCATGCTAACACTATAACCCTCTCTCCAACACCTGAGATATCTGAAGTCAGCAGGTGATAGATGAGTCAGATGAAAATCTCCAGTACATTTCCTGATGATCTAGATATATTTCTCTCTATTTACTCCTTACCTGACAAGCAACTCTCCTTTCACGCAGCTCAGCATATTCTAAGACTTGTCTTGCAAAATAGTATGTGAGTCTCACTTATGGGTGAAAATTAGAGATAAACCTCATAAAGTTTGATACTGAAGTGGAAATATTCAGAATACTTTTTAACATCAAACAAATTATTTCAAATTAAAACACCAATGTCCTCAAAAATTCTTTTGAATTGGTTTGCTGTCTCTTGGCTGCTTGCCCTTGGAAATTTGTTCAGGAACAATTTCCTCAGTGTATTGTTTTGTAAAAGCATAAAACAGAAACACTTGAGTTGTAAATGTCAAAAAAAAAAAAAAAGAGTTAGAAGCTACAATGCTGTGTTGAGTAAAGGTGAGTCACTGCCATGAGATAAAATTAAATTAGTTCTTACATAAGTTCATCATAATCTTCAGTTCTTCAGTATCAAAGCTGATGACTCACTTTATGTTTATAAATGGTGTTTATTATCATACAATGTTTGGCTGTTGACAAAGATAGTTTTTACCTATTTTTTATAGTTTTCTAATAAGATTATTACATCTACATCATGACCATGTATAGGTAATGACACCCCCTGTGATTCCATCTTTGGGTCATCACTCTTCACAGCTTTGTGTTGAGAAATTAAGAGGTTTTTTTTTGTTTGTTTGTTTGTTTGTTTTGTTTTTTCCCTAAGTTCCTTTACAAATATCTTACAATTATTGAAGCACAGATTAGGGGAACAATATGTAAACTAAGCTGTCTAAAAAGAATGTAGATGCATATTTATATTCCAAAAATATTAAGTAATGGATCAAAAATATTTCTTTTTCATATCAACGTTAAAGTGAAAGGATTGAGTGTGTATTACTTAAATTGTGATGTATATGATCTCAAACTCTTGATCAAGAATTATATCAAGAGATTAAATGGGTTTGCTGTGAATTGATTGTTCCCAATAAATTAATGTATTTGTTAGTTTACTTACACTCAAAGTAGTTTTTACATAAGGAAGATACTTTGGAAATTACTAAATGAATTATAGCTCCCTCCTTCCACACAGAATGTAGCACCTCTGAAGGGTGTTGGATGGTGCCTCAAGTTTCCACTTCCACATAAACTCTGGCTCATCATCAGTGCTGTGAAAACTCAAGACTGACCCCAACTGCAGCCTACTCCAGAAATATAAACCTTCCTTCTCCAGAAATATTTCCTTCTCCAGAAATATAAACCAATGTCCAATAGTGCTGGCTTATTTATTTATTTATTTATTTATTTATTTATCTATTTATTCCAAAGGTGGTGCTCAGACCTGCTCATGCATAGCAGTTCTTACTAGCAAGATGCTGATACTTGCCTACTCTTACCTCCCACCTTCTACACTTGCAGTCTGAGGCCTCCATTTCCACTTTGATTAACTATAGAATTTCATGCACTTGGACATAACTCCTTGCTTTTAAACTCCCAACTTCCTTCTGATTGCAGTGCTGTCATTGCATCTATGCTAAAGTGTTCCTTACAGAGAAAGGACAAACTGATGCACACACAAGTCATTACTGGAACAGATGTGTAAAAAGTCAGTAACCAAGATCCCATTAAGCATCAACAGGTGCTACAGAAGACAGGTATCCTTATGACTGTTAACAAGCATTCCTGTAAAGTGTACTGTTATGCCATGTTTTGTTATTTCATATTCACAGTCTTCAAAAGACATAATGTCCATGTCTTAAGACATAAGATAAAAACACAAACAAAAGTCTGGTAAGAATATAAAAAATAGACATGTTAAAACTCTCCTGCTTAGACTGGTTGACCAGCATATAACTTACGCTTGAAGAGGAGGAAAAAAAAATACAGTTTGGGGGGTTATTTTTTGTTGTCATGTTGTGTTTTGTTTTGTTTTTCCCAAATAGAATGTAACTACATATAGCTTTTTGATGAATAGATACAGTTCTATATCAATACCAAGACAGCTTCCCCAAGTAGGCTGGGCCCCTTGTATTTTATTTATTTATTTTTTTTTGGCCAAAGCAAAACTGACACCATTTTCTGTAAGCACCATGGAAGGAAAAACATATGCAGGAGGAATGTGAGGATTGGTCCAAAGCCCACTAAAGTCAATGAAAATCTTTCTATTCAGACCATGATTCAGGTCCAATTAGACCCTAAATGAAAAAAGAAGTATCTTGTAATTCTGGACTAAAGAAATCATTCCTTTGGGAGTGGCATGGAAAAACACATGAAGGTGAGAGCACTTGTAGAAAACAAAAGGAGCTGAAAACTTGGCATCTTCATATGCTTCAGTCTTTTTCAAGGTCATAAAAAAAAACCCATGGGCTTTCTCTTATGCACACTCACCCCCCTCAAAGCAGGCTGATTTATTCTTGTGTCAGAAACATGTCAAGTACATATGAGACTAATGTCCTGGTTTTCTTCTTTCACTTGTGCTTCACTTCAAAACTGACTATCACAATGGAAATGACACAATGTTGTCAACTCCTCCCAGAATGTCACCTAATTTATCACAGGCAGTTTCAAAAAAGTGGTTATCCAACTTTTCCATTTCTTTCAATTCCATAAGAAGCAAAAATTCTCCAGTGCCCCCAGTGTCCCCATATGGCCTCTCTGGACTGATCATTATCCAAAACTGGCTGTTTTATTAGCTGCTGAGTTTTCAGATCCCATAAATGCTTCAGAAATGTAAGTGGTGCTTCTACGTAAGTGCATATGAAAAGCAGCTGCCAGGTGAATTGAAGCGATACGTATTACAAGAAATCAATATTCTGGGGAAAATACAGGTATTTAAAATAACACTGATACTGTTTAGAAGTAGAATATAAATCGAAAACATCAGTTAGACAAAGTGAAGAAAAGAACCCTTTTCATTTAGATTAATGCAGAACAGCTGCCTATTGCAAAAATACTGCAGGGGAAAAAATGTGGAAACAAAAATAATTCAAAATAAAATTAGACAAGGGCTGACTACAAAGGTGCAAACTCAAGCCAGATCAAGACAACATGCTAAATCAGAAGTGAAGCTTTTGAAAGATAGACACAGTCATGTGCATTTTGATCTTGGAGAAGCAAATCCAAAAGAGCAGCCAATGTTATTGTCTCCTAGGGGAACCCTGCAAAATTTTGCAATTGGTCCCTTAAGATAGTTTTGCTTTTCAAATAGCATTGCTGTAGCTGAGTGCTGTTGAAGAGATTTGGATACAGGAGCATTCACTGGACTCCAAATTTTCTCTCCTGGTATAGATTAAGTGTGCTGCAGACACAGAGCAGGCATGCCAACTAGCACTCCTTTACAGTGTTCTTCATCTTTTAATTTAAGGAAGACTTGCTGCCTCAGAAGATTTAACTGTGAAGCAGGAGCAAGTGAAAGATGACTCCTTTCTGCCACCAGTGTTAAGTAGCATGAAAAAAAAATCAGAAGTGAAGCATATTATTGCTTCTGCAGATTGGTTTTCTTCAGTTTTTCTATTTTGAAATATCCCCCTTTAATATGCTTAATATTTCTAAAGGGAGGGGAACAGAAAAAAAAATATATTAGGTTCAAGATATATGTTTTTTTCTTCTGCCAATAAAATTAGAGTTATACTGCTTGAAGTGTCTAGTTTACCTGAAGAAACAGCACATGTCGAACCACTGTGCTGTTTCTGCCATGATGACCCTCCAACATCTTTGAGCTGCATGGACTATAACAAAAATGCAAAAAGCAACCTTGTTTGTTCTGTGGCTGACCTGCCACTTTCTGGGTATTCTGAAGAAAAGGTAATGTATGTTTTTGCTGCCTCTAGGTAATGTAAATAATATACTAGCCTCACTGAAGAAGTGAGACTCGCTACCAAGCAGGAACATTTCTGCTTTCTCTTTCTGCCATGGGCTGCCCTGGTCCTAAATTAATCTCAGTCCAAAAGTCCTATAAATCTAAAATGACTGAAAATCTCAAGACAGCTGCGACTCATCTTATATTTGTGCATAACTAGACAGGTGGGCTCCTTTGCCACTCTTTTTGTATTACAGAGTGATGAGGTTTAGGGTGTCTCTTTTAAGAAGTATCCCTTAAAAAGTGTTTCACTGCAGAAAGCTCCAAAATTCACCTGGAAATCATCTTTGTTACCCAGGCCTTTGAATTCTGAATTTCTTATTTATTTATTTATTTTAGTTACCTGTTTCCTTATGCAACTGAAAGCAAACTGAGTTTTTGGAATCCACAAGTCCTGTCACACATGTTGCTTAGATGTCAGAGCTAAATGGGAGTGAGGAACTCTTATTGTAAAGAGTATCAGTGAAAAGAGAATTATTGAGCCATTGAATATCCACATGCTGTGAGTCCTGGCTTTGTCCTTTCTCCCAGCTCAATGGAGGAGTCATAGTGCATTGGAGCAAATCTCCTATTCCTTATCCCTACTAATCTCCCGGAGCATGGGAAGACTGTCTATTTGTGCAGGGGTAAAAACTTGTCTTAAAAAAAATAATAAAAAAATCTCTGTGGCTCTTTCATAGATAAACTGGACTGCTTCCAGAGGAATTCTCACAAGACATTTCAGTGAAATTATTGAAATACATTTGTATTATACATAATGCCCTGTCAGTCTCCCAGGATTATCTATCCAAACATAGGAGTCTTCAGAGTGGAGCCTCATTGTTTAGACTTCCTGTAGAAGGAATGCTACCTCCTGGAGTACAATTACTTTATCTTAAAGAGTACTGAGACAGATCTAAGAGTCATGTCCTACTGCCTCTACAGAGAGTCTAGATGGCTATATCATAAATACCTAAAGGTGGATGAGATGAATCCTACTATAAACAGCTGTTTAGATGAGAGTCATAGCTAGTACACAACTAATTTAGGATGTGGATGACATCATTGTTCTCATAACCCCTTGCTACTTGACTGTGTTGGATTTGTAAGTGTAGCAGAAGGATGAAGGATTGTAGTCTTCTTGAGATCCTTTTATTACTCTTTCTTTCTTGCCTTTGTATTTCTTACAATAGTTATACAGAACAGTGTTTTCCCTTCCCTTCCCTTCCCTTCCCTTCCCTTCCCTTCCCTTCCCTTCCCTTCCCTTCCCTTCCCTTCCCTTCCCTTCCCTTCCCTTCCCTTCCCTTCCCTTCCCTTCCCTTCCCTTCCCTTCCCTTCCCTTCCCTTCCCTTCCCTTCCCTTCCCTTCCCTTCCCTTCCCTTCCCTTCCCTTCCCTTCCCTTCCCTTCCCTTCCCTTCCCTTCCCTTCCCTTCCCTTCCCTTCCCTTCCCTTCCCTTCCCTTCCCTTCCCTTCCCTTCCCTTCCCTTCCCTTCCCTTCCCTTCCCTTCCCTTCCCTTCCCTTCCCTTCCCTTCCCTTCCCTTCCCTTCCCTTCCCTTCCCTTCCCTTCCCTTCCCTTCCCTTCCCTTCCCTTCCCTTCCCTTCCCTTCCCTTCCCTTCCCTTCCCTTCCCTTCCCTTCCCTTCCCTTCCCTTCCCTTCCCTTCCCTTCCCTTCCCTTCCCTTCCCTTCCCTTCCCTTCCCTTCCCTTCCCTTCCCTTCCCTTCCCTTCCCTTCCCTTCCCTTCCCTTCCCTTCCCTTCCCTTCCCTTCCCTTCCCTTCCCTTCCCTTCTCTTCTCTTCTCTTCTCTTCTCTTCTCTTCTCTTCTCTTCTCTTCTCTTCTCTTCTCTTCTCTTCTCTTCTCTTCTCTTCTCTTCTCTTCTCTTCTCTTCTCTTCTCTTCTCTTCTCTTCTCTTCTCTTCTCTTCTCTTCTCTTCTCTTCTCTTCTCTTCTCTTCTCTTCTCTTCTCTTCTCTTCTCTTCTCTTCTTCAGTTTAGCAGGTCACTGGAAATAACCATGTGTGGGAAGAAGTTTTCGTTACTTAAACAAAACAGGATTTTAATCCTTTATGAATTGAATCTAGTTACCCAGTGGTAGACTGCTATCCTAGATGATGTGTGTGCATGCATATTTGTTTATTTATTTACTAGTCAGAGCCAAGTATTGACATTCTAAGATCTTGGCTGGTCAGATAAAAATCTCCTTATTTTTAAAGACTGGCCATTCCTCAAGCCACAGGAACTTTAAACAGTTTCCTGGCAGACACTGAGCAAGCAGGTTGAAGTGGGCAGTGTGATGAAAGGGGAGACCACCCCTTTAATCCTACAGGTTGCTGAAATCTACAGTAGGTTTTTGTTTTTCTCATTATTTGTTTGTTTATTTTATTTTGTTTTTCCAATCTGGGAAAAACAAAAACAAAACAAAACAAAACAAAACAAAAAAGTCTGAAAGCACTGTGTGCAATATTTTTATTTCATTTTTTTTCCCCAAAGGAAAGTATTGCATATGCCTCATTCTGCTGGATACAATGGATGCATTCACACCTGCTGCATGGTTACACCAGCCTCCAAGTGGAAACTCGTTTAGCCTGTAGCCTGTTACTGGACTTCCATGGAGTTCTGTCTGTATAAACTAATGTTTGCAGTCTTGGGCTCAGATCAGACCTGTAAAATCCTAGGCTTCTGTGAACTAGCCCTAAGGAGACATGCATCTGTGGGGAAAAAAACAGAAAAGTTCCTTGCACCTCCATAATGTGAGGGCTTCTTAATGCTTGTGCCAGCAATAGCAGAAGCTTCTGAGGAAGGACTTGGTGAGGACAAGGACAATGCATCCTTTCAAAGCAAGGCACAGAGCTCTGGCCACACTTCTTGTTGCATCTGTAGATGCTGGGCCTGCTTGTCTCTTTGTGTAATATATTAAAAGCTATTTAATATATTATGCTTAATATATTAAAAACTATTAAGTCCCCAACACCAGCAGGGCACATGACTCCCAGAACCTGTTGCCAGGTAGCATCAATGAAAAATAGATGTGGCTTCTGACCTTCACCCAGGCCAGCAGTGGTATTTGTCTTGGGGATTTGAAGGCATTTATTTGCCAATTTACTAAATGGCCATGTTGGCAGGTCTGGAATACGGACCTCATGCACCTCATGCACTCCTGTGCACTAAGGTGGAGGTAACCAACCTGGAGCTAGATGAGAGGTCTACCCACCTCGGAATAGCGTGCAGAGGCCCCAAACCTGGTCAGAGCCCTGCAGAGCTGCAGTAGCAGACCTGCCCCTTGGCTAATTAATCCTGCTTTGCAGCATTTTCACTGGTAAAAATGAAACCTTGGAACAATGTCTGCTGAAGGTAACTAGTTTCCACCTCATTAGCTTCCACTTAGACATAAGAGAAATGCTTTCTTATTAGCCTCACCTGGCAAATCTGAGGACTCCAAATGCATATAAGATGACTAGGGGGAGAAGAGAAATCTGCAATTAATCAAAATTAATGGCCACATTTTTTCTCTTTTTTCCCTGTGTTACTTTATTAACTATTTCTTTGGCTTTCTTTTCTGTTAGATAAATCTTTTCCTCCCTATCATTAAGAATGCCGTAATAGGGTCACATTTCTATTAAAAGTCCAAATAATCTCCCCTCACTTGCTCACTTGGGGAACAGGTTTATTCAAATCCTGTAAGAGACATCCTTGCCCAAAGACACAATCATCTAAATAGACGAAGTATTGAAGGAAGCATAAGGAGAAAAGGGCTTTGCCAGTGACAAAAACACTTAAGAGTTGGAGTAACCTGTTCTCATGAATGATGTATCAGACTTCTGTTGTACAGTGAACTGGAGGGCTTGAAGTGTAGAGAGAAATCCAAAAGTCATTTTTTATGCAACAATACTGCTGTGGCTTGTCTCCACACTGTTATGGTGTGTGGCTGTTTGGTGCTATACCTAAACCTGCACCCCACTTCCCCCTATAGCCAGAAAAACTCATTGTTGACATGGGAACTGCACCTGTGTTGCATGTGACCCATATCTATTTCAACCTTCATAGGCCAGATGTCACTATGAAATGGACAGAAATTTGTGTACATTGCCTAACATATATACTCAATATTTATTCCCACAGAAAGAGTAAAGGGAGTAAATTGTGTTTTAATTTACCAGAAATAGACACAGGTTCAGGTTAGGATGTTAGTTGTTGGGATGCTAGCCAGCATTTCATACTAAAATATGTTTGGTAGATAGATGGATAGAAGAATATTGAAACTATGACTAAAAGAAGAAAAAAATGATTCCAATCAGTACAGTCTAGCACACTAAGAAGGAGCCTGTCAAGTGGCCTTTTTGATGCATTTGGCTTATAAACAGCATTGCTGGTGAAAATTTGCTTGTGGATTTAAACCTTAAATCATTACACTCAACACTACTTTTATTAATCACAGCCCCATATTACAAGCAATGAGTACTAACTCTTCTTTTCTCAAAAACACGTTCCACGTGTACAAGGCTTGTGCAAAGCTTCTACAAGGACAGCCAAATCCCTGACTTTCTTGTGGCTCTGTCTCAAAAATTACTTTCTGTTTTCATGTTGCTGTGCTATTCAGTCCCACGAAACAAGACAATTCTAGCTGAAAAGAAACAGAAACCGAGGATATTTCAGTTGCAACAAATATTGTGAAAATAGAGAGAAATGCGTGAACATTGTGGCAGATGGCTGCTCCATCTACACTCATACAGCAAGGACTTGGGCTATGAAGACATCAGTGAGAACTTTGTCATTGAAAGGATGAGGTTTTCAATCATTCTCTTATATTGCTGGTCAGAGGATGAGACACGAACATTTTTTGACTTTCCTGTACCTCAACAGCTGCCACAGTAAAAATATTTTTAATAAATCTTCCTCTTGGAAACGAGTCTTGCTAAAAAAAGTAGTTGAGAATTGCCATTCAGGCTCCTTAGACCTCACTTGCAACCATAGCCTGATGTATGTGCAAAAGAAGTGCCAAACCAGAAGAAATAAAAATGGGTCACACAACTTCCATCAAAAACAGAATATCTGAAGCTGATGGATATGATCCTCATAAGAGTCCACAAGAATACCAAAAAACAGTTGCATTCCTAAAATGCAACTTCAACAGTACATTTGATTATTTTATTCATCATGATTAATGCATGATATCTATTCTTCATGCCATACAGGTATTCCATATACCCGCCAAAGTTTTCAGGTTAAGTTTACAAATTCCTGGATATACACCAACGTGATATCTTACATGACTGAAATAAAGCTGGTATTTTATATAACCTGGCAAGTCTGGGTTAAAAGTCCACCTAAGTTTTTCACTATATGGTGAACCCTGACTAATCGTGCCAATGAAGATATACATATATTGAATATATAAAACCAGGTTACTGACAAGAAAATTCTGGAAGGGATTTCTGTAGGTACACATATAACCTCATTTTCACATGAGCCATCAAAAGTCAATAGAAATCCATGCTCCTCAGTCATTGAGATGGTTTAGAAAACTCTCACCCTAAATGAGCTAAGTGATGGAAGGATCTTCCATCATCTGAAAAACTTCTCCCCAGCCAACCTGCAGTAAAAAAATGACAGGAACAAATCAGTGCATGTCCTAATGGAGGAAAAAGTAGCAGTGCTGACCTGACTGCTCCTACAATAGCCAGACAACAGGAAACCTCCTAAGTGGAGGTTAATCACACAGTCTGGAGGAAATATTTCACCACATTTCTGAGTTGAAATAAAAACAATAGAATAATTCCAGAGACGCTCTTTCTTAACAGAATGAGATGGTCTAACAGAGTTATATAGCTGATTATATTTTCCAAAATTTCCTCTCTTCTTCTTCTTCAGTGCACAGTCCCACTGATAAACAGGTTTTGATTATTTAAAAAAAAAAAAAAAAAAAAAAAAAAAGAGCTATAGGCAATTATACACTTTCCCTGTGTCTGAAATATTTGGGGTCATTACATTAAACTGTTTGCTTTTGCCAGATACCAGCTTGCAAAGGAAAAGGAGGGAAATATTTTCAATTTAAAAGCAAAAGTATTTGTTACTTAGAGAGTTCATTATTAAATGTGTCATATAATAATAATTAGAACACAAGCTCTGTCTTCTCAAAGAAATAAACAGTCCTCAACCTTCCTCAAGCATTATCTAAAATATCTTTAATGACCTTAAAACCAGTCTGTATAGAGAATGATAAGTGAGCTATGGCAATACATAGCTTGATAATACATAGGTATTATGTGATATGTGATATTCTGCCCATATATCTCTATAAACATATTAATATCTAATTACAGGGTCTTCAGGTATTACATTTGAGCTAATGACCTTATGTAAATATTGTAATGCTCTTTGAGAGAAATTATACCTCAATGTTCTGACAGCTTCTCTTTTTCAAGATTTTTACTGGAGTTTAAAGACTTTGTTTCATTTTGTTCTGAGCTGTTTTGAGCTTTACAGCTGTTTCTCTTAAATATTGAAAATTACATCTACCAGGCTGATGTTGAAATAAAATATCTTATTTGACATTTTATCCTTCAATTATTTTCCCTAGAGATTTAAGAAAATTTGGGCATTTGCTTTAATTTGAAATAGACCAGATCTCCTAAATCCATTATTATATAGAATTTCTGATATCTATACAGATTTAGTATGAACTTTTATATATATATATATATATATAAAAGCAAGGGCAAGCCTATAAAGGCACTGTTAATCTTCCTCTTTCTAGAAATACATTAATCTCCCTCTTTCTAGAAATATGAAATTACCAAATAATAGATTGTATTACTGTTACACATGACTTTTCCTGCTACTCTACCCTGTTGTACTTCTGCTCTTGTCAATTTTATTGCATATCTGTTAGGTCTTCCAAACCAATGAATAAATTCTCCATAACTGTCTCAAACTGTCTGACATTTTAAAGCGCTAAAATATTTGAAATAGTTTCCTATATCCTGTGCCCCTCCTCATTTTATTTCATGTCTATGGCTGTTGTTAATTAGGACCGTCTTTTTTTCTCCCCCAATTCTTTTTTTTTCTTATTATTTGGAGATTTTATATTTAAATATCACATACTACTTTTCTTAAGACCATTCTGTTATAAAATTATTGGTTTTATAAATATTTAGGTTAATTTGGCTACATATACTTTTTTCCCCTCTAGCAGAGGTTTGGGATTTTTCTGACTGATTCTATGAACAAAGGCTGGTTTAAATTTAGAGTGAGGTAAAAGACACTCACTTTATTTGGTTGGCCCATAAAAGCTACTCAAAGATTTATTTCAACGATAGTATTCCTTTTGGAGCATGTATTTTATTAACACTGTGCACATAATTTTGTTTAAAAAACAAATCTCTCTCAAAGCTTTTGTTATGTTTGGCATCTTTAAAGCAAAATACTTGATACATCATGCCAATGCTTTCCCAGTATTATATTCTCATGAAAATTCAGCTAAGAAGGTTGTCATTGAAATAAATCACCAATGATGAAAAATGGCTGAATAAAACAGTCTGTGTGAAAACCTACAAATTCAAAGAAAAAGAGAAAAGTGTATGTTCAATGGCACATTTTATTTCAGAATAAATAAATAAATAAATAAATAAAAATCTTCATTCTTGAACTTGCAGATCTGTCTGCATATTTATCTTGGTTCAAATGCCTCTTTACACTCTCTGGTATAGATTGGCTGTGTCCGTGTCTATAGCTCTGCCCTTTACAAGAATTGCACTATTTAGCTGGAGCAGTGGAAAGATGCATAAGAATATTTTCAGTTTGAAAGCGTCATTCAGTCCTTCTCTCAATCTGCTTATGTAACTTAAATATTTTTAGTGCTCAGGAGTTCAAAGCTGTTAATGTGTTGTGTTTCTGAATGACAAATAGAACACACTAAAAACAGCATTGCACTGTTTTTTTAAGAAAGTTTCAGGGAAATTCATGCAGCTCTAAGTGAAACTCTACCCTGCCTTTAGCCATCCAAATATTTCCTTCCTTGTACAGAGGTCTGAATGATTCATTGTACCCAGGTCCTCTGTTCACCAGTAGGTATAAAGCTGACGTGACTACATAACGCAGCCAGCAAACAGAAGCTCTTCTCAGGCTGAGAATCTGAGAAACCTAGCAGTAGCTGTGGAAAACAAACTTTCCTCATCAGGATCTATTCATGATATAAGGTCTTGACAGCTGACAGAAATGGTACCCATTTTTCTTGGTAAGCTATCCAAATTGTATTGTTCCCATTTGTGGCAACAGCCAAAGATTTTTTATATATATATAGATTTTTTTTTCTGGTGGAAACTGGCAGATATGGAATGAAAATAGACCTGCAGACTGTTTGAAAAAGAAAATAATTTCATAAAACTGAAGTATTAAAGTGACATATTTCAAAAAAAATTTGTGTCTGTTGAAAATTAAGAGGCTGAGTAGAAAAAGATTGTACTTTCTCACTCTAACTTTATGTAAGTCAATGAAAACTTCATATTCAGTTCATTCCTCAGGCTGAATTAATCCAAGGACACAAATATGGAAGCGATTTACGCTTGTGAGTCATGACCCCACATCTCACCTAACTCCAACACCCAGTTACTAAGCCCCCAATTTCAACCCAACCTCATGCTTTCTTCAGTTGACAAAGAGAAGTATGCACTTCCAAGATCCCTCTCTTGGGTGAGAAGGATCATCCTCCGGAGATGATTCTCTCATTTCCCTGACTACAGAAGAAGACAATGTGACCAAGTAAGCCAGACTCTAGTTTTCAATAGCCACAGTTAGGTTAATCAAATCCACGTCTCTTTTACTAGGATTTGTTCTTTTTTAAACTGTGGCAACTCTTGTTCATTTCAATATCTTCTGTCATATTCATCTAGCACAAAATATCTAGAAAGAGAGAGGGTAAAAAATAAAAATAAAATAATAATTAAAAAAAAAAAAAAAGGATATATATATATAAATATCCAGGCAGAAAAGTAAGGGAGGCCACAGAAATAGAGTTGTATGCTTTTAAAAATCAGAGATTTGTCAAAATGAGGAAACCAGAAAGACCCATAAACTCTGGCAGGCTAAATATAAAATCAGAATATGGCACAGCAAATAAGTGCCTGAGGAAAAACTTGCAAAAGGCAAAAGAATTTATAATATATCTTTCTCAAACATATGAGGAACAGGAAGAGTGCAGGAGTAACTATAGAGCCAAAAGGAGCATTGACAGAAGATAAAACCATAGCAGGAAAAAAAAAATCAACTATACATATATTTTAGTACAATTTCACTGTAGTGGAGATTGGGAGGAATTTTTTGAGGACACATCAGAGGACTGAAGCTGAAATTCCAATAGAAGATGTTATAGAACAAATTATCAAGACTGATTTTTTTAAATTAATTAATTAATTTATTTTTAATAATTCATATATGAAATAACTGATCCAATGATTGTAATTTTTACCCTGTTGTTAAAATGACCTAACTGCCAGCAAGTCTGGTGTCATTTTAAAAAAAGATTTTTAGGCAGAATGCAGATGACAACATCTGATATCCATGCAGGGGAAACGAACATAATTACAAGAAAAGAATAATAAAATATAGAATTAGAATAACTATAGCAAAAATTCTTCATAACAATAGAGAACAGTTCCACCTAAGTTCCACCTAAAAGTCATCACATTAACATGAAAAGGGATAAATTATTTAAAATGTACTTCCATTGATGACATTAAAAAAAAAAAATGTTTTATGACCAGTAAAACAGATAAAGGTGGGTTTCCTATGTATTTCTTCACATCTGCTTTGTCATAGACCACCACAATAATCTCCCAGACAACTGTCTCTGATTTGTCTACCAAACACCTTAAAAAATCCCAACACAACATACTTATTTCCTTTTACATTTTCAACCACAACATCCTGATTTTCTCTCCTGACTTTCAATTGTTTGGCTAAGAAAGAAGCAATATGTGCTTTTACTGTTCATGCAGATGTAGTGCCCAGTGTGCACACACCAACTGGCTAGCCATCCACTGCTGTGACAACGCTATATGCTGTCCTTCAGAGGGAAAACTACTTGAGATTCTCCAGCATGAAATCACATTTTTCTTTAAAATCAGAACATCTGAATGCCTCTGAGTCTTTTCCCTAATATAGTTTGGATGAAATGGACCAGCAAAGAGGCTGACAAATGGGTAGACTAACAATGTTGTCTCATCGGTTTCATTGCCTTATGAGACCAACAAAATTTTGATGGGCTCCAAAAAGTAATTTTCAAAAGGATGTGGATATCTTAAAAAAGGGAAAAGATTCCTCCCCTCCAAGTGTTGGTCAGCTTATAATTTGATACCAGCATCTCAAGAGGATAATAGGTAAGTGCCAATCAAAAACAGATTTTATCAGACCTTCTAATGTGAATTATTCTGTTTTGGTGGTCCTAAAGCATCCATATGATTTCACAATACAGGAGCTGTGAATTATGTATAATGTTGGATTTCAACCTCTTGCCCTATTGAAAGCAAGTTTTATGGCTCCAAATACAGTAGCATCTTTTCAAAATTTACCATTTCCTAGAATATCGTGCTGCATCTCTCCTCCAGGACTGAAGATATTTATTCCACACTTGCACATGTAGACATCACATCTCTATACCCATCCATGCATCTGAATGTGCATGCACATTCAGGAAAAAAGAAAACATCAGTTACATCAGCAAACTACTTGGATGCTTGAACAAAAAAAAAAAAAAAAAGAAAAAAAAAAAAGAAAAAAAAAAAGGAAGCTAGAATCAAATACAGAATCACAGAATTTCTAGGTTGGAAGAGACCTCAAGTTCATCGAGTCCAACCTCTGACCTAACTCTAACAAGTCCTCCACTAAACCATATTGCTAAGCTCTACATCTAAACATATAGATATATATGCAAATGCAATGCAGTAATGCAGTGGAATCAGAGAAAGTACAGCCAAGAATCATCTGAGTTGTTAAAAGTTCCTAGATGAACTCAGACTACTAATCTTGGCTTTGATAACAGGAAAAAAAATAATAATAAATAAATAAAAAAGGTGAATAACCACAAAGTTTATGTCCATTCAAATACATCAATGAACAATCAATCTTCATCTCTTTGAGCAAGCACTACAAACTGTAGTTGAAATCTTACGTATTAGTTGACAGTGGTCTAGTATTAAAAATGCATATTTAATTGATGCATACCACTCTATTTCCACAGTGAATAGCTCACAACTGTTCCAAGTGTCCCTTTAGAAGTAAAAAGACATAAATAATGTTAAGTGTATAGGTCAAAATAAACATCCCTTACCCTTCCAAAACACACAAATGCACTCTGCCTCCCCACCCCCTTCTCCAGTTATACAACATACATTCTGTTGGGGTGAAATAATGTGATCTACCAACATCTTTATTCACTGCCAGTGTGGATTTCACAAAAAATCAAGGAGAAAACAGAGCTATCTGCATGTTTGGCAGTTCTAGGGGGTGGCTGATCTTTCCAGTGGCTTAATTTGTTGTCTTAGAGAAAGAAAATGAGTAAATTGCTGTCTAATTGACTGACACATAAACAAAGCAGTACCAGGAAAGGCCCTTGCTCAGATCTGAGATGTGAGTATCATTGAAGTCCTCTCAATGTGGAAGCTCAATTCTGAATCTGAGTGTTTATCTGGTATGTTCATAGAGCTTCAGTTCAAGCAATGTAAAGATTGCTATACATGAACACAAATGTTTTAAGACACTCTGGGCTCTGGAGCTCAGGAGCCCTCTTTGTTACCATAGAGAAAATAAGGTGAATATAAAAAGAAAGTGAAAGGTAGGGGGAGACAAAAAAAAAAAAAAAAAAAAAAAGACAGCCTCCCAACAAACAAACGGGAAAGCCAAAATAACTTGAGATTTTACTCTCACAATATTCCAATTAAATATTAGAATAAATCTTGCCTGACAATATCATAGAATGGATCATTTTGGAGGCAATGTTAAGCCATGTGAAGGGCAAGGATGTGATCTTGGAAAGTCAGCATGGCTTCACTGAGTGCAAATCCTGCATGACCAATCTAGTGGCCTTCTGTGATGGAGTGAATACATCAGTCAACAAGAGAACACTGACCAATGTCATCCACTTGGACTTCTGTAAGGCTTTTGACACAATCCCACATGACATCCTAATCTCTAAAATGGAAAGATATGGATTTGAAGGGTGGACCAACTAGTGGATAAGGAATTGACTCGATGGCTGCACCCGGAGAGTGGTGGTCAATGGTTCTATGTCCAGGTGGAGGCCGGTGATGAGCGGTGTCCCTCAGGGGTCTGTCTTGGCACCAGTGCTTCTCTATATCTTCATCAATGACATGGACGATAGAATTCAGTGCACCCTCATCAAGTTTGCAGATGACACCAAGCTGAGTGGTGCAATTGATATCAAGGAAGGAAGAGATGCCATTCAAACGGACCTGGACAGGCTGGAGAAGTGGGCACGTGTGGACTGCATGAGGCTCAACAAGTCCAAGTGTAAGGTGCTGCACCTGGGTCAGGGCAATCCCAGTACAAGACAGGGAGAAGAACTCATTGAGAGCAGACCTTCGGAGAGAGACCTGTGGATTCTGGTGGACGAAAGGCTCAACATGAGCCAGCAGTGCAGGTTTGCAACCCAGAAGGCCAACTGCTTCCTGGGCTGCATCAAAAAAGACATGACCAGCATCTCGAGGGAGGTGATTGTCCCTCTCTACTGTCCCCTTGTGAAGACCCTGTTGGAGTACTGCATCCAGGTTTGGAGTCCCTAGAACAAGAAGGATGGGGACATGTTAGAGCGAGTCCAGAGGAAGGCCACAAAGATGATCAGAATGCTGGATTACCTTTCCTATGAAGAAAGGCTGAGAGAGATGGGGATGTTCTGCCTGGAAAAGAGAAGGCTACAAGGAGATATCATTGCTGCCCTTCAGTACTTAAAGAGGTCTTATAAAAAGGATGTAGAAGAACTCTTTACTTGGGTAGATAATTGTAGTGGGTTTACGTGGCAAGGTTTTGGAAGCAGGGGGCCATAGGGCTGGTTTCTGTGAGAAGGATCTAGAAGCTGCCTCATGTTTGGTAAGGGCCTCACTGCTGACCAGAGCCGAGCCAATAAGTGATGTTGTTTTGCGCCTCTGTGAGAGCATATTTAAGACAGGGAAAAAAATGTTGCGCCACACAGCAGCTGGGAGAGTGAGAGGAGTGAGGAACAACCTTGCAGGTGCCAAGGTCAGTGAAGGAGGGAGAGAGGTGCTCCAGGCGCCGGAGCAGAAGTCCCCTGCGGCCTGTGGTGAGGACCATGGTGAAGCAGGATGTCCCCCTGCCCATGGAGTACCACGGTGGAGCAGGGTTCCATGCTGCAGCCCGTGGAGGAGACCACGGTGCAGCAGGTGGCCCTGCACCAATGGAGGCTGCTGCCTGTGGAAGACCCCTGCCGGAGCAGATTCTGGGCTGGACCTGTAGCTTCTGGAGAGGAGACTATGCAGGAGCAGGTGACCTGGCAGGAGCTGCTGCCCATGGGGGACCCAGGTTGGAGCAGTTTTCACCTGAGGGATGGACCCTGTGGTACGGACCCATATCTGGAGCAGTTCTGGAAGAGCTGCTGCCTGTGGGAAGCCCACGCCGGATCAGTTAATCAAGGACTGTATCCCGTGGGATGGACCCCACAGCACAGGGGACAAGAGTGACCGAGAAAGAGCGGCAGAGAAAAAGCACTGTAGACTGACCATAACCCCATTGCCCCGTTCCCCTGCGCCGCTCGGGGGAAGGAGGTGGAAGATGGTGGATGGGGGGGGGAAGGTACTTTTGATTTCTTTCTTTTGTTTCTCACTTCTCTAGCTTGTTAGTAATAAGCAATAAATCTTACTATCTCCCTATGCAGAGTCTGTTTTGCCTGTTACAATAATTACTGTGTGATATTCTTGTCCTTATCTCAACCTTTGAGCCCTTTTCATCGTATTTTCTCCCCATTCCTCTTTGAGGGGAGTGAGAGAGCGGCTGTGGTGGTGTTGGTGCCCACTCAAGCAGAACCACAACAATAATGAAAGGACAAGGGATAATGGTATTAAACTGAAAGAGGATAGATTTAGAATAGACATTAAGAGGAAATTCTTCACTGTAATGGTAGTGAGGTACTGGCACAGGTTGCCCAGAGAAGCTGTGGATGCCCCATTCTTGGAGGTGTTCAGGGCCAGGCTGGATGGGGCCTTGGCCAAACTCCTCTAGTGGGTGGCATCCCAGCCTATGGCAGGGAGATTGGAGTTAGATGATCTTTAAGGTCTCTTCCAACACAAGCCATTCTATGATTGTATAAAAGTGGCAAATAGGAAGAAAAGAAACAAATTAAAGGGAATAACCATGCATTATTATTTTATTTTATTTTATTTATTTTATTTTATTTTATTTTATTTTATTTTATTTTATTTTATTTTATTTTATTTTATTTTATTTTATTTATTTTATTTTATTTTATTATTTAGTTTTTCCCACACACTTATTCAGGGCTTCTGTTAGTCCCATACCAGTACTACATCCAAATCTTTATTTTGCTAAGCTCCTAGTTATACATAGTTAATTTTATATCAAATTTTACAACACATCAGTCTACCCTTGCCTGAAGACCTATGGATTTTTTTTTTTGTTGGAAATGCAGAAGTACTTTGAAAGTCATTATCTTTTAAAATCAAATAAAAGGCCAAAGAAAAAGACAATCCTAGAACAACTGAGTGTTAGTAAATGTCTGAGATAAGTAAATAAGATTGTGTATTGACTGTGCAAAAGAATGGAAAAAGCCTATTCCTGCAACTAAACATGACAGATCTCATTTATTCTCGTTGAGAGAAGGTTTTGTGAGGTATTTGTTTTTTCGCTTTGCTTCAAGGATTTCCAGATGTAGCATTACAGAGACAGCTAAATGACCATTTCTGTTTGTTGAGCTTACAGGTATCTATTTTGTTTTGCTTCTAGATGGAATTACATTTAATATCTGTTCTATTAAAAATAGGACAATCTTTTTACCAAATGTTGAGAAACAAAACCTAATGTTTAAAAAGGCTGTTAACAGTTACAAATAGGCATTTATTTTTGTCATCAAGTTACACATCTTGTGAAGATTCTTAGATTTTAAGTCCAAAATGGTCCTTCTGAACGTATCATATGACATATACAGGTTAACAGCAACTGAAACAGTGCCTTTGTTTTCAGGTTTATCCTACAAGTACATCCCTTTGAGTCAAATTTTTGTCTTTCAGAAGGGAGGAATCTGTGTTACAGGTGTACTTTTGGGAGAGAAGGGTATTTCATCCTCTCTAACATCTTCTTCCTCCAACTTTTCATGTTTTTTCTTTCTTTCTTTGATTTTCCATTTTCTGTCTGTTCCTTCCCACTTGCCTGAGTTTTGGATTTCTCTGATCCCTTTAGTCCCTTTGTCTTAAGATACATAGAGTTTCATCCATTTCTGTAACATTCAGTGGTTTCTGACCAGGCATGTTCAATTTTGTCTGCTATATTTTCCTAACTCCCATTTTTTGAAGTTGCTCATTAAGTTGAGCCTTGGGAAAAGGGAGGTTGATAGTGTCAAAACTTTTCTTGCTATTGTTGTTGTTGTTGCTGTTATTTTGTAGTTTTTTTCCTTTTGTTTGGTTTGTTTTGTTCTTGTTTTTCTAACCTTCCAAATCTATTTTAATGGACAATAAATTAAATTAATTTTCCCCAAGTCAAACTTTTTTTGCTGATGATGGTAAGTGATCAGGATCTCTATCTGTATCTTGACTCATGAGATTTTCTATCCTTTTGAGGAAGGTGAATGAGAAAGCAGTTGAGTGGCACCTGTCAGCCAGCCAACAATACAACAGACAGACTTCTATGCTACATATAGAACCTTAAGAAGGTTTACAGAACAGTTTTTTTTTTTTGTTTGTTTCTTTGTTTGTTTGTTTTTTACTCTAAAAAATTCTCATCTATTCAGTTAGAACTCCAATCATGGGAAAAAACAAACAAACAAAACTCATTCACCACAGGTGTGATTTTTAAACAAAACAACAAAGAGAACATCAGAGACTGCGTATGAGAAATGGATAGAGCCAAATTTTCAGTTTGTTTTTCCTCATTGATCTCTGTTTGAAGTATTTAGACTTTTTTTTACTGATATACAAATAGCACTATTTTGTATTACATATTTTCACTGGAAAGCACTTTGAGATTACAAAGGTTACTAAGAGAATTATTAATCCATTTTGAGAGGTAAACAAATTCCCACTTGATAGAGATAACTAACTTTCTTCCTTTCTTTCTTTCTTTCTTTCTTCCTTTCTTTCTTCCTTCCTTTCTTTCTTTCTTTCTTTCTTTCTTTCTTTCTTTCTTTCTTTCTTTCTTTCTTTCTTTCTTTCTTTCTTTCTTTCTTTCTTTCTTCCTTCCTTCCTTCCTTCCTTCCTTCCTTCCTTCCTTCCTTCCTTCCTTCCTTCCTTCCTTCCTTCCTTCCTTCCTTCCTTCCTTTCTTCCTTCCTCCCTCCCTCCCTCCCTCCCTCCCTCCCTCCCTTCTTTCTTTTTCTTCTTCTTCTTCTTTTTTTTTTTTTTTTTTTAATCTTCATTTTATTTGAACTGTGTTCAGTGAAAAAATAACTTTGACTACCCTACTCCCCCAGATAGTCTCTTAATAACTTAAATCTTTTCCTGTATGAAATCTGTAATTTCTGAGAATAACTCTTGTGGTGATAATTTAACTTATGTTGTAAAACCTGTGAAAGATTTCTACTTATAGAATTCTAATTGATGAAAGATCTGTCTACACCTAAAATGAAGGCTGAACAGCAGGTATAAAGTACATATGACATGACTTTGTCACTTGAACAAAATCACATATTTGCAAGGAATAAATTGATTTAAAATCAGAAATGTTTAAAAGAGAATAATAGTTAAAAAAAAAATCATTTATCAATATCAGCTAAGAAAGTAACTTTTGGGTGGTGAAGCACTGGAACAGGTTGCTCAGAGAGGCTGTGGAGGTCCCGTCCCTGGAGGTGTACAAGGTGAGGTTGAATGGGTCCTTGGCCAACCTGTTCAAGTGGGTGGCTTGGGGATGGCAGGGCCTATGGAAGGGGGATTGATGATGATGACCCTTAAAGTCCCTTCCAACCCAAGCCATTCTATGATTCTATGTTAATCTCCTCTAGCGTGACATATATGTGACACTGAAATTTAGCCTTGTAAGACTTTGCAGTTTTATTTTTATTTTTATTTATTTTTATTTTTCTCAGCAAGCTGTTGCATTCTCTGAAGCACCATAATAAGATTATTAAAAAAAAAAAATCTCTTTTTTATGATATTCTTATTAATCAGATAACTGTCCATCAAGTTACCCGCACAATGTAGATGCTTAAGGAGAGTGCAGAATTTGGTTAAAAGCAACAAAAAGTAAATGCCAATCTTAGGCTCAAGCAAGTACTAACTTCAGAGAAATAAATGACAGAGTAACTAGCTGGTCAGTCTGCAAAGGATTAATTTATATGATTAAAGTTTCAGATTTACATGTTCAGTGCAGGAAAATTATAGGGTATTTTCAATAATGTCTTATCAGAAAGACTTAATTAATTTAGGATGAAATATTCAAACTTCTTGTAAAGATATTTGGGGTCAATTCACAAATATTACTGCTTCTGAGTAAATGTAATGTACAAAATAAGGTACTCCCAAATCCTATATAAGACTAGAATGAATAAAAAAAATGCAGTTGTAGTGAATATAAAGAATGCACAAGAACAGAAACTAACTGAGGAGAAATTGCTTGTTTTTGTAATGAGTGATAGGTAACTATTTTCAACCTTCCTACTTCAGTTTAAGCATCCACTTTGGACATATTTAACATGAGTATAAAATACAATTAAGGTATGCAAGAAGCCATGTAGTGTACAAGGTTCTACTATAAAATATGACCATGCTGTAACAATGGATTAGCTTCAGGCCTAGCAGAAGAAAACCCACATATTGGATCTTAAACATAACTCTGGATCAGATTCCTGGATCATTAGGCTCCTATAGTGAGAAAGTTCCATCTTCAGTTTAATAAGTTAAGAAAAGAATTTTAGATGGAAAGTTACACCCATGTCTTTTATCTGTAAACAGATTTGGCTGCCAACAATAGTCAAACATTAGTTTCTAGCAAAAGTTACAGTTTTTCCAGATGTTTCTTCTTAAGAGGACGTTTAGACATGGTAAACACAACCAACTGCTCTTCTTCTATTTGTAAAGAAATAAAGGGAGAAAGGAAACAAAGTCAACTTTATCCGAGTTAGGTGATTTCAGAGAGAAGCTCGTCTGCTGATTGAAAAATAAATATTGACAAAAAGAGAAAAGAAGACAATATACGCTAATCATGGAATGCCATATAATCCTGAAATAATCTAAGTTTTTAAGATATCTCCATATTTTTAGATTAAATTCTACAATGCTGTACATTTTGCCCACTGTTAAAGCAATGCAACATTTTTACAGCACAGATTAAAACAAGGTATTCATTATACTAGACCTTCATTCACTGTTAATTAACCATAACACTGCTGATATCTTTTAGTTATTTTTTTTTTCCCTTAGAAATTGGAAGTTAATGTTAGTACTGATAAGAAATGGTGTTCATAACAATTTACTGTTAGTGACAGAGAGGAAAACTTGAGAAGTATTGTGAGTACATCATCTCCCCAGTTTTTCAAGTACTTGACTCTGATGGGATGGAGGGTTTTATTCATGCATAGTTTATGGAAAATTTGGAAAAAAAAAAAGAAGCACAACACAAGGACCTCAAATCTCAAACACTGTTTAGCATAAGCATGCCCTGATCTGCATGGTAGCAGAAAGTGTACATCTTAGCCAATGTGAGTGCACAAGATATATCCCATCTGAGCTTGTAGTGTCAGCACAGAACCAATGCTAAGCGGGTAAATCAGTAGGTAGTTCCATCTTAGAAGTGCAATGTTTCCTGCTAACAAAGAAACAGAGATAGACCTGGCCACTTAAATTAGCAATAGAAAACAACTATTTAACACCTACTGATACAATCTACAGAGTACAAATCAAAGAGTGGGCAAAGCTTTCACCTTCTCTTCATCTCATGCTCCTAACTTTAAGTTTCCAGAGGCTAACCTCTCCTGCCCTGTACTGAGTGGCAGAACTGAGTTGCACCTGCCTTCAGAGGTTATATAAAATATTTATTTTCTCTTTTACATGATATCCATGTGTATACATGGGCTATCCACTTCCTATCTAAAAAAAAAACAGGGAGTGGTGATTGATTTATGAAATGAACTTCTGCATTATGTTTGATTTTTTTCGTGAAACCCCCACACACTTCATACAAAGGGCCTGGATGAAATTTATCCTCTATTTGCCCAGTCGCAGCCCTAGCGCAGAGCCCATGGGTGCCTGAAACTTGAGAATTCCTGTGGAATATATTTCAGTACTAATTCTTTTTCCAGGGATAGCCCAAAACATAAAAGCCACTGCAGCAGGCAAAGCTGCCTCTGATCCTACAAGCAGCAGAAATAAAGGATGTAAACTGACTGCTGAACCTTCACATATATCAGACTTGAACTATCAGCAAAGGACTCCAAACAGAAGTTGCCTGCCCATGTCCAACATCTTATTCTTAGAACAAGTTATGAAGGCCAATTTTTTCACACGCAGCAGAGATGAGCTTGGTTTTGTGCTGGAGAACTTGGCAAAACAGTAACAGTCCTGTTACCATCTCATTCTTCACTAAGTGACATTTTCCACCCACAGAGTGAAGTAATTCCAGCTATTGCTTTCATCAGCTATGTTCAAAATCCTTGGCAGCTGGCTGCAAGGGCAGACAAGAAGTGCCACAGTTATTAAGATGCTCATTGAACATACTGATGAAGCAAATGTTTACCTATTCCCTTTCAAAGAAGGCATACTCTAATGACAGCAGCCTATTCTGACATTCAGTATCTATGTTTTGGATAACCTACTATAAACCTGTAGTCTTAAGAGACTTCTTGTCCAGAATTATAAATGTTCTTTAGGTAACATTTAAAACACATAAGAGTTTGAACTGTTCCTTTTCTGCTGTTTTAGCTGGCTCCAAGACCCTTCTCATATTTTTCTCAATGTAAATTTTATTGACAAAAGTGAATCCACAAAACTGTGGAGAGAAAATGGACTTTAAATGACTTTTCCTGGGGCTCTATGTGGGTCTGAACATATGTATCAGAGGGATTCCTATCATCACAATTCATCATTACACTTGGCTTACCATTTTCTGTTTGAGCATTTATTTTTTTTTATATACCTTCAGGATGCAGACACATCACGTTTTGCTGCAGTGCATTCCAGGGTCAGAGCATTGTAGCATTACAGCTAACAAGACACTTTTTTACTTGCTCTTCTTGAATGATTGCCTTCAAGCTTCTGCTGTGTTGAAGAATGTTAATACAAGTGATTCAGAAACGAAAAGACATACTCAGATTTCCTTAGAGCTTAAAACCATATCTGAAAATTTCACACATGAGGTAAAATCTCAAAACATACATATATCAGCATAAACATATGTATTATTAAATAGCTTACAGAACTGACATCTTTGAATGCAGAATATTACTGTGATGTATATGAGAAAGGAATGTAAAATAAATAATTCCAGAACATCCCATTGGAACAATTACTTTACTACATCAAATGGAAAATATAATTATTTTTACTTACAGATAAGGCTGACTGATATTTTTATTTGTTTGTTTGTTTGTTTGTCTGTTTTTTACTTTTTTTTTTTTTTTGTTTGCCATGATCCATTCTGTTAATTTTATTAGCAGTGTGGATAGGGGAGAGGATCAATTAACAAAAGCATAGTAAGTCATCTGCACAAATTTACTGTACTTCTTTCAAATATTTCATTTTTACTCTATTAAACAACAATTTGTTATTTTATTTTATTTTATTTTATTTTATTTTATTTTATTTTATTTTATTTTATTTTATTTTATTTTATTTTATTTTATTTTATTTTATTTTTATTTTGCTGGTAGTATGCAGTCTCCAAATTAATTTGTTCAGTTCCGTTCTCTACTATAAGGAATATTTTGTTTGGTACTAAGAGTCATGGATGACTGTCTAAAGCAGGAAATACTTATTCTCAGAGCTGGTCCATGAAACACCAGCTGTAACAATGCAGTTCACTGTTCTGTTTTGTAAAACCCTTATTACAGCAGTCAAATATTTCATGTCCTTGTTGTTTTGGGGTGTCCTTGCCATTGTTAGAGTTTCATCCTTCTGAAGGTACATTTAGCACAGCATCAGCATCTTGGTTTACTGGAGCAGAGCAGCACATGATTCATAGCTGCCATCCTATTGCCAGCCTCATGCCTCATATTTACCACCTATGGAAAACACAGCTCCTACCCAAGACTTTGGTATTATCTTCTAAGAAATCCAGATAAAATTGTATGTGAGATATAAAGATGATAAAGTAATGAGTAGTGCATTCAGTATGGTCTAGACACAGTAGACAAGTTACATGGATCAGCTTTATAGCACACAGCCAGTGGCCTCTTGTCTAATTGTCAGGCAGCATATCTGGAAACAGTGTATTGTACAAGATAGTGGACATTTGGTACAACTCTCAAAAATTCAAAACAAAGCAAAACAAAACAAAAAAAGGACACTCTCTAGAGAACTGTTGAGTATACACTTTGAACTACTTTGAGGGACACAGTGGACACAAACTGAAACACAAGAGATTCTACATGAACACTAGGAAACACTTTTTTACTGTGTGGGTGACAGTTGCCCAGAGAACAACCCTTGAATAGTGGTCATTCTTCAACAGTGGTGTTGGACTACATGACCTCCAGAGATCCCTTCAGGCATCAACTACTCTGTGATTCTGTGACAGGCCTGTCTACCTGTCTCTTATGTGTGTAAGGCAGTTTTTAGCAATGTAGGAGATACAGCTTGGACACATCAAGGCAATTAGGCAGCCCAGTTATCTGAAACTTAAGAAGAAAAATTGTCCTAGACAAGTGTCACAAAACACACATATTAACTAATGAGATCTGAACTAAAAGGATTAAGCCCGCTGTATAGCCTTTCAGGGGAAATAGGCTTGACAGGTCTGAAGAAAATAAGAAGTCTATAGGCATACCTCCCTGTTCCTTCTCCCAAAATACAGCTAGACAGAAAAAAAAAAAAAAAAAAAAAAAAAAAAAGTGTAAATAAAGAAAAAAAGATGCCAAGGGAACAAATTAACAAATTTACTGACAATATGGAATGAAATCCACACAAACTTGTTGCATATGGTAAAAAAAAAAAAAAAAGTTTCTCTATACTATCTTTACAAATAGGATTCTTGCTTTGATTCCTCAACTTTGAATCATTTCAGAGATGAATAACTTGTTTCATCAAGTTCACAGTTATTTCCAGAATTGACATCAGTCCCCAATTTAATAAGAAATAACAAGGTAAGCTCTAATGTGCCCCAAACAACAGACACCTTCCCAGAATCTTAAACCAAACCAAGGTTCTGCTTAAAATGACACATCAATCTCTTCAGTATATTAAATTTAAATCCATTAAAAATAATAATAATAATAATTTAAAAAATTGCACTACTGAGCTAGAGAAAAGTTTCAATGAAGACAGAAAGGAACTCATTCAAAGCTACTAAAAATAATCAAACTTTCATTTACTTTTGTTTTCCTAAAGCTGATGCTTTGTAAAATTTCTGTCCTGTTTATTTTTGTTCCAATTTGAAGGTTATAGAGACAGGTAAGAATTTGTTTGTAGCTAGGAATGTAAGGAATAATGATGAGTCTATATTCTTTCCACGTTTCTACCTGTTGTTCAAAAGGAGAAGCCATCAGCATTGTATCATAGAAATGCATGTATCAATAACAGAGGAAGCAGGACAGATGTCTCTCCACTTCTAAATATTCTTTTGTTTTCCCTTTTTAATCAAATAATGATTGCTTTTACCATATCTGGCATCAGTGGGGGCATTGTGGTGATAGTGTGCATACATTAAATGCTATTCTAAATAGGTCTCATTACTTTCCTGAGGACTTATTAGTCTAAATTTAGTCCAAACTTCTTTCAAGAATGGCTACACAACTGCTAGAGCAATGCAACACCTTAAATCCCTAAGTCTAAGAAATGAGCTAAGCAATGAGCACCAAATATTATTTTCAGAACTATCTGAGTTCAGGTCCTAGCAGAAAGAATGGGATGGGTTTCATCTGGTTGGAGACCTTGTAGAAACTGAGCAGTAACGGTTTTTATCCAGCCACAGGAATCAACTGGGTGGAGACTTCCACATCTCTGCCAGTCGGAGCATCGCAACATCTTGACTGGGGGTTGAACTCCTGCCTGCCTTATGGTTATGGAGAACAATACCAGGAAGTTTATCAAGCCAGCCAAAACATCTGGCTTGACTTCTTGATATTTCTATGATAAATTGAGGAGGGGGGATAGTAGCTTTTGCCAAATACTAAAATTTTTCTGTTGTTTTCCCAGTAACATTTTCCTCTTGTTTTAATCAAAATGCAATTCTGTATTAGTAGGATACTTTTGTTGTGTGTGTTTTGTATGTTTTGTTGTTGTTGTTGTTGTTTTGTTTGCTTTTTAATGTCAAATAAAAATACTCATTTTCTTTCTCAGAAAAAGCTGGAATCTTTATGTTTACCTCAGATTTATTTATTTATTTATTTATTTATTTTATTTATTTTTTTTTTTTTTTGGTCACATGTGCAAAACCACTAGGAAAAGAAAAAATCAAAGTTGAATTCAGCAATTTCAAAATCTGGCAAGTGTTGTCCTAAGTTTATTATTCAGTTTTGTCTTTAACTATTTTTCTCCATGAATTTAGGAAAATGTGGTGCCCTTTTTCTCCATGAATTTAGGAAAATATGGCGCCCTTTTTTTTTTTATTATTATTATTTTTATTTTTTTACATTTAATCTTTACTCTTTAGTCTCGAGTTTTCAGTTCTTGACTGTTTCTTTTAAAGGAAGAAAGTTAAAATAATAGACATATGAAAGGTAATTTCAGAGCTTTGAATATATTAAAGGTCTGTCTCTGACTATATATGTATTATTTTTTGATAGAGAAAAATAGAACAGGAATTCTAGATGTTGGAAAGCCTACAATATCTTGCCACTTATTAAAGACTGCACTGAATAAACCACAGACATTGCAGCTGAGGTAGAATAGGCTAACATGATGTTAGGGATTTAAGCACTTGGTTGCCAAATTTATCAATGAAAGCATTATCTTCTACTATTATTTCAATGGGGGATATTCTGCAAAAGCTTTTCTGCTTCCTGAATGTCATTGTTCACTCCGCATGGAATTAATAAGACCAAGCTAGAGAATTAAACTCATTATTGAAAACAAAAGGCCATATTAATGGTCTCACTATACTTCACAACAAGAATATTTAAAGAGAAGAACACTCTTTAATCATTTCCTTAGAAAGTGAATAAGGTAAAAAATAATTCCCTGGCTTGTATCCCTGCTTTATCTGAGTAGATTTAATTTCAAGCAATATAAGTAAATTCAACATAGGACTACAACAATTCTGTGTGCACCTTGCTCATAAACCCATGGAAAGGATTCGTAATATCTGCCAGTTTATGTCCCTTGCTGAGCCTTTCACTCTTTTGGACTCTTGGAGAATGGAGATCCCTGTTCAGTAATTAATTTCCCCTTAAAAAAAAAAATATATATATATATATATTTGGATATTTACCCCCAAATTGGAACAAAATTCATAAATTCAGTTTTCCATGTAAAAAATATTTTTGAAGTATTTTACTTTGAGAGAATTAAATGGAATATTTAAAAGAAATTACAAGGCAGAGAGCCAGCTGGCTAAATATCTTAGATAGAAACCATGTCAGATCACGGATTCAGCTTCTTCTTAGAAGTGGGGAGCCCCGTAAATCAGCAGGGAGGCACAGTTTTCCTGCCCGGCAGGCTGGAGTATGTTATGGATTTCTGTGAAATCGGTGTGTTCCTGTAAAGTGATTTAATTTAACTGAATTTTCCAGAGAAAATGAATCCATAACAACATTTTTTCTAATTCTATTGCTGCATGTAGGAATAAGTTATTGTTTGTTTGCCAGTATCTTCCATACTCTTACAGATTTCACAGCCACACCACAATGAGTGTACCTGTTGCTACTGGACAACCCAAGTGATACAGTATCCACAGACCCTGAAAAGTTACTTCTGCCACAGAAGAAGCTGTAGCAAATGAGAAGAAAGTAAACTCCATGTGTGCCCTGAGGGTTGTTCTTGCCTTGCTGGTGTCTGAGTATGAGAGTTCCACATTTCAGAAGGAGTATATTGAGTCCTAGAATAAGTGTAAGATAAAAAACACGAGTTGAATAAAGATAAAGGGGGAAAAAAAAATACTTTACCATTGCTATTACAGTTTCAGAAAAGCTAAAATTAATTTTCTTCTTTTCTTCTTTCCTCCCCAAAATCAGATTTCTATCACATCCCTTCACAATAACAACAATAACAATACCAATAACAAACAATAACAATAACAATAAATACCACTGTCACTTATATATTAATGCCATTTCATTTATATAGCATACATATGGACCTAAACATAAGCTTAATAAAACATTCAGAAAGCAGATAAAGTTATAGGAACTATTATGCAAATCAGGGAAAAAAAATATAGATCAAGCACCACATTAGGAACTGACATTAGAAAGAAATGAAGAACAAGACATACTTATTGCAGATTCTCTCTATCAATGAGTTCGAGATAAAATCAGTGTTTTTAACAGTACTTAAAACTACCTGAAAAATTTCCAAAGGCAAGTGATAAACATTCTTGAGAAGTCAAGAGACAGATAGTTGATTCCCCAACCTTAGCAATTAAATTTCAGTCATATATTGAAAGGGCTCTGATCTTTTTTTTTTTTTTCCTTTCTTTTTTTTTTTTTTTTTTTTGTAATTGGGACACTGATTAAATATGTTTGATCGGGAAGATATACAACCATTCCATATTATTTTGTTGAAAAAGGCATCAACAATTGCAGTGTGTCAGTGAACTATCGATTTTTGATTTTGTGCTGAAAAGTTTTGACATGAAGTATACCTTTAGGAGGCATAGGTGGAAATTGCATGGGAAACCCTTATAATGAAAATCCAATCCGCTACTCTTTCCTGACCTCTGCATTGAAAAGTGATTGCTAACAAGTTAATTTCTGGTATACTGGAGGTGTTCAAGACCAGGTTGGATGAGGCCTTGGGCAACGTGTAGTAGTTGTTGGCATCCCCCCTGCCCATAGCAGGGGGGTTGGAATGAGATAATCTTTAAGGTCCCTTCCAAGATCTTTAAGGTCCAAGCCAAACCTTTCTATGATTCTATGATAATGTGCCATCTGATGAATATAATGTACACAGCAGTTTCCACAAAACTTTAAACTTTCCCTTTTCATTGGAAAAGAGTCCAAAAAAAAATGACAATGTCAAATGTTGAATTGAATTGACCAATATGGAGAAGGTGGTCTTCTTTACAGCATTTGGCTCTTTAAGATTAAAAAGGGTAAACACCGATCATTTGCCAAATTAGATAGTGATCTGAGCCTGTGCTTTTAGCTAACTGAGAAATAAAGAAAAAATGTGAAAATCTAGAGACTGCAAGTAGCAAAAAATGATATTGACTTTTTCCATAGTTCTTACATACTAAGAAATGTATTATGGGATAACATCCTGAAAATGTGAAAATTCACAAGGAAGCCAAAAATTTAGCTTTCACCTTAGTTCTTGCAAATTCTTATTCTACTGTTAATATTTATGACATTAAATCCACGGGTTGGGAAAAAGATGTGTTAACACAGCTTTTTAACTTTTTATATATACATAGTCCATATTTCAGTGACCCTAACCTCACTTGTCTTGAACATTCATATTGTTCTAATTGTGTCACATATAGAGATTCCCAGATGTTAAGTTTGTATTTCATTATGTATAGAGTTTGTAAGGCAGAAGTAAGCACAGTTAAATAGCTTGTATATGCTATGGATTTCTCAAAGAATGATTGCAAGAAATTCAGTTTTTGCCAGGCTAGCTAACATGAAGATGACATGTACCCAGCATGACCAAAATACAACTGATAAACATACAGACTCTGTGTCTCATATTTAGCACTAGCAGGGTTTCACTGTTAACTTCATACTTTCTCATGTTTCAGTGCCTTCAACAGTGACATTCTTTGAGGTACAAAGACAAAGGAATACACTGATCAGATTATCTTATTCTTTTTCCATGCTGTGAAATGTAAGACCAATACTGAACATTCTGAGTGTGTCAGCATGGGGACAAGGTTTTGTGTTACCTTAGTGTATGTCAGATGAAATGGTCTCATGGGAATATTTAACAAGAGAAAATTAGAATTGGAAGGTCTTCACTTTACTGAGCCAAAGTAGAACATTATGAACAACCCAGAAAAGTGTGGTCTGACCCTTGTGAATAATTTCAAACAAACTGAAGAAAGTGAGATTTTTATGTGAGAGTTCATGAAAGATTTATATATTATATGTGGGAGTTTAATGATCTAAGCAAAATCAAGCTGAATTAGCATAGATTAGGATATTGTAGTTATATCTGCAAAATTTTTTGTATATCGAAGAAAACTACCCAGTGTTAGTAAAACTCATAGTGGAGATTTTTTTTTTTGTTGCAGTTTATTAGATATTGGGACTAGAGATTATCTCAACATGTAAACCTAAAATCAATTAAGTATCTTTCTGTTCATCATTGTTTATGTTTATATGGACTATTCTACTCTCAATATCTAACTAGCCCTTTGTGAAACACCTTCTTTTCCAAATGTACTCAAATACATCTGTCAAATCCAGAAATAATTCAGTTCCCTGAAAAGATACAATTAAAGTAGCTGTTTTGAAGTTAGAAGATCCCCAAGTACAACCCTCTAGTTATATGTAAAGTAATATTTTCATATATTGCAATTTGTTGATGAAAGTTACTCTGAACACATACAAGACAAGAAAGATCTAAGCCAAGACCCAAAATTCATTCAGATTTCTACTTAGAAATGTGAAGGGTACAGGAAAATCCCTGCCTCTGTAGAGCCAAAAAGTCAAATCTCTTGCTGACTAGGGAAGTCAAGATTTTACTAAAAATGCTTTAAAGTCCTTCTCTAACCTTTACCCCAACTTTCTCTGTGATTTTGGAGTCCAGTCCTCAGAGTTTTTCAAGTTGATCACTGAGGAATATCACTTGTGTAAGGCTGCTGGAAACAAGGTGATGGGGGTCTTGGTCATCTCTGCAGCCAGCCCATCCCCACACCCCACATACCCTGCAACACCTCTATGGCTGACCTACAGCTGGATGCCTAAGGACAACTTTATTTACCTTTTTCCTAAACTTGCTTCATCAGCTGAGCACCTTTCCCCTTGTCTTCAGTTTCAGCTGGGTTTAAGTAAAATAAGTGGCTGGTAAGTCAAGAAATAAGACCAACTCCCCACGGCCAAAGTGCATCTGGAGCAGAGTAACCCCAGAAAACCAGACTGGTCCTGAAGTTATCAGATCAAAGTGTGAAAAAGTGGTGAAAAGTACAGACAGACTAGTTATGAAACACACAGATAAAATGTTGTTTGACTACAGAACAGATTTCAGAAAGAGGTAAAAAGAAGTTCAGGACAAAACTCACTTTACAGTGTTCAGATTCATTCTGTGAAACCATTAGTCTCATCAGGCATTGTTTTCCAAGCAATATTTTTCCTTTAAAACCAAGGACAGGAATCATTTCCATAGTTTTATTTTCATTGAAATCTTTTCACTTTGTGCACAATTTATTCATCAACTATTGTTGTTCTACAGGAGAAGAATGTCAGAATGGAAGACACAGATGGAAAAAGCATGGTAATATTCAGCATAATGCTGTCTCACTTTAAGTAGTATGTATTTCAAATCTGATAACCAAGCGTGATTTAACACTAAAGTATACAATAGAACATTTTTGGAAGCATTTATTTTCCTCCATTAAAGTATACCTAAATTGTATCATAAATTACAAAGTATATTCAATCAAGCACCCATCACGTTTAAATTATGAAGATTAAAAGAAAAAAGAATCAGGATATGTTATATATCGTATTTGGATGTCATCCTAAGGCTCAGTGTTAACAAATTGCTTTCATAACTCTCATTAATAGGAATTACAGAAAGGTTTACCAATAGGCCAAAACTCCTCTCTTGTCTTGGGCAGTTTCAGAAGAAAACAACAACAACAACAACAAAACAGCCCAAATCAGGGCTTAGCAGAAAAAAAACACATAGTCAACCCTGATTTATATTTCTCTTCAGGTAGAACTTCATAGATTAGAATCATAGAATTATAGAATAACAAACGTGGGAAGGGATCTTGAAAATCAGCTAATTCTAACCCCCCTGTCATGGACCTCCCATAGCCCCATCCAACTTGGCCTTGAGCACTCCCAGGGATGGGGCATCCACAGCTTCTCTGGGCAACTGGTTCCAGAGCTTCATTATCCTCATAGTAAAAGAATTTCTTCCTAATATCTAACCTAAAACTTTTTCTTTAAATACCTTACCAATCTTTAAGGTCCCTTCCAATGCAAGCCATTCTATGCTTCTACATAATCAATCTCTATGAATTCCCCCCAGATTTCAAAATTTATAGGACAATTCATCCAAAACAGAAGATAAGTTGGAGGCAGAAGCAGTGCAGGTTAGGTTTGATCAAGATACATCTATGAAAAAAATATTCTGAACCACGCTAAAAAACATTTAATCTCATTCAATATTCTTCTATTTCTTCTCTTAAAGAATGTCTTAGGTTAACTCATTTGTTTGGATTTTCATTTAAAAAAATAAAGAAATAGCCACTGCTTCTGGAGTGACTTTCATTGCTTTTTTTTTTTTTTTTTTTTTTTTTTTTTTTACCAGTGTTAAAATTATGCAACCACATCTGCTTTTTTCAAATCTGAAAAAAAAAATCATTCTTTTTTTACTTTTCCTTTTATAAAAAAAAAAAAAAAAAAAAAACAACAACACAACAGGAGAATAACAATATGTTATAGGTATTTCAAAAATTATTGTCGGGGGGGGGGGATGGAAGGATAGGGGGTTAATTATTATGGGAGTTTTGTTTTTCTTAATTTGTTCATCTGTTTTCCCTTAGCAGATGTAATCACAGATAAACCCTAAAGACTGACTGAGAATATGGCAATCATATTGTGTCTTCCAGCGCTGAGCCTTATCACTGTAAATTCAGCACACATTAATATATTTAATTTAAAACTTTTTAGCAATTAGGGAAATAATAGTGTTCTGTTTTCTGTTGGTGGTGGTGGGTTTTGTTTTGTTGTCCTTTGTTGTCCCTTTTTTTTTTCTTCTTGTTTAATTTATCATTCTTATATTATAAGGATGCAGTTTAGAGATTGGTGAAATGTATCCAGGCAGTTTTAAGTCAGGCTTCTTTCCCTGCAATCCATTTCAAGTATCTGAACCACAAAAGCAATACTCATATAATAATAAAATGAAAGAGGTAGAGGTGAAAGATAGAAGCGATGCTTAGCATGAACAACCTTGGTAGGCCATGAAGGAAAAAAAAAGTGAGGAAAGCAACAAGAACTCATTTGGCCCATGACTGATGGAACAAGATCTAATTCTTTTACTTTCCAAATTGTATATACATGTATATATTTATATATACATATACATAAATATATACATGTATATACACACATATATATGTACATATGTACATATATATATACACACATGTATATATATGTACATATATATGTATATATATATACACATATGTACATATATTTATATACATATATAGATATATATACACATAATGACTGAGCACTTTTTCTGAGTAGTCTCAGGACGCTAAGAGCAATGAACTAGAAGCAAAATCAAAATCACCATTTCTCCATGCAGGAATCTGAGTTTAGAAGCCAAAACCCATGGTGCTATTAGCAGTGATCAGGGTGAGGACTTTGACACTGTGCTTTGTGCACAGTTAAAGAACAGAGAAAATTTGGAGCACAGGAAATACAGACTTGTAAAGGGGATTGTACCTCCCACTCTGAAGCTGATAGAAATCTAGTCAGCATTACAAAAATACTTCCTCAATCACCTCATGAGCCCATAACAAGTGTGCACAAGGAACTTAACACTGCTAAATGCATGAAGGTAGAATCTGACATGTAATCACTGTGTGGAAAAATAAAAGAACATTTTTTTCCCTGTTTGTACAGAGGGACTCAGCTACAAACCACTGACTGTAGCAAAAGTAGAATTTCTTAAGGACTTCAAAAGGTACGTTTATCTGTTTACTGGTTTTCCACATAAGATAAACACATTTACTTAAGTGCTCCTTCTTCCTCCAGTGTCTTCCTGTGCAATATATTATCATCCATAGACCTCTAAAAGAGTAGACCAAGTTCCGCACAATAAAATCAATGAGCAGTGTTGCTAAGAGCCAGGTGTGTCTGCCTAGATGAAATCTCCTATGAAAGCCTGGACTTTGGACCATTCACCATGGCTAATCAACACGGCTCTTTTATACATAGAAACAGAAATCCCCTCAGAACCAGCACTTTTTTCAGTGTGCAGGTACCAGGAACTATTTTCAAATGATCCTTACACGCTGCTCTGAAGGCTGTTAACACTATGTTACTGTCTACCAGAGTAGAAATTTTTCTTTCACCTTTTATTCTGATTTTATTCAATAATATTGTTACCCACTATGGTGGCAGAAGGTAGAAGAAGGTAGATCTATTCATTTTTAGCAACAAGATAAATTCACAAGACCTTGCCATATATGTGTGACTAAATGCACAGAATCTCTGAAAATACATGAAATATGAAGTATGCCAAAGTATTTTTTTTTCTCAAAGCCCAAAACATTGCCTTTTTAATGTGCTCTGGGAAAAAAAAAAAAAAAAAAAAAAAAAAAAAAAAAAAAAAAGCCAGATGACAAATGCTAAGTGCTTATTGCTTAGCAAACACACTGAACAAATATCACAAACTTGCAAAGCCATTAATTACAGGAACTCATTCCACTGAAGCCCAGAGCAGGAAGACAAATAAAGAACTAGCTCTAAACTCATGATAATATGGTTAAAGGCAACTGAGTTACAGCTAAATTGAATGAGAAGAGACATGTATTGTGATTCAACTATATTGTTACACATTGCTTTATATTACAACCAAGTATTTCATTTTAGGAGAATGAAAGAACTTGTGACAGAAATGGTACAATGTTGTGAAAATTAACATAACAAAATTAATTTTTTTATATTATTATTATTATTTTTTTAATATGAAAAATTCATCTGTTATTTTTAATTTCCTTTCTACAATAAAGAAATGGACCGTGCAGTCAAGGAAATTCATTTCACTATCATTCAGTTGTTTTACTAATATACAGCACCCTAAATCCTAGAAGTTTCAGAAAATTTACCATAATACCCTGCAATCTGACTACCATGTACCACGTACTTTACCATCATTTGTATTCAATATTCTTGCATATGTGAGTAAAATAGAAGGTGAGGCAGTTGTCACAAAGTTATATGTAAGGTTACAACTAGAGAAAAGATGTGAATATCTGGCTTTCTGCCAAAGTTGAACTTCATAGAAAATAAGAAGTCTGCCAAGTTTGTTGAAGCTAGATGGTCTGTCATAATCTGGAATTTAGTCATGAGCCAGACACTTGTTTGAAAAAATAAATTATTTACTTTTCCAGCAGCAGAACAGTCTCAGATTCTCAACAGAGTGTTTATTATTATTATTATTATTGTTATTATTATTATTATTATTATTATTATTACAGAAAAGTATACCTCTCTTACAGTATGTTAAATTTATTTTAGCAGTTCTACTTCCTTGATAAAAAAATCTTATGTTTTGACAAAGTCAATCCATAGTTCTGTTTTCAACAAACACAGGAGGATTTGCCAAGGCCACCTTTGCAATCTGGCCACCTGACCAATCTGAAATTTTTATCTAAGAGTAGGCTCTTTTGGAAATATGCTTTGTTAGTACTCAAGATGCCTTTTAGCAGATTTCATTGAAAACTCTCTCTCAGTTCTTAAGAGCTTGATAATGCAACACTTTGGCTCTTCATTCCTTTTTGAATTATATGCATTTGTAGAAAAATCCTTGGGGAATGACTCAGGTGAAAAAATGCTGGTAAAGCAATGAATCCTGTTAGTAAAAAAAATAATTATATATTATTATATAATAATATATAATTATTATTATATAATAATATATATATTATATATATATAATATATATATTATATATATATAAGATTGAGACAAAAGATTTTCCTTTAGAATAAGGACTACAACCTTCCAGAAGATGTCCCTACTCAAACAAATAACAGTAAATAGGAATGAGAATATAGCCTTCTTATCAGTTAAGAATAAGATATATTTGACAGAAGGTTACTGTGATTCTTATATACCAGTAGGGAAAATGTAGATGTTTACAATGCCACAGTCATCCTGTGATCGTGGTAAAAGTTGCCAGGTGCAAAGATTTATCCATGTTTTGTGACATGATTGAGAGCCCATGAAAAAGGGACAGAAGATAAATCCTGTGCTGCTAGGGACCACAATCTACAAATGGAAATGGATAGACATTATTGGACAGAATTACGTGCAAAGAATTTTAAGGGGAGAAAGAAATCTAGAAAACAGAGTTCCATACTTCTAGAGAATATCAGCAGTAAATTACTTGGAACAAGTTAATAGGACCATCTTTAAGGACACAAACAAATTCAGTTGTTGTTGTTGTTGTCATTTGTTTGTTTGATTGTTTGTTTTTGTTGCAAGAGCTCTAGCACAGCGACTTGTTAGTTGAAGGGGACCCAAAGAAAATATGTAGTGTGTCTTGCACAGCCAGATGCTTAACACTGTCAGAGAGACCACACATTACAGCTAGAAGTCAGGGCAGTGGTGAGTATTTGGATCATCTTCTCTGATTTGTTTCTGTCTTTGGACCTCTCTTCAGAGAGCTGTATATCTGCTGTCCATGGACATAGAGCACTGTTCATCTGGATGTGACTACATATCCTACTTTCCTCAGTGTGCATGGATATTGCACCTGAATAAAGACTCCTTGAAGGACTGCAGTGATGATTTCTTTCACATTTTAGCTGCCATGTGGAGCAACAAAAATGTCTAAGTCCAGGGCAGAGTAGGCTTTGTTATCCACAGGTAAAGGACCTGATGCAATATTCCCAGTGCCTGATGTCTAGGTCACAAGTATCTGCTGGCTCAAAACGTTCCGTATCCAAAGGACACACTGGGTCTTATGCAGGTCAGAGCTAGAATTAAGGTGCAATGTTATCTTATCCACATCACTATCCTATAACTTCTGTTGCTGCCAGTGTGCTCAGCTACAAAGCACAAAGTGCAAGATTGGGAGCCAAAACCTGAGAAGGTTTAGGATCTTGATTGTGAAAATAAAACAAGAAAAAGGAAAAGGAAAAGGAAAAGGAAAAGGAAAAGGAAAAGGAAAAGGAAAAGGAAAAGGAAAAGGAAAAGGAAAAGGAAAAGGAAAAGGAAAAGGAAAAGGAAAAGGAAAAGAAAGAGAAAGAGAAAGAGAAAGAGAAAGAGAAAGAGAAAGAGAAAGAGAAAAAGAAAAAGAAAAAGAAAAAGAAAAAGAAAAAGAAAAAGAAAAAGAAAAAGAAAAAGAAAAAGAAAAAGAAAAAGAAAAAGAAAAAGAAAAAGAAAAAAAAAAGTGTGTAATCTGTAGCTCTCTGTCAAAAGCAAATACAAGAGAGTCTGTTGTGGTCAATGGTCATGTAAGGTTCAGAAAATCAGAACAGATTCTTCCTGCACAGATAAATGACAAGATATGGATATGCTCCCTTACAACCACTTATTCTTGCCAAGAGCTCTGGAAAGTGGTGTACTCAAGCACTCAGATGAAGGCCAATGTTTACTGAAATCTGCTTTGAATTGCAAGAGGATACGTATATTATTAGGCCTCAGAACATTCATTGGCTCCATCTGGGGAAATAGTTTCCATATTCTCAATGCAGGCTGTAGCCCCCAAAGGAAACTGCAAAGAAAACCATTTAAATGAATAGGAGCAACATTTACCATGAAGGGAGCCAATAAAGTCACAAATTGGACAATAAAATTACAAAAATTGGGCTGCTTACTCAGAGCAGTTCCAACCCAGAGCTGCTGTCGGGTAATTTCCTGAGGCGGATTTTGTCCCAAAGTCACTGTTAGAAGTGGTACTGTATTTAACTTCCCCCAGTAAAATAACAAAACTAACTCAAAGAACAGGGTCATAAATCTGCATTCTTTCCTAGCACTTCTGTTTCTGTCTGTGCAAAGCTCTTGTTCTCTCAAAGAAGATGATAATGCTGGCAAATCCACAGGTAGCCCCTTCCTGAGCTTCAACTAAATACAGCTGCAGGTCAGGCAGTGGGCCTCAAAGCCTGCTTTGCTAAATGACGGTTGGAACATCTGTCAACAACTGGCAGGCTTCTGAGCCCTGCCTTGAAAAAAATAACTTTTTCCTCAATTTTGTGTATTCTTGTCATCATGTGATAAATTGTAGACTATTCTTCCATTGAAAACCTTGAGAATTAAATCAGTCTTTAATAAATCTAAGCAAGAGAAAGCATGTTCAGGCAAAACTATAAAAATAATAATAAAAATATGTATTTTTCAAAGTTTTTTAGTTTATGACAGATCTGAACTCACAGCCTGTGATAAACTTGTTCTGACTTCAATAACCAGATTTGGCTTTTCACAGTAAGTCTTTTTCATGTTCAGTTCAGAAATTAATCATGTGAAAAGAATAAATTACATGGCCAAGTCTGAATCTGAATAAGTGCTGTCAGTGAGTTCAGGTAGGACAAATGGATTTTCAATAGTTACAGAGAAAGAGAAATACAGAGCCATAAACAAATTGGTTTTCCAATAGTTTATATACTTGCACACCAGAGTTTGTTCCAGTTTTGGACTGAAGCTATATTTCCTTGCTTTTGTTAAATTTTATATCTTGGATTTCTATTCAGTATTACTGATGCAACTGAGGATAAAACATTTTACAATCTGCATAAGTGGTTGTTGTAAAACTAGCTTTGTAAGAAACATGTTAGTAGCAGAGTATCATTCTCTGTGTAACTGAAATATCTTAGAAAACAACAAACATCAAAACATTTAAAAACAAAACAAGAGAGTGACAAGCATTCCAGAATTCCAAGTTACTTTAATATGACAGTATGTTTTGACAATGTTTTGGAGTTCTATGACATTGTTTTCCTACAGAAAGCAATTTCTATAGTATTTCCTTTTTATCTAACCTAGCACCCTGGGTGCACGTCATATAGTTTTTGGATCTAAACTCTTTCTTTTTTCCCCACTTCAGTGAAACCGAGACACATAACCATTTCAAAGGTAAAATTGCTAAGTAAACAATACCTTTCAATTATAGACTTGAAGAGCAGGAGGAATTTCTTCATGAAACACATTTTACATAATGAATTAATATTGAGATGTTTAGCAAAATGAGTCACCCCTATCATAGTTTACATTGGAAAAGGCAGGTACATTAACATTTTTAACAAGCTGCAGTATTATAGTGACACAATCTGAATATACAGTGGATAGGGAAGTAGCTAGGCACATTCTGTGTAAAAAAGTGTCAACATGTGCATATCAGCCGAAAATTACTTATACATGTATCCCTTTCTTCTCCTCCCTTCCTCCTTCTGTTCTCTTCTCTTACCCCAGGCTTTCTCTTGTCTTAGGAGTTTTTGTTTGTTTATATCATTTTGTTCCTTAGGACACAGATAAGTTTGCTAAATGAATCCATCTGCTCCATAATTATTGCTTACTCTCACACACAAATGTATGTGGGTTATGTCCAACACTTATTCTCAACATTAACATAGGGCATGGGATGAGAAATTTGACTATAAAAAGAACAAGAAATTAGAAATGTTAAGTTTTCCCAATCCATTACTTATTCCCCTCACTAAGCGCATTAGATAATGGTTGGTAATGATATAATCTGGCCCAAGTTCTCAAGTGTGTGTGCCAAATATCAGTGGCCTGATTTTCAGAAGTAGAAAACTGTCTCCAAGACACACAGACGTATTTAATGAATATGCAACATTTTTTAGCAATGGGCAAAAGTCACTATGTCAAGATCTGCATTCAGATACCACCAAAGCTAGAATTCACTTTGGATCATAACCAAATTTTGGAAAATATTTGAAAATAAGCTCTCATCAGATAAGAAACTAACATTGTCAGAGAAAAAAAATGCTCTTAGAAATTTCATGTGTTTGTTCTGCCAATACTCTCTGAGTCAAACAGCTCTTTATCATCTGCAGTGTGTAAGAAGACTCTATCTTTGTACAGTTTATGAATTTTTAGAGGGGACTTCCTGAATCTCAGATTGCAAACTCTGTGTGTAGAGCTTGTCTTCTTTCTCTGTCATCTCCAAAGACCATATGGAAATAAAACCAGTGGCAGGTGACAGGAAAAAATATTACAACTCTTAAACATCAACTAGGAAAAAATAAATAAATGCTGATGAAATGGAAAACATGGTGATGAAGTATGAAGTGGTTAATATGTTAAATTCACCAGTGGATTGGTATCATGAAATGCTCTCAACATTCACCTGTGTCAATGGAAGTTGATGTGCTCTAATTTTCCAGTGAGCTGCTTTACACTCTCTTGTAGCCTCTAGCTCTCTTTAAAGAGAACATCTGCCTTTAACCAGGAATGACTAGAAGAGGCTCACAGAAACTGAGGAGACCTCAGGCTATCTCTGTTTCAGACAAAAAATATGTATCATGACCCTTCACAAACCCAGAACACTGAACAGGTGCTTCCAATAAATAATAATAATAATAATAATAATAATAATAATAATAACAATAATAATAATAATAATAATAATAATAATAATAATAATGTAAAAATTAAAATGAGAAAATTGTACTTTTTATTGTTTTGTTATACAGAATACATGACAGTGGAGAATAAGATCAACATTATTTAGATTATAACTTTTTGTTTGTTTGTTTGTTTTGAAAACAGGGGATATCACTTTCGGTACATTTAGATAGTTACCAGCAAAATAGGAACAGTTTTCTTTGCCATTTTCAGTCATTGAAATCAAGGTTATTATTATATGTATAGTAATGATAAACCATTGGCTCATGGTCTTTTTCCAAGCATTTTTAAGCCATTTTCAGAAGCATACTACTCAAATTATAATTAAAAATAATATTCCTTAATATTTCTAATGGCACTTAGCATAGCATATTTGGAAAAGCATATTTATGACTAAGTAGCAATCCCTCCCCCAAGATTCTTGCAACATTAACAGTCATGCCACATATCATATCATATCATGCTGTGCATGATTTAGTTATGTGCAGCAAAAGTCCAACAATATGCTATGTAAATATATATCTTAAAGTGTATCTTCAGATGTTTTTAAATAGAATTAGGGGGTTGCTTCTACCAAAGTCATGGGTGCAGCACTTGTAGACTCATCCAGTCTGTAACCAGATCCTGTATGAGGAATATCATATCTGGTGATTGCACAGAGTTTTGCATAGGCTATTACAAAGATAAAACATGCTTTTAAGAATAACATGAGCTGAGGTTTGCACTGCCACAACTGTACAGGGATTATTTCCTAGGCTGGAGAGCTTAAATTGCATACATTTTGTTGTTGAATTTTTGGCTACAGTCTAAACATATCCTTAGGAGCAAATTGTCATCTTATATACGCACAAAAATTCAAACAAAGAGTGTATCAGTAATGCTAAAATATAGATCAGATATGTTCATAAGATTTTGGGCAGATTGTGGTCCTGAATGAAACAAAATAAAAAAAAAAAAAAACACATAAGTTTCATTATGTCATTGTGTTTAAATTTTGGTTTGTAAACACCAAATGGATTAAACCATATGGACTTTATAAATAGTATTTTTAAACTGAACTTTTTAGTTATTCAGAAGTGAGAAAATATCATAAACTATAAACTTAGATTTTTGTATCTTGTAGCTCAAGGCCATTCCAGGACCAGAAAACTTTTCAATTGAGAAATACACTTCTAAAAATGCTCTTCTAATCCTTTCTAAGGTTTGGAAATAGTTTAATTTATTATTATTATTTTGAAACACTCTAATCTACCAAAGAGTCAATTCATATGGCAAAGTACATATGCATGAAAATTAGGCTTCACAATGGAAACACTGACGCAACACTAGCTATAATACAGCCAGGAGCACCATTAGAATCATAAAAACCTCACTTGAGATGTCCTGTCTGCATGTACACATTGATTTTTAAACACCAATTCATAGTCAACAAAATGATGGGTTCAAACAGCTTATACCACAAATTCCTAGCAACGTACAGAATTAATTCACTTATCATGAAGCCTTTAATCCTGCTTCCAGTGCTTATGAATCATCATAAAATCCATGTTTTATGAGATGAATTGTATAATTCCTGGTACAGCTTCTGTACTGTGAAAATAAAACTCTAGGGTTGGACACAGTGTGGGTTGACTCATTCAGTTTAATCAAGCTGTAAATCTCAAGGACTTTGGAGAGCCAGCTCCAGCTCAGTTCTCCTAGAGAATCTCTTAGCTTAGAAACTCAGGGTGGTGGCCACATTTATTTCCAACCCAGATTTATTTCTTCCAGTACCATGTGCCTTCAAAGTGGAAAAATATGACTTTGCCAATCCAAGAAATGTCAGTGATTAACCTCTGTACTCTTTGTACGTTAGCTTTAGGAAAAGGCTGTAGAGTGTGCATTTCTGACTACTGCTCCTCCACATCAGTCCTTTCTGGAATGCTCTTTTAATCATTCCTGTAGGGTCAGGTTGTGAGATAAGAGAAAAAAGTATCTGGAGACCTGAATCCATGTGAGCAACCTGTGTTTTGTTGCAAAGGGAATGCAAAATGAAAAACATTCCAAGCTTTGCTTAAACCAAAAATTACCAAAATGTAAGCAAATAGTACAAAAATACATGTACACCATCTTCAGAAACATGGTTTGATTAGAGATTTAAAGAAAACTATTGGCATACTGAAAAATACAAATAATGTATCTTTTTCTTTTTTCCCTCAAAGTGGGATTGTAATACTGACAAGCAAATCCTGAAAAGTGGATGTTTGTAGTAACTCTCTGAAAAGCAAACTTTCAGAGGACAGATTTGCCAGAGGAACAAGAAGTAATCCCCTCCTCACTGCAGCCTGCCACAGCCACCGTCATGTAGCAGGGAAAAGTCAGACCCACAACACTAACCTCAGTAGGATCCTGGCTGCAGCTACTCTTGCAGTAGATCTTTTTCTTCTGGTCTTTGTGAAACAAAATGTTGCACTGCTTGGCTATAGCCTGCTGACTGCTGACAAGCTAATCCCTCATGGCAGACTGCCTCTACCCTGAGAAAACACACACAGACAATGCTTGCTGTCAACTGAAGAAGCCCTACAGATCTCATACGCACTGTGTTTTGAACAACCATCTAGCAAATGTGTTCGTTCAGGATCTGGTGGAGCCAAGGTGATGTCAGTATCTCTATTATTATTCTGCTAATGATCTCCAAGAATCCTAGAGCTCTTTTTTGCATTCATTATTGAATGCCGGAAAACAGAATTATACAATCACAATTTCATATAAGGAAATGAAGTTGCCACAATACCCTACATTTTGCTTAAACAATAATAATCTAATCTTCAGGATACTCCAAGACAGCCCTTTGCTTGCCTACAAGTGTGTGAGATTAATGGCAAACCTGTACAGCTCTGCTTTCTCTGCTTTCCCCCACACAGCTTGACTGTGGGCTTCTCCCATTAGGGTGTGGAGTGCCAGCAGGCTGGCGGCTCCTCTTGGGTTGTGTTAATCATCCCTGGGTTATATCAGATGGAAACCAAGGAGACCTGTAAAGATGTTGCATGGCAATGCTGCTGGTAGTACAATTGACTGATACTTATGTTGCTTGACCATGACAGGCTAAATTTGCCTTCTGTGCAAAGAGACAAAGATATTTGCAGATCAGGATATAAAGAGCTATTGCACTTGAAAAAACAGTTCAACAGTTCAAAGACAACATAAGAGTTATTAACATTAAAAATTCCACATTTTATCACGGATGTTTTTGTCTCTTTCAGCTGTTAGGGAATCTGTCACCTCGAGCAAGGAAAATTTGGAGATGCAGGAAAAAAGTGGTGTTTCTTTATCAGTAATCATGTTTTCCATGTGTCTGAAGTTTGAGCTGTTGGAGTAAAGCATGAAAGAGTCTACCTTTTACCCACTTGGGATGTTTGTTGTTTAGTATGGTTCAGTTTTTTCTCTAAATCTAATATTTAATGGGGTCAGTTCATTGACACAGAATTACAGCTCCTTGTCAGGGTCCCAGACATGTTCTCCTGACAGGGCTGGCATTCACCTCTCTTGTATTGATTTCTAAAATTTAGGTGTTAATGAACTAGTAAAGTAGGCTGTGTCTTTCTTTTTTTCTTGTAGAGTGGAGGGGTTATGTCCAAAAATATCTTAAATTTACTGGTCTAAACTATTTGCTATATTTGATTTAGAAATATTCAAAAACAAAACAAAACAAAAACAAACAACAACAACAAAATAAAAAACTCTCCAGGACAAATTCAAAGGCAGATATTTACAATTAATTGTCTATGCATACTACATATTACATCTCCAATATTTAAATAATCTTTGATATTTTTGCAATCTTTGATTGTCAAATAATCTTCAAATATTATAATCTTTAAAAAAGGAAATAATATCCTTGGTTAGTAAAGTTTTTTATTTTTATATTTTTCCATAACTCTCACCAATTTTAACTTAGAGACAGTAAATTTTACTTGCTAATAATGGTGCTTTGTCATATTTGAGCATATATTATATATCTATTTAGGGAAAAAAAGAATTTCTTATGTACACGAAATAACAAGTTTGCAAAATTCAGTAAGCCACTGGTGTAAAATCTACTTGTAGTGCAATGAATGGTACAAAAGCTTAGAGAACTACTTTCGCAGTCAGCTGTAGTCATTTGTCATCTTTATTTATGGTTTTCACACTGCACAAGCTAGGAATAATCTCCTGTCTGATAAATGATCTGGATTAAGGGTTTGGGGACAGGAAGGACAAGAGGAAATAGCAAATGGTTGACATAGACAGGGGTTTGGGCTGATGCCAAGTGCTGTGCAGATTTGGGATTACTATGTTGTTTCCTGCTTTTTAGCAGGCCTTTGTTTGTATTTGTGCTTGTTCTGCAGGATTCTTCCTTCAGGGTTCAGCCACATCCATGGGTGAAACACTTCCCTATCAGAATTCAAACACACCATGAGAAAATTAAGGTTCCTCTATAAGGAATTCCTGTATGACTTTTCCTATTGCTTAACAAAGCTTAACAAAGATTCCCAGATGTGTATTTCACAGCATTAGATGTTTTATATATAGCACCCATCTCACTGGGTCTTCGTAAGCGTGTGCTCTAGCACTTTCAGCATATAAACCCACATGTTTTTAGGGCAGCATGTTTGGACTTAAACATCCTGTGGAAATTTTTGTTAGTACTATACTTTATATTTCAGACTAAATATTTATGTGTGTTTTGTTCCCTTTTACAGTATTATGACCACCATTAAAAGTGTTCATCTTGATTGTATTTAAGAAGTTTATAAATTTAAATTGAGAATAAGATGTCTATAATTATATTAATCAGGAGTTTATCCCTTGCCAATGAAAGATGCATAGACACTTTTGTTATTAAATCCACAAATTAACAAAATGAAAATAAATCACCAAAAACATTGAACTTACAAGATGAATTGTGACACTCATTTATTATGCATATTACAGAGTTCACGTTATCCAAATGCTTCACATGTTGTTAAGAAATTTATGAATACCCTAATTACTGCTAAGTTTTTAAAGCTTTTAAATACCAAACGATGACTAGTGTTTGTGTTCGCCAAACAGATAATATTCACATGCTGAGTATGATCACCATTTTGGATTTTGTCTTCCAATGACACAAAGTGCGTACTAATCTAGTCTAGTAATCAGAAGCACTGATTGAACTGACAAGAGAGCTTTTGAGGACTGAAAACCATGGTATGATAAATCTCATCTTTCACACATAAATTATGTTGGTTTTGAGAACAAGTCTCATAATGGATATTGCAATTCTGTCTCATGGGTACATTTGTCTTTCATAAATCCGAAGGGCCTGATCCAGTGTCTTATCCATGAATTAAAACTGATTGCAAAGCCTCTGTAGTTTCAGTAAAGGGACATATTGCAGAATCAGGCTTCTCCATTGCAACAGCTCTGCCGTTAAGTCCGTAACTACTATAGTGAGCACAAAGTAGTTCATCTCAAAATATGTTAAAAACTCTGGTTAAAAATGAAAACCTTTCTAGAGATTTTGAAATCTTGGAGTAAAGCTAATGCTTCCAGAAGCAGACAAGTCATTTGAGTCCTGTTTTCAAAAATAATTCAGAGCCAGGTCTGAAATGAGCTTGGATATTTGAATGTTCGCAACTGTTAAATGTTGGGTAATTGCCAAGCAATTAACAATGTATAAAGAGGCATGCAAATTCCCTGTATAGTGATTGAAGAGAGTTAAACACCTGACATGTATGAAAGAAATATACAATGTCCAATTAATTGGAAAGAAAAACACAGGTTTACCTTTGAAGAGAATGGAGTACTGAAAAGGAGACTATAGAACAGCTTCTCTCTTACACTACTCATGACCTTTTTTTTTTTTCTCTTGATGAAAGCCCCATTACAATACCCAGCCTTTTGAGCACAATGTACATACAAATATATATTAAGTAGTTTAAGTTCTGTAATGTTTTTGTAAAAATTCTATTCCAGAGACATCATATTATTTGCTGCAAATATTAAAAAGATGAAAAATGGGCAATTTGTATCTTGGCTTTAATGTAAATATACATGGAAGTGAGATAAAGGGATCTTGGAAAACAAAGGAATTACCCACATAAAGATATAAGATGCAAAAAGCAGAGCTTTCAGAAAATAATTTGAGACAAAACTGAATATAGAATATAGACCTACCATAAGAAAAATGTGGTTGATTTAACTAAATAATTAAATATACACCTCATTTCAAGAAAGTGACTTTCAAATGGCCCTTAAATGTTTTACTGATTTTCTGTACTTGGGCAAAAACTTTTGGGATGGAAAAAATAATGCATCCACCCTCCATGAATTCCTTCTTACCTTCTTCAAACCCTCTCTTGGAGATTATACACCCTTTTCCAAAAGTTGACAGGGCCAAAGAGTTTCTTGATTAGTCTCATATATCTAAGCAGAAAATTCACGTGAGCTGATCAGCACCAAACACTGCTCCTCTTCTTCCTAATCATAGGAGCCTTTCACAAGAATAAGAACTCTTTTCCCAATTAGACATGAACAGGAAAAGTCAATGAAAACATGAAATGGAAAATCAAAGGTTTAAAATTAATCACTTAAAACAAATTGTTCAGAGCAATGCTCTCAAGAGCAGTTCTTCTTAAGATATGTATACCTCAGGCAAACAAAGCTACTAGCTTTGTTTGTACATGCCATACTCAGGGGCCAGCAAGCTCACGTTTGTCTTTTTGTAGCCTCACAAAGAATATTTGGACAAAATCACCAATTCATCAGTTTTCTCTGCTTTTTTTTTTTTTTTTTTTTTTTTTTTTTTTTTTTTTTTCCCCACAAGTCACACTCCTTATTTTCTCTACCATAGATTTTATAGAAGGTACCATTTGCCCTTCAGTTTCCCTTTCTGGGAGCCTTCATACCAATCAAGCCACCATTTGACTTATGTTTCCTGTCACTTTGAAAGCAGTGTTTCACATCATGGCTGTTTTCTGTACACTTTTTTTTTTTTTTTTTTTTTTTTGTGCAAGGCATATTTTTCACTTTGTTTTGTAAATGTCCTTATTTATAAAGTCCCACTGACACTGAAATGAGCTTCTAAATAGAGCAGACTCTCTTTTCTGTTTTCCATCGAAACAGATTTCATCAAGCAATATTTCATTACCTGTGCTAAATACAGATTATTCTGAATCCACGTTCTTTCTGGTTGATGCTTTACTATTTTCACGGCACTTTTCAACAACTCATTACATCAGGGATAGTAACAACTTGTAACAGCACCTCTAATTCTAAACTTGACTGTACACTATTGCTTATTATGCTCCTTGGAGATATGCATGATTGCCTTTTTGTTTGTGGTACCCTCAAATAAAACTAACTCAGAAAAGTTAGAAAAATAGTCTAGACAAGTACGTAGGTGTTTTCTTGAGTTTATTCTGCCAGCATAAACAAATCTATTCCTGTGTTGCTTATATGTGAGATATGGACTTCTTTTCCTGCACCATCTAAACAGGCAATTTTCTCCTTTGACTTACTTTTCTTTTTGATAAATGCAGTAGCCCTGTAAATTTCCTTACTGCTATAAGCATACAGATATCTGGCTGTCATATCTTTTCACCCAAGAGTGACTTTCATATATGCTGTATAATTATCCAGAACAGATTAGGAGTCTGGATATGTTTTTTAAATCAGATTGGAAAGTACATAACCTATGTCTATGTTTTGTTGTAATTCAACCCATCAAAGATGTTAGAAAGGATGTTTGAAGCTACAAAAACTTACTCCATTTTCATATTTAACAAAATTTCTTTTTTTTTTTTTTGATAATATTTGTCACATCTTTCCAATCATGGCAACAATAATGCATGTTTCAGCTAATTTTGACTTCCCATAAAGATATGAAACAGAAATGGTTCAATAACTAAGGCTAGGCTATTATAGAAAACATTCTAACACTCATTTTTGTAAGCACCTAGGTACATTGTCCACTTTAACGGTCAAAGAGGCCAGTATCTTTGGACATATCCATGGATACCTCAGCTTTTGCAGAAATTGTTACAATATTTTAAGATTGAGTCTTTGTTCTGATTAATATTTTTTTCAAAATATTTCTTTTTTAAAGAAAATAAAATCTGTATCCTAAATCCATTTGATTTTATTTCCATGGCAAGAGTCTATGACAGTCTGGGGAAGAGGCATGCTTGTTTGCTTGTTTGTTTGTCTGTTTGCTTTTCAGCTAGACATTTATTTTCCTATATTAATCACCTTGGATAAGAATATTTTCTGCATTTCTTGTAGAGTTTTCACCTTAAAACATGAAAGAATATAGAAGCTTGTAGTGATATTTGGTTCTGATTAACATAGATACAACCCCTGAGAACCTAAAGGTAGATGGCAATAAGATAAAAAATCAGGGAAAAGACCAACTAGTTAGAACACAGTGTTTTAAAGAAGGATTGAGGGGACAGGTTTTCTTTAGTCTGAGGAAAGAGAAAGTTAATGAGGATCAAGCTTTCTGGAATGTCACAGGTTGCCCTAGAGGTGTTGTGAAATGACTTGTGAAGTGATTAGGTTATAGTCACTCAGTCTAGGTACTCCAGATCACTCTTCTGGATAGTAGGTAGGACTGGATCCTGAATCAGCAGCTCTGCTCAAGCAGTATGTCATGTCATCTTCACAGACAAGCAATTACTACTCAAACTCTGGAGGAGCTGGAAGATATTGCCTTACAAAGGAGCGTGATGCTTATAATGGTAGTTGTCTGGGGTGGAGTAGGAGCTCCTATTTTGGAATTTTTTTGCATCCCACAGATGTTCCCTCCACTGTTAGGTACTTAATATTTGCCAGTATGCCATTTTGGCCCCAAATCATAACTTGTATAATCTTTTATGATCCCTACTTACATAAAGAGCAAAACCTTCAGAGTCACCATGATTTACCTGCCCTGAGTTCACCTGTGCCCTACAGATTTTATTTTATTTTTAATTTATTTTTCTATATTTAAGTGTGTTGGAAAATCTTTCCCTCCCTTCTTTATGTATTTATTTATTTATTTTATTGCATACATGCTATACGTTCCTGTGAAGCCTCTTCATTACCAAACAAACACAACTGCTAAATGAAGGAAGTAAAATTTTCCACAAAGTGTGGGACGTGAACACCTTCCAGGACCCCACATCAAAGATATATTTTTAAAAATGGTGTTAGATAATTCATTTTCTTAATGATTTAATCCCTTCTGACTACATAATTAAAGGGTCCAGATTCTTCTTTTTCTAACAAGATTGGAAAATTATGTATGTACTTTATTATGTATGTACTTTATTATGTATGTATTATCTGGACAACATTTCTCTGCCTACCTTCTCTCCTTCTTGAAATACACTGTTTCCACAAAGAGTCAGAAGTGTCCCCAGGTGACAAAGAAACATGACTTCCATTGGCTTCTTTAGAAGCTGGGAATGAACCAGACCACCCAGAATCAGAATCTTAAAGAACAAGATCTCTTCACTGAAGAGAAGCTTATTTCAGGCTCCTTTCCAAGTAGGAAGTGACCTTTAAAAATAATCTAACAAACCACTCATGCATTGCTAACTTAAATAAACACTATAGCTTCAGCTAAACCAGAGAGTATACTTCCTTCCTGCTGATTTGTTGCCAATTACATGTTGTAACAGAGGGGAAGTGGAAGATCCTCAAAGGAAGTAAGCAACAGATGCAAGATGTTTGGAAAGTTACTATGATTTGAGTAAACATTATCCCTGAATAAATCAAGTTGTAGTCAAATAAGGGGCATAAAGAATATTCATAACCAGCAAAGCTGATCCATGTTACAAATGTGGTTGCTTTTCCAAAACAAAAGATAGGATCCCATAAAGAGTCCCTTTGCTTCCACTGAGTCACTAGAAATTAAGAAATGCCCTGAGAAGGTTGCAACTTGGCATGCAGATAGTGGTCTCTCCAAGCTTCCCAGAGTGAGAGTTTCATACCTAAAAAAAATGTTTCATTTATACTGGAATTTATACTGAAGAGTTCTTTTTCTCTTCAGCAGGTAATTGCATGTGATCCTTCAATCCTTTTTTTTTTTTTTTTTTTTTTTTTTAATGACCAATTAAAAGAATGAAGAAAAATATTTACTTCTCTGAAGACTTAAAATTGGTTGGAAACCTGGGGAAACAAATGGGACTATGACAAGACATCACTATTCAGTTTCAGTACCCAGGAAATATTCCAATTCATGGAAGGTTACTAAGTCTTTTTATCAGAAAACTGAAGTTCACTATGAGGCCTTCAGACCTCCCCTGGAATGTTTGTTTTTAGACCTTTATATGTCCAAAAATATTGAGATAGTACTTCAAAGACATAGTTAAGCCCACACTGCACACCAAATTGCAGCTCAGTCTCTCTCAAAGGAGAGAGAGCTCATCTACTAAAAGTCACTAGGTTGCAACAGCATGGAGTAACACCAATTTGTGACTGTACATGAATAAGGTAGCTCAGAAACCTTGACAGCAGCCTGGAAGCATAGTTAAAGGAAGCAGAAAGCTTGGTGTGCTCTGTCCTGACCAGCTTGTCTTCCACCCCATTTTCAGTGGTTCTCAGGTACCTCTTCAACATGTCAAGCGCTGAACTCAAACACATCAGATTGCTCATGATTTGAAGCACAGTTTCTGGTTAGATCTGCATCTACCTTTGTGGTCTGATAACCCTCATGACAGTCAAGTCTTTTTTTTTTGTTGTTGGTTTGGTTTGGTTTGGTTTCGTTTGGTTTGGTTTGGTTAGTTTGTTTGTTTTTGAGATTTCAGGGCATATAGTGTAGAGCTCTGGTAACTAAGGTATGAGAAATCTTACTGATATGAAAAGCTTACTCTAGTTCCGGTAGCTTTGCAGGCCCCTGTGGAATAAAATAAAGCAAAATTAACAGGCTTATTTTTCCTACATTATACCTCCCATGGACATCTACTATTCATTTATGGATTTCACTGGAAAGCTGCAGATTGACATACTAGATTCTAATTACACCTTTAGTACAACTGAAATCTTCTATTTACTACAAAGCCAAATTAGTCCTAACTAATATGGATCCTACACCAATCTCTGTCTGTGCACAGAAAATATTTATGCATTTATGTAAAGAAACTATAGCTATACTTGTAAATAAAACAGACCCAGAGCTGTTTTTTAATCAATGGGCACAGAAAAGTTCATGTTGAATCTATTAAACTCCCTTCCTCTGCAAGAGTAAAGCAGACAGTAAGGACCTGTAAGGTTGGTGCAGGCAGCTGCTTGGGAAGAGGTGAGAGTGTGCCAGGAGGCACGGGCCAAACTCACAGCTGAGCAGAAAGGACATCCATGTTCCACTGCCCAGGAACATTCCCAGACACTGTTTAATTTACCATAATAAAGCTTATATTTATTTTGTATCTGCATATCTGTATTTATTTTAGAACCAAACCCCAGTTTGTGTAATGTCAGCTTTAAATCTCAAGTTCATCCATCAAATATTATGTAATTAACAGCAAACACATAGGGCCCTCTTCTTCTGTCACTGAGTACAGTGGCATAGCAGTTGCTCTGAGTATAGCAACAAACCACATTTCTGCCTTGTCATTCCTTATCTGCTTATCATTTGATTGATTTTGTTGGGTTGAGTTTTTAAAGCCATTTGGGTTTTCTACCTTTTGGTTTGTTTCTTTTCCAAAGGAAAAAGCAATCACAAAACATACATGTGTGCTTGTATATGAGAGCACAAAAACATATATACATCCATACATTTTTGATGAACATATTAAGTTTTTGCTATTTTATTAGAAACAGGCAGCCAGGGAAAACAAGGTGGTCTGTGGGTCTGTGTAGTTCTACCTAAGAAAAGGCTTCATAAAGCCTTTAGTATGTTATTAGATACCAGTGAAAGGAGAAATTCTGCTTCTCATTCTCAAATAAATGGAAAGCCTGGAGCCCCAATAAAGAGAAAGTCATAGGAAATTACCAGTCTGAGTGTGGTATTTGATTTGGCTATTGGCTCCTGTTTTATGCAACTACAATCTTGAAAGAGATGTCTGATCTTGATACCACAGTATCTATGCTGGCCCCTGTACATCACAACACTGCAGTTTCTCTCTTGAAGTCCATTGTAGTCTAAGAGAATGGTATTAATTCACTATAGGTCACTATCTTAAATATTGTGACTTATGAGTAGCTCAAAAACTCTCCCACATGCTTAGTGACAGGACGAGGGGGAACAGGCTAAGGTTGTGTCAGGGGTGTTTTAGGTTGGAGATTAGGAAGAACTTCTTTACTGAGAGGGCTGTGAGGCATTTTAATGGGCTGCCCAGGATAGTGGTGGAGTCACCATCACTGGAGGTTTTTAAAAGACGTTTAGATGTTGAACTTAGTGATATGGTTTAGTGGAGGACTTGTTAGTGTTAGGTCAGAGGTTGGACTCGATGATCTTGAGGTCTCTTCCAACCTAGACAATTCTGTGTTTCTGTGATTCTGTGAAAGTCAGAAAATCACAGGAAATACAAAATGCTAATTTAAACCTATCTTCACCCTTCAAGAATAATATTCTTGACACACAACTTAAAAAAGCTGCCCATCCAGGCTCCACCTAGCACACTGAGATTAAAGGCATGCTCCAGAGAACACCTCTTGTTCCAGAATTCAGACACAGGTCTCTTCAGATGAGAATAACAACACTATGGCTGTTCCTCTTTGCGGGCTCCAGCAGGGATCAGGGTAGCAATCTGAGATGCGATGCCTCATTTTGAGATAGTTGCTTAGAAGGATCCCACACTGATATATTTTTTTTCATGTATAAAAAATTAGCCAGTTAAAAGCTTATTAAAAACACACTCACCATTAATATCTGTCTGCTTTACAGATACTCTGCTGAAAATTAATAGCCTGCATTTTTTACCCTTCTTGTGCACATATTGATTTGCCAGAAAGAGTAGAAAGTTTGTCCACAAGGTAATTTATTCTTCTTTCTTTGATATATTTAATTTAATCCACTATTTTTTATGCTATTTTGCATTTTAAACATATTGCTTTTTTTTTTTTTTTTTTTTTTAAGAAGTATGAGGGCAACATCATTAAAAAAGTATGCAACATCAAACTAACATGCAATATGTGCTTTATTAGTATGCAGAAAACACATGAGTAGTCATGCAGAGATCAAAATTGAGAGCTGCTCCCTTTTTTCCTCTCAGCTTCTCAGTGAAAATTTCAGTCAATAAGTTTACTGAGAATGCTACTGAATTATACCATCTCATTAGTGCTTTCATATGTTCACCTGACCCCTACTTTTGCTATCTAATTGCTAAAATTGTTACCTATAGTAAGCTTTTCTCTCTTAAAATAAATTTTATTCCTGTTTCACACACACACACCAACAGTCTTTACTGAAACAAAACAAATAAACTGATCTTTTTTCTTGTTGTGCTTAAAGTAACATTTGTGACTTTGAAGCTTTCCCTTTATGGAATATTTCTTTATTCCTCACATAATTTTGCTGTCAGTTTCCCTTCCACATCACTGATGTTTTCTGGCAATGCTTTTACTCTGTACAGTCTAAACTAATGAAACCCCATTCAACCTGTAATTATTGTTTCTCTTTAGGCTATTAATTGACTCCATTCTTCTCAGCCTCAAGAAGGGGACAGTATAATATTGTGAGAAATGGCATAGTCTTCAGGAATAAAAAATTGAGTGTGAAAACAGGAATGCCATTGTTTCCTTACCTGGATTGAAATACGGACTCATTTGTCCTGAATAATCCCCTCTCAAGAACACTTTTCTGAACTGATTTTCCCATGTGTCAGTTGAGGATAATGTATTTTGTCCCAGTGAGGATTTGGATAATTAAAGCCTTTAATGAAAACCTTATGTAATAATAATTGAGCCTACTTTAATGAAAATGTTTTAAAGATGTAAGTAACTAATAACTAGTAACAAGTAACTAATCAATCAACAGGTTTCAAATATACAAGGCAATTCTTTTTTGAACTCTAGCAAAATAGAAACTTCATCAGAACAGTTGAATGAACTGACTTCTGGCTCACCAGATGAGCCAAAATAAAATGTTTAAACCTGTTTTTTTTTTTTTTAATTATTATTATTATTATTATTATTTTGCTTTTGACTTTTCTTTTCTGGAAGATACACTCAGATAAAACTGAAAATTTTATTTTGAAAACGAAAGATTAAATATTTTTGTATTCTGAAATTCAGCTTTCAACATGTCCTTCCCATTTCATATACATACATCTGACATTACAAATCTGATGTTTTAAACAAACACAATTTTATTCAAAAATTGAAACCAGTCATGTTCATCCAAAAAAGGCTTAAGACTATATTAATTCCTGGAACAATAAAAATTTAGGCAGGGTTTTCTTTTTATTTGTCTGACTGAGTCACTTTTTGAGTGATTATTGTAATGCTGCTGGATTACTGTAATCACTGTTGCGTGATAGGGCAACTAATGTCTTTCTATTATTTAAGTCCAAATAAGCAACAAATAGAAGTTAATAAATAACATAAAAAATGTTAACAAATGAAAGCAGCTGTGTTACACTTCACTATATAAAGCAAAATTTTACCAGCCTGAACATTTTTCTTGCACCCTTCAAACTTTCATAGAAAGTACACTTTGGGCTGCTAAGTGAAATGCTGTCAAAGCCTCCTTTGGATCACTAGGACAACCTTTTATACCACACTGTGATGGCAACAGCTAAAATCATATTTCAGTGGAGTTGGGAGGAGCAGTTTGAGGGGCCTGATCAGTGTCCCTTGCTGTACACCCACCTCCATCCATGCCAGTGCTGTAATTCCTTTGGGATGCTGAGGGGACTCTGCATTTCCCAGTGGGGTCTGCCTGCACAATGTCACGCCAAGGAGGTCACCATGCCTTGCAGAATGTCCCTGCGGACAACCAGATTTGGGTTTTCAGGAAGGAAGCTGCTGAAAAGGTCCTATGTCGGTATGGCAGTGAATGAGCTCATCACTACTGGATTGAGTGTATTTGTTTTTGCCAGAATTTATATGATTCATGAATTGCTTATTTTTTTTACTATTGGAAAGAAGTGTTAAATAAACAAAGCCTGTCTCTTTCCTCTGACTTCAGCCCAGCATCTAGAATATTCCCATTTTAGAAACCTTCCTGGAATTTCTGAGTTTGTGGACAGAGCTTTGAATTGTGTGAGGTAGCCTGAAGAACAAGGAAAAAAAAATATATATATATAAAATAAATAAATAAGGAAGACGCAAACCAGTGCATGATTTTCCACCACAGGGCAATAGTCTCATTTGCAGGAGCTTTCATGTGAAATGAGACGTAAGCAGTGCTTTACTGATAGGCATTCCTGCATGAGAAGCTCCCATAGCAATATGCAAAGATTTCAATTCTACTGACTTTTGAAATTTGTTTCATTCCAATTTATTTATTTATTTTTGTAATTAGTTCTAAATATCTCTTCTTACTAACTTTGCTGATTTTATTTTTATATCCCTTACCACTGATTTATAATGGAAAGGGTCAGAGATATCACAGGACCTAGACACCTAAATATATTGCCTATACAGCACAGGAAGAAAAAAAATAATCTGAAAAAGACCCCTAAAATCCCTAAGTAGTATACAGGGAACATCAGACTTTCAGAAAGAAGGGAGTTTGAATGAATTGTATCCTCAGGTATGTGGCTAAACCAACCATGTCTGGTGATTGATGGAATCACAAAGCTACATTTCACATAACGTAGCAACAGCATGTTATGTACAGAGAGACCTGACAGCAGACACATAGGTCTTGCGCTTGCTTTTGCTCGCTATATGATCAAACTGAGCTTGTATTCTTTCATGCACCTTTTCAACAGGAGGGCCAGACAGTAGTTTCTATCCAAGATAACCTGAAACCAAGTTTGCCAGTGTCTGAAACTCCATTTTGGGGAGGATGAACTTAATTCTGAAGGGCAGAGTAATCGAAACCTGTGTGTAAAGTGAATTCTCTCTTCTGCACCTCAGGAGGAAGAAGGCCTACTGCTATATAATACACTTTTATTCTCTGGTATTAGGATTAGGCATTATTTTATTGCCCAACTTTCCAGCTCAGTGAAAACTAAGGTACTTCTGGTACTTATGCACTTAAAGAGCTTTCTCCCATCTTCGTATTTCTTACTACCAAAGATAAATTCCAACAGGAGTTCAGAAATAATCAGGTTTTGACATTCACTTGTTTTCTCAGTATCTCATCTTTAGAAATGTGGTCTTGGACTCCCTGTGTGTATCACTCGTGGTGCGATCCCTTCCTTACAAGACATAGGTTACTGTCTCTGTGCATTGCAGCCTGAGGATATGTTGGAGCATCTCTGCACTACACAGTATAGAGGAGGCCATCATTTCAAACATGGTATGCGGTTAATCAGATTTTATGAAACATTTTCCTATTTTGAAATACGAACATGCCAATGTCCAGTACAACCCCTGATAATAAGCTTAAATAACAGTGCAGCACCCCTGCCAAGTGGAACAAGGTATAAATGCCCTAAACTTTCATTTTATTAACACTTCTTGACATGCTCTTTGTATTCATATTGATTAGTCCCAGCTGAATTCAGAACAACAATTTACAATAGCAAGCACTGAATTTGAATTTTGCAGGGGAAACAATGTCATCAGCCAGAAGAAACTGATATGGAGGAATTGCAACACAGCACAGTCTCATTCATGTATGGATTAATTGTGACAAGGTGTAATTTAATAGGCTAGTTTCTGTCCCTCCTCAAGCCAGCATGGTTATCTGTTGATAGCAAGGTTAGGTTTGCCATGACCTTTAAAAAATTGTTGAGATTTTCTATCACTGTGTCCACGACAATAAGCAAATATGAAAACCTTTATATAAAATATCCAAAATACTTTAACCAGTCACTTGACCCTTCCATAAAAGTAGGAAGTCTTTCCATCTGCTTATCTTAACCAGGAAAATATTTGTCCAGATGACCTGTGCCAAGATGACAGAGGAGAGCAACTCTGTATGGTTTCTCTGGGCTCTTCCAGCCCTCATGCTTTTGTTGAATTTTTAGGAAGACCTTGGTACATAGTGACTTTAACAGATACACGTTCATACTTTTATAGGAGTGCATATTTTAACAAGCTTAAAAATACATGCAGAGTTGTGTTGAGTTTTCTCAAACCAAGGCTTTAAAATGTCATATCTCATCATATGAGAGAGCCTGCCAATATTGAAATAAATGAGCACCTTGCCATGTCCTCATTTCTACTTCTTTCTTTTAAAAGAAGTTGCAATGATGCACAGTCTTTCCTCATTAGTCCAATTAATTTTATGTTCAGGCACATTCAAAAAAATGAGAGAAATGAAATGAGAGAAAAGGAAAAAAAAAAAAAAAAAGAAAAAAAAAGGAAAAAGAAAAGAAGAAAGTAAAAGAGAATAAAAAAGAGAAAAGAAGAAAAAAGAAAAAAAAAAAAAAGAAAAGAAAGAAGAGAGAAAAGATAGAAGAAAAAAAAAGTTGATTTTTATTAATCAGCTAATCTTACCTTTCTATCCATCTGTAATATCAAAATCCTTCCTATCTCAAAGGGGGGCATAGGGAATAACAGCTAAAGCTGGAGCTAAAGACATAGGAAAGTATTATAAGTACTATTGTATGGAGGAATCTGTGAACAGAGGCAAAAGAAACAGGGCTCCCGAGGGCTCTGGACTCAAGCCTTTTTGTGAAGATTGTTGAAAATTTTGAGGGATTGGCAGAGTTTGTGAGGTGAACACATGGAGTTCAAAGGTCTGTCAACGTGTCTTACCTCCTTCTTCCAGAGGATGACCCAGTTATCAAAACTGGGATGATCAATTGCTCTGAAAAGCTGTCCAACAGAAAGGGAAAACAAAACAAAACAAAACAAAACAAACAAACAAAAAAACCAGAGAACAACAACAAAAAAAACCACAGTATATTTAAAGGCGATAAATATGAAAGCAGCAAAAAGCTCAGAGAATCAGAGAATCTGAATGTCAGAGCAGGGAGATGAGGGCACATCAGGACTACTGTGCTAGAAAATGAAATTTGCACACACCCTCAAAGAGACAGTGAGACAAGATTAAAAAAAAAAAAAAAAAAAGTAAACGGCTCAAGCATAAAGCAGATGATGATATGAGCAGCTTTTCTTCTGCTGGAAAAAGAAAGCTTTGCCTTGAAGAGAGCCATGAAGCAAGTAAAATAGAATAAATATGCCAATACATTTTTATAAAAATTGAAAGCACATGTGTTTAGTTAAAACATACATTTTAAAGAAAACTTAACTTATAGGGATCTTTCCCTTGAAGGAGAAACTGGGCTGGTCCTACACCAGGCTGGTAGCAAGGACTGAAAGTGATCTGCCCACCACCACTATGGCACAGGGGAGGCCCCTTCCCTGCAACCCCACAGATCCATTGCAGCACTGCTCTGCTCTGCAAGGAGCCGCAGTCCTGTCACCAGTGCCTGAAGGAAACACGGGGAAGGGAAAGCTGCAGTGCTTGTGGGTTTTATTAAAAGTACTACAGTTTTCTGCTTGTCCATATCACACCAATGTGACATATTTCTTCAACTATCTGGCTATATGTATGCCATGATATAGCAAGCTCAAGTCCCAACTCACCAGCTGGCCACTCTCTGCTTAAGTAGAGGGTAGAAGAGAGCATCAATGGAATGGGAGAAAAGCTTGGTTCTTGAGGCAGGACCCTCTCTCAGCCTCTGTGAAGACACCTGCAGCACTATGTTTCTTCTGGTGCAATCCAGGTCCTCTCTTTGCCCTGGAAGCAAAGATATGTCACTGTCACCAGACAGAGAAAACAGCTCTGGGTCCAGCCAAGAACAGTCCTGGTGGTGCCTGCTGTGAGACAGATGGGAACTGTAGTCCCTGGACACCAATGTCCCTTCTATAATCAATATTAATGTATGGACTCAAGATACCCTTAGCACTTCACCTCTGTGAAATTCAAAAAAATGTAGTCAAATTTGATTGCTTTCAGAAGTCAGCAGACACAGCAGTGCATCTCAAGACAAGAGATTTTAATGTATTTTCCATAGATTCTGCAGAGAGCAGGGAGAAGGGGCTGTTTTGTCTGAAAACCCTCAACTCGGGTGATACATTTAAAACTTCTTTGCAGACATATGCTGAGATTGCCACAAGCAACATTGTGGGGCTGTAGGAAAGTGATTTGTACCCGGAAGTCCAGATGTAAATGCAGTCCTTTATGAGCAAATGAATCCTACTGAAAGTGCCAATTAAGCAATTTATTGCCTTATAAAAGCCTATCCAACACCAAACTCAAATCTTGTGCAAACACAGTACAGCATATAGGTTGAAATGTTACAGTACCACCTTACAGCTTCTTTTGCCCCTTGCTCCTCTTTAATCTCTCTCCCAAAGCAATTTTAATGTGTCCTCACTCGGCCTAAGATAAAATATTCTTCAGGCTCAGCATTGGCCCACATTATGTCTAGTCTTTAAGTTTCCACTGGTTTCAGACCCAAGGCATTATGTGTCTCCATCTCTCTGTTACTTCAGTATTTATGGCATCCAAAGCTGGATGTCTCAAAGTTGCTTAAAGTTCAATTCCACTCCCATAAAAACTGGAGGCCCTCCTTTGGCAAAAGGGTCGGCTTGTCCACAGCTCCTCCCACCTTTCCATTCAAATGGGAATCACTGCATCGCTACTGAAGGAAGCAGTCATTTTAACACTCAATGAAACTTTCGATTCAATGCCACATGGGGTGCTTAAAAACAGTTTATATTACTTTACCATTTGAGAAAGAAGGCCAGAAAGAAATGGGTTTTCCTCCCTGCTGTTGCTTGCTAATGATGCCGGTTTATCACATCACCAATTTACTCTTAGGCTGACTGCTCCATGCTAACATTTGGCTCCTTGGAGGGCAGGCAGGAGGCTCCAGCCAGCTCAGTACTCAGAGGCAGGTTAATCACTTGTTCAGGAAACTGTTTTTGCTTCAATCATTTCTCGTCTTCCTTTTCATTTAGCAATTTAGCTCGTTTACAACACCACCTCCATCCTTATATTGGTTTCTATTCCTCATTTCTAAGTGGAAAACAAAGACATCCCCTCCAGAGCAGGCTGCAAATATCACAGGTCAGGTGGTCAAACCTCATCCAAGACTCCAAGTCCTTTTTTTCTTTTTTTTTTCTTCAAAATATTTGAGAACCCTAACTGTGGTTCACAGTTTTTATTGCTCCAATTGTCCTTCTCTTTTTCCTACAGAAAGTTGAGAAGTTAACTAGCATACCAACTACAGAAAGTGTTGTGTGTGAGCAATATGGAATTATTCACAGTATATCTGATGTGTGGCATTTGGTCAGCTTATGCCTCAGAGACCTGAAAGGTTTTGTACCCCACCTGGAACCGGCTGCCAGAATGCAGCAGCATGTCTGTGTCTGTATCCCAGAGCAGATCCTTTCCTACAGCCAGCTCTGGGCTCCAGAGCAAATCCAGCTGATACCCAGAACAAAACTCTGTTGTTTGCAGGACTGGAGGGTACACAAAATGTTAAGGGGAGGTGAATATTATTGGGATAATTAAACATGGGACTGTCCTTAAAACCAGGACTAGGAAAAATCCTGTTCTGACTTCTAAGTATTAGAGGACAAGTTTATTTACGTATATCCTTTGATAACTGTATACTGAGTCATTAAGAAA